>NC_090933.1:313441903-314691903 GCF_040938575.1 Ambystoma mexicanum
TATTTAGTTTTTTTATTATTTTGGTAATCTCTTCAATGTAGTATATAAAGTTCCATTGCTTTGGCGGATGTTGTTGAATTTCCTTTATCACCGTTGTTCGTTCTTCATAAAGAGCTGTAAAATAGTTAACCAACGCTACTTCTGGGACATCCACTATCATTGCATTTTCAGCCTTTTTACTCGCTTTCAAGAGATCCCACAAATTTCTGGTGTTACAATTTTTCAGGGTGGCCATCATAGATTCAGCATTTTCTTGGTCTTGCATCATTTTGGCGTTTTTGTGCCAATTTTGGAATTTTTGTTTTGCTTGGCCGATTATTCTTTTTTTGGATTGTGGTGTTTCCTTTTATGCTCTTTCAATAGATTTCCTTTTTTCTTTTTTCTTTTCTGCAATCTCTTCAGTGTAGATATATTTCCGTTCTGGTTTTGGTAATTGATTCGATCTCTGTTTCATTTGGAATTGATCTGTTAGCCACCCATAATTGATTTTGTTGGAATATTTTTGCTCTGAATTCATTAATGTTTCTGTTATTTCAGTTAGTCTATTCTGTGGAATTCTCAACCGGTTCATTCTATTTACTAGCGTCAACGTGGGTATGTTTATTTTGTGTCGTTCTTCTTTATTCCTTACCCAAGAACCCTTTAGTATATAGTGGTCGCTATGTTCACTGAATAGATTTTTTGCCTCGACTTTTGCTTGGATGATTCCCGTACTAGTATAGATGTAATCTATGATTGATTTATTTTCCCCTCTTGACCAAGTTGGTATCGTTTTTTTTTCTGCATTGAGGGCATCCCATCTTTCAAAATTTCTGTTGCGTGTCTCTATTTTCCATCTTCGTGCTCTATTTTCCAACAGTTGATCTGCTATTAGATCTCCTTTGTCATCAAAAATATGCAGGTTGAGATCCCCGCATATAATAAATTCTACGTCTTTATGTTCTTGGGCAATGCTGTCTATCTTAGTGAAGATAGAATCAATTATCATTTCTTCTGGAACTTTCTTTGGATTCCAATATATATTGGTGATGTTTAGGTATTAGGTGCTTATGGGCTCTTTGTTCTTCTGCGGATCTATCCTCATTTGTCTTTTAACTAGAGTATTTTGCGCCCAGTTTCCAGTATTCTGATATTCAGTGATTTCAGTTGCTAAATCTTGACTGATTAGAGTAATGAGGCCTGCTGATGGTCTTCCTCCAATGTTGTTAATAGCCGGGTTCATGTATGTTAGAAATACTTCACATACTGGGGGGGTTGATAGCCATGTCTCCTGTAAACATATCACCTGTGTTGAATTTAATTTGGGTCAATCTGTTTGGAACAGATGTGTATGTCCCCTAGTATTCCATGAACATACTGTTACTTCTTGTATATTGTTTACCGTTCGTTGTTATTGGCTTGGTTTTCTCACTTCTTCATTTCTACTTTTTCCCAACTAATTTCCCGCCAGAAGGGTGATTTTTCAAAATTCCATTTGTTCAGTGTTTTATTGTCATATGGTTTTAATTTCCTTCTTTTTTGTTCATCATTATTCCTTCTTGCTTCCTCTGTGTCGTCCCATCCTTCATTATATGTATTGTTTTCTGCACTACTGATTTCCGAATATGATCTCCTACTCTTGTACTGCGTCCTCCTGGATATTTCATTCATGTCGTCCGCTTTATCCTCATTTGCCACTCTGAATCCTCGATCTTCCAGTTCTTTCGCACATGATGCTATTAAGCGTTCCAATTCTCTTGAGTAACAGTATATCCAGATTTTATCCAATCTCTGTTCGTCTCTAAATTCTATTTGTTTCAGATCTTTTGATTTCAATTTTTCCAATTTAGGAATTGCCTTAAAGAGGCGTAATAGATTGGTTCTATTCATCACGATATTTGCCTCTTTTTCCGATCTTCCTTCTAACTTTAATCTAATTACACGCTTTCTTTAAAGTAAGGGTCAACAAATTGAAGATGTTCGGTCTTTGATCTTCCTTCATTCATCGGTTGTTTCGTTCTTGGGTCTGCTTTTTCATCTCTGTTTTTGTTTGTTTCTTCAGGTTGCTTTCCCAGATCTGATCTATCTTTTCTTATTGTGCTCACAGTGCTATTTCCTGTATAAAGATCTTCGTCTGAAATGTCTTCGCGGGATAGCTCAACTGATATATATGATTCTGTAATAGTTTCCTCATAACAATCAATTACCAACATAGATGCAGGATTTGGTTGTTGTTCCTGTTGCGCTTCTCCAATTTTGTCTTCATTTCTAGCCTTTTCAGGTTCTTGTGTTGAATAGGTGGAGAGGTTCAACAGTAATTCCATATTTCCTTCTTCACTTGATGAAACATTCACAGCCTGTCTGTTTTCGCCCTTACTTGTTATTTCTTGTGTTTGGGTGGATTCATCTACTCCTCTTTTTTTTACTTCACTTGCTTTTGTTGTCACATCCACTGTACTTGTTTCTTTGTGTTGTTGGGGCTGTGTTTTTTTACTATTATCTTTAGCACTTTGAGCAAGATTTCTGAGAAATGCTCTGGATCATCTGTGTTGTTTTTTTGTCTGTTTTTTCGCCGTTATTATTTTTGTTTTATTTGAATTATTCATAGTCTGTTGTTCGAAAATGCTATAATTCGCATTCCCTTGTGTTGATTCAGGCTGCGGATCTGTAGTGTCTGTTCTTAATTCCTCTGTCCGTTCTGTATATTTTTTGTTTATTTTTGTCTTAGTTTCTTCCGTTGTCAAGTCTATTAGTTGAATGTCGTTCTGGTTTCCTATTTCGTCGTTGTGATTATTCTCTCTCATATTCTGTATGCTATCTTTTGTTATCTTAGTGGAGCCTGTCTTAGGTGCTCCCGAATTTCGATCTTTCTCTTTTTGGTTATTTCCTTCGATGTTGTTCTTCGTTATGGTTGTTTTTGTGAACGAGATTAGGGCTTCCATGAGTGTTGCTTTGTCCATTCTGTCTTGTCTTGCTATCTCTGCCAATCTTTGTTGCCATATGTAGCTATTTTTTGCTTCTATGCTGAGCCGTTCTTGTATTTTGTGTTTCAACAGTTCTAGATTCTTTTGTTTAGTGAATATGGAATTAAGTATCATAGTGTGTTCTTTCATTATTTCATGACTTGCTTCTTGTAAATTTATATATGGTATCATTGTTTGTGTTGTTACAGCTATCAGCATGTTCTGTAAATCCAGCATTGATGTAGCCACTGTCTCTTGTTTATTTTCTGCCTTAGGTGTACCCTCGCCAACCATTTCCCCAGGCTTCTGATCTGTTTTCTTTACCTTTGTTTCTCTATTTACTCTTTGTGTCTTATTTGTCGTTGTGAAACTTGAGTCGGTATAATTTTTCCAGCTATTGGTTTCATAACATGATTCTACTGATCTTTCATCTAAATTAGCTTGTTTTTTGTTGTTCCTATTTTTCTGTTGTAATTCCATCAATGTTTCAATTTCTGTTAAATCCAACGATAAACGTTCCATTCTACATTGACTAATTGGAGCAGTCTCTTTTATAAGTCTTTCTGATTTAGTCGCTCTTTGGTAATATAATTTCCATTGCTCTTTTGCCTTAATTGCTTTTTCTTTCTGTGATACTATTGGCTGATCGTGTTTACTAGTATCATGTTCTTGCTGTAACTTTTTTAGGCCCGGCTTTGGTTCAGTGGATTTTATTTGATCATTTATTTCCCTTTTTTCTGTTTTCTCCAATGGCTCTTTTTCCCCCTGTCTTTGGGGATTAATTTCTTCCTCCATGTTTGTAACTTTGGGATTTGTCTCTTTGTTGTCCTGTTGGAGGCAGCTTGGTTGCCTAAATTCTTCTTTCTGCATATCACCGATTTTGTCATTTATTGGTAGTGATATTTCATGGTTTGTGTTGTTAGTGTTATTATTTAGACCCTTAATAATTTCTTTCTCTTTTAGGAATGAGTTATCCAGCATTTCCGTCAGGCTCAGATTATGGCCCTCTTCTGCAACACTGTTCTGGCTCTCATCTTGTTTCTTTGCATTTCCTAACATTAGCTTTGATGTTTGTCTCGTGTTTCTTCTCGGTTTTTGAGGGGTTAATGCTATGTTAACTTCTTCCATTATGGTAGTCATTTCCCGAGCTTCGCCCTGTTCTTCCATTCTTTTTGGTCGCTGGCCTTTACGGTTCGTGGGTGCTGGAAAGAAAATTGAGCTCAGCGCAGGGAAGGGGGGAAAATGGGAAGAAAAAACAAAGAGGTGTCTGCGGGGAGCTCCCGGCTTCCGGCTTCCGTACAGGCAGACACTGACACTGCAGCTAGGTGGATGGGTGGTTCCCGTCACTAACACAGAAGAGGGACTGGCACTGACTTCCTCGTCGTGTTAGCGTGGACTATATTTTTATTTTTGTACAGAGCATACCAAAATAGAAAGTACTTCAGAAAAAGTTGTTATGGATAAGACTCTTCACAGCATACAAGAAAAAAATGGATCTATTGTTGGCTAATATTAATAAGTTGAAAACATTTATGGAAGATCATTTTAAACAAAAAACGTTGTACCATTGTCCCACATGTGCCTGTCCCCCCTCACCATATCCCAGTCAATTAACCCCAAACCCTCTCCATGAACCAAAACGTTTTGATGAGACTTCCATCCCTTCTTCACCTCATAAAATCCTGTTGAAACCCCTAATTCTCCTGTTTTTGTTTCAGTTTCTGCCTCACCTTCTCTGTCATAAATTATTCTTATATGCTAAATAAAGTTACATTTTTATATTGTGTTCTAAGTCATTTCATTTTTTTTTTTTTAAAGCAATTTTGCTGTCCGCGGACACCGTGGGTGTCCGGAATTTCCGTAAAGAAACCAAAATTTATATATCCTGAAGAACACTATACCTGTCCGTACTGTTCGCTAGCAAGTTGAACGGTATGCCTGTCCGTTTTGTTCATAGGCAGGTGGAAACTGTACTAAGAACACATCATGTGCCCTATAATGTTCGTAAATATACCAAATAGGGGTGTCCTTAGAACACTATACCTCTCCGTAATATTTGCATGCAAGTTCAAACTGCTCTAAGAACACACGCGGTGTCCTGAAATATTCGTAAATAAACAAAATAGGGGTGTCCTGAGAACGCTATGCCCATCCGTATTATTCGCAACAAAATTGAAACTGTTCTAAGAACACATGTCGTGTCCTCAAATGTGTGTAAATAAACAAAATGGAGGTGTCCTGAGGACGCTATGTCTGTCCATATTGTTCGCAAGCAAGTTGAAACTGTTCTAAGAACAAATGCCTGTCCGTAACTGTTTGTTTGACGTGTAACGCACTTTTAATTACTTCAGGACCCGAACAGTGTCCGTAGAACATCAACGCGCATGCGCAAACCAATTGCCGTGCATTTGGTGTCCTTCGGAAAGCTGGTTCCTTCGTGGACATGATCACACCCACGCTGATCGCGTGTTCTGAATGCAGACACTGTTTCTGTCCCCAAACAATTTAAAGTAGATTTTAAAGTAATCCACAATATTTTTTAATAAAAACTCACCATAGCACAAGTCCCACATACTAATCCTGAGTTTGTACATACTTTTTGAAACTTTTTGAACCTTTTTTTTGTGTTCGATCTGTCCGCGGACAGCGCGCATATCCGCAAAATGCGTACAAGCACCCCTATAAAAGACCACGCCCTAGAGCTTATTCTCATTGTGTTTCTGGCTATTCTACAGAGCACAGAGATTTTTGCTGCCACCTGCAGATTTCCATCTTCAACCTGATGGCATCCATGGCTGCACTGGTGCCACCTGGTGTTGCATATGCCTCAGCACTACCGCCACCCCCTCCACCACCACCACCTCCCCAAGGGCCTGAAGAGGGGAACAGGAGAGAGGATGCAGAGAAGGAAGAAGAGGATGACGAGAATGAGGTAGTGGAAGTCCCTACTACCCGCACTCGGCGTGAGTCTTGGGTGTGGCAGTTATTTACCATTCATGGGAATCGTCCTAAGGCTCGTGCGAACCAAGTCACCTGCAATGAGTGCAAAATGGTACTCAGTTGTGGAAGGCATGGTTCGTACAGCTTTGGGACCACTACCATGAAGCGACACCTAAGGTCATTTCACTCTGGGGCAATTCGCAAGGTTGTACTTTGCAAGGAGCGTAGCAGGTTGACTTCCTCTACTTCATCCTCCGTTTCTGATCCTGTCACCACAAGGAACACTCCTGTGGGACAGCGTATTCCTCAAGCTGCCTCACAGGCCATATGCAATGCTGATGACCCTTACCTTTCGAGGGTCACAGTTGTGTGTATGTACTGTGATGCAGTACTCTGCAGGGGGGAGTGACTTCAAAGTGCTTTTGAGACTATCGTCTCAGAGCACGAGAAGATCTGCCCACTACCAAATAAAACCCACTCTACATCTTCCTCTCTCAGCTCGCCCTTTCTTATCCCTGTGGTTGGTGTCCCCCACGTTACCCTCCTTTGCCCTCCTCTCCTAGTGTGTCTTGTATAAAAAACCCAAAAAAATATAAAACAACAAAAAAACAAAAATAAATAAGGCTCTTTTCAGAGCCGCCTTTCACAGTTAAAAAATAGAAGTGAAAATAAATGAAGGAGGGCCCTAAGTATTTTTTAGAAGCCTGCGGACAGTCCACGGACATCTAAAATTTTGGGGTGCTGCCCTATCATAACCATTGCAATTTTCTCTGGGAGGAAGTGGTGGCTCTGAAAAGAGCCTTTTGGTGGTGTTCGAGTTTTAAAAATTATAAATATTCAACACCTACTACAAAATGGATGCTGTAATTCTAAAAAAGGTTGCAATGCATTTTGTATATTTCTCAGAAAAATCTGATTGCCAGCATACGTAAGATGTACTCCATCTCTGCGAAAAATGTATGTACTACGAAACATAATATTTTCATTGTGAAAAGAGGACATGCCAAAATCTCTTAGAAAGGCACAAACAGTCTTATTGACATTGTGCCTTGCTTTATCCATTTGTGGACCAAATGAAGAAGAATGAAGCCACATTTGTCTCTGCGCAATCCGTTTAAAAATTACTTGAGAATTTGGGAACATGTCCATGACCTTCCCAAGTCCTTCTTTCATAGCAAATTGCAAAGAAATTCCAGACACATGTCCTAAACTGTTCCCTCCACAATGAATTATAATTATATCTGGATGTTGCTCTGTCTCCAAAGTAGCACAGAGAGGTAGCAAGTCCAACCACTTCATTCCACGTACTCCATGCCAGTGTACTTCCACATGTGGGAATCCAAGATCTACAGCTACTCCACAGCTTTCTGCATGCACCTTCAACCAATGTATCAATGAGTCTCCCACAATACAAACAATCTGTTTTCTGAAACACACAACCATAGCTATCTGTTCTTCTCTCAGCAAAAACAGTATCTGAGAAACTCTCTCCTGGCACAACACATGCACTAAACTTTCCTGACCAATCCCTTTCTATGCTCATTTTCATTTGCAAGGCTTCCCAACCCAAAAATACCCAGATGTAACACGCGATGTCCGCGAACTACTGCCATGTCCGCGGACATATCGTAACATGGACAGTCCTACCATTTCCACTTAACTCTCTGTGCCATTCCATCATTGGATGTAGCTAAGAAGTCACATGACCATCCACCAATCACATAGAAGACCTCTACATCTAACTGCATCATCATAGATCATCACTGCAAATGTACTGTGAATCTCTCTGAGTACAAGTGTCATTTCATTGGAAAGCAACTTCTACAAGAAATACTGTACAAGTCTCCAAGATTTCTACTTGCAGCTCCATGCATATCCATATGCATGAACACAAAGAACAGGTATGCATATTTTCTGTAAAGTACATGTACAAATGTTGTAGTTTCATATAAACAGATTAACTGACTTTTACCTTGTATAATCTGTAAAATTAATTTACTGTCTTTTTTTCCATCTCCTAAAATCAACTGTCACTTACAAACCTTTATACTACTTAATTTCTTTTTACACACACATATTCAAATCATGTAGAACTAACATTTTTTAAATAAAATATATAGACAGCATATATTTAAAGAAAATTGCATGCACACACTATGTTCAAATCTCAAACAACAATACTTGTACAATAACAAAAATATATTTTTTAATTTTTTTATTTATTAAATTACTTATATTTATATAGGGCAAGCAGCCCATGACATTGAGGCACTATTACTTGAAAGAGCTTAGTTATAGGAATAGTGCTATTCAGTGGTACATTATGAACTTCACAAGGCATACTAAAGATATTTTATTTGCTACAGCTAGTCATTGCAATACAGTTTATTCATTAACAACATATGATATGTATTCAACGGGTGCGACGTATCTTATGTGAATAAGATAGTTTTCATGGTTTTGAGGAAAGCGCTGAGGATGTCAATTAAAAAAATCAATGTCTAAATTAAAAACAGTGCTATATACAAACAAAATTACTAATTTGTTTCTTTTACAATTGCAGTGAAGATCATTCTACTGAAAAGAAGCAGCCAAATTTGAAGTACAAAGAACAACTAAGAAGTAACCTGCTCATTTTAGAAAAAAGTAAGCTGAATACCACCATAATATTTGTATTATTACTCAAACAAACTATAAGGTTAATTCATGCTATTTCTGTGCCTAAAAATAGAGATTGTGCACCATTCTCTACAAAAACACCCATTTCTTAAACAGCGATTTACAGCCAGAACGGTCCACAAATTCCTTTTTTTCGACACACAAATTACACAACTCAGCTGATAGAATGTGGATGTTATAGAACAAACAACTGTTTTAATTGTATAGCATTAGATTTACTATTTGTACTTCTCCACACCACTAGCTTACTTTTTTTTGTCATCTGAACCCCAGTTTAATAACACATAAATGCAAGAATACCTATCCCTACTAGTTGTAGTTCCCAATGCACAATCACACACCATTACACACATCTTTATCATCTTACTCAAACACTCATGCAACACAGCACACATACATTGCAGAACACCCCAACCCATGCCTTCTTTATTTTTTTCAACAGACCCTAACGAATGCCTACCAAAAGTCAAGTCTGTAGAAAGCAACGCAGAAGTAGAGCAAATGAAAATAAAAGTGTCCAACATAAGCATCCATCTCTAGCAGAATTTGTATAAAAAAGTTGAAACAAAACAGCTAATACAGTCATTTAGTGAAACACAAGAAGTTTCAAATACAAAAACTTTGCCTCTTCTATCAAAATGTAAAACAAACCAAAAAACAATTAACAGAAAATCAGCTATCACTACAGATAAAACTACTTCTTTACATTTTAATATAGTGCAAAGTAAGCATACCAATAAAAGTATTTTAGCCAAAATATACCGTAACAAAGTCCTTCAAAATCTTATAAAAACAGGAGAGAAATCAGGTTCAATGCTTAAAACCTATCGTAGGAAATTAATCTTTGAAGCGTTGATGGATAGTGCAATTCTTCTCAAAAGAAAGTTATTTATTTTACTGTTAAGCAAAATGAAACCACAAACAAAACTAATAACTAAATTACAACAAAGACTTCCCAATAAGCGAAATGTCAGCAGAAAGAACTTCTTAAGTATCTGCGGAGGTGAATGGAATCACACTACGAGCACAGAACCACATTTTAATGAAGAAGCGTACAAACAAAAGCAAACAAATACAATTGCCATACACAGTAGTGGCCGAGGTTATGAAAAAGTGAATAATACCATAATGGAACAAGAAGTACTCCTTACAAAAATATGCCCTGGAAATGTAGAATTACCACTTCATTCAACTGAATCAGAACGTTTTGTGTACAAATGCCCATGCACGTCAATGTGACATTTCCAAACAATGTTTCAAATCTTTACGCCACTTCCTCAATAAATATGTAAAAAGCAAAGACAAAATCAAAATTAAATTACTGCAAAATATGGATACCTGTCCAGTGCGCAAGTACACTGGACTACAAGGACATTAATTGGCCTGCATTACAGGATCTACTTGTAAAACCATTTTCCATGATATCAAAAGAATATCAACACATCATTCAACTATAAGAAATCTAGTCTATAAACTGTACTATGCTAAAAGTCCTGCTTTAGCACTAGCAAATTTAAATAACATCCTTCTACATGGCACAGCAAAAGACCTACTTGAAGAAATTGACTATATCCAGAAAAAATATTTTGGAAGTGAAAGCCATTTACAGAATGAAATAGCTGTAAACCAATTAAGCAACAATTCTACACATGGCAACCTTTTGCTAAACACATACAAAAAAGAAATACTAAAATTTAAAAGTACATCGGCTGAAGTACCAAACCATGTATGTGTATGTTGCCGTAGAACTTTTTATAAAAGGAACACAAAAACTGTCATACAAATTAGAAGACAATGAAGATTCTAAATGGTTTGAATTAGCTCTCTACCTCGTAGCAGAAAACAAATACGAAATAACTGAGCCCTTAATACTTTGCAGTTACTGCACTACAAAACTTGTCAATAACCAAACTCCTTCACGTGCTATCACAAATAATTTGGAATTATACCCAGTACCAAAACCCCTACAACAACTTCATTTAAATGAGAGCATCATAATTCAAACAGTACACCCATTTCAAGCAATAATACGCCTTCAACCAAAAACAGCAAAATTACCTCCCTCTAAATTGGTAAAAGGCATTCGTGGAAAAGTAGTTTATTTACCATTAGATCTAAAAGAAAATGTGCATACTCTAGGAGTGCAACATCCAATTCAGCAATCTTTAATTATCTTAGTAAATGGAGTACCTGCAAAAGACAAAAAAATATGGCAACAGCTGGTAGATTTACATAAAGTTAGACAAGCCTTCCAATATCTTAAAGGGAATAATGAATATTACAAAGAAATTAATATTGAAGAAAACTTGAAAGATACAACTAAAATAATTCAAGAAACACAAGAAGCTGGTCAATTTGAGCTACTAGATCCTGCTACAATATCAAATACTTTTGACCATTATACAATTCATCCTTTGCACTTTAATGAAACCATGGAAGATGTACTGGAAACGTATCAAATGTGTCAAACAAAAGGATCGCCAATCAGAATATGGGAAAAAAGTATACAAGCACGTGCTTTTCCTCTACTCTTTCCTACTGGCAAAGGAGGAAGGTATGATGATGGACCTATTCAAATATCAGCTTCAGAATACCGCTCATTATGGATGTATTCTGAAGATCCCAGATTTAGACAAAATGTGGAATACATATTCCAAATACTATTTGAAAGTGAACTAGCAACTTTATGTTACGGAGTTGCACACATATTAAAATCAGGATCACACTTTCAAAATATGACAGCTACACAATTATTAGAAAAAGTGAAACAAAATGATGAGGATTTACAATCAAATATTACAAATCTATTAGCAAATATGCATGGTACTAAAGAGTACTGGTTTCGACATCATGGAGATGTACGTTGTATGATCAGAAACCTTGGCCCACCCACTTGGTTTGTTACATTAAGTTGTGCAGAATATGCATGGGACGATTTACATGATTTCCTGCGCATATCAAATAAAAACAAAACAAACATAGATATACTAACACCTGGAGAACTTTGTTCTTTGGATCCTGTTAATGTTTCAAGATATTTTCACCATCGCTTCATTGCTATGCTACATTTTATTTGTAATAAAACTGTTCCTCAACTTGGAGAAGTGCAACATTTCTTTTGGAGAAAAGAATACCAAGCCAGAGGAGCACCACATATCCACATGCTTTTATGGATTAAAGATGCTCCTAAATTTGGTCAAGACAGTGATGCCACTGTTTTACAGTTTATTGAAAAATATGTCACTTGTGAAATTCCATCAGAAGCCACAAATAGTGATCTTCATGCACAACTTTTACAATTTCAAAGACACAAATGTGGAAAATAATGTCGCAAATACAAAAACAAAGGGAAATACTACACCAAATACCGATTTGGTTTCACTAGACCAGTTACAAATACAGGTCAAGTGAACAACCTCATGTCTTCAGTTAGACATAGTGTTAAAGGTAAGTCACCTAAAAATACATATTACATAAAAAGAAAAGAAGAAAAATATATCAATGACTATAATGCAATCATTGCCCACTTATGGAATGCAAACATAGATGTGCAGTACATTGCAGACAATTCTACTGCAGTTGCACGATATGTCACAGCATCCTTAACTAAAGCAGAAAAGACAGAACTCCAAGACCTCTGGAATGACCTGTCATCAGATAAAACAGTGTCTCAGAAATGATACAGCTTGGGCATAAAAATGCTCACCCATAGAGAATGTGGATCATATGAAGCAGCTGATCGTTTAACTGGTACGGCATTGTATGGTAAATCTGAAAATATAGTATGGCTAAGTCTTGGTCCAGCTAAATCTAGAAAAAGAGTTCTAAAATCATATGAAGATATAGAAACAATAGCCAAATGTGATCCCAACAGCCAAGACATTTTAAAAAACAATGTATTGGACACAAACTACCCAAACAGAAGTAATACTTTGGAAAACATGTGTCTATACCACATAGGCCAAAACTACACATACAAAAATAATATGAAACCTAATGAAAAAAAAGGTAAATATAGAGTAACAAACTGTGAAGGCAGCTTAGTTAAACTCACTAAACCAAATTTAATTAATCATAGCAAATTGTCATTAAAGACTCCTCAACATAAAGAAGTATATTACATGTCCCTGCTACAACTCTTCAAACCATGGAGAAAAGAAGAACAATTACTAGATAACTATGACTCATATGAGGATGCTTTCAAAGCAAATGAAAGCACTATAACTGATGTAAACTTTACACAGCCAAAACAATGCTGCACAATGAACAGCAACACGAAGAAGAACTCCAGGCCCTACTAGATAAGGACACTCCTGACAGTAGTCAACCTTCTGTAAAAGGAAGCCAAGAACCACTGGGAGAACCACTAATAATAAATGAGGCAGAATTAGCTATGATAGAAGTAGAAAACACCATGTGTCAGTATGAAGATAAAGAAGACTTAACTATACTACAATCAAAACTAAACAATGAGCAGCGTAACATTTTTCAAGAAGTAACAAAACAAATTGCACATGGTGTAAAACATGAAAATAAAGAAAGTTCTTGCCATAATTATAAACCTATACTACTGTACGTCAGTGGTGAAGCTGGTTCTGGCAAAACATTCCTAATCAAAATCATTAGTAAGTTCCTTCAACAATTGACAAACAACAAACTGTCAGCTGTTGTCACTGCCCCCACAGGATTAGCTGCCTACAACATAGGTGGTGTTACATTACACCGATTACTACTATTACCAGTGGAACACCAGAACAAATTAGACTATTACAAACTTTCTGCAGAAGCTGCAATGGAACTACGCAGAGTATTGAAACAAATGAAAATGCTACTAATAGATGAAGTGAGCATGGTCTCCAACCTGATGTTAGCTTTGATTCACCTCAGATTACAAGAAGTACTCAAAACAGACTATGAGGAGCTCTTTGCAGGAAAACACATTATTGTTTTTGGAGTTCTGCTTCAATTAACACCAGTGTATCACTGGGGTGTGAGGGAAGTACCTCATGTCATTTCAATTGGGTACGTGCATTTCAGGGGTGCGCAGGAAGTTTCACACGCAATTCCATCAGGGTACGTGTATTTCAGGGGTGCGCGAGAAGTTCCACACGTGATTGGCCCAGTGCGAGCAGGGTACGTGTATTACTGGGGTGCGCGGGAAGTTCCACACGCGATTTCAGCAGGGTACATGTATTTCAGGGGTGCGCAGGAAGTTCCACACGCGATTTCAGCTGGGTACATGTATTTCAGGGGTGCGCTGGAAGTTCCACACGCGATTGGCCCCATGCGAGCAGGGTACGTGTATTACTGGGGTGCGCCGAAAGTTTCACACGCGAATTCAGCAGGGTACGTGTATTTCAGGGGTGCGCGGGAAGTTCCACACGCGATTCCATCAGGGTACGTGTATTTCAGGGGTGCGCGGGAAGTTCCACACGCAATTCCATCAGGGTACTTGTATTTCAGGGGTGCGCGGGAAGTTCCACACGCGATTTCAGCAGGATACGTGTATTACTGGGGTGCGCGGGAATTTCCACACGCGATTTCAGCAGGGTACGTGTATTTCAGGGGTGCGCAGGAAGTTCCACACGCGATTGGCCCTGTGCGAGCAGAGTACGTGTATTACTGGGGTGCGCGGGAAGTTTCACACGCAAATTCAGCAGGGTACGTGTATTTCAGGGGTGCGCGGGAAGTTCCACACGCGATTCCATCAGGGTACGTGTATTTCAGGGGTACGCGGGAAGTTCCACACGCGATTGGCCCCGTGCGAGCAGGGTACGTGTATTACTGGGGTGCGCGGGAAGTTTCAAACGCAAATTCAGCAGGGTACGTGTATTTCAGGGGTGCGCGGGAAGTTCCACACGCGATTCCATCAGGGTACGTGTATTTCAGGGGTGCGCGGGAAGTTCCACACGCGATTGGCCCCGTGCGAGCAGGGTACGTGTATTACTGGGGTGCGCGGGAAGTTTCAAACGCAAATTCAGCAGGGTACGTGTATTTCAGGGGTGTGCGGGAAGTTCCACACGCGATTTCAGCAGGGTACGTGTATTTCAGGGGTGCGCGGGAAGTTCCACACGCGATTTCAGTAGGGTACGTGTATTTCAGGGGTGCGCGGGAAGTTCCACACGCGATTTCAGCAGGGTACGTGTATTTCAGGGGTGCGCTGGAAGTTCCACACGCGATTGGCCCCATGCGAGCAGGGTACTTGTATTACTGGGGTTTGCGGGAAGTTTCACACGCAAATTCAGCAGGGTACGTGTATTTCAGGGGTGCGCGGGAAGTTCCACATGCGATTCCATCAGGGTACGTGTATTTCAGGGGTGCGCGGGAAGTTCCACACGCAATTCCATCAGGGTACTTGTATTTCAGGGGTGCGCGGGAAGTTCCACACGCGATTTCAGCAGGGTACGTGTATTACTGGGGTGCGCGGGAATTTCCACACGCATTTCAGCAGGGTACGTGTATTTCAGGGGTGCGCAGGAAGTTCCACACGCGATTGGCCCTGTGCGAGCAGGGTACGTGTATTACTGGGGTGCGCGGGAAGTTTCACACGCAAATTCAGGAGGGTACGTGTATTTCAGGGGTGCGTGGGAAGTTCCACACGCGATTGGCCCCGTGCGAGCAGGGTACGTGTATTACTGGGGTGCGCGGGAAGTTTCAAACGCAAATTCAGCAGGGTACGTGTATTTCAGGGGTGCACGGGAAGTTCCACACGCGATTTCAGCAGGGTACGTGTATTTCAGGGGTGCGCAGGAAGTTCCACACGCGATTTCAGCAGGGTACGTGTATTTCAGGGGTTCTGGGAGTACTACATGTGAATTGACCGTGTGGGTCCTCCCAGGTGTTCGCTCTACAACCTCGACGGCCCTGCAGGCAGCCCACACCACGGGGGGCTACCCTGCACCCCTGCTCATGTCCCGCAGGGAGCCCATCCACCATGGGCATGCCCTCCAGCCAAGCCACATGTCACCTTGCACTACTGATCAACAATGCATGTCTCCCCCCCAGCAGTCAGGGGCACCCTCCACCAGGCCCCCACTCCTGTGTCCCTGCACCCCCACACCCCACCAGTCAGGGGCACCCTCCACCAGGCCCCCACTCCTGTCTCCCTGCACCCCCACCAGTCAGGGGCACCCTCCACCAGGCCCCCACTCCTGTCTCCCAGCACCCCCACCCACCAGCAGTGCGGGGCACCCTCCACCAGGCCCCCACTCCTGTCTCCCAGCACCCCCACCCCCCAGCAGTGCGGGGCACCCTCCACCAGGCCCCCACACCTGTCTCCCAGCACCCCCACCCCCCAGCAGTGCGGGGCACCCTCCAGCAGGCCCCCAGTCAAGTCCAACTCATGTTCCCCTGCACCCCCACCCCCCAGCACTGTGGGGCACCTGCCAGCAGGCCCCCAGTCATGTCCAACTCATGTTCCCCTGCACCCCCACCCCCCAGCACTGTGGGGCACCTGCCAGCAGGCCCCCAGTCATGTCCAACTCATGTTCCCCTGTACCCCCACCCCCCAGCACTGTGGGGCACCTGCCAGCAGGCCCCCAGTCATGTCCAACTCATGTTCCCCTGCACCCTCACCCCCCAGCACTGTGGGGCACCTGCCAGCAGGCCCCCAGTCATGTCCAACTCATGTTCCCCTGCACCCCACCCCCCAGCACTGTGGGGAACCTGCCAGCAGGCCCCCAGTCATGTCCAACTCATGTTCCCCTGCACCCCCACCCCCCAGCACTGTGGAGCACCTGCCAGCCGGCCCCCACTCATGTCCAACTCATGTTCCCCAGCCAACATGTCATCACAATCTAGATCCCTGGTCCCTATGGTCAGCCTCCAAATGCAAAACACCCACCCGAGTATTGCATCCACCCACTTAGAAAAGGCATTAACATGATAGAACACCAATTGCAAGTTTGGAAACGAACACATGTCCCTCACATACACCCAATGGGTGTCAGTGATTCTCAAAACCCATATCATGATATGCATGAAACCAATGAGATGATACTACACATTGAAGTTTGATCAAAAAATATGTATTAAAGGAAACATGAATTGAATCAAAAATAAACTAACAGAAATGGGAATGTAAAAAAAGTAAAAAGAAGCATGTCCGTGAAAAAATGCAAAACCAGAAATCATAATTCAAAGGAATGGTGTCCAAAGTCACAGTCCACAAATGAAAATCCAATGGGAAATTATAATTGAAAGCCATTGCTCCATGGGTAAATTGTAAAATGAAAAAAAAATCCAACAGTGAACTATGTACAGGTGAACAAGCCAGGGTCCATGATCCCAACAAAAGAAATGAAACCTATCTAACAACACTACCTAATACAAAAAAACTATATATAAAAATGTGGCCCATTGTCCAAAAGGTCCAAAGAAAATGCAAAAACAAAGGAAACCTAACACTAACTACATAACTATTTACAAGGGCAGCGGGCTAGTCCAATGACTCACTGGATGTTGTCATGGGCCAGAGCATCATCAAACTCCTGTTCAATGGCTTGGAGGTGGGCATGTTCCCTGGCCCCGAGGTCTTGCAGGGATAAAGCAGTGTCCAGCTCCAACTCCCTGTGAAGACCCTCGAGGCACTCAGCCCGTCTCAGCGCCCTCCGCATGGAGTTCTCCGCCCTGACCATTGTGAGCCGTTCCTCCTCTGCCCGCTGCCGCTCCGCACCTATCTGCTGGCCCAACCGCTCCCACACGGAAGCCACTCCCATTCCAGGGTTCTCCTGCCCTCCGGCCGATGCCTGCACCCCTGATGTTGATGGCCCCGAGCCATGATGCCTCCCACGTCGAGCCTGCCGCTGCCTCCGACGCAACTGCCTGTGCCAGCACAACGGCATCCAGGCTGATGAAATCCACCGACGCCGTTGTGCACTGTTAGGCGGAAACCTGTGCAGTTCCCTCTGGGACCACTGCAAAAGATTTAGGACTACAGGTGTTTGGCAGTAAACCCACTTGGTAGCAGGCTGTACCACACAGATTCACTTGGTAGCTGTGGCTGAGCAGTCAGACTTCCCTCAAGAAGAGTTAAGCAGTATGTGGAGTATACAATATAGGGCAATTCTTCACAGTAAGACAAGCAAACACGCAACGAGGCTTAGTGTAAAGATATTAAGGTATTTATTTATAACGGAACATCTATGGAAAACACTATGGCACTATCACGGCAAACACTTCCATCACAATTACTCTACGAAGAAGAAACGATCAATCCCCCTAACAATATTTCGACAAGTCTAGGTTCTACCAGATCACTTATTTGCAGACAGAGGTGTATGCCTCAACCTAGATGGCACTCTAATATTAGTTAGGACGGGAGACAAAAAATAGGCAGGTTACGAAATCAACACAGTTCAAGAAGGCATGGGAAAAATGCACGGCAAGAAGGCAAGAACCACAATAGATCATAAAGTTCAGAGGCCTGGCCCACTCGGAGAGAGGCAAGGCAATATGTCCCAAAAAGTCTCCAGTGGCAATGCGTTCGAGTCTTTGTAGCAAATTGTTATCGGCAGATTGAACCAGTTCAGAACAATACTTGAGAAAAAGCTTGGAGGCGACCCAACGGAAAGGAGAGGATTAAGACACCTCACTCGAACCGATCGAAAGGGCAGCCAGGCGGACACGGTACCTTGTTTGTGGAGAGAACGCTCCGGCGGGGGCAGTTGTTCCTGGTGGCGGATGCACGTCGGGTCTTTGCCAAGAGTAGAGATGATTTCGTCGTCGAAGAAAAGGGAAGTCAGGTGCACCACCAGGGAAGAGACCAGCCGCGGAGTGTTCCGTCACAAGGCACCACCTTTTGGTCGTGGTACAGGGGTAGTGGCTCCGGTTGCCGAGGTGCTCTGCACGGGCAATTCGACCACTGCGTCCTGAGGCGAAGAAAAGCAAAGCGGACTGGTTGTTCCCACCAGTCAAGGGAAGAGACTCTCCAGCAGGGAGATCTCCTCTGTCGTCGGGAAGTGGTGAGTCGGTTCCGCAGGGCTCCACCGGAGGTGTCGTCGTGCAGGTCGGCTCAGCGTTACCCTCGTCGAATTCTTAGGTCCTGTGGCGACTTCTGAAGATCCAGTCCCAAAAGCCCTGATTTTATGCAGAAAACCCCCATTCATTCAGCCCAGCTATCAATCAACACATGCTAAGTGGTGAGCGGGGAGGCTCACCACTTGGGCCAATCACACCAGAGTGCGACCGCAGTTGGCAAGGCAACTCGGTCCAGGGTGCCTAAACCCCCTCCCACACCCCTGTGGTAACCCAGACAGAATGGCACCACTTTGGAGGGTCTCTGTACAGAGGCCCGCCAAAAGTGGAACAAAGGGCTCAACCTTTGGTTTAGGAGTCACAGAGACGAACACAGACGCCAGTTTAAAAACCGAGTTCTGGCAGAAAATACCATCTGATAAACTTATTTAAGATAAGTAGACCGGTGGTACGTTAGAAATTAACGAGGAAAAGTATCAATCTCTAACAATGGGATGAATCCCATAGGGTTATGTTCGGGGTCGAACATAACAAGTAGTTTCCACTGCCACCAGCCAAAACTCGACGAGGGGGGACGGGACAGTGCCCCCTCGATTAACAGATTTAGGAGTAATCGAATTACCCCTACTAGCACGTCCACAATAAGATGGTTGGTACTAGTTCTGTTAGTAAATTTAGGTCTAGTAAAGCCAATGGTGACTTTACATGCATACAGTAGTCAGTCGCCGGGTATGGAGTCTATGGTGGAGGTCAGCTAGGATGCCCCAGTGTTACGGCACGTAGGGTGTGGTGTAACACACATAGAAAAACATATGAGACCCTATGGAGTAAAAGACCCCATAGCCCATAGAACACATTGACATTCAAAGGAATTACACACATTCATGTCCAAGAGTGGGAGAAAAAAAGAGTCTCACTCTTGGCAGGATGGAAAAAAACAAACTCCAGAAATCCAGCAAAGCCGCTGGGGGACTCAATAGGTTAGGAAATTCAGCCTAAACAGAGAATTCTCCCTAACATGCACGTGCCCTGCCCCATGATGCCATCACATCCTCCATCTGCTGGGGTCCAGTTGCTGGTGTGTCCACCCCTGCTGGACCTCCGACTCCCGACTGTGGCAGGGATGGGATCCCCACCGAGCCGGCTGCATTGGTCGGGGCAGGTCCACAGGGGGCCCTGGTGGCATCTGGGCCGGAAGACGGCATGGAGAAAGACTGGTGCATAGTCTCCAAAGAGGATGAGAGGTTCGCCAGATTGGCCGACACATGTAGGAAACCCCCGACCATGGCCGATCCCAACTGGGCCACGTCGGCATGGTGCTCTCCGTGATGACGTGCATGCTCCTCCCGGGACACCAATCAGGACCTTCTCCATACGGCCAGGGGTCCCCTCGTCCGCAGGTGGAGGGGAGTCAGATGACATGGACATCCCCCCTACCTGCGGACGGGCCTGGGATGGGGCATCCCTGCTGGTGCATGGTGGTGCAGTCACAGTGTCAGGGACAGTGACATGCACAGGCCCCTCTACAGCGACCTGTGCTGCCTCCTGCCCCTGGACTGCAACACTTGCACCAGCAGGGATGCCCCCACCAGGCCCCATTTGCGCCTCAGTAGCGGCCTCCTCCTCCTCTGTGGAAACCACCAACCTGGATGGCCCCACCCCGTCTTCCGCCATTGCAAGCCCCTGTGGGGGCTCACCCACCCCTTCCGCTGCAGCTGCATCCCCGTCGCTTTGCTCCACAGAGCCGTCTCCGCCCTCTTCTTCACGTGGCGCTGTGTAGAGGGAGACATAGAACACAAGCATTAGGGTACTGTACAATGGTCCCCTAGACAGGAAGCAATAGCAGATGAGTGGCACTGTCAAAGATCACTTCCATCATGCCCCTCCACAACACATGACTCAGTGCAGGTAAAACACATGCGGTAACAGGCATGGCGCATGCTATGGACATTAGCATACATGTCCAAGGGATTCTTGAAACATACAATGTTGTTTTGGAACTCACATGCATCATGGGCCATGCCTATCACATGCACACACTTCACCCTAGTTTCATCAATCTGGCCTCACCACAGACACAGTGGATAAAAGGATGACTAGGCTGCATCAGTGAACCTGAACATTGCGACAGACATGTGTCATGCATCCCTGGCATTCACAAGTCACAGACACGCAGGTCAGACACACAGACATGGACAGCATACATGTACATGGCATCAGCACCCATCCCTCACCCCCACCCATGTCCAGGAACATAGACTGGCATGCTTTCATGTGGCCATTCCACATAAGGCAACCCATGTTGCATTTGAACACATGCACCAACCGTGTGGTTCACACATTACTGTTCTCACATGCAAGACGTCCCTGCACACACACATGCATACATGGCCTATGTCACACATACAGGCAAGTATCAGACTACCAGAACACTGCGACATGCCCTGTCTCACACAGCAATGCTTGGCCACTTACCGCTCAACTCCAGAAGGGTCTGCCTCTCAAGGATCTGGCGTGGAGCGCTGGGCCTACGCATTCCAGGACCCTCATCTGGATGGTACTCATGTAGCCCCGGCCCCCCTCCACGAGGCGCCAGGCCTTCAAGAGGGTCCTGGACCTACAGTCATCCCAGCGCTTCTTGACATGTTGGTAGTCGCGGACTGCCACCCCCTCCGCGTTCATGGCAGTCACGATGTCCGTCCAGATCCGAGTCCGTCCTTCCTTGTTGGCGCGCTTACTTCCGAAGAGGGCATCATACTGCCCCAAGACTTGCTCCACCAGGACACCAACTTCGGTGGCAGTGAAGCTGGTGCCCTTCTGCCTCTCTGGCCGGGGGTTGTCAGTGGTGCCAGATGTTGCAGTGCCCGACATGGCAACCCCAGAGGCAGGAGTGGGTGGGCAACTGGGTCCTGGGGCTGGGCTGTGGAGCGATGGTATCCCAGTCGGGAGTCTTCTGTTCCAGCAGGGGTGGACACAGCAAATGGACCCATGCAGATGGCTGATGTGCAGGCACCAAATAGCAGGGCACGGTGGCAGCAGGCAGGCAAGCAGGCAGGCAGCAGCAGATGGTTCGTGGGAGGCTGCTCGGGGCTCTGGGGGGCAGTAATTCGGCCTTTTGGGCAGGAGCGTGGTCTTCCGTGTGCTTACGCGTGGCCAGCTTGATACGGAGTGATTTGGCACGTGAAAATCTTGCACGTCTGCGTGTAAATCGAGGAAAGGCCCTTTGCGCGTAAGCGTGTCAGCACGCATACGCGATTTCATTGGACCAAAGGCTCTTAGCGCATAAGCGCGTCAGCACGCATACGCGATTTCATTGGACCAAAGGCCCTTAGTGCGTAAGCGCGTCTGTGATGTTTCGCGCACGGGCGTTTCCCTGGCAGGGCTTGTAGATCCCACGTGCCTTTACATTGCTCTGTACATGCTTTTTGTGGGGTGCGGTGCGTCTGTTTTCCAGCCGTTGGGGTTCACACGCTATTACTTCACAGCGGGTGTTGGCTACGCGTTCTTCTACACGCAAGGCAGACGGTGAGTGGTAGCCCGCTCCCCCAGGCCCGATCGCCTGAAAAACTTCACTCGAACCCCTGTAAAACACGTAGCCCGCTCCCCCAGGCCCGATCGCGTGAAAAGCTTCACAGGAACCCCTGTAATACACGTAGCCCGCTCCCCCAGGCCCGATCGCGTGATAAACTTCACGCGAACCCCTGTAATACACGTAGCCCGCTCCCCCAGGCCCGATTGCGTGATAAAGTTTACGCGAACCCCTGTAATACACGTAGCCCGCTCCCCCAGGCCCGATCGCATGAAAAACTTCACGCGAACCCCAGGCACAATAGCAGTATGGGACATTCATCATTGCTGTATATTGGCGCTTTGTGATGCGCAGGGACGCTACCTCCTGCCTTCGTGTGGCGGACGTGTTTAGGCCTGTGCGTGTCTTTGGCCATGCGCGGCTTTGCCCTATTCGATTCCATGAATACGTGTGGTTCACGTGTGTGTGAGCGTTCCGTCTGCTTCCCAGCAGTACATCCCAGTTACGCCCTTATTTTCGTGCGTTGTTCCCCATTCTGCGCATTACGCCCCGTGTTCCGTCCCATTTTTGGTGTGTGCGCCGAGGTTCTGCGCTTTCACTGTGCACGTCGCGCACGCCGTTCCGGATGTTTCAGTGACGTGTGCGCCATGCACGGGTTTGGCGCACATCCCGAGGAAAACACGCGCAGGGACTTCCATGAATCACACATGTGCGCGTGCGCCTGTTTTTTCACGCTTGCGCCTGCTTGCGCATAGATTTTCGGCGCACGTTTGTTCCATGAATCGGCCCCTCAGTCTTTAAAGAAGGCATGAGCTATGTAGCACTATCACGCTTACGTACACTTGACGGTCTATTTCTAATCAACTTTGATGCAAGTAAAATAAACGCTGATATTCCTTGCATTTTAGAATACAATAGACTGCGCTCACTATACACCCCCCACCTAAACACATATTCTGTTCCACAAAAAGTAAAATGTTATATAAGAAAAATAAATCAAACAGAAATGTAACAGGATGTCACTGCAAATCCTCCAAAGAGACTAAAAGAAACAAATACTTCATCAAGTACCACAAGCAAAAAAGAATCAATTAGGGGAAGTAAACCAGGTACTTCTTTAAAGAAGGAAGACAAACTCCAAAAAAGCAGTTAGATACAGAACTACCTGGACCATTTAAATTCTCAAATATAGTTGGTATAAGTTGCTATACAAATGTAGCAATGAATATTCTATTTCAATTACCACCAATTGTTGACAACATTTACTTACACAGTACAGACCCATTGTGTTTGCAAATGTTAGTACTTCACAAAAATGCAGCAAACAATCCTGACAACACGTATAGTGTTTATGGAATAAGACACCAATTGGACTAATGTGCTTGAATGGTGAAATTCACTATAAACTCACAGGAAGATCCACAAGAATTTCTAATGTACTTACTACAAGTACTGGAAAACAAAAACATACCTATAAATGAAATATTTCAGATTCCGTATATGTGGAAACATACATGCACTCTCTGCAACAATATGACACAAGAAGAAATCCCCAATGAACGCTTCATATATATATATCAATACCAAATTGTGAATCCATTCCATTTCAGCGACTTGTACAAAATGCAAACCATGGTAGATTATGCTCTACCTGCAATTCAGATAATCGCTCCACGTTAGTAATACAAACACATAGTAAATACATAATACTAATGCTTCTACGTTACAATGAAGATGGTACCAAAAACAACTGCAAGCTCACTGGATTCATACATGTTCAAATATCACTCGGTAAGAAATCCTTCACAACAATAGGTATAATCTACCATGCAGGAGCCACAACCAATTCAGGGCACTACACTGCATATATAAAAAAGAAATGTGGATGGTTTGAATGTACTGATAGTACCATTACTCTAAAGCAGAGATTACCAGCAAATCTGACAAACGCTTATTTGATGTTCGAAAACCAAAATTTGATAACTAAACTGTATTTAAACCCTAAGTAAACTTGTGTTAAAAAATATAAACTGTTAGAATACTCCAAAAGCTATCTAACTGCTCAAAGATTCTACAACAACTAATCAGATAAATAAATACCACTAAATTAGAGCAAAAAATAGACAATTAGAATACGCCAATTGGTATCTAACTGTCCCAAAAATTTAACAATATCCAAATAGATAAATCAATACCACTAAAATATATAAAAAAAATAGACAGTTAGAATACGCCAATTGGTAACTAACTGCTTCAAAATGTTATAATATCCAACCAATTAAATATGTTACTGCTCCAAAAAAATGCAACAAGCCAAAGTATATAGCATTAGCCAGAAACAACAAGTGAACACTGAAAACAAACAAACAAATAAACTGTAGCATAACAGAAAAAGTTTTTTTTTTAATCCAACATGGATTTTTTTTTCTCCCACAGACCCAATGATTTTAGCAACAAATACAGAAACCGAGCAAATTGCACAGTACTCTGATTTGTAATCTACTAAATATGAGGGTCCAAAAAAAAAAAAGTATGTTCATTATACAATGTAATAAGTCATTACAAAATACTAATACTAACATGCCATTTTCTTTTATCACAGAAATTAACAAGAAATACATGTACTCCGGTTACTAGACCAAACAGTAAGTATACAATAATAAGGAGAACCATCGCAGAATATTACATCCATAGTATCTAATACCTTTGTTCCTTATACATTTGTTTTTCACCCAAAGTTATAAGCAAATATGAATGTGATATGTTGCGGTGGTTGTGGCCAGGGCATAGAGTCTTGGGTGCATGGCCAAATGGCCATGCACCCAAGACTCTATGCCCTGGCCACAACCACCGCAGCATATCACATCCATAGAGTCAAACATTTCAACTATGGTCTATGGAAACTTTTAATGTCCACAGACATTATGAGTGTTCTTAGAACACTTTCAACTTGACAATGAACAATACGGACAGCGTCCTCAGGACACCCCCATTTTGTTTATTTGTGAACATTTCAGGACACCGCAAGTGTTCTAAGAACACATTCAACTTGCCATCGAACAATACGAACAGCATCTTCAGGACACCCCCTACGAAAATTTCAGAACAACGCGAGAGTTCTTAGAAAACATTCAACTTGACAAAGAACAATACGGACAGCGTCCTCAGGACACCCCCATTTTGTTTATTTGTGAACATTTCAGGACACCGCAAGTGTTCTTAGAACACATTCAACTTGCCAGTGAACAATACGGAATATGCCTTCAGGACACCCCCTACGAACGTTCCAGGACACCGCGAGTGTTCTTAGAAACGTCTTAAGAACACCCCCATTTTGTTTATTTGCGAACATTTCAGGACACCGCGAGTGTTCTTAGAAGACATTCAACTTGACAGAGAACAATACGGACAGCGTCCTCAGGACACCCCCATTTTGTTTTTTTGTGAACATTTCAGGACAACGCAAGTGTTCTTAGAAGCATCTTCAGAACACCACCATCTTGTTTATTTGCGAACATTTCAGGACACTGCGAGTGTTCTTAGAACACATTCAACTTGACAGAGAACAATATGGACAGCGTCCTCAGGACACCCCCATTTTGTTTATTTGCGAACATTTCAGGACACCGCGAGTGTTCTTAGAACACATTCAACTTGCCAGCCACAACCCCCATTCATATTTGCGAACATTTCAGGACACAATGATTGTTCGCAACGTCTTCAGAACACCCCCATTTTGTGTATTTGCGAACATTTCAGGACACCGCGAGTGTTCTTAGAACACATTCAACTTGACACAGAACAATATGCACAGCGTTCTCAGGACACCCCCTACGAACATTCCCCAGACACCACAAGTGTTCTTAGAAACGTCTTCAGAACACCCCCATTTTGTTTATTTGTGAAAATTTCAGGACACCGCGAGTGTTCTTAGAACACATTCAACTTGCCAGCCACTAACCCCATTCATATTAGCGAACATTTCAGGACACAGCGAGTGTTCGACAATGTCTTCAGAACACCCCCATTTTGTGTATTTGCGAACATTTCAGGGCACCGCGAGTGTTCTTAGAACACATTCAACTTGACAGAGAACAATACGGACAGCGTCCTCAGGACACCCCCATTTTGTTTATTTGCGAACATTTCAGGACACCGCGAGTGTTCTTAGAAGCGTCTTCAGAACACCAACATCTTGTTTATTTGCGAACATTTCAGGACACCGCGAGTATTCTTAGAACACATTCAACCTGACAGGGAACAATAGGGACAGCGTCCACAGGACACCCCCATTTTGTTTATTTGCAAACATTTCAGGACACCGCGAGTGTTCTTAGAACACATTCAACTTGCCAGCCACAACCCCCCATTCATTTTTGCGAACATTTCAGGACACAGCAAGTGTTCGACAACGTCTTCAGAACACCCCCATTTTGTGTATTTGCGAACATTTCAGGACACCGCGAGTGTTCTTAGAACACATTCAACTTGACAACGAACAATACAGATAGCGTCCTCAGGACACCCCCATTTTGTTTATTTGCAAACATTTCAGGACACCACGAGTGTTCTTAGAAGACATTCAACTTGACAGAGAACAATACGGACAGTGTCCTCAATATACCTCCATTTTGTTTATTTGCAAACATTTCAGGACACTGCAAGTGTTCTTAGAAGCGTCTTCAGAACACCACCATCTTGTTTATTTGCAAACATTTCAGGACACGGCGAGCGTTGTTAGAACACATTCAACTTGACAGAGAACAATACGGACAGCGTCCTCAGGACAACCCCATTTTGTTTATTTCCGAACATTTCAGGACAACGCAAGTGTTCTTAGAAGCGTCTTCAGAACACCACCATCTTGTTTATTTGCGAACATTTCAGGACACCGGGAGTGTTCTTAGAACACATTCAACTTGACAGGGAACAATATGGACAGCGTACTCAGGACACCCCCATTTTGTTTATTTGCGAACATTTCAGGACACCGCGAGTGTTCTTAGAACAGATTCAACTTGCCAGCCACAACCCCCATTCATATTTGCGAACATTTCAGGACACAGCGATTGTTCGCAACATCTTCAGAACACCCCCATTTTGTGTATTTACGAACATTTCAGGACACCGCGAGTGTTCTTAGAACACATTCAACTTGACACAGAACAATACGCACAGCGTTCTCAGGACACCCCCTACGAACATTCCCCAGACACCACAAGTGTTCTTAGAAACGTCTTCAGAACACCCCCATTTTGTTTATTTGTGAAAATTTCAGGACACCGCGAGTGTTCTTAGAACACATTCAACTTGCCAGCCACTACCCCCATTCATATTAGCGAACATTTCAGAACACAGCGAGTGTTCGACAATGTCTTCAGAACACCCCCATTTTGTGTATTTGCGAACATTTCAGGACACCGCGAGTGTTCTTAGAACCCATTCAACTTGACAAAGAACAATACGGACAGCGTCCTCAGGACACCCCTATTTTGTTTATTTGCGAACATTTCAGGACACCGCGAGTGTTCTTAGAAGCGTCTTCAGAACACCAACATCTTGTTTATTTGCGAACATTTCAGGACACCGCGAGTATTCTTAGAACACATTCAACCTGACAGAGAACAATACGGACAGCGTCCTCAGGACACCCCCATTTTGTTTATTTGCAAACATTTCAGGACACCGCGAGTGTTCTTAGAAGACATTCAACTTGCCAGCCACAACCCCCCATTCATATTTGCAAACATTTCAGGACATAGCAAGTGTTCGACAACGTCTTCAGAACACCCCCATTTTGTGTATTTGCGAACATTTCAGGACACCGCGAGTGTTCTTAGAACACATTCAACTTGACAACGAACAATACGGACAGCGTCCTCAGGACACCCCCATTTTGTTTATTTGCGAACATTTCAGGACACCACGAGTGTTCTTAGAAGCGTCTTCAGAACACCACCATCTTGTTTATTTGCAAACATTTCAGGACACCGCGAGCATTGTTAGAACACATTCAACTTGACAGAGAACAATACGGACAGCGTCCTCAGGACAACCCCATTTTGTTTATTTCCAAACATTTCAGGACACCGCAAGTGTTCTTAGAACACATTCAACTTGCCAGTGAACAATACGGACTACGCCTTCAGGACACCCCCTACGAACGTTAGAGGACACCGCGAGTGTTCTTAGAAACGTCTTCAGAACACCCCCATTTTATTTATTTGCGAACATTTCAGGACACCGCAAGTGTTCTTAGAAGCATCTTCAGAACACCACCATCTTGTTTATTTGCAAACATTTCAGGACACCGCGAGCATTGTTAGAACACATTCAACTTGACAGAGAACAATACGGACAGCGTCCTCAGGACAACCCCATTTTGTTTATTTCCAAACATTTCAGGACACCGCAAGTGTTCTTAGAACACATTCAACTTGCCAGTGAACAATACGGACTACGCCTTCAGGACACCCCCTACGAACGTTCCAGGACACCGCGAGTGTTCTTAGAAACGTCTTCAGAACACCCCCATTTTATTTATTTGCGAACATTTCAGGACACAGCAAGTGTTCTTAGAACACATTCAACTTGACAGAGAACAATACGGACAGCGTCCTCAGGACACCCCCATTTTGTTTATTTGCAAACATTTCAGGACACCGCGAGTATTCTTAGAACACATTCAACCTGACAGAGAACAATAGGGACAGCGTCCTCAGGACACCCCCATTTTGTTTATTTGCAAACATTTCAGGACACAGCGAGTGTTCTTAGAACACATTCAACTTGCCAGCCACAACCCCCCATTCATTTTTGCGAACATTTCAGGACACAGCAAGTGTTCGACAACGTCTTCAGAACACCCCCATTTTGTGTATTTGCGAACATTTCAGGGCACCGCGAGTGTTCTTAGAACACATTCAACTTGACAGAGAACAATACGGACAGCGTCCTCAGGACACCCCCATTTTGTTTATTTGCGAACATTTCAGGACACCGCGAGTGTTCTTAGAAGCGTCTTCAGAACACCAACATCTTGTTTATTTGCGAACATTTCAGGACACCGCGAGTATTCTTAGAACACATTCAACCTGACAGGGAACAATAGGGACAGCGTCCACAGGACACCCCCATTTTGTTTATTTGCAAACATTTCAGGACACCGCGAGTGTTCTTAGAACACATTCAACTTGCCAGCCACAACCCCCCATTCATTTTTGCGAACATTTCAGGACACAGCAAGTGTTCGACAACGTCTTCAGAACACCCCCATTTTGTGTATTTGCGAACATTTCAGGACACCGCGAGTGTTCTTAGAACACATTCAACTTGACAACGAACAATACAGATAGCGTCCTCAGGACACCCCCATTTTGTTTATTTGCAAACATTTCAGGACACCACGAGTGTTCTTAGAAGACATTCAACTTGACAGAGAACAATACGGACAGTGTCCTCAATATACCTCCATTTTGTTTATTTGCAAACATTTCAGGACACTGCAAGTGTTCTTAGAAGCGTCTTCAGAACACCACCATCTTGTTTATTTGCAAACATTTCAGGACACGGCGAGCGTTGTTAGAACACATTCAACTTGACAGAGAACAATACGGACAGCGTCCTCAGGACAACCCCATGTTGTTTATTTCCGAACATTTCAGGACAACGCAAGTGTTCTTAGAAGCGTCTTCAGAACACCACCATCTTGTTTATTTGCGAACATTTCAGGACACCGGGAGTGTTCTTAGAACACATTCAACTTGACAGGGAACAATATGGACAGCGTACTCAGGACACCCCCATTTTGTTTATTTGCGAACATTTCAGGACACCGCGAGTGTTCTTAGAACAGATTCAACTTGCCAGCCACAACCCCCATTCATATTTGCGAACATTTCAGGACACAGCGATTGTTCGCAACATCTTCAGAACACCCCCATTTTGTGTATTTACGAACATTTCAGGACACCGCGAGTGTTCTTAGAACACATTCAACTTGACACAGAACAATACGCACAGCGTTCTCAGGACACCCCCTACGAACATTCCCCAGACACCACAAGTGTTCTTAGAAACGTCTTCAGAACACCCCCATTTTGTTTATTTGTGAAAATTTCAGGACACGGCGAGTGTTCTTAGAACACATTCAACTTGCCAGCCACTACCCCCATTCATATTAGCGAACATTTCAGAACACAGCGAGTGTTCGACAATGTCTTCAGAACACCCCCATTTTGTGTATTTGCGAACATTTCAGGACACCGCGAGTGTTCTTAGAACCCATTCAACTTGACAGAGAACAATACGGACAGCGTCCTCAGGACACCCCTATTTTGTTTATTTGCGAACATTTCAGGACACCGCGAGTGTTCTTAGAAGCGTCTTCAGAACACCAACATCTTGTTTATTTGCGAACATTTCAGGACACCGCGAGTATTCTTAGAACACATTCAACCTGACAGAGAACAATACGGACAGCGTCCTCAGGACACCCCCATTTTGTTTATTTGCAAACATTTCAGGACACCGCGAGTGTTCTTAGAAGACATTCAACTTGCCAGCCACAACCCCCCATTCATATTTGCAAACATTTCAGGACACAGCAAGTGTTCGACAACGTCTTCAGAACACCCCCATTTTGTGTATTTGCGAACATTTCAGGACACCGCGAGTGTTCTTAGAACACATTCAACTTGACAACGAACAATACGGACAGCGTCCTCAGGACACCCCCATTTTGTTTATTTGCGAACATTTCAGGACACCACGAGTGTTCTTAGAAGACATTCAACTTGACCGAGAACAATACGGACAGTGTCCTCAGGACACCTCCATTTTGTTTATTTGCAAACATTTCAGGACACCGCAAGTGTTCTTAGAAGCGTCTTCAGAACACCACCATCTTGTTTATTTGCAAACATTTCAGGACACCGCGAGCATTGTTAGAACACATTCAACTTGACAGAGAACAATACGGACAGCGTCCTCAGGACAACCCCATTTTGTTTATTTCCAAACATTTCAGGACACCGCAAGTGTTCTTAGAACACATTCAACTTGCCAGTGAACAATACGGACTACGCCTTCAGGACACCCCCTACGAACGTTAGAGGACACCGCGAGTGTTCTTAGAAACGTCTTCAGAACACCCCCATTTTATTTATTTGCGAACATTTCAGGACACCGCAAGTGTTCTTAGAAGCATCTTCAGAACACCACCATCTTGTTTATTTGCAAACATTTCAGGACACCGCGAGCATTGTTAGAACACATTCAACTTGACAGAGAACAATACGGACAGCGTCCTCAGGACAACCCCATTTTGTTTATTTCCAAACATTTCAGGACACCGCAAGTGTTCTTAGAACACATTCAACTTGCCAGTGAACAATACGGACTACGCCTTCAGGACACCCCCTACGAACGTTCCAGGACACCGCGAGTGTTCTTAGAAATGTCTTCAGAACACCCCCATTTTATTTATTTGCGAACATTTCAGGACACAGCAAGTGTTCTTAGAACACATTCAACTTGACAGAGAACAATACGGACAGCGTCCTCAGGACACCCCCATTTTGTTTATTTGCAAACATTTCAGGACACCGCGAGTATTCTTAGAACACATTCAACCTGACAGAGAACAATAGGGACAGCGTCCTCAGGACACCCCCATTTTGTTTATTTGCAAACATTTCAGGACACAGCGAGTGTTCTTAGAACACATTCAACTTGCCAGCCACAACCCCCCATTCATTTTTGCGAACATTTCAGGACACAGCAAGTGTTCTTAGAAGACATTCAACTTGACAGAGAACAATACGGACAGTGTCCTCAATATACCTCCATTTTGTTAATTTGCAAACATTTCAGGACACCGCAAGTGTTCTTAGAAGCATCTTCAGAACACCACCATCTTGTTTATTTGCAAACATTTCAGGACACCGCGAGCGTTGTTAGAACACATTCAACTTGACAGAGAACAATACGGACAGCGTCCTCAGGACAACCCCATTTTGTTTATTTCCGAACATTTCAGGACAACGCAATGGTTCTTAGAAGGGTCTTCAGAACACCACCATCTTGTTTATTTGCAAACATTTCAGGACACCGCGAGTGTTCTTAGAACACATTCAACTTGATAGAGAACAATATGGACAGCGTCCTCAGGACAACCCCATTTTGTTTATTTCCGAACATTTCAGGACAACGCAATGGTTCTTAGAAGGGTCTTCAGAACACCACCATCTTGTTTATTTGCAAACATTTCAGGACACCGCGAGTGTTCTTAGAACACATTCAACTTGATAGAGAACAATATGGACAGCGTCCTCAGGACAACCCCATTTTGTTTATTTGCGAACATTTCAGGACACCGCTAGTGTTCTTAGAACACATTCAACTTGCCAGCCACAACCCCCATTCATATTAGCGAACATTTCAGAACACAGCGAGTGTTCGACAATGTCTTCAGAACACCCCCATTTTGTGTATTTGCGAACAATTCAGGGCACAGCGAGTGTTCTTAGAACACATTCAACTTGACAGAGAACAATACGGACAGCGTCCTCAGGACACCCCCATTTTGTTTATTTGCGAACATTTCAGGACACCGCGAGTGTTCTTAGAACCGTCTTCAGAACACCAACATCTTGTTTATTTGCAAACATTTCAGGACACCGCAAGTATTCTTAGAACACATTCAACCTGACAGAGCACAATACGGACAGCGTCCTCAGGACACCCCCATTTTGTTTATTTGCAAACATTTCAGGACACCGCGAGTGTTCTTAGAACACATTCAACTTGACAACGAACAATACGGACAGCGTCCTCAGGACACCCCCATTTTGTTTATTTGCGAACATTTCAGGACACCACGAGTGTTCTTAGAAGACATTCAACTTGACAGAGAACAATACGGACAGTGTCCTCAGGACACCTCCATTTTGTTTATTTGCAAACATTTCAGGACACCGCAAGTGTTCTTAGAAGTGTCTTCAGAACACCACCATCTTGTTTATTTGCAAACATTTCAGGACACCGCGAGCGTTGTTAGAACACATTCAACTTGACAGAGAACAATACGGACAGCGTCCTCAGGACAACCCCATTTTGTTTTTTTCCAAACATTTCAGGACACCGCGAGCGTTCTTAGAACACATTCAACTAGCCAGCCACAACCCCCATTCATATTTGCGAACATTTCAGGACACAGCGAGTGTTCGACAACGTCTTCAGAACACCCCCATTTTGTGTATTTGTGAACATTTCAGGACACCGCGAGTGTTCTTAGAACAGATTCAACTTGACAAAGAACAATACGGACAGCGTCCTCAGGACACCCCCTACGAACATTCCCCGGACAAGTGAGTGTTCTTAGAAACGTCTTCAGAACACCCCCATTTTGTTTATTTGCAAACATTTCAGGACACCGCAAGTGTTCTTAGAACACATTCAATTTGCCAGCCACAACCCCATTCATATTTGCAAACATTTCAGGACACAGCGAGTGTTCGACAACGTCTTCAGAACACCCCCATTTTGTGTATTTGCGAACATTTCAGGACTCCGCGAGTGTTCTTAGAACACATTTAACTTTACAGAGAACAATACGGACAGCGTTCTCAGGACACCCCCATTTTGTTTATTTGCGAACATTTCAGGACACGGCGAGTGTTCTTAGAAGCGTCTTCAGAACACCCCCATTTTGTTTATTTGCGAACATTTCAGGACACGGCAAGTGTTCTTAGAAGCGTCTTCAGAAAACCACCATCTTGTTCATTTGTGAACATTTCAGGACACCGCGAGCGTTGTTATAACACATTCAACTTGACAGAGAACAATGCGGACAGCGTCCTCAGGACAACCCCATTTTGTTTATTGCCGAACATTTCAGGACACCGCGAGTGTTCTTAGAACACATTCAACTTGCCAGCCACAACCCCCATTCATATTTGCGAACATTTCAGGACTCCGCAAGTGTTCTTAGAGCACATTCAACTTGACAGAGAACAATACGGACAGCGTCCTCAGGACACCCCCATTTTGTTTATTTACAAACATTTCAGGACACCGCGAGTGTTCTTAGAAGCGTCTTCAGAACACCACCATCTTGTTTATTTGCAAACATTTCAGGACACTGCGAGTGTTCTTAGAACACATTCAACTTGACCGAGAACAATACGGACAGCGTCCTCAGGACACCCCCATTTTGTTTATTTGCAAACATTTCAGGACACGGCGAGTGTTCTTAGAAGCGTCTTCAGAAAACCACCATCTTGTTTATTTGCCAACATTTCAGGACACCGCAAGTGTTTTTAGAACACATTCAACTTGACAGAGAACAATACGGACAGCGTCCTCAGGACACCCTAATTTTGTAATTTGCGAACATTTCAGGACACCGCTCGTGTTCTTAGAACACATTCAACTTGCCAGCCACAACCCCCCATTCATATTTGCAAACATTTCAGGACACAGCATGTGTTCGACAACGTCTTCAGAACACCCCCATTTTGTTTATTTGCGAACATTTCAGGACACCACAAGTGTTCTTAGAACACATTCAACTTGTCAACGAATACGGACAGCGTCCTCAGGACACCATCATTTTGTTTATTTGCGAACATTTCAGGACACCGCGAGAGTTCTTAGAACACATTCAACTTGACAGAGAACAATACGGACAGCGTCCTCAGGACACCCCCATTTTGTTTATTTGCGAACATTTCAGGACACCGCGAGTGTTCTTAGAACACATTCAACTTGCCAGCCACAACCCCCATTCATATTTGCGAACATTTCAGGACACAGCAAGTGTTCGCAACGTCATCAGAACACCCCCATTTTGTGTATTTTTCGAACATTTCAGGACACCGCAAGTGTTCTTAGAACACATTCAACTTGACAGAGAATAATACGCACAGCGTCCTCAGGACACCCCCTACGAACATTCCCCAGACACCACAAGTGTTCTTAGAAACGTCTTCAGAACACCCCGATTTTGTTTATTTGTGAACATTTCAGGACACCGCGAGTGTTCTTAGAACACATTCAACTTGACAGAGAACAATACGGACAGCGTCCTCAGGACACCCCCATTTTGTTTATTTGCAAACATTTCAGGACACCGCGAGTGTTCTTAGAATCGTCTTCAGAACACCACCATCTTGTTTATTTGCGAACATTTCAGGACACCGCGAGTATTCTTAGAACACATTCAACTTGACAGAGAACAATACGGACAGCATCCTCAGGATACCCCCATTATGTGAATTTGCAAACATTTCAGGACACCACAAGTGTTCTTAGAACACATTCAACTTGCCAGCCACAACCCCCCCATTCATATTTGCGAACATTTCAGGACACAGCAAGTGTTCGACAACGTCTTCAGAACACCCCCATTTTGTGTATTTGCGAACATTTGAGGACACCGCAATTGTTCTTAGAACATATTCAACTTGTCAACAAATACGGACATCGTCCTCAGGACACCCCCATTGTGTTTTTTTGCGCACATTTCAGGACACCACGAGTGTTCTTAGAACACATTCAACTTGCCAGTGAACAATACGGACTACGCCTTCAGGACACCCCCTACAAACATTCCAGGACACCGCGAGTGTTCTTAGAAACGTCTTAAGAACACCCCCATTTTGTTTATTTGTGAACATTTCAGGACACAGCAAGTGTTCTTAGAAGACATTCAACTTGACAGAGAACAATACAGACAGCGTCCTCAGGACACCCCCATTTTGTTTATTTGCGAACATTTCAGGACACCGCGAGTGTTCTTAGATGACATTCAACTTGCCAGCCACAACCCCCATTCATATTTGCGAACATTTCAGGACACAGCGAGTGTTCGACAACGTCTTCAGAACACCCCCATTTTGTGTATTTGCGAACATTTCCAGACACCGCGAGTGTTCTTAGAACACATTCAACTTGACAGAGAACAATACGGACAGCGTCATCAGGACACCTCCTACGAACATTCCCCGGACACCGCGAGTGTTCTTAGAAACGTCTTCAGAACACCCCTGTTTTGTTTAATTGTGAACATTTCAGGACACCGCAAGTGTTCTTAGAACACATTCAACTTGCCAGCCACAACCCCCATTCATATTTGCGAACATTTCAGGACACATCGAGTGTTCGACAACGTCTTCAGAACACCCCCATTATGTGTATTTGCGAACATTTCAGGACACCGCGAGTGTTCTTGGAACACATTCAACTTGACAGAGAACAATACGGACAGCGTCCTCAGGACACCCCCATTTTGTTTATTTGCGAACATTACAGGACACCGCAAGTGTTCTTAGAAGCGTCTTCAGAACACCACCATCTTGTTTATTTGCAAACATTTCAGGACACTGCGAGAGTTCTTAGAACACATTCAACTTGACAGAGAACAATACGGACAGCGTCCTCAGGACACCCCCATTTTGTTTATTTGCGAACATTTCAGGACACCGCGAGTGTTCTTAGAACACATTCAACTTGCCAGCCACAACCCCCATTCATATTTGCAAACATTTCAGGACACAGCGAGTGTTCGCAACGTCTTCAGAACACCCCCATTTTGTGTATTTGCAAACATTTCAGGACACTGCGAGTGTTCTTAGAACACATTCAACTTGACAGAGAACAATACGCACAGCGTCCTCAGGACACCCCTTACGAACATTCCCCAGACACCACAAGTGTTCTTAGAAAAGTCTTCAGAACACCCCCATTTTGTTTATTTGTGAACATTTCAGGACACCGCGAGTGTTCTTAGAACACATTCAACTTGCCAGCCACTACCCCCATTCATATTAGCGAACATTTCAGGACACAGCGAGTGTTCGACAATGTCTTCAGAAAACCCCCATTTTGTGTATTTGCGAACATTTCAGGACACCGCGAGTGTTCTTAGAATACATTCAACTTGACAGAGAACAATACGGACAGCGTCCTCAGGACACCCCCATTTTGTTTATTTGCGAACATTTCAGGACACCGCGAGTATTCTTAGAAGCGTCTTCAGAACACCACCATCTTCTTGATTTGCGAACATTTCAGGACACCGTGAGTATTCTTAGAACACATTCAACTTGACAGAGAACAATACGGACAGCGTCCTCAGGACACCCCCATTTTGTTTATTTGCAAACATTTCAGGAAACCGCGAGTGTTCTTAGAACACATTCAACTTGCCAGCCACAACCCCCCATTCATATTTGCGAACATTTCAGGACACAGCAAGTGTTCGACAACGTCTTCAGAACACCCCCATTTTGTGTATTTGCGAACATTTCAGGACACCACAAGTGTTCTTAGAACACATTCAACTTGACAACGAACAATACGGACAGCGTCCTCAGGACACCCCCATTTTGTTTATTTGCGAACATTTCAGGACACCACGAGTGTTCTTAGAAGACATTCAACTTGACAGAGAACAATACGGACAGCTTCCTCAGGACACCCCCATTTTGTTTATTTGCAAACATTTCAGGACACCGCAAGTGTTCTTAGAAGCGTCTTCAGAACACCACCATCTTGTTTATTTGCGAACATTTCAGGACACCGCCAGCGTTGTTAGAACACATTCAACTTGACAGAGAACAATATGGACAGCGTCCTCAGGACAACCCCATTTTGTTTATTTCCGAACATTTCAGGACACCGCGAGTGTTCTTAGAACACATTCAACTTGCCAGCCACAACCCCCATTCATATTTGCGAACATTTCAGGACACAGCGAGTGTTCGACAACGTCTTCAGAACACCCACATTTTGTGTATTTGTGAACATTTCAGGACACCGCGAGTGTTCTTGGAACACATTCAACTTCACAGAGAACAATACGGACAGCGTTCTCAGGACACCCCCTACGAACATTCCCCGGACACCGTGAGTGTTCTTAGAAACATCTTCAGAACACCCCCATTTTGTTTATTTGCAAACATTTCAGGACACCGCAAGTGTTCTTAGAACACATTCAATTTGCCAGCCACAACCCCATTCATATTTGCGAACATTTCAGGACACAGCGAGTGTTCGACAACGTCTTCAGAACACCCCCATTTTGTTTATTTGCAAACATTTCAGGACACGGCGAGTGTTCTTAGAAGCGTCTTCAAATACCACCATCTTGTTTATTTGCGAACATTTCAGGACACCGCGACAGTTCTTAGAACACATTCAACTTGACAGAGAACAATACGGACAGCGTCCTCAGGACACCCCCATTTTGTTTATTTGCGAACATTTCAGGACACCGCGAGTGTTCCTAGAAGCGTCTTCAGAACACCACCATCTTGTTTATTTGCGAACATTTCAGGACACTGCGAGTGTTCTTAGAACACATTCAACTTGACAGAGAACAATACGGACAGCGTCCTCAGGACACCCCCATTTTGTTTATTTGCGAACATGTCAGGACACGGCGAGTGTTCTTAGAAGCGTCTTCAGAACACCACCATCTTGTTTATTTTTGAACATTTCAGGACACCGCGAGTGTTCTTAGAACACATTCAACTTGACAGAGAACAATATGGACAGCGTCCTCAGGACACCCCCATTTTGTTTATTTGCGAACATTTCAGGACACCGCGAGTGTTCTTAGAAGCGTCTTCAGAACACCACCATCTTGTTTATTTGCGAACATTTCAGGACACCGCGAGTGTTCTTAGAACACATTCAACTTGCCAGCCACAATCCCCCATTCATATTTGCGAACATTTCAGGACACAGCAAGTGTTCGACAACGTCTTCAGAACACCCGCATTTTGTTTATTTGCGAACATTTCAGGACACCGCAAGTGTTCTTAGAACACATTCAACTTGTCAACGAATACGGACAGCGTCCTCAGGACACCCCCATTTTGTTTATTTGTGAACATTTCAGGACACCATGAGTGTTCTTAGAACACATTCAACTTGCCAGTGAACAATACGGACTACGCCTTCAGGACACCCCCTACAAACATTCCAGGACACCGCAAGTGTTTGTTAGAAACGTCTTCAGAACACCCCCATTTTGTTTATTTGCGGACATTTCAGGACACCGCAAGTGTTCTTAGAACACATTCAACTTGACAGAGAACAATACCGACAGCGTCCTCAGGACACCCCCATTTTGTTTATTTGCGAACATTTCAGGACACCGCGAGTGTTCTTAGAACACATTCAACTTGCCAGCCACAACCCCCATTCATATTTGCGAACATTTCAGGACACAACGAGTGTTCGACAACGTCTTCAGAACACCCCCATTTTGTGTATTTGCGAACATTTCAGGACACCGCGAGTGTTCTTAGAACACATTCAACTTGACAGAGAACAATACGGACAGCGTCCTCAGGACACCCCTCACGAACATTCCCCAGACAACACAAGTGTTCTTAGAAACATCTTCAGAACACCCCCATTTTGATAATTTGTGAACATTTCAGGACACCGCGAGTGTTCTTAGAAAACATTCAACTTGCCAGCCACAACCCCCCATTCATATTTGCAAACATTTCAGGACACAGCGAGTGTTCGACAACGTCTTCAGAACACCCCCATTTTGTGTATTTGCAAACATTTCAGGACACCTCAAGTGTTCTTAGAACACATTCAACTTGACAATGAACAATACGGACAGCGTCCTCAGGACACCCCATTTTGTTTATTTGCGAACATTTCAGGACACCGCAAGTGTTCTTAGAACAGTTTCAGCTTGCTTGCGAACAAAACGGACACATATTGAGTCCTCAGGACACCCCCCATTCAGTTTATTTAGAACATTTCAGAACACCTGTGATGTCCGCAGACAAATCAAACACAAAAAGAACGTCTAACACATAAAAAAACACAACTTTCATCCTATCTCATACACTCCCACCCTGCCCAAACACTCCTACACACCAACACACTATACTAAATACAAATTTTGAACAAAGTTTCACCGCGCTGTCCGCAGACGTCCGTGAATCCAAGATGGCGGGCGCTACTGAAAATCTGACGTGCTTCACGCTTCACGCTGTCTAATCAGCGAACACGTCGCATGTCCGCTAACATCACGCAAGCCGATTGGCCAATCAGGACACTGTCCGCGGAGCGAACAGGGAAGTGTGTCGGCAGACCGAACACAGATATCACAAATTTTGTTGGACCTACTTTTTGGTCATTTAAAAAAAAACTACTGGACGGATTTTCACCAAATTTGCAAAAGCACGCTTTCGGGACCAAGCTGCTGCTCCTGGTCCAAATTTGGTGAAAATCCGTCCGGCGGTTTTGGGCTGTAGACGCGAGCACATTTTTTTTCCCATTCAGACTGAATGGGAAAAAAAAAGTTTTGGGATCCCCCCTATAACTTTGCCCCCCCTGGACGAATCCTCGCCAAACTTTGCAAAGAAATTCAGAGTGACCCAGATACTTTTTTTGCAACATTTGGTGAGGATTCGTCCAGGGAGAGCGAAGTTATAAGCTGCCTAAAAAGTGCTCTTCCTATGGAAACACCAACTTAACCATAACTACATGGCCACCACCGTATATATATATATTTGTTATGCCTGCATCCACTCTCTTTTGCCCTTTTGCCCTCTGGTTTCTGCACACTCCTGGAAACGGGTTCAGCAATAAGGATCCAATGAATTTGTTATCTTATTTATTTTCTTATTTTGACATTACATCCTTCATACATTGAACCACGAAGGAGCAAACTGATTAGTATTAGAAATATTTCATGTGCTTGAGAGCGCATGCTGAATCTATAAGTAAACAAAAGCTTTATAATTATTTTATTTTCTAGGTAGCCAGGGGAACTTGCCATGACAGCAATATCTGAGCAGACATACCCAGATGCTGAATTGTTTGCAAAGACACAAAATATTTAATTATGCAGTGAAGCCCCCTTGTGTTCCGCTTGAGCCTGAGATAGCAGAAATGTGTGTGGATATGATATTAATCACGTGGATGTTTTATTAAAGCCTCTTTTTCACAAACTTCAATTGATTATATGTCATTTTCACCTGTTTCTTCTAGTCCAAAACATCTTTTTTTTTAATATACGTTTGTTGCACTTCACCATATTGAGGAAAGCACAACATATTTAACATTAGTATTGTTTATAACACATGCCTCTTAAACCACAACATGATGTTGGCATTGTTACGCGTGCAAATCACACTTCCTTCACTAATGCCTGGTGCTGGAGAATGGTACGACATCGGCTACATGAAACATAGCTTGCCAAACATGTCTCTGGTTTACGCCTGTATTGTACTTGTTACCACATACTGTACAGCAGGTAAGTGGAAAGGAACAAACACCTGTTCTTTTGGGAAACGCCATTCATCTTTAAGTGAGTATCGCCTGGGCCAAATGTTTTCCCAAAACCCAATGTCATCTGTACAGATGGTCAAATGAAGGCGGTTAGAGGACTGGGGCAGACCAGTTTTTCAGAAACAGATAAAGCTAATTGTTATTTTGTTGAACGCACCCAATGACACAGCTATTACACATATTGTTCATCTGATGTTTAAATAAGAGGTCCTGCGTTAATGGCCCTGTTGTTATGGTTAAGTTGCTCAACTCATAGAAAAACTCTTATTGGGTGGCTTATAACTTTGGTGCCTTTTCGACGAATTCTAACCAAGCTTCAGAAAAAAAGTATATGGCCACCTTGCAATGATTTTGCAAAGTTTGTTATGGTTTCGTCCAGGGGGGGAAAAGTTAGATGCGGGCGTCCCAACATTTTTGAAATCCTCGTCGACACAATGGAAAAAAATGTTTGCTCGTGACTACCGCCCAAACCTCTGGACGAATTTGCACCAAACTTGCACTCTGGGGAGTTGAGAGGTAACGAAGATGGGATGGGATATTGCCATAAAAAGCCCAAATTCAGGTGTTTTTTCTTCTACAATGTCTATGAACATCTGAGATGTGAGTGGGCATTCCTGTGATGTCCACGAGCATCTCAGTTGTTCAGGGACACCCATGCATAGTTCGGCATTACAGGACTGGTGAAAAGAAGTTTTTGGTTGGCTTATAACTTTGGCACCACTCAAAGAAGCTTTTATGAAATTCTGCAATATCATTTTAGAACCAACCCCGAATGGTTCTGCAATGTTTGGTGCTGTTTCGCCAAGAGGGGGTAAAATTAGAGGTACGATCCCAAAATATTTGAAAGGATTAAAAAGTGCTGTTTGACGAATCTGCACAAAAGTTTCCCAAAAAGTTTTATACCCAGACTTGAACTTTTTTGCAAGGATTGGTGGGGTTATGTCAAGGGGTGGCACTTTTACAGGGGGGTCTCAGCATGTTAAGATGGCTTGTTGTTGTTTGATGAATCGGCACAGAAGTTTTCAGAAAGATTATAGAGCCCACCTTGAATGGATTTTGTTAAGTGGGGGCAAAGTTATCTTTCGACACTTTCAAGAAAAAAAAAACAAGGACGGATTTGCAGCAAACTCGTGCAAAGGGTGTTAGGGAGAATTCTCTGTTTAGGCTGAATTTCCTAACCTAGTGAATCCCCCAGCAGATTTGCTGGATTTCTGGAGTTTGTTTTTTCATCCTGCCAAGAGTGAGACTCTTTTTCTCCCACTCTTGGACATGATTTGTGGTATTTCTTTGAATGTTAATATGTTTTATGGGCTATGAGGTCTTTTACTCCATAAGATCTCATGTGTTTTGCTATGTGTGTTACACAGCACCCTCCGTGCCGTAACACTGGGGTGTCCTAGGTGACCCCCAGCATAGAGTCCATAGCCTGGGACTGACTATTGTCTTCCAGGGCATGTAAAGTCTCCATTGGCTTTAATAGACCTAAATTTGCTAACAGAACCAGTACAAACCATCCTATTGTGGACGTACTGGTAGGGGTAATTCGATTACCACTGTCCCGTCCCCCCTCGTCGAGTTTTGGCTGGTGGCAGTGGATACTACTTTTTATATTCAACCGCAAATATATTCCTATGGGATTTTCCCATTGTTCGAGGCTAATACTTTTTCACATTAGTCTCTAACATACCGCTGGTTTATTTATTTAATATAAATTCACCGGTTGGTATTTTCTGCCAGAACTCAGTTTTAAAATGGCGTATGTGTTCGCCTCTGTAAACTCCAAACCAAAGGTTGAGCCCTTTGTTCCACTTTTTGGCGGGCTTCTGCACAGAAGCCTCCAAAAGTGGTGCCATTCTGTCTGGGTACCACAGGGGGTGTGGGAGGGGGTTTAGGCACCCTGGACTGAGTTGCCTTGCCAACTCATGTCGCACTCTTGTGTGATTGGCCCAAGTGGTGAGCCGCCCGGCTCACCACTTAGCATGTTTGAGTGACAGCTAGGCTGAGTGAATGGGGGTTTTCTGCATAAAAGCAGGGCTTTGGGGACGGGAACTTCAGAAGTCACCACAGGACATAAGAATCCGACGAGGGAGAAGCTGAGCCGACCTGCAACGACCACACCGCTGGTGGAGCCCTGCTGAACTGACTCACCACTTCCCAACGATAGAGGAGATCTCCCTGCTGGAGAGTCTTCTTCCCTTTGACTGGTGGGAACAACCAGTCCCTTGCTTTTTCTTTGCTTCAAGGACGTCTAGTGGTTGAATTGCCCGTGCTGAGCACCCCGGCAACCGGATAGCCACTAACCACTGTACCGCGACCAAAAGGTGGTGCCTTGTGACTGAGCACTCCGCGGCTGGTCTCTTCCCTGGTGGTGCAACGATCTTCAACTTTCCTCTAAGACAAGATCATCTCTTCTTCTGGCAAATCCCCGACTTGCATCCACCACCAGGAACAATTGCCCCCGCCGGAGCTGTCTCTCCACTTTCAAGGTACTGTGTCCGCCTGGCTTCCTTTGAAACGGTTAGCGTGAGGTGTCTTAAATCCTTACCTTTCCGCTGGGTCGCCTCCAGACCTTCTTAACTTTTGTTCTAAAACTGGTCCAACCTTCCGGTGACATTTTGCTACAAAGACTTGAAGTGCATTTCCACTGTGGTATTTTTGGGACATACCGCCTTGCCTCTCTCCGAGTGGGCCTGGCCTCTGAACTTTGTGATCTACAGTAGCCCCTGCCTTGCTTGCCTTGCATTTGCTTCGTAAAAGTGTTGGTTCTGAGTTGGTTTCATACCCTGCCTTTTTCTCTCCCTTTCTAACGAATACTAGAGTGCCATCTAGGTTAAGCACTCACCTCTGTTTGCAAATAAGTGGTGTCTTTGAACCTAGACTTGTCAAAATATTGTTATGGGATTGATATATACTTATAGTAACTTTGATTGAAGTTGTTTGCCATATTAGTGCCAGTGTGTTTTTCATAGATGTGTTTTTAAATAAATAATTATATATCTTTACACCCAAGCTCTGATCAGTGTCTGCTTGTTCTACTGTGTAAATTGCCCTATCTTGTATACTCTAAATGCTGCCTAACTCGTCTTGAGAGAAGCCTGACTGCTCAGCCACAGCTACCAGGTAAATCTGGGTGGTGCAGACTGCTACCAATTGGTTTTACTGTCCACTCCTGTAGTCTTAAACTTTTTGCAGTGGTCCCAGAGGGAACTGCACAGGTTTCTGCCTAACAAGGGGCATTGGCAAGGACCCAAAAGAATGGTTTTGCAAATGTGTCTGTGTTTTATTTTTTTTAAAGTGTCACACTAACGGTACAGAAAATAGTGATATACCTTTGGTGACTGAGGTATAGCCTGTGGTAATGGGCAGTGGCCAGATTGGTTGGTTCATGGCAAAAGGCCATGACCCAGAGAATCTGGCTACTGGCAAGGATCACGAATCATGATAGGTTTAAATGGGAAAAGAAATGTGGCTCTGCCTACAGCCCAAACTGCTGGACAGGATGGCAGCACACATTCTCAAGGATCATCAGCAAGGACCTCAAAGCATGATTTTGGAAATCTGTCCTGTGTTTTACTTTTTTGAAAGTGTCAAAAAGTAAATATTAAAAAAATAGTGATATAACTTTGTTGACTAGTCAGTGAGCCTGGCCCTCGGCAACAACAAATATCCACTATCTGCTCTGACTTGCCTATTGGGGAATGAGGCATGGCCAAAGCCCATGCCACATGGATAGTGGAGACTGGTCATGGCTGCATGCCATGAGCACTTGCCATTGGTCAAATTATGAGGATATACTGGACACTGACCTAAGAGGCAGGGTAGGTGCAGTGGATAAAGGGGGTGGTTTGGTGGGGCTTGGATCATGGTTGATCCTCATGCCCTACGCAATTCAACCATGACTTGCATCCCCAGCATGCACTGGTGATAATGACACACATCAGAATGCATTGCAAAATATATGTTTGTTAAAGGAGGTTTACAGTTCTTTCATGTATGTTAAAAGAGGAATTATTAATAACTTATATACAGTGATGTAACATCATGAAACATTTTCAGTCATACAAACCTATGAAATTCACAGAAAAATGTTGTTTAAGCAATGTCATGGTTAAGTTGCGCTAATAAAAACCTATGAAATTCAGTGAAAACAATGAAATTTGCCAATTATGGAAAGCTAAGCAACCATAACTCACACTGCCACCTTGCACTGCTAAGACTATCACCCAGGACATGAAGTATGACATCACAAATGACATTGATAACATCACTGATGACATCACGTATGAAATTAATTTTGATGAACAGTCCCTAAAATGGGTTATGTTTATAATGTTTTTTTTTAAAACATATTTTTATTGTTTTCTAATGCAATAATAAACATTAACACAATTATTTCTCCCAACTTCCCCCCCCCTCCCCGGAAGAGTGGGTCCTCATCAGTTTTCAGTTCTGGAACATTTACGTACTGAACATGTCTGATATCTTAATATTGTGTGGGCGCCATTGGGCCATGTAGTCTGATTTCAAATATTCTAGGACTTGTCCCCATTCCTTCATGAACGTGTTTTGGTCCTGGAGATGGTGCGTGATCTTTTCCATGGTCATTTGGGACCACACCTTTTGTAGCCAGGTAAATACCAGCGGCGGGTCTCGTTTCTTCCAACTTTGGGCTATCGTTGCCCAGGCTGCAATGACTAAACCCATGAAGCTCCTCCATTGTGCTTTGTGGAGTCTCTTGGCCTGTGGGTCTTTAAATCCGCACAACCACACTCTTTCCCCCATTTGGTCTGCCTCTGGGAACATTTTCTGGATTTCCAGACGCACTTCCTTCCAGAAACCCTGTACACCCTGGCAGTCCCACCAGATATGTCTCCAAGTTCCTGCGTCCGGGCACCCCCTCCAGCAGCGATCCGACGTTGCCGGGTACATTGATTTGAGCCTCTCTGGGGTGTAGTGCCATTGTGTGGTTATTTTCAACCACATTTCTCTGGTTTGGACTGCCCTGGTGAGTTTTGGGATGCCCGCCCAGAGTTCTTCCCATTGCTGCCTGGTTATTTCTTCCCCCAGCGTGGCTTCCCATCTCCTCATGTATGCCCATTTTATTTCCTCTCCTTGTGTGTTAATGTGGGTATATAGGGTTGACACCAGTTTTTTGTCTCCTGGGTTGGAAATTATGTATTGTTCAAATGGTGTGAGGTCCCTTGAGGCCGCCTGGAAGATCTCTGGTGTACTTAGCCAGTGTTTTAATTGCTCGTATCTAAAGCGGTCGGTCTCTGTTAGTTTCCACATGTTTTTGCATTCCTCGAACGATCGTATTTCATTGTCCTGGATCATTTCGCCTAATTTCCTGCATCCAGCTGTTTCCCATTTCTCAAAGGCGCCGGATTCCTGTCCCGGGGGGAACTGAGGGTTACTGCAGATTGGCGTGAAGGGGGCCAGTGGGGTGGTCATGATTCCCTTCCTGGTTTGGTCGTCCCATGCGTTGAGGGTGGCTTTCATGACCTCACTAACTCTGAGGTTTTGGTGTCTGTGTTGTTTTTGTTTCCATAGTAGGTCTTCTAGGGGGGTCCTGGCCACTGCCCTGTCTTGTGTTGCCCAGATCGTCTGTTGGTCCCCCCCCAACCATTCCCTGAGGATCCAGAGTTGGGCTGCCTGATAGTATTTTTTGAAGTGGGGGAGGGACATACCGCCTGCCTTGGTAGGTGCCGTGAGAATGGCTCTAGAGAACCTCGGTGGTTTCCTATTCCACACATATTGGGATATGGCTTTGGATAGTGTTTTGAAGAAGGAGTTGGGAACTGTCACTGGGAGGGCATGAAAGTTGTATAGCACCCTGGGGAGTATATTCATTTTTACTGCTTGGATTCTGCCCACCACGAAATCCTAAGCGGGGACCATCTTTCTAGATCCTGTCTGACTTTAGCCAGGAGATGTGTGTAATTGTTCTTATAGATCATGTCTACTCTGTGTGTTAGCGTTACCCCCAGGTATTTGATACCTTCTTCCACCATTTTTAGACTTAGCATACCTGCAACTGTTTATGTTGTCTCCTTGTCTCCAGCAAGGAGCATAATCTCTGATTTATTCTTGTTAATCTTCAGGCCTGAGATCACCCCAAATTCCTTCAATATTTCTATGGATCTTGTCAGGGAGTTGACAGGGTCCTCCAGGGCCAATAGCATGTCGTCTGCATATGCAATAACTTTATGTTGCCTGCCCGCCATCTCGATCCCTCTTACCCCCACCGTTTCCCTTATCTTAATTAGGAGAGGCTCCAAAAATATGGCATATAGTAGAGGTGATAGGGGGCATCCCTGTTTCGTACCCCTCGTGATCTCCACCCTCCCAGTGACCTCTCCGTTATTGCTATTCTTATCGATGGGGAGTTGTAGTTGGCCTTAACCATATTTATAAACTGCTCTCCGAACCCCATATGCTTCAACGTTTTAAGGAGGAAGGACCATTCAACCCGGTCAAAGGCCTTCTCGGCGTCTAGTGAAAGTAGGATTGCTGGTGTGTGGGTGATGCCTATTTTTTCTATAAGGTGGATGACTCTTCTTAGATTGTCGTGTGTTTGTCTACCTGGGATGAAGCCTGATTGATCTGTGTTTATAAGGGTCGGGAGGAGCGGTGATAGTCTGGCAGCCAGTACCCTAGTGTAGATTTTGGCGTCTAGGTTTATTAAGGCTATCGGGCGGGTGAGGCCGGGAGAGTGGGATCTTTACCTTTTTTGTGGAACACAAGGACTTTTGCCTCATTCATGGAGAAGGTGACGTTCCCACTGTCCTTGAATGTGTTTAGCAGCCTCGTCAGGAATGGAACTAAAGTGTCCGCATATTTTTTGTAGAATTGGGCCGTGAAGCCATCCGGGCCTGGTGCCTTTGACTTGGGGAGGCCCGCTATTGCCCTTTGGACCTCTTCCTCTGTAATCCTTGAATCTAAAGCCTGTTTGTCTTCTTCTGGTATTGTCTGAATGGGAATAGATTGCATGAACTTGTCTTGTTTCTTTTCGTCCGGGTGTTCCGTTACATATAGTTCTTGGTAGAACACCTCAAAAACCCCCCCTATGTCCTTTGAGTTAGTATGTGGTACACCTTGCGCATCCTTGATGTTCAAGATCGTCATTGCTTTCTGTTTTTCTCTAAGTTGTCTTGCAAGATATTTGTCTGCTTTGTTGGCTTTGATGTAGTGCGTTGTTTTAAATAAAGTAGGGATCTCTCTGCTTTTTTGTTGCGGAGCATCTCTAGTTGACCTTGCACGTGTTTCATTGCTTTCTTGAGAGTTCTGGTGGGGTGGAGTGTTAGCTCCTCCTGTATGTCAGTTAGTTTCTTTTCGAGCGATCTTTCCCATTCTTGATGTTGTTTGTCTTTGGCTGCCTTTTGTGCTATGACATGTCCCCGTGTTACTGCCTTAAAGGCTTCCCAGACTGTTCCCAGTGGAACTTCTCCATTGTCGTTTAGATCAAAGTATTCCTTGATTTTGTCCCTTAGATCCTCTCCCTGCACCTGGTCCGTTAGGATGTCGGACGGCATTCTCCATCTCCAGAGACCTCTCTCCCTTCCGGGGGTCTGTACATCGAGCCATAGGGGGGCGTGATCTGACAGCACTATCGCTCCCTTTTCAATATCCTGGATCCTACCCATCAGTCCCACCGACACCCAGAAATAGTCAATCCTCGACATCGTGTTGTGCACGTGCGAGTAGTAGGTGAATCCTGCGTCTTGTCCCCCTATTTCCCTCCATGCATCTCGTAGTGCCATCTGTTCCATCCTTTGCTTTAATCGTTTGGAAGGGGTCCCATGTGGCTGCGTTCCCCCCGCGCTCCTATCTATGTGAGGTTGCCAGGCTAAATTCAAGTCTCCTCCCAGGATTATCTCTCCCTTCGCAAATTCCTCCAGTTTCCACAGGGTATCCCGGAGAAATCCGTCCTGCCCAGTGTTCGGCGAGTATATTGCCGCTAGGGTGAGTCTATATCCTTCTAAGGAGATATTAACACATGCAAACCTCCCTTCCCTGTCTACTCGGGTGTCTATGAGGTTTGCTGTCAGGCCTCCTTTCGCAGCAATCAGCACTCCTGCTCTTTTTTCCCCAGCATTCGCCTGCGCCCAGATCGTATATCCTCTGAGGTGTACTTTCTTTTTGTCCTGTGCCTTAATGTGTGTCTCCTGGAGGAGCAGAACGTCCGCCTTTCCCCTTCTCAGCAGGGCCTCCATTTTTTTCCTTTTCACCAGTGAGTTCAGCCCCCTTATATTCTGTGAGAAAATTCTGAGCTTCCCCATCTCTTCTACTCTGCTTGTACAAATATTGTTCCCGTATACTGTGATCCCTTCCCTCTTCCGGATTGTCCCCCACCCTGCTCCCCCCCCAACTTCCCAACTCTCCCCCAACTATTAACATGAATTCAACTTCTATCCCGAGGAGGGCCCAGGCACCTAAGGTTGCTAGGGCGTTGCGCCTATCGCTCCCTGCCCTCTCATAGCTCGGGATTAACTGTGCGGGGGGTCCTAAACCCTGCTTCATCCTCTACTTCGGGTACTTCCTTCCCATCCCCCCGCCGGGCCTGTTCTACTTGGTAATCGAAGGTTTTCTAGTTAATCTTCTTCCGTCCTCTCCCTTCAAGGGGGGACGGGCCGGTGGCCCTGTGGATCATCTCTGGTGGTCTCCTGCTGGTTTCCCTGTTTTCCCCCAGCCATTTGGTTTCTTCTTTTGTCTCACTACCTCCCATCCTCTCAACCTTTTGTGGGTCTCCCTTTTCGTCCTGCTATCCCCTGTGTCCGTCTCTTCCACCTGCTTATCCATTATATTGAGCCCCTCCTCGCAGGTAGTCACCCTTCTCTGCTTGCCCTCCCACTCGAATACTAGGCCGAATGGGAACGTCCATTTGTATCTGATTTCTTTCGCCACCAATTCCTTCACCATGGGGCCATTTCCCTTCTTTTTAGGAGTGTTGCTGAGGCGAAGTCTTGGTACAACTGTATTTCCACTCCATTCATCCTAATGTGGTCAAGGTGCCTCGCTTTCCTTAGGATCAGTTCCTTTTGTGGGTAGGAAGCGAGTGCTGCTAATACGTCCCTGGGTCTCTCCCCTGGGGCGCCAGTTCTTCTCGGACCCACCCTGTGAATTCTATCTATCCCAATGTTCTCTGATTCTTGTTCTTCGATTATATCTCTGAACACCTCTTGTATCGCTGTTTTAAGGTCTTTGTCCGTCACTGATTCGGGCACATTCTTTATACGGATGCTAGATCTGCGGGAACGGTTCTCCAGATCTTCACACTGGATTTCCAGGTTATGGGTCAGCCGGATCAAGTGCTCTTGTGTTTCGCTGTTCTGTTTCGTTTCCTCCTCTATATTTTGTACGATTTTCTCTACTGTGTCTGTCCTTTCCTCCAGCTTGGCCACGTCTATTTTCAAGTCCTGTACCGCCTGCTTCATCTCGTTTTTCATGGAGGCGAATTGGTCCTGGACTGTGGACATAAACTTGTCCTGGAGCTTCGCAAACCAGGCCTTCATATCATCCCTTGTCGGGGGGAGAGTGCTCTGGTTTGGGAGGTACGTGTCGGAAGGGAGCTCTTCTCCTGACCTGTCTCTTGGGACTGCCTGGGCTTCTGAGGACCACATTTGTAGCAGATTTGTGTCCCGTTTGTGGGATTGCGATGTGGGTTGAGAGGGGGTCCCTTTCCCTTTTGCTCGTGACATCCTCCTTGATTGTATGGGGGGTGGCTGGTGGTGGTGTGGGCCCCCCCGGGCTGCTGGAGTTTTCCTATCGGGGGGGTTGTGCCGTCTCCCCTGCTTCCTCCTTGAGTGCCCTGAGGGCTACGTCTTGTGTATGTGCCCCCGCCTGATCGTAGCCTTATGTGCCAGGGATAGTGAAGAGGGGGGGGCGCTTGTGCGGGCGCGCTCACCTCTCAATCTCCTCTCTTATGTCCGCAATGCCCGCCGTGCCGTGTCAGTGAGTGCCCGGATGGTGCCCCCTCCTCCTCTCGTTCTTCGCCGCCGGAGTGTCGATTCCTGTGTGCCTGTGTGCCTCGCTGCTGCCGATCCGGCTGCTCGTGCTCTTCTCTCTCCGTCTGCGCTGTGCCGCCCACCACACCCGGCGGTGATGCGGGGATTCTTTTAGGTGCCGGGCCAGGTCCCGTTCCTCTTTTCTCTGAGTCGGGATAGTAGGCAGCCCTCTCCCCGGGACTCTGTTCTTTCACGGGTCTGCCGCTGCGCGGCCTCCTCCGCTAGGCCGCCGAGGATGCCCTCGGTGGGGGAGGGGCGGTCGGTTCTTCGGCGGCGGGATCGCCGGGGGCTGTGTTGCCGGGGTTGTCTCCGATCGCCACCGAGTCCACTGTCTCTTGGGTGTTGCGGCTCCGATTCCGGTGCGGGAACCTTCGGAAAAGCTTGTTTGAAGTGCTTTTTTGTTTAGGCCCTGCGGGAGCGCGATCTAGACGTGACCTCCTCTGCCGGCGGCCATCTTGGAATCCTCATGTTTATAATGTTTTTAACACAATGTCAGCGGTGATCGGGAGACCTATCATACACTACTTGTCCGGATGTTGATGAGGCTTACCAGGTCGTCATGGATGAGGTCCACTTTTGTGCATATGGTGTTCCTGTTCAGGCCATACAGGGTGTGGATCTGTGCAGGGGTTAGGTCAAATGGACTGGCCCTTAGGCGAGGTATTGGTGGCTGCCTGCGGGGTACAACTGCCTGTCCTGTTGGTATGTGCTGGCCCTGTCTCACCCTCCATCTCCTCCTGCGCCTCTGCTGAATTCCCTGGTTCAATGCCTGCTGGAGTAGTAGCAGTGCAGGTATGTCCTCCAGCCCCAGTATTTCAACTGCTAATGGTAGCATTTTGTCGTTGGAAGGGGTGTGTTGTGTGGGTGAGCTCCTTTTGTGCTGTGCCAGACTCCATTGCCTCCACCTGTGTGGCAGGTTTCAACACAGCAGCTTGCTATTAACGGCTGCCCCGCAATGCCGGTGTTAACGGCATCATGGTACCCATTCTTACCGTCATCTGGATGCCGGTAAGTGCATGTCCGTGAACCTCGTAATGTGCACTTACTTACGGCATGCTGGTGTTATTGGCATGGCTGCATGTGCCGCTGCCCATTCTGGGTAGGTGCTACCCGGTCACAACGGGTCCCTGCAGATACCGGTAGCACTGGCATCATGGGTCGTAATGCACTGGCCTGAGAAACGATGCCGGTATTCCCTTATCGGTATCGTTATTACAGGCCCGCCAACCTTGTAATGAGGCCCAGTGAGCTTCTTGGGGAAAGTTAGGAAAGGAAGTTGGAGTTGGAGGTGTGGTGGTGGTGGAGGAGTGAAGAGCTCGAGTAGGAAGATATTTTGGTAGGGAGAGTTGGAGGTATTGCAGTCCCAGGCCCCAGGATGCCTTGTGGATGATGCAGAGGGTCTTGAACTTGATCCTTGCCGCCACTAGGAGCCAATGAAGAGATTTCTGTGCTGGAGATTCACTGAATTTCATAGGTTTTTAGTAGCGCAACTTAACCATAACGTCCCTTTAACAAAGTTTTTTTCACTGAATTGCATAGGTTTTTAGTAGCGCAACTTAACCATAACGTCCCTTTAACAAAGTTTTTTAACTGGATTTCATAGGTTTTTATTAGCAAAGCTTAACAATAGTAACATTGACTGTATGTACATGTAATATGGAACATACTGAACCACTTCTACTAAATGTAATGTCCGCGAACATTTTTGATGTCCCCGGACATATTCGGACAACAGTACCACTACCTAAAAAGTCTGGGGGGGCATGTTTCATTGTTATATTACAACATGATAACATTTAAAAAATTCACAAAGTAGTACACATACATATTATATGTAGTAATACATAAGAAATGTAACCCATATATGTACCACACTAACCATTCATTTAAATACAATATATTCTAAAATGGAATATACCAAGAGAAGATAAATAGGCTTCGAACATAATTACCTGACAGACACTCCACAACTAAGATCAAGACCAGACCTACAGACTACTCAGAACATATCTTACCTGAAATAGTAAGTGTACATCATGTGACTCATATCTTTAAAAACTTTCTGTATTAGATTAAAAAAAAATATTATATATTTTTTTTTCTCACAGAAATGTCTAGTACTCTGGAATGGCTAGAGGAGCACTTCCAACATGACGAAATGTCAGAAAATAGTGAAGCTAATGGTACACACTTTACAATATAAACCATTTAAGTGTTATTGTTTTATATATATATTTAACATATATATTTCTTTTTGTACAGAGCATACCAAAATAGAAAATATGTCTGTAGAAACTGTTATGGAAAACACGCTTGACAGCTTAAAAGAAAAAGTGGATTTCAATAATTTGAAAACTTTTGTTGAGGATCATTTTAAAACAAAAACCTCATACCATTGTCCCACATGTACTTGCCCCCCTTCACCATATCCCAGTCAATTATCCCCAAACCCTCTCCATAATACAAAACGTTTTGATGAGACTTCCATCCCTTCTTCACCTGATATCAATCATGTTGAAACCCCTAATTTTCCTGTTTTTGTTTCTGTTTCTGACTCACATTCTCTGTCCTAAATTATTAATATATGTGAAATAAAGTTACATTTTTATATTGTGTTGTAATTACTTCTCATTTTTTATTTTTTTAAAAACAATGTAGATGTCCGTGGACAGCGCGGGTGTCCTGAAATGTTCGTAATTAAACAAAAATGGAGGTGTCCTAATAAAGAACACTATACCTGTCCGTACTGTTCGCTACCAAGTTGAAACTGTTCTAAGAACACAAGCAGTGTCCTGAAATGTTCGTAATTAAACGAAAATGGAGGTGTCCTAAAGAACACTATACCTGTCCGTACTGTTCGCTAGTGTCACGCACTCACGGCTCCGTTCAAGTACGCCAGTCATACACCCCTCATCCTCACACAGCTCTCACACACGCTCTCATGTCCGGGGGGTGTCACGTGAGCAGGCTCATCTCTGGGGTCGGAAGCACCAAACAATCAGGTACAATAGCAGCTTTCCATACCTCCACTGGCGGCTTCCATGGCGGTTACGGGACAGCAACTACAGACAAACGCCTCGGCATTCGTCAACACAGTTCCAGCGTGCACTTCCTGGTCCCGGGTCACGTGACACGCTCACCGGTCCCGCTCGCGGATCAGCTGACACAGGGACACACAGGACTTAAACGCTGGACTCCCGCGAAACAGCGCTTCACAGCTGTTCGCACCGGAGGACTCTGTTCAGCTATTCTGATTCTTGGATTCACGGGTTTTGACAAGGATTTCGACTCTGGACCTTGCTCTGCTCTTCTGCCCCTCCTGACTACTTGTTTGCTTTGGAACATTATTCGGAATTGCCTTTGGATTGCCCCTTACGGATTTTGTGTCTCGGATCTGGCTTCTCGCCATTCCAGCTTGCGCATATATCTCTGCAGGTTGGTTGGGTGGACCCTCGCACGACATTGGTCTTGATACTACTGGGAGGCCAGCTCACTTGATCAACCCCCCTCTCCACGAAGTACGCCAGCATAGGTATATGGCATACCAACTCTCCACATAGGTAAGACTCTGCCTTCTGTTTTCATCAGTGTGTTTTATTGTGCTTGCTTGGTAACTAATCAGACCTTTTTCTACAGCTGTCTGGGGTCAGCAGTTTCGTGGTATCAGACCGGCGAGGGAAACCCACCTGTGGCCCCAATAACCGCAGAGGGAGTGCTTTTACTCTTCCTCTGTGGTGCTTGGGGACGGAGGTTCCATACTCTGCACGACAATCAAGAACAGAACAGACTGTGAAGCCTCTTGTCGTGCGGAGTATGGCGGGTTCCGCGAATGACCCCATGGCGGCCTTAGTGCAAGCGATCACAATACTCAGAGCTGACATTGCCGCAGCAACCACAGCCCTTCATCAGCGGCTAGACACCCTCCAAAGCACACGCCACCCTCTGCCCGTTGATACGGAGTTCGGAGAAACGGTACCACCATTATCCACGCCCCGAGGCTCGACCTCGACTTCGCCCTCTCCCCTGGTTCTCCCTACTCCTTTCCCCCTGGCTGCACCCGAAAGGTTTCAAGGGGACCCTGACAAGTAACGCACGTTTATCAATCAGTGCAAGCTACACTTCCTTTGTCGTCCCACTTCCTTCCACGATGCCACCTCAAAAGCTGCCTTTTTATTATCACATCTGACTGGTACTGCGGCAGCCTGGGCTAACCCCCTACTCGAAAGCAATAGCCCTATGTTATACGACTTTGATCTTCTTGTAGTCGAAATGTCACGCATCTTTGATACTCGCCACGAGGTACAATCCCGGGATTTGGAACTCTTGGATCTCCACCAGGGCAAGGGAACACTCATTGAGTATCTTACGCGGTTTAACCAGTTGTCCGCAGAGACTTCCTGGCCAGAGGGTAAGAAAGCCGTCGTCTTTTATAAGGGCTTGAACAATTCCATGAAAGACGCGCTTACCGTAGTGCCTTCCCTGCCCACTTTGTTCCCTGATCTAGTGGACCTGGCTCTTCAGATCGATGCCAGACGTCTTGAACGCCGATCCGAAGCCCGGTTCTCTGGTCACGCCTCCACCACTGTCTCTCCTTCCTCCGAGACTACTGCGGAGCCCATGTAAATCGGAGGGCTCCGTAGTCCGTTAACTTCCTCCGAAAGGGAGCGCAGGAGACAGGACAACGCCTGTTATTACTGTGGGTTACTGGGACATTTCGTAAAAAACTGTCCTCGTCGTCCCAAGCCCAGGACGCAGGGTTTTCGGGAGGCTCGACCCTAGAATCGGGGCAGGATCGAGCACTGTTTGTCCTTCCCCGAACCCTTCGCCTGCCTTTGGTACCATCCGACCCCTTGCGGTGCAGGCTTTGTTACAACCTAGTACAAACAACCAACACCCAGTCACCATCATCATAGACTCAGGTGCCACTGGCAACTATATGGACATTTCTTTGGCCCTCTCTTACAACTTGCCGCTTATCAACAAAACCCGACCAGAGCAGGTACACTCCATTGATGGCAGCACGTTGGTCTCTGGGCCTGTTAAACACCAGACAGCCCCCCTTATGTTGATCGTACAAAGCATACACAAGGAAACCATTAGTTTTGATTTGATTACCATGCCACAATACGGGGTCATCTTGGGTATTCCATGGCTACGGCTACACAATCCACTGATTGATTGGAAAGCGGGTACGGTACACTTTGAGTCGGATATTTGTCAGGAGTTTTGCCTATCGACTCCCCCTGGTGAGGATTCCCCTGCCCAGGTCCTTAGCTCCATCGCGCATCTCTCCATGGAGGTACCTTCCACCTCTGGGCTCGATGCACACACAGTGGGTCTGGTTTCTGATGTAATTCCCGAGGCTTACCGTGACTATGGCGATGTTTTTGATAAAGGGTCCTCGGAACTACTCCCCCCTCATCGGGAGTACGATTGTCCCATCGATTTGCTACCTGGTTCTGTAGTCCCTACGGGTCGTATCTATTCCCTGTCCCCGGGGGAGGAGCGGACTCTCAAGACATACATTCAGGAGTCCTTACGTAAGGGTCACATATGTCCCTCCTCGTCTCCTGCTGCCAGCCCCATTTTCTTTGTGCCCAAAAAGGAGGGTGACCTCCGTCCGTGTGTTGACTATCGGCGCTTGAACGCCATTACCAGGAAGGATCGGTACCCTATACCACTGATCACACCCCTATTGGACCGCCTCACACACGCATCCATATACACCAAGCTCGATCTTAGGGGCGCGTACAATCTCGTACGTGTGAGGATGGGGGACGAGTGGAAAACGGCTTTCTGCACTCGTTATGGGCTTTATGAATATCTGGTTATGCCCTTTGGCCTCTGTAATGCCCCCGCCACTTTCCAGCGCTTCATGAATGAGGTGTTCAGTGACATTTTGGACGTTTTCATGGTCGTCTATTTGGACGACATACTGGTATTTTCACGGTCACTGGAGGAACATGTGGTACATGTGCGGGAGGTATTGAAGCGCTTGCGCACCTTCTCCCTGTTTGCCAAAGCCGAGAAATGCCACTTCCACACTGACAACATCGAGTTCCTGGGTTTCCACATCTCCCCTCAAGGCCTCACTATGAACCATGAAAAAGTCAAGGCGGTTCTGGATTGGCCGGTCCCTACTTCACGGAAAGCTCTGCAATCGTTCCTTGGTTTCGCAAATTACTATAGGAGATTCATCTCTGGGTTTTCTTCCATAACAGCTCCACTTACACTTCTCACCAGTCCCCTCGTCCCATTGAAATGGTCCTCTGAGCAACAGTTTTCCTTCGACACTCTCAAATCTGCTTTTACCACGGCCCCTGTCCTTCAGCACCCCGATCCTGAATTGCCTTTCGTAGTGGAGGCAGATGCATCCTCTTTCGCTCTAGGGGCAATATTGTCCCAGGAGTGTCCCACTACTAAACGACTGCACCCAGTCGCGTTTCACTCACGCAAGTTTACGCCGTCGGAATGTCACTACGCCGTGACAGAAAAAGAGCTTCTGGCGGTCAAGGAGGCTTTCCAGGTCTGGCGTCATCACTTGTTGGGTGCAAAGCACCGGGTCACGGTATTCTCGGACCATCAAAACCTACGTGACTTGGCGTCCATGAAGTGTCTGAACGGCAGGCAAGTCAGGTGGCACTTATTCTTCGCCGCCTATGATTTCACTATCACACACCGTCCTGGTTCATCCAATGGCAAGGCAGATGCATTGGCCCGTTCTCCTGGTAGTGTCTCATTGCCTGCCTATCCCGAAACCTTGCTTGACAAAAAAAATGTCATATGCCTCTGTACCCCTTCTTTGCCTCTATTAGACGACATCCGTTCCTGGACTACCGCCCATCCTTCCCTGCTTCCTGACTGGGACTTGACGGTGCGGGACGGCCTGCCCTTTTTCCATGACAAGCTGTTTCTGCCCACTTCTGATGCCCGGAACCTGGCCCTCGAATGGTCACATGACCTTCCTGTTCACGCACATCCTGGTCAGCGTCGGACTCTCTCCTTGTTACAGCGGTGGTGCTGGTGGCCCTCTATGAGGAGAGACGTGGAGTGTTACGTCAGCACCTGCTCTGTCTGTGCCCAATGCAAGCACCGGAGAGGCCGTCCGTTAGGCTTGCTTCAGCCCCTGCCCGTCCCTCCTCGGCCTTGGCACACTTTGTCGATGGATTTCGTAACAGACCTCCCCAGGATCCAGGGTTACGATACTATCTGGGTAGTGGTTGACTCCTTCACCAAGATGGCACGGTTCATCCCGTGCACTGGTATCCCCTCGGCCCCGGCGTTGGCAGGGTTGTTTTTTCGTTCCGTCGTCTGTCTCTTCAGTTTGCCATCTGTCTTGGTATCCGACAGGGGTTCCCAGTTCACCTCCCGCTTTTGGCGAGCCTTGACCACGTTAGTTGGGATCGACTCCCGCTACTCTTCTGCATATCATCCAGAGACGGGCGGCCAGACCGAAAGGGTCAACCAGACTATGGGACAATACTTATGCTGTCTGACCCTCCAACACCAACGGTCCTGGTTGCGCATCCTGCATTTAGCCGAATTTGCCTATAACAACGCAACTCATTCATCCACAGGGTTCACCCCATTCTACGCCTTGTATGGCCAGCACCCTAAGATCCTGCCCATTCCCGACTATTCGCTATCTAGCAATCCGGCCGCCTCTTCGTGCATCCGTGATCTCTCTGCTGTCCACTCGCAGACCCTGGTGCATCTCAGAGAGGCTCAGGCCTCGATGAAAGCCTCTGCGGATCTGAAGCGCTCTGACGCTCCTTCCTTTTCTGTTGGGGATCGAGTGTGGCTCTCGTCCCGTCACTTGCATTTGCGGGGTTGTCGCAAGTTGTTACCCCGTTTTGTGGGCCCTTATCTGGTCTCTCGGGTCATCAATCCGGTGGCTTATCACCTTCGGGTCCCTTCCTCTTGGCGGCTGCATCCTGTCTTTCACGTTTCTCTCCTCAGGCCATGTCCTAGCCCTACTCGTCTTCGCTTCCCCGCTGCCCCGGTTTCTCCGTCCTCTCCGGACGTTTTTGAGGTGTCTGTCATTCTAGGTTCCCGTCTTTTTCGGGGGTGTCTTCAGTACTTAGTGGACTGGGTTGGTTATGGTCCCGAGGAGCGGTCTTGGATCCCTGCGGGGGATGTCTCTGCCCCTCGTTTAGTCTCCCATTTCCATAGGGATAATCCGTTGTCCCCACGGGGTCGTGGGCCTTTGAGGGGGGGCTCTGTCACGCACTCACAGCTCCGTTCAAGTACGCCAGTCATACACCCCTCATCCTCACACAGCTCTCACACACGCTCTCATGTCTGGGGGGTGTCACGTGAGCAGGCTCATCTCTGGGGTCGGAAGCACCAAACAACCAGGTACAATAGGAGCTTTCCATACCTCCACTAGCGGCTTCCATGGCGCTTACGGGACAGCAACTACAGACAAACGCCTCGGCATTCGTCAACACAGTTCCAGCGTGCACTTCCTGGTCCCGGGTCACGTGACACGCTCACCGGTCCCGCTCGCGGATCAGCTGACACAGGGACACACAGGATTTAAACGCTGGACTCCCGCGAAACAGCACTTCACAGCTGTTTGCACCGGAGGACTCTGTTCAGCTATTCTGATTCTTGGATTCACGGCTTTTGACACGGATTTTGACTCTGGACCTTGCTCTGCTCTTCTGCCTCTCCTGACTACTTGTTTGCTTTGGAACATTATTCGGAATTGCCTTTGGATTGCCCCTTACGGATTTTGTGTCTCGGATCTGGCTTCTCGCCATTCCAGCTTGCGCATATATCTCTGCAGGTTGGTTGGGTGGACCCTCGCACGACATTGGTCTTGATACTACTGGGAGGCCAGCTCACTTGATCACCCCCCCTCTCCACGAAGTAGCCCAGCATAGCTATACGGCATACCAACTCTCCACATAGGTAAGACTCTGCCTTCTGTTTTCATCAGTGTGTTTTATTGTGCTCGCTTGGTAACTAATCAGACCTTTTTCTACAGCTGTCTGGGGTCAGCAGTTTCGTGGTATCAGACCGGCGAGGGAAACCCACCTGTGGCCCCAATAACCGCAGAGTATCACTGGTCAGGCTCTGGCGTGGCTGACCTCTTTCCTTTCAAATCGACCCTCCCAGGTCCAACTGGGGTCCTTCCTCTCCGACATCTTTTTCTCCACCTGTGGTGTCCCCCAGGGATCTAATCTCTCTCCCTGGCTGTTCAACCAGTATCTGGCACTCCTTGCCCACCGCATCGCCGCTCTCTGCCCTAATTTCCAGTGCTATGCGGACGATACCCAGCTCATTTTCAGGCTACCCTCAGCCTCCCCCTCTCCTTCCCTCATCTCTGACTGTCTGTCTGCTATCCAAGAATGGTATGCCGCCAATGACCTCTGCCTTAATGCCAGTAAGACTGAGATTCTACTCATCGGTACTCCCACTCCCTCCTTCCCTGCAGCTCTCCGGCCTGCCTCCCTTGGCCCCCTCCCTGCTCCTACCGGCAAGGCAAAAAACCTTGGGGTCATCTTCGACTCCACACTCTCCTTCTCTCCTCATATTTCTGACGTCGCCAAGAGGTCACACTACCAGCTGCACCTCCTCAGAGGTATTCTTCCCTTCCTCTCCTTACCCCAGAAGCTCACTGTCTCCCGAGCCCTTGTTCTCTCGAAGCTGGACTACTGTAACAGCCTCTATCTTAACCTGCCTGCCTCCACTCTCCGCCCTCTGCAACTCATCCAGAACAGAACTGCGAGACTTGTCCTTGGCCTCAAGCCCAGGGACCGTATCTCTCCAGGACTGAAATCTCTACACTGGCTCCCAGTGGCTGCGAGGATAAAGTTCAAAACCCTCTGCATTGTCCACAAGGCCTTCTGGGGCCTGGGTCCTAAATACCTTCAACTCTCTCTTCCCAAATATCTTCCTTCCCGAGCCCTTCGCTCATCCGCCTCCAATTCCCTCAGGGTTAGCCGCTTCTCGAAGCATCGAGCTGGGGGTAGATCTCTCTCCGCGGCAGGGGCCTCCCTCTGGAACAGCCTTCCTGCCTCCCTGAAACTTGAGGAGAACCATCTCCGGTTCCGGAAGCACCTCAAAACCTTCCTCTTTGCTTCTGCTTTCTCTCTCCCTCTCCCCTGCTGAACAGCTAATAAATTCTTCACTGAAACTGCACTGATCCTGCAACTGGACCACTCTAAACGGCCTCGGTCCTGGGCCCAGCCACTCTCCACTTGCACTGATGCCCTGGAACCCCTTTGCACTGCGGGACTGTCTCTGTATCCCTACAGCCCCCCCCTTCCCCAGCACTTGCTCTGCACTTACCTCGCACTTGCCACCAGCTGGCCCTATTTATTTATTTATTACTTTATGCCACTTACCTTGTACTGCACTTCCCCCCTCCCCTTCCCCTTGCACTTTTCCCCCTCCCCTACCCCTGCACTTGCGCGATCTGAATGACACCTGGCCTAGTAGGATCGTTGTCCGTCTCCCCTTGTCCCTCCCCTCCCTGCCTTGTCGCGCCTTGAAACACATGTGTATAGGCGCGTTACAAATACCATATCATATATCATATCATATCATATCATATCAGAGGGAGTGCTTTTACTCTTCCTCTGTGGTGCTTGGGGACGGAGGTTCCATACTCTGCACGACAATCAAGAACAGAAGAGCTAGCAAGTTGAAACTGTGCTAAGAACACAAGCAGTGTCCTGAAATGTTCGTAATTAAACGAAAATGGAGGTGTCCTAAAGAACACTATACCTGTCCGTACTGTTCGCTAGCAAGTTCAAACTGTTCTAAGAACCCAATTTGTGTCCTGAAATGTTCGTAATTAAAAGAAAATTGAGGTGTCCTAAAGAACACTATACCTGTCCGTAATGTTCGCTAGCAAGTTAAATGTTCTAAGAACACAATTGATGTCCTGAAAAGTTCGTAATCAAGCGAAAATGGAAGTGTCCTAAAGAACACTATCAGGGTAATTCATAGAATTTCGCACAAAAGTGGCGCACGCGGCTGGTGCACAGTGTGCGTGTGCGAATGTCTGCGCCATCCACGTGCGCTAAAATCGATTTCCGCGCACAGCGTATTCATGGATTTTAGCCTCCAAAACCAGCCGTGGCGCAGAGTGGCGCAGCGATCCTGCAGCACCGCAAGTTACGTCCCCAAGAACGCCCTCGCGCAAGGAAAAGCCATCAAAATTCCCAATTCAGCGCAAAGGGCTGCGCTAACCCTGGACCAGTTTACAGGACTGACAAACAGCAAACGCCATGCGGGGAACGTGTATTACTGGGGTGCGTGTGAAGTTTCACACACGAAATGGCCTGTGTGAGTTGGGTACGTGTATTACTGGGGTTTGCTGGAAGTTTCACACGCGATTTCAGCAGGGTACATGTATTACGGGGTTTGCGGGAACTTTCACATGCGAAAGGGCCTGTGCGAGTGGGGTACGTGTATTACGGGGGTGCGCGGGAAGTTTCACACGTAATTGGGCTGGGTACATGTATTTCAGGGGTGCGCGGGAAGTTTCACACGGGATTGGGCTGGGTACGTGTATTTCAGGGGTACGCGGGAAGTTTCACACGCAATTGGGCTTGGTACGTGTATTTCAGGGGTGCGCGGGAAGTTTCACACGCGATTGGTCTGGGTAAAATGTATTTCAGGGGTGCGCAGGAAGTTTCACATGCGATTGGCCTGGGTATGTGTATTTCAGGGGTGCGCGTGAAGTTTCACACGCGATTGGCCTGGGTACATGTTTTTCAGGGGTGTGCGGGAAATTTCAAACACGATTGGCCTGGGTACGTGTATTTCAGGGGTGCTCGGGAAGTTTCACACGCGATTGGGCTGGATACGTGTATTTCAGGGGTGCGCAGGAAGTTTCACACGCGATTGGCCTGGGTACGTGTATTTCGGTGGTGCGTGGGAAGTTTCACACACAATTGGCCTGGGTACGTGTATTTCAGGGGTGCGCTGGAAGTTTCACACGCGAAAGGGCCTGTGCGAGTGGTGTACGTGTATTACGGGGGTGCGCGGGAAGTTCCACACATGATTGGCCTGTGTACGTGTATTTCAGGGGTGCGCGGGGAGTCCTACACGTGAATTGGCAGTGTGGGTCCTCCCAGGTGTCCCCTCTACCCCCTCCATGACCCCTGCAGGCAGCCCACACCACAGAGGACTACCCTGCACCCCTGGTCATGTTCCGCAGGCAGCCCATCCACCATGGGCATGTCCCCCAGCCAAGCCACATGTCACGTTGCAATATGATCACCAACTCATGTCTCCCAGCACCCCCACCCCCCAGCAGTGAGGGGCACCTGCCAGCAGGCCCCCACACATGTCCCCCTGAACCCCCACCCCCCAGCAGTCAGGGGCATCTGCCAGCAGGCCCCCACTCATGTCCCCCTGTACCCCCACCCCCCAGCAGTGAGGGGCACCTGCCAGCAGGCCCCCACACATGTCCCCCTGCACCCCCACCCCCCAGCAGTCAGGGGCACCTGCCAGAAGGCCCCCACTCATGTTCACCATCAGCCCCACCCCCCAGCAGTGAGGGGCACCTGCCAGGAGGCCCCCACTCATGTCCCCCAGCACCCCCACCCCCAGCAGTGAGGGGCACCTGCCAGCAGTCCCCCACTCATGTCCCACTCATGTCCCCCAGCACCCCCACCCCCAAGCAGTGAGGGGCACCTGCCAGCAGGCCCCACACATGTCCCCCTGCACCCCCACCCCCCAGCAGTCAGGTGCACCTGCCAGCAGGCCCCAACCCATGTCCCACTCATGTCCCCCTGCACCCCCACCCCCCATAAGTGAGGGGCACCTGCCAGCAGGCCCCCACACATGTCCCCCTGTACCCCCACCCCCCAGCAGTCAGGAGAACCTGCCAGTAGGCCCCCACTCATGTCCCCCAGCAGCCCCACCCCCCAGCAGTGAGGGGCACCTGCCAGCAGGCCCCCACTCATGTGCCCCAGCACCCCCACCCCCCAGCAGTGAGGGGCACCTGCCAGCAGGCCCCCACTCATGTCCCACTCATGTCCCCCTGCACCCCCACCCCCCAGCAGTCAGGGGCACCTGCCAGCAGGCCCCCACACATGCCCCCTGCACCCCCACCCCACAGCAGTCAGGGGCACCTGCCAGCAGGCCCCCACTCATGTCCCACACATGTCCCCCAGCACCCGCATCCCCCAGCAGTGAGGGGCAGCTGCCAGCAGGACCCCACACATGTCCCCCTGCACCCCCATGCCCCCAGCAGTCAGGGGCACCTGGCAGCAGGCCCCCACTCGTGTCCCACTCATGTCCCCCTGCACCCCCACCCCCAAGCAGTGAGGGGCACCTGCCAGCAGGCCCCCACACATGTCCCACTGCACCCCCACCCCCCAGCAGTCAGGGGCACCTGCCAGCAGGCCCCCACTCATGTCCCCCAGCACCCCCACACCCCAGCAGTGAGGGGCACCTCCAGCAGGCCCCCACTCATGTGCCCCAACACCCCCACCCCCCAGCAGTGAGGGGCACCTGCCAGCAGGCCCCCACTCATGTCCCACTCATGTCCCCCTGCACCCCCACCCCCCAGTAGTGAGCGGCGCCTGCCAGCAGGCCCCCACACGTGTCCCCCTGCACCCCCACCCCCCAGCAGTCAGGGGCACCTGCCAGCAGGCCCCCATTCATGTCCCACTCATGTCCCCCTGCACCCCCACCCCTCAGCAGTCAGGGGCACCTGCCAGCAGGCCCCCACACATGTCCCCCCGACAGGTCATCACACCTCAGACCCATGCCCCTCATGGCCACCCAAATCCCACCCCAGTTCAAACACCCCACATTGAATTCCCAAAGTCATGATAGAAAATACATAACCAGCATGGCCATGAATCAATGTCCCACAGACGCACGCAATGGTGACACATGACTGAGAAAAGATCAACATTGTGACATGCACAAAACAAATGATATAAGACCACATCAGTAAAGTATATAATAAATGTGTATTCAATAATTAACCAAATGAATAAAACAAAATCACACAATAATGGAAATAATGACAAAAAAGCTGCATGTCCAAAATATTAAAAAATAATGTGTGAAAGCAGAATCCAAATCAGTCCAAAAGCAAATGGGTCCAAAGAGTCTGTCTGTCCAACCAAATCCAAAGTGTAAAAATAAGACACATCCATTGATCCATGGCAAAAAAGAAACTCAAATGAAGTGAAATCCAGTGTTGAACTATATTCAAAGTATAAATCCAGGGTCCATGAGCCCAACCATTGAAAGGAAACCTACAAAAACCCTACCTAATGAACAACTATATACAAAAAGGTGGGGCATTGTCCAAGCACCCCAAATGAAATGAAAACCAAAAGGAAACCTAACACTAATTAACTATATACAATGGCAGCGGGCTAGTCCGACGGCTTCCTGATTTCCCGGGCCAGGGCATCATCGAACTCCTGCTCGATGTCCCGGAGGCAGTCCTCTTCCATGGCCCCGAGGGTTCGCAGGGACGATGACATCCGGACCTCCAGGTCCCTGCGAATTGCCTCGAGGCACTCGGCCCGCCTCAGAGCCCTTTGCATTGAGTTCTCCGCCCTGACCATCGTGAGCCATGCCTCTTCCGCTGCTGCCGCTCTGCATCTATAGCATGGCCTAACCGCTGCCACACGGAAGACACTTCCCGTCCTGTGTCCTCCTGCCCTCTGGCCGATGCCTGCCCCTCCGATGTCGAAGGATCCAAGCCATCATGGCTCCCACCTTGTTGCTGCTGCTGCTGTGCCTGTGCCTGTGCCCTGGCTCCTGCTGCCTGCACATCCTCCTCCGGCTGGGGTGTAGTTGTTGAGGTGGCCACCCCTGCTGGACGTCCGACTCCCGACTGTGGCAGGGATGTGTCCTCCACCAGCCTGACCGCACGGTCAGAGGCAGCTCCACAGGGTACCCAGGTGATACATGCGTGGGAAGATAGCATGGAGGACGACTGGCGCATAGGGGGTTCAGGTGAGGAGGGGGTCGAAGCAAGGTTCAGCAAATGGAGGAATCCGGCCTGGGTGACCTGCCCCAGTAGGCTGACGTGGTCAATGAGCCATTCGAGATGACGTGCAGTCTCCCCATGAAAAGACTGCAGGTCACCTCGCATGGCCTGTTGACGCATCGCCACCCCACCCAGGACAGGCTCAACCCGGTCCCGGATAGCCACGTCCGCAGGGAGAGGAAGGCCAGTTGTTGTAAGCTGATCCCCTCCCTAAAAACAGGTCTGGACGTAGGCATCCCTGCTGGTGCGGGATGATGCAGTCACAGGATCCGGAACAGGATTACACACAGGCACCTCCGCGGCGGACTGTGCTGCCTCCTGTCCCTGCCCCTGCACTTCACCACTAGCACCAGTGGAATCCCCACCTCCAGACCCCGTGTCTGTCCCTTGCAAGGCCTCCTCCTCCACCAAACCCCCCACCAACCTGGATGACTCCGTGCCATCTTCCTCCGTCGCACCCTGTGGGTTCTCAGCTGCCCCTTCTGCTGCCGAGGAGTCCAACTCTGACCTCCACCTCTTGGACCTTCCCTTGGCAGCTGCGGCCTGGGACGCGGCAGCGGACTCCTCACTCCCCGACAAGATGACAACCTGGGAGGGGAGCCGGGCCTTGTGTTTCCGGCTGGTGGTGTGATCCCCGCCGCTGTGCTCCACAGCGCCCTCTCCGCCCTCTTCATCAGTTGACGCTGCAGACAGGGAGAGATAGGAAACAAGCATCAGGACACTGTACAATGGACTCATACACACATGACAGTTGCACATGAGTGGCAGTGTCAAACTTCAGACATGGCATCACAATCCCCAACACACATGGCATGTCAACTCACACACATGAGCAATTCCACAGCCATATGGCAACAGCCAGCACCATCCATACACATACAACAGCATGAGCAGCCAAAGGTGAGCCAGACATCACATGAAACACAGGGAGTGCACTAGACATGCACACACACCACCACACGTACATGCATGTGTACACCTCCACCAACTGTTACAGTGATGAGATTGGCATCCATGTCACATCTGGCAATCAGTCTTCTACATATCAGTGTCCCAAGCATCCATGTTGCATCACTGTTGCACCCTTGTGAAATACACACACATGCACATGTACACGGTGCAGATACATGCAGCTGGAACCGACATCCATGTGTGACACCACAACCATGCCAACTTACATACACAGTCATTCAAACATGTGTGCTCACACATCTGCATTTGGCATGCGAGCTTACACACACATGCACCATCCATGTGTCTCACACATGAGAGGACTTGCATGTGTTAGCCTCACGGCCCTGTACATACACATCCATACATGCCCCTACAAAACCACATGTGCAACCTGCACACTACTGGCACACCACCACATGCACAGCTTACAATCAGTATGCATGTACACTTACCGCTCGACTCCAGACGGGACTGCCTCTCAAGGACCTGGACGTGGAGCGCTGGGGATATGCGTTCCAGGACCCTCATTTGATGTTCCGACAGGTGGCCCCGGCGCCCCTTAGCATCCGCTGCCCTCAAGAGGCGCCGGGCCTTGTTGAGGGTCCTGGACCTGAAGTCCTCCCAGCGCTTCTTGACATGTTGGAATTTTCAGACTGCCACCCCCTCCGCGTGGATGGCAGTCACAATGTCCATCCAGATCCTGGTCCGTCCTTCCTTGTCGGTGCGCAAACTTCCGAAGAGGGCATCATACTGCCCCAGGACTTACTCCACCAGGACACCAACTTCGGCTGGGGGTTGCCCGTGGTGCCAGATGGTGGTGTGCCCAACATGGCAACCCCAGAGGCAGGTGTGGGTGGGCAACTGGGTCCTGGGGCTGGGCTGTGGAGGGATGGTATACCAGTCGGGAGTCTTCAGTTCCAGCAGGGGTGGTCACAGCAACTGCACCCCTGGCTAATGTGCAGGCAGCAAATAGCAGGGCACGTGGGCAGCAGGCAGGCAGGCAGCAGCAGATGGCAGGTGGGAGCGTGCTCGGGGCTCTTGGGGGCAGGAAAATGGCCTTCAGGGCAGGAGCGTGGTCTTCTGTGTGTTTTCGCATGGCCAGCTTGATACGGAGTGATTTGGCATGTGAAAAAATTGCACGTCAGCGTGTAATTCGAGGGAAGGCCCTTAGCGCGTAAGCGCGTCAGCACACGTACGCGATTTCATTGGACCAAAGGCCCTTAGAGCGTAAGCGCGTCTGTGACGTGATGCGTGCGGGCGTTTCCCCGAACACGGGTGCATGTTCATCGTGCACGTCCAAAAAGTTCACGAGTGAGTGTCAGCTTGTGTAATTGGAGGAAAGGGCCAAAGCGCGTACACGTGGAAGTGACGTTGGACGTGTGGGCCGGTTTAAAAGGTATGTCTAGGACGTCATTTCCTTGTACGTGCTTTTCGTGGAGAGCGAGTGGGTGAATTCTGTACTTCTTGTCGGTTCGCACGCGATTTACTTCACAGCGTTTCTAGTTCGTACTCCCTATTACCTCTGACAGCTTTTTTCTGATTTTCTTTTGGGCCTGTTTCCTCAAACAGCATTCACTTCTTCTTTTGTCGTGTCTCCTCAGACAGCGTACAATTCTTCTTTTGGCGGGGGTGTTGCCAACGCGCACAAACACGTCTTTTTCACACTCTTTTTCCAGGCAGAAGGTAAATCGCGCACGTATTTACCAACTATGCTTGCCCCGTGTGTCGCGTACCCCTTCAGAGATCATTGTAGGCTGCGTGTAACACGCGTACGCTTATTTTTGTGTTTCTGGGTGCCACAGCGTAGGGCGGGTTCATTTTTCAATGCACGTGTTCTACGAGGGGTTGCTTACACGTTATTTTCTGTTTTTGGGGTGCCTGTGCGTTGTGTGACCCGTCATCTTCCCCCAGGAGTCACAGACAGCCATGCTAGTGCACTAGGGTAAGAATTCCATCTAGTACCCTACCCCTTTGACCCCCAATTGCCCAGGACAATAGTTTACTGCAACTCCCATACACACAACAACATCAGTGCCATGGTTGGGAGGCGAGCAAGCGGTAAGGGAGACAAAGGTGGCCGAGCTTCAAAAGGTGGGTGTGATGGGCGCGTACGGGGTGTGGCCAGGATTTGCAGGGTGCCCCGAGCACCCCATGTGTGGAGGACCAATCAGGGACACCCATGCCCCCCCCTATGTTTGAGGGAAACGTGGCTGACACCATCCCAGCTCAGCCCTTGTTGGACCGGCACATTGTGGCACCTGACCTGGCACAGGATGACTCCCAGGCTGACTTCCAGGTCAGCAAGTCTAGGCCACGTGTGGCGGTGCAAGTTGGTGTCACCAGGCCACGCGGATCTGGGGCAGCTATGTCATCAGCTGCCCAGAGAAGGCAGGGTAGGGAGGCTGCAGGGGCAGCTGCAGCTCCATCCACCCCAGCTGTGACTCTCCCAACCAGGACAGTGTCGGTCCTGGTCCATCATACTAACGTTCCCCCTGACAACATCACACTCCAACCAATGCCTGCACCAAGTCCCATGGTAAGTGTGCATTTGCACACTCCTACTACCCAGTCCACCGGTGCTCCTGCCCCTAGTGTCCAGAGCAGCGTAAGCCATTCATGATCCCCACCACCTTCGAAAAGAAAGAAGGAGAGTGCTCGTCCACTACAGGCTGATATCGCAGACACGGCTACACAGTCCGGCACGTCAAGGAAGCCTAGCTTCAATGAGGCCGAACGTGATGCACTTGTGGAGTATGTGTCCACACATGATCACGAAATGTTGATTACTGCAGGGTGCAAGACCACACCTGGTCAACGTCAGGCACACTGGCAGACCGTCGCGGACATCATAAGTGGCCTTGGATTTGTGAGGCGCACAGCTGGTGATTGCTACAAGCGGTGGAATGACCTGAAACGCAGGGCAAAGAAAAAGCTGGCATCAAATCATGCCGCTACTCTGGTGACTGGCGGTGAGTCTCCACCAGAGGACAACAAACTCACTATACATGAGTATGTTGCTGGGACCTACGTCACAGAGTAACAGATCCAAGGTGTGGGAGAACTGCCAGATTACGAGGCATTGTCCGGTGAGTGCACATGCATGTGTGTGTGATCCATGTGTATGTTGTGTGTGTGACGGGTTCTGATTGAGTGCCAGGTGAGGGTGTGTGTGCCTGAGTGGTTTGAGTCACCCATGTGCTTCATCTGAAACATTCTGCGGCCTTGGATTTGGGTATTACAGTATCCCTTCTGCCCACAGTAGACATTTTGCGCAACATTACGGCAGTTGCCCTTGAAGTGGCATCTTGCAACAACATTGTTCCGTATTTTTCATGTGTTCATCAGGCTGATTGTTTCAATTCTCCCACTTTCACTGCACATTTCTCAGCCCTATTATCACATATGTGACATGCTTCTGTTATTCATTACACACCACATTGGCCCACATGTGTTACCTTGTTAGGTGAATGAGTACAGCATTCAGGCTGATTGAGGATTGGCCTGCTGACATTGATTTTTGGGGACAGTTTCTATGTGGTACATGATAGTTGTTTCATGGGAGGTTTAAGGGAAGAACCATTGATGTGTACCTATGCCTGCGATCAGTGTATTCTTGTATGCGGCATGTGTTGCAGGGAGTGGCACATATGTAATATTGTCACACTATATAGCATTTTTCATCTCATCATGTCCATCTTACATGGATGGGTGACAGTACTCATTCACTGACATATGGCAGTACTTGTCATATGTAGCATGCCTATGGTACATGCCATCTGTGTGATGGCATGTGTCATGTATGTGGATTGGACATGCCACTCACAGGCCAATGTGTGATGGCACTGCTACCCAGCATTTAGCTAATGTGTTGCTTTTCCATCTTGGTGTCATCAGTGTCTGCCATTTGCCTCCCCTTCCAACTCAGTGACAGTGCATGCATGGGAGGGTTATAGTCATGTCATGTGGAACATGTGTCAATCATGTACTGGTTCTGTAGCTTGTCAGGCCTATTTGTGTGCCATGGTGCTAATGCCTGTTTCCATTTGTTGTTTTTCATGTTTTTGCAGGGGATGACGCACTTGATGCTGTTGAGGATGAGGAGATGGTGCAGACCCAGGAGGGATCTCAGGCACGACCAGGCACCAGTGGGGGACGTGGTGTGGTGGTGAGTGAGAACCCAATATTGCTGCAGACCATTCTCTCCAGGGGTGTCTCTGGGTGCACCTCCCCAGACCTCGATTCAGGTGCTGATTCGGATGATGAGACCTATGTGGCATCAGAGGTAAGTCGTTCTGGCAGGGATTCTGTTCTGTCCAACCCACCTGCACCAGGGGTAGAACCCTCTATGGGGATGTCAGTGTTGGTAGGTCCGCCTTTGGGGGTTACGGATGCAGGGTCACACTCCGCAACATCTGATCCTGTTCCTGGGCCAGCAGATCAGAGGGGGAATGCAGTCCTGCAGCCTCAGGCAGTGCCGGCACAACAAGGCGCAGTTCGCCTTGCCCCAAACAGGTGTGGTGCCCGTCGGCGCGGTGGCCGTACACCACCAGGCAATACTGCATGGGAGCAATCCATATACGGTATGACAAAACAACAGGCAGCATCAGCTGAGATGATGGCTCAAGCAATGGAGAGGGTGGCTACTTCCATTGTCCCACCTGAAAGGCAGATGGGGCAACTACAGCAGGCAAAAGACTCCATTTGCCAATCACACAGGGAGGACATGTTGGCGTCCAACAGGGACAGACGGGCGGCACTGGAGACTCTATGCCAATCGATATCAATAGATTCCCAGGGCCACAGGGAAGCCCTGAGGGTAGAACTCCATCACCTCAGGGAGACTCTTGTTGACCTTGAGGCTTCCACTAACTTGAGGAGAGAACAGCAGCTGGAGCGGCTCACAAATTCGCTCTCAGCTGAGATGCAGGCAACTCGGGAGGAGATCCGGGCATCATGTCAGGTGGTGCATGGGGATCTCTGCACTATAATCCTCCAGAACGAGACCTTCCACACCCGCATGCTTGCTGCCATGGAGGACCAGACCAGGGCTTTGCGTGGGCTAACTCCCATAGTGCCACCACCTCCTGATGCAGCAGCAGAGGGTGGGGAGAGCGACAGAAGAGATTCTCTCACAATAGTGTAGCCGTGCAAGCCATGAGCCCATGGAGGTGTGTTTTTTTCCCCAACATCCACACAGGTGGCTGTTGGTGTGCATCCTGTCCTCGGACCTCCTGGGTGGCCTCCCCCACATCCCCCCTGGTCCCCACATGGCCATTTTTGATTTTTGATTTTTTTTTACAGTGTGTTGCCTTGTGTCGCTCCCGTGGGCATCCACTGTATTCCGGCTGGGCACATGCAGGCTTGTCCTGAGTTTGGGTTAGATGCTTGGGTTTGTGAGATACACACCTTGCAAAGGGTGTGCCCAAGTGACAGTGACTTACACAGTGACATTGGACTCCCATGAGCTGTGTGGGCAGTCTGTAGTCAATACTGTGTATACATTCCTAGTAGATATTGTTGTTGTATTGTACACTGCATGGTGTATTGATATGTGCTTGAGCATCCATGTCTTCCTCCTAATTTGCAGGTTCCTTCCTCATGTCTTCACAAGGCTGTCTACTTTGCAGATGGAGTTCATGTTGTATGCAGTACACTGGCACATTTGCGTGTCAGCAACACTCTACAGTTGGAAGGGGTCGATGTGCTGGCTTATTCAGGTTGTAAGACTACCACTACTTTCACTTCGTACTGTCATGTTTTAGCAATTTGGGGGGTGTGGGGTTCGGGTCTGTATGGGTGCATGCTTGAGAGTGTGTGTGCTGAGTTAGGGGGGAGGGGGTTCGAGTTCGTGCCTGATTGGAGATGTTGGCCCGAAGTGTGGTGGGAGCCATGGGGCTTAGTGTTTGGTTGGGGGTAAGCGGGCCATGGGGCATGGTGTTTGGTTGGGTTGGGAGGCATGGGGCATTGTGTTTAGTTGGGGGTGAAGGGGCCATGGGACATAGTGTTTGGTTGAGGGTGAGGGGGCCATGGGGCATAGTGTTTGGTTGGGGGTGGGAGCCATGGGGCATTGTGTTGCACTCCAAGAGTGAACCCAATAATAAAGCTGAAACAGGCACAGTTAGGAGATGTACATCCTTTGCTTTATGAGGAAAATCGAACCAACGAAGGCCATACTTCTCTTGGCCAACCCGAACAGCAAACTATAGCAGTGAAAAAGAACTGAATGTCCAATCAAGAGTCAATAAAATATATATGATTTGATTGAACAGACGATATACAATTACTAAATTGAAATGATTCATGACAATGGATAATGTGTAGTACTAAATGTACGTTTGAAATGCAAATGAAATTCGTTACCCCTCAACAACATAGTCTTTTTCCATGTGTTTAATACAAATTGGGGGTTGAAGGAGCCTCCTGCCACGCCCCACCTAACGCCCCGCCCACATTTACTTTTCGGGCCACTATAGCCCTCATGTAAGATACTTTCAGCCCTCTCTCAAAATCAAATGTGCATCCCTTGCATAGATGTATGTCTTTTAATGACACAGAATTGGTGGTGTTTCGGTAGGGATGCACACAATGTAACACTTCAGGTGAACAATCTCAGGCTGGTATGGTAGTGACAGTTGACTGTCCCTTGAGTCATCATCATTGATTGTCAGATGGTATGTGCCAGGTCTGTGTGCACTCCACAGGGGTGTGATTTTAGGTGAAGTAATTAACCACGTGCTGCGTACGGGCTGCCTCACCCCGTGCCCTTTCCCCTCCCATGCGCAGCGGGCGTGCATGTGGTTGGGGATGTGGGGGCACCAGCATGTCCACGGACAGGCCCCAGCATGTTGAAACGTTGTGCAGGACACATGCTGCCACTATGATCCTGCACACTACTGGGGGAGCGTATAACAGATGCCCACCAGAACGGTCAAGGGAGCGAAAACGTGACTTGAGCACTCCGAATGTGCGCTCCCCTATGCCCGGGTAGCAATGTGGGCTGTGTTGTATCTTACCTCGGGTGGCGTGGTGGGGTTCCGAATTGGCGTCATCATGTGGGGGCTGAGAGGGTAGGCACTGTCCCCTGTGGAGGTGGTGATTGGTATCATTGGTGGGGTTGTGACCTTGCTCAGTATCTGACATGCATGCATGTGCAGTGGCATTCATACTCACCAAGCAGCCATGTATCGCCATGCCGTCCAGCTTCTAGGTCCCGGCTTAGGGTGGACATTCGGTAAATGAAGCTGCCGTGGGTTGACCCGGGATAGTTGGCATATACTGAGGTGATGATTCCCTTGGCATTACATACTACCTGCACGTTGATGGAATGCCAGTGCATTGCTTGTGGGTGCTCAGAGGGTAGGCACTGTCCCCTGAGGAGGTGGTGATGGGCATCATTAGTGGGGTTGTGACATGTGTCGCCATGCCGCCCAGTTTCTAGGTCCCGGTTTAGGGTTGACATTCTGTAGATGAAACTGTCGTGGGTGGACCCTGGATAGTTGGCATATACTGAGGTGATGATTCCCTTGGCATCACATACTACCTAAACGTTGATGGAATGCCAGTGCTTGCGGTTTCTATAGATGTGCTCAGATGCCCTGGGGGGACGTAGAGCCACATGGGTGCAATCAGTGGCACCTAGCACTTTGGGAAATTGTGCCACCCCGTAGAAATCCTGGACGGCAGCCTGCCTTTCTGCAGGTGTTCTGGGCAGGTATATGTGCCTGCGGACTGAGGGGCGTGCAGTGATGATGGCCAAGACCTGGTGTAGGCAGTATGACTGCGTGGCCTGTGACACCCCCCCACTATGGCACTTGTCCGCTGAAATGATCCAGTGGCCAAGATGTGCAGTACATTAAGGACCTTTTCCAGGGGGCTGAGTGCTTGGGAGCACAGAGTGGGTGATGTGAGGTCATCCTCCCAATCACTGACCAGGTCGAGTATTATGTGAGGTGGAAACCTGTACCTCCCATACACCTGGTCATCTGGCATCCCAAAAAGGCTGGTTCTGGGTGTAAAAATTCTGGCCCTGACTATCCTCCTCCTCCTCCTGCGGTATCCCACGCCCACTGCTGCTAGGAACGGTATATTCATCCTGGCATCTGAGCTTGTTTGTTGTTTGTGCGCACTTTTATGCTGCGCGAGTCGACGTACGCCTGCTTCCTGCTGGCGTACGTCTTTCCGGATTGGCGCGTCTTTTTTGGCACATGCCTTAGCCCAGTTCGATTCCATTAATACATGTTGTAGACGAGCATGTGGCCGTTCCGCGCACTTGCCTCCTGTACTTCCCCGCCCACCCCAGTAATACACATACCCCGCTCACCCAGGCCAAATCGCTCGTTAAACTTCCTGCGAGCCCCTGAAATACACGTACCCCGCTCGCCCAGGCCCAATCGCGTGTAAAACTTCCCGCGCACCCCTGAAATACACGTACCCCACTCGCCCAGGCCCAATCGCGTTTAAAACTTCTGGCGTACCCCAGAAATACACATACCCCACTCGCCCAAGGCCTATCGCGTGTGAAACTTACCGCGCACCCCCGAAATACACGCACATTCTATTTTTAACACTGCGGGTGTCCGTGTTTGCTGTATATACATGCTTTTTGTTAACGCACATTTTTTTAATGTGCAGGGACGCTACCGCCTGCCTTAGTGTGGCGGACGTGTGTTGATGTACATAGTTGACTTTTGGTTTGTGTCATGAGATCGCAATTTCACTGCTGGGGGGTGGGGGTGCTGGGGGACATGAGTGGGGGCCTGCTGGCAGGTGCCCCTCACTGCTGTGGGGTGGGGGTGCAAGGGGACATGAGTGGGACATGAGTAAGGGCCTGCTGGCAGGTGCCCTGCACTGCTGGGGGGGGTGCTAGGGGACATGAGTGAGGGCCTGCTGGCAGGTGCCCCTCAGTGCTGGGGGTGGGGGTGCTGGGGGACATGAGTGGGGGCCTGCTGGCAAGTGCCCCTCAATGCTGGGGGGTGGAGGTGGAGGGGGTCATGCATTGGTGATCAGTAGTGCAAGTTGACATGTGGCTTGCCTGGGGGGCATGCCCATGGTGGATGGGCTGCCTGCGGGACATGACCAGGGGTGCGTGGTAGTCCCCTGTGGTGTGGGCTGCCTGCAGGTGCCGTGTAGGGTTTAGAGCGAACACCTGGGAGGAGCCACACTGCCAATTGACGTGTAGGACTCCACGGCACCCCCGAAATACACGTACCCTGCTGAAATCATGTGTGAGACTTCCCGCGAACCCCAGATTTACACGTACCCAGGCCAATCGCGTATGAAACTTCATGCGAACTCCAGGAATACACGCACCCCACTCGCACACGGCCTATCGCGTGTGAAACTTCCCGTGAACCCCATATTTACACATACCCAGGCCAATCGCATGTGAAACTTCACGCGCACCCCCGAAATATACGCACACGCTATTTTTGACACAGCGTGTTTCCGTGTTTGTCGCGTACCCCTTTGCACGTGATATGTCCTAGAGGGCCACAGTATGGGACATTCAGCAGAGCTATATATACATGCTTCTTGTTGGCTCAAATTTTTTTCATGCGCAGGGACTCTCCCCCCTGCCTTCGTGTGGCGGACGTGTTTATGCCTGTGCGCATCTTTGCCCGTGCGCTGGTTTGCCCTATTCGATTCCATGAATACGTGTTGTAGGCGAGCGTGTGGGCGTTCCGCGCACTTGCCTCCTGTACTTCCCCCGTGATGCCCACATTTTCACGCGTTGTTCCCCATTCCGCGTGTCACGCCCCGTGTTACGCCTACTTTTGTTATGTGCGCCGCACTATGTGCGCTTTCGCTGTGGCCGTAGCGCACGCCATTAGATGAACAGTGCGCCGGCGTGCGCCACACAGATTTTCAGTGCATATCCCAAATTGTACTCGCGCACGGACTTCCATGAATCGATGTGTGTGGGTTTCGCTGCGATTTTTGCACTTGCACTGCGATTTTTGCACTTGCACTGCGATTCGCACGGTTTTGCACGGTTTTGCACGCTTGCGCGGGAATTTTCAGCGCACATTAATTCCATGAATCGCTCTCTATATCTGTCCGTAGTGTTCGCTACAAGTTTAAACTGTTGTAGAACATACGCGATGTCCAGAAATGTTCGTTTGATGTGTGACACACTTTTAATTAATTCAGGACCCGAACACTGTCCGTAGAACATCAACGCGCATGCGCAAACCAATGTCCGTGCATTTGGTGTCCTGCGGACAGGAGCCTCCTTCGCGAACCTGTTCACCAAGGGATCATGTGACCACGCCCATGCTGATCGCGTGTTCTGAATGCGGACATTGTTCGTGTCACCGAACAATTTAAAAGTACATTTTCGAGTAATCCACAATATTTTTCCATAAAAACTCATCATGGCACAAGTCCCACATAGTAATCCTGAGTTTCTACATATCTTTTGAAACTTTTTGAACCCTTTTTTGTGTTCGATCTGTCCGCGGACAGTGCGCATGTCCGCGAACCGTGTACAAGCACCCGTATAAAAGACCACGCCCTAGAGCTTATTCTCATTGTGTTTCTGGCTATTCTTCAGAGCACAGCTATTTCTCCAGCAACTTGCTGATTCCACCATCGAGATGGCATCCCTGGCTGCAGAACTGCCACCTGGTGCTGCACCTGCTTCAGCACCACCCCCACCCCCTCCACCACCACCTTCCCAAGGGCCTGTAGAGGGGAACAGGAGTGAGGATGCAGAGGAGGAAGAAGAGGATGATGAGAATGAGGTAGAGGAAATCCCTACTACCCGCACTAGACGTGAGTCTTGGGTGTGGCGGTTATTTTCCATTAATGGGAATGATCCTAAGGCTCGTGCAAACCATGTTATCTGCAATGAGTGCAAAATGATACTCAGTCGCGGGAAGCACAGTTCGTACAGCTTTGGGACCACGACCATGAAGCGACACCTGAGGTCATTTCACTCTGGGGCTAGTCGCAAGGTTGTACCTTGCGAAGAACGTAGTAGGTTGATTTCCTCTACTTCATCCTCTGTTTCTGATCCTGTCACCACAAGGACCACCTCTGTGGGACAGCGTCTTCCTCAAGCTGCCTCACAGGCCATACAGAATTATGATGACCCTTACCTTTCGAGGGTCACAGTTGTATGTATGTACTGTGACACAGTACTCTGCAGGGGGGAGCAACTTCGGAGTGCTTTTGAGACTATCGTCTCAGAGCACGAGAAGACCTGCTCACTACCCAAATAAAACCCACTCTACATCTTCCTCTCTCAGCTCGCCCTTTCTTATCCCTGTGGTTTGTGTCCCCCCTTTACCCTCCTTTCCCCTCCTCTCCTAGTGTGTTGTGTCTAAAAAAAAACAAAAAAATACAAAATTACAAAAATACAAAAAATAAGGGTCTTTTCAGAGCCGCCTTTCACAGTTAAAAAATAGAAGTGAAAATAAATGAAGCAGGGCCCTTTGTATTTTTGAGAAGTCTGCAGACAGTTCGCGGACATCAAAAAAATTGGGTTGGTACCCTATCATAACCACTGCAATTTTCTCTGGTAGGAAGTGGTGGCTCTTAAAAGAGCCTTTGGGAGGTGTTTGTATGTCAACAATTATAAATACTTAACATCTACTTCAAAGTGGATGCTGTATTTTTAAAAAAGGTTGTAGTGCATTTTGTACATTTCTCAGAAAAATCTGATTGCCAGCATAAGTAAGATGGACTTCATCGCTGCGAAAAATGTATGTACTACGAAACATAATATTTTCATTGTGAAAAGAGGACATGCCAAAATCTCTTAGAAATGCACAAACAGCCTTATTAACATTGCGCCTTGCTTTTTCAATTTGTGGACCAAATGAAGAAGAACGAAGCCACATTTGTCTCTGCGCAATCCGTGAAAATATTACTTGTGAATTAGGGAACATGTCCATGACTTTCCCAAGTCCTTCTTTCATAGCAAATTGCAAAGAAATTCCAGAAACATGTCCTAAACTGTACCCTCCACAATGAATTACAATTATGTCTGGATGTTGCTTTGTTTCCAAAGTAGCACAGAGAGGTAGCAAGTCCAACAACTTAATTCCACGTACTCCATGCCAGTGTACTTCCACATGTGGAAATCCAAGATCTACAGCTACTCCACAGCTTTGTGCATGCACCTTCAACCAATGTATCCACGAATCTCCCAAAATCCAAACAATCTGTTTTCTGAAACACACAGCCATAGCTATCTGTTGTTTTTTCAGCAAAAAGAGTACTGAGAAACTCTCTCCTGGCACAACACACCCACTAAACTTTCCTGACCAATCCCTTTCACTGCTCATTCTCATTTGCATGACTTCTGAACCCAAAAATCCCCGGATGTAACTCCCGATGTCTGCGAACTACCGCCATGTCCGCGAACATATCGTAACATGAACAGCCCTTCTACCATTTCCACTTCACTCTCTGTGCCAATCCCTCATTGGATGTAGCTAAGAAATCACATGACCATGCACCAATCACATTCAAGACCTCTACATCTAACTGCATCATCATAGATCAGCACTGCAAATGTACTGTGAATCTCTCTGAGTACAAGTGTCATATCATTGGCAAGCACCATCTACAAGAAATACTGTACAAGTCTCCAAGATTTCTACTTGCCGCTCCATGCATATCCATATGCATGAACACAAACTACAGGTATGCATATTTTCTGTACAGTACATGAACACATTTTCAAGCTGACTTTTAGCTTGTGTAATCTGTAAAATGAATCTACTGTCTTTTTTCCAATTTCCTAAAATCAACTATCAATTATAAACCTTTATACTATTTACTTTCTTAATACACACACTATCAAATCATGTTAAACTAACATTTTTTAAATGAAATTTATAGACTACATATATTGAAACAAAATTGCATGCATGCACACTCTATGTTCCAATCTCAAAAAATAATACTTATACAATTACATTTATTTATTTATTTATTTGATTACTTTAATTTAAGCATGACATTAAGGCACTATTACCTAAAACAGCTTAGTTACAGAAATAGTGGTATTCAGTGGTACATTATGAATTTCACAAAGCATACTAAAGATATGTTGTTTGTTACAGTTACTCATTGCAATACAGTTTGTTCATTAAGAACATATCATATGTATTGAACTGGTGCGACATATCTTATGTGATTAAGATAGTTTCAATGTTTTAAGGAAGGCGCTGAGGATTTCAATTAAAACAATCAATATCTAAATTAAAAACAATGCTATATACAAACAAAATTACTAATTTGTTTCTTTTACAATTGCAGTGAAAACCATTCTCCTGAAAAGAAGCAGTCGAATTTCAAGAACAAAGAAGAACTAAGAATAAAACTGCTCATTTTAGAAAAAAAGTAAGAATATCACCATAATATTTGTATTATTACTCAAACATACTGTAAAGTTAATTCATGTTAATTCTGTGCCTAAAAATAGAGATTGTGCACCATTCTGTCCAAAAATCCCCATGTCATAAACAGCGATTTACAGCCAGAATGGCGCACAAATTCCTACTTTTGGACACACAAATTACCCAACTCAATCGCTAGAATTTTCATATTATAGAACAAACAATTGTTTTTATTGTATACATTAGATTTCCTAATTGTAGTTCTCCACACCACTAGCTTATTTTTTTTCTGTCATCTGAACCTGAGTTTAGTAACATATTAATTGAAGAATACACATCCCTACTAGTTGTAGTTCCCAATGCACAATCAGACACCATTACATACATCATCTTACTCAAACACTCATGCACACAGCACACATACATTGCAGAACACCCCAACCCATACCTTCTTTATTTTTTTCAACAGACCCTAAAGAATGCCTACCAAAAGTCAAGTCCGTAGAAAGCATTGCAGAAGTAGAGCAAATGAAAATAAAAGTGCCCAACATAAGCATCTATCTCTAGCAGAATTTGTAAAAAAAGTTCAAACAAAACAGCTAATGCAGTCATTTAGTGAAACACAAGAAGTTTCAAGTACAAAAACGTTGCCTTCTCCATCAAAATGTAAAACAAACCAAAAAACAATTAACAGAAAATCAGCTATCACTTCCGATAAAACTACTTCTTTATATTTTAATATAGTGCAAAGTAAGCATACCAAGAAAAGTATTTCAGCCAAAATGTACCGTCACAAAGTCCTTCAAAATCTTATAAAAACATGAGATAAATCAGGTTCAATGCTTAAAACCTATCGTAGGAAATTAATTTCAGAAGCGTTGATAGATGCAATTCTTCTCAAAAGAAAGTTATTTATTTTAGTGTTAAACAAAATGAAACCACTAACAAAACTAATAACTAAATTACAAAAAAGACTTCTCAATAAACGAAATGTCAACAGAAAGAACTTCTTAAGTATCTGCGGAGGTGAATGGAGTCACACTACGAGCACAGAACCATACTTTAATGAAGAAGCGTACAAACAAAAACAAACAAATACAATTGCCATACATAGCAGTGGTCGAGGTTATGAAAAAGTCAATAATACCATAATGGAACAAGAAGTACTCCTTACAAAAATATGCCCTGAATTACCCCTCCATTCATCTGAATCAGAACATGTAGTGTACAAATGGCCATGCACGTCAATATGTAACATTCCTAAACAATTTTTCAAGTCTTTACGCCAATTCCTCAATTAATATGTAAAAAGCAAAGACAAAATCAAAATTAAACTACTGCAAAATATGGATACCTGTCCAGTGTGCAAATACACAGGACTACAAGGACATTAATTGGCCTGCATTACAGGACCTTCTTGCAAAACCACCTTCCATGATATCAAAAGAATATCAACACATCATTCAACTATAAGAAATCTATTCTATAAACTGTAATATGCTAAAAGTCCTGCTTTAGCACTAGCAAATTTAAATAACATTTTTCTACATGGTACAGCGAAAGACCTACTTCAAGAAATTGACTATATCCAGAAAAAATATTTTGGAAGTGAAAGCCATTTACAGAATGAAATAGCTTTAAACCAAAATAGCAACAATTCTGCACATGGCAACCTTTTGCTAAACACATACAAAAAAGAAATACTAAAATTTAAAAGTACATCAGCTGAAGTACCAAACCATGTATGTGTATGTTGCCGCAGAACTTTTTATAAACGTAACACGAAAACTGTAGACCTATCATATAAAATAGAAGACAATGATGATTCTAAATGGTTTGAATTAGCTCTCTACCTTGTAGCAGAAAACAAATACAAAATAAGTGACCCCTTAATACTTTGCAGTTACTGCACTATAAAACTTGACAACAACTAAACTCCTTCACGTGCTATCACAAATAATTTGGAATTATACCCACTACCAAAACCCCTACAACAACTTAATTTATATGAGAGCATCATAATGCACAGTACACCCATTTCAAGCAATAATATGCCTTCAACCAAAAACAGTAAAATTACCTCCCTCTGAATTGGTAAAAGGCATTTGTGGAAAAGTAGTTTATTTACCATTACATCTAAAAGAATATTTCCATACTCTAGGAGTGGAACGTCCAATGCAGCAATCTTTAATTATCTTAGTAAATGGAGTACCTACAAAAGACAAAAAAATATGGCAACAGCTGGTAGATTTACATAAAGTTAGACAAGCCTTAAAATATCTTAAAGAGAATAATGAATATTACAAAGAAATTAATATTGAAGAAAACTTGAAAGATACAACTGAAATAATTCAAGAAACACAAGACGCTGGTCATTTTGAGCTACTAGATCCTGCTACAATATTAAATACATTAGACCATTATACAATTCATCCTTTGCACTCTAATGACACCATAGAAGATGCACTGGAAACGTACCAAATGCGTCAAACAAAAGGATCACCAATCAGCATATGGGAAAAAAGTATAGAAGCACGTTCTTTTCCTGTACTCTTTCCTACTGGCAAAGGAGGAAGGTATGATGATAGACCTATTCAAATATCAGCTTTAGAATACCGCTCATTACGGATGTATTCTGAAGATCCCAGATTTAGACAAAATGTGGAATACATATTCCACCTACTCTTTGAAAGTGAACTAAAAACTTTATGTTACAGAGTTGCACACATATTAAAATCAGGATCCCACTTTCAAAATATGACAGCTACACAATTATTACAAAAAGTGCAACAAAAGGATGAGGTTTTACAATCAAATATTACAAATCTATTAGCAAATATACGTGGTCGAAAGAGTACTGGTTTCGACGTCACAGAGATGTACGTTGTATGATCAGAAACCTTGGCCCACTCACTTGGTTTGTTACATTAAGTTGTGCAGAATACGCATGTGAAGATTTACATGATTTCCTACGCATATCAAATAAAAACAAAACAAACATAGATATACTAACACCAGGCGAACTTTGCTCTTTGGATCCTGTTAATGTTTCAAGATATTTTCACCATCGTTTCATTGCTATGCTACATTTTATTTGTAATAAAACTGTTCCTCCCCTTGGAGAAGTGCAACACTTCTTTTGGAGGAAAGAATACCCATAACCACATGCTTTTATGGATTAAAGATGCTCCTAAATTTGGTCAAGACAGTGATGCCACTGTTTTACAGTTTATTGAAAAATATGTCACTTGTGAAATTCCATCAGAATAACTCAAATAGTGATCTTCATGCAGAAATTTTACAATTTCAAAGACATAAATGTGGCAAATATTGTTGTCGCAAATACAAAAACAAAGGGAAATACTATACCAAATGCCGATTTGGTTTCCCTAGGCCAGTTACAGATACAGGTCAAGTGAACAACCCCATGTCTTCAGTTAGACATAGTGTTATAGGTAAGTCAACTAAAAATACATATTACATAAAAAGAAATGAAGAAGAAAAATATATCAATGATTATAATGCAATCATTGCCCACTTATGGAATGCAAACATAGATGTGCAGTACATTGCAGACAATTCTACTGCAGTTGCACGATATGTCACAGCATACTTAACCAAAGCAGAAAAGACAGAGCTCCAAGACCTCTGGGATGACCTGTCATTAGATAAAACAGTGTGTCAGAAATTATACAGCTTGGGCATAACAATTCTCTCCCATAGAGAATGTGGATCATATGAAGCAGCTGATCGTTTAACTGGTACTACATTGTATGGTAAATCTGAAAATATAGTATGGCTAAGTCTTGGTCTAGCTAAATCTAGAAAAAGAGTTCTAAAAACATACGAAGATATAAAAGCAATAGCCAAACATGATCCCAACAGCCAAGACATTTTAAAAAACAATTTATTGGACACATACTACCCAAACAGAAGTAATACTTTGGAAACCTTGTGTCTATACCACATAGCCCAAAACTACACATACACAAATAATATAAAACCTGATGAAAAAAAAGGTAAATACAGAGTGACGAACTGTGAAGGCAGCTTAGTTAAACTCACTAAACCAAATTTAATTAATCACATAAAATTGTCATTGAAGACTCCTCAACAGAAAGAAATATATTACATGTCCCTGCTACAACTCTTTAAACCATGGAGTAAAGAAGAAGACATACTAGAAAACTATGACTCATATGAAGATGCTTTCAAAGCAAATGATAGCACTATAACTGATGTAAACTTTACACAATACAAAACAATGTTGCACAATGAACAGCAACACGAAGAAGAATTCCAGGCCCAACTAGATAAAGACACTCCTGACAGTAGTCAACCTTCTGTAACAGGAAGCCAAGAACCACTTGGAGAACCACTAATAATAAATGAGGCAGAATTAGCTATGATAGAAGTAGAAAACACCATGTGTCAGTATGAAGATAAAGAAGACTTAACTATACTTCAATCAAAACTAAACAACGAACAACATAGCATTTTTGAAGAAGTAACAAAACAAATTACACATGGTGTACAACATGAAAATAAAGAATGTTCCTGCCATAATTATAAACCTATACTACTGTACGTCAGTGGTGAAGCTGGTTCTGGCAAAACATTCCTAATCAAAATCATCAGTAAATTCCTTCAACAATTGACAAACAACAAACTGTCAGCTGTTGTCACTTCCCCCACAGGTTTAGCTGCCTACAACATAGGTGGTTTCACTTTACACCGATTACTACTATTGCCAGTAAAACACCAGAACAAATTAGACTATTACAAACATTCTGCAGAAGCTAAAATGGAACTACGCAGAATATTGAAACAAATGAAAATGCTACTAATAGATGAAGTGAGCTGGTCTCCAACCTAATGTTGGCTTTGATTCACCTCAGATTACAAGAAGTACTGAAAACAAACTATGAAGAGCTCTTTGCAGGAAAACACATTATTGTTTTCGGAGATCTTCTTCAATTGACACCAGTAAAAGGTGAGCCTATTTTTAAAACATTAGGACAGCATTGGAAATGTCAACCTTTGGCAACATTTCCAATACAGAGAATTAACAGAAAACATGCGGCAATCTGCAGATCTCACTTATGCCAACATCTTAAAAAGTATCAGAATTGGTATACTCTCTAAAGAAGCAGAAACGTATTGAAAACCTGGCAAATTAATGCACTTTATGGCGATAATGCATATGCTACAGATGTTATGGAACAATTAGCCCACAAAAATGTCAATTGTATGGCCTTAATGCCAACTCTTGCAAGCTGTTCCAAATTCAATGAAATAATGTTAAGTAAAGAAATGCAACCAATAATGGAAATTAGCGCCACATACAAACTAGATGTACATGGTATGACACTACCTATGTGTGACCAAGCCACAACAAGACTAAATAGTTTAGAAAAATCAATCTCAAACACTACAGGCTTAGAAAAGATATTAAAATTATCCTTAAATTGCAGAGTAATGCTTAAACGTAACCTTGACGTGGACCAAGGACTAGTTAATGGAGCACTGGGTACAGTTGTTGGGTTTCAAACATACCCACGTGACAACAAAATTCAGTTTGTCAATATACTCTTTGACAAACTTTCAGAAGTTAAAAGGATAGGACGCTCAACAGCTCGATTCCTTCTCTTCAAAGACATGTATGTACGCAGAGAACAATTTTCTCTAACTCTTGCATACGCAGTCACGATTCATAAATCACAAGGTCTTAACCTAGACAAAGCAATGATAGATATTGGTAACACAGTCTTTAAAGAAGGCATGAGCTACGTAGCACTATCACGCTTACGTACACTTGATGCTCTATTTCTAATCAACTTTGATGCAAGTAAAATAAACGCTGATATTCCTTGCATTTTAGAATACAATAGACTTCGCTCACTATACACTCCCCATCTAAACACATATGCTGTTCCACAAAAAGTAAAACATTATAAAAGAAAAAGAAATCAAACAGAAAAGCAACAGGATGTCACTGCAAATCCTCCAAAGAGAGTAAAAGAAAGTAATACTTCATCAAGTGCCACAAGCAAAAAAGAATCAATTAGGGATAGTAAACCAGGTACTTCTTCAAAGAAGGAAGACAAACTCCAAAAAAGCAGTCAGATACAGAACTACCTGGTCCATTTAAACCTTCAAAAATAGTTGGTGTAAGTTGCTATACAAATGTAGCAAAGAATATTCTATTTCAATTACCACCAATTGTTGAGAACATTTACTTACACAGTACAGACCCATTGTGTTTGCAAATGTTAGTACTTCACAGAAATGCAGCAAACAATCCTGACAACACATATAGTGTTTATGGATTAAGACAACAATTGGACTACTGTGATGGAATGGTGAAATTCACTATAAACTCACAGGAAGATCCACAAGAATTTCTAATGTACTGTCACACCGCTGCGACCATGGAAGCTATGGGCAAGATGGAGACGCTATTAGGTCTCTACGGCTTGTCTGTGAAGCGGTCCAGCCTTTGTTTTGCCTCAGACATTTAAGGAAGCCACGCACCCCGCGAGTCGCGTTGCAAATCGCTTTCACTGACTATCGCTTTGTCCTACTCCAGTGCCTTCCTTGTTTTTCCCTACTTTCGGCATTTCCCCCTTTGCTTCGCTCGGGGTCACTTTCACTTTCATCCCCGTTCTCGCTCTCACTCTCTCGCTCTCTCTTTCTCGCTCTCTCTCTCTCTCGCCCATACTCTCTCGCTCTCACTCTCTCGCTCATACTCTCTCATTCTCACTCTCTCGCTCTGACTTCTCGCTCTCCTCAGATCTTACCTGTTCTCTGGTAGAGCTTTCCTTTGTATTCCCTGTCTGTTCTTGTGAGATCTTACCTTTGTCTGCAGTCCTCTTTTCCTGGACTGTTCCTTCGGAATTGCTTAAGCCCTCCTCTGTGGATCCACCCTCCGCCGCTCCTCCCAGAGCTCCTTCATTCCTCCCAAGGAATGCCCAGAAACAGTGCCGCCATCCATTGGAGTTACAAACAAGATCGTTGTTGCAAGACTTTACCAGCTTCTGGGTCTTCAATTCCACCCGTCCATCATCACCTGCAGCTACACAGGGTTTTTTCTGCCTTTTAGGCTTTTTCCCTGTTTTGAAGGAGCGGGCTCCTCAGGGTTCACTTGACTGTTTGTCCCATCAACGGTCAAGGTGGCCTCGGGAGGAGACCGCCCCTATCTCTTTGAACGTAAGAAGGGGAAAGGATCTCTGAAGAAGGAAGACGAAGAGGAGAAACCCCCGAAGGACCGGAGGAGAAGACAGAAGGCACTCAGCCACAGTGAAGATCCAGGTGAGGTGATCCCAGGGAAAGGAACTGTGGGCAGTGACAGTTTGCAATGCCACCCAACTACTATGGCCTCCTTGGAGCAATACCAGGAGATGGTGACAGCGATTCAAGGCCTCCAGGCGGAGGTTCAGAGCCTCCGAACAGAGAACATCAACTTACGCCAACAAGTAGCGGCTCAAGAGGATTTCCGAGGCGACTTGCCTCCCCTGACGTTCTCCTTTGGGAAATATGATGGCAGTCCTCAACTCTTGAAAGAATTTTTGGATGCCTGTATGATTTACTTTACTTTCCGACCTAAGGCTTATGAACTCAACAAAGCCAAGGTCGGCTTTCTGGTCTCTAACCTTGTGTGCAATGCCTTGGCCTGGGCTACTCCGCTGATAGCTCAGGCAAACCCTGCTGTAAACGACTACGCTCAGTTCACTCAATTGATGCGTGTCATATTTGAAAGAACAGAGGTTCAATATTCATCCTATGAAGCCCTTCTAGACCTCCATCAAGGAAACCAAGATGTACAGACTTATGCTTCTACATTTATGAAATTGGCTACGGAGGCGGGGTGGCCGGATTCAGCACAGCAGAACCTCTTTCGACGAGGCTTACATGATGAACTCAAGGACGAGCTAGCTCGGATGGCACGTCCTACTTCCTTCCAAGATTTGGTCACGATGTCTCTGCAGTTGGAATACAGATTGCAGGAGCGAAGGTTAGAAAGAAGGAGTGTCAGACCTCATCAGTCTGCAGGAATCCCCACAGCAAATCCCCCTACCCGACCTCAGACAGAAGAGCCTATGCAAATAGGAACAACTAGCGGTCCGTTGACTCCCGAGGAACGGAAGAGACACAGAGACCAAGGTCTTTGCATGTACAGCGGATCCTCTAAGCATCTGCTTCGGAGTTGCCCTGAGGTACCTCCTAGACGCTCGGGAAACGCATCTCCCTGGTCTTGAGCAGGGAAAGGAACCGGGCGGTGCTGGAGAATCCCTGCATTTCTAGGCAACAGGACGAGTCGGGAGAGGACCATAGACTTATGGTATTTATGGTTCGTCTTACTTTTGAACCTCTCGCTTCACTAGAAACCTTGGCTATGTTGGATTGCGGTGCTGCAGGAAACTTTATTGATATTCAGTGGGCGCAAGAACAAGCTATTCCCTTACATCAAAAGGACTGTCCTTTGCCAGTGTAGGGTGTAGACGGAGCCCCTCTCTCATCTGGACCTATCATCAAGGAGACTGGTCCAGCGACTATGCCTTTGTTTCAGCACCAAGAACAGATCACCTTTGATGTGATTAGAGCTGCCCATTTCCCAGTCATCCTGGGCATACCCTGGCTACGCAAACATGATCCCAGGATTGATTGGTCTGCTAACACCGTATGTTTTCTATCGCCTTACTGCTTGGCTTCGTGCCTACCCCAGGCATCTCCTTTTGTGGGGAAGGGAATCGCAATTCCTACCTCCTCGGCAGTGGTTCAGACGATTCCTCCGTATTATCAGCAGAACGCCGAGATCTTTGAAGATAAACTACCCCGTACTTTACCCCCACATCGAGCGGAGGACTGTGCCATCGACCTGAAGCCTGAAGCATCGGTACATTTTGGGCGCATGTATCCAATGTCCCTACCAGAAAGAAGGGCACTGAAGGAATATCTAGATGCTAATCTACAAAATGGCTTGATCCAAGAATCTCATTCTCCAGCAGGGGCCTCAATGTTCTTCATTCCCAAGAAGGGTACCGCAGAACTCAGGCCGTGTATAGATTACCGGGGATTGAACAGCTTGACTATTCGAGATAGATACCCTATGCCCCTTATAAAGGAGGTACTTGAAGCAGTAGAAGAAGCCTCTATCTTTACCAAGCTAGATCTTCAGGGAGCCTACCACTTGCTGAGAATAAAGAAGGGGGATGAGTGGAAGACGGCCTTTCAGACTCCTCTGGGACATTTTGAATATAGAGTCATGCCCTTTGGTCTGGTGAACACCTCTGCCGTATTCCAGCGTTTCGTTGATAAGATCTTCTCGGACTTGTTATATGCCTCAGTAGTGGTCTATCTGGATGATATTTTGATCTTTTCTTCCTCCCTTTCAGAACATCGTAGGCATGTCACTCAGGTCCTCCAAAGGTTAAGGGACAATAAGCTCCTGGTTAAGCCAGAGAAGTGCGTCTTCGAAGCTGCCTCAGTGTCATATTTAGGGTTCATCCTCTCAAAGGAGGGGGTGCAGATGGATCCCGAAAAGGTAAGGGCAGTCCTTAGATGGCCTACTCCAAAGAGTCCCAAGGAGATACAGAGGTTTCTGGGTCTATCCAACTTTTATAGACGATTCATCCCTAACTTCTCTGACATTGTTTTGCCCATCACTCGTCTTCTTAAGAAGGGCCAGAAGTTTGAATGGGATAAGGATGCCGACCAAGCCTTCCAGTTACTCAAGAAGACCTTCACTACAGCTCCCATCCTAGTGCAACCTAACCAATCTCTCACCTTTGTGGTAGAGACGGATGCCTCCGGAGGGGCCCTTGGAGCCGCCCTCCTACAGACTGGCAAGGATGGAGTGGAACATCCGGTAGCATATTATTCCAGGTCGCTTACACCTAATGAAAGGAATTACTCTGTATTGGAACGAGAGCTACTGGCGATCCGCCAGGCATGCATTGAATGGAGACATTTATTACAGGGAGCTGCCCATCCTTTTCTAGTCCGTACAGACCACCGGAATCTGAAGGTTTTGCAGCAGATGGAGTGTCGCAATTCCCGACATGCTCGATGGGCCTATTTTTTTTCCCAATTTGACTTTGAAATAACATACCTTCCCGGAAAGGACAATGCCTTAGCGGACGCTCTTTCCCGGAGTCTGGAGTACCAAGTGTCACCCGCAGGTGTTCCGACTGGCGGTTTCTTCCGCGCTAGGTTTTGGGACATAGGTACGGGAGGTACTAGTCCATCCTTTGTGTCCGTTACTTTTTCCTCCTTGTAGCGCGGGGCCGCTGGGAGTATATCTACTCTCCCGGCCCAGCGGTCCCTGCGTTGCAACTTTCCTTTGGAAGCTCTCGCTCTTCCGGGTTTCTTCGCTCCTTCCTCGCTCTGTCCAGGCTCCAGCCACAGCGAGTGTTCTTCTTACTTCCCTTCCCTAAAGTTTTCTCTGCTGCCGCCGTGTCTCGGCGGTTTCTGTTTTCTCTATTCTGGCAGCCCCATCCCCGCGGATAGGCGCCACCCCTTTTCCCTGCGCTTTTCTTTTCTTTATTTATCTCTCTCCTCTCCTACGGTCCTGAACCCCCCTTGCAGGCCTTGGCTGGTGGTAGTTCCGGCTCCCACGACAGGATTCCTCTGTTCCACTGCTGTGTTACCTTCAGTTACTCTTACGGATCCAGTCTACTGTTCTACTTTTCGGCTGGAACTACATCTTCCGGGCTACAGACCAGAGGAGTCCAAGGGTTTTTTCCCCATTCGGGGTTTTTTCCCCTATTTCGGCTTGGTTCCGGAAGGGAGGTCCTCGGACAGCTGTTCTCTCCAGCGGTCACGGTGGCCTCCCTCCGTGACAAGCAAGCTCATCGGAAAAAGGAGAAGGATTATCTATTCCGACGGCGTCTGCAGGACCCCGACAGCGATTCCGGTGGTTCAGGTGAGGAGAGTTCGACAGAAGGGGGAGAAAAGGGAGACCAGACACTTAAACTGTCACAGTTTGCAACGCCAAAGAAAGACACCATGTCAGCCGAAGGGCAAGTGCAAGAACTTTGGAAGGCAATTCAAGCTATGTCTCAGGAACTTCAGGGAGTCAAAGCTGAGAATGCCCTCCTTAGACAAATGGTATCCGCCCGGGAACAACCTCCTCCAGAATTACCGCCTACAACACTATCCTCGGGAAAATTTGATGGTGCCCCCAAGAAGGTGAAGGAATTCTTAGAGGCGTGTACCGTCTACTTTACTTTCCGACCCCGCACTTTCTCTACAGACCAAGCGAAGGTCGGCTTCCTAATCTCAAACATGACAGGCAACGCTCTGACCTGGGCCACTCCCCTAGTCACAAGCAACAATGCCATTCTCCAAGATTACGCTGCGTTCCAAAGTTCTCTGAGACAGACTTTCGAACGCCCAGAGTTGTCATTTACCGCTTCTGAAGAGTTGTTGGATATAAAGCAAGGTTCTTTGGACGTCCTGTCGTATATCTCTGCTTTCAAAACATTAGCCTCTGGCGCAGGCTGGCCAGAACCGGCACAGTATGCCATTTTCAGGAGGGGTCTAAAAGAGGAGATTAAGGATGAGTTAGCCAGATCTACTCGCTCACCTACTTTCTCGGACCTGCTAACTGCGGCACTACATATTGAGTATCGCCTACAGGAAAGGAAGATGGAAAGACGCAAACAACGAGACTCAGGATTCTTCCCGGATTCTCGGACATTCTCTCCCCCCAGTCGCTCTCCCGCTGCCGCTTCAGAGGAACCGATGCAGATTGGCTTCACAAGAGCACCTCTGACTGCTGCTGAAAGACGGCGAAGAAGAGAAAAAGGACTTTGCGCTTACTGTGGGTCGGATCAACACCTTCTAAAGGACTGCACAGAACTGCCTAACAAAAGGCAGGGAAACGAGCACCCTCGGCATCAATAGGGACTAGTGTCCGGGGGTTTCCAGTTCTGTCTACTCGTCCCTATGTTTCTCTAACTGTTTCTTCTTCCAACTCAAATGAAGACTCCAGACTCATGGTAGTTTCAGCTATCATCATGATAGAAGGCGAGAAGGTGGAGACTCTCGCGTTATTGGACTGCGGAGCAGCAGGAAACTTCGTTGATACCCTATGGGCCGATAAGGTCGGTCTACGCAGGATACCCCGGAAGGAAGGTCAGAAGATAGAAGGAGTTGACGGCTCTCCACTATCATCCGGACTCATCACCCATACCACTGAAGAGCTATCCTTAACAGTTTTTCAGCACTCGGAAGTGATAAGGTTCGACATCATTCGGGCTGCACATTTTCCGATTATTTTGGGGATCACATGGCTTCGCAGACACAATCCTCAAATCAATTGGACTAATAACCAGCTGAGTTTCTGTTCTACATACTGCACCGAACACTGTCTTCCACCGAATAGTCAGAAGGCCCCTCAATCTATTACGGCTCACACCTCCAACTGTGTGGGGGTTTTTGCACTACCCAGTTTTTGTTTGAAATACTCCGAAGTATTCCAAGAAAGCCTTCACTCCAAACTACCACCCCACCGGCCCGAGGACTGTACCATAGATCTGGAACCCAATGCACTAGTTCCCTTCGGCAGAATGTTCTCTCTAACACTTACGGAGAAGCTTGTGTTACGTAACTATTTGGACACAAATATGGCGAATGGGCTGATTCAGCCTTCGAAATCCCCTGCAGGGGCTCCCTTATTTTTCATCAAGAAAAGGGATTCCACTGAACTTAGACCCTGTATAGACTACAGAGGCCTAAATAAGGTAACTATCCGAGATCGCTATCCCATGCCATTGATCTCCGATATCATCGAGGCTGTACAAGGAGCCAGAATTTTTACCAAACTCGACCTCAGAAACGCATACCATCTGCTCAGAATCTCCAAGGGTGACGAATGGAAGACGGCATTCCGCACTCCATTCGGCCTGTACGAGTATAAGGTGATGCCATTTGGACTAGTTAACGCTCCTGCAGTGTTCCAAAGATTTATGGACAGAATGTTTTCCGACATGCTTTCCACTTCTGTCATCGTCTATTTGGATGATATCTTGGTCTACTCCTCAAACTTACAGGAACACATCGTTCATGTCACTCAAGTTCTTGAACGTCTACAGAAAAATGAGCTATTGGTTAAAGCCGAGAAATGCAAATTTGCGGTACCTTCTGTGCAGTATCTGGGTTACAAGTTATCAGAAGAGGGAATAGACATGGATCAAAGGAAGGTGCAGGCCATTCTTGAATGGCCCGCGCCCACTTCTGTCCGAGAGGTGCAGAGGTTCCTGGGACTCTCAAACTATTACCGAAGGTTCATCCCCAACTTCTCGGAAGTGGTGTACCCCATCACTCGCCTTCTCAAGAAGGAGGCCTTGCCGTTCCGCTGGTCAACCGATACCGAGAACAGTTTCAAGTTGCTCAAACATCTCTTCTGCTCAGCTCCGATACTCCGACAACCGGACCAAACTCAGCCCTTCATCCTGGAGACCGATGCCTCTGCAATTGCCATCGGAGCGGTACTACTTCAGGCTGTAGGTGGAGTGGAACATCCGGTAGCTTACTTATATAAGACACTCTCACCCAGTCAATTGAATTATTCTGTCCTAGAGAAGGAGCTGTTGGCAATGAAATTGGCTTGCGAGGAATGGCGCCATTTGCTCATGGGGGCCCGACATCCCTTCCTTATCAGGACAGACCACAAGAACCTGAAAGCCCTCCAGGAAATGGAGTGTTCTAATTCCAGGCAAGCACGTTGGGCATATCTTTTCTGGCAGTATGATTACCAGATTTCTTACATTCCTGGGTCACTAAACCGTCTGGCAGACGCCCTATCCCGCAAGGACTCCAGCAAGGAAAGGGCTTTGTTATCCGCTGAACCTATGTTTCCTCGCAAACCGATATTGGCCCTCGTTAGCTCTTTTCTACAAGAGGTTAAAGCCGCTGTGGTTCAGGAACTTCCCCAATTACCGCTACACTCCGATTCTCATTACCAGGAGAAGGACGGCTGGCTATTCTTCAAGAAACGGCTATATGTTCCGGAAGGAATGCTGCGAAAGAAGATACTGGATTGGTGTCACACTTCTCGCCTTGCAGGTCACCGTGGGGGAATCAACACCCTGGAGCTCATCTCGAGGAATTTTTCCTGGCCCACTGTGAGAAGAGATACCCTGAACTTTGTGAAGACCTGTCCTACTTGTGCTCGGTCTAAATATCCTACAGGGAAACCGTTGGGATTACTCACCCAAGTTGAGATGCCTACTCGCCCCTGGGGGTTGGTTTCTACGGATTTCATTGTAGACCTACCGGTATCCGAATCCTGTACCTGCATCATGGTCACGGTGGATGCGTTCTCCAGGATGGCACACTTCTCTCCTCTTTCTGGTGTTCCTACAGCCACCAGGATGGCTGAGGTGTTTGTACGAGATATTTTCAGACTTCATGGTTTACCTGACAAGATCATCTCTGATCGGGGTAGTCAGTACACCTCGAGATTCTGGACAGCCCTATGTACCCGATTGGGGATAAAGAGAGCACTCTCTTCGGGATTCCTTCCCCAATCCAACGGTATGACGGAACGTCTGAACGCTACTCTCGAACTATATCTGAGATGTTACGTCACTCAGCATCAAGACAATTGGGTTTCTCTACTGCCTACTGCAGAATTCTTGTATAACAATACCAGGCACACTGCCATTGGTCTCTCGCCATTCTTTTGTACTTATGGGGTCCACCCTAAGTCCATTCTTCCTGAGGTTCCAAATTTCACCAACTCCCCAGCGGTCGAAGAAGTATTGGGTCAGATCAAAGATGCCCATGCCACGGCATTGCGGAGCCTAGAGAATAGCAGGAGACGATCGAAGATCGGAGCAGATAAACACCGCAAAGAATGTCCAGACTGGAAGCCAGGCGTCAAGGTGTGGTTGTCCACTCGGTTTTTACCCAGATGGACAAGGCCCTCTAAACTCTCTCCTCGCTTTCTGGGTCCCTTTCCCATTCTTCTCAGGATCAATCCTGTGGCTTACCGTCTTCGACTGCCTCCTTCTCTAAATCGCATTCACCCTGTATTTCATTCGTCTCTCTTAAAACCTTTCTATCCTGATTCTCATCACAGACCAGTGCTCAGACACATTCCCTCACAGACACCCAATCAAGCAGAATTTGAGGTCTCCAACATTAGAGACTCTAGGTTCTACCGAGGAAGGTTGGAATACCTTTTGTCCTGGAAGGGTTACCCGGAGTCGGAGGACTCTTGGGAACCTGCTTCTCAGGTGCATGCTCCTCGCTTGCTTGCCAGGTTCCACCGCCTGCATCCGGGGAAACCTGGGGTGGTGCGGACTGGAAGGGGGCATACTGTCACCCGCAGGCGTTCCGACTGGCGGTTTCTTCCGCGCTGGGTTTTGGGACATAGGTACGGGAGGTACTAGTCCATCCTTTGTGTCCGTTACTTTTTCCTCCTTGTAGCGCGGGGCCGCTGGGAGTATATCTACTCTCCCGGCCCAGCGGTCCCTGCGTTGCAACTTTCCTTTGGAAGCTCTCGCTCTTCCGGGTTTCTTCGCTCCTTCCTCGCTCTGTCCAGGCTCCAGCCACAGCGAGTGTTCTTCTTACTTCCCTTCCCTCCAGTTTTCTCTGCTGCCGCCGTGTCTCGGCGGTTTCTGTTTTCTCTATTCTGGCGGCCCCATCCCCGCGGATAGGCGCCGTCCCTTTTCCCTGCGCTTTTCTTTTCTTTATTTATCTCTCTCCTCTCCTACGGTCCTGAACCCCCCTTGCAGGCCTTGGCTGGTGGTAGTTCCGGCTCCCACGACAGGATTCCTCTGTTCCACTGCTGTGTTACCTTCAGTTACTCTTACGGATCCAGTCTACTGTTCTACTTTTCGGCTGGAACTACGTCTTCCGGGCTACAGACCAGAGGAGTCCAAGGGTTTTTTCCCCATTTGGGGTTTTTTCCCCTATTTCGGCTTGGTTCCGGAAGGGAGGTCCTCGGACAGCTGTTCTCTCCAGCGGTCACGGTGGCCTCCCTCCGTGACAAGCAAGCTCATCGGAAAAAGGAGAGGGATTATCTATTCCGACGGCGTCTGCAGGACCCCGACAGCGATTCCTGCGGTTCAGGTGAGGAGAGTTCGACAGAAGGAGGAGAAAAGGGAGACCAGACACTTAAACTGTCACACCAAGAGAATCAAGGCCAGGATGAAATACTTGCGGGCAAGAGAATCCTGGGAATGGTTAGCTCCTTCCTGCAAGAAGTAGAGCTTGCCACCAGTCGTACTGAAGTGTCATCGGAGTACCAACCACTCCTGGTAAAGAAGGGAATGTTGTACTTTCATCAAGGCGCACTGTACCTACCGTCTAAGGAACTCCAAACTCAAGCCTTGTATCAGTGCCACAACCTTCCTTCAGCTGGGCATAAGGGCCAAGGGGCAACCCTACATTTGGCTTCTAGATATTTTTGGTGGCCGACAATGATAAAAGACATTAAGGCATACGTGACGGGTTGTCCAGTATGTGTTGCCAACAAGCATACCACTCATCGACCATTAGGCCTGCTCCAACAAGAACCTCTACCATCACAGCCTTGGGAACATATTTCTACCAATTTTATTGTAGATCTTCCCCTCTCTAGGGGCTACACAACAATCATGGTGACCATAGACACCCTGAGCAAGATGGCACATTTCTCTCCCTTGCCTGGCCTGCCTTCTGCTCCTGCTGCGGCCAAAGTATTCCTGAGAGATGTGGTGAGATTACATGGCCTGCCTGGGACAATCGTGTCGGATAGGGGGGCCCAATTCACCTCACGCTTTTGGTCAGTGTTATGTAGCTCTTTGGGGATAAAGCAAGCTTTATCTTCTGGTTACCATCCCCACAGCAACGGCCAAACAGAACGTTTAAATGCCACCCTCAAACAATATCTCCGCTGTTTCTTCCATCAGGAACAGGACATGTGGCAGTCCTATCTAGCATTGGCAGAATTCACCTACAACAATACCCAACATTCCGTTACAGGATTCAGTCCCTTCTTCTTTACCTACGGGTATCATTCGAGACACGTACCTCTTTTTGGGATTCCTCCAACAACTGTGTCCTCATTTGATCAATGCCTTCATGATCTTCGTTCCATTCAAAAGGAGGCGGTACAGAAGTTGGAGGCTAGTAGGATCCGCTACAAGAAATACGCCGATAAGAAGAGATCACCTAATCCCAGGTGGACAGTAGGAACCAAGGTGTGGTTATCAACCAAATATCTCCCACTTTGGATTTACCCAGGAAAATTCTCTGCCCGTTTTATAGGCCCTTTCCCTATTTTGTCTCAGCTGAATCCCGTGGCCTTTCGTTTACGACTGCCACCCAGTCTGAAGAGGATTCACCCTGTATTTCATACCTCTCTCCTGAAAAGTTATCATCCCGATCCCATGAGTCGTCGTAGGCCCTCCTCCTCACGGATCGAGGATCCTGACCCTGAAGAATATGAAGTGGAGAGGCTGGTGGATTCCCGTTACAGAAATGGCACCGTACAGTATTTATTCCATTGGAAAGGGTATTCTGCTGCAGAACGATCTTGGGAACCCAGACGTAACATTCACGCCCCACGTCTGCTAAGACTGTTCCATCGCCTTCGCCCAGGGAAACCCGGAGGAGAAGGGATGAGGAGAGGGCATACTGTCACACCGCTGCGACCATGGAAGCTATGGGCAAGATGGAGACGCTATTAGGTCTCTACGGCTTGTCTGCGAAGCGGTCCAGCCTTTGTTTTGCTGCAGGCATTTAAGGAAGCCACGCCCCCCGCCAGTCGCATTGCAACTCGCTTTTGCAGACTTTCATTTTGTCCTACTCCAGTGCCTTCCTTGTTTTTCCCTACTTTCGGCATTTCCCCCTTTGCTTCCCTTTATCCCTGCTGCTCTTAGCCTTCTCGCCGGGTTTCTGTCTTCTTCCCTCGCCTTTCTTTCTATTTTGTCCAGTCTACTTTCCCTGGCTTCGGTTTGCTCTGGTTCTGTGGTCAGCCTTGCGCTGCCGCGAACCCGTCTCTCCCGGCGGCTGGGTTCCGACTTGTCGGCTCCCACCCGCTCAGGGTCACTTTCACTTTCATCCCCGTTCTCTCTCTCACTCTCTCGCTCATACTCTCTCGCTCTCTCTTTCTCTCTCTCTCTCATACTCTCTCGCTCTCACTCTCTCGCTCATACTCTCTCGTTCTCACTCTCTCGCTCTGACGTCTCGCTCGCCTCAGATCTTACCTGTTCTCCGGTAGAGCTTTCCTTTGTATTCCCTGTCTGTTCTTGTGAGATCTTACCTTTGTCTGCAGTCCTCTTTTCCTGGACTGTTCCTTCGGAATTGCTTAAGCCCTCCTCTGTGGATCCAACCTCCACCGCTCCTCCCAGAGCTCCTTCATTCCTCCCAAGGAATGCCCAGAAACAGTGCCGCCATCCATTGGAGTTACAAACAAGATCGTTGTTGCAAGACTTTACCAGCCTCTGGCCCTTCAATTCCACCCGTCCATCATCACCTGCAGCTACACAGGGTTTTTTCTGCCTTTTAGGCTTTTACCCTGTTTTGAAGGAGCGGGCTCCCAAGGGTTCACTTGACTATTTGTCCCATCAACGGTCAAGGTGGCCTCGGGAGGAGACCGCCCCTATCTCTTTGAACATAAGAAGGGGAAAGGATCTCTCAAGAAGGAAGACGAAGAGGAGAAACCCCTGAAGGACCGGAGGAGAAGACAGAAGGCACTCAGCCACAGTGAAGATCCAGGTGAGGTGATCCCAGGGAAAGGAACTGTGGGCAGTGACATGTACTTACTACAAGTACTGGAAAACAAAAACATACCTATAAATGAAATCTTCCAGATTTCATACATGTGGAAACATACATGCACTCTCTGCAACAATGTGACACAAGAAGAAATCCCCAATGACCGTTTCATATATATATCAATACCTAATTGTGAATTCATTCCATTTCAGCAACTTGTACAAAATGCAAACCATGGTAGATTATTTTCTACCTGCAATTCAGATAATCGCTCCACGTTAGTCATACAAACACATAGTAAATACGTAATACTAATGCTTCTACGTTACAATGCAGATGGTACCAAAAACAACTGCAAGCTGACTGGATTCAAACATGGTCAAATATCACCTGGTAAGAAAACCTTCACAACAAAAGGTATAATCTACAACGCAGGAGCCACAACCAATTCAGGGCACTACACTGCATATATAAAAAAGAAATGTGGATGGCTTCAATGTAATAATAGTACCATTACTCTAAAGCACAGATTACCAGCAAATCTTACAAACGCTTATTTAATGTTCTTAAAACCAAAATTTGATAACCAAAACTGTACTTAAACCTCAAGTAAACTTGTAGTAAAAAATATAAACTGTTAGAATATTCCAAAAGCTATCTAACTGGCCAAAGATTCTACAACAATTAATCACATAAATGAATACCACTAAATTAGAGCAAACAATAGACAATTAGAATACGCCAATTGGTATCTAACTGTCCCAAAATGTAAAAATATCCAAACAGATAAATCAATACCACTAAAATATATCAAAAATAGACAGTTAGAATATACCAATTGCTATCTAACTGTCACAAAATTTAACAATATCCAAACAGATAAATCAATACCAATAAATATATAAAAAAAATAGACAGTTAGAATACGCCTACTGGTATCTAACTGCTCCAAAGTTTCATAATATCCAAACAAATAAATATGTTACTGCTCCAAAAAAATGCAACAACCCAATGTATAAAGCATTAGCCAAAAACAACAAATGAACACTGAAAACAAACAAACAAATAAACTGTAGCATAACAGAAAAACAGAGGGTCCCAAAAAAAATGTTGATTATACAATGTAAAAAGGCATTACAAAATACTAATACTAACATGCTATTTTCTTTTATCACAGAAATTAACAAGAAATACATGTACTCCAGTTACTAAACCAAACAGTAAGTATATCATACACTCTATGCCCTGGCCACAACCATCAGAGCATATCACACCCATAGTATCTTATAACTTTGTTCCTTATAAATTTGTTTTTGACCCAAAGTTATAAGCAACTATAAATGTGATATGCTGTGGTGGTTGTGGCCAGGGCATAGAGTGTTGGGTGCATGGCCAAATGGCCATGCACCCAACACTCTATGCCCTGGCCACATTCACCGCAGCATATCACACCAATAGAGTAAAACATTTCAACTATGGCCTATGGAAACTTTTAATGTCCGCGGACATTACCAGTGTTCTTAGAACACTTTCAATTTGCCAGCGAACAATACGGACAGCGTCTTCAGAACACCCCCTACGAACATTTCAGGACAACGCGAAAGTTCTTAGAACACTTTCAACTCGACAACGAACAATACGGACAGCGTCCTCAGGACACCCCTACGAACATTTCAGGACAACGCGAAAGTTCTTAGAACACTTTCAACTCAACAACGAACAATACGGACAACGTCCTCAGGACACCCCCAACGAATATTTCAGGACAACGGGTGTGTTCTTAGAACACACCCCCATTTTGTTTATTTGCAAACATTTCAGGACACTGAAACAGTTCTTAGAACACTTTCAACTTGCCATCGATCAATACGGACAGCATCTTCAGGACAACCCCTACGAACATTTCAGGACAAGGCGTGAGTTTTTAGAACACACCCCCATTTTGTTAATTTATGAACATTTCAGGACACCGAGACAGTTCTTAGAACACTTTCAACTTGCCATTGAACAATACGGACAGCGTTCTCAGGACACCCCCTACGAACATTTCAGGACACTGCGAGAGTTCTTAGAACACACCCACATTTTGTTTATTTGCGAACATTTCTGGACACCTCGAGTTTTCTTAGAACACTTTCAACTTGCCATTGAACAATACAGACAGCGTCTTCAGGACATACCCTGCAAACATTTCATGACAACGCGAGAGTTCTTAGAACACTTTCAACTTGACAATGAACAATACGGACAGCGTCATCAGAACACCCCCATTTTGTTTATTTGCAAACATTTCAGGACTCCCCGAGTGTTCTTAGAACACATTCAACTTGCCACAGAACAATATGGACAGCGTCCCCAGAACACTCCCATTTTGTTTATTTGCGAACATTTCAGGACACCCCGAGTGTTCTTAGAACAGTTTCAGCTTACTTGCAAACAAAACGGACACATATTGAGTCCTCAGAACACCCCCCATTTATGTAGAATGTTTCAGAACACCCGTGATGTCCGCAGACAAATCGAACGCAAAAAGAACGTCTACCACAAACCCTTCCATCCTCCCCAAACACTCCTACACACCAACACACTCTACTAAATACACATTTAGAACAAACTTTCACTGCGCTGTCCGCGGACGTCCACAAATCCAAGATGGTGAGCGCTACCGAAAATCTGATGCGCTTCACGCTTAACACCGTCCAATCAGCGAACACGTCGCATGTCCGTGGACATCACGCAAGCCGATTGGCCAATCAGGACACTGTCCACGGAGCGAACAGGGAAGTGTGTCCGCGGACCGAACACAGATATCACTAATTTTATTTTACCTACTTTTTGGTCATTTTAAAAAAAAACTACTGGACGGATTTTCACCAAATTTGCAAAATCACGCTTTAGGGACCAAGCCGCTGGTCCAATTTGGTGAAAATCCGTCCAGCGGTTTGGACTGTAGGCATGCACAAAGTTTTTTCCCATTATGTCTATGGGAAAAAACAAAAGTTTTGGGACCCCGCCTATAACTTTGCCCCCCTTGACCAAACTTCTCCAAAAGAGTGGGCCATATACAATTTTGGTTTGGTTTGGTGAGGGTTCGTCCAGAGGGAGCGAAGTTATAAACCACCCAATAAAATGCTCTTCCTATGGAAACACCAACTTAACCATAACTACATGGCCACCACCGTATATATATATATATATATATTTGTTATGCCTGCATCCACTCTCTTTTGCCCTTTTGCCCTCTTGTTTCTGCACACTCCTGGAAACGGGTTCAGCAATAAGGATCCAATGTATTTGTTATCTTATTTATTTTCTTATTTTGACATTACAACCTTCATACATTGAACCACGAAGGAGCAAACTGATTAGTATTAGAAATATTTCATGTGCTTGAGAGCGCATGCTGAATCTATAAGTAAACAAAAGCTTTATAATTATTTTATTTTCTAGCTAGTGTAGGTGCCTTTCCCCGGCTTACTACGTGTAAGAGAAAATAGGGAAGGAGGCACTGAGAACCGGCTGTAAGAGTTCAAAGGATGGTTTAATTCTCCAGCTAGGAAATAACCCAAAAAACCCCAAAAACCATTTACATCATCACTCATATATATATCAATTAAAGTAACTCTAACAAAAAATACTAAATGGACCCGATTGGCCAGGCGGTGTGGTGCTGTAGGTGTGGGTGGCATCTCTTCCTTATGATTGGCTGAGTGGCTGACGAGATGATGGACGAGAAATATCTTGTGCTCCACGCAGGTCAGGGTCCGGTCACTGTGGTCACTACCTAAGCTAATATGTTGCATTCGTAAAACACTAAATAACAAATTATCTAAACATTTTATGCTACTTTTCATATTTCTACACAAATCACAGATAATATTTATTGTCAGTACAATTGGGTCATTCGTGGCGTTAATTGGAGGCCTTGACCTTTTTGTGCATGTAAAAAGTCAAGCTGTGTTTCACATATCTCCTAAGCTTTAGACCTATTAGTATAAGTAAAAACATATATTGTGGCAAAGTGCTTAAGGTTAGTAGCGGGTGTGTTGGGTGGGTTTCACAGCGCAGGCGAGGGTCTGGCACATGAAAGAAATACCTTACAAGGAGTGCAGGGTCAGGATGGCAATAAATTGCTCTAAATGGGGGTGGGTGGCCTGCACGTTTATGCGGACGAACGAGCAAAAAGTGCTTAGCTCATCCTGGTTCACATGCAGGTTCTCATGCTGACAGTGACCTCAGAGGAAGAAAACTGTATCATATTGGTTGTTGCAACTTTCTCCAGCTTCAGTGTGAGAATGGGAGCACGGAGCTTTCCTTCACAGGGGGAGTGCAAGGGTGGGGGCCAGCCAGCTGCCTGTGCACCTTGTGTGTGCCTCTGTCCTTGGCTGTTCCGGTGGAAGGGGGAGCTGAGCCTTGCTGTACTATCGCAGTGAGGCCTGTTTACCCAAGATGGAGTCGAAAGGGGGCACAAAAGATAGATGCCCCGTGTCCTGCTTAGTAGTCCCATCTATGTAGCGGTCAACCATAGTTAACTTTACATAAGGGCAAGGGGCACCCCCACTACCGGAGGCACGTGGTCCAAGTCCCGTACTGAGGAGTGTGCAGCGCGAGGGGGCCTGGAGGCCCCTCACTGCCATACATTCCCCCCTTTCGTTACATCTAAAGTAACGAAGTACTTATCTCGTTCTTTCCGTTCTCCCTTCGGTAGCGCTCTGCTTCAGCCACAGCCTCATCCCAAGTAGGTGTACCCTTTATTGGCATCCATGCTTTGCACACACTTCTTAAGCTGTTACCCCTTCTTGCGAATTCTTCTGGGGTGACCATTAAGTATATCCCACCATCCCCATCCAAATCTATCCAAACCTCGTTATACCACAGCAAGTCCTTTGGTTCTTTAATGGTGGTGTGATGTAGATTATCGACCACGTCCCCATACTGCCTATAGATGGCAGTCATTCTATACTGCGGTGTGGTGTATTCTCCAGTTTGTACTTGGGCATCTATCAGAGTAGCCACCGTTGTCTGTCGGCCCACTGTTACCATCATCATCGCTGAATTAGGCATATTATTTTCACAGCATCTTAGTCCCAGTTGGCACACACAGAATATTAGGAGAAGAAAGACAATAATGGGAATGTGTATCTTCGCTGCTATGTTCACCCATGATGGTATCCAGCTGAACAGATTGTCGAACCACGTGCTGTTGTCTGCTCCACCTTCTGTTCTCATTCTTTCTCCTAAATTATGCACTGATGTTATCACGTGTGACAGTGTCCCGTTATCAGCATCTGAAGTTGGTACGAACGTGCAGCACGCACCCCCAATTTTTTTTGCAAACACCGCCGTCCATCGCCGTGATAAGATCTAAGACATATCTGTTTTGCATCGTCATCAGGCGCAGTGCACGGAGCTCTATTTTTATGATGTTGAATCTTTCTTCAGTGTCGTTAGCCAGCTGGATGAGCTCCCAGCGTGTTATCTGCAGCCATTTCACGTTTGTGTTGGCTTGAACGCCTGGTGCTAGAAATGATGCAAAAAATGTCTCTGCAGATGAGAAAAGCTTGTACTGCTGCGGGATTTCAGCAAGTAGTTCTGACGATTTGGACGAAATATAATTGGATCTTTTGCTGCGTGACAACTTGGTTCTCCATGCTTCTTCTGACAATAGTTAGTATGCTGGGGGCTCTATAATTGTCTCATCGGGTGCTGTTGATGGTTCAGCCAATTTCTCTGCTGCCGATATGTCAGCCGATTGGCCTGCTGTCGAACTGTCAGCCGATTGGCCTGCTGTCGAACTGTCAGACTTGCTGTAAACTGAACGTGGCTCTCTGGTATCACCATTAGTGTTGAGTGAAGTGTGGCTAGGGCACAAGTGCCCCTCCAGGATGCTGGGAGATGCAGGTAAGCTCGTTTGCCACAGATCCAGTATATGTCCATTAATGCGGCAGTGCCTTTTTTAATATCTGGTATTATTAAAGTCTTATTGCACCGCTGTGCATTTCCCATATTCTCCTTCCCTTCTCCATGGAAGCAAAGTTTGTGCGGTATTTCCTTTTGAGTCTTTATGGGTCTCTCCAGTGGTGTGACCCATGTCAGCTTGGTGATATGCTGTGACCAGATGGGGATGCACGTTTCTTTTACCCACTCGTATGTTTCGTGTGGCAGCCCTCAAAGCCCCTCAGCTTTGCATTCAATCGTTTCATCATGCCACTTGTTGTCTGCATGCCTTGTCCTTTTTATGATGAAAAATGGGTGCATGTTTGTTCGTTTTCCAATTTTTCCATGGTGACTGTGTGTGCCTGAAATGTCTTTTTTATTCTACACAGCATCAGATGAATCAAACATTGGGCCTCAGACAAGGGTACTTTCTGTGGAGTTAACATTTTTGGGGTTCCAGTTGCATGAGGAATAAGTGAGCACACGTAGCAACTTTCATTACTTGCTTGCTTTGCTGCGGTGCTCATGTCTGAATACCATTTATTTGATTGGTCAGGGTGTCGGGGGTCCTCTATTTCATCTAACCCCACGTTGTGATAAATATCATATCTGTTTTTTCCCACCCCCCTTTTTCTCCTCCCTCTTTTGTTTTTTAATTGGGTACCAACTCGTTGAAATTGCAGCGGGAATATTCTGGACCATGCATCATCAATGTTGTTCATGGTGACATGTGTGTATTCAGTAGTGGTTTCTGGTGCCGTGTGTGTGTGCATGCTTGTATTTCTGAAGTTAGTCAACCAATAGTAATCGTCATTTACATCCCATCCAGGCTCTATTTCCTTGGCCATAGTATTACTCAACAAAGGGATAGCAGTTTTGTTTTCATGCGATGGTTCATAGGGTGGCGTTTGTATTTATACTATTCGATTCAACGTTATAAGTGTCCTTCCAAATGGTTGATACTCCAGTCCATATTAGTTTAGACCCTGGTTTTATCATGTTAGCCCCGTTCCCCCCAGAGGTGTCTGTTGCTACATCTTCAGTAAATGGCAGAGCAATTTGTTTTGCTATGCTGCGTACTGCACACGTTAGCTGTGCTAGGTATTCCTTAAACTTTTCCCCCAACACTGTGGCAGCCCTGTGTGCATCAGACACCCTCCTAACAGGAGAGAGCGCCGTGTGCATTCTTCTCCCCGTCACGATTTCATGGGGGCTCAAATGGTGATCCTTGCATGGTTGATTTCTGAGTTGGAACAGTGCTAGGGGCAGACAATATATCCAATTTTTTTTCAACGTGCTGCATAATTTCGATAAATTGCTTTTGAGCAGCCCGTTGATCCTCTCCACAACTATATTGGCCATTGGATGATACATCGAACATAATTTATGTTCCCCCCCCAGAAGGGAGGTTACTTCTTTGAAAAGATCATTCACAAAGTGTGTGCCGTTGTCTGAACGGATCACGTCACAGATTCCCCACCGCGAGAATACTTCTCGCACAAGGAACTTGGCAGCACATTTTGCATCAGGATGGGGGCAGGGGCCCGCTTCCACCCACCGTGAAAAAGGGCATACCACCAAAATCAAGTATCTCTCTCCATTACATCTTTCTCCCATATCGGCATAGTCGATATGTAGCTCTCTGAATGGACCTGTAGGGCGTGGCAAAGTGCCACGCAGAGTTCGTAATGTCATTCCTGAATTGTAAGTTTGGCATGTAGTACATTCAATCACAAATTTAGACAAGTATTCGTGCAAATTGGGAACAAACCAATCCTCCTGAATGTCTGAGGCGATGTGTTGTTTGGCAACGTGAGCTGGGAAGTGCAGCTGTTGGAATGCTACTTCTAATAATTCTAAAGGCATCACTACCTTGCCTGTCATTTCCTGTCACCAAATGAGATCTGTGGCTGATTGTTTACACACTTGTTTGCCCCACAACTCCTGCTCTTCCGGTGGGGCCCTTCTCTGGAGTTCTATCAATTGTGCTATGGGCTGTATGTTACTGTATGCTTCTGCTGGTTGTTCTGCTGTGGCTGTTTTTACAACCTACTCTGATGTTGGTGTCTTATTGAAGTACGAGGCCTCCTTCGCTGCTGTGTCGGGTGCCGCGTTCCCCAATGACCACAAAAGTGATGGGTGGAAGGTTTCGAATGAATCTAAACCACTGGCAATTGCTCTGGGCAACCTTCCACACCACCGTTTTTTAGCCCGTCTGCGCCATTGCAAAAGGGGACCAGCCATGTGCAAATCAGTCAGCATCTGCCGCCACCGAAGGTACCAGCCCAGCCCGAACTGCTAGGCCAGGTCCCCTCTGCACAGAAAACCAAGCAACCCCAGACATGTTTCGGCCTTGTTGGACCTCCTCAGTGAGGTGCAGCCTGGTTCCCTGTGGCGCAGCGAGCAAGGGACCCACGTCTGGGCATACCCTCTCTCACAAGGAGAAACAAACTGACCACAAAAGTGATGGGTGGAAGGTTTTGAATGAATCTAAACCACTGGCAATTGCTCTGGGCAACCTTCCACACCACCGTTTTTTAGCCCGTCTGCGCCATTGCAAAAGGGGACCAGCCATGTGCAAATCAGTCAGCAGCTGTCACCACCGAAGGTAGCAGCCCAGCCCGAACTGCTAGGCCAGGTCCCCTCTGCACAGAAAACCAAGCAACCCCAGACATGTTTCGGCCTTGTTGGACCTCCTCAGTGAGGTGCAGCCTGGTTCCCTGTGGCGCAGCGAGCAAGGGACCCACGTCTGGGCATACCCTCTCTCACAAGGAGAAACAAACTGACCACAAAAGTGATGGGTGGAAGGTTTTGAATGAATCTAAACCACTGGCAATTGCTCTGGGCAACCTTCCACACCACCGTTTTTTAGCCCGTCTGCGCCATTGCAAAAGGGGACCAGCCATGTTCAAATCAGTCAGCAGCTGCCGCCACCGAAGGTAGCAGCCCAGCCGGAACTGCTAGGCCAGGTCCCTTCTACACAGAAAACCAAGCAACCCCAGACATGTTTTGGCCTTGTTGGACCTCCTCAGTGAGGTGCAGCCTGGTTCCCTGTGGCGCAGCGAGCAAGGGACCCACGTCTGGGCATACCATCTCTCACAAAGAGAAACAAACTGACCACAAAAGTGATGGGTGGAAGGTTTCAAATGAATCTAAACCACTGGCAATTGCTCTGGGCAACCTTCCACACCACCGTTTTTTAGCCCGTCTGCGCCATTGCAAAAGGGGACCAGCCATGTGCAAATCAGTCAGCAGCTGCCGCCACCGAAGGTAGCAGCCCAGCCGGAACTGCTAGGTCAGGTCCCCTCTGCACAGAAAATCAAGCAACCCCAGACATGTTTCGGCCTTGTTGGACCTCCTCAGTGAGGTGCAGCCTGGTTCCCTGTGGCGCAGCGAGCAAGGGACCCACGTCTGTGCACACCCTCTCTCACAAGGAGAAACAAACTGACCACAAAAGTGATGGGTGGAAGGTTTCGAATGAATCTAAACCACTGGCAATTGCTCTGGGCAACCTTCCACACCACCGTTTTTTAGCCCGTCTGCGCCATTGCAAAAGGGGACCAGCCATGTGCAAATCAGTCAGCAGCTGCCGCCACCGAAGATAGCAGCCCAGCCCGAACTGCTAGGCCAGGTCCCCTCTGCACAGAAAACCAAGCAACCCCAGACATGTTTCGGCCTTGTTGGACCTCCGTCTGTGACAGCGTCTGTTTTATTGGTATGGGCTTGGCATTTAACCACTGCCACTACCGATGGCTCTGCTAAAGCTTCTGTTAGTTCATTTAGCAACGTGGCATGTTGTACGGGGGAACCGTCTGCTCTTCTGAACCCTCTCCTTCGCCAACGTGATAGCCCTGAGTGAACTGTGGTGGTGGCGTAAACTGAGTCTGAATATATTGTTACTGCACAATCTTTGGCTGTGTGTAACGCGCTGATGAGTGCAGTCAGTTTGGCTGCTTGTGCAGAGTAGTGTAAGGGGAGGCGCTTTTGAACAATCACTTCGTAAGTGTCTTCTTCCATGTGCACTACTGCCATCCCCACATGTTTCTCTCCTGTCTCTGAGTTTATGGATGCTGACCCGATTTCTCCTCTTGTAAGGGCATTTTCTCTTGCTTTGGGAATGTCATCGCCCTCTCCCTCATACGTGCTACAATCGTGTTCCTGTAAATCTTCAGTTGTGCATGGCTCTGTAATGAATGTGGCTGGGTTCACTGTCTTGCATCTGACCACGTGTACATTTGGACTGGATATTATTATTTCATAAGCAGATGCTATCTGTGCTGTGAGAGTAGATTTTGATCTTTCCAGGATAGCAAATAATGAGTGTTCCGCATATAGCGTCACTGAACATCCCATTACGATAGTGGCACATTTCTCAATGGCGAAGGCCGCTCCAGCGAGGGCCTGTTCGCAAGTGAAATGTCCCTGCATTACTGGATCTAATATTCCACTGTAATATGCTAATGGCTTGTGGCCTAGCAATGTCTTTTGTGTCAATACTGCTATCATCAATGTTCCGTTGCTGTGTGAAAACAGGAAAAATTCCCTTTCATAATCTGGATTTGCAAGGACTGGGGCATCTGCAATAAGGTCTTTTAATCGGGAGAATTGGGCAACTGTCTCATGTGTCCATTTTATTGGGGCCCTGTTCTTCTGTGTTTCCTTCAGTGCTTGTAGCATTGGCCGTGTGTATGCTGCATAATCGAGGATCCATGCTCGGCAATAGTTACATATGCCAAGACATTTCTCCATGTCCTTCACTGTTTTCGGTATGATAATGTGTCGAATGGCAGCTGCTCTGTCTGTTAGTATTCTTTTTCCATCTTTAGATATGTGCTGGCCGAGATATACAACGTCTGCAAGGCAGTATTGTAACTTTCCTTTGTCCACTTTGTATCCCTTGGCAGCCAATACATTAAGCAGTGTTATCGAGTCTTCTCTACACTCTTCTTCTGTTTTGCTGCAGACGAGTAAATCGCCTACGTACTGTATAATGGTGCTCCCTACATCTATGTTGCCGATGTCTTCTCGTAGTACTCTGTTAAACATGCTTGGGCTCTCGCAATACCCCTGTGGGAGTCTGCGGTGTTCATATCTGTTGTTTCCTAATGTAAAGGCTGTAAGGTACTGCGACTCTGGTGCGAGTGGCACAGAGAAAAAAGCATTTTTCAAATCAATGACAGTGAAGCAAGTTGCCTCTTTTGGTATACTGCACAATATTGATGCCAGGTTAGGCACTAATGGGAACTCTTTTTGGATGATGTCATTGACTGGGCGGAGATCCTGGACCATTTTCCACGCCCCTCCTTTCGCTTTTTTAATTGGAAAAATCGCTGTGTTGCATGGGGAAGTTGATGGCACTAAGATACCTTGGCTTAGGAGTGCATTCACTGTTTCTCCAATACCTTCCTCTGCTTCTTTGGATATTGGGTATTGTTTCACTCTGGGTGGGAGGGCACCTGGTTTCAGTTTTATCTTTATGGGATTCACCTCATGCAACAATCCCACATCGTGTGGCCCTGTAGTACAAATTTCAGGTGCTACCCTGGCCATGTCTTCCTCAAATATTGTCAGTGGGGCCTTTGTTAGCCATGAGTGGGTTGTGTATTTCTTTGTATTGGATCATAATGTCACATGGTATGCTTTTTCCATTATTATTTCTCCATCCCCCTCGTAATCGGTAAACAATTCTTCATCAGTTATATCTTTTAGCATTATGTTTGGCTCTATGCATAGCACACTTCTCCACTCGCGTCTCTGCGTGTCCAGGCCTATTACCACAATGCGTCTGTTGGAATATGAAGTCGTATGGTATTCTCCACTCTTTTTGTGTTATTTCAGGCACTACTCGGGCTAATACCTGTATTCCATAGACGAACATGTCCATGTCAATGGGGATCCCTCTTCCTGCAACTTCCTTTGTAATCGTGCTTATTATCAGAAGTGCTCATACTGGGCATACCCCTGGCGTCGAGCACACTATCCCTGTTTCAGTAAAAGCTATGGTCATGTTTAACTTACTGAGCAAGTCTAGTCCAATCAAATTGATTGGCGTTTCTTCGTAAAACAATAAGGTTGCGCACACTGTTTTTCCCCCTACTGTTACATCAAGATCTTTTGTGTAAGGAACTTTTAAAATAGTCCCAGAGAACCCCTGCATCTCCAAATTTATTCCCGAGAGCTGAAACCGCCCTTCTGTGAGACATGAACTTTCTGCTCCAGAGTCTACCATAAAGATAAACTGCTTGTTTCCTATCTCTGCAGCCACTAGTGGTTCCTCATTTGCACTTTGTGTGGTGGATAGGACTGGACACGCAAGTACTCCCTGTGGGCTGTCCTAGTCTTGGTATCTTTGCTGACCTGGCACTGAAAAAACGTTGTCACCTACGACCGTTACGCCACGGAATGGTGCAAGGGCACCATTTGCAGCCGCTGCAAAAGGGTTATTGTTTATGTTCCCTACTGAGTTTTGTCTTGCCATGGGCTGTAGTGCGTTTTGATGTTGTGGCTGCTGCTGTTGCTGCTGTTGTGGGGCTGGTTGTCTTTGTTGAATTTGGGGGTCATAGCAGTACTGATCTTGTTGTCCCGTCCTCCCCATTGGAGCTTCACAAGGGCTACCTGGGTGTGGGCAGCCCCACCCCTGTTCATTGTTCATGGGCTGCTGCTGCCCCTGAAAATACCCTGATGGTCGCATTCTACAATATCGTGAATAATGTCACCACCTTCCACAATTCCAACATGACCCCTGTTGTCCTCCTCTTGGTCCTTGCCCACCATACCCTCTGTTTCCCATTCTTCCGTATCCTCCCCCCTGCCCACGGTACCCACCTCTTCCTTGGGCCGGCCTGTTCTGCCACTGTGATTCTTGGCATGGCTGTTCCTCTCCGTTCCACTGTCCTTGGCCTCTCCAACCCACTGCGCTGCTATCCCAACGAGCCTTCCTCCCGCGTTTCCCTCTCCTTCGTTTTCTCTGTCTGCGGTTACAGTGGCAGTAATGGCGGCAACCTTCACTAATTTCGTCTGCACTAGTTTTGCTTCGTCGGCCAGCCTCTTTTGTGTGACCTCCTTTTCCTTCTCTTTGGTGCTCCTCCAATGGTGTACAATTATGCTCTGAATTTCAGGCCACCCTTTGGCTTCGATCCCAGCTATTTTGTCCAAGGCCTTCTGCACCTCTTTCGGCAACCCCTTTGTAATGATAAAATAAAATAAGGCTGTTGATTGATTCCATGCCGTACCAGTTTCACTTCTCCATAAGTCTTGCACTCGCAAAATGAATTGCGCATGATCCTCCCTCTCCTCCATCGTGCACTGCATCATTGCGTGTAAATCTGGAACGTCTGGAAATGCACGCCGCAATGCATCCCACACTTGTGCTTGAACATTGTTGAATGGTGATCCATCGTGGCGATCACAGCTCATTGTTACTCCCGGGAACCCTGCCCTTTCCCAGATTGTGTCTGCTTGGTCCCTGATTGCTGATACTAATAAGCTTTTCACATCACCTATAGCTAACAGCACGCCTGCCGTGTTCTTCTCAAATCCATGTATCCACTTACCTGCTCCTCCCGTCAGCAGGGGGAGGGGTTTTAACAGGTTGTTTTTGTCCATTTGGGCCCACGGGATATAGTTTGGACTACCTGCTCCTTTATGTATCAGTGGCATTTGTAGTTTCTGTTTCTTCCCTGTTTTGCTCATTCTCCCTTTTTTCGTTTTACTTACCAGTATGTTGCCTGTCCTCCCTGTTCGTTGTCTTAATCTACCCTGCCATAATGGTGGTGATAGTGTGTCTGGGTAACGGCAGTTTGGCAGTGGGGAACTCTCTGCGGCAGCTGCCTCTTCGTATTCATCTAAATCATCCCATACTTCTTCTATTTTTGACTCTGGCTCATTATTATCCTCCCAGTTTTCCTTGGGTTCACTTCCTTGCCTTTCACCCTGATCTCCACTTTGTTGGCTCTCGGGTGTATCTGGGCGTATAATTCTCACTGGCTTGTTATACAATTGGAACAGGAACTGTCCTGACTGCCACTCTTGTTCTTGTCTTTGCTGTGATGACGTCCCTTGTGATGCTATAGATTGTCCTGATACTGAGACTGCTTGGGTTGCATTGCTTGCTGCCCCTATCGGAGGTGTGAGATCTGCCAGTGACAGCGGGGGTACCTCCCCTGCCCCAGGCAGCATTTGCCCCTTGTCGCATAGAGCTCTTAACCGTGTTATTTCCATTTGTGCATGTGCTAACTGGTGATTTAAATCGCCTGTTAAACGTGCTAGGTTCACAGGAGGCGCACTCGTGCGGCCGAACAGGCCTCCTTTGTCATATGGTGGGGGGTCATGGGTTGTTGCCCCGCACGGAGCAGTGGGGGTGGGTGGTATATACATGGGTTCACTAAACCCTACTGTTGGCCTGGTCATTAAGGGATAGATTTTTGTTACTTTGTTCTTGTTTATAGTTGTTGAGCACTCCCCTTTTGGTGTCCCGCTTACTTCTTCCGGTATTTTCTGCTTTTCTATCATTCGGCTTGTGCCTACCTCTGCTATGGGGGTAACTTCCTTGAACATTCGCCATAAATCTAACACTTCTCTCCGGTTCTGTAATTGTTTCCCTTTGTATCGTGCTAGCAAATGTGTTGATACTAGGTCCAACACTCTTTTGTCGAATGACCCTCCTTCTGGCCAAATTGGTATAACCCCATCTCCTTTTATCTCAGTGATCCACCGATCGTGATACTTATGTATCCTGTCGCTATATAGTGGAAGGTGCTGGCAAATATGTGCTAGTGGCGTTTCTCCCCCCATGGCAATACTTCTTTTCCTTTTTGTGTGTTCTGGTACCCTTGAGTCCCTTCCCACCTCTCACTTGGTATGTCAGTTACAATATGTGAAAATACGTTCTTTATCAATGCTCGCAATTATGGTATGTCACATTAGCTGTTCTTTCTGAGAGGTGTTACCTGGTCACCTCTCACAATGTATTTCTTTGCCTATTATTCATTAATCAACAAGTTACTTGTCCTGAAATACTTTGGCGTGTTCAACAGGACATATACACAAAGCAGACCAACAAACATATAATCATGCAACATACACATGCAATGCCTGCGCGCGTTTGTTCTTTCCCTATTCCCGTTACTGTCCCCGGTTTTTCTTCTTCCCTATTCTACCTACTATTTCGCATTCACTCCCCACCTCTTTCACCTTTATTATGTCTCAAGATTTCTTACCTCCACGGAAAAAGAATATTCTAAAACTACTCCGAGTCTACTCAATATTCGAGACCCCTACTATTTTCTCTTTATCTCTATTCTGCCCTTGGTCGGGACAAATGCTACGTGGCGCCCCCTTCTACCCCGTACGGGCTAGAATACCACTTCTCTTCTTCTCACTTCTTACAACACCTAATGGCCATATAAAGGATAGATCAGAAAAGCCTCGCCGTCACTCACACAGACCCTATTCTTAACTACCTTCCCTTTGTTGCTAATTCCCTTCTTCCCGTATTTCCCCTTACCTTCCTTTGGGGTCTTTGCAACCGGTACTCCTCGTGTTCAGTCAGGTACTCCGAGGGTCGCCGCTCAAGGCCGGACCTCGCTCAGGTCCGTCCCCCAACCAAGCCGTGGCCTGCCTTGGCGAGCAGCCTTTTTGATCCCGTATTCGTCAACCGGGAACCCTTGACCCTTTCACCAAAAATATAGGTGAATTTCCCCGGCTTACTACGTGTAACAGAAATAAAATAACCAACACAACCCTGTCGGGGAAGGAGGCACTGAGAACCGGCTGCAAGAGTTCAAAGGATGGTTTATTTCTCCAGCTAGGAAATAACCCAAAAAAACCCAAAAACCATTTACATCATCACTCATATATATATTAATTAAAGTAACTCTAACAAAAAATACTAAATGGACCCGATTGGCCAGGCGGTGTGGTGCTGTAGGTGTGGGTGGCAACTCTTCCGTCTGATTGGCTGAGTGGCTGACGAGATGATGGACGACAAATATCTTGTGCTCCACGCACGCTTGTACGTTTATGGGGACGAACGAGCAAAAAGTGCTTAGCTCATCCTGGTTCACATGCTGGTTCTCATGCTGGCAGTGACCTCAGAGGAAGAAAACTGTATCATATTGGTTGTTGCACCTTTCTCCAGCTTCAGCGTGAGAATGGGAGGGCAGAGCTTTCCTTCGCAGGGGGAGTGCAAGGGTGGGGGCCAGCCGGCTGCCTGCGCACCTTGTGTGTGCCTCTGTCCTTGGCTGTTGCGGTGAAAGGAGGAGCTGCGCCTTTCTGTACTATCGCAGTGAGGCCTATTTACCCAAGATGGAGTCGAAAGGGGGCACAAAAGATGGATGCCCCGTGTCCTGCTCAGTAGTCCCATCTATGTAGCGGTCAACTGTGGTTAACTTTACATAAGGGCAAGGGGCAACCCCACTACCAGAGGCACGTGGTCCAAGTCCCGTACTGAGGAGTGTACGGCGCGAGGGGGCCTGGGGGCCCCTTACTCCCATACATTAGCCAGGGGAACTGCCCATGACAGCAATATCTGACCAGACATACCCAGATGCTGAATTGTTTGCCAAGACACAAAATATTTAATTATGCGGTGAAGCCCCCTTGTGTTCCGCTTGAGCCTGAGATAGCAGAAATGTGTGTGGATATGATATTAATCACGTGGATGATTTATTAAAGCCTCTTTTTCACACACTGCAATTGATTATATGACATTTTCACCTGTTTCTTCTAGTCCAAAACATCTTTTTTTTAATATACGTTTGTTGCACTTCACCATATTGAGGAAAGCACAACATATTTAACATTAGTATTGTTTATAACACATGCCTCTTAAACCACAACATTATGTTGGCATTGTTACGCGTGCAAATCACACTTCCTTCACTAATGCCTGGTGCTGGAGAATGGTACGACATCGGGTACATGAAACATAGCTTGCCAAACATGTCTCTGGTTTACACCTGTATTGTACTTGTTACCACATACTGTACAGCAGGCAAGTGGAAAGGAACCAACATCTGTTCTTTCGGGAAACGTCATTCATCTTTAAGCGAGCATCGCCCGGGCCAAATGTTTTCCCAAATTCCAATGTCATCTGTACAGATGGTCAAATGAAGGCGGTTAGAGGACTGGGGCAGACCAGTTTTTCAGAAACAGATAAAGCTAATTGTTATTTTGTTGAACTGCACCCAATGACACAGCTATTGCACATATTGTTCATCTGATGTTTAAATAAGAGGTCCTGCGTTAATGGCCCTGTTGTTATGGTTAAGTTGCTCAACTCATAGAAAAAACACTTATTGGGTGGCTTATAACTTTGGTGCCTTTTCGACGAATCCTAATCAAGATTCAGAAAAAAAGTATATGGCCACCTTGCAATGATTGTAGCATTTGCAAAGTTTGTTATGGTTTCGTCCAGGGGGGGAAAGTTATAGGAGGGCGTCCCAACATTTTTGAAATCCTCATTGGCACAATGGAAAAAAATGTTTGCTCGTGACTACCGCCCAAACCTCTGGACGAATTTGCACCAAGCTTGCACTCTGGGGAGTTGAGAGGTAACGAAAATGGGATGGGATATGGCCATAAAAAGCCCAAATTCAGGTGTTTTTTCTTCTACAAAGTCTATGAACATCTGAGATGTGTGTGGGCATTCCTGTGATGTCCACGAACATCTAAGTTGTTCAGGGACACCCATGCATAGTTCAGCATTACAGGACTGGTGAAAAGAAGTTTTTGGATGGCTTATAACTTTGGCACCACTCAAAGAAGCTTTATGAAATTCTGCAATATCATTTTAGACCCAACCCCGAATGGTTCTGCAATGTTTGGTGCTGTTTCGCCAAGAGGGGGTAAAATTAGAGGTACAATCCCAAAATATTTGAAAGGCTTAAAAAGTGCTGTTTGACGAATCTGCACAAAAGTTTCCCAAAAAGTTTTAGACCCAGACTTGAACTTTTTTGCAAGGTTTGGTGGGGTTATGTCAAGGGGTGGCACTTTTACAGGGGGGTCTCAACATGTTAAGATGGCTTGTTGTTGTTTGATGAATCGGCACAGAAGTTTTCAGAAAGATTATAGACCCAACCTTGAATGGATTTTGTTAAGTGGGGGCAAAGTTATCTGACCATTTTTAGTACGTATATTTTGACACTTTCAAGAAAAAAAAAACAAGGACGGATTTGCAGCAAACTCGTGCAAGGGGCATTGGCAAGGACCCAAAAGAATGGTTTTGCAAATGTTTCTGTGTTTTATTTTTTTTAAAGTGTCACACTAATGGTACAGAAAATAGTGATATACCTTTGGTGACTAAGGTATAGCCTATGGTAATGGGCAGTGGCTAGATTGGTTGGGTCATGGCAAAAGGCCATGACCCAGAGAATCTGGCTACTGGCAATGATCACGAATCATGATAGGTTTAAATGGAAAAAGAAATGTGGCTCTGCCTACAGCCCAAACTGCTGGACAGGATGGCAGCACACAGGAGATCAGAAATCTGTCCTGTGTTTTACTTGTTTGAAAGTGTCAAAAAGTAAATACAAAAAATAGTGATATAACTTTGTTGACTAGTCAGTGGGCCTGGCCCTCGACAAATATCCACTATCTGCTCTGACTTGCCTATTGGGGAATGAGGCATGGGCAAAGCCCATGCCACATGGATAGTGGAGACTGGTCATGGCTGCATGCCATGAGCACTTGCCATTGGTCAAATTATGAGGATATACTGGACACTGACCTAAGATGCAGGGTAGGTGCAGTGGATAAAGGTGGTGGTTTGGTGGGGCTTGGATCATGGTTGATCCTCATGCCCTAGGCAATTCAACCATGACTTGCATCCCCAGCATGCACTGGTGATAATGACACACATCAGAATGCATTGCAAAATATATGTTTGTTAAAGGAGGTTTACAGTTCTTTCATGTATGTTAAAAGAGGAATTATTAATAACTCATATACAGTGATGTCACTTCATGAAACATTTTCAGTCATACAAACCTATGAAATTCACAGAAAAAATGTTGTTTAAGCAATGTCATGGTTAAGTTGCGCTAATAAAAACCTATGAAATTCAGTGAAAAAAAAAGAAATTTGCCAATTATGGTAAGCTAAGCAACCATAACTCACACTGCCACCTTGCACTGCTAAGACTATCACCCAGGACATGAAATATGACATCACAAATGACATTGATAACATCACTGATGACATCACATATGAAATTAATTTTGATGAACAGTCCCTAAAATGGGTTATGTTTATAATGTTTTTAACACAATGTCAGCGGTGATCGGGAGACCTATCATACACTACTTGTCCGGATGTTGATGAGGCTTACCAGGTCGTCATGGATGAGGTCCACTTTTGTGCATATGGTGTTCCTGTTCAGGCCGTACAGGGTGTGGATCTGTGCAGGGGTTAGGTCAAATTGACTGCCCCTTAGGCGAGGTATTGGTGGCTGCCTGCGGGGTACAACTGCCTGTCCTGTTGGTATGTGCTGGCCCTGTCTCACCCTCCATCTCCTCCAGCACCTCTGCTGAATTCCCTGGTTCAATGCCTGCTGGAGTAGTAGCAATGCAGGTATGTCCTCCAGCCCCAGTATTTCAACTGCTAATGGTAGCATTTTGTCGTTGGAAGGGGTGTGTTGTGTGGGTATTCTCCTTTTGTACAGTGCCAGACTCCATTGCCTCCACCTGTGTGGCAGGTTTCAACACAGCAGATTGCTATTAACGGCTGCCCCGCAATGCCGGTGTTGACGGCATCATGGTACCCATTCTTACCGGCACCTGGATGCCGGTAAGTGCATGTCCGTGAACCTCGTAATGTGCACTTACTTATGGCATGCCGGTGTTATTGGCATTGCTGCATGTGCCGCTGCCCATTCTGGGTAGGTTCTACCCGATCACAACGGGTCCCTGCAGATACCGGTAGCACTGGCATCATGGGTCGTAATGCACTGGCCTGAGAAACGATGCCGGTATTCCCTTATCGGTATCGTTATTACAGGCCCGCCAACCTTGTAATGAGGCCCAGTGAGTTTCTGGGGGAAAGTTAGGAAAGGAAGTTGGAGTTGGAGGTGTGGTGGAGGTGGAGGAGTGAAGAGCTCGAGTAGGAAGATATTTTGGTAGAGAGAGTTGGAGGTATTGCAGTCCCAGGCCCCAGGATGCCTTGTGGATGATGCAGAGGGTCTTGAACTTGATCCTTGCCGCCATTAGGAGCCAATGAAGAGATTTCTGTGCTGGAGAGATACGGTCCCTGGGATTGAAGCTTGAAGCCAAAGACAAGTCATACAGTCCTGTTATGGATGACTAGAGGATGGAGAGTATAGTCAGGTAGATTTAGAAAGAGGATGTTGCAATAGATCAGCCTAGAGAGAACCAGAGCTCTGGAGACACAGAGCTCCTGGGGGAAAGTTAGGAAAGGAAGAATACCTCTGAGGAGGTGCAGCAGGTAGTTTGACTTCTTAGAGACATCAGCGACATGAGGAGAGAAGGAGAGTGTGGAGTCAAAGATGACCCTGAGGTTCTTAGCCTCACTCCTATGTTGGGAGTTTTAGGAAAATGACCAGAGACTCGATATAGAGGTTAAATACTATTGGGGAGATGATGCAAGCTTGGGAGAGGCCACATGTGATGGGAGTCAGTTGGATCTGACCCATCTGAATAGTTTTCTGTCTGCAAGATATATAGAAAACAATCCTCCTAGGATGGTACCAGAGCAACCAACCCTGAATGCAAGGAGAGTGAGGAGTATCTGATGATCAATCATGTCAAATGCAGCAAAGAAGCTCAAAAGCACTAGGAAGCAAGAGTTTCCCTTGTCCATGAATTGCAATGCATCGTTAAAAATTTCAATAGTGGCAGCTCATGTACTGAATTTTGGGTACAAGCCAGACTAGTAGCCACGGAGGAGGCCTAGTTGTGCAATTTCTGTCAACAGTTGGGACAAACTAAATCTTCTATAGATTTTCCAATTAACAGGTGGCTTGTACTGAGTCTGTAGTTAGCTTGAGTGGATTTTTTTTTAAAAGGGTCGTATGAGACCTGTCTTGAGTGCCACTGGTAAGGTGCCCATGCTGAGGAATGTATTTATGAGGCAGATGAGGGCATTGAGAATTGGTCTACTGTATTGTTTGATATGGGAGGTGGAACAATATTGTCTGTGTAGGTGGTCGGCTTGAGGGAGGCAAGTATACCTAAAAGATCCTTGGGGGAGTTGGTCCAAGGCTGGAAACGATTGTCAAACTTGGAGAGATCTGATTTTGTTAATTTTGTTTATGAAGAAGTTATTGATTCAATCAGATTTTGTTGGAGAAGCTAGCATGTCGGTGTAAGGGTGTAGGCTTGAAAATGTGCTTCAATAAGGTCTTGCACATGTTAGACACTGGGCCTCATTATGAGTTTGGAGGTAGCCATGCTGTTTTTAGTGGCATGGCTACCCCCAAACTCGGGTCCGGGTCCCGCAAAATCGGAATTACCGGGCCATTCCACCCTTTGCGGGCCTGGTAATTCCCATTCGTGGGACCCGGACCCGGAATGTCCCCATTCCCACTTGAGCCCCTATAGGGCTCAATGGGAATGGGGAGGATCCTAAAAATGGATTAATGTCGGGTCCGTTGTTAGCATCCTGTTCTGCTAGCGAGTGCCGCTCTGCATGTCTGGTCTGGCCAGGTCTCCATAACTCGTAATGTGGCGGGCCCTTACCAGCATCGTTCATACCGTGGCCGCCACAGTTGTATTGAGTACCACTGTCTTAATGGTGGAGGCATAGTGAGTATTCTTATATTTGAAGGTCATTTGTCAGCACTGAGGGTGAAGGGATTTGAGGGATGCAAGATCCTTCAAGCTGTGGTTTTTGAAGGGGTGCGCCCTCAGCATGGCTCACAGAGCGCCCCCCAAATGTTGTGTTACGCCACTGAAACTGCCACATATATGGCTAAATGTATAGTGTTCTTTAGGGGCTTAGTGACGAGTAGCGAATGGAAATGTTAACATTAGAATTGTTGTTGCTTTTGTAGAGCAGGATCATCTTCTGGTTTTCAGCTATAAATATTGTGACCCAGTGTTGCATGTTGAGATTTTCATTTTTTTCTTTTGCTTCGTGCAATTGTGCACTCTATTTTAAACGATTTGCATTATTTTTGGGATACTTTACCTTTAAATGGCAGTCATCTTTTTTCAAGCAGAATGAATCTCTCAAGGGGGGAAAAGAAAACAGTCGCACTCAGGATAAACCTCAGGTGCTAATGTCTTTCACCCCCCAGTGGAGGGGTGGACATGGCTTGTAACAGCCCACAGCCCTCGCTGAGGCCATAACGAATGGCTTGGGCTGGTCGGCCATTACTGCCTTGTCTGCTGTCACCGCGGGAGCGTAAAAGCCATAATATTTCTGTCATGACATTTCTTTTGTTGCAATGAGCAGGAATGACACATTTGGTAGCCAATGTTTGCTTGTTATTTGGCCAGATACTATGAATATGCCAAATCTCTTTTCTACTGGCCATATGTTTAGGCCTGGGAGAATGTGGCAGCTGCAATCCATTTATACTGACCAACAGCCCAGATTCAATGAGATTATTTGCTTGGTCACACAATCAAAGTTAATCGTCCAGCTGCTTGTTATCATGATGATAGAGTTGCCTCAATACAATGAGTGAGGGAGAAACATTGATTACATCCCCAGGAACAATTTCAAATACATGTATTTTTCAAGCAAGGTGTAATACTCCATATGATGCAAAAGTCAAATTATACCAACACGACTGGATAACAAATCGAAATGTGTGCTTTAGGTATACTGACTTCAGGTCAAATCTGTTTTTACATAAGTGTTTTCGAGTTATGGCAGACTACCTATGCAAATGTCTGAATCCCCAACTGCACAATCTATATCTTAGGTTTAGATTGAACCTGTGGCTAACTCGTGAAATCTTGGTGAGAAGGCGAGTTATATCAAAAGAGCTATTTTATTGTCGCTTTTGTGAAAACAAATCCCTAAAAGAAAATTTAGAGCACTGCCTAACTGTTTCTCCCAAATTATCAAATCTGAGGAGCATACATTTTTAAAAAGAATATGTAGTCTTATACAGTGACATGGAATCAAGTATGATTTGGCATCATTTATTTAATAATCCCAAACAGTTTGCATAGTGATTATTCTTTTTTTGTTGGCCATCTTTCCTGGGATACTTGCTTCGTAAACATTTGGTTGATCTATGTTTTGATGCTTAATGACTAATTTGTGATGTAAAAATGTAGGATTTGTTGTTTGTCTGTGATGAAATGGTATTTAAACAATTTGAAAGGATGATTTTATTATCCAATGCAAATTAAAAAAAATACCAATGTAATAGTATTTATAATGTTTGAGTCTAAATATGTGTTACGCTCTGTGTCACACAATTTCAATGTTGGATCACAGATTTGGAGTGGTGTCAATAAATCTTGAGATCAGTTCACACCCTTTTGAAACAGAATTACAAATCGTGATCGGAACTTTGTTACAAGCTACATCAATTGCTCCAGCATCTAAGAAATGTCCAACATTAGGTGGCAGAGCTAGGACATAAACATGCAGGACAGTGACAAATACGGATTATTGTATATGTACATGACTGCTCTTTGTATCCATGTATGTGTGATTAATGTCTTGGTCTCATGTTTTTGAGTGTGGATTATAAAGAGATACTTCAGAAGGATAATGGAATCATGTTTCCTACATTATTATGTTTTTCAGTAACGTTGTGAACACGTTTGTATTAATGTTTATGCTTGCATAATAAAGAATTGTATATTTTTCAAGAAAAACTTCGGATTAAATTCGTCCATTATTTTAAGACATGTTTGAGGTCACATGAGAGTGAACACTTACGAGTACTTTAATTAGGTCAGTACTTTAATTTGAGGTTTTTCCTACCCAGCAAGTAGGAATGGACCTTGTGCCCCTTGTTAAAATCATCTCGGTTTACTGGTTGGTTGTTTCTGATGGAGAAACATGCACTTTCCCAAGGACTCCTTTGTTGTACTTACGCCAGTGTTCTGCAGAAATTGCAAGCACACATTTTTTTACATGGGCACTGGCCTATAGCACAGCACGACAGCAAGGGCTGACCAGACGATGTTCATTCTTCTTTCTAAGTACGGTCCTGGATTTGGGCGTAGCGCAATTCCTGAAGGTTTTGGGGCTGCATTTGGAACTGAACAATCTGTACTGCCTTCTCTGGTATAGTAGTTCTATGCAGCTGCATAGATTTAGCAGAGGTGTCTGGGAATATTATTTGAACATAGGATGGAATGCACAACTCTTGTGAAGTGAGGGGTTCCAAAGATGAAAGAATAACAGTAGGTGTCAGCCTCTCTTCATGATTATTCATATACTGTTCATAGGAAAATGAGAACTGAATTTTGGACTAATCCGCAATTGTATTTGTTATAAGAGCAACTGAGAAAAACGGTGTGATTCTTTCGTCGTGCTCATGTATTTCCCTGAAAACGAAAAAAACAAAAAATGGGACATTAGCCTAAGCATTGATTTTTTTGTGATGCAGCAGGTACAAAAAACAGTGTGAATATCCTGTTTCTATCTCAGAGCACCACAAAGGTTAGGGGCATTGTTGATGAGTAGAACAATAAACGTGTACCCCGTCTTATACATCCACTCACACACAACATATCGGTGCCGTGTAATTTATTATTGAACACATATCTATGTTACCCTGAATGTACTAATACATATACCTGTTAAACCATTTGCAAACGCTAAGGTTGTGTGCCATGATCTGTGTAGCACATTAAGTACCTTCATACAGGTCAAAAAAAAAAAAACTGAAACCAAATGAACATGAATTTACTGGATGACATTCTTGACGCCGTAGTTGCTTCCCACTGCCATCGGGTATCTGTAATATAATGCATTACCATTAGTAACACTGCATTAGTAACACTGCATTAGTAACACTGCATTTTGTTTACATGCTTTTGCAAAGAAGTTGTAATATTCATTATCACCACTTTATTGTGAAAGTTATTTCGTGCATGTAAGGCATTAAGTCCATGTCGCAATTGGCAGATCGATAAGTTTGTACGTGACAGCAAGTACTGGCGTGGTTACATATTGTGGAACAGTGTTGACTCTCCACCTATTGTCAATTCAATGTACACAGGCGTCGCCGACAGCGTCCCTACAACGTGAGCAGAACAACCTTTAGTCGGCTGCCAACAACTTGAATTATGCTTCTTTAAGAAATCCTTATATTCAGTCCAAGAAAATCGTAAAACATGCAAGACTGTTTGCTCGGTGTCACGTAATTAACCTCAAAAACATTTATTTCATTACGAGATAATTACCTTATATGATTAAGGAAACTGCATAACAAGAACACTTATGGTCTGCTCTTGCAAATCACGGAAACTCCATTATACTTTCAGCATTCCTTGATAGATAGCACTGAGGTCTTGGGGCCCTTCAATTAAATTTCCCAATTTCCAGGGCTATATTTAATTATGTCTATCTAAAGGAGTGCTGATTTTGACACCATTATTACTGCAATGTAAAGCTATTAATGTAAAACCTTGAGTGATTTTGCAATACTTACCGGTCTGTGTAGATCCTCCCTTGGTACCATATGATAGTGGCCTAAGAGTGGCTATCACCTCTCAAATGTGGTGTTATTTCTGAACTAACCTACGTAATAAACAGAACGAAAAGTTTCATATTTATAATGTGTTTAATTACAAGTTTTCCCACTGCATCAAGAAACTTGATTTTTTTCAACACAATTGGGCAAACTTCGGTTTGTTAAAGGGACGTTATGGTTAAGTTGCACCAACAAAAACCTATGAAATTTGATTAAAAAACTTTGTTAAAGGGACATTATGGTTAAGCTGCACTAATAAAAACCTATGAAATTCAATGAAAAAGCATTGTTAAAGGGTCATTATGGTTAAGCTGCACTAATAAAAACCCATGAAATTCAAAGAAAACACTTTGTTAAAGGGACGTTATGGTTTCAAGTCAAATTGAAAAACCCCAGATGACATCACATATCGGGGCCACTTGTTTTTGTTTATTGACATATATAGGCCAGGTGGTTTTGTTCACTGGCAGTCAGAATAATAAAATTGAAAAAGGTGCTATGTATCTAGACGTTAACCTTGTCATATGTTCTTTGAGTACTTTCTTTAGGGTCTGGTGCACATTTTCTGATGATGCAGTTTTTATTGGTGCAACTTAACCATAATGTCCCTTTAACAAAGTTTTTTAATTGAATTTCATATTTTTTTATTAGTCCATCTTAACCATAACACCCCTTTAACAAAGTTTTTTACCAGTTCATGCTATTTTCCTACAACTTACTAATATCATACTTACCCAATATAGCAATGTTTGTGTCCAATTTACGAATTGTCACCTTAAAACTCTGCAATTTCCTTTTTAACACTTCCATACACTTTTTGCAACCATTTCAACTAGTTTTGCATCCATAGACAAACGTCTACGAACAGGGCTGGACTGCCCCACCGGGACACCGGGACATCCCCCGGTGGGCCTCTTGGCATAAGGCCTCTTTGGCAAGGTGCGGAAGGATATCGCATTAGAGGAGCAACGATCACATGCATCGCGTGATCCGCTTGGATGATTCACATTGAATTGGCTACTGCCACCACCGACCGAGGCACGTGGTGCTGCCACATTTATTTTGTTCCCCAGCAGCCTGTATCTGCGCAGGATGATGAGGTCCTGGGAACTGCACGTGCCCTGCCTGCTGCTACACACACATTGCAGCTGGGCAGCTAAAGTGCACTGGCAGGGCAGCAGCCAGCCAGTCAGCCACAGGCCACAGCCAGGCAGCTGCCTGCTGCTTGTGCCTTCCGACGACTCAACGCCACAACCACTAAGGTAGGTGAAAATGAGATAATTGAGGGAGCAGCTGACTTGGTGGTGGGAGACAGTGCAGGCTGCACTCCCTGGGCTGCCAGTGTCCACCTCAGTGCTGCTGAGTGCTCGACAACTGAGTCCAGGTGCTGACAATTCAGGTGCGATTCGTCTTTAAATGTGTGCCAATACGAATATCTGCCCTTAGACCTGTACTACATGATGCAGCTGCATGATACATTTAACATGTAATATGGATCATGCAGCTGCATCATGTAATCCGTGCGTCTACATAAGGCAGCAGCAAACCTCTGTATCTGTTTGCCTGCCTGCAATGGGCTCCTGCCGATGGAGCAGGCCTGGGCACTTGGTGTGAATGAAGGAAGGCCGCTCTCTGCCCAGAGCATTCACAGTGCGGTGAATTAGCGGCTCGAAAAGGGGGCCAAGCCAGCGCCTCTCACATGTGTTTGAAGAGCACTACGCACGCTGGCGCCGGCCCTCATGAGGGTGCTCAACAAGCCTGAGTGACGCTCATCTGCCTTCACACAGTCATGTGTACATTTGGTATGAAATTGCACAGCATAATGACAGCTATCCTTATGCAGAATCGTCATTCTCTGTCTTTCAGCAGGAATGTTGATGTGGCTGTCTTTTGTTTCTTTTTTTACTGCTCCGTGCTGCACCACAATGAGACGCACATGTTTCACACAGGTCTGTATGTTGTTAGCATTGCATTGTGGGACTTGTAGTTCTGCACGGATGGTCTACTCACACACCTGGTCTGAAGGCAACGGGCAGCTCATCATAATAATACAAAGTAATAGGATATATTTAGTTCCCCTATTAAAGTTCACCTATGCCACACTAGCTGCACTTTAGATGCCCCCCAGAAGCTGGAGTGTTTGCCTATGAGTACAGTTATGCAGGACTTGATCCTCAGCCGGAATAAAGGCTGCGTTTCAATACTTATAATAGCTGGAGTGCAACACCTGGCATAACCTTGATGGCCCCACCCAGTATATTAACACATGGCAGCCTGAAAAAGCCGCATACGCATTTTGTCAAAGCACAAGCAATCGATCTGTCATGCATGTGCAACACCTAGGCACAGGGTACCATCTGACTGATGCACTGTTCCTAAATTCTCCCGATAGCCGTGCTGGGGAGGCATAGGGTGCTGAGGAGGCATAGGGTGCTGGGGAGGCATAGGGTGTCAGCGGCAGCCCCTGCCTTATGGAACAACCTTCCGAGCTGCTTTTGCCCAGCCACCTCCCTGCTGCAAAAACAGTAAACTTGTAAGGGTTTTGCTAATCCATTAAGAGGCTGAAACCTGTCCAACTGACTATTTTCTCTACACATTACTTTTCTCCCTCCCCATTATTACTGCAATTTCCCCAATATCTCTCTTAGCGCTAGTGGCAGTGTACTTATTGGTGTACTCTGATGCTGCACCCTGTTTCATGTATATACCTGGCATACAATGCTGTGTTCCTGGCAGCACCCAGGCAACCCAGGCTGAGCCTGTCATAAAATGGTAGTTCCGAGCCATATGAGGCTGCATCTAGTATTTGATGGCAGCACTTTTGGGTCTTTGTGATTGTGCTGTGGACATGCCATACCCTTGAAAAAAGCTAATACAACTCACCATTCGTCAACTGCTAGCAACAAATGAATAGATCCCTGTCACTTAAATGCATTACGTTAACACTTAAATGATGTGGATATATTACTAACATCAAGGGAAAATATTATTGCTCACATTTTTAGAGTGGCATGATGCCAGGGCACTGCAGCTGGAGCAGTGGGGTAGCCTGCAGGTTGCTGTGAAGGATGAAAGGGAGCCTCTGGAGGAGAAATGAACATTCAGCAGCATATCAAACAATCACTGCAAGAAGTAGAACGCTGGGGCCACCCCGTACCTTATTGCTTAATTCTCTGGGCTACCTACAACCTCCTTAGTGTAGTAGGCAGGCTTCAATTCTCCTTATTGTGAGCCCTTTTCCTCTTTCCTGTTCTCTCTCTCGCACATTGTTTTTATCTTCCACCTGCTCACTTTCCTCTCTCTTGAATTCTCTCACTCCTCTTACGCTCACTCCTCTCTCTAAACATTTATCTCTTATCCACCTCCTTCTCCCTGACAATCTTTTTCTCTGCTCTCTTTGATTTTATCTCTCCAATATAGCATTCTCTATTGTTATACTTCTCTCTGTTAGAATTTGTCTCTCCTCCCTTCATCCCCTTTCTCAAACGTTCTCCTCTTTTTTTGCTCCTTTATGTGTTTTGTCTCTATTCCCCTGAAATTTTGTATTTTGTCACTGTTTCTTTGCCTACCTCCATTTTGAAAAATCCCATCACCATGAAGCAGGGATGGGTGGTGCTGGCCAGGACATTGCATAAGTACATCTTCAAATGTAGACTTCCCAGCAAAGCATGGGGCCAAACATCCGTGCAGGCACAGCTGGATCATGGAGGGAGGGGACCCGGGGAGAGTGATGCTATGGATATTTGTTATTGAGATTTACATTGTGGACTGTGTGGTTCTCATTGTATACATATACAGATGTGCAGTGTACGGACCACAGCATCTCTCATATTTTTATTGTACTCGCCTCTAAATTATATTCACAGATCTTGTCTGGCAGATCTTCTCGTCCTCCCAGCATCAACTCCCCGAATCCTACCATTCACTTTCTGACCCTATGGTGTCTTTTGGGACACAAAGCGTGTACATGTTGTTTGGTTATTTATCCACCCATTGACTGCCCATGGCCATGTTAATCCCGATGGCCATTTCCACCTGCTTTCTGCCCTTCTCCACCCAAAACACATCCTCTTGGGATGTTTTTGAGTTAGCTTTATCAAGCCTTAGCATCAAAGTGTGTGCTTTAAGTGCCTGCCAGTTTTTTCTCAAAGCAGTCTTCTGAGAGTTAATGGGCCTCATTCCGAGTACGGCGCTAACCAATGGCGCTATTAATGCCTTGGTTGACGCCGTACCCGGACCGGCAGCGCCTTGGTGGATGGCGGAATTACCGCCCCATTCCAAGGTTGGCGGGGCGGTAATTCCACATTCACCAAGGCTCTTCCCCATTCCCAAATGAGCCCCCATAGGGCTCAATGGGAATGGGGAAGATGCAAATAACGGTGACCGTTCATTACGGTCACCGTTATTGGCTTGGAGGCCCCTTTGCGCCCTCGACTTTAACACCTGCTCAAAGCAGGCGTTAAGGGCGAGGGCGCAAAGGGAACTCGAAGTATGGCGGTAAGGGATCACCGCCACCGGTCTCGTTACCGGTGGCCGCTATCCCTTAACGCCATACTCGGAATGAGGCCCAATGACTGAAATGGAACTATAAACGCGCTACTCGTGAAATAAAAATGTCAACCAGGTTTGATATGATATGGCATTTATAACACGCCTATACACAAGTGTTTCAAGGAGCGCCGAAGCAAGGGAGGGGAAACAGAGGGAAGACAGAGACAACGATCTTACTAGGCCAGGTACCCTGCACTTGCGTTTGAGGGTGGCGAGGTCTGAGTCGTACCAAGAGTTGCACTTGGCTTTGGGCTTCAAGCGGATCCTCATGACAGGGGCAAGAACATCGAGAGTATCAGATATAGCAGAGTGGAACATGGAAAAGGCTGTGTCAGGCAAGGGGGGGTGGCAAAAGCCTCAACTGACACATGCTTCATGGGTCCGATAACCGTGAAGGTAGGTGGCAGTGTTGGAGTTGGCTTGGCCTGAGGGGTAGCTGGGAGGAAAGGAGAAAGTGATCGCTCCAGGAGAGAGGAGTGGCGAGAGGGATCGAAAGGGGAAGGTCTGAAGAGATTAGAACTTCCAGAGTGTGCCCTTGCAGAGTGAGTTGGGCCAGAGAGGTGAATAGAAAGAGATAGAGATTGGCAGAGGTTGCGAAAGAGTCCAGTGGAAGGACAGGAGGCATTCCATGTATAAGCACTATGTCTGTCCTTCACTGAAGTCCTGTTAAAAACAAGCATTGGCAAAGCCAACAGTTTAAGCTTGTGTATCAATATTAGACATTCAGCAGGAACTGCTATTGTATACCCAGGTACTCACAACACTTTGCAGCTGGTACCATCAATGGACAGTTAATACCACTGTGGCAGTGCCTGGCAAAATAACTTTCCCATGCCTACACAAAAGCCAAAACTCTTGGCATTGCCAATGCTCGTTTCTGAATGTTTTTATCTGTGTGCCCTCCCCAGCACGGGATAGGGTGAAATAGATTAGGGAATGGATTAGGGATGCATGTTGTTTGGGCATCTTTAAAAACGGCTGAATTCGTTTTTCTCATCTGCAAAATATGGAACGTTCCAGGTCCCTCTATCATTGAAGATCTACTTTGGGAGATCATGAACTTATTTAAAACATTACTTTTTAATCTGTGTATGATTAAAACATGCTTTAAGTGCACTCATTTTGACTAATTTTATTCAAGACTTTCTTGGGGAATACTTGCAATCCCCTGTTTGAAGGATTGGACGAAATATGGGGCCACTTTGAAAACATTTTCCAGGGCCACTTTTGGTTCCCAGTCCGGCCCTGTCTACGAACATCTGACTTCATAGCAGACCTTCCGGACAGTGCCACATGACCATACGCTGGCGCGTGGCATGATGACGTGTCCGAGAACCCGTCCGCACTTCACGATCAGATCTGTGCTTCGCGGAGAGTTCAGAACTGCATTTTTTACTGATCTAGGAACTTTCAACTTCAAAATTTCCCTTGCACAGCCCCAACATCTATTCCTACTCATTATCCCTTAACAATCTAGTACACAGTACATACTTGTAACAAAACTGCTATTTATCTTAAAATGGCATCAGCTAATGCCATCCCTCCTCCCCAAGAGCCACCACCACTGCTGTTATCAAGGAGCATGAGAAACACTGCCCCCTACCTTAGAAATAACACACGTGCAACATTTTCCCTTGTCCACCGACCCCTACATATTAGTGTTTGATTCCCTCATTTCCCTCCCCACCTTTCGTTCTCAGCTCTCCTGCCTAAAAAAATACATCCAAAAACAACAAAAGACATATTCCTTTAGGAACCACCTTTCACAGTTAAAAAATAGAACTAAAAAAATGTATAGACTCCATATACTTTATATTTCTCAGTAAAGGACACAGACTCAATGAAATTTTCCAACATTTCCATTTGCATTTTGTGTTATGCTAATGGGAATATTGTGGCGTTCATCCTCCGTTCCAGGGACTGGAATGGTGGATACTGGCCTAGCAGCCCAAGTTATCAGCCCAAGCGAAGCGAGGTAGGATAACGTGGTTTCTGGACCATTATTCACCCATTCCAGCCCCTGAAATGGGGGATCAAGGCCATTAGCACCGCAGGTTCCCAAAGCGGGAACCCGGGGTGCTAAAAAAGAGGATTTTTCTTCCTACACCGGGACGCCTATGGCATCCCGGTGTAGGAAGGAAAAACCTTTTCCAAGATGGCCACCATGGAAAGGGAAAGTGAGGGTTCCATACAGGGCCCCTCTTCGCTTTCCATGGCAGCCTGCAGGCGGCAAAAAGAGAACCCTATGACCATATTACCACAAGCATATTAGATTCATCAAGTGGCACCTCATTTATAAGCCGTTACATTATTTTAGGACCCTCCCCTCTAATTTTGACCCCTATTCACAGAATCCCACCAAACTTCGCAAAAACATTAATGTCTAAATGTAATATCGGTTTCCCGAATTAAGTGTAGATACGTCAAATGGCACCTCATTTATAAGCCTTTACATTATTTTGGGTCCCTCATCTAACTTTTCCCCCTTATGACAGAATCCCACCAAACTTTGCATACTCACTCAGAATCATGTCAGAATTATACATGCAACATTTCATGCAGTTCCATTAAGTGGTGCCAAAGTTATATGCCATCCAAGAACTGCATTTCTCCAACCCTGTAATGCTGTGGTGTCCACAAACTTTTCAGGACTGTTCGCGGACATCCAAACTATTTGCGGACTTTCACAGCAACTTTTTTTGCTTCTTGCAGCCATATCCCATCCCATGCTCATCACCCCTCACATCCCCAGAGATTATTTGATAAATTTGACAAGTGCAATGTTGTGTTTTTTAATATATTTTTACCTCGATGTCCGGGGACACCAGCCGCTGTCCGCGAATCCAATATGGTAGGCGTTTCCAAAAATCTGACGCACTTCACGCTCTTCGCCATCCAATCAGCGAACACATTGCATGTCTGCGGACATGACGCAAGCCGATTAACCAATCGGTGTCCTGTCCACGGAGCGAACAGGGAAGTGTGTCCACGGACCGGACATAGATATCACTAATCTGTTGTGACCTACTTTTTGGTCATTTAAAAAAAAACGACTGGACGGATTTTCACCAAATTTACAAAAGCACGCCTTGGAGACCAAGCCGCTGCTTCTGCTTCAAATTTGGTGAAAGTCTGTCCAGCGGTTTGGGCTGTAGGCGTGAGCAAAGTTTTTTCCCCATTCCGTCCAGTAGTTTTTTTTTAATATGACAAAAAAGTGGGTCTAAAAAAATTAGTGATATCTATGTCTGGTCCGCGGATGCACTTCCCTGTTTGGTTCATGGACAGGACACCATTTGGCATAGAGGGCAACATGGTGTCCATGGACATCGAGCGTGCCCATTGATTGGATGGTAAAAAGTGTGAAGTGCGTCAGGTTTTTGGAAATGCCCACCATCTAGAATCTGCAGACAGCGACCAGTGTCCGTGGACATTGCAGTAAAACATATTGAAAAACACAACATTGCACTTGTCAGACTTATCAAATAATCTCTGGGGAGATAGGCGGGATGAGGATGGGATATGGCTGCAAGAAGCAAAAAAGGGTGTTTTTCACAGCGAAAGTCCGCTAACAGTCCCGAGAAGGTCACAGACACCTCAGCATTACAGGATTGGTGAAAAGCAGTTGGAAATTCTAATTTAAAAATGGCGCTCATTGATGTACCTCTGCTCCAACGTTCACTCATGGACAGAAAACCAACATTTTCACAAATGTGAACATGGACCTTTAATGGAGGAGCAGGAACGCAAGAAGAAGTGGTTGATTCCATCTTCACCTGCACACAAAGCTCTTGAGAAGATCGTGTTTGATTAACCTCTATCAAGAGATCTGAAGGGACTCACAGAATTCTGTCACACATGAGATTTGGAGATGTACCACTATATGTGCCTAAGGTACCAGCCCAAGAGATTGCATTTCGGTATACGGGGTATGGAATTTCACACACTAGTTGTGTTAGTAGTGCATAAGCTCTCCTGAGCATCCGTGAGGACCTGCTCTCAAACCTTGACTCTAACACTCCTTGTGTTCTCATTTTGCTCGACCTCTCTTCTGCCTTTGACACTGTCAACTACACCATCCTGCTCAACCGTCTCCGTGATAACCTGGGTATCACTGGTCAGGCTCTGGCATGGCTGACCTCCTTCCTCTCCAATCGACCCTCCCAGGTCCAACTGGGTTCCTTCCTCTCTGACATCTTTTTCTCTACCTGTGGTGTCCCCCAGGGATCTAACCTCTCACCCTGGTTGTTCAACCAGTATCTGGCACTTCTTGCTCACCGGATCGCCTCTCTCTGTCCCAATTATCAGTGCTACGCGGATGATACCCAGCTCATTTTCAGGCTACCCTCGGCCTCCACTTCCCCTTTCCTCATCTCTGTCTGTCTTTCTGCTATCCAGGAATGGTGTGCTGCCAACGACCTCTGCCTTAATGCCAGTAAGACTGAGATTCTACTCATCGGCACACCCACTCCCTCCTTCCTTGCAGCTCTCTGGCTGGCCTCCCTTGGCCCTCTTCCTGCTCCTACCTGCAAGGCAAAAAACCTTGAGGTCATCTTCGACTCCACACTCTCTTTCTCTCCTCACACCTCTAACGTCTCTAAGAAGTCACACTACCAGCTACACCTCCTCAGAGGTATCCTTCCTTTCCTCTCCTTCCCCCAGAAGCTCACTGTCTCCAGAGCCCTGGTTCTCTCGAAGCTGGACTACTGTAACAGCCTCTATCTAAATCTTCCTGCCTCTATTTTCCGCCCTTTGCAACTCATCCAGAACAGGACTGCGAGACTTGTCCTTGGCCTCAAGCCCATGGACCGTATCTCTCCAGGACTGAAATCACTACAATGGCTGCCAGTGGCTGCGAGGATTATGTTCAAAACCCTATGCATTGTCCACAAGGCCTTCTGGGGCCGTGGGCCAAAATACCTTCAACTCTCTCTTCCTAAATATCTTCCTTCTCGAGCTCTTCGCTCATCCACCTCCAACTACCTCAGGGTTAGCCGCTTCTCCAAGCAACGAGCTGGGGGTAGATCTCTCTCCGCAGCAGGGGCCTCCCTCTGAAACAGCCTTCCTGCCTCCCTGAAACTTGAGGAGAACCATCTCCGGTTCCGGAAGCACCTCAAAACCTTCCTCTTTGCCTCGCTTTCTCTCCCTCTCTCCCCTGCTAAAATCACTGAACCTCCCCTGAATCTGCAACTGGGCCACTCACCGATCTCGGTCCGTGGCCCAGCCACTCTTCCCTGCACTGCCTACCTGCACTACGGGACTGTCTTTGTTTCCTACAGCCCCTTCTCCTGGCACTTACCTTGCTTGCCACCAGCTGGTCCTATTATTTATCTTGTATTCTACTAACCATGTACTGCACTTTCCCCTCTCCCCTTCCCCTTGCACTTTTCCCATTCCCCTCTACCTTTGCACTTGCGCGATCTTAATGACACCTGGCCTAGTAGGATCGTTATCTGTCTCCCCTTGTTCCCCCCTGCCTCATCGCGCCTTGAAACACTTGTGTATAGGTGCGTTACAAATGCCATATCATATCATATCATAACGAGAACATAGGCAGACAATAATCTAGAACTTCTGGCAAATTTGGGATGCTTCAATAGGAAATGGCCTTTGGAAAAAGAACTTAAAAGTGGGTGGTCAAGCTAATATACCAGGAAATAGAATTTGATTTCGTGAAAGATCTGACTTTGACTGTGCTGGACATGCATACTCATGGATTTGTTTGTGGTTTGGTTCCTAGGACACATACATTGCCACAAAACATTGCAAATGTGCCCTCTCCACCGAAAGCAGAACTCGTGGAACAGTTTGCATCCCGATACAAATTATTTTCAGCTATTTGTATGTTCAAAATTTTGATACATTGTACATGAGCAATGGAAAACATATGTAACTTGAATTTCAAAGCTATCAAAAGTATAAATTGTCCAAAGAAAGCACACAAAAAATGACTTTCCAGATGTACCCTGTTTGTCAATTTCTTATGCAATAGTTGCCCGTTTGAGCACTCCATATTAGGTATATGGGAGGTGATTTTGAGGTAGTGCGGATGTGGGGTCTGAAGGCGCAAGGTCCCCAAAATAGACAATGTTGACAGGTGGATGATGAATTCCAAGTGTTTTCAGAAATGCTTAAATCTCTGTGTGCAGCATTGCTGTATGCAAGCAAACAATTAGTTTGTTTTTCCTAAATATTCCAAATGCTACAGTGGTGCACACGGGAATTGATGCCGTGGGCCTCAAGGTCAATGCTTTTAGCTGCCTGCTCCCTCGCGTCCTGCCAAGCTAATTTGTCGCTTGCATTTAGCAAAAGCAAATTAGGCATAAGCCCTTATTGTTTTTTTGTCCTTGGAAATAAAGGGAGTTTTTGTATGGAAAGGAAAGGAATGGGGTGAGGTATGTAAAAATGTCACACATGGTAAGGGTCGGCATTCGAAAACTAGACAAAGTAACATTGCATTATGCCAAGAGAATGGAAATGCTGATTATTATGTAAGTTTTACTGTAGACAAATGTGTAGACAAAGGAGGCAATGTCTCATGTTATGACTGATATTAATGCCTGGCTAACATTCCAATGGCTTGTTGGTTTTGCCAATTGGTGAGGAGACTCAGAAACAACCTATGTGTACTTGTATTTGTCACATGGCACGTGGGCAGTCCAGCACCAAAATGTATGAAGTCCACGCCTGCGTACGCACAGGTTCCACCATCGCCCAATTCTAGGCTACTGTTATGTTAAAATGCTGTCTATGTGTAATTCGAATTCTTCAGTCATCTTCCGCATCAGCCTGCTATTGCAAGCTAAACAGACTGCATAGCACTAACCTCTCAATCACATTGTTGACTCCAACATTGTACATTGATTTCTCTGTGTTTGCAGTGTTTCTCATTTGTGTTCATCGTTACTTTTCACACGGTGCATAAGTAATGGATTGATTAGAACAGAATTAAGAAAGGCTACTGAGACACATTTCTGTTATGTTTTCTACTCAGCTACAATTCTGCCCTACTGTGAATGTCATAATTTACAGATACCAGTTTGATGTGGTAGACCGCGACGCTGTTTTGGGATGATCTCTCCGGCTCCATATGCCCTTTCGCGGTACCGGCAATAAGGAGTACTTTGAAATCATTTACGGTGGTGTAGCAACAAACTGATACCGAAGGCTTGTGAATCACAGTGCCTCCATCCGATGAGCTTATACCCAAAGGAACACTGTGTGACTTAAAAGAAAAATGTGTGCATCGAGAACAAAGAAAGAAATAAAAAAAATGTGCTTGAATATGGAAATCGGTGGATGTTCTCGGAGCGTTTATTGTGAAATGAAAGCACATTCTAAATTGCAGAGTATTGCAGTTTCGTTTAAAGATAGTGTTTGTATTCAGCATTGGGATGTGCTGTGCTGTGAAAGGATGTGTGTTAATATTCCGGATTCTGCGTCAACTGACGTCTGGATGTAGGTGATGATTTGCTGCGTTTGGCTACGCTGCACACTAGCGTCATGGATATAGACAGAGAATATCACTAGGAATGGTGATGTCAGCTTCAGGGGAGGGGACTAAGCTTTAGTGCAAACGGCACTTGAGTTTAGGGCAATGCAGCAACGGATAAGATTAGCACACAATGGCCATGCCCTGCTTCGTGATTTCGCATATGTAAAAGTGAGGAAAACCACAGTTAGGTGCATAGCAAAAGTTACTCATGTAATGAAACTGCATGACATTTTGCAATTTTATTCCCGATCGACTTCCGAATGAGTTTGCAAAGTTTGGTGGGATTCTGTGAACAGGGGTCAAAATTAGACGGGTGTCCCAAAATAATGTAAAGGCTTATAAATGAGATGCCATTTGACGAATCTACAATTAATTGGGGAAACTGATGACAGATCTACACATACATGTTTTTGCAAAGTTTGGTGGGATTTTGTCAAGAGGGGGCAAAATTAGAGGGGAGTCCCAAAATAATATAAAGGTTTATGAATGAGGTGCCATTTGACAAATCTATACTTACTTTGGTGAACTGATAATAAATCTAGATATACATGTTTTTGCAAAGTTTAGTGGGATTTTGCCAAGCAGGGGGTGAAATTAGAGGGGGGGTCCCAAAATATTGTAAAGGTTTATAAATGTGGTGTCATTTGACAAATCTACACAAAGGTTTGCAAAAAGATCATAGATCTAGATATAAATGTTTTCGGAAAATCAGAATGTATTTTGTTAAGTGGGGGCTAGGTCATATGACTATTGTGTGTGCATACATTTGAGACTTTTGGAAAAATTAAACGTGGGTGGATTGCCAGCAAACTTGTATAGGGAACATTGGCAAGGACCTGAAAGCATGGTTTTGCAAATGTGCCTGTGTTTTATTTTTTGACACAATGTAGGTACAAAAAATAGTGATATACCTTTGTAGCCTATTGCCATGGGCATTGGCCAGATTGTTCGGGTCATGGAGTAAGATTATGATCCAGACAATCTGGCTACTGGCCATGACCACTAAGGACAACACATGGGGTTAAAGTGGCCATGTCCACCCGGGACTGGCTTTGTGGTAAAGTTATTAGAAATTGGGATAGGTTTGAAAGGGAAGACAAATGTGATTGTGATAGTATGATCATAGGTTCTCTCTTTGCCTTCTGCATGCTGCCATGAACGTGAAGAGGGGCCTTGTACGGAACTCTGCCTTCCCTTTCCATGGTGGCAAACTTGGCAAAGCTCTCTGACATCACCATGACCCGCATGCAGCCCACACCACAGGGGACACTCAACATCCATGATCATGATCCGTAGGCAGCCCACACCAAAGGGGATCACCCATCACCCCTGGCCATGCCCTCAGGCAGCACATCACCCCTGGCCATGCCTCACAGGCAGCCCACATGGCACCATGCACATGCAAGCCCCGACGCATGCCCCCCACCAGTGACGGGCACCTGCCAGCAAGGCCCGACTCATGCCCCCCCACCAGTGATGAGCACCTGCCAGCAGGCCCAAACTCATGTCCGCCCACCAGTGACTGACACCTACCTACCAGCAGGCCCCGACTCATGTCCACCCAACCAACACATTGTCACAACATACATGCATATAGCCAATGTCCACCCAAATCCCACTCCACGCTGCCCCCCACAGAGCAACTCCACACCCATCCATTGTCCCCACCCACAGACATGCACAACATGGCCACACAGCAGCGACACATTAGTGAGGCAATGACATCTGACACATGCACCAAACTAATGAGAGCAGACCACACAAATCTGTGAACTGATGAAAATGTATTAAAAAATTAAATCATCAAAACGAAAAGCAACCATGGCAAGGAAGAATAAATGCATGTGAAGATAACTGAAATGCTAAATCCATGAAAAGTGAAATCCTAAAACCAAGCAAATCCTCAAAGTGGTCCATGTCCACAAACAAAAAATCAGAATACAAAGTGTAAATAAAAGAAAACCATTAAATCATAGGTGTGAAAAACATAAAAGATAAAGATGCGCTGTTCCAGTACTATTGATAAGGAAAGTTCTTAGGGTCCATGATCCCAAAAATAAGTTAAACCTAGTAAAAACCCTATAAAAACACAACTATCTACAAAAAGTGGAGCAGTGTCCATCAACTCCAAAATGAAAATAAAACTAAAGGAAACTTAAGCCTGATAAACTATATACAATGGTGGTGGGCTACTCCTACGGCTCACCGTTCATGCCAAAAGTCTTGGCCAGGGTATCACTGAACTCCAAGTCTATGGCCCGGAGGCGGGACTGTGCTCTGTCCTCGAGGTCTTGCAGGGACGCTGCCATACTCTCCTCCAACTCCCTGTGAGTCTCCACGAGGAACTCTGTCCACCTCAAGGCTTGCCGCATGGAGTTCTCCACCCTGACCATGGTGAGCCGTGCCCTCTCTGCCCGCCGCCGCTCTGCACCTGTCTGCTGGCCCAACCGCTGCCACATAGAAGACACACTTTGTCCAGGGTCCTCTTGCCCTTCGGCCGATGCCTGCCCCCGTGATGTAATCAGCCCTGAGTCATGACGCCTCCCACATTGAGCCTGCTGCTGCCTTGATGTCATCTGTGCTACCAAGACTGCCTCTGGGAAGATGGCTACACCTGGGGCTGTCGTGCACATGCCCTGCTTGATGGTGCCTGCAAAACTTCTGTTGCCAGGGGTCAAGTTGCTTGGGTGACCATCTCTGCTGGACCTCAGACTCCCGACTGTGGCGGGATGGTATCTCCACCAGCCTGGCCGTGGTGGCTTGGGTAGGTCCACAGGGGGCCCTGGTGGCATGTGGGTTGGAAGACTGCATGGAGTACTACTGGCGCATAGTGTGTAAAGAGTAGGAGAGGGTCCCAATGGCGCCCAGCACATGGTCGGCACCCCCGACAAAGAACCCTCCGAACCAATTCATGTTGGCACACACATGTTTGTGATGACGTGCGTGGTCCTCCCAGGAAGCACGCACATCATCACGAATTGAGCGTGTGCGCAACGCAACACCCATTTGGACGGGCTCAACCCTGTCACAGATCGCCATGTCTGCAGGTAGAGGAGTGTCAAATGACGTGGACCTCCCTCCTACCTGCGGATGGGCCTGGGACGGGGCATCCCTGCCAGTGCCATGGTGATGCAGTCTCAGTATCAGGCAAAGGATTAGGCATAGGCTCCTCCACAGTGACCTGTGCTGCCTCCTGACCCTGCCCCTGGACTGCACCACTTGCAGCAGTGGAATGATCCTCACCAGGCCCTATGTGTGGGTCTAATGCAGTCTCCTCCTCCTCCTCACCCACCACCAACCTGGATGGCTCCACACCGTCTTCCGCTCTGGAAAGCCCCTGTTGGGGCCACCTGCCCGTACCGCTGCTGAGGAGCCCACTTTCACCTCTGCCTCTTGGGTATCCCCTCGGCAGACCCGGGCTTGGAAGTGGCACCAGTCTCCACGCTCCCAAAAGATGACATGTCCTGGGAGGTTGGCAGGGCCTTGCATCCCCGCCTGGTGGAGGCATCCCTGCCGCTATGCTCCACAGTACCATCTCTGCCCTCTTCCTCAGTTGCCGCTGTAGATAGGGAGAGAATGAACACAAGCATCAGGGCAGTGAACAATAGTCTGCTAGACACAAAGCAATTGCAGATGAGTGGCAGTGTGAAACGTCACTTCCATCATCACCCTCCACAACACATGGGTCAGTGCAAGCAACACACATGCTGAAACAGGCATGGCACATGCAACAGACATTTGCATCCATGTACAAGGCACCGTTGGAACATCCAATGGGGGGCTGAATGTCACATGCATCATGGGACATGCTGATCAGATGCACACACACCACCGGACAGTCATGCATCTGGCCATGTCTACCTCCCAACACAGAGGATTTATGGAAACTAAGCAGCATCAGCGAATTCACACATCATGATAGTCATGTGTCATGCATCCATGGCATTTCACAATAACACACACACACTTCTCAGACACACGCACATGTACACCATGCATGACCATGACAGTGATATCAGCATCCATGTCTCACACCCCAAACATGCCCAAGTCCAGACACAGCCATGCAAACATTTCTGCATCGTCACATGTTGGTGCACATCATGCATTGAAACACAGCCACCATTGGTGTGTGTTAAGCGGAAAACATGTGCAGTTACCTCTGGGACCACTGCAAAAGATTTAGGCTTACAGGTGTTGGCAGTAAACCCACTTGGTAGCTGTTGTACCACACAGATTTACCTGGTAGCTGTGGCTGAGCAGTCAGACCTCTCTCAAGAAAAGTTAGGCAGTATGTGGAGTATAGAAAATAGGGCAATTTACACAGTAGAACAAGCAAACATGGAACAGAGCTTGGGTGTAAAGATATATAGGTATTTATTTATAACAACACATCTATGAAAAACACTCTGGCACTAATACAGCAAACAACTTCAATTACAATTACTATAAGTAAATCAATCCCCCTAACAATAGTTCGACAAGTCTAGGTTCAACGGCACCACTTATTTGCAGACAGAGGTGAATGCTTTAACCTAGATGGCACTCTAGTATTCATTTGGATGGGAGAGAAAAGGCAGGGTATGAAATCAACTCGGTACCAACACTTTTACGAACAAATGCAAGGCAAGTAAGGCAGGGTCTACTGTAGATCGCAAAGTTCAGAGGCCAGGCCCACTCGGAGAGAGGCAAGGCGATATGTCCCAAAAAGTATCACAGTGGAAATGCACTTCGAGTCTTTGTCGCAAATTGTTATGGAAAGTTTGGACCAGTTCAGAACAGAAAGTTAAGAAAGCTTGGAGGCGACCCAATGGAGAGGCAAGGATTAAGACACCTCATGCTAACCGTCACAAGGGAAGCCAGGCGGACACGGTACCTTGTATGTGGAGAGACAGCTCCGGCGGGTGTGGTTGTTCCTGGTGGTGGATGCAAGTCGGGGCTTTGCCAAGAGAAGAGATGATCTCGTCGTCGAAGGAAAGATGAAGATCGTTGCACCACCAGGGAAGAGACCAGCCGCGGAGTGCTGGCACCACCTTTTGTTTGCGGTATGTGCTAGTGGCTATCCGGTTGCCGGGGTGCTCAGCATGGGCAATTCGACCACTACGCCCTGGAAGCGAAGAAAAAGCAAAGGGGACTGGTTGTGCCCACCAGTCAGGAGAAGAAGACCCTCCGGCGGGGAGATCTCCTCTGTCGTCGGGAAGTGGTAAGTCGGTTCAGCAGGGCTCCACCGGAGGTGTCGTCGTTGCAGGTCGGCTCAGCTTTACCCTCGTCGGATTCTTGGTCCTGTGGCGACTTCTGAAGATCCAGTCCCAAAAGCCCTGCTTTTATGCAGAAAACCCCCATTCATTCAGCCTAGCTGTTAATCAAAACACGCTAAGTGGTGAGCGGGGTGGCTCACCACTTAGGCCAATCACACCAGAGTGCGACTTGAGTTGGCAAGGCAACTCAGTCCAGGGTGCCTAAACCCCCTCCCACGCCCCCTGTGGTACCCAGACAGAATGGCACCACTTTGGAGGGCCTCTGTACAGAAGCCTGCCAAAAGTGGAACAGAGGGCTCAACCTTTGGTTTAGGAGTTACAGAGACGAACATAGACGCCATTTTAAAAACCGAGTTCTGGCAGAAAATACCAACCGATAGATTTGTTTAAGACAAATAAACCGGTGGTATGTTAGAGACTAACGAGTAAAAGTATTAACCGCGGTACTGGAGCTTCTAGAGGAACCAGAGGAGAGAGAAGCATTTTCCACAGACAACTTTTTCATCTCTAACTCGTGATTAAGTTCTATTTCTCCGAGCCTTAACTCAGCTTGCTTCTGCTCAGCCTGAGCATTCATCCCTCTGAACTCTAGCTCTTGGTTTCTTTCAGATTGAGCCAAAAACCATTTGTATTCTAATTCGAGCTTCATTTTTTCAAGTTCAAAATAAGCAGGGTTACATGTGGGACCTGGTATGGGCCCCATAGGTACAGTAGGTAAGGCAGACAAAGGCTCAGCGTGGCTAACCTCATTAGGTTCACTTTCCTCTTCTGACTCATTATCAAGACTTTGATTTAGATCAATAACAATACTGTTCTCTACATTCGCTGGAGAAGTTGGTTCCTCTGAACCGGTACCCAGACTTTGGTTTTCCAGCAATCTCGCTATCAGTTCTACTTTCTTGCCTCTTACAGAAAGATTCTCTTGTCTACAGAGAGCTCTCAAACTCTCAGTGTTTTCACCTGACAAGGACTCTTGACTGTAAACTTCCATAGTAGACATGTTTTTTGAAAGTTTCTTTTTGGTGCTAAGCTTTGTGGTTAGTTATCCTAAAGTGTTGAAAAGCACTCTAAACTGTGTACTCGATACAAATCCCACCGCTGTACATCAGTTTTAAGCGGAAAACCTGTGGAGTTCCCTCTGGGACCACTGCAAAAGATTTAGGCTTACAGGTGTTGGCAGTAAACCCACTTGTTAGCTGTCTGTACCACACAGATTCACCTGGTAGCTGTGGCTGAGCAGTCAGACCTCTCTCAAGAAAAGTTAGGCAGTATGTGGAGTATACAAAATAGGGCAATTTACACAGTAGAACAAGCAAACACGGAACAGAGCTTGGGTGTAAAGATATATAGGTATTTATTTATAACAACACATCTATGAAAAACACTCTGGCACTAATACGGCAAACAACTTCAATTACAATTACTATAAGTAAATCAATCCCCCTAACAATAGTTTGACAAGTCTAGGTTCAACGGCACCACTTATTTGCAGACAGAGGTGAATGCTTTAACCTAGATGGCACTCTAGTATTCGTTAGGATGGGAGAGAAAAGGCAGGGTATGAAATCAACTCGGTACCAACACTTTTATGAACAAATGCAAGGCAAGTAAGGCAGGGTCTACTGTAGATCGCAAAGTTCAGAGGCCAGGCCCACTCGGAGAGAGGCAAGGCGATATGTCCCAAAAAGTATCACAGTGGAAATGCACTTCGAGTCTTTGTCGCAAATTGTTATAGAAAGATTGGACCAGTTCAGAACAGAAAGTTAAGAAAGCTTGGAGGCGACCCAATGGAGAGGCAAGGATTAAGACACCTCACGCCCGGCACCACAGGAGGGGTCGTCGGCATGTACTATGTACTTTAAGTATGGCATTGGAAGTATAGTATTTAATGATATTTGGCACAAACAAACCAGACATGCCTCCGAATTTCAGTGGCCAATCAATGGTAGTTTCGAGATCCCCCGTATCGAATACCTAGAATCGGTCTTGCTAAAAAAGAAGGCCAGACCTGCAGCATTTGATGTTTTGCAGAATTGGAAAAAAGAAGCATTGCAGCAGCTTAAAAGTAGGGATAAACATGCACGCCGTCATAAAACAAATGCCGAAAAGGCGTTGTTATATGATAAGGAAAAACATTCGGAGTCAGTCAAAAAATATGGATAGGGCTTTCTCCCTAGGTATCCAGAAAATGTATCCCTCTAAAGATTTCCATGTTTCTGAAGAATTTATTGAAAAATTGTTAAACAAACGCAGGCCTGGTGCCTCCGCGCCACCTCCGTATGATCCTCTCCCGGGTGCTCTGCCCATTCCTGCTGTTATTCCTGCTGTTACTCCTGTTCCCCCTGTGCAACCCATTGTTCCTATTCCTCTAGTTGTTGTTCCTCCACTTATCGCACCACCCCTTCCTCTTATGCCGATCGTTGCACCCCCATTGAATCTGCCCGCACCTCTGCTCCCGAGTGGTTCTGTATTGACTGAAGTTGATCGGGGTGCGGGGTCGAAGATTGTCACTCGAAATACTGTTTCTGCAGACAAGAAACTGGAATTATTTGCATGGGCTAAGCACTGTATGGAGAAAGGTGATCAAGTTAACATTTTTTCCACATTATCAAATATGGACAATTTTCCCGAGAAAAATGTTTTTATCGAAGGTTTGGGGACTCATTTATGTGTAATGTGGGGTAGATTACAAAATTCGGATCTCCCACAAGGGGTGAGGGATCTAAATACTTTAGCACTTTCGAGGGACACAGAGGAGAAAGTACATGGTCATGTTGAGAGACTGTTTGAGTATAGGAGGGACTTTGAGAAATCACAAGATGAGGATGATGAAGACGACAGTATGTATGTGCAGAAACGGTTCCTTCCGTGTCGTAGATCGGCACCTGAGGAAATACGAATTTGTACCAAAGATGCGATTCGATGGATCTCGGATTCATCCATACCGCCAGATGAAGTATATGACACGTATAGTCAGTATACAGTAGAAATGCAGAAGAAGGTGATTCAGGTAATGGTACAGTACCTGCAAGATGAATGTGTAAGGAAGAAGGTTAGTTGTCCTATAGAATTATTGGGTATTTGTAAGACGGCTTTTTCACCCGACACTTCTTCAGCTGCCTTAGCGCTCGACCTGGCTCTGTTGCTTAGTAAGCGGTCAGAGTTACCTACATCTCAGTTGCCTATGAGAGAGGTTCCTCCGACATTTGTCCCTAAGGTTGAGATTCCCGCTAACGCTGGGACTGGTGCACCCGCTGTGGACATCCTGCAAGCTATGTATCGCAATTTGTTCATGTCCCATTTTCACGACAGGAAGTGAACACTATTAGACAATCAATTCCCGATATCAGGAAAAACCCAACAGGGTTTTACAAAGAGATAGAGTCTGTTTTGCAGTCCTCTGTGTTCACCTTAAGTGACATTGACTTGCTATTCCTTGTACTCCTGCCTGTAGATTTATGGAAGCAGGTTCGAACAATAGACGATGTGCCAGGGTTAGGAGATACGTGGGCTAACATGACTAGGTTTGATGGGGAAAGACCAGCTGGTGAGAAACCACCTCAGGTAATATTTACTTTGCCTGATAGAATTGTCGCAAAATTGAAAACCATAATTCCTGAAAAAATAATCATTTGGGACAAGTTTACGGCCTGTGTTCAAGGAAAAACTGAAGGTGCCACCGAGTTCTTTAATAGATTCGAACAGGTATTCTCTGATTTCAGTGGACAGGACTTGGGCACAGAGTCTGGGAAAAGGTTGTTTGTGGACAAATTTGTACGTGGGTTGTTGCCCGACATCCAGTCACAGATTATGTCCTCTGAGAGCGCTTGGCAAGCGAAATCCCAATCTGAAGTTTTGCACATGGCTCAGTATTATGAGAACCATGTGAATAATGAAAAAGAAAAAATAGAGAAGAGGAAAGGAGATTTGAAGACTAAAGTATTGTTACAACAAATTGTTAGAAATCCCAGAGGAGGTACGTCACAGACCAGAGGTCAGTATGTCCCAAAAGGAAACGCTCCTTTGGGTTCTGTGAATGTTAATCAATGTGCCTATTGCCGCCAGGAAGGTCATTGGCGAGCACAGTGCCCCGTCCTTCGCCAAAGGTCAAACAATGCATTTGGGAGCATGGGTAGACGACCTAGAGGTCGCCCCAGAGCGGGGGGCCCTGACAGAGGTCAGTTTTCGCAAGATCCTCAGCAACCTTTTCCACGGGAAAATCAGACTTCGAGTGTGGACACGAGAAACATATTTGATCACCCTTCTGCTGCCTACCTTTCTAAAGAGCTTCCTTCCGATGACATTTTGTTTCGTTAGGACTGCCCGAAGCAGGGTTTGGAACCTTCATCTATTACCGTTAATCAGAAAGGTCCCTACGTTGAATTGTTAGTGGGAAATAGGAAACATCAGTTTTTGATAGACACTGGAGCACAGAAGTGCTCCATTGATCATTCCCGGGTTCCAAACATTCCACTGTCATGGCAAACAAATGTTTCTGTAGGGTTTTCTGGTATACCAATTGTTTGTCCGATTTCTTTGCCGGTGTCTGTTTCTTTGGGTCCCTTTACGGACCATTGTCCCTTCCTTCTGACTTCGAACTGTGGAGAGAATTTGCTGGGGTTAAATTTGTTGAAGAAACTGAATGCAGTAATTCATTGTTCCTCTGACAAAGTGTGACTGACGGTTTCACCACAGCAACTTCCCAATTCTCAGTTTTTGACTCAACCATTGCCTCCTGAGTTTAGTGTTGTTCCGGAATGTTTATGGGCGGTTGACGACAATGATGTCGGGGATGCTACAGATTGAGCCCGTTAAAATAATCTTGAAGCATGGAGTTAAAATACTACGCATACCACAATATAAAATATCAGTTGAGGGCGAGCGTGCTTTGAAGTGCATTGTCTCCGATTTTGTGCATCGAGGGGTGATTAAAGAGATTGCAGGGAGTTTATGTAACAGCCCGATTTTGCCCGTATACAAGAAATGCGACAATGCAATCCCATACCGTTTTATAATTGATCTTCGTGCTATTAACAAAGTTGTCACCCCACAATTTCCAATTGTGCCTGATGTAACAATGATACTAACAATGATCCCTGCTACAGCTATGTATTTTAGTGTTGTGGACCTAAAGAATTCTTTTTTTAGTATTCCTATACACAAGGAGAGTAGATATTTGTTTGCGTTCACCTTGGGGGGACGTTCATTCACATTTACTCGTGCACCTCAAGGGTATACTCAAAGTCCAAGCATTTATAGTAGAGCTTTGAAAGAGCAGCTTGATACCCTTGAATTGCCACCAACTTGTACACTGCTTCAGTATGTCGACGATTTGCTTTTGGCTGCAGATTCTGAAAGTGCTTGTAAAGAAGGCACTGTACTGTTTCAATATTGTTGTCAGGAGGTTGCCTATTTAGGCTACCTCCTGTCAAAGGAGGGGAGAAGATTGACACCTGAAAGAATAAAACACATTTCTGGCATGTCTGTTCCAAATACACAGAAGGAAGTCAGGGCCTTAATAGGTATGGCTTCTTACTCTAGGTTGTGGTTCCCGAACTTTTCACTAGTGATAAAACCGATGTTGGCTTTGACGAAGAAGGGCATTTCTTTGCGGCTGCCATGGAAATCGGAACATCAACGATCATTTGAGCTTCTCAAAACCGCGTTATGCTCTGCACCGGTTCTGGGTACTCCAAATTATGACAAGGTCTTTGTGTTGTTTGTGCATGAATGTGATGGATGTGCTTTGGCTGTGTTAACGCAGGAACATGGAGGGAAGAATAGGCCGTGCGGCTACTACTCCTCCGCCCTTGATCGTGTCGCATGCGCTTTGCCAAGATGTTTGCGAGCTGTCGCTGCTGCTGCCGCGTCTGTAAAGCAGAGTGAGGGAATGGTCCTAGGCCATGATTTAATTTTGATGGTACCTCACTCTGTAGATGTCCTATTGAATAAGACTCAAATGCAACACCCCTGCATGGCTGACAAGGTATGAATTTATTCTGTTTGCCCCTCACATTAAGAGGTGTTGTGTTCTTAATCCGGCTGAACTTCTACCTTTCCCACAAAATACTGTTTGCGGTGACGAAGAATTACATGACTGCCTGTATACCACTGAACAGGAAACGAAGGGCAGGATAGATCTTATAGATACTCCTTTGGGCAATGCAGAAGGGGAGCTGTTTTGTGATGGCTCCTGCTTCAAACTTCCAGATGGTACATCTACAGCTGCTTACGCAGTTACTACGTTGAGTACGGTTGTTGAAACTAAGAGAATTCCGCATAACTCCGCGCAGGCCGCAGAGATTATAGCGTTGACCCGAGCTTGTGAACTCTCTGAAGGGCGTATAGTAAACATATATACTGATAGTCAGTACACCTTTGGGGTGGCTCACAACTTCGGGAGGCTCTGGTCGGAAAGAGGGTTCCTAACCTCACATGGGACCAAGATTCAGCACGGTCCCCTGATAGTGCAATTGCTCTTGGCACTCACACTTCCTAGGCAGTTAGCGATCATGAAATGTGCAGCACATCGTAAGGTCATAGCTGATGTGGGAAAAGGGAACGCTTTTGCTGACCAGATAGCCAGGCAAACGGCCACAGACCTTAGCGCAGGCATGTATGCTCTAAGGGAAACAAAAGATGCCTATGTAATGGATGAGGGTATCGGGTCTGTGCGAGATATCCAAACTGATGCCACAATAGAAGAATCTAAAAAGTGGGCCGAAGGAATGGGGAAACTAGATGACAATGGGTGTTCGGTGGATACATCTGAAGGAAAATGGTTGCTCCCTGATTCATATGTGCTGGCAATGGTTACGCTGGCACACAGTCCTACGCATGTGGGTGCCCAGCAGATCACAAAAATGCTAGAACAAGTATGGGTGAAAGATAAAATTTCGAAGATTGCACAGCCCCTTGTTCAGAATTGTATGATTTGCTTACAGCACAATGTGGGGAAGGTGACAATAACTCCAAGGGGAAGCTTTGGGCCCCCTTCTGTTCCCTTCGAGGTCATCCACTTTGATTTTATTGAGATGGAACGGTGTAACAATCTAAAATATGTTCTTGTGATTATTTGTGCTTTTAGTAAATGGGTCGAGGATTTCCCCGTTAAAGATGCTACTGCCATGAACACAGACTATGGTAAAAGAATTCTTTCCACGATTTGGGCTTCCGAGGGTAATTTGGTCGGACAATGGTCCCCATTTTGTTGCAGCAGTAATTTTACAGATATGCACAGTGTTACACATTGAAAAACGATTTCACTCAGCTAGGCATCCTCAAAGTGCTGGGTTGGTAGAGAGACATAACAGCATCTTAAAGAATAAGCTTGCAAAAACATGTGCCGACACCAAACTGAAATGGCCAGATGCCTTACCTATTGTATTGTTAGCCATGCGTACCACACCTCAAACTAAGACTGGGCTCTCCCCATTTGAGGTAGTGATGGGGAGACCTGCTAACATTTGGGGCCTTCCGAAGCCCGAAACCTTAAGGGAGGTCGAGGATGTATTGCTTGTAGACTACTGTAACCAGTTGACTAAAAATCTGTAACTCATTTATCATCAGGTCCAATCAGCTTTACCTGTACGGTTTACGGCCCAGGGCACGATATTCAGCCTGGAAGTTGGGTCCTAGTGAAGGCCTACGAAAGGTCTTCCTGTCTCGCTCCTCGCTGGAGGGGACCCTACCAGGTACTGTTGGTCACCCAAACAGCATTGCGGGTGGCTGGAAAGAAACATTGGATCCACGCGACGCATGTCAAGAAACATCCTCACCCGACGCCACACGTTACAGAAGAAGCAGAACCCCTCGCTGGTGCTGCAATCTCTGATCCTGGAGTAGCAAACAGCACTGTGAGTGCGTCGGAGAATTTCCCTGAGCCCGTGGAGCTTGGGGAACAGTCCATTTCGTCTCTGCAGTCTTTGAAAAAGTCACTTCCGGAAAACACTGTTTTAAGTTCTGCGACTTCCGTCGCCTCCGATACGTTGCTTCCCTCAGGAAGTGACGTTACCTCGTTTCCGGATCAAACAGTTCTGGGTACCACCAGGTACGACCTTCGACGAAGAAAATAGAACTACGGCACGGGTCTTTTCCGTGCATCTGGAAAGAAGAAGTGATTGAAAGTTTTCTCTTGTAAAAGAAAGTTCCTTTTGAACAAAAGGAAAAAAGGGATTCTGCTGGCTAGGGTTGGGAAGGACTAAGAAGTCGCGCGACCGTAGTGTCGCAAGCAACGAACATCAGGGTCGTCGATTGAGAATCTACGATGCCTGCCACCTCCACCGCTGCTCCCCACATTGGACTTAAATAAGGGGGTGACAACTCGGACAACGAACACTGTGCCTGGGCCCTGAAAATGTATTGCTGTGTTGTGTTAATAATAATTGGAATTTGTGTAATTACTGCTATGTGACTTTGGTACTTCGAAGAAATTTACCCTCTAAAACCTCTACTGCCAATTGAGATTGTACCTACTGCTTTGACTCCCTCTGTACACCTTCACACCTTGTCACCTAGAGACTCCCAGCATAGACGAAAGTATCATAATAACACTTTAATGATAGTAATGAATGCAACGCATGCCATTTTTAATAAGAGTAATTTCTGGATTTGCACCCATTTACCGCAACATGGGAACACGGGGCTAGGATGGTATATTCACCCTTTACCTTTAACGACTGCTTGCTATGCTTCACTTAGAGCACTATTCTTTGGCCGTTGGAATGATAGCATCTCAGGGAACTTTGATGGAACTAATTTAAATGATTTTGAGAAACGTGAATTGACTCCCCTGGGATGCTCGCTTTTTGCAAATAGAAGTAGACCTAATTTCACTTCTATTAGGCCATCTGATAAACTATCTCTTCCTTTCCAAACTCTAATTTCCTTTAAAATGGCTCCGATAGGCAATAAGGACGCTGTGCCCCCTTCCTACTCTATTAACCATAGCCCCGATTCAGTCCCTTTTTGTGTACAAAGAAATGGCACTCGGCCAATGGGAGATTTTGAAGGTTGTGTGAACATTGTAAATTTGACCGGGGAGAACAGACCTCTGTATGTAGGGGGGCCTGTTTATTTCGTTTGTGGTAGTTCAGCATTTCCCTGGTTGCCCAAGGATTGGCAGGGAACCTGTTATTTAGGAATCCTGTTACCTGGGGTATTTGTAGCTAGTACATTGGAAGTTTCTAAGGCTCGCCCATGACGGGACTAGAATGGAGATACCCCTGGGCAAGTATTGGGAGATATAGCGAAATAATTTGAGCCCTTTTGGGGACAGATAGCAAACTCTGAAAACATTAGGGGGCTAGCAAGAGTACTGGAGAGAACCTTCAACCGGACCACGGATATACTCTACAATATGACACTAGAACAAAAGGCAATAAGATTGGTAGCACTCCAAAATCGGATGGCATTAGATGTCATCTTGGCAGAACGTGGTGGAGTATGAAAATTAGTGGGGTCCGCTTGCTGTGTTTTCGTACCAGATTCCTCACCGACAATTTTCAAAGCAATACAGAACTTGCACATCCTTAGTTCTGAGGTGCATGTTCCTGTGGGAGATTGGAATATTAGCGACTGGTTCTGGGATTCTCTACGATCCTGGGGTTGGAAGGTGCTTTCTGTTATCCTGGTTATTTTGGGAATCCTGCTATTCCTTTGTTTCTGTTTCCAATGTCTACCTAGTATATGTGCAATGCTAGGGGGATGTTGTGCTCAAGCGGTGAGCACAGTAGGGCACAAAATGTATGCCCCAGATACAGCATCTAAAGAGTTTGTGTTACAAGAGGTTTTGATGAACGACCTAATGGCTATAGACATTACAGATAATGATTCAGGATGTATGGACGACAATGCATGAAGTTATTTACAGAAGTATTATAAATGATATTAGCACTTGGCATAGGCCAAAAGGAGGGTTTGTCGGAATTGAAACAATATTATGCCTCCTATCGCAACAATTGTATGTGTATTGGCCTACGCCAAGTTGTCTAAACATCATATGCGAACAAACTCTGCGGCAAGGTCTTGACCTTAGAGAAAGTAATGTAAGTCGCCATCTTGGATTAAGCCACCATTTTAGGTTCTCTTGTAATGTGGAAGTCACCCTGAACATCAAAATGGAGGCCGAATGAGATTCTGAGTAAGATTCTGGCCGTAGTGACCTCCGTATGCACGAATAATTAATATGCCTGCAGGCCACTTGTCGGGGTCGCGAACTGAGACCTTGTCCTATTGTTGACCTATGTGTAAATGTACAACTATATCAGCGAAACTAATCAAAATGCATATATTATAGGATTGTCCTGGCAAGGAACCCATAAGACCGATTTGTAGAATGTTTAACCCGCGAGGGGGTTGGCCAAGGGCTGGATAAAGAGTATAAAAAGCCCAAGTATTCCAATGTACGGTCTCTCACTAATGCATCAAACCTTCGTTGAAGTTCGTTACATTACTCTGAGAGCCGAATAGCTATACGTTTGTCAATTGACTTTGGTAACTGTTGTAGCTTTTAAATAAAGCACTTGTATGTTCTTTGTAACCTGTGTTGGTTTGTTTCTTTTGGGATTCCCGGCCTCATATTATTTTTCTGTTTCCACAGGTGGTGCCCCCACGACCCCGGTTGACCATGGCCATTTTTTATTTTGTTTTTTCTTTTTTTCTTTTTTCTTTTTCTATCGATTGTGCCTTTATGTAACATTGTGATGCTTTGTGTGGCTTCCAAAGGCATCCACTGTGTGTTCCAGCTGGGCCCATGCAGGTTTGCCTTGTGTTTGTGTTTGAGGCTTGGGGTCCAGACACATATGCCACTCCTGCTTCCCCTTTCCATGGGCTTGCAAGGAGGGCACCATGTGACAGTAACTTATACAGAGGTATTGGGCTTCCAACAGTTGTGTGGCCAGTCTGAAGTCCAAACTGTGTACACACCCCTAGTGGGGATTCATGATGGTTTCTCCACTACATGGTTGATATGTATAGTGTATTTAATATTGCTCATTATGCACATTTACATGTTGCTTCTTCATGTGTTACCTTGCCTGTCTCCATTGCAGATGCAATTCATGCTGTATGCATGACCCTGCCACATTTACCTACCAGCAACAACACTGAAGATGGGAGGGGTCCATGTGGTGGCTTTGTCAGATTGTGACACTTGGGCTATTGTGATTGGTCACTTTCTGATTTTGTTATTGTTGGGTCCTGTATTCATGAATAGTGATGCTGGTAAGTATATTTTCATGTGTGCAGTTTCATTTTCATTTGTGAGATGGAATTGTCTGTGGCCTGTTTCCATCTGAGACGGTGCACTTTGTGACAGTTGTGTCATGCGTTCTGCATTTATTTTGTTGCTTTCACATTGCATGCCATTCCATGGTGTGTCGGGCAGGTGACATAGGGTTTGGGAGGGGTTAGGTGACATACTAGTATTTGGGTGTGCTGTTTTGCAAGGGGGTAGTCCATTATGCAGCATGAATGTGTGGCTTTTGGTCACACGGCATTGGGTTTCTTTAAGTAGCTAGCGATACACACAATGTAGCACTTCCAGGGATACATTCTCATGGTGGTAAGCTTGTGACAGTTGACTGTCCCTTTCTCATCATTGATTGTCATCTGGTATGTGCCAGGCCTGTGTGCACTCGCAGGGGTGGGATTTTAGGTGAAAAATGTAGCCACAAGCTTGGTACAGGCTGCCTCGCCACGTGCCCTTTCCCGTCCCATGTGCAGCAACCGTGCATGAGATTGTCGGTGTGGGGGCACCACCATGTCCACTGGTACGCCCCGCCGGGTTGCAACATTGTTCAGGACACATGCTGCCGCAATGATCCTGCACACTACTGTGGGTGCATATAGCAGCTGTTCACCATATCGCTCAAGGGAGCGGAAATGTGACTTGAGCACTCTGAATGTGCGCTCCACTATGCCCGGGTTGCAATATGGGCTGCGTCGTATCTTACCTTGGGTGGTGTGGTGGGGTTCGGTATTGGCTTCATCATATAGGTGCTCAGAGGGTAGGCACTGTCCCCTGGAGAGGTGATAATGGTTTGTGATTAGTTGGGTTTTGTAATTTCTCAGTGTATGACATGCATGCATGTGCACAGGCATTTGTACTCACCAATGAGCCATGTGTCGCCATGTCTCCCATGTTTATGGGTGACATTCTGAATATGAAACTATCATGGGTGGACCCTGGATAGTTTGCATAGACAGAGGTGATTATTCCTTTGGCATTGCATACCACCTGCACGTTGATGGAATGCCAGTGCTTGCGGTTGCGATAGATGCGCTCAGTGGCCCTAGGTGGACATAGAACCACATGGGTGCAATCAATGGCACAAAGCACTTTGGGGAAGTGTGCAACTCTGTAAATGCCCTGGACCATGGCCTGCCTTTACATGCCTCGCTGGCATGTATATGTGCCTGCGTACTGAGTGGCGTGCAGTCATGATTGCCAACACCTGGTGTAGGCAGCGTGACTGGGTGGGCTGTGAGACACCACCAACTATGGCAGTTGTCTGCTGAAATGACCCAGTGGCCAAGAAACGCACTACATTGCAAACCTTCTCCAAGGGGTTCGGTGCTTGGGAGCACAGGGTGGGTGATGTGAGGTCATCCTCCCACTCAGCAACCAGGTCCAGGATGATATGGGGTGGAAACCTGTACCTGCCATAAACCTGGTAATCGGGCATCCCAAAAAGGCTGGTCCTGGCTAAAAAAATGTGTGGCCTGGCTATCCTCCTCCTCCTGTTGTGTCCCATGACCACTGCTGCGAGGAACAGTACATTCATCATAGCGGTATGAACTTGTTTGTTGTTTGTTGTTTGTGCACACTTTTATGCTGCGTGGGGTCGCTTACACTAGCTTTCGCCTGGCGTTCGTGTTTCCGGCTTAGCGCGTCTTTTGTGGCACATGGGTTTCCCCTGTTCGATTCCATGAATACGTGTCGTTAGCTTGCGTTTGGGCGTTGCAAGAATTTTGCTGCGGTTCTTCCCCCGTAACGCCCACATTTCGCATGTTGTTCCCCATTCCGCATGATCCACCCCCTCTTTAGGTGTGTGTGTTGGGCGTTGTGCGTACTATATCAAGAAGTACAAGCTATATTAAAACACAGGCACATCCATGCACTCTATGGTCATAACTCACATGCTACTGATGTCATGGAACAATTAGCACACATACATGTCAATTGTATGTTCTTGGTGCCAACTCTTGCAAGCTGTTCAAAATTTAATGAAACAATGTTAAAAAAAGAAATGCAACCAATAGTTCAAATTTGTTCCACAGACAAACTGGACGAACATGGTATGACACTACCCATGTGTCAACAAGACACAACAAGGCTAAACAACTTGGAAAACTCTATCTCTAACACAGCTAGATTGGAGAAAATATTCAAACTATCTTTAAACTTTAGAGTAATGCTTAAATGTAACCTTGACATGGACCAAGCACTAATTTATGGAGCACTCGGTACACTTGTTGGCTTTCAAAGATACCCATGTGACAACAACATTCAGTTTGTCAATATTCTCTTTGACAAACTATCAGAAGTTAAAAGGATAGGATGCTCAACAGCCCACTTCCTTCTTTTCAAAGACATGTGTGTACGCAGAGAACAATTTTCTCTAACTCTAGCATATGCAGTCACCATTCACAAATCACAAGGTCTTACCCTAGATAAAGCATTGATAGATATTGATAGCACAGTCTTTAAAGAAGGCATGAGCTATGTAGCAGTATCACTCTTACATACACTTGACTATTTCTAATCCGCTTTGATGCAAGTAAAGTAAATGCTGATGTTCCTTGCATTCTAGAATACAATAGACTGCATTCACTCTACACCCCCCATTTAAAAAACCATCCTGTCCCGCAAAAAAGAAAAACAATGTAAAAGAAAACTACTTCAGACTCAAACTAAGCAGGATCTCAAAGCAATTCCTCCAAAAAAGGTAAAAGAAGCTAATACTTCATCAAGGACCACAACCAAAGAAAAATCTACTGCTTGAACTAACTCAACTACCTCTTCAAAGAATCAACGCACACTCCGAACAAATGACTTGGACACAGAACTGTCAGGCCCATTCACATTTTCAAATACAACTGGTATAATTTGCTATGCAAATGTAGCAATCAATATCATTTTACAATTGCCACCAATTATTCACAAAATTTACTAACACGGGACAGACCAATTGTGTTTGCAAATGTTACTCCTTCACAGAAATGCAACCAACAATCCTGACAACACTTACAGTGTTTCTGTAATAAGGCAGGAATTGGACTACTGTGCTGGAATGGTCAAATTCATTATAAGCACACAAGAAGATCCACTAGAATTTCCAAATACTAGAAAACAAAAATATACTTATAAATGCAATCTTCCAGATTTCATACATGTGGGAACATGCATGCACTCTTTGCAGCCATGTAGCACAAGAAGAAGTTCATAATGAGTGGTTCATATATGTATCCATACCTAACTGTGAATCCATTCCATTTCAGCAACTTGTACAAAATGCACACCATAGCAGATTATGTACTACATGCAATTCTGATAATCGTTCCACCTTATAAATACAGAAACATAGTACATACATAATAATAATGCCTTTATGTTACAATGCAGATGGTACCTAAAACAACTGCAAGCTGACTGGATTCACGCATGGTCAAGTATCACTTGGTAAGAAAACCTTCACAACAATAGCTATAATCTACCACGCAGGAGCCACAACCAATGCAGGTCACTACACTGCATATATAAAAAAGAATTGTGGATGGTATGAATGTAATGATACTACCATTACTCTAAAACAGATATTACCAGCAAATCTTGTAAATGCTTACTTAATATTCTTAAAAATAAAATGTAATAACTAATCTGTGTATGAACATAAACAAAACTTCAACTTCAAAACTATGAACCGTTAGAATACGCAAACAGGTATCTAGCTGCCCCAAGATTCTGCAACAAGCAAACAGATAAATGAATACCACTAAAATCAAACAAGAAATATACAGTTAGAATATGCCAACAGGTATTTAACTGCCCCAAAAATCTGCAGCAAGCCAACAGATAGATGAATACCGAGAAAATGGAAAAATAAATAAACAATTAGAATTCACCAACTACTCTCTAATTGCAACAATACTACCACCCCTTCCAAATCAGAAACCATACACCTATTCAATTCCTCCTACTGAAAACAATGAAAGAAATATATTGTACCATAACATTGAAAGTTTTTTTTTTTTTTAATCCAGCATGGATTTTTTTTTCCACAGACCCAATGATTTAATAAACAAACACAGGAAATGAGCAAATTGCACAGTTCACTGGTTTGAACTATAGTACTTCTAAAGTACTAACTACGAGGGTCGAAAAAATACAGAAATGTCTAGTATGCAATGCAATAACGCATTATGAGCTACCTACACTAACATATGATCTTTTCATTTATCACAGAGATTGCTGGCATATACATAGGGGAAAACACAGACTTGGAAGGCAGCAATGCTTTCTATGTATGAAGATGATCAGTAAGGCTATCAACACTTTCTTATAGTTCTGCTGTTTTTTTTTATTACTGTACTTTCCCTGGATATGCTCATATATGTAAACATTGTACTCACACTACTTTCCTTAGGATCCAGTCACATTATGTGATAGTTATACATAGGGAAGTAGTAGCTTTGAAGCAGAGAAATCATTTCTGTGCATGAAGTTAATCAGTTAGGTTATGAAGATTTTCTGGTAATACTGCTGTTTTTTTGTTTACTTAATTTTCCCTGTATATGCTCATATTTGTATGTGTTGTTTGTTAGTGTTTTGTTTGCAATAATGCAATTATGTAGTAAGTGGGTTTTATTAGGTACTTATTATATGTTAAAGTATTCAGAATTGTAATAAAAAAGCATTTATAATTTTTGTATTTAACATGGCAAGATTATTAATAGTGCACCGCATTCATGTCTGCTGCACACTATAGCTATGTTTCAACATATGTATCTTGGTATACTGGAAAAAACTTCATAATAGAATGCTATTTGGATTAATGCATTGATTAATGCACTAGGTACCACATGATATTTATTCCAATGATCCTTGACACTTTTTTTATTAGCATTACAATAAGAATCCGTTGTACCGACTTTTCATAAAAAGTAAATGCACATGTGATGTCATCAATGACATTTGTGATGTCATCTTTGATGTCCTGGATGTAAGTCTTAGCAGTGCACGGTGGTGGCGCGAGTTATGGTTGCTTAGCTTTTTAAGTTTTTTTTACTGAATTTCATAGGTTTTTAGGAGCGCAACTTAACCATAACGTCCCTTTAACAACGTTTTTTCACTGAATTTCATAGGTTTTTAGTAGCACAACTTAACCATAACGTTCCTGTGACAATGTGTTTGCACTAAATATAGATATATAGATAATTTAAATTTGATAAATGTTCACTAGGATACCTTAGATCATATACATATAACATACAACATACTAAACCCCCTACCTGCGCTAGTGGGTCTGATGTCCGGGGAAAATGCGCCTGTTCGAGTACGGACTCGGACAAAATCAACACTATCCACAAAATCAACACTACCACATCATCTAAAAATCTCTAAACATGGTCAAAAAGCAGCACGTTAATAAATTACATTCAATAATAAATAAGAAGTGAAACTGTGTATATAAGACTGTAACAGTCCAATTACATAGTGGAATGTACCAAAACACAATAAATATGCCTCCAACAGAATTACCTCACAGACGTTCCACAGCACAAATCAACAGGACACATAGGCAGCAGTACCAGCAACACTTTATACACTTTCTGTATTACGTACACTAAAACTATTTTTTTTTTGTACACAGAAATATCTAGTATGTTGGAATGGCTGGAAGAAAAAATTCCTCTGGAGGAAATGAGTGAAGCCAGTGATACTAATGGTAGAGACTACACTTCTCTATATAAGATAATTAATAACCATTACTTTATGTGTACTTAACAAATTTTTTTAATAGACAATACAGACATTAAGCATAATATACCAAGAGAGATATTAGAAGATCCTCTGAAACGAATGGAGCTAAAAATGGATCTGTTAATGAAAAATGTTATTCTTCTGAAAAACTTTGTGGAGGATTGTATAAGAGAAAAAAAGTAAATATCACTGTCCCACATGTACGTGTACTCCCTCTCCATGTCCCATGCAACTATCCCCAAAAACTCCCCAGCAAAACGTTACAATGAGACTTCACTCCCTTCCTCCTCCACCATCCATCATGACCAAACCTCTAATTCCCCTGTTTTTGTATCTGTTTCTGCTTCCCACTCTCTTACATATTTTTTTTTTTTACTTTTCTACAATAACAACATATTAAGTGTGTTGTTAGAATATTACTCTGTGTCTTTTTTTTTTTTTAAAAAGGCAGTTAGGGTGTCAGCGGACAGCGTGACTGTCCGGGATGTCCTCAATTAAACAAATTGGGGGTGTCCTAAGGACACTACACCTGTTTGTATTGTTGGCAATGAAAATGGAGGTGTCCTAAGGACAAACAAGATGTCCACCTTACCGCAATTAACCAAAATGGGGGTGTTGTAAGGACACTATACCTGTTCGAATTGGCAGTAGTCAAAATGGAAGTGTCCACAGAACACTAAAGACGTCTGCATGTTCATAGCTAAGCAAAATAAATTGTCCTAAGAAAATAACCCCTGTTTGCATTTTCCGTAACCACAATAAATATGTTTGTAGAACACATAGCCTGGCTGCCTGTCCGGAAAGTTGTGACACACATTTGTTTTCTTTGGGGACCTGAACACTGTAGAAAACCCGCATGCATGTGTAGCACACCCTTCACCCTACGAACATCGTGCCTTTCCGCAACTGTCTACCGCACGTGTGTCACATTTTTAATTAGTTTGGGGACTGGAACACTGTTCGTAGAACACTTGCACACATGCGTTGACCCGACCCCGTGCATTTAGTGTCCCATTCGCATTTGGTGTCCCATTCGCCAACGTTGTGGAAATCGAAATAATATTGTACCTCCTATCGCATTGTTTGAATGTATGTTGGCCTACGCCAAGTTGTCTAAAAACATTGTGTACATATATTCCGCGGCAAGGTCTTGACCTTAAATGTATTGTGCAAATCGCCATCTTGGATTAAGCCGCCATTTTAGGTTCTCTTGTAGTGTGGAAGTCACCCTGAACAACAAAATGGAGGCCGAATGACATTTCAAGTGGGATTCTGGCCGTTGTGACCTCCGCACACGTGAATAAATAATATGTCCGCAGGCCACTTGTTAGGGTCGCGAACTGAGACCTTGTCCTCTCCCTGACCTATGTGTAAATGAACAACTGTATCAGAGAAACTGATCAAAATGCATACATTATGGGATTGACCTGGCTACGAACCCTAGGTTGGTTCTGAGAATGGTTAACTTGCGAGGGGATTGGCCAGAGCTGGATAAAAAAGTATAAAAACCCAAGTATCCCGATGTTCGCTCTCTCACACCAACACGGCGAACTACCGTTGATGGTTCGTCCTGTTACTCTGAGGGCCGAATAGCTATCCATATGTCAATTTACTTTTGGTAATTGTTGTAACTTTGAATAAAGCACTTTGTATGTCCTTTGTAACCTGTGTTGGTGTGTTTCCTTTGGGCTTCCCGGCCTCATATCAATTTTTCTGTTGTTCCACAACGTGTCCTCAACATCATCATGTGACGGCACCCACGCTAAGCGTAATGAACACTGTTCGGGCCCCCGGACACCTAAAAGTGTTTTTCAGCAATCCAAGTTATTTTGCTGGGAAAGTTCACCCTTGCACATGTCCTAGATTACATCCATGGCAATCTGCATACTTCATGGAATTATTTGAGCCCTTTCTTGGTGTTCGAAGTGTCCTGGGACAGCGCGGTTGTCCTCGGACACATTGAAAAATCGTAGCACAGGGAATTAAAATTTAAATACTGTGCCCCATTTACCCTTTGAGGTTGGCTCTGAAAAGAGCGAGTTTTTTTTTTCAGACACACCTTTTTTTTTATTTTCCTCCAAAAATCTTCAGATTTGCTTTTCCAAAGCACCTCTTAGGTTACAAAACAGCATGGAATTTCCCAAAAAGGATAACAACATGCCATCTTCCTTAAAGTAATCAACATTACCAGAGTCAATGTTGTCATTGTTGCAAAAGAACATGCCAGCTCTAGTCATAAAAGCAAACATGCCTCGGTTGATTAAGCACCTACCAACATTTGGCGGTTGACAAAAAACAGAACTATTGTCCCATATTCGCCTGGGTATCAAACCAGAAAAAAATATTTTGGAATTTGGAAGTAGTTTCATTACTGCTTGAACCAAGCTTTGTCAATCTTGCAACAAAGTACTGACATAGCACAAATGACACCACAGTGCAGAACAACCACATGTGGACTATTATATCTAGTCATATCCTGACAAACTTCTAGAATTGCCTGCAAATTAAAACCGGGCACAGTGCACCACACCACCTCCACTCCTTGTATGTCAAAATGGTTAGCCACATTACTAGATTTAGCATACTTCTCCAAACCATTCACTAACATATCTCCAAGCACCACCACCCTGACTTTCTCCACCTCCACCTCTGTCATCTTCACTACACACAGCCTCTCTCAATACGAAGCAGAACCTCAAAACCTAATTGGCTAAGCCTCAAAATACACTCCCATTTCATACTCGGAAGCCCCGGATATGGCATGTCCTGTCTGCGATCACCCGTGCTGTCCATGGAGAGCATAAGTAACACTGCGGCAGCCCTTCTACCCTTTCCACTTCACTCTCTGCACCATTCCCTCATTGGATACTATTAAGCATTCACACAGCCATCCACCAATCACATGCAAGACCACTACATCTAACTCCATCATCACAATTCAGCACTTTAAATATACTGTTGATCACTCTGAGTACAATTGCGCTGTGACTGCAAATCACCTGCAGCAACTACTAGTCAACATTTCTACTTGCGGATACATGCACATTCACATGCATGAACACAAACTACAGGTATGAATATTTTTGGCACAGTACATCATACATGCCAACATTCTGACCACACTGGGAGGGACATTTCCTCCGCAAAATCGGGAGACAACATTTGTTTCATAAGAATGCATTGGGCAAAGGTGTAGTTTTGGCGGGAGAACCTGAAAAATAACAATAATTTTCACTGAAAAATCGGGAGGTTTGGCATGTATGATGCCCTGTGTAACCAGTAAAACAAACTTACTGTCATTTCCCCCATCTGCTATGATCAAGTGTCACTTACAAAGTTGTCTGCTCTCCAAATTTGTATTTACCCATATTGTTAACTGCAATGTGCAAACTGTTATTTTCTTCATTCATTCTATCATTTCTATAACCACTGCCACATACTTAACCACATTTCAACCATGATAGCATTTAATGCATTATAATGCATAGGATGTACATACAATTTCCTTTCTATACATTCTGCACATTTCACATTCATTCTATCATTTCAACTTCCTTTACAAATGACTATATTAGTAATCAGACACAACACACACAGCTATCTGTCATTTCATGTTAAAAGATGGGAGAAATAACAGTATAATTAAGGAAATAGGTTTTCTAGTGTGTTATAAAATTACACACAGCCTGGATGAGTACATGCATCTTTATATATTCACAAAGATAGCCAATATCACTTGAAAGGCTCCCAACTGAAACAACACCACTGCCTCTACAACTGTTCTTCCAATCTACACCGTTCTCTCATTCCAGCTGGTTGCCCATTTCGTTCTAGATTTCACAACAGTTTTCAACTATGCACAGGTGCAGTCATATCTATCACAGCATCAAAAAATATGTACAGTGTTGTAAAGTAAGACATACAACATCTCCCTCTTCCCTTCAGTCTGCAACACAAGCACCAGGTCCTTCCTTACAACCCTTACTTTATTTCAGACCCTCCCATCTCCAAGCATGACAGAATCACCCAGTACTTAGTGAATCACCTACTGAGTAATAAGCTGCTGACCCCATCAAATCCTTCTGATTTATTTCCCACACCTTCCCAGATACATACATAGCATACTTTTCGATGCAATTCCTGTCATTTCCCCTGTAAAAATACCAAACAAAGCATACGATTATTTCATCTATGCCCTAATATCCAATAACACTGCCTTACAAAGCCAAGTGTGATCTATGCACTTACTATTGAACTCATTTCTAAAGCACATTCAACTAACAGATTCTATATAAAATATACAGAATGCACATAGCCAAAGAAAGTGCATGTACATGCTATGCACAGTTATCAGAAAGCACTACTACTGCAAAAATAAAGACATCTATGTCTACATTAACATTATTGCTATTAACACATATATTTACTAACTTCTGTCTTTCACAATTGCAGTGAAGACCACTTTCCTGAAAAGCAGCAGCGACTGAAGTACGAATGAGAACTCAGAAGAAACCTACTCTTTCCATCCAAAAAAGTAAATGCAATACGTCCATAATGTTCTGTCACTCAAACACGGTAGAATTCTAGTATTCTAGAACAAACAATGGTATTAACCCTGCAACATTGATTCAATATTAGTGCTTCCCCCACTAGCTCCATACTTTCTATTGCAATCTGAACACCAGTATAGTAACACACAAATACAGGAATAGCCTTCCCAACCTAATGCATCAGCCTATTGCACACTCACATACCTCTACATAGATCCTTACCATCATACTCAGACACTCATGCACAAAGCACACATACTCTGCACAAGATCACAACCCACACTTTCTTTTTCTCTCCAACAGACCCCAAAGAATGCCTAACAAAAAGCAAATCCATAGAAAGCAACGCAGAACAAGTAAACAAAATCACACTAAAAGTCTCCAAAATAAGCATCCACCTCTAGCAGAATTTTTACAAACAGTTTAAACAAAACAGCTAATACAGTCATTAAGCGAAATAAAACAAGCTTCCAGTATAGTAACTTTGCCTCATCTTTCAAAATGTAAAACAGAACAGAAAGTGATTAACAAGGCTGCAGCTACCACTATTGCTAACACTGCACCTATAAATCTTGATCTACCGGTAAGTAAGCATGCCAAAGAAATTCTTTTACAAAAAATGTTCCACCACAGAGTCCTTCAGAACCTAATTAAAACAGGAGAGAAATCACGCACAACCCTTAAAACCTACCGTAGAAAATGAATCCTAGAAACTCTCATAGACAGTGCAATCCTTCTCAAAAACAAATTATTTATTTTAGTTTTAAACAGAATGAAACCACTAATAAAACTAAGTACTAAACTACAAAAAAGACTTTTCAATAAACGGAATATCAACAAAGATAACTTGACAAACATCTGTGGAGGTGAATGGAGCCACAGCACGAGTCCAGAAACATGTTTCAATGAAGAAGCATACACACAAAAGCAATTGCCAGTCATAGCAGTGGACGATGCTACCTGTTGTTGCCTGCAATGCTGCTGGGGTTGCTGTCTGGGTTGTATTTGCTGTGCTCTTTGCTGATGCTCATTATACCATTGTTCGTTCTGCCCGCTCCTCCTCATTGGTAACCCATAGGGGCTGCCTGGATGTGGGTGACCACACTGCTGTTCATTCCCCATGGGAGGTGGCCCTTGGTAATATCCCATTGGTCGCATTCGGCATTCTCTAGAAAAATGTCCCCACTTCCCACAATTCCAACATGACCCTTGCTGCCCTCCCCTCATTCCTTGTCCCCCAAATCCTCTATTTCCCATTCCCCCAAATCCTCCTCTTTGTCCCCGGTACCCACCTCCTCCTCTTGCGGGTCTGCCCTGCCATTGGGGGCCTTCGCACTGCTCCTCTCCTTCTTATTGCTCCTGTCTGTTTGCAGATAAAGACGCAAAAATAGGGCTCCTGGTTGGGAACCTATTCTACCCAGGAGGGTAAACTAGAACAAAATATACAAATGAATAGGTCCAAAGGACGTTATGCTCAAAGATACACTCCCAGACAAAAGCAACAGATTGACTTCTGCATATATAAAAAAGGAATCACTCTTCACTACTGTCTAGTAGAGATAAAAAAAACACTTGTTTTTATATTCAGAATAAATTATTCAGAAAAAAGACATCACAAACAGGTTGGCTACACCTGAACAAGGAGAAACGTTTTTTTGAAACACACACTGAACCGAAACATTTCGGAACGAACTCCTAATAGTGTGTGTATAACATGGACCAAAAAACAAATGGGGTTTGTCAACAGATTCACATAACAATGTGTGCAGATTTAACATATACTTCTAAAAACATGTAAAACAAAAATAGTAACACAGACGAATATTTTGCTTGTGGGAACAGTCTGAATAAGCTGTAGCTTAAGGGAGTAGTGTGTCTACACCAGGTGTTTCAGCCATTTCTCAGGGGGCTAAGTGTGCCCCGTCTTTAAACACGGCCTTCATCAGGACAAGGTTCAGGGTAGACTGATGTCTTAACTGCAGGGAAAATAGTAAGGGAGAGGTCTGAGCGTAAGGGTGATTAAGATTGACTAAATCAAACTGTGTGGATAATCAAAAAACACACAGCTTACCTGTGGAGCTATGAATGCCACAGGTATAGGGCTTATACTGCAAAAGCCACGTGGGCTTGTCTCTGTGTGATCCTGCAATGACCGAGTGAGGCAAAGACAAAAGAGAGATAAGGGAATCGAAATTAGTACAATACCCTCACTATCATGTCCGCGAAACATAAAAACATTTTTTTATATATGTGCGCAGGTTTCTTACCTCACAGTGGAGGTGTACATCATCAGATAATAAATGGTTCAAACCGGTGAAATGGTCACATCGACTATTCACAGGATTCACGGCTGTTGGACAAAGATGTCAACATATCAACAACAATGGCCGGGTTGTAGAAACTTAAAACACTCGCTCCAAATGTGAGCGAACCAACCCCAAGTTACATTTCTGTTATTTTAGAGGGGGGTGCTGGCTGGCAGTGTTGTAGTTGCACGTCCTCCTCTCATGTCAGATCCGAAAAGACTGCGGACGTCTGGCGGAAAGCGTTGGAAATGCTGTTGCTAAGGCCCTGTAAGTTTATATGCGGCGGCCATTTTGGATGGGGAAAGGATCGAGTGGTGACTAAAAAGAGTGCATCCACTTGATCCAAAGCGAGATAGATCAAGGCAAACAATTATGAGTGCCTAATTTCCCATGCCCGTGTTGGAAGTCAATTTAGAAACTTTTTTTCGGACGCCCGGTTGCCATGGTAACCGACAGCGTCGCAGGGAGGAAAAAACCCTCGGGAGAATATGGAGTGTTATATTTAACACAATTCAAATGGACACGGCGATGACAGGCCCCGGGGGGTTATGATTATAATCGAAAGTGGGTCCTGTAACTATTGATCCCCGGTTGAATTAGCATATTATAAAGGTCGATAAATTTGGACCATTGTGTCAGTCACAAAAGGAACACACATGTTAATTGTTACAGACAAAGGAAACATTATTATGCATACCGGGGAAGAAAAAGTCAAAAGAAATTTCAAACAAGACCTCTGCGTGTGTTCATAAATATTTGCCAAATGCATACAAGCGAGTGATAAATAGACATAAATCTGGAAAAATGTAACTGATGGGGACAATTCCCATGTGTATTTCACCAATGCACACCCTAGCCAAAACTGTGAATGTAGAACATCAAAATGTGGAGGCATAGGATGGTCATACTTGTGATAATTGACCCAAACGATACAACTAGAAGTATTCAAGTCCCGGGTTCTACAAATCACTTCAGTAGACTGAATAGTGTGTCTGATTACAGAAAAGACTTCCACTCTACTGAGATGTTTAAACCTACTTGTACAGTGTTGGGTCTATGCACCCAGCGTTGCTCTAATTGAGTGAGTGTTTTATTCAGATCTCTCCCACGTCTCGTCGCTTTTACTTTTTGCAAGACAAACCATCTTAGATCACTGTCACTGTGTTTTTTCTTAACAAAATGTTCAACTAGAGGTTTGTCAGCCACACGGTTCCTGATGCAGGAACGGTGTTCAGAGATGCGCATTTTAATGGCACGAATTGGCTTGCCCACATAAATGAGTTTGCAGGGGCATTGTATTATATATATGAATCCCTTAGTGTTACAGTTAGTGAAATCCGTCATGTTCCATTTTACTTGTCCATGTTCGAAAGATTTCTTCTGTAGGGTCAATGCACATGCCACACACTGGCCGCATTTGTGGTGACCCAATATTGGTGGTAAATTCCATAGTGTGATCTGAGGTTGGGGTGGTGGCACACACCTCGAGAAATTTGTTTGGAGAACAAATCCAAGAAAGAGTTGGGAAGACTTGTATGTGTGACCACTTTTGGACCTCTGAGTCTTCTGATCCAGAGAACTATCAAAAAAACTGGCACTTGGTAAAAAACCCTGGCACTTTACAACATGTGCCGTATTTTGCCTTCAAGAAGAACAGGAACCTCAGGGATACTCTTGTACACACATTTCTAGAACCACCACCCCAACCTCAGAACACACTATGGAATTTACCACCAATATTGGGTCACCACAAATGCGGCCAGTGTGTGGTATGTCCATTGACCCTACAGAAGAAATCTTTCGAACATAGACAAGTAAAATGGAACATGACTGATTTCACTAACTGTAACACTAAGGGCGTCATATATATAATACAATGCTGCTGCAAACTCATTTATGTGGGCAAGACAATTCGTGCCATTAAAATGCGCATCTCTGAACACTGTTCCTGCATCAGGAACCATGTGGCTGACAAACCTCTAGTTGAACATTTTGTTAAGAAAAACCACAGTGACAGTGATCTAAGATGGTTTGCCTTGCAAAAAGTAAAAGCGACGAGACGTGGGGGAGATCTGAATAAAACACTCACTCAATTAGAGCAACGCTGGGTGCATAGACTCAACACTGTACAAGTAGGTTTAAACATCTCAGTAGAGTGGAAGTCTTTTCTGTAATCAGACACACTATTCAGTCTACTGAAGTGATTTGTAAAACCCGGGACTTGAATAGTTCTAGTTGTATCGTTTGGGTCAATTATCACAAGTATGACCATCCTATGCCTCCACATTTTGATGTTCTACATTCACAGTTTTGGCTAGGGTGTGCATTGGTGAAATACACATGGGAATTGTTCCCATCAGTAAAATTTTTCCAGATTTATGTCTATTTATCACTCGCTTGTATGCATTTGGCAAATATTTATGAACACATGCAGAGGTCTTGTTTGAGATTTCTTTTGACTTTTTCTTCCCCGGTATGCATAATAATGTTTCCTTTGTCTGTAACAATTAACATGTGTGTTCCTTTGTGACTGACACAATGGTCCAAATTTATGGACCTTTATAATATGCTAATTCAACTGGGGATCAATATTTACAGGACCCACTTTCGATTATAATCATAACCCCCCGGGGCCTGTCATCGCCGTGTCCATTTGAATTGTGTTAAATATAACACTCCATGTTCTCCCAAGGGTTTTTTCCTCCCTGCGACGCCGTTGGTTACCATGGCAACCGGGCGTCTGAAAAAAAGTTTCTAAATTGACTTCCAACACGGGCATGGGAAATTAGGCACTCATAATTGTTTGCCTTGATCTATCTCGCTTTGGATCAAGTGGATGCACTCTTTTTAGTCACCACTCAATCTATTCCCCATCCAAAATGGCCGCCGCATATAAACTTATGGGGCCTTAGCAACAGCGTTTCCAACGCTTTCCGCCAGATGTCCGCAGTCTTTTCGGATCTGACATGAGAGGAGGACGTGCAACTACAACACTGCCAGCCAGCACCCCCCTCTAAAATAACAGAAAGGTAACTTGGGGTTGGTTCGCTCAGATTTGGAGCAAGTGTTTTAAGTTTCTACAACCCGGCCATTGTTGTTGATATGTTGACATCTTTGTCCAACAGCCGTGAATCCTGTGAATAGTCGATGTGACCATTTCACCGGTTGGAACTATTTATTATCTGATGATGTACACCTCCACTGTGAGGTAAGAAACCTGCGCACATATATAAAAAAATGTTTTTATGTTTTGCGGACATGATAGTGAGGGTATTGTACTAATTTCGATTCCCTTATCTCTCTTTTGTCTTTGCCTGACTCGGTCATTGCAGGATCACACAGAGACAAGCCCACGTGGCTTTTGCAGTATAAGCCCTATACCTGTGGCATTCATAGCTCCACAAGTAAACTGTGTGTTTTTTGATTATCCACACAGTTTGATTTAGTCAGTCTTAATCACCCTTATGCTCAGACCTCTCCCTTACTATTTTCCCTGCAGTTAAGACATCAGTCTACCCTGAACCTCGTCCTGATGAAGGCCGTGTTTAAAGATGGGGCACACTTAGCCCTCTGAGAAACGGCTGAAACACCTGGTGTAGACCCACTACTACCTTAAGCTACAGCTTATTCAGACTGTTCACACAAGCAAAATATTCGTCTGTGTTACTATTTTTGTTTCACATGTTTTTAGAAGTGTATGTTAAATCTGCACACATTGTTATGTGAATCTGTTGACAAACCCCATTTGTTTTTTGGACCATGTTATACACACACTATTAGGAGTTTGTTCCGAAATGTTTCGGTTCAGTGTGTGTTTCAAAAAAACTTTTCTCCTTGTTCAGGTGTAGCCAACCTGTTTGTGATGTCTTTTTTCTGAATCATTTATTCTGAATATAAAAACAAGTGTTTTTTATATCTACTAGACAGTAGTGAAGAGTGATTCCTTTTTTATATATGGAGAGGTTACTCTGTTGTTTTTGTCTGGGAGTGTATCTTTGAGCATAACGTCCTTTGGACCTATTAATTTGTATATTTTGTTCTTGTTTACAGATAAAGTTGCTGCCATTCTCGCTGGTGTATTTCCAGACACCTCCTCTCCTTCCCCCTCCCTGGCAGTGGGTAGTGTTGAATTCATCGCTGCGACCTTCACTAATTTACTCTGAACCAATTTTGCTTCGGCTGCCAACCTTCTCTGTGCTATCTCTTTTTCTCTTTCTTTGATCCTCCTACAATGCTGTACTATAATGCTCTGAATCTCCGGCCAGCCCTTGGCTTCTGTCAAGCTATTTTATCCAAGGCCTTCTGTACCTCCTTCGGGAGCCCTTTTTAATTATGAAGTAAAATAAGGCGGTGGATAGGTCCAAAGCCTTGCCAGTTTCTGATCTCCACAGGTCTTGCACTCGAAGGATGAATTGCGTAGCCTCTTCCTCTTCTCTCATCGTACACTCCATTACCAAAAGTAAGTCTGGAGTGTCTAGGAAGTTCCTCCACAATGCATCCCATACTTGTGCTCTTATATTGTTGAATGACGACCCATCATGCTGGTCAAAGTTCATTGTTACTCCCGGGAAACCGGCCTTCACCCACACCCCGTCTGCTTGATCACCGACAGCTGACACTAATAAACTTTTTACATCCCCTATTGCCAATGGTAACCCTCCTGTGTTCTTTTTGAATGCATGTATCCACTTCCCCACCCCACCCGAAAGTGAAGGGAGGAGTTTCAACAGGTTATTTTTGTCCATCTGTGTCCATGGTATGTAGTGCGGTCTCCCTGCTCCGTTATGTATCAGAGGCATCTGTAATTTGGACTTACCTCCTTTTTTACTTACTGTTCCCTTCTTTGTTTTACTTACCAACATGTTTCCTACTCTTTGCCTCAACCTCCCTTGCCACCTTGGGAGCCATCCCCCATCCTCCGGGTCCAATCCGTAATGGGAGCGAAAATCATGCCGCTGCCACTCTCTCCTCGTTCTCATCCAAATCACTCCATAACTCATCTATCTCCTCTTCTGACTCTCTATCTCCCTGTCCCTCTCATCTTTTGTCATCTGCGGCTTCCGCATGTACTATTCTTATTGGTTTGTCATGTAAATGGAAGAAATACTCTCCTGATTGCCACTCATGTTCTGGTCCATTTGGCACACTCCCCTGTGGTGGCGGAGATGGTGTAGACCGCCCGCTATGCTGGGTGGAGGTGTTAAGTCACTCGCCACACTGGGGGGTGCCTCTCCTCCCGCCGGCTGTCATGACCCATAGAACTTGCCCTTTCTGGACCTCCTGGTCCTTATCGCGCCGGGGCTTGTATTGCTTGTTACTCCCAACATGGCCGCAACAAGCAACTTGCCTCACACCAGCTTTCACGTTGCACAAGGCACGTCCTATAAATTGGCCACGCCCCCGCGGCCCCGCGTGTCTCAATGCTATCATTAGGTAGTGACTTGACATGTGTGTGCTGTTCGGCGATTCTTCTATCCAAGATCCTGATTTCCTTCCTCCTTCCTTCTCCCTTTTCCTCTATTCGACTCCTGGAATCCCCATTCTTAGCGACCGCTATCTACTTTCCTGGACATCCTGGAACAGCGTCCTTCCCGGAGCTCTGAACGCGCTCTGCAGCTGGACGAGACTCGAGCGAGTCTATACAAGACCCGATCTGTCCACAAGAGGAATCCTCCCGCGGAACAGAGCAAGAAGCGATCCCAGGTGAGACGGGGGGAGATTTACGACAGTTTGAGACGCCAAACGACTGACACTGATACTGCTATGGAGAAAGCAGTCCAGGACCTTATGCGTGGCATGCAAGAGCTCACAACTGAAGTACAGAACTTAAAGGCTGAGAATGCTTCGCTAAAGCAGATAGTTTTGTCTCACGACCCCGCTAACAAGGACAGTGTGTTACTTGGTGGAGTGGTGGACAAATATGATTTATCGGCAAAATCCTTACGTGGATTCCTGGATTCCTGCTTGGTGCATTTTACCTTTAAGCCCTATTATTTTTCAACTTCTAGGGCGAAGGTGGGCTTTATTATCTCGCACCTCACAGGGAACGCGTTAACCTGGGCTACGCCCTTAGTCAACTCAGGGGATGCTCTCCTGGATGATTATGATGGATTCATTCAGGCACTCAAGACTATGATCGACCGCTCAGAACAGGTTTTTAGTGATCAAGAACGCTTACTTGATTTTCGACAGGGTACCCAGGATATGCTAACATACATTACTAGATTCAAACAACTGGTCAAGGAAGCGGATTGGTCCTCTGAAGCAAGTTTCACTCTATTTCACAGGGGTCTAAACGAGGACATTAAGGATGAATTAGCCCAGGTGGCTCGTCCTAGTTCCTTCCAGGCTCTTATGGATCTAGCCCTGCAGATAGACTTTCGAGTACAGGAGAGAAAGGCTGAAAGAAGAAAGACCAAGACACCTTTTCAAAAGAGTTCCCTTGAGACCTCTGTTAAAACCGATTCTGACCCAACCACTGACACAGATCCGGAACCCATGCAAATCGGAGCCTTCCGTGGGCCCATTTCCCCTCAAGAAAGGATGAGAAGGATCCACACAGGCCTGTGCATGTATTGTGCCTCGGATAAACATCTTGTTAGAGAATGCCCTGTAGCCCCTCCACGGCGTTCTGGAAATGCCAGCTCCCAATCCTAGGTGGAGCCAGGTGTCGGGAGAGAGATGTTTGCTCCACATCAATTCCATCCTTGAACTCTCCTGGACAAAATAGTTTGGTGATACTACAGGCCTTCCTCTCACACTCCAAAGACAAGACCTATCCCATTCTGGCCTTGGTGGACTGCGGAGCTATGGGAATTTTCAATGATCAAGACTGAGTTGTTAGTCATCATATTCTGTATGAGACACGAAACACCATGCAGCCGGTGGAAGCTATTGACAGAAGACCCCTCTCTTCAGGACCCATAAGCCTGCAGACTAAAGAGATCCATCTTTCCATAAATCATCATCAAGAGCGGATTACATTCGACATCATTAAGTCAGCCCATTACCCCATGGTTTTGGGTATGCCCTGGTAACAAAAGCACAATCCGTATATCAATTGGACAGCAGGATCATTATTCCTGGGCTCAGAGTTCTGTATGTCCCACTGCCTATCCCTGGGCCCTTCCTCGATAACTCCTAAAGAACCTCCAAGAGACCAAGAAACACCATTCATGGTTTCAAATATCATACAAGTTCCAGAGTCCTATCAGGAGTATGCTGTTGTATTTTCTACCGCCATAGTCCAAGCCTTACCCCCTCACAGGCCTGAAGACTGTGCCATAGATACAGATCCCTCAGCTGTAATTCCCTTTGGCCGAATGTTCATCCTTTCCGAACCTGAGAAAAAGGCCCTTCGGGAATACCTCAACACCAATCTTGAAAACGGCACCATAAGACCCTCGAAATCTCCAGCGGGTGCTTCGTTGTTCTTCGTTCCCAAGAAGCACACCAAGGAACTCAGACCTTGCCTCGACTATTGAGGCTTAAACCAATGCACCCTTAAAGATCGATACCCACTGCCCCTGATTTCGGATATCCTGGAAGCTGTGAGAGGAGCCGTGATTTTCATGAAGCTGGATTTCTGGGGTGCCTACGATTTAATTCGAATCCGGGAAGGGGACGAATGGAAGACAGCCTTTAGAACACCCTTTGGTCACTTTGAATACCTAGTCATGCCTTTTGGACTAGCCAATGCTCCCGCAGTCTTTCAGCGTTTTATGGACAGGGTGTTCTCTGATATGTTGTTCCTCTTCGTCATTGTCTATCTGGATGACATATTGATTTTTTCCAAAGATCCTCTAAAACATGAGGAACACGTAAAGGCAGTACTACAACGACTTTGTGAAAACAAACTGTTAGCCAAACCCGAAAAATGCTTGTTCCACGTTACTTCTGTTCACTACCTAGGATTCATCCTTACCCCAGAAGGAATTGGCATGGACCCTTCGAAGGTAAAGGGCATTCTGGCTTGGCCTGCTCCCACTTCTGTGAAACGGGTGCAATCCTTCCTGGGGCTCGCCAACCTCTACCGGAAGTTTATTTCTACCTTTTCCGAGATTGTTCAGCCGATAGTAGCTCTATTGAAGAAGGACACCCCCTTTATCTGGTCTACATCGCAAGATAAAGCATTCCAACGATTGAAGACAGAGTTCACGCAAGCCCCCATCCTGACCCAGCCCGACACAAATCGCCAATTTCTAGTGGAAACGGATGCATCTAACTACGCCATAGGGGCGGTCTTGAAACAGGAACTTGAGGATGGACTGGAACACCCCATTGCTTACCTTTCACAAACCCTGACCCCCAGTGAGACTTACTATTCCGTCCTGGAAAAGGAACTCTTGGCCATCCGCCAAGCCTTCACTGAATGGCAACACCTACTTCTGGGTGCTAGATATCCAGTTCAGGTCCGCACAGATCATCGGAATCTCCAAATCCTACAGTCATTGGAGTGCAGGAACAGTCGTCAGGCCTGTTGGGCCTACTTCTTTGCCCAATACCAGTTTCAAATCACTCACATTCCCGGATCACAAAACATGATTGCTGACGCCTTATCTCGACGTCCAGACTACGCAGCCACTGTGGACAAGGCCTATCCTAAGATGTTTCCCTAAACTATCTTTGTAGCTCAAGCAATCAATCTCCTGGAAGAAATCTGAGTGCAAACCCAGTCCTCTGACCTCTGGAAGGAAATTTCAAGTAAGAATCCATGGAATCTAAGAGTCAAGGAAGAATATCTATTCAAGGACAATGCACTGGTCATTCCTACGCAGAAATTACAACACAAGGTAATAAACCTCTGCCATGATAATAATAAATAATAATAATAATAATTTCGCATTTATATAGCGCTACAAACCCTCAGGTATCTGAGCGCTGCTTATTATTACCCACAGTGTGTGGTGCTCATTTATCGACCTCGGAAGGATGAAAGGCTGAGTTTGGCCCTGCCGGGATTCGAACCTGCGTTAGCAAGCTCTGCACTGATGTCAAAGCGAGCGCTCTACTCGCTGTGCCACTTGACCGACGTTACCCCTCACTCCGGTCATCGTGGTATAATTAACACCCTCCGTCTTATACAAACACAGTTTTGGTGGCCTCAAATGAAGACCGACGTACAACAGTATGTCAAGGCTTGTACTGTCTGCAGTCAAAACAAACATGATAACAAGAGACCGGCGGGTCTTCTACTGCAACCATCGCTGCCAACAAGACCATGGGAGTTTATTGCTACAGACTTCATTGTGGAGTTACCACCTTCCCGAGGGTACACGACCATCATGGTAACCATAGACTTGTTCACCCATATGGCTCATTTCACACCTTTGTATAAACTACCATCCTCCTCAGAACTTGCTGGAATCTTCCTGGAACATATTTTCCGTCTCCATGGACTTCCTTCCAAGATCATATCGGACCGAGGACCTCAATATGTCTCACAATTCTAGAAACATCTCTGTCGTATTCTAGGGATCCAACGCGCTCTCTCATCAGGTTATCACCCACAAAGCAACGGAGCCACGGAACGTGTTAATCAAACTTTGGAGCAATATCTTCGTTGTTTGCCACCAAGGTTCAGGATGACTGGTCTCTCCTCATACCCCTGGCCGAGTTTTCCTAAAACAATTCCGATCACTCAGCACTCAAGGTTAGCCCTTTCTATTGCAGTCAAGGTTTTCACCCGTCCGTTTTACCTTCTGTTCTTCCACATCCCACTCCAGTACCTACTCTCGACTCTTGGATACAGACTCTCATCAACATTCACAAGGAAGCCAAGGAACAATTTAAATAGGCTCAAACACGCACTAAGCTCTATGCGGATTCCAAGAGAAGACCAACCCCTCTTATTCTGTTGGTGATCAAGTCTGGTTGTCCTCGAAACTATTACCCCGACATCTACGGCCAAACAAATTGGCTCCTCGTTACTATGGACCATTTTCCATAAAGGAAGCCGTCAATCCTGTCTCATTCCGACTCAAGCTACCCGATTCCTGGAAGAAAATACACCCAGTCTTTCACAACTCCCTATTGAGAACTTAAATCCAATCCTCCCGTAAATCCTGCAGACCCAGTCCTGTTGTTGTGAATGATCAGCTAGAATATGAAGTGTTCCGAATATGCGATTCCAGGTATAAACGGGGTTGACTTCAATACCTGGTTTAATGGAAAGAATACCCTCCTAGCGAGAGAACCTGGGAACCAGTTTCTAACTTAAATACCCCTCGACTGCTTAGAAGATTCCATCTCATACACCCGGGCAAACCTGGTGGAACAGGTCTTCGGAGGAGGCATGCTGTCATGACCTATAGAACTTGCCCTTTCTGGACCTCCTGGTCCTTATCGCGCCGGGGCTTGTATTCCTTGTTACTCCCAACATGGCCGCAACAAGCGACTTGCCTCACACCAGCTTTCATGTCGCACACGGCACGTCCTATAAATTGGCCACGCCCCGTGGCCCCGCGTGTCTCAACGCTATCATTAGGTAGTGACTTGACGTGTGTGTGCTGTCCGGCGATTCTTCTATCCAAGATCCTGGTTTCCTTCCTCCTTCCTTCTCCCTTTTCCTCTATTCGACTCCTGGAATCCCCATTCTTAGCGACCGCTATCTACTTTCCTGGACATCCTGGAACAGTAGTCTTCCCGGAACTCTGAACGCGCTCTGCAGCCGGATGAGACTCGAGCAAGTGTATACAAGACCCGATCCGTCCACAAGAGGAATCCTCCCACGGAACAGAGCAAGAAGCGATCCCAGGTGAGACGGGGGAGATTTACGACACCGGCAGCATCTATCCCCTATCACACTATACCCTACTGCGGGCCTCGATAATAATGGGTAAAGCTTAGTGAGATCATTTTCTCCTGTTTTACTGAACACTCCTCCACCGTTACCCCCTCTCGCTCCATCGCGGCTGCCTGCCCTTCTGAGGGCATTTCCTTATTTACATCACTGCTCGAGGCTGCTTCCTCAAACATTCTCCACAAATCTAGTACTTCACGTCTGTTTTGTAATTGCTTACCTCGATACTTTTCTAACAAATGGATTGCTAAAAGATCTAACACTTTTTTCTCAAAGGACCCTCCTTCTGGCCATATTTTGCATTAATCCTATCCTTTTATTTCTGTGAGCCATTGTTCATGATACTTCACTGTACAAAGGGAGGTGTTGACAAATATGTGCTAGTGGTGTACTCCCTCCCATCATCTTTTCTCCCAATGTTCTTCCTTTTTCACTACTTTACTGTGTATGTTATACACTGTAACTTTGACAACTTTTACCTTTCTTTTATCAATACTTTCTCAATTGTACCACATTAAATGTCCATACTCTTTTTTTACTTATAACTTTTTCAGGAACCACAAAACCACAAAACACTTTGTATCAGTACTTATTGCATAAACACCATAGACACATATATGCTTTGTTGACAGACGAACACAAAGTACTTCAACAACATTGAAGTACTTTGCTTTAGATCGCCCCCTTATTTGTTCTGGTTTCTTACCGCTTACTCTTATTTTCTCATTCACTCCCCACCTCTGAGCCCCCTTAGACTACCTCCATGAAGAATTCTGCTTACGCGGAAAAAGAATATTCTAAATTACTCCTACGAGCCTACTAAATATATGAGGCTCCTATGTTTTTCCTTACTTCCACTTTTTATCCTGCACTGGTTGAGACAATGCTACGCTGCGTCGCCTTCTACCCCCCCCTTTGGAGCTAGGCTCCTGTATTCCTTTTTATCTCTTGTTCCACAACAACCTAACAGCCATATAAAGGATAGATAAGAAAAGCCTCACGATTTCACTCACAGAGGCTCTAAACACAAACTTCCAATTCCCACTTTCCCATTATTTTGTCTCTTTGTCACCCTTATATTTTACACCATTATTTCTCAATTTTGCCCTTCATTTAAGAATCTCGCAACCAGTACTCACGTGTCCAAGGTGGTCTGAGAGCCTCCATTCATGGTCTATCCACAATCGCGGCTGCACCCCAACCAAGCCGTGACTCGCCTCGGCAAGCAGCTGGGTATTTGCAAAGATGACGGGGACCCCTGGAACCTTTCTTTTATGTGCGCACACTGGTCAACCGCAGAGGTGATGGTTTTGCTAGGGGCGTCCCAGATCTCGCCACACGGCACAGAGGCCTTTCTCAGTGCACCTGTCTCGATCACGTCACTGGTGTCACCAAATGTAAAGGCTCACTCCCAGACTAAACAATGCAGAATTATAAAATATAACACACCTCAGTGGGGAATGAGACTAGGAGAACAGGTTGCAAGATTTAGTAAGTTTATATAAAGTTTGCATCCAGAGAACTCTGCTGCCTCGAGAGCGCTCTGGCAAACAATACAGTTAAAAAGAATTATAAAGGAAAACAGCATCATAAATGATGCAATTAACATAGGGTACTACAACAGTGCAGGATTGGCTCGAGTGTGAAGGCACATATGTCATTGTAGGTGCTGCTTCTTCTAGATAGGTTGCCCAGCTGACGGGAGGGTGAGCATCACGAGGTCCAGCTGACTATGTCTGGGAGGGGAGAGGGTTAGGTTACAGCAAGGGAGAGTTGTCACTAAGTAAGCTGGCATGAGAAACTGCCACTAGACCTATAATAAACAACAATCATTAGTGTACCTTTGAATGAATCTTGAAAACCTATACATTGCCTACATATGATTACAGCATCTTTCATTGGGACTTTTATGGGGTACATGGCATAGAGGGCTTGTCCTCTGTGATAACCTGGGCAACTGGGTGGTTCTTAGCAAATCAAGGCAAGTGGGAAGTGTAATGACATATGTTAGTGTTAGGGCACAATATATTGTGACAGAAGTCTGGGTTTATTGCTGCAGAGGGGAGAGAAGCCTTTTCGTATTATCAAAGCGAGGCCTAGTCCAAAGATGGAGTCGAGGGCACACAAAATGGAAGCCAAGTGCATCCCGCGATAGCCCCACTTATGCTAATGTTAGCATACGGGCAATGGAGGCGTCCCTCGCAAATGCATGAGCAAGTGGGTTATTTCGTGCTGAATGTGTGATGGGGGCCCAAACAACCCCTTACTTCCACATACCATGTACGTCCAGTTTGTCTATGGAGGCAATTTGAACTATTTGTTGCATTTCTTTTTCTAACATGGTTTCATTAAATTTTGAACAGCTTGCAAGAGTTGACATCAAGGACATACAATTGACATTTTTGTATGTTGTTTCATGACATCAGTAGCACATGAGTTATGGCCATAGAGTGCATGGATGTGCCTGGTTTTTAATATAGTTTGTGATTCTTGAGATAGTACACCAAGTCTAATACTTTTTAAAACGTTGGCGTATGGCAGGTCTGCAGACTGCCGCACATTTTCAGTTAATTCTCTGTATTGGAAATGTTGCCAAAGGTTGACATTTCCTATGCTGCCAAAAGTTTTACGGCACCGTTTGTGCCCTAAGGTTTTAAAAATAGGTTCAGCTTTCACTGGTGTTAATTGAAGAAGAGCTCTTCCTAGTCAATTTTTAGGACCAGGACCGCTTGTAGTCTGAGGTGAATTAAAGCTAACATTAGGTTGGAGACCATGCTCACCTTATCTATTAGCAGCATTTTCATTTGTTTGAAAACTCTGATTAGTTCCATTGCAGCTTCTGTAGAACGTTTTTAATAGTCTAATTTGTTTTGGTGTTCTACTGGAAGGAGTAGTAATCGGTGTAAAGTGATAGGGCCTATGTTGTAGGCAGCTAAACCTGTGGGGAGTTACAACAGCTGATAGTTTGTTGTTTATCAATTGTTGGAGGTACTTGCTAATGATTTTGATTAAGAATGTTTTGTCTGAAACAGCTTGACCACTCACGTATAGCAGTATAGGTTTGTAATCTCGGCAGGTACAGTTTATTATTTTCATGTCGCACACTGTGTTCAATTTGTTGTGTTACTTGGAAAATGCTATGCTGTTTAGTTGTGATTTCAGTACAGCAAAGTCTTCTATAGGTTGCTCATACTGATACATGATGTTTTCTACTTCTGTCATGGCTAATTCTGCCTCATTTGGTATTAGTGGCTGTCCAAGTGGTTCTTGGCTTCCTGTTACAGAAGATTGACTACTGTCAGGAGTGTCCACATCTAGTTGGGCCTGGAGTGCTTCTTCATGTTGCTGTTCATTGTGCAACATCTATGTTTGCATTCCATAGGAGGGCAATGATTGCATTGTAATCATTGATGTATTTTGATTCTTCGTTTCTGTGTATGTAATATGTGTTCTTAGGTGATTTACCATTGACACTATGTCTAACTGAAGACATGGGGTCTCATTACACGGTAGGCGGTAACCAATGGAGCAATTAGCGCCATGGTTGCTGCCGGTAGTTTACAGTGTCCGCCTTGTTGGATGGTGGAATTACCACCCTACTCCAAGGTGAGTGGAGGCGGTAATTCCCCATTAACCAAGGCCCTTCCCCATTCCCATTTTTGCCCGCATAGGGCTCTATGGGAATGGGGAAGGCACTAATTACGGTACCGCAAATTGGGGTACTGTAATTAGCACCAAGGTCCCTTTGCGGCACCCTACATCAACGGCTGGTAAAACCAGCTGTTAAAGTCGGGTCCCGCAAAGGGAACTCTTAGTAAGGCGGTAAGGGTTGACGATCACCGGTAGCATTACCAGTGACCGTTAACCCTTACCACCTTCATTGTAATGAGGCCCAGGAAGTTGTTAACTTGACATGTTGTTGAGACCGGTCCAGGAAAACCAAAGTTGCATTTGGTGTAGTATTTCCCTTTGTTTTTATATTTGTGATGATAATATTACCCACATTTGTGTCTTTAAAATTTTAAAATTTGTGCATGAAGTTTGTTTGTGAAGGGATTTCACAAGTGACATATGTTTGGATGAACTGCAAAACAGTGGCATCAGTGTCCTGACAAAATTTAGGAGCATCTTTAATCCACAAAAGCATGTGGATGTGTGGTACTCCTCTGGATTGGAATTCTTTTCTCCAAAAGAAGGATTGCGCTTCTCCGAGGGGAGGAACCGTTTTATTACAAATGAAGTGTAGCATAGCAATGAAGCAATGGTGGAAATATCTTGATACATTCACAGGATCTAGAGAGCAGAGTTCTCCTGGTGTTGTTATATCTATATGCCAAAAAAGAAATAGCAAAGTTCAAAAGTACATCTGCTGAAGTACCCAACCATTTGTGTGTATGTTGCCGCAGGACTTTTTTAAATAGAAATAGCACAAAAACTGTAGACATAACAGACAAAATAGAAGACAATGACGATTCCAAATGGCTCCAATTAGCTATCTATCTTATAGCAGAAAAAGATGCTCCTAAATTTTGTCAGGACACTGATGCCACTGTTTTGCAGTTCATCCAAACATATGTCACTTGTGAAATCCCTTCACAAACAAACTTCATGCACATATTTTAAAATTTTAAAGACACAAATGTGGGTAATATTGTCATCACAAATATAAAAACAAAGGTAAATACTACACCAAATGCAACTTTGGTTTTCCTAGACCGGTCTCAACAACATGTCAAGTTAACAACTTCATGGGCCTCATTACAAGGAAGGTGTGTAATAGAAGGTTGCCATCTGTACAGTTGTTGGTAGTCTGTTGTAAATCTATTGCATTTTGTAAGTGGCTTTCAATTCCAAAATATTTTCTCTGGATAGGCTCTACTCCTTCGAGTAGTTGTTTGGCTGTACCATGTAGAATATTGTTATATAAGTTGGCTGGTGCAAAAGCAGGACTTTTGGCCTAATACAATTGATATACCAGAGTACTTATAGTTGTATGGTGTGTTTATATGATTTGGAAATAGATCCTGAAATGCAAGCTAATGAATGTCCTTGTAGACCTGTGTATTTGCGCACTGGACAAGGGTCCATATTTTGTAGTAGTTTAATTTTGAATTTGTCTTGGCCTTTCACATACTGATTGAGGAACTGGCGTAAAGATTTGAATGTTTTTTTGGCAATATTACACATTGATGTGCACGGCCATTTGTAGACTGGACGTATTGGTTCAGTGTAATGGACAGGTGATACTGAGTTTTCTAGGGTTATTTGTGTGAGCAGTGTTTCTTGTTCCATAATAGTATTATTAAGGTTTTCATAACACAATGGGAAATGCAAACACTAACATTTTTGCAATAACTTCAAATGGGGGGAAGCACCTTTGTGCGATGTAGCGGTAGTGGGGGATAATGTCTTTTCTGTCACTGGAACAGAAACATACCCAGACTAGGACAGCCCTCAGAAAGCACTTGTGTGTCCAGTCCTATCAACTACCCTATGTGCAGAAGAGGAACCACTGGTGGGGGCAGAGATAGGCAACAAACAGTTGATCTTTATGGTGGACTCGGGAGCTGAAAAATTGTGCCTCATGGAAGGCCAGTTCCCGCTCTCTGGAAAACATTTGTAAACACAGGGGTTCTCTGGGGCTATCTTAAAAGTTCCTTACACAAGAGATCTAGACATAACGGTGGGGGGAAAGACAGTGCGAGCAGCCCTACTATATCATGAAGACTCGCCAATGAATTTGTTGGGTCGGGACCACCTGAGCAAATTTAAGATGATCATTTACTTTACAGGGCGAGGGAAAGTGTGCTGCACTGCAGGGGTATGTCCAGTAAGAGCAAGGTTTATAATAATTACTATGGCAAATGAAATTGCAGTAAGTGAGGTGCCCACATGTATGGATATATTCATTTATGGAATATGGGTACTTGCTAGAGTGCTGCCAGAAATAACACGAAAGGAGTGAGGAGTGCCATCTGATTTGTTATCCGCCCTATTGTAAACTCAGATATTGTGCCAGGTTCAATTATGTCTATTGATTTGGAAGGGGTACAAGCTTCAAGCAAACATATTGCGGTAATAGGACTGGACACACATGGATGCGAATGGAGAACAGTGTTGTGCATAGACCCAAATAAAGCTTTGTGTGATTTGACTGATGAGGAATTGTTCACTGACAATCATACTGATGGGGAAATTATAATGTAAATAAGTATACATTGTGACATAATGATCCAGCATACAGAAATACATAACCCTCTCATGACTAGGGTTTGTGCACCAACCACTATATTTGATGAAGATATGGAAAAGGTCCTGCCAGAATTATGGACTACAGGCCCACATGACGTAGGGCTATTGCAAGAGGTCACACCCATAAAATTAAAATTGAAACCAGGTGCAATTCCGCCTAGAGTAAAACAGTACCCATTGTCAAGAGAAGCAGAGGAGGGAATAAAAGAAACTATAACCACATTATTACAACAAGGTATAATAGTGCCATCTAATTCACCTTGTAACACAGCAATTTACCCGATAAAAAAGCAAGGGGCAGGGCTTGGAGGATGATACAGGACCTAGGCCCACTTAATGACGTCATACAGAACGAGTTCCCACTAGTGCCTAATCCCGCATCCATTCTGTATAGCATACTTACAGAAGCCACTTGTTTCATGGTTGTAGATTTGAAAAACACCTTTTTCTCTTTGCCACTTGACCCCAGTTATTAGTATCTCACAGTATCTCACAGCATGTACATTGGGGGGCAACAGATATGAACATTGTAGATTGCCAGAGGGGTACTGTGAAAGCATCTTTAATAGGATTTTGCATGAAGACCTTGGTAATGTTGATGTAGTGAGCATGATTATCCAGTACGTGGATGATCTCCTCATCTGCAGTAAAAGTGAAGAACAGTGCAGAGAGGATTCGATTTCATTACTAAATTTACTGGCCACAAAGGATATAAGGTAGACAAAGGTAAACTGCAACACTGCCTGGCGGAAGTGTTATACTTAGGACAGTTGATTTCAAAATATGGTAAAAGAATTATACCAGACAGAGCAGCAGCAATATGTCAATAATAATAATACCAACAACAGTGATGTGTGTGCAGACATTTCTTGGCATTTGTAATTATTGCCGTGCATGGATATTGGACTATGCAGCATACACACGCCCATTATTGCAAGGATTAAAATAAGCAAAAAAGAACAGCGCCGCCATAAAATGGTCATAGGAAATGATGATGCAATATTTCAAACTAAAAGACCTCATTTCACCCGCACCAGTCTTAGTGAACGCTGATTATGACCGGGAGTTCTACCTATTTTCACACTGTAATGGAATACTGATGACTGGAGTTCTAACACAGAAAACACCATTAGGCCATAAGCCTTTGGCCTAGTACAGCAGCACATTAGACTCAGTGATGCAGGGCCACTTCACATGCGAACAAGCGCTTGCAGCAGCGGCCTTCTATAGAGAAAATGGGCTGTTCCGTGACATTGTATCCGGGGCACTCACTGTTTGACATTTTAGAAAGGTCTAAATCAACTCTCACAACACAAAGGGCCACAGCATACGATATCATAATATCCAGCCCAAACGTCCATGTGGTCAGATGTAAAGACAGTGAACCCAGCAACATTCATTACTGAACCATGCACAGTAGAAGACATGTAGGCACATGATTGCGCTACATATGAAGGATAAGAGGACAACATTCCAAAAGCGAGTGAGAATGCCCTCGAGGAGGGGAAAATATACTTTGTAGACGGGTCAGCATCAATAGACAGTTAGACAGGAGAAAAATATGTAAGGGCAGCAGTGGTCAGAATCGAAGGAGAAGAGTATGAAGTTATTGGCAGAAACGCCTCCCCTCACATTATTCAGCACAGGCAGCAGAACTAATAGCGCTCATTGAAACATTACATACATTAAAGGATGTGAAGTAACAATCTATTATGACTCGGCATACGTGACAACGACGGTACATTTGGGGTTGTCACAATGGCGATGAAGAGGGTTCAGGAGGGCAGATGGGTCGCAGTACAGCATGCAGCACTATTAAATGACCTAATTGAAGCATTAGCAGAACTGTCAGTGGTAGCATTGTTAAAGTGCCAAGCACATACCAATAACACGGACGCGATCTCGCTCGGGAACGCGGCAGCGGATGCTGCCGCAAAAGAAGCAGCATATTTTAATGTCCCACAACCACTAGAGAGCATTGTAAAAACAACAAGTCTGGAAGTACAGTAGGAAGGATACAAGTGAACACCAATTCTGCAAGTTATAGAATTGCAAAAATGTGCACCATTAGAAGAACAGGAATTATGGGGGGAAAAAGAGGATGCAAACAATCACCAACAGATTTAATATTGTGACAAGAACTGGCAGGGAAGGTAGTGATGCCAGTAGAATTGTTACTGATAGCATTCCAACAACTACACTTCCCAACACATGTAACAAAACAACACATTGCAGCAGAGATTCAGGAAAAATGGTTTGTCCCCAATGTGTAGGAACATCTTTCTAAATTAACAATTGAATGCACTACATTCCAAACATATAATTCAGGGATGACTCTCAGAACACTACGAGGAACACTGCCACAACCTCTGGGGCCTTTTAGAGGGCTCCACATTGACAATGCAGACATGGGAGATAGATGTTATGGAGCAAGGTATCTCATTGTAATAGTTTGTCCCTTCTCACGCTGGGTGGAAGCTGGGCCATGTCCCCACCGAGACGCGAAGTGCGATGCAAAACTTTTGGTACGAGAGGTTTTCTCCAGGTGGGGTATATGCGATGTGATCAGGTCAGACAACAGCACCCATTTTGTAACCATCTCTTCAAGGAGGTGACCACATTGTTAGGTGTAAAGCACAAATTATGTTTGATTTATCACCTCAAGCAAATGTGATAATAGAAAAAATAAACGGCCTGCTCAAAAGTAAACCGTCAAAGTTGTGTAACACACTTAAGAAGAACTGGGTGTATTGCTTATCTCTAGCACTGTTCCAACTCAAAACCCAACCAAGTAAGGACCACCATTTGAGCCCACATGAAATAGTGATGGGACGGTGCATTTATACGCCACTATCACCAGTGAGAAGAGCATCAGATGCTCACAGAGCTACCACAGTACTGTGGGATGATTTTAAGTAATACCTTACCCTACTGCAGTACGGAGTATAGCGAGGCAAATAGCACCCCCATTTACACAGAATAGTGTGACAGATACAAAGACGCCAGCAGAAGACAGCACAACAGGACAGTTAATGCCAGGAGAAAATGTCTATGTGCGTAGTTAGGTGGAACTCCCCACGATTTCATGGCCCATACAATGTTATTTACTGCACGCCCACTACAGTGAAAGTCAAGGGATTGAAGTATAGGGTGCATCTCACAGATGTGAGAAGAGCACACGATAGCACAACACCCCAGAGTGAGCAACAACCAAGCCAAGAAACTGCAATGGTTAAAAAATGAGGCATGAAAAATGTAATATAATATTAAAGAATTTCAGTGAGCATGCAAGGAAGAAAAAATGTAACAATAAAGAAAAATGTATAGAAAATGTGTTAAAGAAGTTTACAGCATACATCTCTCTCTGTCTCTCTCTCTCTCTCTCTCTCTCTTTCTATCACTTGCTATTCCTTCATGTCTTTCTACTGAGCTTACATTTTCCTATGCACCTTTATGGAAACTAATAGAAGTTAAAGAAATACACGTAGAAGAGTAAATATCAGAAAAATGTGGTGTTTCTTACTAAAAGGTTTTTAATTTACTAAAAATAAGATAAAGATTATGAGTGGGATATGTAAATACGTATGTGATATTTTATGGACAGAAAATGTGTAAAAAAAAATCTAGTATTTTATGATGTACTTAACACTTTTATATCGCCCACTTAGGTGGAAATATGATGGAGAGGAGGGCCCTCACTAACAACAACTCCAATTTAGATAGTGATAGCGCAGATAATAGAGTGAATAGATACTATAATTATGACTCTGGACTATATTTTCCCTCAATAGTGTTTTCTGTAATGTTATTTTGCCTTGGATTGTACTGAAGTGTGTCTTTCATAATTGGGGATATGAAAGAGGGGGCAGTGGGGTAAACCTAATACGAGAAGGATCAAGCCTTATATGGACTGGAGTTAAGGTCATTTGGTCACATAATGCCTCCCTAAATAATAATCTTACAACATTGCATAAAAACCGAACTGTCAAAACCACCGTCCCTACCTATGCTGCTATGTGGATTAATAATGATGATGAAAGTAACAAATATGATGGTGATTATTCCCTGTTCGGTACGCCTGACCTGACATTCGCAAACACACATGCAACAGCAGAGACTACCTCATATGGCACTGATATGCACTTTAGCACAAATGCCCCAACCACCCAAGATCCTTTGGTATCACAGTCCTGGCAAAATGATAATGAACGAGATGATGCAACATGGGTGAACATTTTTCCCAGAAAGTATCAAAGAGTACACATGTTATATAATGATCAAGGGGGGAGCAGGAGACAGAAAAGGGGGACAGGAGGGAAGAATTATGATGCATAACATGGCCTGGGATTAGACAAAATTGAAGACCCCCGCCACCCCGACCAATCCAACAAATGGTACTCAGACATAAGTGCCACCGCCAAACAAGCAGCGACTAGAGCTGTTATGTTTGCTCTCTCATCCCTCATGCCTCTGGCACACCCAAAATTCTTATACCTCAAGAAGTGCCCTAGTCGAATGCCCAATGTTTAGTTCATCTAGTATTGTGTAGGATTCAAAGCACCTTCCAGGCACAAACAGTTACAATAGAAATGCTGCAGAATGAAAAAGACCTGCACAAGCAAACCACAAGGAGTGATTTCTATCAAAGAACCCTTTTTTGTTATCCGAGGGACATGGTTCACAGAAAACAAGTGGCATGATGAAACTATCACGTGCAAAGCTGAGGCATTGCGAGGCCTAACAGAAGGGAACTTTCAATGGGTCAAAGAGACATGCACTCCCGTCTTGTCCCAGCACATCCCGAAACACATGTGGGTTACAGCTCTCCAGAAGCCCATTAAAATGCAGAAAGAAATTGGATATGGACTTTGTTTCCATGGTGAAGGGAAGGTACAGATGTGCTCTAACAGACAATGCAACAAAACGATGATCATTTCAGATATGAAAAAGGGTATAGCAGCACTCATGGACATGTATTGGGTATGTGGCAAGCAAGCATACCTGCATCTTTCACCATTGTGGAGGGGTACCTGTACCCTGGCCACACTGCATTTGGCGCTAATGGTGATTCCAGAAAGCCATATCCAAGGGGGGGAAAAGTTTGGCTGACATATCGGCAGCACCCCAGCCAGCAACAACAGAGCCTTCCACATACGACATTCCATATGAAAATTAACTACATGACAGGGTGTCTCGCAAATGATGGTCATCCAACTATATCTTCAGCAAGTCATCAGGCCTCCTCGCTGAGATTCCAGATAAATACAAGCTCTTCAACTCTGCTAAAAACTTTTTTGATTCCCTCCTGGTGCCAGGACTTCAGAGCGCGAACAAATGCCAAATGGCTGCAGATCGTGTGCTGGGAGCTGATCCAACTGGCCAACTACACTGAAGAAGGATTCAACCTGATAAAGTTGGAACTTCGCTCCTTGCGCCTAATGGCAATGCAGAACCGGTACATCCTGGACCTTCTCACAGCAATGGTCGGCAGTGTTTGCCGAAAAATCGGGAGTTCCTGCTGTACATTCGTACCTTCTGAAGACGTGGACAAAGGGACCCTTTCCCATGTTATCTCGGTAGTGCATAGTTTGGGGGAAAGAATGCGGAAGGAAGGAGGAATAGAGCAAAGCAACTATTTCGATAACATCTTTAATTGGATAACATCTTGGTTCAGTGTGATGATGAAAATGTTTGTCCCAGTCTTCGTTTTTCTTTTGCTATTTTTCTGTGTGTGTCAGCTGGGCATTCTATGTTGTGCAAAATCAATGCCTAGTTCTGCAATGATGATGGTAACAATGGGCACATCGACAACGGTAGCAAATGTGAAAGATGCTCAAATAGAATCAGGGGAGTCAAACCCCCCTAAGTATTGCCTGACAGCCATATATCATCAGCATAGGGATAGGGTGGTTAACTTATACCACACCACCATTAAAGAGCCACGTGAATTACAATGGTACAGGGAGGTGTTGGTGGACCTTGATGGAGACGGGAGAATATACATGACATGCACACCTGATGAATATGCCAGGAGAGGCCAAAGCTTATGAAGGGCTTGGATGCCAATAAAAGGGACTCCTGCATGGAATGCAGCAGTACAGAAAGCAGAGTATTATCGGAATGAAAATAGAAATAATGATTAGTTTGTTACTTTAGATGTAATGAAAGGGGGGAATGTGTGGGAGTGAGGGGTTGTTTGGGCCCACTCACACATTCAGCATGAAATAACACACTTGCTCACGCATTAGCGCATTAGCAAGGGACACCTCCATTGCCCGTATGCTAACATGAGCAAAAGAGGGGCTATTGCGGGATACACTTGGCTTCCATTTTGTGTGCCCTTTGGACTAGGCCTTGCTTCGATAATATGAAAAGGCTTCTCTCCCCTCTGCAGCACCGCGCAGGGCACGCTCATGGCCCCCTCCTTTTTCTCCACTGTCTAAAAGCCTCACAAATCCCTTTCTCACAGATGCACCTTAGATAATTGAAACAAATAATAGAATATATCGTATCACCCTTCCTCTGTGATCACTGTCCTGTGTGTGAACCAGCTCGAACATGCCTTGTAGCTCATCCATCTCCACAAAACCCGCTGCTACCCTCTTGCCCACGCTGTTAGAAAATTACTGCCAATGTACCTCTGTGCCCTCCTAAGCTATTCTCTTGATGTACCAGAAGTATGACCCTGCTGTGCAGCCCAACCCAGAGTGCCCCCATTAAACCCAGACCTCTGTCACAGTATATTTTGCCCTAAAACTAACATATGTCATTACACTACCCACTTGCATTGATGTGCTAAGAACCACCCAGTTGCCCAGGTTATCACAGAGGACCTCTAAGCCGTGTACTCCATAAAAGTCCCAATGTAAGATGCTGTAATCATATGTAGGCACATTATTGGTTGGCGGAGTGGACGTAGAGTGACAGTCCTGCCCTGCTAGAGAGGACTGCACTCCTTTCCTACTTGCATTCACCTGTTCCTGAGTATTTTCACCATTGTTGTGCTGGTGGGTGGACCCACAGTACAAAAGAGCATTTGTGCCGCGGAGCGGCCGCGGACTGGACGTAGAGTAACAGTCCTGCCCTGCTAGAGAGGACTGCACTCCTTTCCTACTTGCATTCACCTGTTCCTGAGTCTTTTCACCATTGTTGTGCTGGTGGGTGGACCCACAGTACAAAAGAGCATTTGTGCCGCGGAGCGGCCGCGGAGTGGACGTAGAGTGACAGTCCTGCCCTGCTAGAGAGGACTGCACTCCTTTCCTACTTGCATTCACCTGTTCCTGAGTCTTTTCACCATTGTTGTGCTGGTGGGTGGACCCACAGTACAAAAGAGCATTTGTGCCGCGGAGCAGCCGCGGAGTGGACGTAGAGTGACAGTCCTGCCCTGCTAGAGAGGACTGCACTCCTTTCCTACTTGCATTCACCTGTTCCTGAGTCTTTTCACCATTATTGTGCTGGTGGGTAGACCCACAGTACAAAAGAGCATTTGTGCCGCGGAGCGGCCGCGGAGTGGACGTAGAGTGACAGTCCTGCAGTCCTGGCAGGCCGGGCAGCCAGGGCCGCTATGGACTCCCCTCCCCTCCTTGAAGACGACGACGGACGATGTCTTCGCAGTGCTTGTCTAAAAACGCTTGCAACAGTCTCTACACCGACAAAAAAAATAATAACTTTGCAAGAGATAACTAATACAAAGCTGGACCAGCCACTACGAACAAAACCAAAAGGGAGACCTAAGGTCACTAAACTGCTGAATACACCACCACCAAAAACCACCTGCATCAACCACACAAACCTGGAGCCGTCGGCTGCTGCGGCGGGGCCGGACAGAGAGGAGCCCGTGGACGCGGCGTCCTTGGAGCGGGCGCCGGTGGCGTTGGTGGATGGCGTCGATGCGCCTGCCAAAGGTTGGCCGCCCACTCGCCTGCCGGAGTCGTCTCCCGGAGGGGATTCGGCGCCGGCCAAGGTCGGTGAGGAGACGAGGGGACGGGTGCGTTCGCAGATGAGAGGCGGAGATGACGTAGTCGGAGAAGCTCCAGTGGGAGGTCCTCTCCCACCAAGTGTTCCTACTTTCGATCACAGCCTACCGCCTCCGGCTGCTCCCGAGCAATCCCCCGGGGAGGGGGAGTGGGGAGTGGAGGAGGTGGTGGGCGAGCAGGTCCGCACGCTTCCTCCAGCGACAGCTCGGATCCCCGAGCCCCGAGAAAGAGGGGGGGGCGGTGAGATCCATGTGGAGACTGTGAGGGGGATCGTGCCCACCCAGCAAGTGTCTGCCTCTTTGATCGACATCCAGCGACCAGACTCTGCCCAGGAAGCGGACGAAGCTCCGCCCTTGGCAACTATCAGCGAAGTGCAGGCTCTGATCCATGCTGAGCCGAGTATAGGACCATTGCCATCTCCGGGGGATGTAAGCCAAGAAACAGATGAGATCCGGTCATCAAATAACAGAAAACGCCAAAGACCTGCACAGCCCCACAAAACCGGGAATGTTTCCAACAGAAACAGCATAAAAAAACGACAAAGGGGCTACAAACTAAAGGAAAAGGCCTAGCCCAGAAAAAAGCTACAAACACAAACGGTAGTGCTATTAATCTGAGAAACTTCCTCAACTTCAGGCCATCCTTCACCAACGTTAGAAGGGCCGAACTAACTGACCTGGAAATCCTAGAAGCCCTGAATGACTGTTTGCCGGTCTCCAAACAAAAACGGATTGAGTACCCTATACCGCAGGTCCCAATTAATATGGGAAAGGCAGTTTGTGGCATTACTGAAGTGATCAAAGAGCTGACGCCCCGTATCGATAACATCCTAAGCCCCCAAAAATTGATGCCTCAGAGGACAGTGCTACTTCCTGGGGAGCAAGAGCGGGCTGAGGTCCCAGAGAGCCCTTGTATAGTCCAAAAGATCGCGAATGGATCCTCGATTACGAAGAAAAACGATCATCCTCTACCCTCATCGTTGGAAACCCAAGAAAAGAGTGGTGGACAAGCGAAGGGCCAAGAGACATTGTTGGCGAAAGGTGACAACCATGAAATTATAACTATAGACACTGCCAAAGAGCCCTTGGAAAACACGCAAACCAAGATGTCGCAAAAGGCTGTCTTCAGTTAAATCATGCAAACAAAAAACCAACGGCTCAATTCTCAGTACTGATCAAGCGCTTTGTGACCTCTCAATGGTGCATGAACCTTGCAGGAAACTGACAGAAGTCACCCAGCTACAACGTCCGTTTCAAATGGGTTCTCTGCCAGACTGGCATATTCCTTCGATGAAAGGGCGGCCACCGCTGCCCGTTGAACAAAATCTAAGCAATTCTACGCCTTATAACCTGGATGTGCCGGCAATAATGTCGACAGTGTCAATAGCTCTCTGTCCATTTATAAAGCTATACGAAGGTATAAGCGACACATTGAAAGATCACATGTCCATCCAAGCATCATTATTGACAAAATTGTCTTTCTTGGAAGCCTACATCATATCGCAGGAAAACATCAAAGTAAGCGAAGTACAAACAAGGGTTCTGGGCCCAGCGGGGACTGGGCCAGTCCAGGCCCTAAACAGTTCATTTTGCAAAGAGGTTGGCTCCCAAACTGCTCTCATGATAGATCTAACGAAGAGCTCAACTGTGCCCTCGTCAGTAGCAAAAGTTAACGCCAAAGGGGGGCAAATGTCGGCGAGGAGCGAAACCCGTCCAGCATTAGAGCCAGTATTCGTTCTACAAAAATAAATGAACAAAGGGTCGTCTAAAGATAACGAAAAGCTAAAAAATAGACTAGGGGAAAAAACAACGACGACGCCCCCAGCGTCATTAGCAAACAAAATCGAAGTCTTGAGAGCAAACAAGTCACCAAAGAGAATAGAAGAATTTATGCAAGAGGATCTGATAAACTTGAGCACCTACTGCGACGACGAAGTCCTGCAGGAAAAAAGGAACAAAACAACAAGCATAGACTTAGCGACAGTTGAGCCTCGAAACGTTGAAAACCAAAGCAAATTTAATATTAAAGAAGATAACGTCCACAAACTTCACAAAAATAGAAGACCTGAGAGCGTAAGAAAAGAGTCACCAAACTCAACTCCTCGATACTCAGAAAATCTAAGCAAACACAACAAAGAAGGAAAAAAAGTTCACAGGATGGAGTACGAAGACGAAAACACAAGAAATGGAAATCGAACAGAGTCCACAAAGGATAAAAAAGTTGGAAATGCAGCAAGTTCTTCGAGGGAGCAATACAAGAGGCGGGACAGATCGTCCCGCGGTCAGACAACACCAAAAAGACACAAAACATTGTCAAAGGCAAGGCCAGCATACGACAGGCCTCCTAAATTCCATTATGTCTCAAAAACAGAAAAGTATAATAAAGCTCACGTCCAAAGAGAGACGACAAGATGGATTATGAAACTAGAACAGATCAAGGGAAATTACGACGTAATTACTCTAAATCGAGGGGTGTACTCGCTTTGTTCAGCTACATTCCGTCATTAGCCCAAATAAGATCTGAAGACTTATTAATCGTGGACCCGAGTCATACACGGAAAAAGGCAGTGGCCCACCTGTACATCGCCTCTAAGAACATTAAAAGTCAACTGGAAAGCGACTCTAACAAACTGCTCAAAATGGGATATGATCTAACAGAATCAACGAGTGAAATCACTTCAAGGGCTGGTGCAGTTTTGCCCCGGCGAAAGCCCGCTCTGAGCCAAAATCGAGACAAAGAGGCCATAAACCACCTGCAAGATCAAAGGGAGAAAGACAAGGACCTCTGCAAGGAAGCCAAAAATCGTAGTACAACTAAAAATACTTGCCCTCGGAAACCTTTAGACCACCCATTGGAAGACTATCACGACAGGTCACCAGTGAGGAACAGAAAGTGTTGTGAAAGTGACCATACGTCCTCAAACAGACTCGCTACTAAAGTCCATCGGACCAATTGAGGTCCAACCCTTGTGGACGAGACGCAAAACCAGCAAAGATGGTGGTTTCTTCCAGCAAACCTCCGGCAAGAAAGCTGTGGGACTGGTTCCCGAAAAAATGCTGCAAAAACAACACAAAAGCTAGCAATCGCTTATCCCGGAGCAAATCGATCAACAGCAACGCGGTGGAAAACCAGCTACAGGTGACCTAAAACTCTGCTCCTGGAATACAAGAGGCCACGGGCACCTTACGGCACCTAGTGACGTAAAACTATCAGAATTCGACGTCCTCTGTTTCCAGGAGACCTGGCTAATGGAGTCGCCTTCCCTTGACGGGTACAACATCTTTTTGGCCCCTGCAAAAAAGGGCTCGAAAGGGCGTCCGACATCAGGAATCTTGACTGCGATTCGACATAACTGCGGTCTGTCTGAAGCAAAAGTTTTGAGAAGTAATCAATCTTTACTTATGATTAGCACAAAACTGGATGAGCACAAAACAAACAAAGGTAAAAATGCAAAATCGAAATTAGTCATAATGAACATTTACTGGAACCCAGCGGCTGTCGATGCTAGAAATTTCCTGAAAATGATTGAACAAGCCATTGACTCGGCCACAGCTACGCACACGGCATCACATCTATTGCTGTGCGGGGACATCAATGCTTCCTGTGATAAAAATAACGGTAAAGAACATCCGGCCCAAAAAACTTCATCCACAGTCTCAAGAGGGAGGGCATGGTCAAAACTGATGGCATCCAGGGATCTACACAATATGAGTGAGGTCCTAGCCAAAGAAACCTTTCTCCCCACTTGGGAAAATGGCCTATGTAACGCAACAATCGATTACATCTATGTCTCTGATAGCCTGGCGAGGCTAACTACGGAATTTGGGGTGACAAGGACCACCAAAAGTGATCATAACTTGCTGCACGTTACCTGGCAGACAAACCAGATCCAAAATCCAAAGACATTAACTCAACTGGAAACAAAAATCAGAGGAACAAAAATTAAATTGTCAGCGAATGCAATAATCAACCTCAAACGGAAGTACTGTGCTCAAAACATCACTACTCAAGCAAACGAGACAGACTATCTACCGCTCCTAGAGATCTATAAAAAGAAGAGGGGCCCGAAAAACAACGAAGAACCCAGGAAGCATGTGTACGACAAACTCTTGATTGAAAAGAAGAGAGTCCTTAGGAAAGTGAAGAGGGAAGCCCTCGCTAGAGGCCTCACAAAAACAGACAGGACAGACCTAGAGGCCACCAGGGTGTACAGATCATGGCTCAAACAGCACCGGGCGAAATTGTTTCAGCAAGACGCAGAGGAAATCCAAAAAGCTATACGAGGGAACAAAAGCCGAGAATTTTGGTCGCTAATAAACTCAGCCACACCACAAGAAAAATCAACTATAATTAACAACGTAGGTGAATCCGAATGGGTGAATTTCTTCAAAACTCTCTTTGCCCTACCAGAAACAACTAGGGCTCCTAAGCAGAATCTCAAATCTGCACAATGGATAATTTTGGATAATGTCGAAGACATAAGTTGTCAGATTAGGTCACTTAAGAACTCCAGAGCGCCCGGCCCTGACGGGATCACCAACGTGGATCTAAAGGCACATCCTGAAGATTGGACGGTCTTCCTGTGTGAAATTTTCCAGAGATGTGCCATATCAAAATCAATCCCGCCATCATGGAAATCAGCGACGGTGGTGCCCATCTTCAAAAAAGGCAACAAAAGCGACCCGGCAAACTACCGCCCAATCGCCTTGCTGGATTGTATAGGCAAGGTGTTTGGGTCCCTCTTGCTAAAGGAATTTAAGGTGTGGGCTAAAACGGCGTCTTGTGAGGACCATTTACAATCAGGGTTCAAGAAAAATTTTGGTACATCTGCAAATATCTTGATAATGAACATCATGAAACATAAAGTCCTCGAGGAAGGCCTACGGATCTTCACTGTCTTCGTGGACCTCACTCAGGCCTTTGATTTTATAGACAGAGGCCTGTTATGGGACAAGTTAGAGGCATGGAATTGTCCGCCTTCCATCTTAGAACCCATTAAAGTGCTGTATTCGGAGACAAACATGAGGGTGCGCCTGGATCAACAGGGTCTCTTATCCGCCCTGATTCCAACGAAAAGGGGCGTAAAACAAGGTTGCCCTTTGGCTCCGGCACTGTTCTTGGCATTCCTGGGAGACATCAAGATATCGGAAGAAATGGTGCGCATTTTCGCCCCAAAAATCGGGAAAGAGCATGTGGGAAGGCTCTTGTACGCAGACGACGTTATATTCCTCGACCACACACAAATTGGACTGCAAGGTCAGTTGAGTAACCTCCAGCAATACATGGAAAGAAACAACTTGGAGATACACGACAAAAAAACCAAACTAATGTCTCTGTCCAAAAACACTAAAACCACTGGAAAGACGAATCTAGTTCTGAATAAAAACCAGATTGAAAACGTGACGGAATTTAAGTATTTGGGCGTCATTTTGGACAATTCCAAAAAAGAGACTGGTATGCAAAATCTCCTAAAAGAAAAAACTAGAAAACTCAAAGCACAAGCAAAAGCCATTGATAGGAAATTTGGTCGATTTTCCTTGATCCCGGTGATCAATTTTTATAAAATGAAGGTGGTCCCAACCTTAGCTTACGGAGCAGATGCGTTGCCTAATATTCCCACATCCATCTGGTCTACCTTGGAGGCAATGTTCTGGCGGTCTATCTTGGGGCCTCCAAAATGCGTGCCTATAGCGTGCATAAGACAAGAACTCAGTCTTCTCTCCCTCGAAGGATCAGTAAGATGCAATTCCATAATGCTCTTCTGGAAATGTCAAACGGCAGTTAGTCCTTCTGTCTACTACTTGATTCTTCAAGAAATAAATGAACAAAAATGTCAGATGCTAAATGACTGGTCAGACCGAATCAAGAAAACCCTTCAAGAAGTTGCACTCGATATGGAGACTCTCAACACCAATCCAGTAAAAGTATTGACCAGAGTGAAGGAACTCGATTGGATCAAAACAATTGAGAAAGCGGCTTCAAACAAACTAACGAGTCACCTGCCGGTGAACATTCGTAAACTAAACGAGCTACAACCACTTGTCAAGCAGTTCCCGTCCCAGCAAGCAAGGTCTCTGTTACTAAGAGCTAGAATGAACTTGCTATACACAAACGAGATCTTATTCATACGGAGCCTCGCGATTACAAACTCCTGTAGATTTTGTGGCCCAACAGAAGAAATAGAAACCATCCGTCATTTGTTGCTTTCTTGTCCTGAAACCCTGAAGTTAAGATCCTTGTACCTGAGACACATCTTCTCGGACTACGTGCTGCAGGACGAAGCACTCTGTTGGTCAAGGCTAATAGCGGGCGACAAGACCTCATGACTGTTAGCATCCTACAACATTTTACGCAACTTACAGGAAATCCTGCAGGCTCCTCCAAATGTAGTGGTGTTTTGCTCTCCACAAACGTCTTCTCCACATTAAAACAAAAGTGTCTTCGATGATAGTTTCATAGAGACTCAGGATACGAAGTTAGACAAACATTACCAAGTGGTAACGAAAAATCATTCCTTCTTTTGTAAAAATCTCACAGATTAAAAACAAAAAAAAAAATTATTGGTTTTCAAGATTTATTCAAAGGTATACTAATGATTGCTGTTTATTATATGTCTAGTGGTAGTTTCTCATGCCAGCTTAGTTAATGTCAACTCAAACTCCCCGTGACCTAACTCTCACCCCTCTCAGACACAGACAGCTGGACCTCATGCTCAGAAGCCATTTTAAAAACAGAGTTCTGGCAGAAAATACCATTCGATAGACTTATTTAAGATAAGTAGACTGGTGGTATGTTAGAGATTAACGAGAAACAATATCAATCTCTAACAATGTGAACAATCCCATAGGGTTATATTCAGGGTCGAATATAACAAGTAGTTTCCACTGCCACCAGCCAAAACTCGACGAGGTGGGACGGGACAGTGCCCCCTCGAATAACAGACCTAGGAGTAATCGAATTACCCCTACTAGTACGTCCACAATAGGATGGTTTGTACTAGTTCTGTTAGTAAATTTAGGTCTAGTAAAGCCAATGGTGACTTTACATGCCCGGGGAGACAGTAGTCAGTCCCCGGGAATGGAGTCTATGATGGAGGTCCACTAGGACGCCCCAGTGTTACGGCACGTAGTGTGGGGTGTAACACACATAGCAAAACATATGAGACCCTATGGAGTAAAAGACCCCATAGCCCATAGAACACATTGACATTCACAGGAATTACACACATTCATGTCCAAGAGTGGGAGAAAAAGAGTCTCACTCTTGGCAGGATGGAAAAAACAAACTCCAGAAATCCAGCAAAGCTGCTGGGGGACTCACTAGGTTAGGAAATTCAGCCTAAACAGAGAATTCTCCCTAACACACTGGCATTCCATCAATGTACAGGTGGTATGCGATGCAAAGGGAATCATCACCTCTGTCTATGCAAACTACCCTGGCTCCACCCATGACAGTTTCATATACAGAATGTCCGCCCTGAGCCGGGCCCTGGAAGCTGGGCAGCATGGCAACACATGGCTCCTAGGTGAGTACAAATGCCCTTGCACATGCATGCATGTCACACACACACACACACACACACAAATACACAAACCCCAATAATCACAACCATTTACAGCTCCCCAGGGGACAGTACCTACCCTCTGAGCAACCACATGATGACGCCAATCCGGATCCCCACCACACCACCCCAGGTAAGATGCAACGCCGCCCATATTGCAACCAGGGCCATGGTGGAGCGCACATTTGGAGTGCTCAAGTCACGTTTCTGCTCCCTTGACCGCTCTGGCGGGCAGCTACTCTATGCACCCCCAGTAGTGTGCAGGATCATTGTGGCAGCATGTGTCCTGCACAATGTTGCAACAGGGCAGGGCGTACCGGTGGACATGGTGGTGCCCCCACATCCCCAACCACAGGCACAGGCGCTGCCCATGGGAGGGGACAGGGCACGTGGCGAGGAAGCCCGGACCCAGCTTGTGGCCACATTTTTCACCTAAACTCCCCCCCCTGCGGAGTGCACACAGGCCTGGCACATACCAGGTGACAATCGATGATGACAAAGAGACAGTCAACTGTCACAACCCTACCACCCTGAGATAGTTGCCATGGAAGTGCCACATTGTCTGCATCCCTAGCTACTTAAACACAAGCTATCCTGTGTGACCAAAAGGCACACATATGACATGACATGATATGGCATTTGTAACGTGCCTATACACAAGTATTTCAAGGTGCGACGAGGCAGGAAGAGGGGAACAAGGGAAGACAGACAACGATACTACTAGGCCAGGTGTCATTTAGATTGCGCAAGTGCAGGGGTAGGGGGAAGGGAAAAGTCCAAGGGGAAGGGGAGGGGGGAGTACAGTACAGGGTAAGTAGACTAAAAAACAAATAAATAGGCCAGCTGGTGGCAACTGCAAAGGTAAGTGCAGACAAGTGCTGGGAAGGGGGGGTTGTAGGGATAGAGAAACAGTCCCGCAGTGCAGGGGTTGCCAGGGAGGCAGTGCAAGTGGAGAGTGGCTGGGCCAGGGACCGAGGTTGGTGAGAGTGGCCCAGTTGCAGATCCAGTGCAGTTCCAGTGAAGAATTTTGCAAGGGAGAGAGAGAGAGAAAGCAGAAGCAAAGAGGAAGGTCTTGAGGTGCTTCCGGAACTGGAGATGGTTCTCCTCAAGTTCCAGTGAGGCAGGAAGGCTATTCCAGAGGGAGGCCCCTGCCGCGGAGAGAGATCTACCCCTAGCTAGTTGCTTTGAGAAGCGGATGACCCTGACATGCAAGGTGTGAATCACACACACCTGCAAAACAGGCCATGACCATCACTGTTATGTCACTCAAACCCTCCCAAACCACAACATGACATGGCAAGCAATACCCATACACCAACACAGTACCAATAAGGTACACATTGCCATGTCAAAAATGTACAGTGGCATCAGACAATGATGCCTGACATGGAATCAGATGAAATGACTGACCAACAACCTCCCACCCAAAAGAAGTCATTCCCAAATGCATTACAAAAGTTGTAGACGTAACATAACAATGAATGCCTGTCAACATGCACATTGTGCATTGCAAAATCAACACTGCAACTTCTGTGTGCTGTGTCAAACTCCCGCAACACACTGCTCAGCGCACAGCACAGTGAACAGCCATTGTGTGTGAATCACACCCTGAGCATCACATCTAAGCGACAAACCACGTCAAAAAGCAAATTAGGCATGTATAGGATCCATAATTGGTCACAGAACATGTGCTGCAGAGACACAGTGGGCACCAGAAGGCAAACAGAGTGTACACATGGATATGCAAAGGTGGTTGTACATGTAGTGCATCATAGTGCAAGTGTGTGGGTCAGTAAGGACATGCACTCAACATATGCATGTGCAATCAAGTGACCATCAGTGTCCTCTACACATCACATGTGAACATTCACCATGTGTACACCCCAGCATGTCAAACCACAACTATCCCCTCACACTTGAAAGGTAAACACAACACATGAACAGGCATTGATCAGAAGAACACACCATGTACATATGATACCACAATTACAATGTCAGGGTTCCCATCACACTGCAGGGCAAGGCAACTATCAACAACAACCCCCCCCCCCACAAAGGACCATGACCCACTGAACAACTGCACCTGGGTCATGGAGCCTTCAACCCTCAATTTCACCTGGCCACAGGATCACCCTTCCCCTTTGTCACCATCTCCCACCTTGTGTGTAAAAAGGTGCCTGCACCCTCAGAGTCCACCCTCATTTGCAAAATCACAAAATCCAAGCCAGAAAAACGAACCAGAACACCCTCCTGTAGATGACTTGACGTAGCAGTACCTCACAAAGGCCAAGTACTACCACAATGATGTAACAACCAAGGTAGCACAGTAAAACAATGTCACAACAGGACGTGAACCATGTGTGGTACATAACATAGAATGATGCACCATGAACGGATGTGTACTGTCACAGGTCCCATGTACAGGCGCAGGAGTGGCACGAAACAACCACCCCCACCGTGTCCCGGGTGCCTGCAAGGTCAAACTCACACATGCCTCTGAGACCCTGGTGGGGAAGGAGGGTCAGGGATATGCAGTCGGGACAGGTGTTGGCATACTGGATAACTGGAATGAGTGGCAGGAGAGGGGAGGAGGAATGACACATGAAAGTAGGGAATGCACGAAAATGTACTACCTGCATGAACACATACACAATCCGAACAAACTTGGACATCATTGTCATGGCCTTCTGTAGTCCAGGCTTAGGAGTTGCACGAACCAACCACCCCCTCTAGGGTTTTGGCGCCTGCAAGTTTGGGGCTTACACAGGCATCCGCAACCCCAGCGGGGAAAGAGGGTTAGGGAACGTTGCTTGGATAGGTACGGGAAGCAGGAACACCGGGTAGAGGGTACAGGTTTTAAAAGTGGATAGGACTCCGGGTGATTAGGGGAAAAAAAACATACCAAATTGAATTACACATTCATCCATGCATTAGTGCACCCCACAGTAAGCATATGCAGAGCAATTTGAAAGAAAAACAACAAGACACTTAGCTCTGGTTTTGAGTGCTGGCCTCCTGCCTGCGCACTCTCAGGTCCGGTTACAGGAGCACTGCAATGCTGCAAAGAGAGCCGCAGTTAATAATCTGTCCGTGCCCATAACACAAAAACACACCACCAAACATGCCCCATAGCAACAAACTACTCTACAAACAGACAATCTGGTGTAGATGCTTCGTACCCATATGTAACATTACCCCTGTGATGGGTCATACACAGTCAATGCAGTAAGTCAGCCGCCGGTGGGTGCGTGGCAAATGGAACACCAATGTGTCACAATTCACACAACATTTATTTATTTATTTATTTACATTTATATAGCGCACAAACAGCCCAGGGGCATTGAGGCGCTGTTACTTGCAATGACTTAGTTACATGGTACAGGTAAGATAGCGGTTGTTGACACATTGTAAATGTTGTAGGATGACATACTGTTGTTACAGATATTGCTTTTGATCATATGATACAATATACATGGGGTAATCGTGCTAGTATGTCTAGTCTTATGTGAACAGGGTAGTCTTCAGCGTTTTGCGGAAGGTGGTGAGGGAGGCCTCTCCACAGATAGTGTGTGGTAGGGCATTCCAGTGCGAGGGCGCAAGGTAAGGGAAGCTGGATCCGCCCGCTTTTACTTTTTTTACTAGAGGCACTGAGAGCATGTTGGTGTAGGGTGATCTGGTTGGCCAGGTTGTGGAGACAGGGTGTATCCTTTGTGAGAGGTATGCAGGCGCAGTGAGGTGGATGCACTTGTGGGTCAATGTCAGGGCTTTGAATAATATCCTTTCTTTTATTGGGAGCCAGTGGGCTAGTTTTCTGGCCTCAGAGATGTGTTCTCTTTTTGCAATACCTTGGGCAGCCCGGAGCGCGTTGTTCTGTATTACTTGTAGTCTCTCTAGGTTTTTTTAGAGGTTCCTAGAAAGAGTACGTTACAGTAGTCTAGCCTAGAGCCGGTGATGGCTCTGGCTATGTTAGTGCAGTTCTCTTTGGAGAGAAAGGGTCTGACTGCATTGATAAGTTTGGCATGAAATGCCGCTGCAGAGGCAATTGCATTGATTTGTCTGTCCATGGATAGGCTAGAATCCAGATAAACTCCCAGGGTTTTGACAGAGTCGGAGACTGGAATTTTAAAGGAATCAATGGTGAAGTGACTGAATTGGGCATCTAGATTCTTTAGGGTGTCGGGAGAGCCTACCAGGAGGAGTTCCGTCTTGTCAGAGTTGAGGCATAGACCGTTGTCTGCCATCCAGGCTTGGATGGTATTTTAAAGGTTGTTGAGGGCCAGGGAGTCAGTGTTGTAGTTACCTGTGAGAGTGATGAGGATTTGTGTGTCGTCGGTGTAGTTGGTGTATGAGATGCCCATGGCGTCGAGGATGAGGAAGAGGGGGCATGTAAAAATGTTGTATAGCGTGGGGGAGAGGCAGGAGCCTTGCGGCACCCCACAGAGTATAATGGTTGGTGATGCGGTGGCTAAGTCAGAGAATACTTGCATGGTTCTGTCTTGTAAGAAGGAGGTGATCCATGATGTGGCTTCAGGGGAGAATTTGGCCGTGGTGGAGAGGTGGTGGCATAGGACGCCGTGATCCACAAGGTCGAAGGCCGCTGAGAGGTCTAGGAGTAGAAGAAGTGCAGGTTTGCCCAAGTCTCTCGCATCGTCCATCTGGTTTTTCAAGTCAAGTAGGGCTGTTTCTGTTCCGTGTCTGGGGCGGAAGCCAGATTGGCGGAGACCAAGGAGTTTGTTCTCTTCAATGAAGTGTTGAACCTGCAGGTAGGCTGCTTTGTCCAGTATTTTGAGGAGGAAAGGGACAGTGGTGATGGGTCTTTAGTTATTGGGGGAGGTGGGATCGAGCGTTGGCTTCTTTAGAAGAGGGCGGACCCAGGCTTCCTTGAGGGACGCAGGGACTATCCCTGTGGTAAAGGAGGCATTTACAAAGGCTGTTAGGAAGGGAGCTAGCGGTTCTGTGCAGTCTTTGATAATGGAGGCTGGGCAAGCATCACCTTTGCAGTTAGAGGGTTCAATGTTCCTCATTATGTTGATGACATCTTTTTCCTGAATGGGTTTGAAGGAGAAGGGTAAGGGGGGATCAGGGGCAGGCGGTGGGACTGGGATGTGCTTGTTCGGTAGGGCTTGTTTAGTGGCTAGTATTTTGTTTTTGAGGAGGCTAATTTTGGATTGCATGGCCTTCTGTATTTCGTCACACCAGTCCTTGTCTTTGGTGAAATTCTGGGGGGCGGGAGTGGGTGTTTCGAGTTCTATGAAAATGGCAAATATTTCTTTAGTACTGGATTGGGCTTCCGAGATTCTGGATTCAAAGGATTTGGCTTTGGCTTGGGTGATTGCCTTTTTGTATTTGGTGGAAAGGGCTTTGAAGATCATCTTATCTTTTTCGGAGTGGGACTTTTGCCACTGTGTGAGTGTGGCTTTTTTCTCGTTGCGGAGTGAGAGGAGGTCCGGCGTGAACCAAGAATTGGAATGTGCAGTGGGTTTGGATTTTCGAGGTTTGAATGGGGCAATGGTGTTGATGGCTGCTTTGATGGCAGTATCATAGGTTGATGAGAGTGTTTCAGGGTCTGAAGAGAAAGGTGGTCTGAAGGCTGGGCCTTGGAGGAAGGGCAATAATCTCTCCTTAGTGAGTTGGCGGGAGGTTCTAGCGAGGCAGGGAGGGAGTGGTTGGGGTGAAGGGGTAGCTGGGGATTTAGCGGTGAGGATGCTGAAGGTGATAATGTGGTGTTCAGACCATGGGGTAGGAGTGTTTCCAGTGATGATGAGTGGAAAGTTGTGCTGTGCTATCCAGTACAACGTTCTTACTTGGGTGTGAGTTGGGCTAAGTATGGTGTTCTTGTACCCTAGTGCCTTGAGGGCAGAGTCGAGGGATTTTGCTGCTACGTCCTTACTATACCTTGCCTACATGCAATGTTCCCTGGGTAAGCAGACAGACCCATATAGCAAGGTATGACTTCAGAACAAGTCGTGTTCCACCATGACCGAAACAAAGTAGGCAGTGCATGTATCAAAATGTACATGGAAATGAAATGCACTGCACCCGAGTATGTCCCTTGCTGTATGTCCCTGTGAGCTGCCCCTTTCCATGTCTCGTAAAGGCTACATGGTTGATACAAGTGCCTCAATGGACCTTGGTGTACCGGAGGGTATGTGCCACTGCCCCTGCAGGTGTCCCAGACAACCTTACAATCAACAGCCATCAGTCCAACAACACATCTGAGCTGCATTGTGTGCTTCAACACCAATATTCGTCCAAGTTCACCCTCAGTGCTGTAACTAAGCCTGCATGTGCAACACGCCTGGTGCAAGCTTTGCTGTGTTGTGGCCCCCCTGTGCTGCTCACCTTGCCTGGAGTTCCTTGGAACACGTCAGCAGTTCTAGGATGTAGGTCTGCAATCCCTGTGTCTCTGCTTGTGCACACATGTGCATGTGGGCACCAACAAACGTGTCCAGAATTCAGATGTCCAATGGGCCATGTCTGCTGGCAAAGATGGCGTGGAGGCTCAACCCCCTGCACATAGGGCATGAAACACATGATTAATGCTTTAAAGTCGTCTGTGTGTGTCTCTTTAGGCATCTCATTACTGGACCATGTCAGAGACTTACATCAGAATTCACAGCATCAGTCCGTCTTTCACATCCAAAGTGTGGAACACACTATCTACGGCATGAATTGCAACAAGCATGTGTACAGTAAAGATAAGAAACATACTACACAATGCATAGCAATGAATGTACACATTAATCATGAAACACCCCATCTAGCAAAAGCTGAACAGTGGACAATAACACCGCAATCATCCCCACTAGGGGTGTCAACACAAGTCACACAGCAACAGACATGCCACAGATATGACAGTCCAAAGCCCTTGTGTAATAGGCTGTCACACCGAACCATCCTTGCGAGCCCATGTATAAGGGTGGCAGGAGTGGCATATGTGAGTCAAGGACCCCAAGCATCAAACACATACACAAGACAAGCCTGAAGGGCCCAGCTGGAACAGACAGTGGATGCCTTCAAAAGCCACAAAGCACTGCACCGTCACATGAAAGCACAATAGACAAGCAATTTTAAACTATATTAACTAATTACACTAACTATGAAAAACTTACATTACCTAATTAAACTAACTATCAAACAGAAACTTAACTAACTAAACTAAAAGAAAAATCAAAAATGGCCACATACGACCCGGGGGGAGGGGAGGCACCCAGGAGGGGGGAGGTACAGGGTGCTGCTCAACACCCACATGCGATGATGCTGAGCCAAAAAAAAAACCTCCATGGGCTCAATGCCTGCACAGCCCGACCTATGTGGGAGATAGATGGTAGTCCGAGTCTGGCTCATCCTGGAAAGGAGGACGTGGCACAGTAGCCTGGCCACACCTAGCCGCAGCTTGCCCCTCGTCGGCAGCAAGTCTGCCGGACGGGTGAGCCTGGTTCTGTGTGGCGATGTGACGTAGGTCTGCATGCAGAACCTCACGTGATACACGTGCTTCCTCTTGCAAGGTAGCATGTGTAACACAGAGTTCCTCCTGCAAGGCCTGGCTGGACAACCACTGCACCTCCCGGCAAGCCTGTAGCTCAGCCGAGATGAAACGCTCAAGCTGTGCAAACCTCTCCTCTGCCCGCTGCCTCTGGCACATCATAAGGACGCCCAGAGTGGATTTGAGGGAAGCATACTCCTCCCTCAGGGCATCCATGTGTGCCTTCTGCATGAGCAGCAATTGCTTGACGCAGAGACGACATTTCAGCCTGGCGTGCCCTGTCTGAGGCCGCCATGCCCAGCCTGAGCGAGCGGGCCGTGGACCGTGCCGCCTGCTGCTGGAGAAGCACCTGCCTAGCAGGGGGGAGCACAGATCGGGCCACACGCTCCATGCTCTCAGCGATGTTCTCCATTGCTGCCCCCTGCCGTTCTGAATTGGCAGTCATGTCTTGCTCCCACTCAGTATACTGCGGTTGCGTGTGGCGACCGCGTTGCCGGGCTTGACCCCTGCGGGACCCAAGGACCGGGGGTCATCGCTGTGTTGGCACCGCCCGCGGCTGCACGACTACATGCCCCCATCAACGTGATGTCCCAGGCACATCAGTGACTGGTGTGGAGGGTGACCCTGCGTCCCGATCCACCACGGGCGGAGGAACCAAGACTGTCTGATCCCTCAGTGCAGGTGTCGCAGACAGAGGAGTGTCCACATCAGAATCACTCACCCCTGACACATGGACTTGATGCTCATCCAACTCAACATGGACGTCAGAGTCGTAATCAAGGCTGGACTCATAGGCAGCCAGAGACAGGATGGACTGTAGCACTTGGGGGTTTTCGTGGCCTACCACCCCACGTCCCCCACTTGTGCCGGGTTGATGTAGTGGTAACAACCCTGTGTCTGGCATGACAACATCATCCTCCGCCTCCATTGCGTCATCACCTGAAAAATAGAGAGAAAACTACACATGTCAGAAGCACACAACACACACACACACACCGGCAACAAACACATCAGGCAGACATGTGACACACAACATATAACCTGGCATGCATGCTGGGTCAACTTTGAATTGCTTCTGTGATCAGACCTGTTGAAAGGAGGCAGTTTCCACGGAAAATGTGTGCGCCACTCACTACCTACATGTACAAGGACTCCATGGTGTGTGTCAGGAAATGTGAAGGCAGTGCAAGGTCAAATTCAGGCATTACGTGCATTGTGCATTCAATGTGTACCATATCTAGAAGCCAAGCACCCCTCCACCCAAGTATAAAAGCTGGGATGCCTAGCATGGTATCAAAAGGCTGACCATACACCTGTGTATTGACAGGCAGTGTTGACTGGCATCAACAGCTTAATATGATTCAAGTGACAACACTGCAAATGATGATGGGACAGTAAGCAGGACACATGATGAAAACTCTGGAGGCCGCCCACGTGTGAAGAAGACACAACAACAGTTGGACAGAGTCATTGGCCATTGAACAGGCTGAGGCCTGTGAGCCACACAGATTGTCAGACCCTAAACATGTGTGCAACACAGTACTGACCCACATTTGACATGGGAAGGCTGATGAGATGCCATGCAATGTATGTCACCCAGGACTTGTGTTACAGTGACCGTCCAGTCAAGGACACACAGGGGCATGCATGCAATGCACATGGAGCATGAATGGGCACACATATCCCTGCGGGACATCTGACCTATGCACAGTACACGTGAGATACCCTGCATCAAGTACTAAGGCTGTACCACACGGCATATGTCTGGCAGATTGTACGCTGGAAGTTAGCATCTACACAGGACGCATGAACAGGAAAGTACACATTGGCAAGATTGAAGCAGACCAGTGCAAAGGTGGAACTGGGGTGCAGAGTGGCAGAGGAGGGGCAAGGGAGCATGCCTACATGGAGTCCCCGCATGCAGGCAGAGGAGACATGCACGTCAGTCATGTAATGACATTGTGCCTGGGCTGAGAGGAAGGTCACCCCACGCCACATGCAGAAGGGCCAGTGAGCTGGAACATGGACCGGAGGGGCATACTTGTAACCAGCATGTCAGTAGGGTGCAGTAGTGGTGATGCGGACAGTCCCCGTCTGCTCCACATGTCCACCATCCAGCAGAGCAGACATGCATCACGGAAGCATTGCATTACTTACACATCAGAACCTTGTACACGTCACATGTAGTGGCAATCATGCACAACACATCCCACAAGTGAAACACACACGTCCTCAACAAACACGCATCAACACTCACTGGACTGGGCATCAAAGTCCAGCATCTCTCCCACTCCTTCGACCAATTCAGGTGGTACGAACTCCGCAACGAGTGCCTCATGCGGAGTGAGCTCTTCCTCCTCTGGTGCAGGCCCACCGCCAGTCACCAGAGTCAAGTTGTAATTAGAGGCACGCTTAGCCTTAGTGCTGCGTTTTTTGTCATTCCAACGCTTTTTGCACTCTTGCGCCGTGCGCACCTCATGGCCGATTGAACTGACATGTTCCGCAACATGCTTCCAGTGGGTATCACGTTGGGCAGCCGTAGTCTGACTATTGGCACCCACTAGCATGTCACGGCTGTGGCCCCGCACGTATCCCACGAGGAAGTCCAGTTCCTGCTTGCAGAAAGGCTTCTTCCTCAACGTGCAGGAGGTCGTGGCTGTGTGTGGGGTCCCAGCCTGTGCTGCAGGTGCAACCTTCCTCCTCTTGGACTGTGGCGCAGACCCTGGCTGGCTAATGCCGCCCTGACCAGTATGGCCAGTGGGTTCGGTGGATTGAGCCAAGGGAGTGGCAGGTGGAGGGACGACCAAAGACCTGACTTGTGTCAGTGGCATCTGGGTGCCCTCTAATGGACCCTGCGCAGCAACATCAGCTGTGGCAGGGTCATTGACCTCAACAGTCCTGGTTGGCAGACTCATAACCGGGGTGTTGCTGGGTGCATCTGCCCCTGCACTTGTCAACACCGGGCTGTTCGGGGCCGCATATGACATAACTGCCCCAGGGACACGTGTCTTGGTCTGAGCAGCCCTGCCTGCCCCTATGGTTTCCCTCCTGGCCTGTTGGAAATCTACCAAGGGCTCCTCAAGTGCCAACGCAGCCTGCGCTGGCAGACCCTGAGCCTGGGTGGCGGTGTCCACAGCTGCACCTGCAGCTACCACTACCCTTGGGCCCGTGGCAGTCGATGGACCGGACTGCCGGGTCACACAGGGGCGCCAGTGCCAGATGCAGAAGCTGCATCCCCCAGCCCAAAGGGGGTGGTGGCATGACTGCACCGACACATGGCACAACATTGTGCTCAAGTGGCGCACCCCTGCCTCTTCCCCCTCTGTGGCCGCCCTGGACACCCTGGAGTCCCCCTACTCCCTGGTCACCACGGCCATGTCCCCGACCATGCCCGCCACGAGGAGTACGCCCAGCTGAGGCGCCCCTCACCTTTGGTGTTCTCCCAACCATGGCACAGATGTAGTAGTGCTGGCACAGATGGAGTAGTGCCAATGGGAGGTGTACACCACAATTGACCTAGGCAATTGGGGGTAAGGGGGTGGGAAGCAAGATGTTAACAGCCCCCCTGCTCCTGCAAGGCTGTATGTGACCCCGGTGAGGTAGTGACGGGTCACGCAACACTCAGGCACCCCAAAACTGCAGTAAAACCGTGCACGCAACCCTGCAGCCTACTTGCGTGGAATAAACCTCCTGCAGTGCGCGGTGGCACCCAGTAACACGAATAACGCAGGCTACTATGACATCGAAAATGGGTGCGATACACAGGGGTACCCGCAGTGGGAAAAATAGCGTGTGCGACTCACCGTCTGACTAGCGTGATGCAGAAAAACACGCGTAGCCAATACCCCCGCCAAAAGAAGAGATATTTCATTGATAGCTGTGAAGTTGTGATGGCGCGCGAAACAATAGGAATCAGCAACACACGTCGGTCTCCACGAAAGGTACGTACAGTGAACTGCTGGGCCCTGCGTACCTTTAATCCGTACTGAGGGAAACGCCTGCGCGCGTCACGTCACTTACACGCATGGGCCCTTTCCTCGGATTACATGCGGACATGCAGTTTTTCACGAGCGCTGAAACGCCCATGCACACCTGCGCGCGTCACATCACAGAGGCGCTTGCGCTTGAAGTGCCTTCTGTCCAATGAAATTGCGTATGCTAAGGGCCTTTCCTCGAATTACACGCTGAAGTGCAGAATTTTCACGTGCAAAATCACTCCGTATCAAGCTGGCCATGCGTAAGCACACGGAAGACCACACACCTGCCCAGAATGCTGAATTACTGCCCCCCAGAGCCCCGAGCATGCTCCCACCTGCTATCTGCTGCTGCCTGACTGCCTGCTGCCCACGTGCCCTGCCATTTGCTGCCTGCACATCAGCCAGGGGTGCTGTTGCTGTGACCACCCCTGCTGGAACCGAAGACTCCCGACTGGGATTCCATTGCTCCACAGCCCAGCCCCAGGACCCAGTTGCCCACCCACTCCTGCCTCTGGGGTTGTCATGTCGGGCACTGCAACATCTGGCACCACTGACAACCCCCGGCCAGAGAGGCAGAGGGGCACCAGCTTCACTGCCACCGAAGTTGGTGTCCTGGTGGAGCAAGTCCTGGGGCAGTATGATGCCCTCTTCGGAAGTTCCCGTGCCGACAAGGAAGGACGGACTCGGATCTGGACAGACATCGTGACTGCCATCAACGCGGAGGGGGTTGTCAAGCTGGGAGGACTTCAGGTCCAGGACCCTCAACAAGGCCCGGCGCCTCTTGAAGGCAGCGGATGCTAAGGGACGCGGGGCCACTTGTCGGAAGATCAGATGAGGGTCCTGGAACGCATATCCCCAGCGCTCCACGTCCAGGTCCTTGAGAGGCAGACCCATCTGGAGTCGAGCAGTAAGTGTACATGCATCATGATTGTAAGCTGTGCGTGTGGTGATGTGCCAGTAGTGTGCAGGTTGCACATCTGTTTGTATGGGGCCGAGTATGGGTGGGGGTGTACAGGGCCATGAGGCTAACACATGCGAGGGCTGTCATGTGTGAGACATGGATGGTGCTTGTGTGTGTAGGCTTGCATGCCAAATGCAGTTTTGTGGGCACACATGTTTGGATTAATGTGTATGTAAGTAGGCATGTTCGTGATGTCACGCATGATTTGTTTTCAGCTGCATGTATCAGCACTGTGTACATGTGCATGTGTGTGTATTTGACAAGGGTGCAACAGTGATGCAACATGGATGCATGTGACAGCGGGATGTGTAAGCCTGATTGGCAGATGTGACATGGATGCCCATCTGAACACTGCGACAGTTGGCAGAGGTGTACACATGCATGCAAGAGTGGTGGTGTGCGTGCATGTGTAGTGCACTCCCTGTGTTGCATGTGATGTCTGGCTCACCTTTGCCTGCTCGTGCTGTTGTATGTGCATGGATGGTGCTGGCAGTTGCGATATGGCTGTGGTATGGCTCATGTGTGCAAGTTGAAATGACATGTGTGTTGGCGATTGTGATGCCATGTCTGAGGTTTGCCAATACCACTCATGTACAACTGTCATGTGTGTATGTGTCCATTGTACAGTGCCCTGATGCCTGTGTTTTATTTCTCCCTGTCTGCAGAGTCAACTGATGAAGAGGGCGGAGAAGGTGCTGTGGAGCACAGCGGCGGTGATCGCACCGCCAGCCGGAGACGCAAGGCCTGGCTCCCCTCCCAGGTTGTGATTTCGTCGGGGAGTGAGGAGTCCGGTGCCGCGTCCCAGGCCGCAGCTGCCGGGGGGAGGTCCAAGAGGCGGAGGTTGGAGTTGGACTCCTCGGCAGCAGAAGGGGCAGCTGGGACCCCACAGGGCCCAACGGGGGAAGATGGCACAGAGTCATCCAGGTTGGTGGGTGGTTTGGTGGAGGAGGAGGCCGTGCAAGCAACAGAGATGGGGTCTGGAGGTGGGGATTCCACTGGTGCTAGTGGTGCAGTGCAGGACCAGGGACAGGAGGCAGCACAGGCTGCCGCGGAGGTGCCTGTGTGCAATCCTGTCCCTGATCCTGTCACTGCATCATCTTGCACCAGCAGGGATGCCTACGTCCAGGACCGTTTTCAGGCAGGGGATGAGCTTACAACAACTGGCCTTCCTCTGCCTGCGGACGTGGCTATCCGGGTCCGGGTTGAGCCTGTCCTGACTGGTGTGGCGTTGCGTCAACAGGCCATGCTGTTGGAATTGAAATAATATTATGCCTCCTATCGCAGTATTTGAATATGTGTTGGCCTACGCCAAGTTGTCTAAAATATCGTGTAAATAGATTCCGCGGCAAGTTCTTGACCTTAACGAAAATTGTGTAAGTTGCCATCTTGGATTTAGCCGCCATTTTAGGTTCTCTTGTAATGTGGAAGTCACCCTGAACATCAAAATGGAGGCCGAATGACATTCCGAGTGAGATTCTGGCCGTTGTGACCTCCTCACACATGAATAAGTAATATGCCTGCAGGCCACTTGTTGGGGTCGCGAACTGAGACCTTGTCCTATCCCTGACCTATGTGTAAATGAACAACTGTATCAGCGGAACTGATCAAAATGCATACATTATGGGATTGACCTGGCAAGGAACCCTAGGCCTGCTCTTAAGAATGGTTAACCCGCGAGGGGGTTGGCCAGAGCTGGATAAAGAGTATAAAAACACAAGTATTCCAATGTACGGTCTCTCTCACTAACGCAGTGAACTCTCGTTGAAGTTTGTTATGTTACTCTGAGTGCCGAATAGCTATCCGTTTGTCAATTGACTTTTTGGTAACTGTTGTAGCTTTTAAATAAAGCACTTTGTATGTTCTTTGTAACCTGTGTTGGTGTGTTTCCTTTGGGCTTCCCAGCCTCATATCAATTTCTTTGTTTTCACAATGCGAGGTGACCTGCAGTCTTTTCATGAGGAGACTGCGCGTCATCTCGAATGGCTCGTTGACCGCATTCGCCTACTGGGACAGGTCACGCAGGCCGGATTCCTCTGTTTGATGGGGCTTGCTCAGACCCCCTCCTCAACTGAACCCCCTACGCGCCAGTCGTCCTCCGTACCATCTTCCCACCCATTAGTCACCTGGGTGCCCTGTGGAGCTGCCTCTGACGGTGCGGCCAGGCTGGTGGAGGAGGCATCCCTGCCACAGTCGGGAGTTGGACGTCCAGCAGGGGTGGCCACATCAACGACTGCACACCAGCTAGCGGAGGATGCGCAGGCAGCAGGAGGCAGTGCACGGCCAGGGCATAAGCACAGCAGCAGCAGCAACGTGGTGGGAGCCATGATGGCTCGGGGCCTTCGACATCGGAGGGGCAGGCATCGGCCGGAGGGAAGGAGGACCCAGGATGGGAAGTGTCTTCCGTGTGGCAGTGGTTGGGCCATGCCATAGATGCGGAGCGGCAGCGGGCAGAAGAGGAACGGCTCACGATTGTCAGGGAGGAGAACTCCATGCAGAGGGCCCTGAGGCGGGCCGAGTGCCTCGAGGCAATCCGCAGGGAGTTGGAGGTGAACATGTCGACGGCCCTGCGGACCCTCGGGGCCATGGAGGAGGACCGCCTCCGGGACATTGAGCAGGAGTTTGATGATGCCCTGGCCCGGAACATCCCGAAGTGAGCCGTCGGACTAACCCGCTGCCCTTGTGAATAGTTCTGTATTTAGTGTTAGGTTTCCTTTGCTTTTTTCTTGATTTTGGACCTTTTGGACAATGGCCAACATTTTTGTATATAGTTTTTTTATTATGTAGTATTTTTAGATAGGTTTCATTTCTTCAGTTGGGATCATGGACCCTGGATTGCTTATCTGTATATAGTTGACTGTTGGATTATGGATTTTTTTTTTTGATTTACTCATGGAGCAATGATTTTTGGTTTTGTTTTTCCTTTGGATGTACTTTTTTGAACTGTGACTTTGGACACCTTTCCTTTGGATTATGATTTGTGGTTTTTCATTATTTTACGGACATGCTGCTTTTTTGATTTTAATTCCCATTGTCGTTTGTTTATTTTTAATCCCATTTATGTTGCTTTTAATACATTTTTCCATCAAACTTCAATGTGTAGTATCATATCATTGGTTTCATGCATGTCATGATATGGGTTTTGACATTCACTTACACCCATTGTGTGTATGTGAGGGACAGGTGTTCATTTACATACTTGCCATTGGGGTTGTATCATGTAATTGGCAATTCTGAGTGGGTGGATGCAATACTTGGGTGGGTGTTTGGCATGTGGAGGCTGCTCATAAGGGCCAGGGATCTAGATTGTGATGACGTGTTGGCTGGGGGACATGTGTCAGGGCCTGCTGGCAGGTGCCTCGCAAAGCTGGGGGGTGGGGGTGTTGGGAGACATGTGCGGGGGCCTGGTGGAGGGTGCCTCTGAGTGTTGGGGGGCGGGGGTGCAGGGAGACAGGAGTGGGGGCCTGGTGGAGGGTGCCCCTGACTGCTGGGGGGTGGGGGTGCTGGGAGACAGGAGTGGGGGCCTGGTGGAGGGTGCCCTGCAGTGCTGGGGGGTGGGGGTGCTGGGAGACAGGTGTGGGGGCCTGCTGGCAGGTGCCTCGCAATGCTGGGGGGTGGAGGTGCTGGGAGACATGTGTGGGGGCCTGCTGGCGGGTGCCTCGCAATACTGGGGGGTGGGAGTGCTGGGAGACAGGAGTGGGGGCCTGCTGGCAGGTGCCTTGCAATGCTGGGGAGTGGGGGTGCTGGGAGACATGTGTGGGGGCCTGCTGGCAGGTGCCTCACAATGCTGGGGGGTGGGGGTGCTGGAAGACAGGTGTGGGGGCCTGCTGGCAGGTGCCTCACAATGCTGGGGGGTGGGGGTGCTGGGAGACAGGAGTGGGGGCCTGGTGGAGGGTGCCCTGCAGTGCTGGGGGGTGGGGGTGCTGGGAGACAGGTGTGGGGGCCTGCTGGCAGGTGCCTCGCAATGCTGGGGGGTGGAGGTGCTGGGAGACATGTGTGGGGGCCTGCTGGCGGGTGCCTCGCAATACTGGGGGGTGGGAGTGCTGGGAGACAGGAGTGGGGGCCTGCTGGCAGGTGCCTTGCAATGCTGGGGAGTGGGGGTGCTGGGAGACATGTGTGGGGGCCTGCTGGCAGGTGCCTCACAATGCTGGGGGGTGGGGGTGCTGGAAGACAGGTGTGGGGGCCTGCTGGCAGGTGCCTCACAATGCTGGGGGGTGGGGGTGCTGGGAGACATGTGTGGGGGCCTGCTGGCAGGTGCCTCGCAATGCTGGGGGGTAGGGGTGCTGGGAGACATGTGTGGGGGCCTGGTGGAGGGTGCCCCTGACTGGTGGGGGTGGGGGTGCTGGGAGACAGGAGTGGGGGCCTGGTGGAGGGTGCCCCTGACTGGTGGGGGGTGGGGGTGCAGGGAGACAGGAGTGTGGGCCTGGTGGAGGGTGCCCCTGACTGGTGGGGGGTGGGGGTGCAGGGAGACAGGAGTGGGGGCCTGGTGGAGGGTGCCCATGACTGGTGGGGGTGCTGGGAGACAGGAGTGGGGTCCTGCTGGCAGGTGCCTCGCAATGCTGTGGGTGGGGGTGCTGGGAGACAGGAGTGGGGGCTGCTGGCAGGTGCCTCGCAATGCTGGGGGGTGGGGGTGCTGGGAGACATGTGTGGTGGCCTGTTGGCAGGTGCCTCGCAATGCTGGGGGATGGGAGTGCTGGGAGACAGGAGTGGGGACTTGGTGGAGGGTGCCCCTGACTGGTGGGGGGTGGGGGTGCAGGGAGACAGGAGTGGGGGCCTGCTGGCAGGTGCCTCGCAATGCTGGGGGGTGGGGGTGCTGGGAGACAGGAGTGGGGGCCTGGTGGAGGGTGCCCCTGACTGGTGGGGGGTGGGGGTGCAGGGAGACAGGAGTGGGGGCCTGCTGGCAGGTGCCTCACAATGCTGGGGGGTGGGGGTGCTGGGAGACAGGAGTGGGGGCCTGGTGGAGGGTGCCCCTGACTGGTGGGGGGCGGGGGTGCAGGGAGACAGGAGTGGGGGCCTGGTGGAGGGTGCCCCTGATTGGTGGGGGGTGGGGGTGCAGGGAGACAGGAGTGGGGGCCTGGTGGAGGGTGCCCTGCACTGCTGGGGGTGGGGGCGCTGGGAGACATGTTTGGGGGCCTGGTGGAGGGTGCCCTGCACTGCTGGGGGTGGGGGTGCTGGGAGACATGCATTGTTGATCAGTAGTGCAAAGTGACATGTGGCTTGGCTGGGGGGCATGCCCATGGTGGATGGGCTGCCTGCGGGACATGAGCAGGGGTGCAGGGTATTCCCCTGTGGTGTGGGCTGCCTGCAGGGGCCGTGGAGGTTGTAGAGCGAACACCTGGGAGGACCCACACGGCCAATTCACGTGTAGTACTCCATTGAACCCCTGAAATACACGTAACCAGGACATTCGCGTGTGGAACTTCCCGCGCACCCCTGAAATACACGTATCCAGCTGAAATTGCGTGTGTAACTTCCCGCGCACCCCAATAATACACGTACCCCGCTCGCACAGGGCCAATCGCGTGTGGAACTTCCCGCGCACCCCTGAAATACACGTATCCAGCTGAAATCGCGTGTGTAACTTCCCGTGCACCCCAATAATACACATACCCCGCTCGCACGAGGCCAATCACATGTGGAACTACCCGCGCACCCCTGTTATACGCGTACTCTGATGGAATCGCATGTGGAACTTCCCGCGCACCCCTGAAATACATGTACCCTGCTGAATTTGCGTGTGTAACTTCCCGCGCACCCCGAAATACATGTACCCAGGACATTTGCGTGTGGAACTTCCCGTGCACCCCTGGAATACACGTACCCAGCTGAAATCGCGTGTGAAACTTCCCGCGCACCCCTGATATGCATGTACCCTGATGGAATTGCGTGTGGAACTTCCCGCGCACCCCTGAAATACACATACCCTGCTGAATTCGCGTGTGTAACTTCCCGCGCACCCTGAAATACACGTACCCAGGACATTCGCGTGTAGAACTTCCCGCGCACCCCTGGAATACACGTACCCAGCTGAAATCGCATGTGAAACTTCCTGCGCACCCCTGATATACACGTACCCTGATGGAATCGCGTGTGGAACTTCGTGCGCACCCCTGAAATACACGTACCCTGATGGAATCGCGTGTGAAACTTCCCGCGCACCCCTGAAATGCACGTACCCTGCTGAATTTGCATGTGAAACTTCCCGCGCACCCCAGTAATACACGTACCCCGCTCACACAGGGCCAATCGCGTGTGAAACTTCCCGCGCACCCCAGTAATACACGTACCCAGCCGAAATCACGTGAGAAACTTCCCGCGCACCCCAGTGATACACGTACCCTGCTTGCCGTGCTGGTACAGGGTTAGTGCAACCCTTTGCGCTGGATTGGGGATTTTGATGGCTTTTCCCTGCGCAAGGGGCGTTCTTGGGGGAGTAACTACCACTGCTGCAGGCTTGCTGCGCCACTGTGCACCACGGCTGGTTTTGGTGGCTGGAATCCATGAATACGCTGTGCGCGGAAATGTATTTTAGCGCACTCGGCTGGCACCGGGATTCGCACACGCATCCTGTGCGCCAGCCGCGTGCGCCACTTGTGCGCTGAATTCTATGAATTATCCCCTTACTTACACGGTACAGACCAATTATGTTTGCAACTGTTAGTCCTTCATAGAAATGCAACCAACAATCCTGACAACTGTTACAATGTTTCTGGAATAAGGCAGGAATTGGACTACTGTGCTGGAATGGTCAAATTCACTGTAAACTCACAAGAAGATCTACAAGAATTTCTGATGTACTTGCTACAAGTATTAGCAAACAAAAATATACCTATAAATGAAATCTTCCAGATTTCATACATGTGGAAACATACATGAACGCTTTGTGTATGTATCCATACCTAACTGTGAATCCATTCCAGTTCAGCAACTTGTATAAAATGCAAACAATGGCAGATTATGTACTACCTGCAATTCCTATAATCGTTACACCTTGCAAATACAGGCACATAGTAAATACGTAATAGTAATACTTTTACGTTATAATGCAGATGGTACCAAAAACAACTGCAAGCTGACTGGATTCACACATGGTCAAGTATCAACTTGGTAAGAAAACCTTCACAACAATAGGTATAATCTACCACGCAGGAGCCACAACCAAAGCAGGTCACTACACTGCATATATAAAAAAGAATTGTGGATGGTTCGAACGAAATGATAGTACCATTACTCTAAAGCAGAGATTACCAGCAAATCTTGTAAACGCTTACTCAATATTCTTAAAACTAAAATTTTATAACATATCTGTGTATAAACATAAACAAAACTACACAAGTATTACCAATTAGACTATGCCAACAGAAATCTAACTGCCCCAAGAATCTGCAACAAAGAAACAGATAAATGAATACCACTACAATTAAACAAGAATTAAATAGTTAGAATATGCCAACAGGTATCTAACTGTCCCAAAAATCTGCAACAGATAGCTGAATAGCACTAAAATGGAAAAAGAAATAAGCACATAGAATACACCAACTGCTATCTAATTGCAACAGTACTACGACCACTTCCAAATGAAAAAACATACACCTATTCAATTCTTCTTATTGAAATCAATGAAAGAAATATATTGTACCACAACGTAGAAAGGTTTATTTTTTTAATCCAGAATGGATTTTTTTCCCACAGACCTAATGATTTAATCAACAAACACAGGAACTGAGCAAATTGCGCAGTACACTGGTTTGAACTATGGTACTTCTAAAGTGCTAACTATGAGGGTCGACAAAATACAGAAATGTCTACTATGCAATGCAATACTCATTATAAACTACCTACACTAACATGTGATTTTTTCTTTTATCACCGTGATTGAAAAAAAAATGTGTGCTCCAACTACCCATGTCATGAAAAAATTGCATTCAACCACAACAAATCAAACAGTAAGTATATAACGATTGTACTCACAAACACCATAGCATAACACACCCATTCAAGCAAACACCTGACCATAAACCAGAATCCAAAATATTTGTTCCATGGGTATCTTATGCTGCTGCGCTTTTTGCCAAACACTACAATCTTGACTGCATGGCTCGCGAAAACTCTTCATACAGCCTCAACAAAGGAAACAGTAAGTATATAATAATTCAACTCACAAACACTGCAACATAACAGAGCCATGCAAATGAACACCTCACCAATAAATACAACCCAAAATGCCTAGGGCCTTCAATACCAAAAATCTGAACACAATCCAACAAACAAACAAACACACATCATCTCACTATCCTATACACACTATTACACTACTTCCAATTAGTACTCACATTTTTGAAAACATATCCCCTAAGCAGCACACATACCACAATCAAAATGTTTGGTAGCATTGTAGAGTTATGCTGAAGTGGTTGTGGCCAGGGCCTAACGTCTTGGGTGCATGGCCTATGGCCTTTGGCCATGCACCCAAGACACTAGGCCTTGGCTTAAACCACCACGGAATGACACACCCATAGAAACAAACACCTACCAAATAATCACAACCCAAAAACATAATACATCCACCTCAAAACTATGCACTTCAATTAACATACTAAAAAATCATTACAACCAACGTACACACTCTTCATAAATACCACCTTCACCCAATGCTCTTCTAACGATCCAAAACCAACTTCACATTAAACTAAAATAGCCAGCAGTGCGCCCACTGTTTAGTATGTTCCAGACAAACACAGTGACTGCGAACACCGCAAGAACATCACATCCTTCTCCCACCTAAAGAAATACAGAATTTGACCCATCTCTTACTCACCCAACCTCACCAAGCACTCATAAACATCAACACACTCCCCAAAATAGGATTTCTGCTCACTTCCAGCGCATGTCCGCGCATCCAATATAGCGGGCGCATCAAAACAATTTGACACACCTCACGCCTCATCCCAGCCAATCAGAGAACACGTTGCATTTCCGCTGACAGGATGCAAGCCGATCATCCAATCAGTCTCCTGTCTGCGGAGCGAACAGGGAAGTGTGTCCACAGAGCGGACATAGATATCACACATTTATTTGCATTACATTTTGGTCATTTAAATAAAAACTACTGGACAGACTTACACCACATTAACAAAAGCATACTTTCGGGACCAAGCTGCCGCTCCTACCGCAAATTTGGTGAAAATCCATCCAGTGGTTTGGGCTGTAGGTGCGGCAGAAGTTTCTTCTGGTTATGTCTATGGGACTTTGCCCCCCCCCTTGACCAAACCTCATCAAACTAGGCAAAAAACGTCTGAGTGGGCCATATACCTTTTATGCAAAGTTTGGTGAGGATTCATCGAGGGGGAGCAAAGTTATAAGCCACCCAAAATGTGTTCTTCTTATGGGTTTAGCAACTTAACCAAAACTACACAGCCGCTACCGCGGGGTGTGTAGTAAACAGTGTCATCACTGAAATATATGTACACCATGACCATGCCAGTGTTCGAGCTGCCTGTCTGCCATATTTGTCTTGTGCATATTAAGATTTCTGTTAGAACTCATAGCCCCTCCAGCTTCGGCAGTTTGCAGAGTCATTTATTGCATATGAGGTTATATTGTACACCTCCACAGGGTAATACTTGAGACTTGAGTATTGCTTGGCAGCTGTCACGCAAAGAGATGATGCTTTGTACCATATGACAGCAATTGGGCATTCATCACACAACGTGATGACATTTTGCATCACACAATGGCAAAATGGATCCTTGCTGTAGTAGCGTTTACTCACCTGGGCACGCCAACTAAAGGATGGCCCGCTGATTTATCTTACTCATAGAGGCATACCAGCGGCGCCCCAATATACATATTCCAGGTAATTTTGCCACATGTCATGCCTTCCCAAGCCCCCGCCCCCTTACCTGTCCTGCAGTCCAGGTCTGGGCATTCATGGCTCTCCTCCACTTGGCCCGCTCGGCCCGCAGTGAGGCCCTGCCACTTGTGGCGTTCCTGGCGATTCCGCCGATCCTGGGGCTTACCTTGGTGCCTGCAGGAGCACCAGGGCGCCCTCCAGCTTTGCGGGCTCCCCGTGAAGCCGACGCTCCGCAACAATGGGTCATATGAACCGACAGCATCAGTCTGCCCGTTCAGCGCTTCTCAGCTGTTTTCTTGGCAGCTAGTGGCGAATTTTGGAACTTTTCTGGATTTCACAGATTTTGACTCTGCTTTACTTACCTGGATTTCTTTTGGACTGCCCCTTCATTATAACATTTTGGAGCTGATTTTGACCTTTGGACTTCTCTGCTGGACTCCTACCTGGATTGCCCTTTGGATTTGTTTGCCTTGGAATCTGACCTATGGTTTTATTTCGACATCACCAACCTGCATTCCCGTGCTTCTCCAATCATAGCAATCTTGACTGCTTATCTGCATCCTGTTGCCCTCTCCCTTGTGTAGGAACAGTTAGGTACCACGTTGCCACCGGTCATCCTTGGGGTAGGTGTCCTTTATATCCTATTACCTTTGTTCATTGTATTACTACCTTATCTGCATTCTAACCCCTGCCTTTCCTTTCAGCCATCCGGGACCCGGTGCATCCTGTTCCTGCCTTCCCCTGCGGCCCCAATAACCGATCAGCGAGTGGTATAGCTCTTACCTGATTGGTGCTTGGGGACGGAGGCACTATAATCTACGTGGACATCAAGTCATAACACCACATTATTTAGACCTCCACACATTTGAATTCACGGCTAGAAAAGGAGCACACATTAATCAGATTCCAGCACCCAACATATTTCTTATTATTTATTTACAGTGACACAATATTGCTAATAAGAAAAGGATGAGGCTAGAACATCAACACTTAAAATAAAAGGTTGAGACTACATCAGCACATACGATTCTGATATACCAGAATGACGAACAGATTGAGCCAATCTATTGGTATGTCAGGGTATTTTGCATTTTTCTAGTCTTCAATATAGTTGATTTAATTAAAGACCATAACAATCCACTTTCTTTTATTTTCCCAGCCAACTGCAGTGCCATGGGAGACACTGTTATAGCAATGAGAGCCTTTGCAATATCATAGTAGGTAAAGCATACATGTGTTTAAATATGTTTTTTGGAATGAGGCATGGAGTCAATACACACACATTTCTCATCCATGTCTATTTGTTTTCTGATGTATGATCTGGCCCACAGAAGATATGGAATTCTTCATGTTTCATTGTATGTCAAAACTCAGAATGAGGATCCTGATTAACTCAGATCCCATTGAGCTCAACAAGAGTGAAGGCAACATGAGCAATCCAGTGTTGTCTCAACTAGTAGACGTGTGATTGTTGATTTATTTGACCTTTATTAATGATGGGGTTGGAAAAAGCGTGGAGAAAATAGGGGTTTTGGTAATGCTATATTGCACAGTATATTTTAAACATAAGCTATTTTAGCTCAGGAATTCATTGGTATAATTGCACTTTATTCAGCGTGATATAAGCAAGTTATTCAAGCACTGTACACTCAATGCACAGTTTTTAATCATTGCTGTATCAAGTCAATACACATTTTGTCTATTATTTTTAGTGTGTAACTTTACCCCATGCCATTTAAGGTTAGCCATACGGGCATCCATTATTCTCATAGTTGATTTATCCATCACTTCAGACACAAGTCTCAATGTTTACATTTGTATTGATGAAATTAGATGCTACTGCTTACACGTGTATTCATATTTTATGTAGTAATATCTTGCATTTATCACTTACTAACAACAATCTCACAAGATATGCTATGTGGGACTGTGTAAATTACATTAAACCAGTTTGGGTTATGCTATTAAATAAACAGAACGAATATATGTTTACGTCCTCTATATACCTGTTTCTGGGAGTGCTTGCATAGGGATGTACCCCCTTACAACTGGAACCCTAGGTATGTTTGAAGGCAAACGTATTGTGTACATATTATGTGTGTATGTCAATCTTGAGTTGTGAAAGTGTGTTACTGTAATATTTGTCAACATCCGCAAAGTAAGTGTATTTTCCATTACGCATATGTGCGCATTTGTAATGTTGCTGTGTTATTCAAGTCACATGATGGTAAGTAAGGGTGAAGTGTTAGCACAGTGTACATGCAAACAATGTTCGGAGCTGGAAGTGTGTGTATTGTACATTAGAGATATGTGCACGTAAGTTGCTTTGTATGTAAGGCAATTTATTGTAGTTTATGTTTAGCATGCCTGTATGTATATTTGTATTCACGTGATTCAAATTATATTGAATATGTGTTTGTTTTTACAGGGGTGTGGTTATTTAAACATTTTCTTTTTAAATCAAAGTGGAGCATGATATTAGGCAAGTCCTCACCTTTTCACCATTTGGTGCGGTGAAGGTGGAACTTTAGAGTTAGCATATGGCCAATGGCCAACAGTTATGGATCAATGTTTTGCTTGTTTTTATAGCGTTATGAAGCTGCCTGATCTTATTATAATCCATGATGGTGGGAATGATGCTAGCTAAAGAAAAAGAACCAAAATCTGTTGTAACATTAAAACAGATCTACTATGCCTAGCAGAAATATTTCCAGCAATAATAATGTAGTTTTCATTCTTGGGAGCACATAAATTGTAAATATGAAGTGCAAATCACTCAAAAATGTATTGTGCTGCAACAACTGTAAATGGCTGTATTTATACATTTTCAGTTGAACATGGATTTCATTTTATTTTTCAAAAGAATGCTAAAAGTAGCAATAACAATTTCTTTCATATGAATGGAGTACATTTCTTTAAGACATTATTAAAGGCCTATAATATGTTTCCCAGTAATGTGTTCCTTTAGGAAATGTTTTAAAATTTATTTTGTAGCATGTCCTTTTTTGTTCATAGATTTGTAAGTGTTTCAATGGTTAAATTATGTATTGTATTGTGCATGTTGTGTGTGGTTGTTTGGAATGTGTATGCAGTGCTGAACAGTGTGTATGCTGTGTATGGTTAGTGTAAAGTCTCAATATTTTTTCCGGTCATGTCTTTTCTTGCTTGGGTGTATGTTGGAATGATTACACAGTGGGGGTAATTGTGTATGCTGTGTGCGGTTATGGTCATGTTCGCATATTGTTATTGGAATTACTTGTTTTGTAGTTTCAGTGCATCTTGAAATGTGTATGCTCACTAAGTTCAATGTATGTGTGTGGTCTGTCAGTGTTTCAATTGCAAATGCTGTGTGTGGTGTTGGTAATATCTGAATATTGTTACTGTATTTGTGTTTTGAAGTTCCAGTGTATGTCAGAATGTGTCTGTTGTGTGTGAATTCTGCATTTCTTGCTTCAGTGTATGTTGGACTGTGTACACAGTGTGGGTGGTTGCATGGTTGGCATGTTATGTGTGTGGTTGTGTTGTGTGTGAATTCTGTATGTCTTTCCTGATTGTTGGAATGTGTTTGCAGTGAAGTTGGGTGTGCATGCTGTTTGTGTTGTGTGAAATCTGTATTTCTTGACAGTGTATTTTGGATCTTGTACACAGTGTGGGTGGCTGTGTATGTTGTTTGTGTGTGTGTCTGTGTGTGAATTCTCTATGTATTTCCCGAATGTATGATGGACTGTGTACAAAAAGTGGGTGGGTGCCCATGCTGTGTGCACGTGTGTTGTGTGTACATTCTGTATGTCTTGCATGAGTATGTGTCGTTATGTAAGTGCCTGAATATTGTTTCTGGAATAATGTATATTGTCATTTCATTGTATGCTTGAATGGGTGTGCTATGGGTTCAGTTTATGTTGTTGTGTGTGTGTGTGAATTCTAATGATGTATGCTGTGTGTGGTCTTGGTAATGTCTGAATATTGTTACTGTAATTATGTGTTTTGTACTTTCAGTGCATGTTGGAATGTCCCTTTTGTGTGTGAATTCTGTATTCCTTACTTGAAAGTATGTTGGACTGTGTATGGAGTGTGGATCAGTGTGTATCAGTGTGCATGTTATGCGTGTTGTGTGTGAATTGTGTATTTATGCCTGAGGTTATGTTGGACTGTATACACAGTGTGGGTAGGTTTGTATGATCTGTGTGAATTCTGCATTTCTTGCTGCACTGTATGTTGGACTTTATATGCTGTGTCGGTCGGTGTGTATGCTTTGTGTGTGTTTCATACAATTTGTGAACAGTGTGTATGACATATGCACATTCAATCTGCGCATGCAGCATATATAAATACATTTAAAATGTTAACATCTCAAAATTGGCTATAAATTTTGAATAATTTTCTTGAGTGCACACATTCCTGATAATATCTATGAGCCTGCAAAATATTAGGAAAATGAAATTGATTAATTCTGAGAAATGTGGGCTGTTTTTTAGATAGAGTTGAACTGCTCTATCAAAAAACCGGTGCTCTCAGTTGGCCCTAAAATAGGGCTGCACATTAGATATGGACCAATTGCCGAAAAATAAATAAATTGTGAACATTAACTTAATGTATCAAAGAAATGTTTATTCACATCTCCTGGTAGTTCTTAGTTAGAAAGTCACTCAAATGAATATTTTGATATCATATTCCACGAGGCTGTGCCAAAATAAGGCTAGGATTATATGTACATATGTCAATGCATTTCAGTTGCAAAAAACCTTCATCAGGGCAGTACATTCAATCAATAGTCTGTTCACATATATCAATAAATCAACAGTAATAGTGGCGATTATCACAATAGCAATTCCAAACACATACCAGATCCCAGTGTTCCATAATGAGGATGATATCAAAAAAGGAGAGAAATTCTAAGTCAATCACTAAGCATAAAAACATGTTAGTTGCTATCACAGCGTAAGTCAGGCAGAACTGAATAAAAAAGTAATGTTGTTCATACCTATATATCCAAATGGTTCGTGCTTGTATTACCATCAAGTGGAAAAGACAACGGGCCTCATTCCGAGTATGGCGGTAAGGGATAGCGGGCATCGGTAATGAGACCGGTGGCGGTGATCCCTTACCGCCATACTCTGAGTTCCCTTTGCGCCCTCGCCCTTAACGCCTGCTTTGAGCAGGTGTTAAAGTCGAGAGCGCAAAGGGGCCTCCAAGCCAATAACGGTGACCGTAATGATTGGTCACCGTTATTTGCATCTTCCCCATTCCCATTGAGCCCTATGGGGGCTCATTTGGGAATGGGGAAGAGCCTTGGTGAATGGGGAATTACCGCCCGCCAACCTTGGAATGGGGCGGTAATTCCGCCATCCACCAAGGCGCTGCCGGTCCGGGTACGGCGTTGACCAAGGCTTTATTAGCGCCATTGGTTAGCGCCGTACTCGGAATGAGGCCCAACAACTTGTAGTTCAAGTTCCTGCAAAACCACCGGAGGGTTAATCAGTAACAAGTAGTTAACAATTAAGGCCATGTATACCGAGAAGGGAGTTAAGTAAAGTCAGCCTTACCGTGCAGCAACGCTGAGTCAGTGTCAGCCGCATTCGCACAGGTGCGCGCGCAAATGTCAGTCTGGGAATTTAAACGTTCCCATGGTGACCAAAACGGCATCGTATCTGAGCATCTATGCCTTGGGTCCCACCACCGTGGCGTCACGGGAGGTGGGACTCATAACCCTGGAAACGTGATCCGTAGAACGGATGCTTACTCATGCAGGTGTTGCAACCTTTGTAACTTAGGCGCACAACATTCTTGTGTATCTACTTGGTAAAGCGAACAACATTATCGTGTGTCTTAACAGCTGTCACATAGGTATGTAGCAATATATTGTGGAAATGCACAATAAATAAAGAAACAAATTAGCTCAATCAGTGCAATTATATCGAAATCATTCTCGTGTTGCATAAACTGGGGATGCATATCTTGCTCAAGTGGTGAAAAAGCATAAAGTGGAACACAAGCAATGTGTAATCAAATATATCATTAGAAGTTAGTGAACAGAAATAAGATTCAGTTCATTGTTCTGTAATCAAATGAAAACTGTCAGTAAATATCTTCGTAAAAACAGCCCACCGTATCATTGGAAATCCATCATGGCAAATTTCAAGGAAAACATCTTAAAGGAAAAAAAAGGGAATTACAAATCCTATGTTGTTATTCCATTTGATTTTTTTCAGAACAAAGTCGGTTTCAAATTTATACATGAATGCATTGGCATATGCAGGTGCCATTGTTGCCCCCATTGCAGTACCAGCTATTTGGAGAAAAAATGAGTTTTTGTATTGGAAATAGGTTTGGCACATTTTACATTTGTTATCCTAGAAGTGGTACAAAGGTATAACAAATATGAAAATTTGCAAAAGAAAGTTGATCAACGCGAAACCTACTGGATTGATCGTTTGGGGACCCTGGCACCTAAGGGGATCAACGAGGAAATAAACTATATGTGTTATTTGTAATTCCCTTAGTGAAGACTTTAAACAAGTTATGCTAGAACAAGTTCAGATGCTGGGGAACCAAACTATGTGGCTATCATGCACAGAGACTGGAAAATTGGCATACAGTTCCATGAACAGGCCACCAGTGTCACAGACACTGATGGAGTGCCAGTGGTGCCATTTCCGGTACATGAGCGCTTGGTCTGTGGTGGAGGTGCATAGTGTGACATGGGTGCTGCAGTCGATGGCACTGATGACCCAGGGGAATTGGTGCACCATTAAAATGCATGAGCCACCTTTATTTAATCATCCTGAGTCGAGGGCATGAGAATATGGCATACGCTGCACAATATGATGCATGCCTACATGCGTGATGGGCGAGTGACTGGTTTTCCTGTGAGAGGCCTGCAATGATGCCACTGGTCCTCTGGAAGGAGCCAGTGGTGAGGAAGTGCAGTGTGGCCAGGAGCTTCACGTGTCCCCTGATGGGATGTGACCATAGAGTGGTCCAGTGCAAAGCATCCTCCCACCCCCACATGTCATGATTGCATGTGGATCAAATAGATACCGTCCATTGACCTCTGGGTCAGACATGTATTAGAGGGTGACTCTGGTGCGGAAGACCCGCTCCTTCCATCTCCTCCTTAACTGGGGTGCGGCAGCGACTGCAACTGCAGTATTGTGCCAATTCTGCACATACAGCACTATCACTAAATTGCAGGGATACATATCCTGGGATGGGGCGTGGAGTGGTGCTGTGTGCCATAATATCAGGCCATGTTGTGCCTGCTCTGCCTGCTGATGTGCAACATTGCTGTAGTGGTTGGTTTATTCTTGTTGCAGAGGATGTTCTGCAGCTGTTTGGGGGGGTTCAGGTGTGTCTTGGTTGCTAATATTGTGTGTGTCTTTAGCATGGAGTTGTTTATTTTTGGTATGTTCTATTGGTTGCATATATAATGTGCCAGTATGTGCCTTTTAAGTGTTCTGTAGTGTGTTATGGTATGTGTTTTGGATTTTGCGTGTTCACCCTAATTTATCATGTCTTAGAGGTGATTGTGGGTGTGGTTGTGTAATTTCTGGTAATTGATTGGCAGAGATATTGATTTGTATGCTTTATTGAGGATATTTACACATTTTTGCCTCTGATAACTTCTGCTTTGACGTATACTCTTTTTCTTGACTTCTGCCTTTCTATGTTTTAGTCATAAGTACTTTTAGTAAATAGGTGAAAATTACCTCCACTTAGGTTATGACAAGGTTTGGGTGTAAGTTGGACCTAGAACTTGTACATTTTAATAATTTTGTGCTATATATGTGTATATAATTACACACATGTTAAAGTAGATGCATTGCTTTCAAACTTATGCTTCAAACAGAATTATATTGGTCTAAAATCAGAATTATTTAATAGTTCCTACTTACAAATGTGGTGACGCATTTGACGTTTATATATATTTGTGAATTTTATAAACATGTTTATACATTTAAAAAAAATATAGATGTATGTTATTTTTATAATTGTTTTTTGTTTTTATTTTTATGCAGTCACTGAAGTTCAAAATCGTATAATGGAACATCAAGTTATTTATTTCAAAACTCTGAAACGTAAACACATAAACTATGCAGTTGTATTATTATCCATTTTGTAAAAGTAAAAATGATGTTAATTTATATCAAATGTTTTTCATTTCCTAAAAAGTAGTAACACATATATACAAATCCAAATTGTGTTGCTGTCACATATTGAAAGTGACTAAAGATTGAAAACAAAGTGACATGTACATAAATATACATTGGATATCATACATTAGAAATCTGTTTTTATAGAATGTATTTTAATAACCGTGGGCCTCATTACAACTCAGGCGTTAAGGGTTAATGCCGTTGTTAACCCTTAACGCCTGATTCCAATTTTAACGGCTGCTTTTAGCAGGCGTTAAAATCCATGGCGCTAAACCGCATTGGTGCTAATTACGGCACCGTCATTTACGGTGCCGTAATTAGCGCCTTCCCCACTCCCATTATGCCCTATGGGGAACAAATGGGAATGGGGAAGGGTAAATGGGAAATGGGGATTTACCGCCCCACTCACCTTGGAATGGGGCGGTAAATCCGCCATCCACCATGGTGTAATTATAGTTTACACCATGGTGGTAAAGTTGGTGTACTTACCGCCTGGGTCGTAATGACCCACCATGTCTCTGTTTGTAATACCTTAATTTTTGCAGGCTTGTTGCAGCATTAGATTCTACTAGCACAATAAATGTCCAACGTTTCATGCAGCCAAAAATTGCATATTAAGCATTGATAATGGGTTATGTTGGAAGTGCCACAGAATCAACAACCTAACATATTTTTTTTATTTTTTAAAGATACTAGTTTACAAGTGGCGCACGCGGCTGGCGCACAGTGTGCGCGTCCGAATCTCTGCGCCAGCCGCGTGCGCTAAAATCCTAATTTCCGCGCACAGCGTATTCATGGATTTTAGCTACCAAAACCAGCCGTGGCACACAGTGGTGCAGCGACCCTGCGGCAGCACCAGTTACGCACCCAAGAACTCCCCTCGCGCAGGGAAAAGCCATCAAAATCCCAATCCAGCGCAAAGGGCTGCGCTAACCCTGTACCAGCACTGCAAGCGGGGAACGTGTATTACTGGGGTTCGCAGGAAGTTTCACATGCGATTGGCCCTGTGCGAGTGGGGTACGTGTATTACTGGGGTTCGCGGGAAGTTTCACACGCAAAAGGGCCTGTGCGAGTGGGGTATTTGTATTACTGGGGTTTGCAGGAAGTTTCACACGCGATATGAGCATGGTACATGTATTTTGGGGGTGCGCGGGAGTCCTACACGTGAATTGGCAGTGTGGGTCCTCCCAGATGTTCCCTCTACACCCTCCACGGCCACTGCAGGCAGCCCACACCACAGGGGACTACCCTGCACCCCTGGCCATGTCCCGCAGGCAGCCCATCCACCACCGGCATGCCCCCCAGCCAAGCCACATGTCATCTTGCACTACTGATAACCAACTCATGTCCCACTCATGTCCCCCTGAACCCCCACCCCCCAGCAGTGCAGGACACCTGCCAGCAGGCCCCCCGCATGTCCCCCTGCACGCTCACCCCCCAGCAGTGCGGGTCACCTGCCAGCAGGCCCCCACTCATGTCCCCCCACCCCCCAGCAGTACGGGGCACCTGCCAGCAGGCTCCCACTCATGTCCCACTCATGTCCCCCTGCACCCCCACCCCCCAGTAGTGCAGGGCACCTGCCAGCAGGCCCCCACTCATGTCCCCCTGCACCCCCACCCCCAGCAGTGCGGTGCACCTGCCAGCAGGCCCCCACTCATGTCCCCCTGCACCCCCAGCAGTGCAGGGCACCTGCCAGCAGGCCCCCACTCATGTCCCCCTGCACCCCCACCCCCCAGCAGTGCGGGGCACCTGCCAGCAGGCTCCCACACATGTCCCACTCATGTCCCCCTCCACCCCCACCCCCCAGCAGTGCGGGGCACCTGCCAGCAGGCCCCCACTCATGTCCCACTCATGTCCCCCTGCACCCCCACCCACCAGCAGTACGGGGCACCTGCCAGCAGGCCCCCACTCATGTCCCACTCATGTCCCCCTGCACCCCCACCCCCCAGCAGTGCAGGGCACCTGCCAGAAGGCCCCCACTCATGTCCCACTCATGTCCTCCTGCCCCCACGTCATGACGATCCTCAATTCTGGCCCTTATGGCCAGCCTCCCCAGCCCAAAGACCCAACCAAGTATTGCATCCACCCACATAGAAAAGGCAATTAAATGATACAACCCCAAACGCAAGTATGTAAATGAACACATGTCCGCCACACATACACAATGGGTGCAAGTGAATGTGAAAACCCATATCATGACATGCATGAAACCAATGAGATGATACCACACATCGAAGTATGAAGAAAGAAATGTATTAACACACCATGAATGTAATTTAAAAAAAAACACACAGCAATGGGAATATTTAAAGAAATGCTGCATGTCCATAAAAGAATAAAAAAAAAGAAATCATAATCCAAAGAAATCCAAAAAAAAGGTGTCCAAAGTCACAGTCTAACAAAGCAAATCCAAGGGAAAAAAGAAAGTGAAATCCATTGCTCCATGGTAAAAATAAAAAAAATGTGAATAATCCAATGGTGAACTATGTACAAATGAACAATCCAGGGTCCATGAGCCCAACTGATGAAATGAAACCTACCAAAAATACTACCTAATAAAAAACTATATATAAAAATGTGGTGCATTGTCCAAGCGCAACCAAAATAAAAAAGAAAAGGAAAGGAAACCTAACACTATCTAACTATGTACAATGGTGGCAGGCAAGTCCTGCGGCTCACTCTGTGGTGTCCCGGGCCAGGGCAACATCGAACTCCATGTCGATGCCCCGGAGGCGGGACTCTGCCCTAGCCCCGAGGTCTTGCAGGGAGGCACTCATGGCCTGTTCCAACTCCCTGTGAGTCGCCTCGAGGCACGCTGCCCGCCTCAACGCCCGACGCATGGAGAACTCCGCCCTGACCATGGTGAGCCGCGCCTCTTCCGCAAGCCGCCGCTCCGCATCTATAGCATGGCCTAACCGCTGCCACACGGAAGACACTTCCAGTCCTGGGTCCTCCTGCCCTCTGGCCGATGCCTGCCCCTCCAATGTTGAAGGCCCCCAGCATTCATGGCTCCCACCTTGTTGATGCTGTGGCTGTGCCTCAGCCTGTGCCCTGGCTCTTTGCTGCCTGCACATCCTCCTCCGGCTGGGGTGCAGTTGTTGAGGTGGCCACCCCTGCTGGACGTCCGACTCCCGACTGTGGCAGGGATGTGTCCTCCACCAGCCTGGCCGCAGGGTCAGAGGCAGCTCCACAGGGTACCCAGGTGATACATGGGTGGGAAGATGGCATGGAGGACGTCTGGCGCATAGGGGGTTCAGGTGAGGAGGGGGTCGGAACAAGGTCCAGCAAATGGGAGAATCCGTCCCTGGTGACCCGTCCCAGTAGGTCAATGCGGTCAACGAGGCATTCGAGATGACGTGCAGTGTCCTCATGAAAACACTGCAGGTCACCTTGCATGCCCCGTTGACGCAACGCCATCCCACTAAGGACAGGCTCAACCCGGTCCCGGATAGCCACGTCCGCAGGGAGAGGAAGGCCAGTTGTTGTAAGCAGATCCCCTCCCTGAAAATGGGTCTGGACGTAGGCTTCCCTGCTGGTGCAGGTTGATGCAGTCACAGGATCGGGGACAGGATTACACAAAGGCACCTCCGTGGTGGCCTGTGCTGCCTCCTGTCCCTGCCCCTGCACTGCACCACTAGCACCAGTGGAATCCCCATCTCCAGACCCCGTGTCTGTCCCTTGCACAGCCTCCTCCTCCACCAAACCCCCCACCAACCTGGATGACTCTGTGCCATCTTCCTCCGTCGGACCCTGTGGGGTCTCAGCTGCCCCTTCTGCTGCCGTGGAGTCCAACTCCGACCTCCGCCTCTTGGACCTACCCTCGGCAGCTGCGGCCTGGGACGCGGTTCCGGACTCCTCACTCCCTGACGAGATGGCAACCTGGGAGGGGAGCCGGGCCTTGCGTCTGCAATCCCTGCCACTCTGCTCCACAGGGAGAGATAGGACACAGGCTTCAGGGCACTGTACAATGGACTGATACACACATGACAGTTGCACATGAGTGGCAGTGTCAAACTTCAGACATGGGATCACACATGTTATTTCAATTCACACACATGAGCAATTCCACAGCCATATCACAACAGCCAGCACCATCCATACACATACAACAGCATGAGCATACAAAGGTGAGCCAGACATCACATGAAACACAGGGAGTGCAGTAGACATGCACATACACCACCACACTTACATGCATGTCTACATCTCCTCCAACTGTTGCAGTTATGAGATCGCCATACATGTCAGATCTGCCATTCAGCCTTCTACATATCAGTGTCACATGCATCCATGTTGCATCACAGTTGCACACTTGTCAAGTACACACACATGCGCATGTACACAGTGCATATACATGCATTAGGAACCACCATCCATGCCACAACCATCTCAATGTACATACACAGAAATTCAAACATGTGTGCTCCCACACCTGCACTTGTCCAGCATGTTTACCAACACATACACCATCAATGTATCTCACACATGAGAGGACACACATGTGGCAGCCTCACGCCCATGTTCATACACATCCCTACATGGCCCTACAAAAACACATGTGCAACCTGCACACTACTGGCACACCACGACACGCACAGCGTCCAATCACTCTGCATGTACACTTACCACTCGACTCCAGACGGGTCTGCCTCTCAAGGATCTGGACGTAGAGTGCTGGGCATATGCGTTCCAGGACCCTCATTTAGTGGTCCGACAGCTGGCCCTGGCGCACTTGGCATCCACTGCCTTTGCAAGGCGCAAGGCCTTGTTGAGGGTCCTGGACCTGAAGTCCTCCCAGCGCTTCTTGACATGATGTAAGTCGCGGACTGCCTCCCCCTCTGCGTTGATGGCAGTAACGATGTCCATCCAGATCCTGGTCCGCCCTTCATTGTCGGTGCGCGAACTTCCAAAGAGGGCATCATACTGCCCCAGGACTTGCTCCACCAGGACACCAATTTCCCTGGCACTGAAGCTGGTGGCCCTCTGCCTCTCTGGCTGGGGGTTGCCAGTGCTGACCGATGGTGTTCTGCTGGGCATGGCAACCCCAGAGGCAGGAGTGGGTGGGCAACTGCGTCCTGGGGCTGGGCTGTGGAGCGATGGAATCCCAGTCGGGAGTCTTCAGTTCCAGCAGGGGTGGTCACAGCAACTGCACCCCTGGCTGACGTGCAGGCAGCAAATGGCAGGGCACGTGGGCAGCAGGCAGTCAGGCAGCAGCAGATGGCAGGTGGGAGCGTGCTTGGGGCTCTGGGGGGCAGGAAAATGGCCTTCAGGGCAGGAGCGTGGTCTTCCGTGTGTGTACGCTTGGCCAGCTTGATACGGAGTGAATTGGCATGTGAAAAAAGTGCACGTCAGTGTGAACCGAGGAAAGGCCCTTAGCGCATAAGTGCGTCAGCACACGTATGCGATTTCATTGTACCAAAGGCCCTTAGCGCGTAAGTGCGTCTGTGACGCATCGCGCACGGGCGTTGCCCTTTCGCGTGTAAAGCTTCCCGCAAACCCCAGTAATACACGTACCCCACTCGCACAGGGCCCTTTCGGGTGTAAAACTTCCAGCGAACCCCAGTAATACAGGTACCCCACTTGCACAGGGCCAATCGCGTGTGAAAATACCCGCAAACCCCAGGAATACACGTACCCCACTCGCACAGGGCCAATTGCGTGTGAAACTTCCCGCGAACCCCAGTAATACACGTACCCCACTCGCACAGGGCCCTTTCGCGTGTAAAACTTCCCACGAACCCCATTAATAAACGTACCCCACTCGCACAGGGCTCTTTCACGTGTAAAACTTCCAGCGCACCCCAGTAATACATGTACTCCACTTGCACAGGGCCAATCGCGTGTAAAACGTCCCGCGAACCCCAGTAATACACGTACCCCACTCGCACAGGGCACTTTCGCGTGTAAAACTTCCCGTGAACCCTAAGAATACACGTACCCCACTCACACAGGGCCAATCGCGTGTAAAACTTCCCGCGAACCCCAGTAATACACGTACCCCACTCGCTCAGGGCCAATCGCGTGTGAAACTACCTGCGAACCCCAGTAATACACGTACCCCACTCGCACAGGGCCAATCACGTTTAAAACTTCCCGCGAACCCCAGTAATACACGTACCCCACTCGCACATGGCCCTTTTGCATGTAAAACTTCCCACGAACCCCAGTAATACACGTACCCCACTCAGTATATACGTGGTTTTTATTTGTGCACACTTTTGTAATGCGCAGGGACGCTACCACCTGCCTTCCTGTGGCGGACGTGTTTAGGCCTGTGCGTGTCTTTGCCCGTGCGCGGGTTTGCCCTATTCGATTCCATGAATACGTGTGGTTCATGTGCGTGTGGGCATTCCGTGTACTTCCCAGCAGTACTTCCCCAGTTATGCCTTCTTTTTCACGTGTTATTTCCCATTCCGCATGTTACGCCCCCTGTTCCGCCTACTTTGTTGTGTGCGCTGCGCTATGTGCGCTTTCGCTGTGCGCTTAGTGCACGCTTTTTGGAGACGTGTGCGCCAGCGTGCGCCATGCACGGATTTGGCACACAACCAGTGGGAAAGCACCAGCGCAGCACCTTCCTTGCTTTTTCACGCTTGCGCCTCCTTGCGCCTGCTTGCGCTGGGATTTTCGGAGCACATTTGTTCCATGATTCGGCCTCTAAGTTTTGTTAACATTGCACTTTCAATATGGTTTCTATTTCTCTGTTTGTTTTGTATTTGTACTTAAAATTTAATTATTTTGTATGCCTCATTTATTGAACAGGGATGTTTTCCCTTATTGTCATTTTTAAAGTATATCAGCTCAGGCTTGTTTCTCATATGCAATAACACTATTGAATTTCCGAGATGATATCTTTTTCAGATTCCCGCTTATTTTCAATATACCTTACAGATGGTGCAAATTACAGTTTTCTTTCTGAACTTCATATACTTAAGTTATTTCAAATTAGTGCCAAACACACGATCTTAAGTGTCCAAATGGATTCATGCCAGAAGTTTGAATATTTGTTATGCCTATTTTTTACTTTGAGTACTAACAGCTGTGAAGTAGAATGTAGAAGTGCTTGGAAATGTAAATTTCTTTTCTGCTGTACAAGTGGACGTTTGAAGTTAAAAAAGATGTCAATTTTGGTTTTGAAATTTTTATGAATTTGAATGTATTAATTTTAGAAGTTTGGAATACTGAATCTGGAAAATGAGGTGAAGTATTGTCATTCCCACTATCTACAGATGCATTTTCTGTTCATTTGTATGTGACAAAGGAGTTTTGGACACTGGTGGAAAGAATTGCTCTGAATACTGTTCAAAACAAAAAGAACACTTTATTTAGAATATACTAGCACCTGTGCCTGTACTTTGCACAGTAATTTCTACTTCAGTCCTAGTTTGAAGTTTATTTAATGAAGTAAACCAATGCTTCTTTGTAGACAATATTACTAGTCTTCAACGTAGAAGCTAGTGTGAACACATTGGGGGTCATTAAGAGATTTGCAGTAAAAATCTGTTTTTACCGGCATGGAGGCAATACCAGGTCCAGGTAGCAATGACGCCGCTAACAGCGGCCGATTACGAGAATGCGTGCATGCGTGTAGCAGCATGCCGGTATCGACAGTACTGGCTTGCCGCAAAAGTCCCTAAAACATCCCTTAGCTGCATCATTGAAAGCGCTGACAACCCTTGCGCCTCTGTCCCCCTCTAAATCATGACCCGGCATTAGCGGGCCCACTAATAGCGAGGCCGCTAATACCGGAACCGGAAGTTATGTCATCGCGCCGGAACAGGAAATGGTGCGGCTGCCATCTTGAAAAACACAATCCATTGCCATCCTCGATACACAGGACATTGAGCCTCATTACGACCATGGCGCTAATGGGTTAACGGCGCCGTAAAGGGCTGCAGCGCCGTTAACCCATTAGCGCCTGATTACGAGGTCCCTTTGCAGGACCCGACCTTAAAGGCTGGTTTACACCAGCCGTTAAAGTAGGGACCTGCAAAGGAATCTTGGTGCTAAGCACGGTACCACAATTTGCGGTACCGTACTTAGCACCTTCCCCATTCCCATTGAGCCCTATGGGGCAAAAATGGGAATGGGGAAGGGCCATGGAGGAAGGGGGAATTACTGCCCCGCCAACCTTGTAATGGGGTGGTAATTCCCCCTTTCTCCATGGCGGAGTCGGTAAGTTACCGGCATGGAACATGGTGCTATTAGCACTATGGTTTTCCGCCTGGGTCGTAATGAGGTCCACTGAGCCTAAAACCAACACCAGAACATCTACCACACCACCAGCACCATGCCATAGGCAATCAAGAAAGGAGCATCCCGGCAGTGCAAGGAGCAGTTTGCCGAGGATGAACTGAACCTGCTCGCGGACACTCTGGCTGAAATTGCAAAGGTGATCTTTGCCACAGACCTGAAAAGAGCAGCACAACTTAAAAAACTGAGATCTGGGAGCAGGTGGCCCAGAAAGTCAGTGCAGTAGGCACCACGCCCCGCACAGTAAAAGACATCCGAAAACGTTGGGACGACCTGCGCAACACCTCAGAGTGCATAACATCTTGTTGGGCCAACCGGAGCCAGGGCCTGGCTACTGGTGAGGGCTCCAACTCCCCAATCAAACTCTGGGAGGAAACCTACGCCAGCACAATTGGGATGGAGTCAATAGAAGGTGTGGGAGACATGGAACATGGAGCCACATCATCGGCAGGTGGAGGTGAGTGTCCTAAGGAAACACAGTATTGCAAAGTATGATGATAGTCCACCAATGTGACCGTGCCATGAGGCAATGGATGGCCCATTACACACACACAAGGACATATCCCTGCCTAGATGCTGTCCCCTGCACTTACACATCCACATGCATGCAGCATGCCTATGCCATACCTGACACACACCACAGACAGGGAAACAGCATGTGTCACACTGCACGCAGTCCACAACACAAAGGCATGTCTCACAGCAGGCACCACCTCACACATGTCTGAACCTAATGTATGCCTGAGCAACCCTACCAAATGGCAGATAATCTGTATGTAGGACAGCAAGTCATCACATGTGTACAACTGTACTAATACCATTGTATGCATGATGCATGTACAACCATCACTGATGCTGCCCCTCTTATGGTCCCCCACAGGCTGAGATACCAACAGCAATGCAGAGGACTCTGCAGTACAAGTCACCACACCTACCAAGAGGGCCAACTCCAGGGAAGAAACCAACAGGCCTTCAAAGTCTAAGGGCACTGGGAAGGCAGATCTTCATCCAAGGACAAAGACACCATTGGATGCCAGGGTACAGGGCCGTCAAGGGTCTTAAACAACTCCACAAGTCCCAACACCTGTGGAATCCGCCGCTGCAGATCCGGTGGCAGATGGGACCCTCTCTGCAGCTACCAGTTTGGTTGGAGAGGCAGCTGCCACTGCGCCACAGATTGGCGATGAGGTCCTTTCACAAGGCGAGGTCTGTGTTCCTGAGGAGGACTCCCACTCCATGGAATTCCTTGGCACACCAAGCCCCTCAGAGGAACACCAGTACACACCTATCAGCTCACCTGATGGCACCTCTCTTGTCCAGTCGGAAGGAGAGGCTGTAGCAGAGGCCTGGAGCCCAACACAGGACACACTTGAATTGGGCCCATTGCCACACCTGTCCTCCACCTCCACAGGGGTCCGGGATGGGGAGTCCAGATGACACAGATGGAAGCGCGCCAGCAGGAGCTGACTGGCCTAGTCAAACAATATGTCACCAATGGTGAAGTGATGAGGAGGGAGGCCCAAGACAACTCTGTGGCAATGAAAGGGGCCATAGAGGCAAGCACACAGAAGATATGTGAGGAGCTGTCGGCTGTGCAGCAGGTTCTTGGCAGGATTGCGGCTGCCATGGAGGCTCTGCGTCCTGCCACAACAGTTGAGCATGCGCCCACGGGGTCTTCCTCGAACTCCACGCAGACAAGCCCCCTGCGCAGGTCTATGTACACCATTTGCCGCCCCAACATGCCACCCCCGGAGTCAGACTCAGGCCATTAGTTGGAGGCTCAGCCTGCATGTGCACACCTATGGAGACTCGAAGGCCATAACATTGCACGCCACGTGTGAGAGAGTTGTGGGGAAAGGGGGAAGGGTGAGGTGGTGTGTGGGGGAGTTGTGGGAGAGTGGGAGGGAGGGTTTGGGGAGAGTTGTGGTGGGGTTGGGGATTTGTGGGGGGAGGGGAGCGAGAGGGGGTGTGTGTGAGGTGGAGGGTATCAGCACTTGTTACTTCTTACTGCTAAATACACCCATTGTGTACCTGAAAAATACTAGCCTGGACATTCCTTATTGTGTATGTGTCATTGATTGGTTTACAGTGCATAGTGTCCATGCACTCCCACACCCAGTGCCCTCATTCACACATTCATGCCACCCTCAGCACCCATGTCTCTTAGAAGCATTGGCCAATCACTGACTGGCGCACATCGTGTCCCTCCTGTGCATCGCCACCGCGATTATGTACAACCACATCTTTTTCATATTCTTCATCATCACCTGGTGGTTGCTGTTCAATGTCAGGGGGCATAGGCACGTTCCATTGGATGCAGATGTTGTGTAGCATGACACATGCCTTGATGATCATGGCCACCTTCTCATGACTGTAGACGAGTGCCCCACCCGACGGGCTAAGACAGTGAAAACGTGCCTTTAACAGGCCAAATGTCTGCTAGATGACCACACAGGTACGGATATGGGAAAGATTGTATTCCTCTTTGTGCCTGTTCTGCAGGATACGGACAGGGGTGAGGAGCCACGCCTTCAAGGGATAGCCACTGTCACCTGCATGGTGCAAAGCAAAAAAAGGTATGTGTAAGTCAATTCCTGATGGACACCTGTACTTATCACACATGCCTGCAGATTTCTGTTGTTCACATGCACATGTCCATGGTTGATAGCACACATTTTACCTTACCACAATATGTGCTGTGCCATGGTCTTATGGTGTGGGTTGCGTCTTCTAGTTGATACAGAGTGTACACTCCCTTGATGTTCTGCATGCACTGTGGATGTTTTCCACTGTGTTTGTTATCAGTATGTGATGTGTAGTGATTCATATAATTTTGTTACTGGCATCATTGCCAGAAGTCTCAGCATTATTTGTCATTCAGCGCTTATTATTTCCATGCTGACATGCAGCGCTACTGTGCTGGTGGCCCTGTGACAAGCAGTGCATACCCTTGGTGGAATTGATTTGTACACTCTCATGGATGCTCGTCCTGTGTTGTGAATTGCTGCTGACATTTACATTGTGCATACTCACATCATGTTGCTGGATTGTGTTACGGATGGTGAGGTCTGATGATGGGTGGTGGACATGTTGTGGGATGTGGGCTGGTTGTAAGTTAGGCATGCTGTAATTGGTGAGCAGATTTCATCATTTCTATGGGGATTGGTAGTCATGTTCAGTTAGTGATGCTTTGGGGCACAGTGTTTTGCGATGTGGACTTTGTGCTGTCTCCACAAAAATGGCACCATGGTGGTGTGTGCATCTATCCCCCATTACACTGCCATGTGCCTGTTGTGTGATTTATCAAGCAGCCAGGCACGTCATCCTGCATGTCGCTCCATGTAGCGTGTGAGCGTGGAGTTCTGCAGGACCATTGAGTCATGAGTTGATCCGGGAAATCGGGCACAACTAGTGTGATGATCTTGCTGGAGTCACATACAATCTGTACATTGATGGAGTGATATAGCTTACGATTGTGGTAAACCGCCTCCGGGGCATGCAGGACCACCAATTCTACATGTTTAGTTTAGTTTAGTTTATTCATTTGTATTGCGCACCAGACCCGAGGGTATGAGGGCTCATGAGCAGCATGGAAATTCAAAGCTTGGTTACAGATTGCTTATACGTCACAATGTTGCAGTATGACAATGAAGAAAGAAAGTTTACAGGTTTACCAAAAGAGGGATATTTTACAAATGTACAAGTAAACATACTTTCAGGATTGCAGGTTAGAAGTATTAGTGGTCCTTGTTCTTTATCCACTGGATATAGTTGCGTCTGAAGTGTGTGTAGGTTTGGGGAGTCCTGAGGGATGGTGGTAGGGCATTCCAGTGTTGGGATGCTTTCACCTGAAAGCTGTTGCCACCCATTTTGGTACGTTTGAACCTGGGAACTATGAGAAGGTTGGTGTTGGAGGTTCGGGTATGTCTGTTGGGGGTGTATTTCCATATTCTGTCTACTAGGTAGCGTGGGGCAGCGTTGTTCAAGCATTTGTGAATTAGAGAGGCTACTTTAAGCAGGATTTTGTCTGAGGTGTTGAACCAGTTATGGGATTTCCGGTTGTTGGAGATGTGTTCTCTCCTGGGAATGCTGAGCGCTGCTCTGAGAGCGTTGTTTTGTAGTGTCTGAATTTTGTTGGTAACTTGCTTGCTGGCTCATACGTAGAGGGCATTACAGTAGTCCAGTTTAGATAATACCAGAGCTCTGGCTAGTGTAATGCAGCTCTGGGTAGATAAGAAGGGTTTGACTGCTCTTATAAGCTTACATGTGTAGGCCGTGGAGGATGCCATAGAGCTAACCTGTTTATGGAAGGTTAGGGAGGAGTCGAGGTATATTCCTAAAGTTTTCACTTCTTTGGCTACCTTGATCAGGTTCCCGTCTATGATGAAGTTGGTATAGTTGTGGTCTAGTTTGGTTAGGTTTGAGGTAGAACCAAGGATGATGAGTTCAGTCTTGTCATCATTCAGGCATAGACTGTGCGAAGCCATCCATGCCTGGATGATGAGGTACACCTTCTTCACCAAGGCCAAATCCTGGTTGTAATCTCCCATCAGCGGGATGAGAATCTGTGTATCATCAGCATAATTGGTGTAGGTGATATGCAGGCCGTCTAGATCATCAAACAGGGGCTTCGTGAACACGTTATACAGAGTAGGGGAAACACAGGAGGCCTGTGGGACTCTGCATGTGATGGGGATGGGGCGGCATCGGCAGAGGTGGAGAAGACATGCATGGATCTGTTGCTGAGGAATGACTCCATCCAGCCGATGGCTTCTTGGTAAAAGTGGGCAGCTGAGTCTAAGTGATTACATAGGATTTTGTGGTCAACTAGATCAAATGCCGCGGATAGGTCTAGTAAGAGTAGTAATGCAGTTTTCCCGTTGTCTCTAAGGGTGTCAATTTGGGCTTTCAGATCAATGAGGGCCGTTTCAGTCCTGTGTTGGGGTCTGAAGCCTGATTGTCGAATACCTAGGAGGTGGTTTGTTTCGAGGTATTTTTGTATTTGTATGTATGCTGTCTTGTCTAGTATCTTGAGCAGGAATGGGACAGTGATAATGGGTCTATAATTGGCGGGAATGGAGTCTGGGGTTGGTTTTTTAAGGAGGGGGAGGACCCAAGACTCTTTGAGGTTGCTGGGGACTGTTCCTGAGGAGAAGGAGGCGCTGATGAGTTTGGTGATGAATGGCGAGAGGTCTCTTGCCGCATCTTTAATGATTTGTGGGGGGCAGAAGTCGCACTTACAGTTGGATGGTTTAAGGCTGAGAATGATTTTTTCCACTTCGAGAGTAGAGACTTTGGAGAAGCTGAAACGAGCGGTATTAGGTGTGAGGTGTGGGGTGAGGGGCTCAGGGAGGTGTTAGTGGGGTTGGTTGGTTTGTTAAGGGAATCGTTCTTGTTTTTAATTTTGGTTTGAAGGCCTGTGACTTTATTGTTTAGTGCATTTTGGACACTAGCGCACCATAGCTTGTCCTTCACACAGGTATCTGGAATTAGCACCGGTGTTTCCAGTTCTTTGATGATTGTAAACAACTCTTTGGTACTGGAGTTGGATTGAGCAATTCTCTGTTTATAGGATTCTCGTTTGGCAGCTATGATTTGTTTTTTTGTAATTGGACGTTATTTTATTGAGCATTAACTTATTGTGGTCTGTGGGAGACTGTCCCCAAGCTTGTTCCAATTTGCGTTTTTCCAATCGAAGCACTTTGAGATGGCTGGAGAACCATTGGTTGAGGTGCTTTTTTGGTTTGCATTTTCTTAATTTAAGTGGTGCAATGGCGTCTAAGGCTGTGCGCATGGTATTGTTATAGCCTTCTACGAGGTTGTAGGGGTTGGAGGCAGGGAGTTGGTTAAGCGTTGGGAGGATGAGTGGGGTCAGTTTTTCCACTGTGATGTTTTTCTTGCTTCTCGTGGGGATGGCTGCGGCTAGCGCCATGTTGGTGGTGGGGCTTGAAGCTTTGAGGGAGAAGGAGAGGAGATGATTGTCAGACCAAGATTGAGGAGAGTTATTCATGATAGTTGCTGCGCAGTTGTAGTCTGCTACCCAGTCAAGGGTTCTCCCTTTGTTGTGGGTGGGGCCAGATACTTTTTGTGTGAAGCCTAGTTCAGACAGAGTGTTGTTGATGAGGGTGGCCTGGTGGTCTTTGGGGTCTTTGTAGCAAAGGTTGAAATCTCCTAGGAGGAGGCTTGTGAGGAGTTTTTTAGGTTGTCTGTGAGGATGGCACTGAGGTCTTCCTCGAAAGATCCTAGGGGTCCAGGCAGTCTGTAGAGTAGGTGAATGGATATCGTTTGGGAGTTAGCAGTGGGTAGTTTAGCTGTGAGTGATTCGCATGATGGGAGGTGTGTAGCGGAATCGAGACTGATGTTAAGGTGAGTTTTGGCAATGACGGCCAGGCCTCCGCCTCTAGTTTCAGTTCTATCTGCACGGATGATGGTGTAGTCATTGGGGATGGCTAACGAGAGGACTGGGCCTGCGGCTGCATGGAGCCAGGTCTCTTTTTTGGATAAAAAACCTGAGTCTTCAGCTAGGATGAGGTCTGCAATGTCTGTACCATGGGCAGTTATGGAGCGTGCTTTAATGAGGGCACCTTTTATAGGTGGGGCGGTGGTTTTGGGGGTGGGGGTGGTCGTTGAGTTGTGCGCTTTGTTTTTGGTTTTTGGTTGTCATTATATTGAGTGGATTGGGTTTGAGTTTTTTCACCGTGAGGTTAGCGCAGGTGCTAATGGTAGTTCAGTTGGTTAGTTTGGATTGGGTGGAGTCCCTGGCTCCGGGCTCATGTAGTTTGGGTAGTCTGGACCGGATACTGGTAAGCCTATCCGAAAGGCATGGAGGGGAGAATTGGGGGAGCATGATAGTGACGCTAGGCTCTATGAGGAGGGGTGAGGTGGTGCCTAGGGTGACCGTGCTGAGGGCAGAGCTAGGCGGGCATGCAGAGTTCACGTATTATTGACTAGATTTGGAAATCATATATGGGTAGATTGCAATGTGCAGGTAGATATTGGTAGTAGAGACAGCCTACCTAGATTTGAAATTCAAGCAATGGGGCAAAATACAATGTGCAGACAGTTTAGCCAATAGTAGCAGCTAATGCAGCCTACCTAGATTAAAAATTCAAGCAATAGGACAAACTACAATGTGCAGACAGTTTAGCCAATAGTATCAGCTAATGCAGCCTACCTAGATTCGAAATTCAAGCAATGGGGCAAAATACAATGTGCAGACAGTTTAGCCAATAGTAGCAGCTAATGCAGCCTACCTAGATTAAAAATTCAAGCAATAGGATAAAATACAATGTGCAGAAAGTTTAGCCAATAGTAGCAGCTAATGCAGCCTACCTAGATTCGAAATTCAAACAATGGGGCAAAATACAATGTGCAGACATGGGTGCAGTCAACTGCACCAATACCATTTGGGATGCCTGCCAGTGCATGGAAGCCAACTTTCATGACAAATATCTCCTGGGCAGTCCGTGGTAGGGTTATGTAGTTCCTTGAGTGTTTTAGGAGGGCATCCAGCACTTGGTTCAGCATGCAAGAAGACAAGGGTTGTGATATGCCAGGCATGTGCCCCACTGTGTACTGGTAGGTGCCTGTGGCCAGGAAGTGGAGCTCAGACACTACCTTCAGTAGCGGGGGGATGGCGGTGCATATTACAATCAGGCTGACAATGTCGTAGTGTATCATGTCCACAATGGTGGTGATGGTGTCCCGGTCCAGACGGTACAGGGTGTGGATCTGCTCAGGGGTTAGGTTGAATGAACTGACTTTGATGCGAGGGATTGGTGGCTACCTGCGTGGTACCACTGGCTGCATTGGTGGGGCTTGCTGGGCCTGTCTCACCCTCCTTCTCCTCCTGCTTCTCCTCTGTGGTACCTGTTGTTGTTGCTGGTGTAGCAATGCAAGCATGTCCTCCAGCCCCAGGATTGCTACTACAAGTGGAATCATTTTGGTTTGGAAAGGGGTGTGGTGTGTGGGTGTGCTCCTTTTGTGCTGGCCCAGATTCCATTGCCTCCACCTGTGCTGATTGTGTGCACCTGTGGCAGTTGGGAACACTGTGCATTGTTGTTTGCGGGTGGTTTGCGATGCCGGTATTGCTGGCATCCAGGTATCCCTTATTACTGCCTTTATGATGCCGGTATTTGCATCTCCGCATGACTTGTGATGTCCTCCTGCTATCGCCATCCCGGTATTGCCAGACGGAAGGGGCGCATGCCCATGTGAATGCTGGTACGGGGGTGCACGGTATCAGCAGTGGCGCTAATACTTGATTGTTGAGTCGGAATAGCCCGGAGCGGTATGTGGTGCCGGTAATCCCTTACCAGCATAATTTTTCCATTACCTCCAACCTCATAATCACCCCCATTGTCTTTGTTTCCAACTCTGGAGCAAGCCACATAAAGCTGACCATGAGAAAAGCGCAAATCCCGTAAATCGTTTCCAGCTCAAATCAAGGAATCGGCTTCAAAATACGGCCCCGATTGCATTGTCACAGGATGTGACCGTAGCAATCTCCCTGCATTTTTTAACTGTTGTAATACATTAGCAAACCCTGCAATTTCTGTTTTCTCCCTTTCTGATGTATAATTTGTATGATTAATGTTCTGTTTTGTATTGTGTTTTTGTTTTCATGTGCACACGTAAGCCTCTGGGTTCTCAGTAAAGTAAAGTTAAGTTGGAGCATTGGGATTGTGCAGCAACATTATTGGTGCCCCGATCGACAGCTGAGGCAGACCTTAACATAAGTGCCATACGTGTAGGGCTGAAGCATGTAATCTTGAAGTGTCATACCAGTACATTTACAGTTGAAGCATGTGAGTTTTGTACTGTTGATATGGCATTCATTCATCAACATACATGAGAAATTAAGTTTCTGTAATTATCATTAGTGATTTGCCACAATGTGACAGACAATGTTAATGCGGACACTATTGAAGAGACTTGAACTGTTTTCTATCTCCCACATTACTACAAAAGCACCGTTTCATCCACCTGCATGACATCAAAAGTCAATGCCGCTAATACCAGCTAGAATGCTGATAGTGTGGAAAGTTTACAAAGAATTAATTGTTGTAGTTTTCATGAACTCCTGAACATTAGGAAAAATGAACCTAGAATTACGGAAGAGATATGGCAGTGGTAATCAAAGCAAACAGCTTAAAGAAAATCTGAAAAAGGTATGTTTTATACTTGTTACATTGTGTACACCATTTTGAACAGACACACACATATCCAAGCATTGCAGACTGCAAAAATTAGAAACATGTATATTTATTACTTCTGGTGAAAAGAACAAAATTGAGTAAGGACATAAGAGTCTTACTGCTGAAAACTTAGATGAAAACACTCCTAAGAAAAAGCCACCTGTGAGTAGTGGAGCTTCTACTAATATGAATAGTTGTGGCAAATATTTTGACGAGACAATTCAGTGAGCTGCAATAGAGTTTTAATTAGATTGCAGCAGATGTTTTCAATACACGTAATTTTGAGCAAAAGATACATCAGCCAGTGTACATTTTAGAGGTTAAGTAACCAGTTTGCCGGGTACAAATGCTGGATATTTGTAGTGTCAGCTGCTTATACGTCCACTGAGGTGTCCTTGGGAAGGAGACCAGCATACTTAGTGACGTGATAGCATATTTAGTGACGGACAAATAGTCAGAACAATAGATGGACAATCTAGCTACTGCCCATGACCACAAGGAAGGACCAATGGGGATAAAGAGGCCATGTAAACCAGGGACCGGCTATGTGCTGAAGTTTTTTGTGTTATTGGAATAGGTTTGAAAGTGGAAAAAATGTGCTTGTGGTAATATGGTCAGAGGTTTCTCTCTTTGCCTTCTGCAGGCTACCATGGAAAGGAAAAGGGCCTCTGTATGGAGCCCTCTGTTCCCTTTCCATGGTGGCCATCTTGGAAAAGGATTTTCCTTCCTACAGTGGGATGCTGCACGCGTCCCGGTATAGGAAGAAACCCCTTTTATTGCACCCTGGGTTACCACTTTGACAACCCAGTGTGCTCATGGCCTTCATCCCTCATTGCAGGAGCTGCAACGGGGGATAACGGTCGATAGCCTTTGATAACTGCCATTGCTTCACTTGAGCCGATAACTTGGGCTGGCGCGCCCTTATCCCCCATCCCAATTCCTGTAATGGGGGATAAATGCCACATTATTCCAATTAGCGTAATACAAAATGCTAATGTAAATGTTGGAATATCTTATTGAGGCTATACTTTATTAATAAATGCAAAGTAGATGGAGTCTATAAGTGTTTTTTAGTTCTAATTTTTACCTGTGAAAGGTGGTTCATAAAGTTTTTTTGGTTTTTTTTTGCATGAGAGGTTAGAACGTAAGGTGGGGAGGGAAATGCAGTAAGAGGCACCAAACACTAATATGGAGGGGCAGGTGGACAGGGGCAGATGTTGCGCGTGTGTTACACCTAAGGTAGGAGACAGTGTTTCTCATGCTCCTTGATTCCAGCTTCAAAAGCACTTTGAAACTGTTCCCCCCTGCAGAGTGGGTGTTGCATTGTATACAGAGAACAGTTGTCTTTGAATGATATGGATCAACAGCCTCTTTTTTGGCTTGCTAGGTAGCTGGTGGGATTTTGTGTTCCAGATAAGTTGGCTGTGTGGTTACAATACTGGTGGAGGAAGATGAGGTGGAGGAAGACAGCATACTTATTGATAAGAAAGGAACAGCCTTTCCGAGAGCTTCCAGTATTTGATTGGGTGTGGTTGCGCATGGATGTGGTCCCGTAGAAATACTGTCCAGGTAGTCTGCGACCGATTACTCAGTGCACTTCCCTTTGTTAGCTTTAGCCTTTGGTACATTCCCAACAGTTGTAAAGAACTGCCACACCTATGATTCTCTCTTGGTGCTGGAGGTAGGCACTTCCTCTACCTCATCTTTTTAGTCCTCTTCATTGTCTTTGGAAGTACAGAACTTTTATTATTGTGTAGGTCCTCCAGCTTCTTGTGGTGGCGCTTGGGGAGGAGGGTTGGCAATAGCTGATGTAATTTTTAAGAAAAATAACAGTTTTACTAATATTCCTCAAAGTATGTGTTGTGTACTGGATTGTTAATGGATAATGAGTAAGAACAGGTGTAGTAGCTGTGCAAGGGGAACATTTTGAGCTTGAAAGTTCCTAGATCAGTAGAAAATGCAGTCCTGAATTGTCCGCAAAGCACGGACCCGATCACAATGTGCAGATGCGTTCACAGACACATCATCATGCCACGCAAGAGCACATAGTCACGTGATACTTACCGGAAGGTTTGCGATGATGTCACGGGAAATGGGTCAGCGGACTGAACCCAGATATCCCAAAAAATGTTTACCTACATTTTTCCTGTTTTAAAATAAAATACTGGACATATTTCCACCAGATTTACGAAATCATGCTTTTCGGACCAAGCCGCCGCTCCTGACACAAATTTGGTGAAAATCCGTCCAGCAGTGTGGGCTGTAGGCATGAGCAAAGTATTTCTCCATTCAGTCTATGGAGAAAAACAAATGTGGGAACACCCTATAACTTTGCCCCCACTTGAGAAACCTGAACAAACTTAGCAGAAAAATTCAGAATGGGCAATATACTTTTTTTGCAAAGTTTGGTGAGGATTCGTACAGGGGGAGTGAAGTTATTATGAGCCACCCAAAAAGTGCTCTTCCATGAGATGAGCAACTTAACAATAACTACACGCCCGCTACCGCGGGCCGTGTGATATATATATTCACGGAAAATACTTTGCTAAAGGGACATTATGGTTAAGTTGCACTAATAAAAACCTATGAAATTCAATTAAAAATATTTTGTTAAAGGGACGTTATGGTTACAAGCAAAACCAAAAATCCTCAGACACTTGCCAGTAATGGTAAGCTAAGCAACCATAAGTTGTGCCACCACTGTGCACTGCTAAGAATAACACCCAGGACATCAAAGATGACATCACAAATATCATTGATGACATCACTGGTGACATTACATATCTGGGCCACTTGCTTTTGTTTACAGACGTGATTAGACTAGTTTTCTGTTTTTACTTACAACAAGAATTTCCAAAGTTTAAAAGGTGCTATATATCTACACATTAACCTTTTTATATGTTCTTAAAGTACTTTCCTTAGCGTTTGGTCTCAGCTCATGGTGCACATACATGGGGCAATAAGTAGGCCTCAAACACACACTTCATTTGTGTGCATGAAGATAAACTTTAATGCTATTAACATTTTCTGATGATTATGTTTCTTTAGTTTCCCTGTATGTGCCTCTGATTTGTATACATTGCGGGTCTTCGTATGTATTGTTTGTGCTAGCACAAGTGTGTAGTTAGTCTTGAATTGTCAGCTGGTTATTACATGTTCAACATTACACAATCACCCCTGACATCGTGTTACGAACATTATAAACACAAACCCTTGTAAGGACTTTTCATCAAAATTAATTTCACATGTGATGTCATCAATGCCATTTGTGATGTCATCTTTGATGTCCCGGGTGTTAGTCTTAGCAGTGCACGGTGGTGGTGTGAGTTATGGTTGCTTAGCTTTCCATAACCAGCACATTTTTGGGGTTTTTCAGTTTTTCCTGTAACGTCCCTTTAACAAAGTTTTTTTTACTGAATTTCATAGGTTGTTATTAGTGCAACGTAACCATAATGTCCTTTAAAATGGATGAAGACCATTACCACCCTAGGTTCCCAAAGCGGAAACCCAGGGTGCTAAAAAAAAGATTTTTCTAAAGTAATTTTACTGAATTTCATAGGTTTTTATTAGTGCAATGTAACCATAATAATAATAATAATTTGGCATTTATATAGCACTACGAACCCTCAGGTATCTGAGCGCTGCTTATTATTACCCACGGTGTGTGGTGCTCATTTATCGACCTCGGAAGGAAGGAAGGCTGAGTTTGGCCCTGTCGGTATTCGCACCTGGGTTAGCAGGCTCTGCACGGATGTCAAAGCGAGCGCTCTACTCGCTGTGCCACTTGACCAGCTAACGTCCTTTTAAATGGATGAAGACCATTACCACCCTAGGTTCCCAAAGCGGGAACCCGGAGTGCTAAAAAAAGATTTTTCTTCCCAAACCGGTACGCCTGCGGCATCCCGGTGTAGGTAAGAGAATCCTTTAATGAGATGGCCACCATGAAAAGGGAAGGCGGGGTTCCATACAGGGCCCCTCTTCACTTCACAGCACGTGTGCGCGGTCTTCGCAGCTACGTGTTTTCTACAGCATGTGTGCATGTTCAGATGAGGAGCGTGTGAGCTTGGATTCGTGTCATTTCTTTGTGTTTTTCTTCAACGTGTGTGCGTGGTCTTCACAGCTACGTGTTAGCTACAGTGCCAGCGCGTGTGCGTGTTCTTTGCAGCTATGTGTTTTCTACAGCGCGTGTGCGTGATCTTCACTAGTACGTGTTTTCCGTTAACTCCTGTGCGCAGATTTGTTCAACGCGTGTGCATTCCCAAAGTGGGAACCTGGGGTGCTAAAAATAAGTTTTTTCTTCCCAAACCGTTATGCCTGTGGCATCCCGCTGTAGGAAGGAAAATCCTTTAACAAGATGGCCACCATGGAAAGAGAAGGCGGGGTTTCATACAGGACCCCTCTTCACTTCACAACACGTCTGTGCGGTCTTTGCGGCTATGTGTTTTCTACAGCGCGTATGCATGTTCAGATGAGGCACGTGTGAGCTTGGATTCATGTCATTTCCGCATGTTTTTCTTCAACGCGTGTGCGTGGTCTTCTCAGCTACGTGTTATGTACAGCGCATGTGCGTGGTCTTTGCAGCTACATGTTATGTACAGCGTGTGTGCGTGGTCTTCATAGCTACGTGTTATCTACAGTGCCAGCACGTGTGCATGGTCTTTGCAGCTATGTGTGTTCTACAGCACATTTGCGCGGTCTTCACAAGTACGTGTTTTCCATTAACTTCTGTTTTGTTAAACGCATGTGCATGTTCGGATAAGGTGCATGTGAGCTCGGAAACGCGTGTGCGTGGTCTTTGTAACTACGTGTTTTCTATAACACATGTGCGTGCTCTTTGCAGCTATGTGTTATCTAAAGTGCCAGCGCGTGTGCGTGGTCTTTGCAGCTACGAGTTTTCTAAAGAGTGTGTGCGCAGTTTTCATTGGTACATGCTTTTCATTAACTCCTGTGCGCGGTTTTGTTCAATGCGTGTGCGTGGTCTTCTCAGCTACGTGTTATCTACAGCACGTGTGCATATTCGGATACGGTGCTTTGAGCTCAGAAACACGTGTGGTTGGTCTTTGTAGCTACGTGTTTTGAACAAAGCGTGTGCGTGCTCTTCGCAGCTACGTGTTATGTACATCGCGTGTGTGCAGTCTTTGCAGGTACGTGTTTTCTACAGCGCGTGTGCGCGGTTTTGACTGCTATGTGTTTTCCGTTAACTCCTGTGCACGGTCATCATTCCTGCGCATTTTCTTCAACGCGTGTCTGTCTTCGGATGAGGCACACATGTAAGTTTGAAAAGAAAGTGTGTGTGCATTTTGACTGCCACGTTATATGTCAAGAGCGGGTGAAGTAGTTCTGCGCATGCTCTTTAATGCGTGAGCGTGGTCTACACCGCTATGTGCTTTGTTCGCGTTCGGATGTTGTTTAGTTAAAACATTTTTGTGCTTCTTGCAGCCATATTCCATCCCATCCTCATCACCCCTCACCTTCCCAAACATTATTTGATCAGTTTGACAAGTGCAATGCTGTTTTTCTTAATATGTTTTGCCGCGATGTCCGTGGACACCGGACGAGAATCCAAGATGGCAGGCGTCTCCAAAAATCTGACGCACTTCACTCTTCACCCCAGCCAATCGGAGAGCACGTCATATGTCCTCAGACATCACGCAGGCCGTTTGGCCAATCCGTGTTCTGTTCGCAGAGCAAACAGGGAACATAGATATCACAAATTTGTGCGCTTTACATTTTGGACAGATTTTCACCAAATTTGGACTAGGAGCAGCTGCTTGGTACCGAAAGCGTGCTTTTGCAAATTTGGTGAAAATCCATCCAGTAGTTTTTTTTAAAATGACCAAAAAATAGGTCAAAAAAATTAGTGATATCTGTTTCCGGTCCTCGGACACACTTCCCTGTTCGCTCCACGGACAGTGTCCTGATTGGCCAATTGGCTTGCGTGATGTCCGCAGACATGCGACGTGTTCGCTGATTGGACGGTGTTAAGCGTGAAGCGCGTCAGATTTTTGCTAGCACCCGCCATCTTGGATTCGCGGACGTCCGCGGACAGCGCAGTGAAAGTTTATTCTAAATGCATATTTAGTAGAGTGTGTTGGTGTGTGTGAGTGTTTGGGGAGGATGGAAGGGTATGAGATAGGTTAAATGTTGTGCTTTTTTATGTGGTAGACGTTCTTTTTGTGTTCGATTTGTTTGCGGACATCACAGGTGTTCTGAAATGTTCTAAATAATCTGAATGGGGGGTGTTCTGAGGACTGAATATGTGTCCATTTTTTTCGCAAGTAATGTGAAACTGTTCTAAGAACACTCTGGGTGTCCTGAAATGTTCGCAAATAAACAAAATGGGGTGTTCTGGGGACGCTGTCCGTATTGTTCTGTGGCAAGTTGAATGTGTTCTAAGAACACTCGGGGTGTCCTGAAATGTTCGCAAATAAACAAAATGGGGGTGTTCTGATGACGCTGTCCGTATTGTTCGTTGTTAAGTTGAAAGTGTTCTAAGAACTCTCGCATTGTCCTGAAATGTTTGTAGGGGGTGTCCTGATGATGCTGTCCGTATTGTTCGATGGCAAGTTGAAAGTGTTCTAAGAACTGTCTCGTTGTCCTGAAATGTTTGCAGGGGGTGTCCTGGAGACGCTGTCTGTATTGTTCGATGGCAAGTTGAAAGTGTTCTAAGAACACTCGGGGTGTCCTGAAATGTTCGCAAATTAACAAAATGGGGGTGTTCTGAGGACGCTGTCCATATTGTTCGTTGTCAAGTTGAAAGTGTTCTAAGAACTCTCGCGTTGTCCTGAAATGTTCATACATAAACAAAATGGGGTGTGTTCTAAGAACATACGCGTTGTCCTGAAGTGTTCTAAGAACTCACGCGGTGTCCTGAAATGTTCGAAGGGGGTGTCCTGAAGACGCTCTAAGAACACTCGCAGTGTCCTGAAATGTTTGCAAATAAACAAAATGGGGGTGTTCTTAGGACCCCATACGTATTGTTCGTTGTCAAGTTGAAAGTGTTCTAAGAACTCTCGCGTTGTCCTGAAATGTTCGCACATAAACAAAATGGGGGTGTGTTCTAAGAACACACGCGTTGTCCTGAAGTGTTCTACAAACTCTCGCGGTGTCCTGAAATGTTCGTAGGGGTTGTCCTGAAGACGCTGTCCGTATTGTTCGAAGGCAAGTTGAAAGTGTTCTAAGAACTGTTTCAGTGTCCTGAAATGTTCGCAAATAAACACAACGGGGGTGTGTTCTAAGAACACACGCGTTGTCCTGAAATGTTCGTAGGGGGTGTCCTGAGGACGCTGTCCGTATTGTTCGTTGTCGAGTTGAAAGTGCTCTAAGAACTCTCATGGTGTCCTGAAATGTTCGCAGGGGGTGTACTGACGATGCTGTCCGTATTGTTCGATGGCAAGTTGAAAGTGTTCTAAGAACACTCGGGGTGTCCTGAAATGTTCGCACATAAACAAAATGGGGTGTGTTCTAAGAACACACGCGTTGTTCTGAAATGTTCGTAGGGGGTGTCCTGAGGACGCTGTCCGTATTGTTCGCTGTCGAGTTGAAAGTGTTCCAAGAACTTTCGCGTTGTCCTGAAATGTTCATAGGGGGTGTTCTGAAGACGCTGTCCGTATTGTTCGCTGGCAAATTGAAAGTGTTCTAAGAACACTGGTAATGTCCGCGGACATTAAAAGTTTCCATAGGCCATAGTTGAAATGTTTTACTCTATGGGTGTGATATGCTGCGGTGGCTGTGGCCAGGGCATAGAGTGTTGGGTGCATGGCCATTTGGCCACAACCACCGCAGCATATCACATTTATAGTTGCTTATAACTTTGGGTCAAAAACAAATTCATAAGGAACAAAGTTATAAAATACTATGGGTGTGATATGCTGTGATGGTTGTGGCTAGGGCATAGAGTGTATAATATACTTACTGTTTGGTTTAGTAACTGGAATACATGTATTTCCTGTTAATTTCTGTGATAAAAGAAAATAGCATGTTAGTATTAGTATTTTGTAATGACTTTTTACATTGTATAATCAACATATTTTTTTTTTGGACCCTCATATTTAGTAGATTACAAACCAGAGTTGCTAAAATCATTGGGTCTGTGGGAGAAAAAAAATCCATGTTGGATTAAAAAAAAAAACTTTTTCTGTTATGCTACAGTTTATTTGTTTATTTGTTTTCAGTGTTCATTTGTTGTTTTTGGCTAATGCTTTATACATTGGGTTGTTGCATTTTTTTTGGAGCAGTAACATATTATTTATTTTTTTGGATATTATGAAATGTTGGAGCAGTTAGATACCAGTAGGCACATTCTAACTGTCTATTTTTTTATATATTTTAGTGGTATTGATTTATCTGTTTGGATATTGTTAAATTTTGGGACAGTTAGATACCAATTAGCGTATTCTAACTGTCTTTTTTTTTAATATATTTTAGTGGTATTGATTTATATGTTTGGATATTGTTACATTTTGGGACAGTTAGATACCAATTGGTGTATTCTAATTGTCTATTTCTTGCTCTAATTTAGTGGTATTCATTTATGTGATTAATTGTTGTAGACTCTTTGGGCACTTAGATAGCTTTTGGAATATTCTAGCAGTTTATATGTTTTACTACAAATTTACTTGCGGTTTAAGTACAGTTTAGTTATCAAATTTTGGTTTCAAGAACATTAAATAAGCGTTTGTAAGATTTGCTGGTAATCTCTGCTTTAGAGTAATGGTACTATCATTACATTGAATCCATCCACATTTCTTTTTTATATATGCAGTGTAGTGCCCTGAATTGGTGGGTCCTGCGTGGTAGATTATACCTATTGTTTTGAAGGTTTTCTTACCAAGTGATATTTGACCATGTGTGAATCCAGTCAGCTTGCAGTTGTTTTTGGTACCATTTGCATTGTAACGTAGAAGCATTAGTATTACGTATTTACTATGTGCTTGTATTAAAACGTGGAGCGATTATCTGAATTGCAGGTAGAACATAATCTACCATGGTTTGCATTTTGTACAAGTTGCTGAAATGGAATGGATTCACAATTAGGTAGTGATATATATACGAATCGTTCATTGGGGATTTCTTCTTGTGTCACATTGTTGCAGAGAGTGCTTGTATGTTTCCACATGTATGAAATCAGGAAGATTACATTTATAGGTATGTTTTTGTTTTCCAGTACTTGTAGTAAGTACATTAGAAATTCTTGTGGATCTTCCTGTGAGTTTATAGTGAATTTCACCATTCCAGCACAGTAGTCCAACTGTTGTCTTATTCCATAAACAATATATGTGTTGTCAGGATTGTTTGCTGCATTTCTGTGAAGTAATAACATTTGCAAACACAATGGGTCTGTACTGTGTAAGTAAATGTTCTCAACAATTGGTGGTAATTGAAATAGAATATTCATTGCTACATTTGCGTAGCAATTTACACCAACTATATTTGAGAGTTTAAATGGACCAGGTAGTTCTGTATCTGACTACTTTTTTTGGAGTTTGTCTTCTTTCTTTGAAAATGTACCTGGTTTACTTTCCCTAATTGATTCTTTTTTGCTTGTGGTACTTGATGAAGTATTACTTTCTTTTACTCTCTTTGGAGGATTTGCAGTGACATCCTGTTGCTTTTCTGTTTGATTTATTTTTCTTTTATAATGTTTTACTTTTTGTGGAACAGAATATGTGTTCAGATGGGGAGTGTATAGTGAGCAAAGTCTATTGTATTCTAAAATGCAAGGAATATCAGCGTTTATTTTACTTGCATCAAAGTTGATTAGAAATAGACTGTCAAGTGTATGTAAGCGTGATAGTGCTACGTAGCTCATGCCTTCTTTAAAGACTGTGTTACCAATATCTATCATTGCTTTGTCTAGGGTAAGACCTTGTGATTTATGAATCATGACTGCGTATGCAAGAGTTAGAGAAAATTGTTCTCTGCGTACATACATGTCTTTGAAGAGAAGGAATCGAGCTGTTGAGTCTCCTATCCTTTTAACTTCTGAAAGTTTGTCAAAGAGTATATTGACAAACTGAATTTTGTTGTCACGTGGGTATGTTTGAAAGCCAACGACTGTACCCAGTGCTACATTAACTAGTCCTTGGTCCATGTCAAGGTTACGTTTAAGCATTACTCTGCAATTTAAGGATAATTTTAATATCATTTCTAAGCCTGCTGTGTTTGAGATTGATTTTTCTAAACTATTTAGTCTTGTTGTGGCTTGGTCACACATAGGTAGTGTGATACCATGTACATCTAGTTTGTCTGTGGCGCTAATTTCCATTATTGGTTGCATTTCTTTACTTAACATTATTTCATTGAATTTGAAACAGCTTGCAAGAGTTGGCATTAAGGCCATACAATTGACATTTTTGTGGGCTAATTGTTCCATAACATCTGTAGCACATGCATTATTGCCATAAAGTGCATTAATTTGCCGGGTTTTCAATATTGTTTCTGCTTCTTTAGAGAGTATACCAACTCTGATACTTTTTAAGATGTTGGCATAAGTGAGATCTGCAGATTGCTGCATGTTTTCTGTTAATTCTCGGTATTGGAAATGTTGCCAAAGGTTGACATTTCCAATGCTGCCAACAGTTTTACGGCAGCATTTGTGTCCTAATGTTTTAAAAATAGGCTCACCTTTTACTGGTGTCAATTGAAGAAGATCTCCGAAAACAATAATGTGTTTTCCTGCAAAGAGCTCTTCATAGTTTGTTTTCAGTACTTCTTGTAATCTGAGGTGAATCAAAGCCAACATTAGGTTGGAGACCATGCTCACTTCATCTACTAGTAGCATTTTCATTTGTTTTAATACTCTGCGTAGTTCCATTGCATCTTATGCAGAAAGTTTGTAATAGTCTAATTTGTTCTGGTGTTCTACTGGCAATAGTAGTGATTGGTGTAAAGTGACACTACCTATGTTGTAGGCAGCTAAACCTGTGGGAGCAGTGACAACAGCTGACAGTTTGTTGTTTGTCAATTGTTGAACGAATTTTCTGATGATTTTGATTAAGAATGTTTTGCCAGAACCAGCTTCACCACTGACGTACAGTAGTATAGGTTAATAATTATGGCAGGAACATTCTTTATTTTCATGTTGTACACCATGTTCAATTTGTTTTGGTACTTCTTCCAAAATGCTACGTTGTTTGTTGTTTAGTTTTGATTGTAGTATAGTTAAGTCTTCTTTATCTTCATACTGACACATGGTGTTTTCTACTTCTATCATAGATAATTCTGCCTCATTTATTATTAGTGGTTCTCCCAGTGGTTCTTGGCTTCCTGTTACAGAAGGTTGACTACTGTCAGGAGTGTCTTTATCTAGTTGGGCCTGGAGTTCTTCTTCATGTTGCTGTTCATGTGCAACATTGTTTTGTATTGTGTAAAGTTTACATCAGTTATAGTGCTTTCATTTGCTTTGAAAGCATCATCATATGAGTCATAGTTTTCTAGTATTTCTTCTTCTTTTCTCCATGGTTTAAAGAGTTGTAGCAGGGACATCTAATATATTTCTTTATGTTGAGGAGTCTTTAATGACAATTTGATATGATTAATTAAATTTGGTTTAGTGAGTTTAACTAAGCTGCCTTCACAGTTTGTCACTCTGTATTTACCTTTTTTTTTCATCAGGTTTTATATTATTTTTGTATGTGTAGTTTTGGGCTATGTGGTATAGACACATGGTTTCCAAAGTATTACTTCTATTTGGGTAGTATGTGGTCAATAAATTATTTTTTAAAATGTCTTGGCTGTTGGGATCATGTTTGGCTATTGCTTCTATATCTTTGTATGTTTTTAGAACTCTTTTTCTAGATTAAGCTGGACCAAGACTTAGCCATACCATATTTTCAAATTTACCATACAATGCAGTACCAATTAAAAAATCAGCTGCTTCATATGATCCACAATCTCTATGGGAGAGCATTTTTATGCCCAAGCTGTATAATTTCTGAGACACTGTTTTATCTGATGACAGGTCATTCCAGAGGTCTTGGAGCTCTGTCTTTTCTGCTTTGGTTAAGTATGCTGTGTCATATCGTGCAACTGCAGTAGAATTGTCTGCAATGTACTGCACATCTATGTTTGCATTCCATAAGTGGGCAATGATTGCATTATAATCATTGATATATTTTTCTTCTTTTCTTTTTATGTAATATGTATTTTTCGGTGACTTACCTTTAACACTATGTCTAACTGAAGACATGAGGTTGTTCACTTCACCTGTATTTGTAACTGGTCTAGGGAAACTAAATCGGCATTTGGTGTAGTATTTCCCTTTGTTTTTGTATTTGCAACGACAATATTTGCCACATTTATGTCTTTGAAATTGTAAAATTTGTGCATGAAGATCACTATTTGTGGATTCTGATGGAATTTCAGAAGTGCCATATTTTTCAATAAACTGTAAAACAGTGGCATCACTGTCTTGACCAAATTTAGGAGCATCTTTAATCCATAAAAGCATGTGGATATGTGGTGCTCCCCTGGCTTGGTATTCTTTTCTCCAAAATAAGTGTTGCACTTCTCCAAGGGGAGGAACAGTTTTATTACAAATAAAATGTAGCATAGCAATGAAGCAATGGTAAAAATATCTTGAAACATTAACAGGATCCAAAGAACAAAGTTCTCCTGGTGTTAGTATATCTATGTTTGTTTGTTTTTATTTGATATGCGTAGGAAATCATGTAAATCTTCCCATGCATATTCTGCACAACTTAATGTAACAAACCAAGTGGGTGGGTCAAGGTTTCCGATCATACAACGTACATCTCTGTGACGTCGAAACCCGTACTCTTTAGTACCACGCATATTTGCTAATAGATTTGTAATATTTGATGGTAAAACCTCTTCCTTTTGTTGCACTTTTTGTAATAATTGTGTAGCTGTCATATTTTGAAAGTGGGATCCTGATTTTAATATGTGTGCAACTCTGTAACATAAAGTTGCTAGTTAACTTTCAAAGAGTAGGTGGAATATGTATTCCACATTTTGTCTAAATCTGGGATCTTCAGAATACATCCGTAATGAGTGGTATTCTGAAGCTGACATTTGAATAGGTCTATCATCATACCTTCCTCCTTTCCCAGTTGGAAAGAGTAGAGGAAAAGCATGTGCTTGTATACTTCTTTCCCATGTGCTGATTGGTGATCCTTTTGTTTGACGCATTTGGTTTGTTTCCAGTGCATCTTCTATGGTGTCATTAGAGTGCAAAGGATGAATTGTATAATGGTCTAAAGTATTTGATATTGTAGCAGGATCTAGTAGCTCACATTGACCAGTTTCTTGTGTTTCTTGAATATTTTCAGTTGTATCTTTCAAGTTTTCTTCAATATTAATTTCTTTGTAATATTCATTATTCTTTTTAAGATATTGTAAGGCTTGTCTAACTTTATGTAAATCTACCAGCTGTTGCCATATTTTTTTGTCTTTTGTAGGTACTCCATTTACTAAGATAATTAAAGATTGCTGCATTGGACGTTGCACTCCTAGAGTATGCACTTTTTCTTTTAGATCTAATGGTAAATAACTACTTTTCCACGAATGCCTTTTACCAATTCAGAGGGAGGTAATTTTACTGTTTTTGGTTGAAGGCATATTATTGCTTGAAATGGGTGTACTGTTTGAATTATGATGCTCTCATATAAATTAAGTTGTTGTAGGGGTTTTGGTAGTGGGTATAATTCCAAATTATTTGTGATAGCACGTGAAGGAGTTTGGTTGTTGTCAAGTTTTGTAGTGCAGTAACTGCAAAGTATTAAGGGGTCACTTATTTCGTATTTGTTTTCTGCTACAAGGTAGAGAGCTAATTCAAACCATTTAGAATCTTCATTGTCTTCTATTTTATATGACAGGTCTACAGTTTTCGTGTTACGTTTATAAAAAGTTCTGCGGCAACATACACATACATGGTTTGGTACTTCAGCTGATGTACTTTTAAATTTTAGTATTTCTTTTTTGTATGTGTTTAGCAAAAGGTTGCCATGTGTAGAATTGTTGCTAATTTGGTTTAAAGCTATTTCATTCTGTAAATGGCTTTCACTCTCAAAATATTTTTTCTGGATATAGTCAATTTCTTGAAGTAGGTCTTTTGCTGTACCATGTAGAAGAATGTTATTTAAATTTGCTAGTGCTAAAACAGGACTTCTAGCATAGTACAGTTTATAGACTAGATTTCTTAAAGTTGAATGATGTGTTGATATTCTTTTGATATCATGGAAGGTGGTTTTACAAGTAGGTCCTGTAATGCAGGCCAAGGAATGTCCTTGAAGTGTTGTGTATTTGCACACTGGACAGGTATCCATATTTTGCAGTAGTTTAATTTTGATTTTGTCTTTGCTTTTTACATATTGATTGAGGAATTGGCGTAAAGACTTGAAAGATTGTTTAGGAATGTTACATATTGACGTGCATGGCCATTTGTACACTAGACGTTCTGATTCAGTTGAATGGAGGGGTAATTCTAAGTTTTCAGGGCATATTTTTGTAAGGACTACTTCTTGTTCTATTATGGTATTATTAACTTTTTCATAACCTCGACCACTGCTATGTATGGCAATTGTATTTGTTTGTTTTTGTTTGTACGCTTCTTCATTAAAGTATGGTTCTGTGCTCGTAGTGTGACTCCTTTCACCTCCGCAGATACTTAAGAAGTTCTTTCTGTTGACATTTCGTTTATTGAGAAGTCTTTTTTGTAATTTAGTTATTAGTTTTGTTAGTGGTTTCATTTTGTTTAACACTAAAATAAATAACTTTCTTTTGAGAAGAATTGCACTATCTATCAACGCTTCTAAAATGTATTTCCTACGATAGGTTTTAAGCATTGAACCTGATTTCTCTCCTGTTTTTATAAGATTTTGAAGGACTTTGTGATGGAACATTTTGGCTAAAATACTTTTCTTGGTATGCTTACTTTGCACTATATTAAAATTGAAAGAAGTAGTTTCATCTGTAGTGATAGCTGATTTTCAGTTAATTGTTTTTTGGTTTGTTTTACATTTTGATAGAGAAGGCGAAGTTTTTGTACTTGAAACTTCTTGTGTTTCACTAAATGACTCTATTAGCTGTTTTTTTTACAAATTCTACTAGAGATGGATGCTTATGTTGGACACTTTTATTTTCATTTGCTCTACTTCTGCGTTGCTTTCTAAGGACTTGACTTTTGGTAGGCATTCTTTAGGGTCTGTTGAAAAAAATAAAGAAGGTATGGGTTGGGGTGTTCCGCAATGTATGTGTGCTGTGTGCATGAGTGTTTGAGTAAGATATTGTATGCAATGGTGTCGGAGTGTGCATTGGGAACTACAACTAGTAGGGATGTGTATTCTTCAATTAATATGTTACTAAACTCAGGTTCAGATGACAGAAAAAAATAAGCTATTGGTGTGGAGAAGTACAAATAGTAAATCTAATGTATACAATAAAAACAGTTGATTGTTCTATAATATGAAAATTCTAGCGGTTGAGTTGGGTAATTTGTGTGTCCAAAAGTAGGAATTTGTGCGCCATTCTGGCTGTAAATCGCTGTTTAAGACATGCAGATTTTTGGACAGAATGGTGCACAATCTCTATTTCTAGGCACAGAAATAGCATGAATTAACTTTACAGTATGTTTGAGTAATAATACAAATATTATGGTGATATTCTACTTACTTTTTTTCTAAAATGAGCAGTTTAATTCTTAGTTCTTCTTTGTTCTTGAATTTGGCTGCTTCTTTTCAGGAGAATGGTCTTCACTGCAATTGTAAAAGAAACAAATTAGTAATTTTATATATAGCATTGTTTTTAATTTAGATATTGATTTTTTTAATTGAAATCCTCAGCGCCTTCCTTAAAACCATTAAAACTATCTTAATCACATAAGATACGTCGCACCATTTCAATGCATATGATATGTTCTTAATGAACAAATTGTATTGCAATGAGTACCTGTAACAAACAACATATCTTTAGTATGTCTTGTGAAATTCATAATGTACCACTGAATACCACCATTTCTGTAAACAAGCTGTTCTAGGTAATAGTGCCTTAATGTCATGCTTAAATTAAAGTAATCAAATAAATAAATAAATAAATAAATGTAATTGTATAAGTATTATTTTTTGAGATTGGAACATAGAGTGTGCATGCATGCAATTTTGTTTCAATATATGTAGTCTATAAATTTCATTTAAAAATGTTAGCTTAACATGATTTGATAGTTTGTGTATTAAAAAAGTAAATAGTATAAAGGTTTATAAGTGATAGTTGATTTTAGGAAATTGGAAAAAAGACAGTAGATTCATTTTACAGATTACACAAGCTAAAAGTCAGTTTGAAAATGTGTTCATGTACTGTACAGAAAATATGCATACCTGTAGTTTGTGTTCAGACATAATTGTAATTCATTGTGGAGGGAACAGTTTAGGACATGTGTCTGGAATTTCTTTGCAATTTGCTATGAAAGAAGGACTTGGGAAAGTCATGGACATGTTTCCTAATTCTCAAGTAATATTTTCACGGATTGCGCAAAGACAAATGTGGGTTCGTTCTTCTTCATTTGGTCCACAAATGGAAAAAACAAGGCGCAATGTTAATAAGGCTGTCTGTGCATTTCTAAGAGATTTTGGCATGTCCTCTTTTCACAATGAAAATATTATGTTTCGTAGTACATACATTTTTCGCAGAGATGGAGTCCATCTTACTTATGCTGGGAATCAGATTTTTCTGAGAAATGTACAAAATGCACTGCAACCTTTTTTAGAAATACAGCATCCATTTTGAAGTAGGTGTTAAGTATATATAATATTTGACATACAAACACCTCCCAAAGGCTCTTTTCAGAGCCACCACTTCCTCCCAGAGAAAAATGCAATGGTAGCAATAGGGTAGCAACCCAATTTTTTTAATGTTCGCAAACTGTCCGTGGACTTTTAAGAAATGCAAAGGGCCCTGCTTTATTTATCTTCATTTCTATTTTTTAACTGTGAAAGGTGGCTCTGAAAAGAGCCTTATTTTTTTTGATTTTTGTAATTTTATATATTTTTTTGTTTTTTTAGACACAACACACTAGGAGAGGAGGGGAAAGGAGGGTAAAGGGGGGACACCAACCACAGGGATAAGAAAGGGCGAGCTGAGAGAGGAAGATGTAGAGTGGGTTTTATTTGGGTAGTGAGCAGGTCTTCTCGTGCTCTGAGACGATAGTCTCAAAAGCACTCCGATGTCGCTCCCCCCTGCAGAGTACTGTGTCACAGTACATACATACAACTGTGACCTTCGAAAGGTAAGGGTCATCAGAATTCTGTATGGCATGTGAGGCAGCTTGAGGAAGACGCTGTCCCACAGAGGTGGTCCTTGTGGTGACAGGATCAGAAACAGAGAATGAAGTAGAGGAAATGAACCTACTACATTCTTCGCAAGGTACAACCTTGCGAATAGCCCCAGAGTGAAATGACCTCAGGTGTCGCTTCATGGTCGTGGTCCCAAAGCTGTACGAACCATGCTTCCCGCGACTGAGTATCATTTTGCACTCATTGCAGATAACACGGTTCGCACAAGCCTTAGGACCATTCCCATAAATGGAAAATAACCGCCACCCCCAAAACTCACATCTAGTGCAGGTAGTAGGGATTTCCTCTACCTCATTCTCGTCATCCTCTTCTCATTCTCTGCATCCTCACTCCTGTTCCCCTCTTCAGGCCCTTGGGAAGGTGGTGGTGGTGGAGCGGGTGGGGGTAGGGGTGAAGCTGAAGCAGGTGCAGCACCAGGTGGCAGTTCTGCAGCCAGGGATGCCATCTCGATGGTGGAATCAGCAAGTTGCTGGAGAAATAGCTGTGCTCTGAAGAATAGCCAGAAACACAATGAGAATAAACTCTAGGGCGTGGTCTTTTATAGGAGTGCTTGTATGCGGTTCGTGGACATGCGCGCTGTCCGCGGACAGATCGAACACAAAAAAGGGTTCAAAAAGTTTCAAAAGATATGTAGAAACTCAGGAGTACTATGTGGGACTTGTGCCATGATGAGTTTTTATGGAAAAATATTGTGGATTACTCGAAAATGTACTTTTAAATTGTTCGGAGACATGAACAGTGTCCGCATTCAGAACACGCGATCAACATGGGCGCGGTCACATGATCCCTTCGCGAACAGGTCAGAGAAGGAAGCTCCTGTCCGCAGGACACCAAATGCACGGACATTGGTTTGTGCATGCGCGTTGATGTTCTACGGACAGTGTTCGGGACCTGGATTAATTGAAAGTGTGTCACACATCAAACAAACATTTCTGGACATCGCGTATGTTCTAGAACAGTTTCAACATGCTAGCGAACACTACGGACAGATATAGTGTTCTTTAGGACACTTCCATTTTCGTTTGATTCAAACTTTTCAGGACATCAATTGTGTTCTCAGAACATTTAACTTGCTAGCGAACATTACGGACAGGTATAGTGTTCTTTAGGACACCTCCATTTTCGTTTAATTACGAATATTTCAGGACACCACTTGTGTTCTTGGAACAGTTTCAACTTGTTAGCGAACAGTACGGACAGGTATAGTGTTCTTTAGGACACCTCCATTTTCGTTTAATTTCGAACATTTCAGGACACCGCTTGTGTTCTTTGAACAGTTTCAACTTGCTAGCGAACAGTACGGACAGGTATAGTTTTCTTTACGACACCTCCATTTTCGTTTATTTACGAACATTTCAGGACACCGCTTGTGTTCTTAGAACAGTTTCAACTTGGTAGCGAACCGTTCGGACATGTATAGTGTTCTTCAGGACACCTCCATTTTCGTTTCTTTACGAACATTTCAGGACACCGCTTGTGTTCTTAGAACAGTTTCAACTTGGTAGCGAACAGTACGGACAGGTATAGTGTTCTTTATTAGGACACCTCAATTTTCCTTTAATTACGAACATTTCAGGACACCAATTGGGTTCTTAGAACAGTTTCAACTTGCTAGCGAACAATACGGACAGGTATAGTGTTCTTCAGGACACCTCCATTTTCATTTATTTATGAACATTTTAGAACACCCGCGCTATCCGCGGACATCTACATTGTTTTTAAAAAATAAAAAATGGGAAGTAATTACAACACAATATAAAAATGTAACTTTATTTCACATATATTAATAATTTATGACCGTGAAAGTGAGGCAGAAACAGAAACAAAAACAGGAGAATTAGGGGTTTCAACATGATTGCTATCAGGTGAAGAAGGGTTGGAAGTCTCATCAAACGTTTTGGATTATAAGTACTTTTTTAATGTGTTTACCTAACTTCTGTTTAAACATATATCACAACCATTTGGCGATTAGCCTAAAATAGTGTGCAGGGAAAAAAGATCCCCATTCTGTTAATGTTACTTCTTTTCATGTATGTACATATGTCCATATTCCAGGAGAATCTATTCTCCCCTGCCCCTTTACTCACCCCATAGTATCTAAGACAAGTTATCTAAGACAAGTTACTTTATCATAGTTTTAACAAAATGTGCACAACATAGGGTGTGCTATATGCCACATTTCGGATATCAAAGTATAATATGTTGACTTGACTTTTCTGAAAATGCTCCTAAAAATAAACATGTGTAAATGCTCAACATTTTCAATTTTCCATTCCATAAACATGTCACATTTTCTAACCTCACTCATTACATCCCTTACACTGCCCCCATGGTCCGCCTGCTCACAAATGTGTATACTGGAAAAGAGTATATATTCATTTCACTTTACATATAAAGTACTATTCTTTTCCAATCTTTAATATAATACAACAAACAGTGCTGCAACAACAATCTGCCATTGGATTACCACTAGGCCACATGTTCCCTAATCTTAAAAAAAACACTGCAACACCTTACAAATACATTGCCCCACAAACACAGCACTTCTTTCATAAAAATAAGCAGCACTAAAGTAACCTACATATGCACCTTTTTCTTACATTCATGTCTGCGCTGTTCTTTCTAATCCCCCAAACACCACTACTCATTCTCCAATTGTTCTAACAACATACTTGACATTCTTTAGTAGACCATTCAAAACACAACTTTATTAATTATTTTTCCCAACAACTCACCCTACCTTCATAAACAACAACCTCCCTTACTAAAACTACTGGACCATAACCATATATGGCTACTAACTTTATTTTACAATTACAGGAAAGAAGAACATTCCAAACACAGCTACTGAAAAATAACACTTTTCACATCCTATAAAGTAAGTACATCAATACAGTATTCATCACTCTACTATTGTAACAATGTATATATTATGTAAATATTAGCCTAGAGTATTCTTTTCAAATCAACAACATTTATTTAATTCTTACTCATTATATTGAAACATGTACACTCTTTCTATTCCCATTTCAACACCACAAGTATAACACCCACTGTTTTCCTCAAAACATCACAATGTCCCTACTTATTCATTCGTACCACCACTCTCTTAATCACTAACCCAAGCCCATCACACCTGTACACACTCGTACTCTTACAACTGTCCCAAGCACAAATATTCAGCTACACAATCACACAGCATGCTATTCATCTCTACAGTCACACCCACATATCCATGCACAATACATCCATATTCATTCTACAACTTTCAAACCCAAACTTCCTTTTTTTTCTAACAGACACAACACAATGCCTACTAAAAAGCAACTCTGTAAAAAAGAGACATAACATATAGCAGATAAACATAAAAGCAAGCTATATACTCATAAACCTCTATCTACCAAGTATTTGACTATCCTAAAATTGCAGACTTTTGAAAACAAGTTCATCTTTTACATGAGTAAATTGTAACAAGTCTCCAAAAATAAGTGCATGCTCACCTCCAAACAAAACATTGTAGTCAGTCTTCAAAATGTCTTGCATTCACAAGTGAATGAAAGCTAGCATCAAATTAGATATCATGCTTACTTCATATGCAATCAAGGTATTTAATATTCTAAGAACTTTTCCTAATTCTTGTGTTGCATTTGATACAAGTTTTGTAAATTAACACCCCCTAAATTGAATGCTGCTAAACCAGTTGGAGCAGTTACAATACATTGCAAAGAGAAATCAGCTACATTTTGGATCATAGCTCTTATTGCATGAATGAAAAAAGATGTACCTGCTTGCCTGCGTGTCCATTAACATACAAAGGTATATGTTTTGTATTGCACACAAAAATATTCATGCTTGTCATGCTTTAAACCATGTAAGAACCTATCTTTGATTTTATAATAAACTCCTTTTTGCTTTATATTAAGTTTACTATTTCATCATATTTTGCATCTGCAACTTTAGTTTGTTGCATTGCACGTTCTACTTCTTACGTGGCAAGCTCAAAGTCAGTTTGAATAATTGGCTCACCAAGCACATTTTTACTTCCTGCTGCAGAATCTTGGCTCCCCTCAGAAGTCTCTTTTGCTAATTCAGCTGTCAAAAGTTCTTATTGATGTAGTTATCTCTCCAGTAACTCAAAATACTGCTCAAATTGTGGATATGTAATTAAACTTTCATTTAGCAAAAAATGATTCTTCAAAAGTTTCAAAATGTCACATCAAATCACTTTCTGCACACCATGGGAAGAACTGCAAAAGACAAAAATTAAATGTTTCCTTTTTCTCTGCAGTTTTACAAGACAGATTCATGTCGTTCATGAAACGTGCCTCCTCATGTCTCACTAGACAACCAGTACATCAATGTCCCTATTTGCTTCACTACTCTACTAATCGATTTGGATAATATGTACCAATCAAGTTGGTTTTCAGAATCTTTGTACTGTCAGGTACTGTCAGGTACTTGTTCAGCTAATTGCTGAATTTTTTAGTGCCCGATTTCTAGTACTAGCTGGGTCAAGACTTAATCAAAGTACATTAATGCTACGTCTATACAGAGGCAAACTAGTCAGCCGATCTGCAGCTTCTATTTAAGAGCATCTTCAAACCAAAGCTTAGAAGTTTCTGACTACTACTTTTATCTTCTGATGAATCTGCCCATAACACAGCTGCATTGCTCTTTTCAGCTTTTGTCATGTATGCTGTAACATAACGAGCAACAGCTGATTTATCATCAGCAATATTCTGTACACCAGTATTTTCATTCCAAAGCTGAGCAATGACAGGACTGTAATCATCAATGAATTAGCATTACTTATTTCTTGTGTAATAATGGGTATTTCTTGATGACTTATCAGAAACATGCAGTCGAACAGATGACATCAAACTATTCACACGACCAACTGGTGTTTCAGGCCTTGGAAAGCCAAATATGCACTGAGTATACTACTTGTCTTCACATTTGTATTTTCTCTGACACTACTTTCCACATGAGTGCCTTTTTAAAAAAAAAATCTTTCCCCCTTGTTCTGTAGATCAGCATTCACATGCTGGTCAGGAATAGAACACTTAACATATTTTTCTATGAACTCCATCACACAGCCATCACTTTCTTTCCCAAACTGAGGAGCATCTTTAATCCACAATCGCATATATATATATATATATATATATATATATATATATATATATATATATATATATATATATATATATATATATATTACACAGCCACGGTAGTGGCTGTATAGTTATGGTTCAGTTGCTGTTTCCATAGGAAGAGCACTTTTTGGGTGGCTTATAACTTCGCTCCGCCTGGACGAATCCTCACCAAACTTTGCAAATAAAGTATATGGCACTCTGAATTTCTTTGCAAAGTTTGGTGAGAATTCGTCCAGGGGGGGGAAAGTTATAGGGGGGGTCCCAAAACTTTTTTTTTCCCATAGACTGAATGGCTACAGCCCGAACCGCTGGACGGATTTACACCAAATTTGCGGCAGGAGCGGCGGCCTGGTCACGAAAGCGTGCTTTTGCAAATTTGGTGTAAATCCGTCCAGTAATTCTTTAAAAAATTACCAAAATGTAAGGCAAAAAAATTAGTGATATCTGTGTTCGCTTCGCGGACGGACTTCCCTGTTCGCTCCGCGGACAGCACCCTGATTGGCCCATGGCCTTGCTTCATGTCCGTGGACATGCGATGTGTTCGCTGATTGGACGGCGAGGGGGGCGTCAGATTTTCTGTGGCGCCCGCCATCTTGTATTTGCCGTCGACCGCGTACAGCGGGTTGAAACGTGGATAACAAATTGTATTTAGTGCCGTGTATTGGTGTGTAAGAGTTTTTGGGGAGGGTGGGGGAGTATGAGATAGGTTCAATGTTTTGTTTTTTTATGTGCTAGACATTTTTGCTGCGTTCGATTTGTCCGCGGAGAACACGGCTGTTCTGACATTTTGTAAATAAACTAAATGGTGGGGTGTTTAGAGGACGGAGTATGTGTCATTTTTGTTCGCAAGGAAGGTAAAAATGAGCTATGAACACTCGCGGTGTACTTAATTGTTCGTAAATACACAACCTGGGGGTGTCCTCAGGACGCTGTCCGTATTGTAATCCGTCTAGTTGAATGTGTTCTGAGAACGTTGTTTGTATTGTTCGTTGTCAGGGTGAAAGTGTTTTAAGACCACTCCTGTTGTCCGCTTCTTTAGATCCGGCCTTTGGTACTAACACAACTGGGCTAGACCATGGACTAGTAGAGGGCTCTATTACCCCGAAATCAAGCATCTTGCTGACCTCACCTTTGATGTGGGTTTGTACGTTTTCTGACATGCGGTATCCTCTGCTTTTGACTGGCAGACAGTCACCAGTGAGTATGTCGTGCTGGCCCCAAGGGGTCAAGCCTGGTGAAAGCGAGAACAGAGAGGCAAACTGTGGTAACCCAGACAGAATGGCACCACTTTGGAGGGTCCCTGTATAGAGCCCGTCAAAAGTGGATCAAAGGGCTCAACCTTTGGTTTAGGAGTCAGAAAGACAAACACAGATGCCATTTTACAAACCGAGTTCTGGCAGAAAATACCATCCGATAAACTTATTTAAGATAAGTAGACCGGTGGTACGTTAGAGATTAACGAGAAAAAGTATCAATCTCCAACAATGGGACGAATCCCATAGGGTTATGTTCGGGGTTGAACATAACAAGTAGTTTCCACTGCCACCAGCCAAAACTCGACGAGGGGGGACGGGACAGTGCCCCCTCGAGTAACAGATCCAGGAGTAATCGAATTACCCCTACTAGTACGTCCACAATAAGATGGTTTGTACTAGTTCTGTTAGTAAATTTCGGTCTAGTAAAGCCAATGGTGACTTTACATGCCCGGGGAGACAGTAGTCAGTCCCCGGGTAGGGAGTCTATGGTGGGGGTCCGCTAGGACGCCCGAGTGCTACGGCACGTAGGGTGCGGTGTAACACACATAGAAAAACATATGAGACCCTATGGAGTAAAAGACCCCATAGCCCATAGAACACATTGACATTCAAAGGAATTACGCACATACATGTCCAAGAGTGGTAGAAAAAAAGTCTCACTCTTGGCAGGATGGAAAAAAACAAACTCCAGAAATCCAGCAAAGCTGCTGGGGGACTCACTAGGTTAGGAAATTCAGCCTAAACAGTCCTTGGCGATTGTCCCATAAAATGGTGAGGGTCATGAAGTTGCATATTTGGACCTGCACCTGGCAGTTGAAGACCCCATCCGCTGGAGTCTGTAAATCGTGACATAGGCAAAATGGGGCCACATACATGTTTTAAAAAACATAAATTAGTCTCACCAGCCGATCTTCATTAAAAATCATCATTTTATTTATCAGGGCGTGAAACTATTTGCTATCGAAGATAGTGCAACGGAGTATGTTAATAATAAAATAATTATATTTTCCCATTCATATAGCGCTAAGAACCGTGAGGTATCTAAGCGGTGCTTATTATTAACCACGGTGTGTGGTGCTCATTTATCGACCACGGAAGGATGAAAGGCTGAGTTTGGCTTTGCCGGGATTCGAACTTGCATTAGCAAGCTTTGCACGGATGTCAAAGCGAGCGTTGTACTCGCTGTGCCACTTGACAGGCTACAGTGAAGTGGTACAGCGAGTTGAGTGCTTGACCGCCTATAGACCGGTTAAATTATTTCTATGAACCCACCCTGTGTCGTCTGCCTTTTTCAGAGCCCTCTAAATGACAGTGGATCAATTCGGCAGTGATAGTGCGCGGTAGAAAACATTATGCCACTTTCAACGAACAAGTTCAACTTGAGCGGTCTTTAATGCTACGCTTTTGTTATTATATTTGGTATAAAATAATCTAAAGGGTTACTTACAGTACAATTGCAATTTCCACTGTCTACGAGTGGTGCAGTCCCAAAATACGACTCCGCGTGTGCGATTGATCTTTCGCATAGTGATATAATATATAAAAGTGGTTTCATTTCAGAAATGTCATCTTTATCTTCTCTTACGTTTTAGCAACACTCCTTCAAGAGAAGTCTTTCATCACAATCTCTGTCTGTCAAGGTCAAAACACAATACAACCTTATAGTCCGCTTCGTGAGCCTCTCCGGGGCCCAAGAAAAAAATGGAAGCAGCTGACCTTCACTGTGAACGAGCATAAATTCTTACTTTGCAACATTCTGTGTAAAGCCATCTGTAGAAGTTGGTTTTTGCACGCCATGTTTGTATATTGTTTGCGTGGTATTAAAAAAAGTTTGTTTAAGGGACTTTATGGTTCTAAGTACAGCCGAAAGACCCCTGAAAATTGCAAGTTATGGTAAGCTCTGAAAAATAACTCGCGCCACCACCGTGCACTGCTAAGACTAACACCCAGGACATAAAAGATGACATCGCAAATGTCATTGATGAAATCACTGATGACATCACATGTTTATGTACTTTTCATGGAATTTGTGTACTAGGGATTTTTATTATAATGTTGCAAAAAAAGTGTCAAGGATATTGCAATAAATATCATACCGTTATTAGTGCTTTGAACGATGCATTGATATAAATAGCATTGTATTATGGGATTCTATCTAGTATACTGAGCTACTAATGGAGAAACATAGCATTGTGTGCAGAGTACAAGATGAAAGTATAATATTTGTAATGTTAATATGTTGAATAATGAAATGATAATTGTCCTGAAATGTTCGAAAATTCACAAAATGGGGGTGTTCTGAGGACGTTATTTGTATTGTGTGATTGCTTAGCTGTATGTAATGAGGGAATGGCACAGAGAGTAAAGTGGACGCCGTCCGCCGACACCGCGGCTGTTCGTGGACAGGGCATGCTACATCCGGGTTTTTCCAGGAAATCCAACATGGAAAGAAGACTGTACGGATCAGCCAATCAAATGTCGAGGTTGTGGATTTGTGTTGAAAGAGACTGTGTGTGGTGAAGATGGCAGAAGTAGAGAAAGTCAGGGTGTTGGTGCTTGGAGATATGTTTGTGTATGGTTTACAACAGTACGCTCAATGCAGGCATGTTGCAAAGAACTTTGATGTGAAAGGAGTGGAGGTGGTGTGGAGCACTGTGCTTGATTGCTTTGTACAGGGAATTGTACAAGTTTGTGAGGATATGGCCATGATGAACAGTCCACATGTGGTAGTTTTGCACTGTGGTGCTTTCCATTTGGGCAACGTCAGTGCCCCTACTTTGTTGGCTGATTTGGAACGCTTGGTTCAAGCCGTAATGAAGATCCTTCCAAATGCGAAAGTAATTTTTTCTGGATTACTACCTAGGGCAATAGTTCAGTTTTTTGTCCTCAGCAAAACATTGCTAGGTGTGTCATCAACCGAAGCATGTGTGCCTTCATGCTTAGAGCTGGTATGTTCTTTTGTAATAATGAGAATATTGATGCCAGTAATGCTGTTAATTTTAAAGAAGATGGCATTTCTTTATCTTTTACGGGAAATGCCTTTCTATTTTGGAATGTAAGGGTTGCTTTGGAGAAGGTTATGTGAAGATTTTAGGAGTAAAGTAAGAAAAAAAAACAAGAAAAAAAATACAAAATAACAGGTGTCTGTCAAGCATCTGTAAAAAAAAAACGGCTCTTTTCAGAGCCAACTTCAAAGGGAAAATGGGGCACACTATTTAAATTCACATTCACCACGCTCAGATTTTCCATATGTCTGCGGACATGGCGGTAGTCCGCGGACATGAAAATCACTACGAGGGGGTTAGTATGTTCTATGTTACATGTATATGAAGTCTCGGATATTATGATTAAGTTGTGCTACTAAAAACCTATGAAATTCAGTAAAAAAACTTTGTTAAAGGGACGTTATGGTTAAGTTACGCTACTAAAAACCTATGAAATTCAGTGAAATAACTTTGTTAAAGGGACGTTATGGTTCAAAGTAAAACCGAAAAACCCCATAAATTCGGCAGTTATGGTAACATAAGCAACCATAACTTGCGGCACCGTGCACTGCTAACACTAACACCCAGGACATCAAAGATGACATCACAAATGTCATTGATGACATCACTGATGACATCACATGTGCATTTACTTTTCATAAAAACTCTGTACAAGGGATTCTTATAATGCTGACCAAAAACTGTCAAGGATCATTGGGATAAATATCATGAGCTAATTAGTGCATTAAGCAATGCATTGATATAAATAGCATTCTATTATGAAGTTCTATCCACTATACTAAGCTACTCATGCAGAAACATAGGCAGTGTGTGCAGCATACATGATGAAGGTGCCATATTCATAATCTTGCCATGTTGAATACTGAAATGATAACTGCTTTCTTATTAGAGTTTTGCGTACTGTGAAACATGTAATAAGTAGATAATAAAACCCACTTAATACATAATTATTACCGACAAAACACAAAGAGACAGATGAAACACATACCAATATGAGTATATACAGGGACAGTGAAGTAAACAAAAAAGCAGAAGTAGTAGCAGAAAGAGTTCATAACCTAACTGATTGTCTTTATACAGAGAAACTATTGCTCTGTTTCAAAGGTGCTACTTACCATATGTATGTGTATCACATGATGTGACTGCACCCAAAGGAAAGAAGAGTTAGTATAATGTATACAAATATGAGCATATACAGGGAAGGTAGAGTAATAAAAATAAAACTATGAGAAAGTGCTGATAACCCTAATGATTATCTTCATCCACAGAAAGAATTGCTCTCTTTGGAGCCTGTGTCTTCCGCTATGTATATGTTTCATATGATGTGACTTGACCCTAAGTCTACAAATATAGTACCTTTTCAATTTTTACTTCTTGACTGTTACTGAAGAAAACTATGCGGCTTCGATATGTCAGTAAAGGATAAAAAGGGAGAGCCAGCCATGTGATGTCATTAGTGATGTCATCAATGACATTTGTGATGTCATCTTTGATGTCCTGGGTGTTAGTGTTAGCAGTGCACGGTGGCGCGAGTTATGGTTGCTTATGTTACCATAACTGGTGAATTTCAGGGATTTTTGAAAGAGTTGCAACACACTTACAGGGTCCACAGAGAAACATTCTCCTGGTGTCCTGTGTTTTATGTCTTCTTTCTGTGGATTAATTTCACAAATCCATTCTGCAAGATCATTCCAACCATTCTCGGAACAGCTTAAAGTCAAAAACCAAGTTGGAGAGCCAGTTTCTGATCATCCATCTAACCTCAAAATGTCTCCTATACCAATATTCATGAGTTCCGCTAATTGTACCAACAACATTGGTGTTTACCCTCTTAAACTCACATGCAGAAAGTTTAGAAATCTAGTTCCAGACTGAAGTGTATGGACAACAGTATAACATAATGTTCAAAATTCACTTTCATAAAATAAGTGAAAAATATATTTAAAATCTGTGCAGAATCGGGAATCTTCAGAATTCATTCTTGTACAACAATATTTGCAATAAGAAATTGGAACCATTGATTATTCAAACTACTTCCTGTATCAGTAGGAAAAGGCATAGGGAAACAACACACTTTTAATGTCTTTTTGCAGACACTTATAGGTGCACCTTCCGTTTCTTTCATTTGATACAGTCTAAACTTTCCCCAATGACTTCACGTGAGTGTAGACGATGAATACTGTAATGTTAATGCAAACTAGTCCCTTCTGCAACAGATAACGTTTGAACTCACCTTCACTGCTTTTGTTAACTCAACATCAAGCATAGGCAAGTCTTGTACAGTCACACTGCCTTTGTATACATCATTGTGCTCCAAAATGAACGCTAATGCGTTTTTCACCTTTCCAATATCTATGAGCTGTTGCTGAATGTTCTTATCTTTTCTGGCAACACCATTTACTAAAACAAACAAAGACTCTGCAATGTTACACTTCACTCCTAGAGTGTTCATATTTTCTTCCAAATTGAGAGGTAAATTCACATGCCTCTCACACCTTGCACTAATGATTTTTTCGCCAATTTTGACATCTTTTTTTTCAGTTTCAAAATAGCTTGAAATGGATGAACAGTGTGTGATGCAATCACTTAAAAGATGTTCAATCTTTGAAGCACAACAGGGATATTCGGCACTACCACGTAGTTCAAAATACATCTTGCTGGATTAATTGCTTGATTATGAAACCCAACACAATGAGCCTCATTATTTGACCGGTGGTAGCCGTGCCGGTTTTCCGCCGGTATCATTTTTTTCTGGTGCCCAGGAATGGGCAATTACCGGGTCATTGCAGCCTCTCCGGACCCAGTAATTGCCCATTCCCAGGCACCAAAAAAAAAAACCCTCCCCATTCCCATTCGAGCCCCATAGGGCTCAATGGGAATGGCGAGGCTGGATGCACCAGCACCATTCAGGAATGGTACTGGTGCATCCAACATGGACTGCTCGCGGGTGCCGGTCCACCCGCCAGTTCAGACATGGCGGGCAAAAACCACCCCCGAGCAGAACTCGTAGTTTGCTGGTCCGGTAACAATGGTACTGGCAAGGTTACCCGTACTGTTGTTTCTGGATCGGCAAACTTGTAATGAGGCCCACTGTGTACAAACATAAAGTGCCTCACTTGTGTCACCTTGTTCTTCTACAAACAAATACAGATGAAGTTCTTTCCAAACATCTTCTAAACTTTGATTAATTTTCTCCTCAACGTACACTAGTTGCACTTGAGAGTTATAATAACTGCATCGGCAAGGTATGCAAATAATGTCAGGTCTTTCCATAGAAGTCAACTCAAACATTGCAATTCTTTTTTTATACTGTTGAAAAATCAAATCCTTTAAAAGCATATGATCATAATGTCTACTTCCTGTAAATGTTTCATCTACACACACATAGGGCCTCATTACGAGTCAGGCAGTAACCATGACAGTGCTACCGGTGGGTTGCTGCCTGACTCTTAACATTTAACCAGCGCCTGACTTCACGATGCCACCAGGAGATTACAAGTCTGGTGTCCCAGAAAGTCAGGAGCCGGTAAAATGTAAGTCCCTATTCCCATAGAGTCCTCAAGGAGTGTATGGGAGTGAGGACGCAGAAACACTGGCACCGTTCTTAACGCTGCCGGCACAACGGTTAACGGTCTGCCTACCATGGCCGATGTACCCATCAGGGTAAGCCCTATTGGGCACAGCGGACACAGCAGGCAGACACGTTGTTTGCCGATCCGGAAACAAGGGTGCCTGTGAACTTACCAGCACCCTTGTTTCCAAACTGGCAAACTTGTAATGCGGCCCAAATCTTTTAAATGCATTATATTTATAATTTGCACTGTAGAAACTTACTTGGCCCAAAGTTCTCTTTACTAGTCACTTAAACTTTATTTGTACTAATGCTTGATTTGTCAGCTACAACGCAGAGCTTCAGATAAGGCCCAATCTGGTTAGTGATCATGTGATGCTCCTGATGACTTTTAAAGAGTTAGATTGTTTTATAACCCCATAGCGAATGTGCAGGGGAACAGACTACACTGGACTTTTGGTACCAATGGAAAATTCAACAACCTATTAGGAAATTGTGTTCTGAATGAAGATGAAATTAAGTGAAGAGAGGGACCCTGGAATGCCCCTCCTCACCCCATGAACATGACAGCCCAAAGTGTTAAAAATGCACAAAGCAACTCACTATTCAGACAGCCCCCAGGTGGACCAGGGTATCTAGATATGTGGACAGATACCCTCTTAGACAACCATTCATAGACACAGGTGCCTCAACACTGGCCTTGGACCAAGATTTCTCGATGAATGATGTTTACTAATACCGTGAAACCTATGTGATGACCTCATTAGTGGCATCATGACATAGCCACGTTATTCACAAAGTAGACTTGCAGATATGCACAAAGTTACACAAACATACATGTGAACATATGAAGAAAATGCTAACAAAGTTCTGTAGATAGAGGACAGATACATATACCTACTGTCAAAAGCTTTTAGTATTTTTCTCATCAGCCAAGTGCAGAAACGCTGTCCTAACTTGGCGGAAGTCGTGGCTGAATTCATGACTAATTGTCTAGTGTGTAAACAATATACTGCAGGCCATACGTTGACGGTAGTGAGAGGAGCCATACCTCGCCGCGTGGGTCCATTCAACACCTGCACGTCAACTACGTCGACAAGATCCATCTTTGCCAAGGGTCGACCAGAATATATTCCCACGATGGGGCATGTGTGAGGCCCTGCGGTCTGACAACGGCCCTCACTTAACCAATACGATGAAACCTTGCTAGGAATCAAACACAAATTCTCCTATGCCTATCACCCGCAAGTAAACAGATGGTGTGAGCACCTCACCGGCTTGTTCAAAGAGGCCATAGGCAAAACTAAAAAGATCCTGAATAAAAACTGTCTCCATTACCTTCCACTAACCTTTTTCACACTGTGCTATAATCCCGGATCTTACCACCATTTAACCCCACATGAGGTGGTGACAGGATGGCGCAAGCAACTTCCCCTGGCTCCTCCCACTAGGGCAATAAAGGATGTTGAAAATATGTTGGATGTATTGTGTCATGACATGTATGAGTATACAAATTCCTTGATTGCTCGTTCCTCTTTTATTTCTTGCTAGCTTCAAAGACATTAGCAGAGGCCTGAAGCCAGAGAAGAGAGTGACAAGACCAAAACCAACAAGGACTTCCTTAAGCAGCAACCTTTGTATCCAGGTGATAAGGTTCTTTTGCGTAACATTTCTCACAAGTGTGTACTCCACGGTTTACAGGCCTGCATGTGGTTGAACCTGTGACTGAGAGACCAGTGAAACCATTGGGAAGAATACTTGGAATCACTTGAGCAACATCAAGCCCTACAAAGCAGTGGTCCCCCCTAGCACCGGCATTGAAAGCACCAATGATCCACAACAATCTGGAGTCAGTACAGCCCAGCAGATGATACCCAATGGTTACCCGCTCATGGGCGGCAGAGTTAGCGCAAGGACTCCCTACACATCCAGAACGAAGGTAAACTGTCTGTTTGTTATTTTTCTCTCCGCATACATACATCGTTAAAGTGCGACAATTTGTCCAATTTCTTAGGAGATCCAAAAGAACACGTCACCCTAATGTGTATTTCTGTGTCTTCATAGCATATCTGGCCCAAGTTTACCCACACCTAGAAAAAGGAAAACCACCTGTCCTTGCAGTACTCTGAGATTCTAGTATTAAAGCTGTATGGTAACATTTATTCATTTTTGCCATGGCATACTACATGGTCCGCAGGGCTTGAATTATAACTCTCATGTTTATGCATTTCAGGAGGGTAACTGATATCTTCAAGGTGCACCAGAATCCAAGCAGCACAGGTAATGGAGAGGGTTATTAAAAAAATGCTTATCTTGTCTTGTTTCCTATTTCCAAGTGGTTTTCCAAGTGGTTTTCTTGTTGCTTTCATATTTTTGCACTTATCTCTTGTATCTGGTGCTATCACTGTATCCGCTACTAACATTACCCAAACTTCAGCAGGTGGAATGACCATGTCAGGTGGACAGGGGGGCGCTGTAAGCACAGTAAGGAGAGGTAAGTGCAGTGTTGATACAGCCATGAGAGGGGTGAACATATATGTCACTGATACTTATCTAGTATCTAACAACATGTGGTACAAACAGACATATTTATTTATTTGTAACTTTTTAGGTTCTGGTACAATTAGAAAAACTGTTTCAAAGCACACACAGGGCAACAGGGTTGGGACAGGGTAAGGTAGACAATGAATTACAACAAAAATACATATTTGAATTAATAGTACAAACAAATCAAGAGAATAAAAGGGAGGGGAGACATGCCTACTATGCCTTGTGAGTATTCAGAATGTGCAAGTGCAGGGGGTGGAGGGTAATGGATAGGTGCTGTGGTGCTCATGGAGAAGTGCTTGGGGTGAAGTACTAAGAAGACAAAACTAATTGCAACCTCCCATAAGCAGGGTGAGCCTAAGTAAGTGCAGTAAAACAGCGGATGGGATGAGAGAAGTGGGGGGTCAGGGCCCTGAGATACATAAGGGCCCTGCACATCAGTCATGCTACTGTATGATTAGCAGGGAAGAGATGGGGAGAATGAAGAAGTGCAGAGAAAGGTCTTGGTGCTTTTCCAAAACTTGAGGAGGTCCTGCTCAAGAGCAAAGGTAGAGGCAGGCTATACCACAGAAGGGAGCCTGAACGTCCACCAGTTCTCTGTTTAGCAAACCACTTTGCACGCAGGGAGATGGTGCCAGAGGAAATCAGGAGTCTAGAAGGAGAGCATTTGGTCAGGAAACATTGAAGATGGGTGGTCCCCATCCCAAGAAGACCTTTTGGATGATACAGCAGGATTTGAATTGAATCTGTGCTATGACCGGGAGCCAGTGAAGGCTTTGTAGGGCCGGCGAGATGCAGTAGCTGGACTTGAGGCCAAGGATAAGTCTTTATACCCTATTTTGGGTTAGCAGGAGGGGTTGCAGGGTGGACAAAGGAATATTAAGAAGGAGGCTATTGCAATAGTCTAGCCTGGAGAGAACCAGAGCACGTGTAACATTGAGTCTCTGGTGGAAGGTGAGGAAGGGTAGCGTTCCTTTGAGAAGGATAAACTGAAAGTGTGACTTAGTGACAATGTCTAGAATATGAAGGATGAAGGAAAGGGAGGAGTCGAAGATTACTCAGAGATTCCTGGCTTCAGAGGAGGGGGCAGGGTGAGGCCCATGGAGGACAGCCAGAATGAAGGGACAAAGTAGGGTTCAGGGTACCTAAGTAGGCAAAAAAAACACTGGGGACAGCTGCTATGTCTTCTCATTAATACCCTATGTCATGGGCGCCTCTAGAACGTGTATAGCAACTGAAAAAAACAGCAGCAAGAGCAAAATGCCTTATGTACCTATCCAGGGTTACAACCAGATGAAGATTCTAAGGGAAAACTGCAACATTGAGATGGATGTCCAAGGCAACATTTCCCTATGAAGACAGCTATACAAAGATTCTTGAAATGATGAACAATTACTGGCAACTAGATCAGACCATACAATACATAACTGAGAGCCCACAGAAAGGAGAGACAATAACAATAACACTGAAGGATTTGCCCTGCCCAAAGAGGGAGGTCAAGGAAATATGAGGAGGACCAGGATGTTGGGAAAGACCACACATGCTTGTGTATGGCCAGGTATACACAGCAGAAGAATGGAAGGATGGAGTAGTAGGTAGCAAGGCACACACCCTAGTACACAAAATGGTAAATTCTGTACAAGGAGAAAATGACAAGTGCCTGAAAGAGTGGGATGCAAGCACCAAGTTATTGACCTGGGTGGACAATGAAGCTGAACCAATGCCCACTGAAGAAACCAGCAGTATGTTTCCAGAATGATGGTGCAGTGAAGGTTGGTGAACACACAGAGTGCAGGTGCATAGAACAGCTTCCAACAATGAAGGTTGGCATGGCAGTATCTATGGATCTCTACTGGGCGTGAAAATCCAAGGCATACAAGAAGCTGCCACCCAACAGGGGAGAAGTTTGCTAATTGGTACACATCAAAATGCCAGCACTGGTGGTGCCACAAAATGACATCAAGCTGGACGACTTCCCTAAAATGGATCACACAAAAGAAAGAAGAGGTCTGTGGAAGTAGAAGAGAAGGGAGGAAAGAAGATGTCAGTAGAATTGAGTAGAGTGAAGAGAGACAACTATTTCTTAACAGCATCAGAAGATTCACTGGACAATGTCCCACCTGAACACCAACTGTTCAGTCCGACTGAAATATATTTGACGTCAGTAGTTCCAGCTGTACAAACATACACAAACCTGAAATGGTTGCAGATAACAAGAAGGGAGCTGATGCAGACAATACAATCTACAATAAATGGCTTCAACGTGATAAAAGAAGAGCTCCGAGAAGTAAGGTTAATGGCTCTCCAGAAATAATATATTCTAGAGCTTCTCACAGCAATGGAAGGAGGAGTTTGCACCAAGATCAGGAGTTCCTGTTGCACGTTCATGCCTGCAGATGACAGAGAGAATGGCACACCAAAAGAACCAGTGACAAGATTATCAAAAATGCACACAAAACCGAAGAGTAAGCCAAAGGAACAGAAAAAAGACCAGAGCTGGTTGCAATATCTATGGTCATGGATGCCAACATGGTTAGCAGATGGACTGAACGTATTACTAATATTAGTACTAGTAGGATTGGGAGTGATTAAGGTCTGCATTACACAATGTCGCAAAACTACAGAGAAAACAATAGGGAGGAAGTTTTAAGTGGATGCAAACATGGAAGAAGAAAAGGACAAGATAGTAGAATAAAGAAATTACCTGAGGGCAAAGATGAAGGAGTGCCCACTGTTCCCGACTGAGATGATAACATTCGATAATCCCTTTTTCAACAACAGATACTGGGCAAAATGGGTATGTTGCAACCCGAAAGGGGAGTTGCGTTATATGACATGAAGTTTTGATGACCATGCAAATTACTATGGACATCTTGGAGGAGTAACAAAGATATGGCTACCCAGAGCAAAAATGACGATGTATGGTGGTTTGGTGGACAGGTCGACCAGAAGGGGGACAGAAGAGAAGGTCCCTGAAATGCCCCTCCTCATCTCCATGAACATGACGGTCCAAAGAGTTTAAAATGGCCAAAGCAACTCACTATTCGGACAGCCCGCAAGAGGGCCAGTGACATCTACATATACCAACAGATATCTTCTTAGACAACCATTCAAACCTTATCCAGCGATTTTGTGTGTCAACACAGGTACCTCAACACTGGTCATGGACCCAAATGCCTTGATGGATGACGTTGACTAATGCGTAGAACCCAATATACTAATGTCATTAGTGACACCATGACATAGCCATGTTAGTCACAAAGTACAGTCAGAGCCATGCACAAAGTTACACAAACATACACATGAACACGCAAAGAAAATGCACGCTTCTTTAGATAGAGGACAGATACATATACTTACAGTAAAAAGCATTTATTATTTTTTCTCATTAGCCAGGTGCAGAAATGCTGAATGCAAGGCAAGATGGTAGATGCATATTGCAACTAACTTTATAAAACTACAGGTTCACCTAAGGAGCCTTGAAGGACCAAATATAACTATCCTATGGCATCAAAGCACAGTATATAGAGGTAGAAATCATACTATAAGTATAATGACGGTTGCATCAGGCCACAAGACTCAGGATGAGAGATGAGAGCAAGCAGAACCCGACTGGACAGAACAGCAGGCATGGGCTTGCAGCTAATGTCAGAGAAAAGCACACATTCCAAACCTAAATCGACAAGGGGCCATCTGCAGAAAAACGGAACCAACTCTCATAAATTGCAGACCAGAAAAGCTCAATTTCTAAGTCCTCAACCACGTGATAGAGCTGAGCGAGACAATGGTCATTCACCCACGGTGGGAAGATGAGTGATTCTGAGCAACACTGACATGAATGAAAAATGTAATCATTAACACCGTTGCAATGCTGAGGGCCCTCTCACAGGCAAAGGTGGTACTACTAACAGTTACATTGGGAACACATAGTCATTCTCATAACCTTGAGAAGGTGCACAAAGCGCTGAGAACAGAGCTGGGTCCCAGGCTTGGGAAAATCAGCTCCAGCCAATCAGGGAACATAAATCCAAGAGTAGATGGCAGAGGTCAAGGGCCAATGGTAATCCTGTGACCCTGCAACAATGTAATATATAGTTTCTTGGGGAAGGGGCAGGCCAGCCACCTGACATGTCAGGGCCAATCAAGCAAGATCTATAGGTGCTATCCATAAGGGATAATATTCTAATCACCCAACCAGAAGGACCCGTTGTTTTTTTTCAGGGTAATGGCCAATGTTGTGACATGGGGGTCAGCATAATGGCCTGGCACGGGCTGGGAGAAGTTATTCTGGGAATTTTTTGAATGTCCTGTATGATCCCTGTTGATCTGTGTAATAAACGACAGTTCTAACTTGCCCTTGGCTGAGTCCTCCATTTGTATTCTGGGGGAGGGTTACTGGGCCCAGGGAGCTGAACGGGTAAACTTGCAGTAACCAACAGAACTCTTGCATACCTAAGCCTACATATGTGTTATTGTGAAGGTACCCTAGGAAAGATTCTAGCTTTACACGGACCCCTGGACATTAGGCATAACCTTAAAAGGAATGATTCCTTCAACTTAAGTGGATGTTTTAATTCTGGAATAGGCAAAAAGAAGACAGATTTAAATGCGGTTGTTCGCAGAATAAGGGGAAATGGTTGGCTAATGAAGAGGGAAAAATCAGAAATTATAGCACGGACCAGGCTAAGGTATATGAACTTGCTGAAGTGTCAAAGATTTTGAATGTATGATGCAGGTTTGAAATGTATGAATTGCCTGATAAAGATAAACGACTCAAAGAAATGTTGGCACTGCTTATGTGACCATGGGGCGGCTCAGCTGGCTAAGAAGAATGTAGGTGTTTCAGTGGCACAGTTGGGTATTTTTATAACTAGCGTGTTTGGTGAGGAGGACCTAACTGGTTGGGCATTGGAACCAAAGTCTATGTGTACTACGTCGGTTAGTACAGACATAAAGGAGACCAATCTGGTATCTAGTGTAACTAAATCTAAGGCCTCTAGTGCCACTGACCCTGATGGTCTCTGTAACTTGGTTTTAAAGTACGACCCATTATTGTGGGCTCCTCTCCCTCACCAATTATACCAACATGTTTGTGAAACGGGGTGTATTCCTGGATCTTGGAACACTTCAATTCTTATCCATGTTTTTAAGAAAGGTCTGCATAATCAGCCCTCCAGCTAAAGACTTTTAACAATGCTGAATTGCAGCTCCAAGATATTTGCAAACTTATTACTGGAGATTCTATCCACTTGGGTTGCTGAGAAAGGTCTGTTAAATTATCAGCAGATGGGTTTCAGGAAAGGTTGTGTAATTGCCCACTCAATTTGGACTCTCCCGAGTCTGATTTCTGATACCCAGTGCTATGCAGGGACAACATTGTATCTTTGTTTCCTTGACTTTTAGGCTGCATTCAATAGCATGATATGATCAAAGCTTTGGGAAATGCTTGTCAACTGGGGCATAGACCTGTCACTTTTGTATTTCATTATGGCCCTATATTCTGAGACCCAAGTTAGTGTAAGGCTATCTCATGAAGGGGATCGTCTGGGGTATTTGTCTACTAGCAAGGACTAAAACAGGCTTGCCCATTAGCACCTTTTCTTTTTAATCTATATATTTCAGAACTGCCACTAGTGTTAACGTCCGCGCTGTGGCAGGGATGGTCTTCCATGCTTGTCATATACGGATGATACAGTGATTTTAGATCACACACCGATTGGACTCCAGTGCTTCCTGCAGGCCCTTCACTGCCATTCTAGCAACTTTGGTATTATTTTTAATGCCACTAAAACCCAAAAATTGTATATGGAAAAGGGGCTTATGGACATCCATTGTTTGACTGAAGGTTGGGTGGTGTTAAGTTAGAACAGATTTGGGAACACAAATACTTGAGTATCTGTATTAGATCCATCTTGTCATCACAGTATTTGGCGGGTGGAATATCACATAGGGCCTGGTTTAAGTGGCTTTCACTTAGAAGAATCCTCAATGTACATGGTGACCATTCTATAGAGGCAGAAATTATAGCTTATAGGTCCTCAATTATTCCAGCAATATTATATGCTCTGGAGGTGTTTCCAAATAAGGCAGCTGCATGTTTACTGAAGTTGGAGGGAAAAATCTCATTGTTACTCTCAAATCTTTCTCCTGGAGTCTGGTGGAGGCAATCAGGCTTAAATCGGGCCTCCCTTCCTTAATGTCACTACAGTATTTAGGGGCATGTAAGTTCTGGGCCAAGATCTATTATGGATCCTGTTGGGAAGAGGATTAACCCACCCTAGTCCCCTAGGTGTTCAGAGTGAGACAATCTCCATTAGAAGAATTGTAATGGACTAAGGAGGGAGGTGGGTATCATAACACCCCCACACGTTCACCATATTATGCTTATTAGACATAGTATATGCATGGAAAAAAGTGCCATTTTATTATGAACAAGCACCGTCTTTATTAGCCATAGTTCGAACAAAAGGCCTGCAAAGCAACACAATATCTAGTGCTTTAGACTACACAGAGAAGACTGATTAAGCCCAAAACAGCAGTGAGATGGGCTGCGCTTCCAACCAAGAAAGTTTATAGACAAATATGTTACTTGTTCCATATCTGCTCAACATGTGAGTGCAGATCTACGGAACAAGGTGCAAATATTTAAAAGGCAGAAACTTCTAAGCTTTGGTCTGAAGATGGTCTCACATAGAGAGTGCGGAAGCTACAAAGCTGCAGATCAGCTAACTAGTTTGCCTCTGTAAATGTGCAGCATTAACGTACTTTGTTTAAGTCTTCACCTAGCTTCTACTAAAAACCGTGTACTGAAGTCTTTGAGTGAAATTAGGCAGTTAGCTGAAACATTACCTGACAGTACAGAGAAAAGATTCTGAAAACCAACTTGATATATACCTTTTATCCAAATCCATCGGTAGAGCTGTAGGATCTTTGTTTATATGACGTAGCAGAAAACAATTCATATTGAAATATTGAAGCAAAAAGTGAATAGGATGGTTTACAGCACATGGATATACTCTTTGTCTATTGACACATGAGAAGCCAAGTCATCATCATGAATTATTTCATTTTTGCATGTTGCACTTCTTTCCATCGTATGCAGAGAATAAAGTGCTTGGAAGTTTTGAAACTTTTGAACAATCAATATTTGCTAAAAAACAGATTAATTAAATATCCAAAATGTGAGCAGTACGTGGAGTTAATGGAAACAGTACTGTGTCAAGAAGAACATTTGGCTACAAAATGGCAAAAGAGACTCCTAAGGGCAGTCAAGATTCTGCTCCTGGAAGTCAAAATGTGCTACACAAGCCAATTATTCAAATGTATGTACAGCTCGCTATGGCGGAAGTAGAAAGTGCAATGCAACAAACTAAAGTTGCAGATGCAAATTATGATACATTAGTAAACTTAATATAGAGCAGAAAGAAGTTTATTATAACATCAAAGATAGTTTCTTACATGGTTTACAACATGATAAGCATGAAATATTGATGTATGTTAGTGGAAAAGCAGGAACAGGGACATCTTTTTTAATATATGCATTAGGAGCTATGATACAAAATGTAACTGATTGCTCTCTGTTACATATTATAACTGCCCCAACAGGTTTAGCAGCATTCAATGCAGTAAGTGTTACTTTACGTAAATTGTTGATTCTAACAATGGAGCATGACAATAAACTAGAGAGTTGGAAACTTTTTCACAAAGTAGAAAAAGTTCTAAGGAAATGAAATACCTTGATTGTAGATTAAGTAAGCATGTTGTCAAGCATGATGCTAGTTTTCATTCACTTGGAAATGCATGACGTTTTCAATACTTACCATGACGCTTTGCTTGGAGGTAAACATGTTATTGTTTTTGGAGAGTTTGTAGAATTAACACCTGTGAAATGTCAACCAGTTTTAAAGATTTTACAATCTAAGGATAGTCACAAAACTATAGGGAGTATTGATAATGTAACTTTTGAATTCCAGGAATTTACCATTACATGAGGCAATCTGCAGACTTGGATTATTCAGAAATTCTTAATAAGATTTGTATAACTGTTCCTGGGGAGAATGTGAAAGCAATCTTAAAAGCAAGACTGATTTCTAACATGTTTCATGCATTGCACTCTATCTGATATCATGTTGAGTCTTCAGGAAATAAATGCGTTGTTGCTTTTATGTGTCCCCTTGGAGATTGTAACAAGTTCAACTCTACAATGCTACACTCTGAGAAGCGAAACACTGCAGAGATTAAATTGTGTGTAATTTTAGATGGCTATCTTATGCCATTAGGTTTAGATAAAAGAGCACAAGCTTGTTTAATTCAATTAGAGAATTCAATGTCTAACACATCCCGTCTCGAAGTAGTTTTAAAACTGTGCATTAATGCACAAGTAATGTTAAAGATGAACTTGAATGCAGAAATTGGTCTAGTCAATTGAGCAATGGGATGAGTGATTGTATTTCACACCTTTACTCATAGTACAAATATTGAACATACTGACATAAGTTTGATCATGTTTAAGACACTAATTTGATTTCTCAAACCGCTGCACGCTTAATGCTTTTTAAGGATACCTTTGTGAAAAGAGCACAATTTCTATTGTGCTCTGCACATGCAATTACTATTTACAAATTGCAAGTTTTGACTTTAGAAGCAGCACATATTAACAATGGTCATACAGTGTTCAAAGAAGTAATGTAATATGTAGCTCTGTCACGTGCAATCAATATTGTAGGTCTATTTTTAATAGCGGCGGGGTAAGGGTGTGGTGTTTGTCACCGTTCAGGTCCCTGGAGGGATGTTTCATTTCCTGGAGTGAGGCCATGCCCCCCTGGGCTCTTCTCGTGGCCACAAGCCCCGCAGCGGTGAAGCCCACGGCTGGGTAAGGGCGTGGTGTCTGGCGCGATTCAAGTCTCTGGAGGGACCTTTCATTTCCTGGAGTGAGGCCACGCCCCCTGGGCTCTTCTCGCAGCCACAAGCCCGCAGCGGTGAAGCCCGCGGCGGGGAAAGGGTGCAGTGTTTGGCGCTGCAGGTGTTCGGTGCCTGAGGTGGGAGGCTTGCCCGCACGAGGGACTGCAACCGCAACTTTAACTTCTTTGCCAATGGGGAGAAACAAAAATAAACGTTTGGCGTGGTCAGCTTGCATTGTCACTTCTAAAGTCTTTAAGGTCCCTAAAGTCCCACGCTGTACCAATGAAAGCCCTCCCTGTTTTGCCCCTCCCTCCCCACTCTTCTGCCCCGAGCTTGCTCACCATGCTTCCCAAGACAATGACAATGGTCTCAAACTGGAATGTAAGGTCCTGGCTGTCAAGAGGCGGCGACAGCAGTGTCAACAAGGTGAACCAGCTAAAGCCCCTGCTTTGGTCACTTAGAGCATCGATCTAAAACATGGGGGGGCCTCTTCCAAGCTCCCTCGACCCCCTAGTACTGAAAGCAGGGACCCACCAACTTGGGGAGTTCAACAAAGATGCCTGTGGAGTACTTTGCGAAGGAACAATATCCATCAATCAGGGGGGTCTGTCTGGCCCTCACAGGGGAGGAGGCTGCACAGCAAAGTCCCAGGAGGTTCCAGACTCTAGAGCAGTATCCAAAGGAGTGGGGCCTACCCAGGGAGGGTTTTTAGAGTCAGTTCAAGGCCAGGTTGGTCCGCTGGCCAGCCCCCCCAGTGCAATTCGAGCTTCCTGCCCTTCCTCCTTATCAGACACCCTGCGCCTCCAATGGGTTCCATGCACCTAGTCATCTTTGTCTCGACCTGGAGGGCGAAGCTGTCGGGACAGAAGTATTGGATAGTAGCCGCCCATCATCAAACCACATCCCTGAAATCCCCAGCATGGTTTCTATCCCAGCGTTTGGCTCCAACTATGGCTCCTGCACGGACAGCTACCCATCCAGCTCCAGCTCTTCATCTATCTTTACTCAGGGCTCTCAAGCAACATTGTGATGAGCCCATCTCTGCTGTTGGAATAGCCATCGACTCCTTAATTGGGTGATCAGAAATATAGGGTGTGCAAATGCGAATGTAGCCAAGTGTGGGCTGAGCTGGCAGTTATTAAAAATGTGGTGATAGCCCTTATAGAAACCCAGGGGAAAGAGCAGCGGGAGTGTGAGCCTTACCATATTCCAACTGCTTGCAAGGGGCCCATTGTCTCACTCTTGGCTCACCTCCCGGTACACCTCCAGGAACAGGCTCCTGTGAGCTTTGAGTCCATAGAACCTTGTCCTAGCAGGGTGTTTGGGAACATACACGCAGTCAAGGTAAAAAAACCCAGTACAGGGGGTGCCGAGTCCAGAGTGTCTAATGGGGTGCCCACATCTAAGGCAATGCTGACATCTCTGGTGGATACTGTATCAAGCAAAACAGACTTAAAATGCCCTAGGCCTGGAGAGAAGAGAGCCCACACGCTCGTGGTGTAGAGAGAGATCATCCCCATCCTTTGCCCAAGGTCGGTCCCGACATGTTATCATGTACCTTCACGGCATACCCAGACTGGTAAGGAATACGAAGGAATCAAGGGACGCCCTCCTAAAAAAAAGCCTACATTGCTTACGGTCTGTAAGAGGATGTTGTTTTGTGTCCAGGGAAACCTTGCCGGGATGTCGCAGAGTGCCAAGACTGGGCGATCAGTTGGGTGACATTGTGGAACTGGCATTTTGGGACTGGAGAGTGGTAAAGGAGGTCTTGGGAAAATGTGGGGGGTACATGTGGTCGCCAAGGAGCGGAATTCAAATTAGCACCAGTGGTCAAAGTGAGTGGGAGCAGTCGGGAGCGGTGCTCCTCTACTTTTTTAAATTACCTTTTACAGCTCCTATACTTTTATTTTAAAAAGAAACCGTTCCAGAGCGGTTTCGTTTTAAAATAAGCGTGTAGGAAGAGGTTGAAATTTGCCCTTTCAGTGCACTGCACTGAATGTTCCCTTTAACAGCAGCTGCAAGTGTTTGTTGGTGTGTCTTGTGTGTGGGAGGGGATGTGATGATAGGGTTTGTGGGGAGTGGGTGCAGGCCAGCAGGGAACATAGTTCCACTACTTCTTTTCACACACTTCGACCACTGATTAGCACACATCTCCACTTAGACTCTGAATGCCTTACGAGGTCAAATATGAAGCCCTCTCCACTGTCTGGTGCTAACCTTAACCCTTTGGGATGTGATCGGTTAGGCCCCTCGAGGGACAGGCCTGTCAGTGGGGGTCATCTTGAAGATAATGGGGCTATCAGCTTTAATTCACTTTTTTTTCCTCAGTGACTCTTGATGCGGTGCATTTTGTTATTATGTTTTGGATTATTGATTGGTATTGCCTTTGTATGATGTTTTTTGTGTTTGATGGATTTTTTGAATCAGAATAAACTTGTTTGACTGACTGAATGACTGTTTAATAAACTTTGATGATACAAAAGTGACAGTTGACATTGCTTGCATTGAAGAATTTAATAGGTTATGTGTGTTGTATGCTCCTCACCTTGACCTTATACCTGTATCTGCTAAGCGCATACCTACTTTAAGTACATTCAAATAAAGTGATTCAACTTTAGACTAAAAAACAAGAGAATTCAGCCGGTTTGGAAATTTATTCAAATATGACATACTTCCATTGGAGATGTAGTAATAAAATAGGAGTTGAATGATTTTCCAATGCAGCCTTGTGTATCTTGTGTCAAATGACACCACTGACACAATAATTATTGTCAACCGTCGACAAGCAGTTATGTGCAGAACTTGTTTTAGTTTTAAATGTCTGTAGATTAAATATCACAAAGTACACATTTGGCAATGTCAATCTGAAATGTAGTAACTGTTGCAAGTGGAAATAAAAACATTTCTCAAAATACACAGGAAGAAATTCAAGAATGTTTAATAACTATCTTTGAATCGTTACTGCAGGAAACTGTTAGTGCAGACACATATCTAGGAATTAGTTACAAGTGGAACGGTAAGTGTCCAAAATGCAACAATTATCATACTACTTACGATATTTAAGACATGTTTTTATATGTTCCTATCAATGATCAGAAAAGTGTGAATGTTGCTTATCTTCTAACAAAGGCTTTCAATGACATGCAATGCAGTGACTGTGGTTGTAGTTTACAGTCTGCATTGTAAAATTTTGTTTTTAATAAGTATCTATTAATTATGTTTCAAAGATACAGTGTAGATGGTTAGACAATTAAAATGTCAGTATTGAATTTTGTACATTGTCAAATTACTATTAGTAAAAAAATGTTTAAAACTTGTGCAATTATTTTTCATGCGGTAACAACCATTCACTGTAGACATTTCACAACATAGGTGCGTAGAGAAATAGATTGGCTTGTCTGCAATGACTCTATAGTCACACACCAAGCTAGGTTACCAAACTGTTTAAATAATGCTTACTTAATATTGTTAGAACCAGTGTTTTAAAATATGTTGTATATTCTTTGTGAATGTAAACAAGCAAAATTAATGATTGAAATGGAAGAATAGGCTATTAAGTGTTTTATACAAAGTAGATGATAGATAGTACTAGGTTACATTATAAAATCACTATGAAATACATGTATAGATAAGATAATCAAGATTACAAAAATGAGAAAGAAACAACATTCTGTAATCTTCTACTTCTGTTGTATTGTGTAAAACACTGTATATCTTAATAAACACATGTGTTCCTTATAAGTACTAGGTTATATATGTTTTCCATGTACATTATTTTGAGTTGGATGTAGATGCAAACAAAAGTAAAATACAGTGTTTCTAAAAGAAATTATTTCAAACATCTAATAAGAATTTTATAGGAGGATTTAGATATATTGTGTCCTACTTCTTATGTGTGTAGGTGGCCAAAATAAGGACACACAATGTTTTCAAGAAGTATTGCAATTCAATTAAAAAGGAAAACAGCCTACCTTAAGCATTAGTTTGTTCAATCTGTAAAGTGCTTCTATTTCAAGTGTGGAATGTGGACTTTTTTTATTTCACACTGCACACCACTTTCTGTGTAAATAGACGTAATGAATAACAATTCAAATTTGAAAAACATTTCAAAGATGATGTTTAGATTATGAAATGTCATTAACTACTTATGTGTGTAGATGGACAAACCAAGGTTGCACACAGATTTTACAAGAAGTATTGAAATTACATTTGTAACATTCTTAGTGCAGCTTGTAGTAAATGATGTGCATGTACACACAGGGATATTTGTATTGCTTACCTATTATTTGAAATAATGGTATGACTAGAGTTTAAAAAGATTTACACTCAAATAAATGCTACAATGTTGACATGTCTTCATACTTTTAAGTGTAAAACTGAAGACAATGTTAGGTTATACGTCTTGGTTTTCTGGTTAAGGTTGCATAAACTACTCTGCAAATGTGACATCGTTTAACATGAACTAATGTTTATAAACATTTGAAACACAGCTTCATTGTATATAGTTTTTTTTGTTGATATTATTATTGAAATTTCTTTTTTGAAAGATAATTTACTGAAATACCTTTAGACGTGCACATACTATTGACCTTGCAGGCAATTCTATTTAGAATTTGCTGATACAAAACCAAGTTCGTAGTTACCTAAACACCTAGTGTAGTCGAAGTAATCACACAGTTTTTCTCTAGAAACTATTTTCCTTTTGAAGTATTATTCTTTTAATATTTCTTTTAATATAATGTTAATTTATTGGAATGTTAACATTCTTAGTAAACCTGTCATATAGAGATTCTTGTAGAACGTGAGATAGAATATAATGTTTAGAGAAGTGAGTATAGTTTTTTAATCTCTAATGAAAGTTTTTTTCCTCTGCATAATGATTAATACATACAACCTTAATTGGTTGAGTACTAGGACTATATTCAGTATTCACATAGTACCATTATGGAATGAAAAGGAAGTCAGCATTAATCTTTTGATTTCTACTAAAAAATAAATGTCATTCTGTTTCAGAAATGTTGCAGTAACTCAACACAGAATATGAGACATCCAAGAAAGATATTAGGTAAGACATTACACTTATAATATGTTTTGTATGTATTAGATGATTTCAGTAGTACTGTACAGTGTAGTGACAGTGTTCTGAAAAATATAGTGGTGATGGCTGAAGGTTGTGCATACCGGCAATGGCCAAAGGCTATAGCTAGTGTCACAGTTAAAACATATGGAATGACAAAACCTGTGAAATTCAAGGAAAAAAAAAAAACTTTAGTTGCAGGAATGTTAAGGTTCTAATTCAAGGAAAAAACTTAAGTTGCATGGACGTAAAGGTGAGAAATGAATGCAAAAAAAACCCCAGGGACGTCAAGCGACCTCTGTCTGTTCCCTTGCGACCTATGTAATCTTTGTGCGACCTCTGGGTTTAGTTTGATTTGAAAACAAAAAAAAATAATAATTCAGCAAGGCACTGGCAGGTTGATTTGTGCGTGCAGCAACTTGCAAGGCAAGCTCCATGATGCCTGCCTGGTGGTGAGCGCGGCTCCACTAGGTCCGGAGGCTGGCTGGGGCATTGGAGGCTTGAGGTCATGGTTGCCTGGCAACCATGAACTTTGTCCAACCTCGCCTGCGCTATGTTTCCAATTTCTGCATATTCTGTAAGCAGGGCACCGGGACACAGAGCATTGCCCGGCTTTTGGGGACTGCAGCTGGCAGCAGAGTTTGCAGGCTGGTCTGTGCTGCTGAGGGCCACCTCAGGCTCTGTCTGGTATCTAAGTGCAGGGTCCGCCCATCGAGTTCGGCGCTGCTGTGTTTGTGGCCATGGTGCAGGGAGAGGGGGTTTAATGTTGCCAGTTGTTATGTTAATAGGACCTCAGAGGAAGTGGAGTCGGCGGGTTAAAATCAGTTCTTGAGAGAGCTGCTGTGACCCCGGTGAGACGTCCAGCAAGGCAAGTTTAGAAGTGCCGCTGAAGCGATGGTAATGAACCCAGAACCCTGAGACTATTTGCGGGTACCACTGCACTGCCATTCATGCCATCCATGCCAGATATGGCTCCACGTGAAAAGGCAACACTGGCTTTCAGGGAGAGGGTATCATGGATCTCCCAGTCAATCAGGGAGATCGGAAGGTGGGATAAACCTCTGTATTAATGTTTGTTGGGAGGGGAAATGATAGCTCAGAGGGCAAGCACATTTGTCTTGGATGCTAGACAACGCTGCGCAACACAGATTTGAATCCTGATCCTGCGATGTATTAAGTGTGTTATAAAATAAATATAATCATCCACCAGCCTTCTTTCCCCCATTGAGTAAAGCCACATTGCTCTGCAATAGGGACCTATACGATTTGCTATCACTATTGGTTGGGGCCCTTTGTACGCTTAGGATAGGTGTTTTGCACCTCTCATCAACTGTGAAATATCTTTAACAAATTCCACCCCATCCCTTTTCAGGGTTCATATGCAGACTGCTGATCATGATGGCCTGCTTTCTTTAAAAGGTGCCCTTTGCAAGGTGCTAGGTAGGCTTTCAGTTAATGGGAGGGGTTAGCCTACCAGTTCACAGGCTCAGGGGACCCTTGACCTAGGCTCCACAGCTCAGGGCTACTTTTAACATAAGGGTTGTATGCCCAATGAAAGTCAATGGGGGCTGAGGTATGTAAAGAGATTATGACCCCAGAAAAGGCTGAAAACAGCTTTATTTTGGTCCGAACACCTTGGGGTGGGAGCAGATTCCTTGGGGCAGCAGACTGGATTGGACCTTGGTGTAATCCAGGACAGTCACCTTTTCCTCTGGAGCAGTACAGTCAAACATGTAGTTCTGGCGGCAGCCCCTTACTCCTGAGACTGCAGCAGCAAGTGTGCGATGTCCCAGGAGAACTCTGAGGATACACTGTTTCGAGCAAGAAGGCACAAAGAGGAATCAATTGTGCAGTTCAAAATAAACATTTATGAGGATATCTACCCACCAACTTTACGAGTTCTTTATAAACAATCTGGCACAACAATTATCAGGTTTACTAATGCAGCATGACATATCCCTGCTGTTTCTAAGCACTCTAATAATAAGTGTATGTTAACAAGAAACATAACCCTCGAAGCCAACACATTACCAAATGATGTGGTATGCACATTTAAGGACAGATAGATGGCAAGGTAGCTCAGTGGGTTAAGTGCTCACTGCTGCCGTACTTTGCTGCATGCTGCTTTGCCTCTTTTTTTTTTGGTAGGTGCATGTTGCATTAGTTTAAGTTTAATTGTGCACCATGACCATGCGTTGCATTTTTTTCTATGCCATTTTTTTCTATGCCATTCTTTTCTGTGGCACAGGACTGGTAGCAGGACCGCCGGGTCACACCAACACTAAGCAGGAGCTGCTTCTATTGCCTTGTCCCGAACTTCGAGATGACCGTAACTGCAGGCATTCCGAGCTAAGTGTAAATGCTTACATTCACAGTCATTTGGTAATATGGGCCTATGCACACTGATATTAACGCTACATATGGTGATCTGTTCTTGTATGAAATGTATATCATATTACAGTGATAAAACCATTTTTCTTAGTGTACTGAGGAACAGTGCTATGTGATGCCAAGTTCTGTTTTATCAAGGGCTGAAAGGTTGTGTGCATCACTTCCTGTGATGTCACTTGCGTAAAATGACATCACTTCCTATGATGTCATCAGAGGACAAGGATCATGTGATGTCACTTCTGCGACCCCTGAGATTTTGGTGAAATGACGGCCCTGAAAACCCCTGAAATTCAGTTAAAGCCAGTTTAACTTCACTCCCTGTGTTACGCAGTCTATGACCACAATGATTACAATTGGGGGGGGGGGAGGTCACCAGGCCTTGCCCTCCCAGATCCAGGTTTGTTTTCTCTTTTAAAACTCTGTGCAACAGGGATTGCAACAACTACTATTAAGCTCACTATTCACATACCTGGACCAATTATCCGGTATTGATTGCAGCCATGCTTAGCAGTCTGTAGGGTGCAAAAAATGGCTAGGGACTCTAAACAGTAACTTTCTCAGTTCTTGGCAGTCAATGACATCGAAAACAGGCTTTTTCATGCTTCTTCATGCTGAATATTGGGGTCAAACCAGGATTGGATGTACAAAGGTCCAAAGAGCTAGCTGGCATGGAGTCTGTTCAAAGCGGTTGCTTGGTGCTGATTGAAGGTGGCGTTTGAGTGATGCCATTCGGATGAATCACCCGTGTCAGTTAAAAAGTCAAAATAGATCAAGACCTTGTTAACTGCTGGTTTGGGTAGATGAGTGATGGGATGCTTTCAGCTGTTGAAAGCTGTGATCCTGATGTTCCGAAATATGGTTTGAAGAGACAGATAGGAAGGGATTTTGTGATGGTGAGTTTCCTGCTTAAGCCTAACAGATTAGTTAATCACAACTAAAGTCGGCAGGTTAACAATCCTGTCTCAACCCATTAACGATTATAACACATAAGAGAGAGAATATATTTGTTCAATGTATTCCTCAATCTCAGTTCCTTACAATTTACTTACTGTCCCTACAGAAAAACTCATTATCCCTCGGTTAGATGTTACTTGCCCTGGTAGTGTGCTGATGTATCGCCTATCGAGGTTAGGGGATAGAAGAGAATGCTCGCCCTGTCCTCACTCACTGATTTACTAATCCTAAAAATAGGTGCACAGTACTCCTGGAAGTCGATCTATCCTACTTTAATACTATCGCTTGCGTTTCGTGTGACTTATCAAAAATATACTAAAAAAAGCAATCCCATATGAATAGTGATTTTGTTCAATATGTATCTCAATGTTAATTCATATTGCTTCAAAGATAAAACAAATGACGATATCGTTTTTTTATCTATAGGCCCAATTTTGTTTTCTATGGGTACACGGGATTAGGTCGTCAGTCCAATCCACTCTTTGTCTACCGGTTTCAGCGGAATCGGAACTACTCTCCGCTTTCTTCAGGACTTTCACAGTGGCAATTTTAATCACAGGGAAAATGTATTAAAAAGACAGTCTTCTTAGTTGTTGTCTCATGCTCCGTCTCGCAATGTGGGGAGGGCATCTCAAAATCGAGTGTGGGACATCACAGATGTCTTCCTTTCATCCCTAGAAGAGAATATGTACAGAAGGGGACTATTAGTCCTATTCACGTCTCAAAAGTACTTTTATTAAGGCTGCCACATAGGGGAGAGCTTACCTCTCACGATGTCCGATCAGTGGCAGTATATCATCCCTTTTGTGTTGTCTGGTCTGTGTCATTTGTGTTTCCCACTGGAGGGATATCATCTGTGGGTGAATAATACCTTCTTACTATGATCATCATGATCTAATTCAAGCATCAGTTATTCCTTTGATATGGTACTTCTATGAGATATTCATCATAATCACCTTCAGGGTGATGTTCTTGTCTGAAACTGTCTTTGTTCCAGGGTGTATGGTCACATATGCAGCCTACTGTGGTATTGCGGTAGTTGGTGTTCTTTTCCCAGGCATATAATGCCCTATTTTCACTCTTCAACACCTAATCAGTGAAGGGAAAAAGGTGGAATTGTGAGTCAATCCAAATTGATTATCCCTTAATGTATACAGCACGTATCCTATCCATTAGCAGGTAAACATACTCTATAATTGGGATCCTGGTTAGATATAATAAAATTAAAAGTGCAAGTGCCCATAATTTAGGAACATTCTGCGTAGTCCATTTGTTTAGTGAGCCATAATCTAAGGCTGAATGCCATTGACCTTAATGTCATAATCGGTTAGTTAATTTCTTAGAGGTAATTTTTGCATTCAGAAGGTCTAACGCATTTTGAGATGTTATTCCTTACTCACGCTTGAGTGTGCTGTGTAATACCTTATTCTCGTAACGCGCGCGGTGTAGCAGGCATGAGTGGATCAGAGTCAATGCTGCCTCCTGCTATCTTACACGCTACTCTTAGGTAAAACACACTGTCTGGAATAGGTATGCCGATGTATACGGCAGTGCGTGTATAATCACGTGTGATACCGGGTCGAGCAGTCAAGATCGCATTGTCAGCTTAAGGCTGTTTTTCTTTTTGTAGATAGTGCCTCTGCGCTTTATTCAACCGCCCATGCTCTTACCTCTGTTATGTTCGTATTCGACGCACATCTTGCTGCCTGTGTCTGAGTCAAGCAATGTAGCTGCCACCATCTTGGGCGTAGAACAATTTGGCGGCTGGCGGAGAGAGTCAGGTCTTGCCCCCCAATCAGAGGCTTGGGTACCAGTGCATCTGGCAGAGAGAGGCAGGTCTTGTTCCAACACCAGTTTACTCCTAATAACCATACACATGTTCAGGGAGAAGCGCTTGCCCCTGATTTTGTGAACTTGCCTTCACCTCTGGAAGATGGCCTTAAAGAGGAGCACTCTTCCAACAGGGTCCAGATTAATTCTTCCTGATGTCCTTGACTATCGAATTGTGAATAAAAGGAGCTGCAGACTGCTTTCTTATAAAGTCAAAAGGCCATCCTGGTGTGGATAAAAGTAATTCTACTTTAAGGGGTTATTTCAGGCTTTTAGGGAGTATCCGGATGGGGGCAGCCCTGCAGGAGAGTGGTGGTACACAAACTCACAAAGGATCAATGAGAGGCATTCATTCTGTCCATTGTTCTGCTTGCTGAGAAGAGTCAGGCAGTCTAATTAGAATACACACAAGCCTTCCCTGGCTGGCCTAGGCTTACAGTGTTGACATGTGTATGCTACAAATCAGATGTGGCTTTAATAAGTATGTGAACTACCAGCTCTTAAATGCTATCAACAAGCTATTATTAAGGACATGTCTTCTCTTTCTCGTGAACATGTTCCCTCATCTGTAAATAGGACTAGGGAGCTGTCTAGCATAATAAGATCCTATGTTAAACCTGGATGCATGTTACAAAATCCTACTCCAACTTTGAAACTGGAAAATTATTTCAATGCATACTTTATGTTAAAGATCCAATCCATTTTTACAAATTCCAGAAGGGTATTCTACCTCCTGCAGTAAGTAACTTTTATCTGTGTCATAGGTCTACTCTCTTGGAATTTCAGGAAGTGACAGGAAGTGACAGAGAAAACTGTCCTACATGTTTTGCATAAGCTTAAACCAAATCAATTTAAACTAGATATTGATATTGATATTTTATTTCTATCGCGCTCATACACAAGTGTTTCAGAGTGCGACAAGGCAAGGGAAGGGGAACAGGGGAGAACAAAAACAACGATCGTACTAGTCCCAGTGACATTGAGAACGTGAAAATGTAGGGTAGAGGGGGGATAGGGAGAAGTGCATGGAAGGGGGAACAAAAGGAGAGTGCGGAGCGAGAAGGAAAAAAAAAATAATAATAAATAAAAAGGCAACAAACAATGGGAGTGCAGCCAGCAAGTGGCAAGTGTTGGGTTTATGGCAGCAGGCCATGTAGGTCTGAAAGTGCAGGAACAAAAGGGGAGGGCTGTATAGGTACAGATACAGACCCCAGTGCAGGGGGTGGACAGGAGGCAGTGCGTGAGGGTGGCAAGATGAGCAGGTACCTGGGCCTGGAGGACAGAGGGTGGCCAGGTGCATGGTACCAAGGGAGAGTATAATCAACAGGGGAGAGGAGAGTAGAAGGCAGAGGCAAAGAGGAAGGTTTTGAGGTTCCGGAACCAGAGATGGTTCTCCTCAAGTTTTAGAGTGACAGGGAGGCTGTTCCAGAGGGAGGCCCCAGCCGAAGACAGAGATCTACCCCCAGCTCGTTTGTTTGAGAAACGACTGAACCTGAGGGAGTTAGAGGTAGAGGAGCAGAGCGCTCGAGATGGGAGGTATTTGCAGAGGGATAGCTGAAAGTATGTTGGACCCAGGCCCCGGAAAGCCTTGTGGACAATGCAGAGGGTTTTGAATGTAATGCTTGCATCCACTGGGAGCCAATGGAGAGATTTCAGAGCTGGAGAGATATGATCCCAGGGCTTGAGGCCAAGGACAAGTCTTGCAGTCCTGTTCTGGATAAAAATATACTGCCAGCATTTGAAACATGACATATTACACATGTAGTTAATTTCTTTTTCTGGCCAGAAATTATGCCAGCCTATCTCAAAACAGTTTTGATTTTTCCTCTTTCAAAGACATCCACCCTAAACCACATTTTACCCAGTACCTTTCTCTGGATTGCTAAATTATCCTGGAATACCAAGATTTTGGAAAAAACTGAGTACCATATGACTTTCTTAGTTTGCTGACCTAATCATTTCCTTGCTGTACAACAACCAGGTTTTGACCTTAAACACAGAATGGAATCAGCCATAGCCTCAGTATGGACCATATGCTGAGGAAATCTGTCTCATGGCGAGCATATGTCACTGCTAGTCATTTTAAATTTGTACAAAGAATTTCAGACTGGTTTCCATGTCATCCTTCGTGCCAGCATAACAAAGCTACTCAAGATGATGGAATTGACGTATGCCAGTCTCTGCAGTTTCTTGTAAAATAGTTTTCAAAAGTCAAAGTAGGTCATTTCCTATCTAATACTACTCTGAATATGTGTGGAGTGCTGCAGAGATCCCTGTTGTCTCCACAAATATGAATAACTCATTTGCAGCCTTGTATTAGCATTTCCTGCAGATACCATTTGTAATTCCATTCTTATGCAAACACATATTTATGTTAAAACATTCAGCACCACTGGTAAATGTTTCTCATTAAGAAGACTGTATATCTGAAGTTAGACAATGGATGTCTTGGAATGGACTTCAATTAAATCCCTCAATGGTAGAATTAATGTTGATGGGACCTAAACATGTGATGAAACACCCTACCTGTGTTACTTCCCCTCCAACACCAACTTTGCCCACTTCCTTTTCTAGCAAGATCAGGAATGTGGGGTTAATTTGGGAACCCTAGCTCTCCTATACCTATCAGACCAATGAAGTAATCTGATCAGCATGTTTCTCCTCTGCCTCCTCTGCCTTCTCAATCGGGCTCTGCAGTATCTGCCTGAAGAGGATCAGGCTATGGTTGTGTCAGATCTGGATTATGCTAATACTTTATGTGTGTCATTTGCGACTGTTTCATTAATTGTCTTCAGCTTAATCAAATTGTTGCGGACCATTCCTCATGCTAGATGTTGAATAGAAGGATATAGTTGCTTCTCTACATTTGGACCTGGACTCTGGAATCAACGTAATCTGGAGAATTTGTCCCAACTGCACCTACGTGCACGTTTCTCTGCCCAGTTCCTATGGGATAAGCGCATGGCAAATATCACATCAAAACAAATTCTTTCCACAATTTTGCAAGTCTTCAGAGCAAAGTAGCCCTGTCATTCCAGTCATAGTTCAAGAATGTTTGGGAGGACATGACTACTGTGCCCTGAAGGTTGCACATTTGGAGAAAGACTTGAATGTAAGCTTAAGGAAAGAAAAAAATGGTGTAGTTGATATGGGATAAGACTGTAAGGAAGTAACCGAGTAGATCAAGACAGCAAACACAATTGGGGACTTTTGACTGCTTGACCATTGAAGCTGAGAAACTACCGTATAATGTTCTAGTGCACTGCACATATCTGATGCAATGATACTTTGAATTGGAAAATTATGCTGTATACAGTCTGATGTTGAGGGATCTTGACACTCTGATGAAAGATGTGTACAAATACGTTTTTTAAGATTACATTTTGTGGATTTGTATTTATCATATTGCTATTATCTTGTAATTTTGTGTATAGAAATATAATGATGCTGGGATTACAAATACATAATTAAACAAATCTATACATAGGGCCCGATTCATGGAATTGTTTGCGCAGAAAACAGGGAACTTGCACGCCAAACTCTGTGCTTAATCCCGTTTGTCAATCCATGGAATCGAATGTGCGGCATTTCCCTTGGACTTGCATTGATTTTGCGGTGGCCCGACACGCCCTGCATGCGGCTGAGTTCCTTGTGCGAGACACCATGCAGAGCATGGCCTGCACAGAGGCCGGGGAAGTAGGCGGAAAAACGAAAATGGGGAAGAACATGCAAAAAAGTGGTCGTTATGAGGGACGTCTGCAGTCCACCGCACGCCCACTATTGCGTGGAACAATACGTATTTAGAGAGGTGAAAATGGGATAGGGAAATGGCCATGCAAAGCCATCATACTATCTACCACCCGAAGGCAGGCATACAGACACTTGCTCATAGGAATCACCACACAGAGGTAACAATGTGTTAGTTAGGGGTGCGTGAGCACAGCGGGGGTTCTGATCTAATTTAGGTGTGCTTGTACTCAGTGTAATAGGGTGCAGGAACAGTTTATGGTGGTTTGCATGCAGATTTTCCAAGTTTTACCTGGGTTATGATAAATTGTACGCATGTTGTCCGGGTGCCGGTAACACTTACGGGGGACCCGCCCTGGGTCCTCGAGATGATGGCCTGTTTGTGTGAGACCCAACGCGCTGTTTTGAGGGTGGCTGTTTCTGGATGTTTTTTATTTGCGTGGGGCGTTTCCGGGGCGTTTCCAGTCGCGACTTGCGTATACGGTTACTTTTTACACAAACAATTCCACGAATACGCAGAGCATGCAGAAAAACTTCTGTGCACAGGCTTGCACAGTGATGGATTTCTGCACACTTTTTCATGAATCATGCTCATAGGTTTAAAATTGTGTGTGATTATGCGCCATTCTTGCTTGATTTTGGTTTTGTAATTGATTTGTATGTGAGGTCGCTGCCATGCAGTGTTTCCCATCTTGCAATCAGTCTGCAGCTTCCCCTCTACCTACTAAGACCCATTAGGTACTATTCCAGAGATTGGAGAAACAGTTATCACTTGTCCCATGTCTGATCCTAGACGATGCTCCGCAGTAATCGACCATCCTGGCCTGGAATTAGCAGTACCATGTGCCTTCAATGAGGATAAGTTGGCCTGCTCACTAGCCTCCAAAGTGTAGGCCGGCCCTGTCACTGCAACATGAGATGAAGGCGAATCAGAGAACAAGAAAAGGGTCAAATAGCTATCAGAATAGCTCGACTTGTATGAAATGTATGAATGCAAGTACTATTGTATATTGTGACCCGGCATGCAAGTGTAGTGTAAGTACATACTGCCCAAGTAAGGATCTCACACTCTGGGATATATTTACTTCTTCATAGTGGACTCATGAATTGAACTGTGAGGCCAATGGGATAAGAAGGAATGCCAGATACTGCCACAGGTCCACAACATCCCCACTCATGAGGCAAGCAAGAGTTCCCCCAGCATCCATTTCCATATTATATTATACACCATTTTACTGACCATGCATCATGCCAAAAGGTGGAGCAAGTGGCATAATTTACCTCTCTGCAACACAGCCCATTGGAATCCTACACGTTTCAGAATATGGTCATTGTTACAGGACTGTTTCTTCTCGAGAAATGACATGTCGCACCTGTCATTCTTGCCGGTGATTGAGCTATTTGAAAATGCTCATCTAATAAAGTATAGACGTAACACATGAAAGCAAAATGATGCAGATACATTGATTTTAGCGTTATATTGCATAAGTCAGTACCCTGGATTACATATAGATTCAAGAAACAAGTAATTCAAAAGTGAGCTGCCAGTAACACTTTGCAGGTGACCGCAAAGCATGCCGCTGACAAGTATCCCACAGGATGAGGCCAGGGTGTTTTAGGCAACAATTTGGAATGCCGTGTTCCACACAACTAAGTGAAGGGCGAAGCACAGCCGCATGCCACTCATTTGACTTTGCAGTACAGATGTCTGAAATGGAAAACCGGGCCCGAAATAGCACGATGTGCAATGCAGCTTGTTAACATGAATGCAGTTTGAAATGGTGGACAGATTTGTTTAGCTCTGGTGTTGGAAACAGACTGCGAAACACGTTGAAGTAGTCAGGCATGAAGGCAGCGATATTCAGACACGGATCTCTCTAGAGGGTACATCGCAGCAACATCTGTGAGCATGATATGAGACGTTTCTTATGACACCACAGTTAAGTAGGTTACGCTACATTCGTAAATGAATTAAGACCAGGCTATATGTTTATGGCAGACAAACCAATTAAAATCAGAGTCCTGTTCAGACGATAATTATTAGCGGAAGTATCTTGGTAAATCACTCTAGTTTCAGGGAACACAATGTTGGATGTGTCTTCAGAGTGTCAATCAACGAAATGCCAGGATTCACCAAGATATTAATGACGATTATATATCAATGTCTCTATCTCCCGGACAGTCGCCTCCGAGCCTCTCCTCTCAGAAGCCCAGCGTTGCCTCCTCACAGTCGGACTCTCCTTTCCAGCTGCCTTGCGTTCAACACAGCATTCCGCGCCATTCCCACACTTGCCAAAGTATTTATTTATGAATATATCTTTTTTGCCCAACTCATATTATTGTTTGGCCATATTAAAGGAATGTGTCTTTAAATACCAATACCAGTATGAGTTATGTCTTTAGTGATTCAAGCATACAACTCTTTTATCACCGACATTTATCCAATGTAAAGGCGTAGTACATTCTTATGTTCCAGAAATGATCTCTTTTATTTTAAGTGATGCTTGCTGGAAACGTCAGTGCTTCTCTTTGTCCAATTCCACATTTTCTTTTTTTTTTTTTCAAACATCTTTGTATTGTTTTACCAAAGCCGCTGAACGGCTTGTTCCCCAAATACTCTTAAAGACATAAAATCGTGACTGTTAATCCTTGTTTCGGGGAACAAAGGGCCTCATTAAGAGTTCGGACCTACTACTTCTCACCTCAACCCTCCCTTGATGTGGTTTATGTCAGCTGATGCATAGTTGGCTTGAGGCATCATGCACAACAGTTGTGTGCAGGACGGGGCTGTCGGTTGTCACTTGCACCCCAATGTGTGTACTTCCTTCATATAGAAAAAAAAATCGTTTTTAATCCAGGGCAGAATGCTTGACATCTGCAGACCCAGAAGCATGGAGCTAGAGAGTGATTTCTTCTCTGCACCCCCACATGTCTGTGAAGTGAGCTCTCAGCTCCTTACAACCTCATTGGAGACACATACATTCAAAATGGCCTCTATTTCTCTGCTGGCACAATAATGGCCTCGCAGTGTTTTTCCCCTGTTGATTGGTGGTATTCTAAATATGCAGACAAACAACTCGCAGCGTGTAGTTACTTTGGGCTATTAGGTGTTGCTTGAGACACCTATAAGCCAACACGATTGGATTAGAGTACAAATAGGGAGAAATTGCATATGGGGATGGATACACAGCTTGTAGGTGTTGTCCGGTTGTTTCCCCACCTATTGACTACCCATGCCCATGCTAATTCCTTTTGGCCATTCCAACCCAGTTCCTGCCACTTCCCACCCAAAACACCTCTTCATGGGAAGTGGTTATGCTTGCTTTAATGCTTACCAATAAACTTTGCTTTCGAAGTGCCTGCCAGTATTTTTGCAAAGCAGTTTTCTGAGATGTAATGACTTAATTGTAGCTATAAAATAATCACTATGTGCTTCCTTCACTGAAGTCCTGTTGAAAACAAGCATTGGCAAAACCAAAACTTTTGGCTTGTGTCTAAGTGTTAAAGGAATGGTTCAGAAAATATTATTGGCCAAAAAGATGGCCAATAATAAAACAAATACCTAAAATATATATATTTTTAAAGTCCCTATGCAAAGTTTCGAGCAAATGAAGCTCAAACTTTAAAATTGCAAGCACTAGGAGGCATCCATTTTGTGAAATGGATGCCGCCTATCCTTGCGTTTGTGGCATTAATGAAGGAAAATATTTTCAAACCGAACCATTCCTTTAAGTATTTGCCAGGTACTGCTATTAGATGCCCAGGTACTCGCACCATTTTGCAACTGCTATCATCAATAGCCAGCTTATACCACTGCAACAGTGCCTTTCCCATGCTCACAAAAAAGCCCAAACGTTTGACCTTGCCAATGTTTTTTTTTTTAATATGCCTATGCCTCATTACTAAGCAAAGTGCATTTTTACAGGTAGTGTTAACAGATCTTGAAAAGGATTCTGTGTCTCAAGAAAAGTAAAATGCCACCTTTATTTGTTAAGATGTAACTGTCAAAGCGAAATAACAGATGGGTTGTGTATAAGTCGTTTTAATTATGGGAAATCACACGAGACTGTTACATAAATAGACATATTAGTACTCAAGGATTGTATCTAAGACTTAAGCAAAACGTTTTTTAAAAAAAATGAAACAATTGCAGGTAAAATATATGATGACACACAATGTTGTCATCTGCAAGTATCTGTTTTTAGAAGTTAGTCTATAATAAATACATACACATTCGTCCGAGCTAGTATACACACTTGCCATATGTATATTTTTAGCCTGCCAGAGAGCATAATGAAATGGCCTGTTTTGATGGTGGAATGGAATGCATTTGCTGTATTGAGATGATGTCCTCTGGCAGTCGCTTCCACAGTCTAACCTGAGACATTCTCACTTGTAGAATTAGATCCCTCAAAATCCTTCAACATCCCATATCATAATCTTCGGCAGTGACAAGTGCTAGTCGAGTGAACAAAGTGATTTTTCATTTATCATGTTGGCATCTCCCCTCCCATCCTCATAGCAATTAGCTGACATCAACCAGTTGGTAAGACGTTTAGAGCCTGTTTGTTGCCATTTGGATGGATTTATCTGTCTTTTCATTGTGATTTCTAGTCTGTTTTTTTTAAATCTGGACAGCTCCTGGAGTGCACTCTTTGTGGTCTAGTCCGTTGTTTGTTTCTGGCCCATTTCCTTTCCCCTCCCATCCTCATAGCAATTGCCTGAGGCAGTCAGGTGTCCCTGTCCTTCTGTTCTTTCAGCTCTCGCTTACCTCTTTCACAGTTTTATTGCTTGTTTTCTATAGCCATCCTGCACAACAACCACATAGTGAGATGTTTAGGGCCAGTTTGGTGCCCTTTTGGGTGGCTTTATCTGTGTCCTCTGTGATTTCCAGTCAATTTTTTTTTCTGGACTGCTTCTAGACTGTACCATCTTTGTGTCTAGTCTTTCTTTGTTTCTGGCCTTTTTCATTTCGCCCTCCCACTATCCATTTCGTAAGCACTGCTCATAGGGCAGACACTGCCTGGTTAACCAGGCAAAGGACAGTGGATAAGGGAAATTTTCCTGTTTGCCTGTTCTCCTGGTGCCCAGCCCTGAACTGCATGCTCCCATCAACCCAGAAGACCATCTACAAAAGATAAGGGATGACACAACATGCCATTGTTTTTATACTATTAATGCAAAATATCTTAACCTCTATTAGGGCACATTGATTGCCGCTACAGTAAGGTCCCACCACATTTGAATTTTGCTACTGGTGATTTGCACCACTATTGAGCTTTGATACTGTTGGATTAACACTTAATTTGAATTTTGCTCAAATCAACACATTTGAATTGTGATACTGTTAGGGTTATACCACATTTGAATTGATGATACGGGTTAACGCCACATTTGAATTTTGCTACCGCTGGGTTTATTTTTTTATTTATTTTATTTAGTCATTTATAAAAGCACAGTACAAATGGGTTTACACCGCTATTGAGTTTGGATTCTTTTGGGGTTACACCACTTCTGAATTTCGCTGCTGCTGGGTTGCATAGCTTTTGAATCTTTTTGGGATTGCACCACTAGTAAATGTCTATACTTTTGGGGTTACCCCACATTTGAATTTTGCTACTGATGAGCTGCACCATTATTGAGTTTTGATACAGTTGGGGTTAAGACACATTTAATTTTGCTGCTGCTTATTTGCACCCCTTTTGAATCTGTATACTGTTGGGATTGCCCCACCATTGAATTTTGGTACTTTTGGGGTGGCACCTAATTTAATTCCTGCTACTGTGTGGATCATACCACATTTGAATTTTACTGCTGCTAGGTTACACCACATTTGAATTTCTATATTGGTGGTGTTGAACCACATTTGAACTGTGATACTGTTGGGATCACATCACATTTGACTTTTGCTTAATACACCACATTTAAATTTTGATACTGTTGGGGTCACATCACATTTGAATTGATGCTGTGGGGTTACCCCACATTTGAGTTTGCTACTGCTGGGTTGCACCACTATTGAATGTTTCTACTTTTGGCGTTGCACCACTTTTGAATTTTGATACTGTTGGGTTGCACCTCATTTGAATTCTCCTGCTGGATGGGGTACACCACATTTGAATTTCAATGCTGCTGGGTTGCACCACATTTCAATTTTGCTCAATACACCACATTTGAACGTTGATACTATTGGGCTACACCATATTTAAATTTTGTGGCTGTAGGTTTACATCACATTTGAATTTTGCTCAATACACCAGATTTGAATTTTGATACTGTTAGGGTTACAACACATTTGAATGTGTTTTACTACTGCTGGGTTGCACCCTATTGCATTTTGATACTGTTGGTACTGCACCTGATTTGAATTCTGCAGCTGTGTGGGTTACACCACATGTGAAATTTGCTTCTGCTGGTCACACCACTTTGGAATCTTGATATCGTTGGGGTTGCAGCACTATTGGATTTTGGTACATTTGGGGTGGCACCTCATTTGAGTTCTGCTGCTTCGGGGAACACACCACCTTTGAATATTGCTGCTGCTGGGCTTTCTACTGTTGAGGTCATACCTCATTGGAAATCTGCTGATATGTGGGATTTGCCACACTTGAATTTCACCACTGCTGGGCTACACCACTTTTGAATTTTGATACTTTTGGGGTTGCACCACATTTGAACTCTGCTGCTGTGTGCATTACACCACATTTGAACTTTGATCAATACACTAGAGTCACCTCACCTTGAATTCTTGTCCTTACAGTTTTACCAATCCTACACCTTGCTTTGCTTAAACTCTGCCACTGTGATCCTCTTCCACTCCCTTTGAACTTTGCTGCAGTGAGTTCTGTCTCTTCATATTCTACCACTGTCGGGTTAACTGTGCCACAGCAGGGTCAGGCCACCCAGAATTTCGCCACTGAGTTTTACGACTTTACAGCACACTTCCTAGAGTTCGCCTCCTCCGAACCTCCACCACTCTGCTTTCCAAACTTTTGGACTCTCCGAAGCTCCCACTACTAATTCTGGAAACTTTCAATCTCATTCCTCGAACACTACTACTGTGAAGCTGGGGTTCCCATGACCCACGAGTCTCTGAGACTAAGATACACGTGCCACAAAGAGGCTTTCACCACTGTGAACTCGATACCACTACAGATACCACACAAGCTTGTATTCCCAAACACCACAAGACGCTGAGGCTGATCTACAACCCCCACAGAGAGGCTTTTGCCACTGTGAACCTGATACCACTACAAAGTGAGCCCAAACCATCATGACGGTAAAGCCACATTAAGACATTTGTCAATGCAAAAGCACCATCGCTACAGGGATTCACAATCAGGAACTCTAACACAATAAAGACTTTAGCACTTGGAGATCCTGCCATTGGGAGACCAAGCCATTACAAACTCCTAGCACTAAAAAAGAAAACTGTACCAAGAAAAGCAAGGACAAGGGATAATACAGCACCTAAGGTAGTTTCCACCTGGGCTACTTCCACCACCATGAAAGTTCGGCCCTTGGGACAGCTCTGCTACTGGAATAGTTTGAACCCTGGAATAGCACTGCCTCAGAACAGCACTGACCCGGGAACAGTTCTGCATCTGAGATTGCTCTTGAATGAAATAACTCAGCTGCTGGAATTGCTCAGCCCCTGGCATAGCTCCCACCACTGGCACAGCACCCAACCCTGGGATAGCTCCCGCACCTGGGATAGCTCCCACCCCTGGAATAATGTCATCCTATTATACCATATCAGAGGCACTAAGAGAGAACACATCACACCAGAACTGAATACTACAATGGCTACCGGTCAATAAACACATTTTCTTCGAAACCCTCGGAACAACACACACCGAAATCAAGCTAACCACCTCTTACACTATTTCCATACTACTCCACCTTGTATAAATGCCCCGAGGACCCATAGGTACCTTTGAGAACGACCATATTCATCTCCTCAACACTAACTTAAAAACATTGTCTAAAGTTATCCTCCTTGGAGATTTGAATCTGGGCCTCTGAACAACACACAGAGAAATCTATAGCCAAGGTGCATAATACAAAACCAATCTGATCACTCAGCTCTAGCCTTGAAATTTGTCTTGATCCTAAACTTGAGGGAAACAGGGACCTGCTCTCACTCAAGCTAACCAACGCTTACACTAGTTCCATACTACTCCACCTTGTATAAAGGCCCCGAGGATCCATAGGTACCTTTGAGAACGACCATATTCATCTCCTCAATACTAACTTAAAACCATTGTCTAAAGTTATCCTCCTTGGAGATTTGAATCTGGGCCTAAATGACCCCACAGATCACAACGCCACCTCACTAGCCAGTACCCTGAGGGCCCTAGGCCTTACACTGTGCTTAAACTCTGGCACCCATTCTAAGGGCCATACCTTAGACTGGCTGGGTGACCTCAACTGTGAAGTCAATGGGCCTCATTACACGGTAGGCGGTGAGCCATGACGCTATTAGCGCCATGGCTCATGCCGGTAAAATACCGGCACCGCCTTGGTGGCAATTTTGCGGTGCCGTAATTAGCTCCGAGGTCCCTTTGCGGGTTGGATTTTAACGCCTGCAAAAAGCAGGCGTTAAATCCCCCAACCCGCAAAGGGACCTCATAGTAAGGCGGAAGGATTACCAGTATTTTACCGGTACCGGTAAATCCTTACCACCATCGGTGTAATGAGGCCCAATATCTCAGATATCTCCCCCTAGCCCTGGTTGGACCACTTTGTCTAACACTTTGTAATCCTACCTCCCCAGGACAACCAACTCACCAGCACCCCCATTCCCAATACTTGCGTAAGAAGCCCCCGTAAAATTAGAGACAGTATCCTTCCTCTTCTCTCCAACCTCCAGCCTGACAACCTTGCTCAGTGGGTAGATGACCAAGTGGCGCTTGCTGACTGTTACGCTAAAACACTGGAAACTGCAGTGGACTCGGTCACCCAATTGGCACCACGCAAGGCAAAAGTGCTCTTCCAGGCCAACACCTGGTTTACAGAGAAGTTCCAAAACCTGAGAGCTAAGAAATGACAGACTGAAGCAGCCTGGAAGAAACACCAAAATGATACCCTTATGACACGATTCAAATCCACAGCCAAGTTCTATAAACTAGCTATAACCCAAGCTAAGGCTACCTCATACAATGACAGAATTGTAAAGGCTAACTCAAATACAAAAGAGCTATTCACCATCCCTAAAAACTGGAAGCCTCTACTCGGGCCCGACAGGTATCACAAGAGGCCTTGTTAAAGAAAATTATCACATTCAAAGATACAATTACCGCCAAGCAATCCTCCACAAAAACCCCTCATCTCACAACACCCCCATCAGACCAAGATCAAGCATCCTGTAACTTTCACCCAGTCACAAAAATGGAAGTGAGCTCCATAATTTGCTCAAAACATCCAGGTGAAAAGGGGATATATGCCCTGCCCCTGTGATAAAAGAGTGTGCAGAAGACCTCATTCCTTTCATCACTAGCTTCATCAATGCTTCCTTCCTCACAAGTATGGTCCCCACTGCACTGAAGGAATCATGAATCCTCCCCCTCCTAAAAAAGCCTTTTGTAGACCTCACTAAACCCACCAACTATCGCCCCATCATGACAGTCCCCTTTCTGCTCAAGATTTTAGACAGGGCTGCATACGTACAAATTCAGCCCTTTCTAGAATCTAACCAAATCCTAGATCTGCATCAGTCGAGTTTTGGGCCTGGTCATGGGACGGAATCACCCCTATGTGACCTAAAATATCAACTGGACTCCTTCAGAGATGGAGGTAAGCCACCCCTGCTACTCTTTTTAGATCTCTCTGCTGCCTTTGACTGGGTGGACCACAGAATTATTTGCAGTCACTTGACTTCAGCAGCCACCTTTTTTGCAGAAGCCACTGCCTGGGTAGCCTCATTCCTAGCAGACAGGTCAATCAGAGTCTTCTATAAAGTTGCATTGGCCCCTCCCTCCCCCATCTCATGTGTGGTGCCCCAAGGTTCCTGCGTTTCATCCACACTTTACAATATTTTTACCAAACACCTCTTTGACCTGTGTAAGGGAGGAAGGGTCTCCCAGGCCCCCCTTCATTCCTAATGATGCACGTGATATACTCATTTCGAGGTTCACAGTGAACCTCTGGCCAAGGTGTTAGGTAGCCATTGAATGACACATAACTGTGCATGGCCTCTGAGCCGTGAGACTCCATTTTGTGTAACTACCAACTCCGTTTTCTGCTGGGCCGCATGAAAACGCTGAATGCAAGCCTGCACCTCTCCCCATGATTCTCCGCTCACACCCAGCGTGCCAATACCCCACCCTGTCCTTCCTGCCATCTCCACGGCTGCCCTGTTCTCACAGAAGCTTGGGCGCAAAGTGTAACAAGCTAAACACTGTATCTCTCTTCTTCCTTTTACATCATTGCCCTGTGTGTGACCAGGCCAAAGCCTGGTCCTGGAAAAAAACATCCATCTTCACATATCTGCCTCTGCACTACCAGACACCTTATAAAGAAATATAGGCCACAGACCCCCTAACCCCACACCCCTTTCATGTAACAGTTGCATGCCCCTCGCCCGTGTGCCATTCCAGTTCACCCCCTATCACTAATCCCCTGTGGCCATATATTCTTATTGTACTAACAAAGAGTAAAACACCTGCAGCATATCCAAGGAGATACTTGATTAATGTGCTTTGAATTACTGTATTAGATAAGACACCTGGACCCATGTACCCTCACTTTTAATTGTTCAGGTCAACAAGCCTATAATTTATTAATAATGTTAAACTGTGGGGGCGGCCGAAAGGGCAAATGTTAGATAGAATTAATTACAGCATTGTGGACATCGCCTATACCTGCACCCCTCCCAGATGAGTACAGCTGACCTGTGTGCTCCAAGAAGTTACATTCTGAAGCCAACCAATACTGAAGCACCAACCCTACACGAAACATACTGTCCAGCTCCCTTTGCCCAATGAACATTATCTATTGTATCCCCTATAGTACACGTCATAGATGACGTGTTTTTGGAATATAATGTGTATTTTTCATTGTTTGGGCAGAGCGCTCTCGGAGTAGAAGAGTCCTCTGCGTGGCCCATTCTAACTTTATATAAAGGCTTATCTTTTGCATCAATCGCAATTGGTCCTGGTCTGATTCCCTACTGGGGTGTGTCCAGTGTGTTTCTTATTTGGATATTTCATTGCATGTGTGGGGAATGCCAGCTTTCACCTGTTAGACTCCATAGCATTTCCTACACAAATTATGCCGATGACACACAAATTTGGCTACCCCTCAATAGCAACTACTTGAAAGACTCTCACGCTCTACACACAACATATTCTATTAGCCCGTGCCAACTACCTCACAATCGCAAGAGCCATCATCAGAGAAAGAGTGGATTATTGCAACACCCTATTTGCAGGTACTTCTGCATACAACTTTCACAAACTGCAAGTGATCCAAAACAATGCCATACGGGCGGCACTCAACATTCCCAAAAGAAAGCACCTAACCGAAGTGAGAAGAAATGCCCACTGGCTCCCAATCAAGGAAAGGATCATTTTCAAAACACTGTAGATCACTCACCGATGCCTCTCAAAAACTGCACCCAGCTTCCTGTCCAAAAGCTTTGTGAAAGCTCAGCCCACCAGACCCACGAGCAGGGTATATGTACACAGACTTGTCCTGCCCAAATCAAACCAAGCCAAATGTGGTGGTGCCAGCTTCCCCAGCATAGCTGCCTGATATTGGAACACGCTATCACCGCATCTGAGGGCGGAATAATCTTACTGGGCGTTCAGAAAAGCCGCGCAAACCTGGCTCTTGAGCTAAAGACTGACACTGGAAGACTGTTTTCTTGTTTTTTTTTCTTCTTTGGTTTGTTTACCTGAACTCTATCCTGAAATCCTGCAATCCTTTATGTACGTGTTACTGGTTGTAACAACCCCTTGATTCCTGTGGTTTTTTTATGCACTTAATAAATGCAAACTTTATCAAATAAATAAAAATAAATTAACAATATCCAAAGCGGAAATTTGAGGGAAAAGTCTTCTCCTGCAAAGAAGCAAGACTTTGGAACTTGCTCCCAAATGAAAAAAGAAAAACAGAATATCACCTAAAGTTCAGAAAATTGTTAAAAACTTGACTCTTTAACTCACCGAGCTGAATAGGAAACATCATCAATAGGAAACTGCCACCACATCAAAATAGAAACATCCAAAACAATGGAAAACTGATGAACCGAAACAGGGCCACCCAAAGAAATAGAGCATTATACCGCAAATCACCACAGAATAATATTAACTTGAGAAATCGACATTTCCTTGCACAAAAGGACTCAGATGACTCCCCACTAGCCCCAGTAGCAATTCTCTAATACTCTGCATATTCATCCTCAAACAATGAATAAACCATACTCATACCTCCACCACAGACAACAAATAAAATAAAACCACCACTAACTACACACTCCAAAACACCCAGGGGGAAAATCAACCAATCACACACAAATCAACCCATCCACGGGGGGCGAGGGAAGAGAGAGAGAGAGAGAGAGAGAGAGAGAGAGAGAGAGAGAGATCCCAACATTTAGAGCATCTGCTTTCAATCCCATTATGAATGGGGCTGTTAGAGTGCTCAGCTCAAGGTCATTGACAGTATGGTTAAAGACGACTATGACAAGCAATTTACACAAATCACAGTTCCACCACTCACCATTATTTACTGGAACAGTTCCCCTACAGTTCAGAGCTACATGATCAAAACATTCATGGTATGTAAAATAGCCCAACTCCAAGCCTTTAACTCTAGAAAATAATCTTCAGGGCAGTGCTATAGTTTCTTCAACCCAAGACACACATTTCACTAAACTGTAGATCACTGAATATGGTTTCCCCCTTATAAGGTATCAGTAATGCAGTATAATCTGACAGCCTTGTGATCAGAGTACTGGGGTATGTTTAGAAAACACCAGCAAAATGGTGTTTTTAAAAAGGTTTGAAAAAACACTTCAACCTCAAATGTGAAAGTAGAATAAGCCATTTGAGCCAACTCACTCATGTAACAGTTTATGACTGGGGATATTCGTGCTACAGGAATGGGGGTAGGAGAGGTTGAATATATATGTGGGGGTGTAAAGTGAATAAAAAAAGTATAGGATTTAGGTGGGGGAGTTGTGGGGGGTCTCCCCACACATATGTATTTGCTGAGTCAAACTTTTTGGTTTGGTAAAATCAGGTAGATCCGTGAGTAAAATAGAGTGCGCAAGCGGCTAATATAGCCCTGACCTGTTTAAAATGGGTGACATTTGGGTCAGGCCCGATTTATTTTTCCTGTTGTAGCTCTGTGCGGGAGGAGACAGAGTGTAGGGACTGACATAGTCCAAGGATTACTAATCAACACAAAGAGCATAAGGGTATGTATTTCAGCACTGGGACAATGTGTGTGTTAAGGATGTTCATGTGTGGAATGCAGTTCTGGAGTGGTTACATATGTGTGTTTGTGTCTGTGGCAAAAGCAGTGAGTGGATTGCGTGTGTGTTTTTATGTGTGCTTTGTAGTGCAGTTTTTGGGGCAGTGTGAGTGCAATGATGTTAGATGGTGTTTGCCGTTGTGTGGGAGTGAGGGGCCAGCAGGCCCCTCGCATCCTTTACTTCTCAGTACAAAACTCGGACCAGGTGCCTCCAATAGTGGGTTCGCCCCTTGCCCTTATGCAATGTCGACTTTGGTTAACATTCGCGTAGATGGGACCACTGAGCAGGACACGGGACATCTATTTTTGTACACCCTTTCGACTCCATCTTGGTGACTAGGCCTCACTGCGATAGTACAAAACGCTTTGCTTCCCTTTCTCGCAGCGGCCGGACACGCAGAACACATGGCCCCCACCAACTGTCCCACTCTGACTGAAAAACTCTGCAGCTCCATTTTCACGATGAAGCCGGAGGTACTTGCAACAAATAATAAATGTAACACATCACTCTTCCTCTGAGATCACTGTCCTGCATGTGAACCAGCATGAGCTAAGCACATAGCTCGTTCATCTCCACAAACGTTTCCTTGCCTCTCGCACCCTCGCCAGTGGAAACTTACTGACATTGTGACCCTGTGCCCCTGCAAGGTATTCCTTTCATGTGCCGGACCGCTGACCACGCCATGATGCCCACCCAACAGATCCCCAACTAACATAAGACCCCTGCTGCAGTATATCGTTGTCTACCACTAACAAATGTCACATACCAGAGATTCTTATGAACACAGACCCTTACTTCAACCAGTGTATTATGGTGGTCAAGGCCCTTAACCTAAGGCCTTTATAATCCGATGTAACTGATAATATAGATGCACGTGTGACGTTTATAGAGATATGATTAGTTATTCAAATACTTTGAACGATTATTAATTAGTGCATGCATTTTGAGAATATATTATGTTAGCTTAGCTAGTGACCACCCTGCTTCACAGCGACCTGACCTTCACCCATTCGGAGCACAGATGCCTGACGTCCATCCTCCCGCCAACCAAGCAGCCAACCCGGAGGAAGAGATGCCACCCACACCATGGGCACCATATGGACTGTCCAAACCCAAGACCAACAAAGTATCCTATGTTAATTGCGTCATTTGCCCTATAAAATGTATTGTAACATTAATTTTGGTCAGAGCGCTTTCAGAGGCAACAGAGATCTTTGAATGCCATTTACTTATATAAACCTTGCCTTGAACTCTCGCAGCCTACTCTCTTTGCCTCATTCCATGTCTGGGGTGTGTCAGTTTTATTCTTTTGCACGAGAAAGACGGGGAGGGCACAAACATTTGGTGACCCCCTGCAATGTGCTTTGGAGAGGTGCCTCGAGGCCTGCACCGTGCAGCGAGATCCGGGACGCCCCCCAGCAAAACCATTGCCTCCGCGGCCGACCAGCCTGTGCGCACTACAAGAAAGGGCAAGGGTTCCCGGTTGACGAATACCCAACTGAAAAAGCTGCTCGCCGAGGCGGGCCACAGCTTGGTTGGGGTGCGGACCTGACTGGGGTCAGACCGTGAACGGTGACCCTCGGATTACCTGACTGAAAACATGAGTGCCTGTTGCGAAAGTTCCCAAGGAAAGGTAAGGTGGAAAATAAGGGAACAGGGGAACAGGTGGTAGTGGGTTAAAGCCAAGAGTAGGGGCTGTGTGAGTGATGTTGAGGCTTTTCTGATCTATCCTTTATATGGCCATTAGGTTTTGTGAGAAGTAATAAGAAGAGAAGAGGAGTCTTAGCCCAAACGGGGTAGAAGGCGGCGCCGCGTAGGATTGTCTCGTCCAGTGCAGATAAATTAGTGAAGATAAAGAGAAAATAGTAGGGGACTCGTATATATTGAGTACACTCAGAGTAGTTATTTAGAATATTCTTTTTCTGCGTGAGCAAGAATTCTTGGGAAAGAGTAAGAGGGTGTAAGAGGTGGGGAGTGAATGAGAAGAGTAGCCAGCGGGGGAGGATAAAAAGTGTTCAGTAACGGAAACAAGGGGGAGATAAAAGCACGCAGGTAGTGCATGTTATGTGTTATATGTCTTTTTTGTACATTATTGTTGCGTATGTCAACATGTTGTAAGTGATTTGTTGGTAAGGGGTTATATATGCGAAAGTGAACTGTTGAAATTGGAAATGCAATGATTAGAAAGGTAACGTTGAATATTGATGCACAATAACTGTCAGTAATTGAGAAACGCTTAATATATTGTTGACCTATAAAAAAGAACAGTGGTTGGAGGGTGTGATTAGAGGGAGGATCAAGTGCAAGTGCGCACACAAAGCGAAGGGAGAAACATCGTCATGGGGGAATGACACCATTAGCTCACATTTGCCACAATCTCCCACTATATATGGACAATATACTGAAATTCCACGATCAATGGGTGACGGAGATAAAAGGGGACAGCGTGACACCAATTTGGCCAGAGGGAGGGTCGTTTGACAAAAGGGTGTTAGATTTAGTATCCACACATTTATTGGCAAAATATAAGGGAAAACAGTTGCAGAACAGAAGAGAGGCATTGTACCTGTGGCGAATGTTCGAGGAGGTTACCCCTACAGCAGAGGTAAATACAGAAAAAAAAAATCGAAAAACAGAAAACACAGGAAGAGGTAAGCGGGACACCAAAGGGTGAATGCACAACGACCACAGCTGAGAATGAATCAACCAAAATATACCCCTTAATGACAAGACCAGCAGTAGGATACAGTGAGCCTCTGTATATACCAGTGTGACCCACCCCCACTTCCTCAAATGGAGCGGTAGCCACGGCGCCACCACCATACGATAAAGGAGGCCTTTATGGCCTGACTAGTGCACCCCCTGTACATTTAGCACAACTAACCGGAGAGTTAGACCACCAGATAGCGCATGCACAAATGGAAATAACATGGCTAAGAGCACTGTGTGACAGGGGACAAATGCTACCGGGAGGAGGGGAAGTACCACCATTGTCCGTAGCAGATCTCACACCCCCTCTAAGTGCAACAGGGGAGTTAGCCCCAGCGATGCCAGAGCCAGCGCAGTCCATATTGTCTCAGGGAACACCCACATCACTGGTGCGAGGGAAAAAATGGCGATCGGGAGAATTCCTGTTACATCTGAATGATAAACCAGTGAGAATCATACGCCCACCCACCCCAGAAAGCCACCGACGGGAAGTACAAGAGGAGAATGGCGAGCAAGAAGAAGAAATAGAAGAGGTGTGGAGTGATCTAGACGAATACGAGGAAGGAGTGGCAGCTGTAGGATCCCCACTGCCACATCATTTCGATGACTTAGATCCACGATCACCCCCATGATGGCAGGGTAGATTAAGGCAGTGAGTAGGCAATATGCTGGTAAGTAAGACAAAGAAAGGGATGGTAAGTAAAACAGGGAAGAAGCATAAGTTGCAGATGCCGTTGATACATAAGGGAGCATGTAGGACACACTATATTCCGTGGGCCCAGATGGACAAAAACAACCTGTTGAAAGTCCCCCCCCCCACTTGCGGGTGGAGCAGGGAAATGGATACATGCATCAGAAGAACACCGCAGGAGTACCGTTAGCGATAGGCGATGTAAAAAGTTTGCTAGTGTCTGCCGTCGGTGATCAAGCAGACACTGTGTGGGAAAAAGCGGGGTTCCCAGGAGTAACAATGAGTTATGACCGCCACAATGGATCACCCTTCAACAATGTTCGAGCACAAGTATGGGACGCATTGCGGCGCACATTTCCAGATATTCCAGATTTACATTTGGTAATGCAATGTACAATGGAGGAGCACGAGGATAATACACAATTCATACTGTAGGTGCAAGACTTGTGGAGAAGCGAAACGGGTACAGCATGGAACCAATCCACCGCCTTGTTCTTTTTTATAATCAACAAAGGGCTTCCGAAGGAGGTACAGAAGGCCTTGGACAAGATAGCTGGGATAGAAGCCAAGGGTTGGCCTGAAATTCAGAGCATAATTGTGCACCACTGAAGGAGGATCAAAGAGAGAGAAAAGCAGATAGTACAAAAAAGACTGGCAGACGAAACGAAACTGGTACAGAATAAATTAGTGAAGGTCCCTGCCAGCGTAACAACAGATAGCGAGAATGAGGGGGATGAAAGTGCGGGAAGCAGGCCAGTCGGAATAGCAGCACCGTGGGCAGCAGGAGAACAAGGACCATGGAACGGAGAGGAGAAACACAGAGGACCACAGTGGCAAGAAAGGCCGGCAAGAGGACGAGGTGGGTACCATGGCCAGAGAGGGGGGTTCGGAGGCATGGGGAATAGAGGATTCGGTGGCCAAGGGATGAGAGGAGGACAGCAAGGGTCATGTTGGAACTGTGGGAGATGGGGACACTATTCAAGAGATTACAGAATGCGGCCCTCAGGGTATTCCCAAGGGAAACCACCCGTGGAAAATGAACAGGTATGGGGATGCCCACACCCAGGTAGCCCCTATGGATTACCAATGGGAGGGGGAAGACCACAGGACCAGTGTTATAACGAACCCCAAATGCAGGAAAGACAACCGCCCTCACAACCACATCACAGTGCATCACAGCCCATGACAAGGCAAAACACTGTAGGAAACGCCAGCAGCAAAAGTTTCGCGACAGCTGCACATGGTGCACCTGCACCGTCCCATGGCGCAACAGTAGTTGGAGATAATGTTTTCTCAGTGCCCGGACAAGAAAGGTACGCAGATTACGACAGCCCACAGGGAGCACTTGCGTGTCCAGTACTATCCACCACCCTACGTGCAGAAGAGGAACCACTAGTGAGGGCAGAGACAGGAAATAAGCAGTTTATTTTTATGGTAGACTCAGGAGCGGAAAAATCATGTCTTATGAAAGGGCGGTTTCCGCTCTCAGGCAGGAATCTGGAAATGAAGGGGTTCTCTGGGGCTATTTTAAAAGTTCCTTACACCAAAGATCTTGATATAACGGTGGGGGGGAAAACGGTGCATGCACCCTTACTGTACCATGAAGACGCGCCAATGAACTTGCTGGGTAGAGATTTGCTAAGTAAATTGAACATGACCATTTTGTTTACCGAGCGGGGAATAGTGTGTTCCACTCCAGGAGTATGCCCAGTGCACGCAATGTTAATGATTTGCACGATGATGAATGAAGTTGTGGTACGAGGGATACCCATTGACATAGACATGTTTATCTATGGCATTAAAGTGTTAGCCAGAGTAGTACCAGAGATAACGAGAAAAGAATGGAGGGCACCATCAGACTTTATATTCCTCCCAATTGCGAATACGGACATCGTGCCAGGCACTATAATGTCCATAGACATCGAGGCAGTTCAGGTATCGAGTAAACGTATTGTGGTCATAGGCTTGGACACGCATTGATGCGAGTGGAGAACTGTGTTATGCATAGATCCAAACATAATGCTAAGAGATCTAACTGACAAAGAACTATTCACTGACAAAGAAGATGATGGAGAGATATAATGGAAATAAGCATACCATGTGTTATCATGATCCAGTACAGAGAGGTACACAACCCACTTATGGCTAGTGTTAATGCCCTACCAACAATATTTGAGGAAGACATGGCAAAAGTAGCACCAGAAATTTGGACTACAGGCCCCCATGATGTGCGGTTATTACATGAAGTAACACCAATAAAGATAAAACTCAAACCAGGTGCCATACCGCCGAGAGTGAAACAATACCCAATATCCAGAGAAGCAGAGGAAGGGATTAGGGAGACAATAGATGCACTCCTGAACCAAGGTATAATAGTGTCATCAAACTCCCATCTTTCTGATTAAAAAAGCAAAAGGAGGGGCGTGGAGGATGATCCAAGATCTCCGCCCACTAAATGACATCATTCAAAAAGAATTCCTGCTTATGCCTAAACCGGCATCAATACTGTGCAGTATACCCAAAGAATCTACATGTTTTACTGTGGTTGACTTGAAGAATGCCTTCTTCTCCATACCACTTGACCCAGGATCGCAGTACCTCACAGCATTCACACTGGGCAATAAAAGATATGAGCATCGCAGACTCCCACAGGGATATTGCGAAAACCCAAGTATTTTTAACAGAGTATTACAAGAGGACATTGGAAATATAGATGTAGAGAGCACCATTATACAATACGTAGACGATTTACTCGTCTGTAGCAAAACAGAAGAAAAGTGTAGAGAAAACTCTATAACACTGTTAAATGTGTTAGCTACCAAAGGATACAAGGTTGATAAAAGGAAACTATAATATTGCCTTGCCGAAGTTGTATACCTCGGACAGTTAATATCGAAATTTGGAAAGCGAATACTCCCTGACAGGGCAGCTGCTATACGTAACATAATAATACCAAAGACAGTGAAGGACATGCAAAAATTTCTTGGCATATGTAACTATTGCCGAGCATGGATCCTTGATTATGCAGCATAAACACGCCCTTTATTGCAAGCATTAAAAGAAGCGCAAAAAAGTAGAGCCACAATAAAATTGACACATGACATGATGGCTCAATACTTCAGACTGAAAGACCTTATCGCTGAGGCTCCACTCCTTGCGAACCGAGTTTATTAGAGGGAATTTGTCTTGTTCTCACACTGCAATGGAACACTGTAGATGGCAGTGTTGTCACAGAAAACATCATTAGGCCACAAGCCACTGGCTTACTACAGCGGAACACTGGATGCAGTGATTCAGGGCCACTTCGCGTGCGGCCTTCACCATTGAAAAAAGTGCTACAATTGTAATGGGATGTTCAGTAACATTGTATGCAGAGCATTCATTATTTGCGATTCTTGAGCAGTGAAAATCAACACTGACAACACAGAGGGCAACCGCATATGAGATAATAATTTCAAGCCCCAAGGTGCATGTGGTCAGGTGTAAAACAGTAAACCCAGCAACATTCATTGCAGAGTCATCTACTATGGAGGATATGCAGGAACACAACTGTGCAACCCATGAGGGGGAGGTTGATGATATTCCCAAGGTGAGTGAAAATGCCCTGAAGGAAGGAGAAATATACTTCATAGATGGTTCAGCATCAATGAACCCAGAAACAGGAGAGAAGCATGTAGGGATGGCATTTCACCACTGCCACTACCGATGGATCTGCCAACGCCTCTATTAATTCATTCAAAAGTGTGGCGTGCTGTACTGGTGAGCCATCTGCTCACCTGAACCCTCTTCTACGCCAGCGTGATAGTTCTGAATGGACAGTGGTAGCTGCATATGCTGAATCTGAGTATATAGTCACTGTGCATCCTTTGGCAGTTAGTTCAGCCGCGTGTGCGGAGTAATGGGACGGGAGGCGCTTTTGGACGATTGTTTCATAGCTGTCTTCCTCCATTCGTACTGCTGCCATCCCTACATGCTTCTCTCCTGTTTCTGGGTTCATTGATGCTGAACATATGAAGCGTTCATTGGGAATTTCTTCTTGTGTCACATTGTTGCACAGAGTGCATGTATGTTTCCACATGTATGAAATCTGGAAGATTTCCTTTATAGGTATGTTTTTGTTTTCCAGTACTTGTAGTAAGTACATTAAAAATTCTTGTGGATCTTCCTGTGAATTTATAGTGAATTTCACCATTCCAGCACAGTAGTCCAATGGTTGCCTTATTCCATAAACACTATATGTGTTGTCAGGATTGTTTTTTGCGTTTCTATGAAGTACTAACATTTGCATACACAATGGGTCTCTAAAGTGTAAGTAAATGTTGTCAATAATTGGTGGTAATTGAAATAGAATATTCATTGCTATATTTGCATAGCAACTTACACCAACTATATTTGAGAATTTAAATGGTCCAGGTAGTTCTGTATCTAACTGATTTTTTTGGAGTTTATCTTCCTTCTTTAAAGAAGTACCTGGTTTACTTTCTCTAATTGATTCTTTTTTGTTTGTGGTACTTGATGAAGTATTAGTTTCTTTTACTCTCTTTGGAGGATTTGCAGTGACGTCCTGTTGCATTTCTGTTTGATTTAGTTTTCTTTTACAACGTTTTAGTTTTTGTGGAACAGAATATGTGTTTAGATGGGGAGTGTATAGTGAGCGAAGTCTATTATATTCTAAAATGCAAGGAATATCAGCGTATACTTTACTTGCATCAAAGTTGATTAGAAATAGACCGTCAAGTGTACGTAAGCGTGATAGTGCTACGTAGCTCATGCCTTCTTTAAAGACTGTGTTACCAATATCTATCATTGCTTTGTCTAGGGTAAAACCTTGTGATTTATGAATCGTGACTGCGTATGCAAGAGTTAGAGAAAATTGTTCTCTGCGTACATACATATCTTTGAAGAGAAGGAATCTAGCTGTTGAGCGTCCTATCCGTTTTACTTCTGAAAGTTTGTCAAAGAGTATATTGACAAACTGAATTTTGTTGTCACGTGGGTATGTTTGAAAGCCAACAACTGTACCCAGTGCTCCATTAACTAGTCCTTGGTTCACGTCAAGGTTACGTTTAAGCATTACTCTGCAATTTAAGGATAATTTTAACATCTTTTCTAAGCCTGCTGTGTTTGAGATTGATTTTTCTAAATTATTTAGGGCCTCATTACGACCCAGGCGGTAAGTTACCGCCTGGGTCGTACCTTTACCGCCATGGCGTAAACTACGTTTACGCCATGGTGGATGGCGGATTAACCGCCCCATTCCAAGGTGAGTGGGGCGGTAAATCCCCATTTTACCCTTCCCCATTCCCATTTTGCCCCATAGGGCATAATGGGAGTGGGGAAGGCGCTAATTACGCCACCGTAAATTACGGTGGCGTAATTAGCACCATGGTCCCTTAGCGCCATGGATTTTAACGCCTGCAAAAAGCAGTCGTTAAACTCACCATGGCGCTAAGGGACCTCGGAATCAGGCGTTAAGGGTCGGCGCCGTTTACGGCGCCGTTAACCCCTTAACGCCTGACTCGTAATGAGGCCGTTAGTCTTTTTGTGGCTTGGTCACACATGGGTAGTGTCATACCATGTACACCTAGTTGGTCTGTGGCGCTAATTTCCATTATTGGTTGCATTTCTTTACTTAACATTATTTCATTGAATTTGAGACAGCTTGCAAGAGTTGGCATTAAGGCCATACAATTGACATTTTTGTGGGCTAATTGTTCCATAACATCTGTAGCACATGCATTATCGCCATAAAGTGCATTAATGTGCCGGGTTTTCAATGTTGCTTCTGCTTCTTTAGAAAGTATACCAACTCTCAAACTTTTTAAAATGTTGGCATAAGTTAGATCTGCAGATTGGCGCATGTTTTCTGTTAATTCTCTGTATTGGAAATGTTGCCAAAGGTTGACATTTCCAATGCTGCCAACAGTTTTACGGCAGAGTTTGTGCCTAATGTTTTAAAAATAGGTTCACCTTTTACTGGTGGTAATTGAAGCAGATCTCCAAAAACAATAATGTGTTTTCCTGCAAAGAGCTCTTCATAGTCTGTTTTGAGTACTTCTTGTAATATGAGGTGAATCAAAGCTAACATCAGGTTGGAGACCATGCTCACTTCATCTATTAGTAGCATTTTCATTTGTTTCAATACTCTGCGTAATTCCATTGCAGCTTCTGCAGAAAGTTTGTAATAGTCTAATTTGTTCTGGTGTTCTACTGGTTATAGTAGTAATCGGTGTAATGTAACACCACCTATGTTGTAGGCAGCTAAACCTGTGGGGGCACTGACAACAGCTGACAGTTTGTTGTTTGTCAATTGTTGAAGGAACTTACTAATGATTTTGATTAGGAATGTTTTGCAAGAACCAGCTTCACCACTGACGTACAGTAGTATAAGTTTATAATTATGGCAGGAACATTCTTTATTTTCATGTTTTACACCATGTGCAATTTGTTTTGTTACTTCTTGAAAAATGCTACTTTGCTCATTGTTTAGTTTTGATTGTAGTATAGTTAAGTCTTCCTTATCTTCATACTGACACATGGTGCTTTCTACTTCTATCATAGCTAATTCTGCCTCATTTGTTATTAGTGGTTCTCCCAGTGGTTCTTGGCTTCCTGTTACAGAAGGTTGACTACTGTCAGGAGTATCCTTATCTAGTTGGGCTTGGAGTTCTTCTTCATATTGCTGTTCATTGTGCAACATTGTTTTGTACTGTGTAAAGTTTACATCAGTTATAGTGCTTTCATTTGCTTTGAAAGCATCCTCATATGAGTCATAGTTATCTCCATGGTTTGAAGAGTTGTAGCAGGGACATGTAATATACTTCTTTATGTTGAGGAGTCTTCAATGACAATTTGATATGATTAATTAAATTTGGTTTAGTGAGTTTAACTAAGCTGCCTTCACAGTCTGTCACTCTATATTTACCTTTTTTCATCAGGTTTCATATTATTTTTGTATGTGTAGTTTTGGGCTAATTGGTATAGACACATGTTTTCCAAAGTATTACTTCTATTTGGGTAGTATGTGTCCAAGACATTGTTTTTTAAAATGTCTTGGCTGTTGGGATCATGTTTGGCTATTGTTCCTATATCTTCATATGATTTTAGAACTCTTTTTCTAGATTTAGCCGGACCAAGACTTAGCCATACTATATTTTCAGATTTACCATACAATGAAGTACCAGTTAAACGATCAGCTGCTTCATAAGATCCACATTCTCTATGGGTGAGCATTTTTATGCCCAAACTGTATAATTTCTGAGATACTGTTTTATCTGATGACAGGTCATTCCAGAGTTCTTGGAGCTCTGTCTTTTCTGCTTTAGTTAAGTATGCTGTGACATATCGTGCAACTGCAGTAGAATTGTCTGCAATGTACTGCACATCTATGTTTGCATTCCATAAGTGGGCAATGATTGCATTATAATCATTGATATATTTTTCTTCTTCTTTTCTTTTTATGTAATATGTATTTTTAGGTGACTTACCTTTAACACTTTGTCTAACTGAAGACATGAGGTTGTTTACTTGACCTGTATTTGTAACTGGTCTAGGGAAACCAAATCGGCATTTGGTGTAGTATTTGCCTTTGTTTTTGTATTTGCGACGACAATATTTTCCACATTTGTGTCTTTGAAATTGTAAAATTTGTGCATGAAGATCACTATTTGTGGCTTCTGATGGAATTTCACAAGTGACATATTTTTCAATAAACTGTAAAACAGTGGCATCACTGTCTTGACCAAATTTAGGAGCATCTTTAATCCGTAAAAGCATGTGGATATGTGGTGCTCCTCTGGCTTGGTATTCTTTTCTCCAAAAGAAGTGTTGCACTTCTCCAAGGGGAGGAACAGTTTTATTACAAATAAAATGTAGCATAGCAATGAAGCGATGGTGAAAATATCTTGAAACATTAACAGGATCCAAAGAACAAAGTTCTCCAGGTGTTAGAATATCTATGTTTGTTTTGTTTTTATTTGATATGCGTAGGAAATCATGTAAATCTTCCCATGCATATTCTGCACAACTTAATGTAACAAACCAAGTGGGTGGGCCAAGGTTTCTGATCATACAATGTACATCTCCATGACGTCAAAACCAGTACTCTTTAGTACCACGCATATTTGCTAATAGATTTGTAATATTTGATTGTAAAACCTCATCCTTTTGTTGCACTTTCTCTAATATTTGTGTAGCTGTCATATTTTGAAAGTGTGATCCTGATTTTAATATGTGTGCAACTCCGTAACATAAAGTTGCTAGTTCACTTTCAAAGAGTAGGTGGAATATGTATTCCACATTTTGTCTAAATCTGGGATCTTCAGAATACATCCTTAATAAGCGGTATTCTGAAGCTGATATTTGAATAGGTCTATCATCATACCTTCCTCCTTTGCCAGTAGGAAAGAGTAGAGGAAAAGCACGTGCTTCTATACTTTTTTCCCATATACTGATTGGCGATCCTTTTGTTTGACGCATTTGGTAAGTTTCCAGTACATCTTGTACGGTGTCATTACAGTGCAAAGGATGAATTGTATAATGGTCTAAAGTATTTGATATTGTAGCAGGATCTAGTAGCTCAAATTGACCAGCTTCTTGTGTTTCTTGAATTATTTCAGTTGTATCTTTCAAGTTTTCTTCAATATTAATTTCTTTGTAATATTCATTATTCTCTTTAAGATATTGGAAGGCTTGTCTAACTTTATATAAATCTACCAGCTGTTGCCATATTTTTTTGTCTTTTGTAGGTACTCCATTTACTAATATAATTAAAGATTGCTGCATTGGACGTTGCACTCCTAGAGTATGCACATTTTCTTTTAGATTTAATGGTAAATAAACTACTTTTCGACGAATGCCTTTTACCAATTCAGAGGGAGGTAATTTTGCTGTTTTTGGTTGAAGGCGTATTATTGCTTGAAATGGGTGTACTGTTTGAATTATGATGCTCTCATATAAATTAAGTTGTTGTAGAGGTTTTGGTACTGGGTATAATTCCAAATTATTTGTGATAGAACGTGAAGGAGTTTGGTTGTTGTCAAGTTTTGTAGTGCAATAACTGCAAAGTATTAAGGGCTCAGTTATTTCATATTTGTTTTCTGCTACAAGGTAGAGAGCTAATTCAAACCATTTAGAATCTTCATTGTCTTCTATTTTGTATGATAGGTCCACAGTTTTTGTGTTACTTTTATAAAAAATTCTACGGCAACATACACATACATGGTTTGGTAGTTCAGCTGATGTACTTTTAAATTTTAGTATTTCTTTTTTGTATGTGTTTAGCAAAAGGTTGCCATCTGTAGAATTGTTGCTTAATTGGTTTAAAGCTATTTCATTCTTTAAATGGCTTTCACTTCCAAAATATTTTTTCTGGATATAGTGAATTTCTTCAAGTAGGTCTTTTGCTGTACCATGTAGAAGGATGTTATTTAACTTTGCTAGTGCTAAAGCAGGACTTTTAGCATAGTACAGTTTATAGACTAGATTTCTTATAGTTGAATGATGTGTTGATATCCTTTTGATATCATGGAAAGTGGTTTTACAAGTAGGTCCTGTAATGCAGGCCAATGAATGTCCTTGTAGTCCTGTGTACTTGCGCACTGGACCGGTATCTATATTTTGCAGTAATTTAATTTTGATTTTGTCTTTGCTTTTTACATATTTATTGAGGAATTGGCGTAAAGATTTGAAACATTGTTTGGGAATGTTACACATTGACGTGCATGGCCATTTGTACACTAGACATTCTGATTCAGTTGAATGGAGGGGTAATTCTAAGTTTTCAGGGCATATTTTTGTAAGAAGTACTTCTTGTTCCATTATGGTATTATTCACTTTTTCATAACCTCGACCACTGCTATGTATGCCAATTGTATTTGTTTGCTTTTGTTTGTACGCTTCTTCATTAAAATATGGTTCTGTGCTTGTAGTGTGATTCCATTCACCTCTGCTGATACTTAAGAAGTTCTTTCTGTTGATATTTCGCTTATTGAGAAGTCTTTTTTGTAATTTAGTTATTAGTTTTGTTAGTGGTTTCATTTTGTTTAACAGTAAAATAAATACATTTCTTTTGAGAAGAATTACACTGTCCATCAATGCTTCTAAGATTAATTTCCTACGATAGGTTTTAAGCTTTGAACCTGATTTCTCTCCTGTTTTTATAACATTTTGAAGGACTTTGTGACAGTATATTTTGGCTAAAATACTTTTCTTGGTATGCTTACTTTGCACTATATTAAAATTTGAAGAAGTAGTTTTATCTGTACTAATAGCTGATTTTCTGTTAATTGTTTTTTGGTTTGTTTTACATTTTGATAGAGGAAGAGAAGTTGTTGTACTTGAAATTTCTTGTGTTTCACTAAATGATTGTATTAGCTGTTTTGTTTCAACTTTTTTTACAAATTCTGCTAGAGATGGATGCTTATGTTGGACACCTTTATTTTCATTTGCTCTACTTTTGCGTTGCTTTCTACGGACTTGACTTTTGGTAGGCATTCTTTAGGGTCTGTTGAAAAAAATAAAGAAGATATGGGTTGGGGTGTTCTGGAATGTATGTGTGCTGTGTGCATGAGTGTTTGAGTAAGATGATAAAGATGTATGTAATGGTGAGTAATTGTGCATTGGGAACTAAAACTAGTAGGGATAGGTATTCTTGAATTTATGTGTTACTAAACTGGGGTTCAGATGACAAAACAAAAGTAAGCTAGTGGTGTGGAAAAGTGCAAATAGTAAATCTAATGTATACAATTAAAACAGTTGTTTGTTCTATAATATGAAAATTGTAGTGGTTCAGTTGGGTAATTTGTGTGTCCAAAAATAGAAATTTGTGGGCCATTCTGGCTGTAAATCGCTGTTTAAGACATGGAAATTTTTGGACAAAATGGTACAAAATCTCTATTTTTAGAAACCGAAATAGCTCGTATTAACGTTATAATATATTTGATTAATAATACAAATATTATGGTGATATTTTACTTACTTTTTTTAAAATTAACAGGTAACTTCTTAGTTTTTCTTTCTTCTTCGAATTCGGCTGCTTCTTTTCAGGAAACTGGTCTTCACTGCAATTGTAAAAGCTTCAATTTAGTAACTTTGTTTGTATATAGCACGGTTTTTAATTTAGATATTGAATTTTTTAATTGAAATCCTCAGTGCCTTCTTTAAAACCATTAAACTAATTTATTTACATAAGATATATTGCATCAGTTCAGTACATATGATATGTTCTTAATGAACAAATTGTATTGAATGACTAACTGTAGCAAAAAAAAATATCTTTACTATGTCTTGTGAAATTTATAATATATCAGTGAATACCACTATTTCTGTAAGTAAACTGTTCTAGGTAATAGCGCCTCAATGTCATGTCTAATTTAAAGTAATTAAGTAAATAAATAAATAAAAACAAAAAATATGAAATTGTATAAGTATTTTTATAAAGGTTTAAACATAGATTGTGTTTGCATGCAATTTTGTTTGAATATATGTAGTCTATATATTTCATTTAAAAAATGTTAGTTTAACATGATTTGAGTGTGTGTGTATAAAGAAAGTAAATAGTATAAAGGTTTATAAGTGATAGTTGATTTTAGGAAATTGAAAAAAGTACAATACATTAATTTTACAGATTTTACAAGGTAAAAGTCTGTTTGAAAATGTGTTCATCTACTATACAGAAAATATGCATACCTGGAGTTTGTGTTCATGCATATAGATATGCATGGAGCTGCAAGTAGAAATATTGAAGACTTGTACAGTATTTCTGGTAGATGCTGCTTGCCAATGATATGACACTTGTACTCAGAGAGATTCAGAGTACATTTGCAGTGCTGATCTATGATGATGCAGTTAGATGTAGAGGTCTTGAATGTGATTGGTGCATGGTCATGTGATTTTTGAGGTACATCCAATGAGGGAATGGCAGAGAGAGTGTAGTGGAAATGGTAGAAGGGCTGTTCATGTTACGATATGTCCGTGGACATGGCGGTAGTTCGCGGACATCGGGAGTTACATCCGGGGATTTTTGGGTTCAGAAGTCATGCAAATGAGAATAAGCACTGAAAGGGATTGGTCAGGAAAGTTTGGTGGGTGTGTTGTGCCAGGAGAGATTTTCTCAGATACTCTTTTTGCTGAGAGAACAAAAGATAGCTATGGCTGTGTGTTTCAGAAAACAGATTGTTTGGATTTTAGGAGATTCGTGGATACATTGGTTGAAGGTGCATGCAGAAAGCTGTGGAGTAGCTGTAGATCTTGGATTCCCACATGTGGAAGTACACTGGCATGGAGTAGGTGGAATGAAGTGGTTGGACTTGCTACCTCTCTGTGCTACTTTGGAGACAGAGCAACATCCAGACATAATTGTAATTCATTGTGGAGGGAACAGTTTAGGACATGTGACTGGATTTTTTTTGCAATTTGCTATGAAAGAAGGACTTAGGAAGGTTATGGACATGTTTCCTAATTCTCAAGTGATATTTTCACGGATTGCGCAGAGACAAATGTGGCTTCGTTCTTCTTCATTTGGTCCACAAATGGAAAAAGCAAGGCACAATGTTAATAAGGCTGTTTGTGCCTTTCTAAGAGATTTTGGCATGTCTTCTTTTCACAATGAAAATATTATGTTTTGTAGTACATACATTTTTCACAGAGATGGAGTCCATCTTACTTATGCTGGCAATCAGATTTTTCTGAGAAATGTACAAAATGCATTGCAACCTTTTTTGGAACTACAACAACGATTTTGAAGTAGATGTTAAGCATTTACAATTTTTGACTTACAAACACCACCCAAAGGCTCTTTTCAGAGCCACCACTTCTTTCCAGAGAAAATTACAATGTTTGTGATGGAGTAGCAACCCAATTTTTTTAATGTTCGCGAACTGTCTGCAGACTTCTAAAAAATACAAAGAGCCCTGCTTCATTTATTTTCACTTCTATTTTTTAACTGGGAAAGGCGGCTCTGAAAAGAGCCTTATTTTTTTTTGATTTTTGTAATTTTGTATTTTTGTTTGGTTTTTCAGACACGACACACTAGGAGAGGAGGGTAAAGGAGGGTAAAGGGGGGACACCAACCACAGGGATAAGAAAGGGCGAGCTGAGAGAGGAAGATGTAGAGTGGGTTTTATTTGGGTAGTGAGCAGGTCTTCTCGTGCTCTGAGACGATAGTCTCAAAAGCACTCTGAAGTCGCTCCCCCCTGCAGAGTACTGTGTCACAGTACATACATACAACTGTGACCCTCGAAAGGTAAGGGTCATCAGCATTCTGCATGGCCTGTGAGGCAGCTTGAGGAAGACGCTGTCCCACAGAGGTGGTCCTTGTGGTGACAGGATCAGAAACAGAGGTGAAGTAGAGGAAATCAACCTGCTACGTTCTTCGCAAGGTACAACCCTGTGAATAGCCCCAGAGTGATATGACCTCAGGTGTCGCTTCATAGTAGTGGTCCCAAAGCTGTAATTACCGTGCTTCCCGCGACTGAGTATCATTTTGCACTCATTGCAGGTAACACGGTTCGCACGAGCCTTAGGAACATTACCATGAATGGTAAATAACTGCCACACCCAAGACTCACGCCTAGTGCGGGTAGTAGGGTTTTCCTCTACCTCATTCTCATCATCCTCTTCTTCCTCCTCCGCATCCTCACTCCTGTTCCACTCTTCAGGCCCTTGGGGAGGTGGTGGTGGTGGAGGGGGTGGGGGTGGTGCTGAAGCCGGTACAGCACCAAGTGGCAGTTCAGCAGCCAAGGATGACATCTCGATGATGGTGTAGTCTGCAGGTGGCAGCAAAAATCACTGTGTTCTGAAGAATAGCCAGAAACACAATGGGAATAAGCTCTTGGGCGTGGTCTTTTATAGGGGTGCTTGTGCGCGGTTCGCAGACATGCGCACTGTCCGCGGACAGATCGAACACAAAAAAAGGATCGGAAAGTTTCAAAAGGTATATAGAAACTCAAGATTGCTATGTGGGACTTGTGCCATGGTGAGATTTTATTGAAAAATATTATGGATAAACTGAAAATGTACTTTTAAATTGTTCGGGGACACGAACAGTGTCCGCATTTCAGGACACACCATGAGCGTGGGCGCGGTCATATGATCCGTTCGCGAACTAGTCCGCGAAAGAAGCACCTGTCCACAGGACACCAAGTGCACGGAGATTGGTTAGCGCATGCGCATTGATGTCCTACGGACACTGTTCGGGTTCTGAAGTAATTAAAAGTGCGTCACACGTGAAACGAACATTTCAGGACACCGCGTGTGTTCTTAGAACAGTTTAAACTTGGTAGCGAACAGTAAGGACAGATATAGTGTTCTTGAGGACACGTGTAATTTCGTTTATGTACGAACATTTCAGGACACCAATTGTGTTCTTAGAACAGTTTCAATTGGGTAGCGAACACTACGAACAGGTATAGTGTTCTTCAGGAAACCTCCATTTTCGTTTACGTACGAACATTTCAGGACACCAATAGCGTTCTTAGAACAGTTTGAACTTGCTAGTGAATAGTACCGGACAGGTGTGGTGTTCTTCAGGATATCTCCATTTTCGTTTATGTACGAACATTTCAGAACACTCGCACTGTCCGCGGACACTTTTATTGTTTTTATAAAAAAAAAAACGGAAACTATTCACAATACAATATAAAAATGAAACTTTATTTAACATATATTAATAATTTATGACAGAGAAGGTGAGGCAGAAACAGAAACAAAAACAGGAGAATTTGGGGTTTCAACATGATTGGTATTAAGTGAAGAAGGGATGGAAGTCTCATAAAAACGTTTTGGATTATGGAGAGGGTTTGGGGATAATTGACTGGGATATGGTGAGGAGGGACAAGTACATGTGGGGCAATGGTACGAGGTTTTTGGTTTGAAATGATTTTCTACAAAAGTTTTTAAATTATTAAAATTAGCCAACAATACATCAATTTTTTCTTCTATATTCTGAAGACTGTTATCCATAACAGGGTTTTCTGAAGTTTTTTCTATTTTGGTATGCTCTGTACAAAAAAATAATATATATGTTAAATGTATATAAAAAAAAATAATAAATACATGGTTTATATTATAAAGTGTTTACCATTAGTTTCACTACCTTGTGACATTTCTTCATGTGGGAAATTGTCCTCTAGCCATTCCAGAGTACTAGACATTTCTGTGAGAAAAAAAAAAGATAATACATTTTTTAATCTAATACAGAAAGTTTTTAAATATATGAGTAAAATGAAGTACACTTACTATTTCTGGTAAGATAAGTCCTATGTATTCAGTGGGTCTGGTCTTGTTCTCAGTTCTGTTGTGTCTGTGAGGTAATTATGTTGGAAGCCAATTTATCTTCTTGTGGTATATTCCATTTCAGAACATATTGTATTTAAATGAATGGTTAGTGTGTTACATATATGGGTTACATTTCTTATGTATTACTATATATAATGTGTTTGTGTGCTGCTTTTTGAATTTGTTAAATGTTCCTATATTATGATATAACAATCAAACATACCCCACCCCCCCCACCCCACAGTTTTTAGGTAGTGGTACTGTTCTCCGAACATGTCCGCGAACATTAAATAAGTTCGCGGACATCAAGTTCATGAGAAGAGATCTAGTCAGTTCCATATGACATGTATATAAAGTCAAAGTCATTATTGTTAAGTTGTGCTACTAAAGAACTATGAAATTCAGTGAAAAAACTTTGTTAAAGGGACGTTATTGTTAAGTTGTGCTACTAAAAACCTATGAAATTCAGTGAAAAAAACTTTGTTAAAGGGACGTTATGGTTAAGTTGCACTACTAAAAACCTATGAAATTCAGTGAAAAAACTTTGTTAAAGGGACGTTATGGTTCCAAGTAAAACCGAAAAACCCTTGAAATTCGCCAGTTATGGTAAGCTAAGCAACCATAACTCGCGCCACCACCGTGCACTGCTAAGACTAACACCCAGGACATCAAAGATGACATCACAAATGTCATTGATGACATCACTGATGACATCACATGTGTATGTACTTCTCATGAAATATGTGTAGAAGGGATTCTTATTATGTTGCGAAAAAAGTGTCAAGAATCATTGCAAGAAATATACCCTAATAAGTGCATTGAACGATGCATTGATATAAATAGCATCCTATTATGGGGTTCTATCTAGTATACTAAGCTACTCATACAGAAACATAACATTGTGTGCAGCGTACAAGATGAAGGTATGATATTCGTAATGTTAATATGTTGAATAATGAAATGATAATTGTTTTCTTAATAGATTTTTGTGTACTGTGAAATATGTAATAAGTAGCTAATAAAACCCATGTATTACATAATTGCATTACTATAGACAAAACACAAAGACACAAGAACACATACCAATATGGGTATATACAGGGAAAGTGAAGTTAGCAAAAAAGCACAAGTAGTAGCAGAAACAATTCATAACTTAACTGATTAGATTCATGCAAATAAATGATTGCTCTGTTTCAAAGCTGCTATTTACCCTATGAATATGTATCACTTGATGTGATTGGACCCTAAGGAAAGTAGTGTGAATACAATGTATCCAAATATGACCATATACAGGGAAAGTACAGCCATAAAAAAAAACAACAGAACTATCAGAAAGTGCTCATAAGTCTAGTGATTATCTTTATGCACAAAAAGGATTGCTGTCTTTCAAGCTTGTGTTTTCCCATATGTATATGTTTCATATGATGTGACTGTACTCTAAGGGAATTACTGTAAGAACCTACTAGAAGGATATGTCGACAAATAAAATAAAATTCTTAGTTTCTGACTGTTACTGAAGAAAACCATGTGGCCTAGATATGTCAGCAAAAGAAAAAATAGTGAGCCAGACATGTGATGTCATCAGTGATGTCATCAATGACATTTGTGATGTCATCTTTGATGTCCTGGGTGTTAGTCTTAGCAGTGCACGGTGGTGGCGCGAGTTATGGTTGCTTAGCTTACCATAACTGGCGAATTTCAAGGGTTTTTCGGTTTTACTTAGAACCATAACGTCCCTTTAACAAAGTTTTTTCACTGAATATATATATATATATATGCGGTCAATTGTGCAAAGGTCAATTCGGACCCTTGACTTTCGATCAATTGGGTCATTCGAACAATTGTGTTCGAACAATTTGGGTAATACCAATTGCAATGGTATAAAGAGGTATGGGTAGACCTGGATGGGGATGGTGGGATATACCTAACATGCACTCCAGACAAACATGCAAGAAGAGGTAATAGCTTGAGAAGTGTATGCAGAGCATGGATGCCAATAAAAGGTACCCCAGCCTGGGAAGAAGCAGTTGCTGAAGCTGATTACTACCGAAGGGAGAATGAAAGAAAACAAATGTCATAATTTGTTACTTTAGATGTAACAAAAGGGGGGAATGTGTGGGAGCGAGGGCCAGCAGTCCCCTCGCATCATTTACTTCTCAGTACAAAACTTGGACCAAGTGCCTCCAGTAGTGGGCCCTTATGCTATGTCGACTTTGGTTAACATTCGCGTAGATGGGACCACTGAGCAGGACGCGGGGCATCCATTTTTGTACCCCTTTTCGACTCCATCTTGGTGACTATGCCTCACTGCAATAGTACAAAACGCTTTGCTTCCCTTTCTCGCAGCGGCCGGATGTGCAGGGCACATGGCCCCCACCAACTTTCCCACTCTGACTGAAAAACTCTCCATCTCCATTCTCACGATGAAGCCGGAGGTACTTGCAACAAATAATAAATGTAACACGTCACTCTTCCTCTGAGATCACTGTCCTGCATGTGAACCAGCATGAGCTAAGCACATAGCTCGTTCATCTCCACAAACGTGTCCTAGCCCCACGCACCCTCGCCAGTAGAAACTTACTGTCATTGTGACCCTGTGCCCCTGCAAAGTATTCCTTTCATGTGCCAGACCGCTGACCACGCCATGATGCCCACCCAACAGATCCACAACTAACATTAGACCCCTGCTGCAGTATATCGTTGTCTACCACTAACAAATGTCACATACCAGAGATTCTTATGAACACAGACCCTTACTTCAACCGGTGCATTATGTTGGTCAAGGCCCTTAACCTAAGGCCTTTATAATCCGATGTAACTGATAGCATAGATGCATGTGTGACGTTTATAGAGACATGATTAGTTATTCAAAGACTTCGAATGATTATTAATTAGTGCATGCATTTTGAGAATATATTATGTGAGCTTAGCTAGTGACCACCCTGCTTCACAGCGACCTGACCTTCACCCATTCGGAGCACAGATGCCTGACGTCCATCCTCCCGCCAACCAAGCAGCCAACCCGGAGGAAGAGATGCCACCCACACCATGGGCACCATATGGACTGTCCAATCCGGGACCAACGTAGTATCCTATGTTAGTTGCGTCATTTGCCCTATAAAATGTATTGTAACATTCATTTTGGTCAGAGCACTCTCAGAGGCAACAGAGATCTTTGAATGCCATTTACTTATATAATCCTTGCCTTGAACTCTCGCAGCCTGCTCTCTTTGCCTCATTCCCCGTCTGGGGTGTGTCAGTTTTATTATTTTGCACGAGAAAGACGGGGAGGTCACAAACACCGGGCACAAACACCTTGATGGGGTGTGTACATTCAGTGCTTCAACAGTGTTTGTATTTGGGTTAGCCAGGCTTGCAGTGAGTGTGAGATGCAATGCTGGGGTTGAAAGGTGAATGCAGTGCTGGGAGTTTGTGTGTGAGTGTGCAGTGCTAAGGTTTGCATGCAGTCCATTGTCGGGGCTGTTTACATATGTGTGTGTGCATGTTTCATTGTTTGCATATCTATGTACGATACTCCATGTAATCCGTCTGTAGAGAAGGGACGCATATTATTCAAATCTTGGACAGAGGGTGACACTATTTTGGAAATTATACATACGTGACAAATGCTTATTCTAAACCTAAATATGTTGTCTTTGTCAATTCTTGTTTTGTCTAGCCTTTAATTTTGGTACTGGCTCCATAGTTTTTTTCAATACCTGTGCTGTTTCCTGACTTTTAAAAGGTTCTTCCGTGGTGACCGATGTCAACAGTTTCTCACATCTGTGGCGTTGTTTCTCTTTTTTTATGTGCAACGCACTATGTTGCGCCTTATGCGAATGTATGTGCACAGCATTGAAATGAAAATACAAACACAGAAATATGCATACATGTAGTGTCTAAATCGTGTGTTATCTGACCACTTCGCAAGAGGAGAAGAAGATTTAGGCATTCATAATGGAAGCCTTTTAAATTCTGTTGAATCCATAAAGTCATGGGCATTTATTTTTCTAGCCACTTGTATATACGTCTTCTGAATCAAAACACATAATTGAATTATTGTTGCAAGGCCATTTGTTTTCTTCTTGACTGAGCATGTGATTATGCAGTACTGAGCAATGGTAAGCATCAATGGTATGTCTTTTTGTGTGATGACCTCTGCCTTATACATGTCCTATTGGCACGTTGGATCCTGCTAGACATAAGGAGCAGCGTGCCATTGGCTTAATGCAGGGGCGTTGCTAGGGGGGGCTATGGGGGCTATAGCCCCTGATCTTTTGGTTGTAGCCCCGGATAGAATCTCAGGAGCTACAGCCAAAAGACTAGCTAGCCCCCAGTCCCAACAGTTCCGACATCAGCTTAGCCCCGGGTCTTTTCCAGACCTAGCAACTCCCCTGCCTTAATGTCAGCAGAGCACAGCATAGTTTGAAATTGCATTCCTAATATCAGTCTAATTCTGCATCAGAAACTGCCAAATCTGATGACAAAAATGCCAACATTTGCAGGAAAAATGTCATAACATGAGGGGAAAATCGCATAACCTATATCATCAATGGTAACACTAATCAGTGTCCTTTACATTAGAACAACTATGAACAAGAATACGTGTAACTAAGTAAACTGTATTTTTTGTCCACATGTTTACTGATTTAGAAAGGCAGGTAATTTAACCATGTCTGCCTTACACACATTCCGTTTAACATCATTTCAGGTAGTGAAACACATACACGGGACACAGAAAGAGTCTAATTATAAGAGAAATTCATTTTGGGAAGCTGTTCGTTACGAAACTCTGTTAATTAGCATAACCATAAGGCAAGCTAATTTATTCCAACATTAGTTTAGTTAAATGTAGGCCATGGTGAAGTAAACAAATGTACTTTAGAAAAGTGTGCCCAGTGCGTCCTTTTTAATTAATGCACTTCTCCTAGACTGAAAATAGTTTCAGAATGCATTTGTTTGATTTGAACGGCAGAGGTCTCAAATACAGCTATATGATGCAGGTACTGCCCTTTAAGTTCTCTTTTCCCTCTGTATGATGGAAGCTATGGACCTGCATTTATAACAGAAAAAAGGTAAACTATAAACCCGAGGAACCAATGAAAGAAATAGGAATGGGACTGGTTGAGAGATCTTGAACTGATAAAACAACCAAAACATATTCAGCAGGTGTGTTTACGTTATTCTTTATAATGAATTGTGTTCCGTAATGAGGCTCACCGTATGATAACTAAACACATTTCACTTTGATTTAACTGAAACATTAATAGATGTGCATGTTAAAAAGATGTACATACATTACACTAATTAACACAGCTACTACAGTTTGGAAATGTTGATAAACTTACAGTGCATATGCCTTCTTGTATGTTTGATTTATTAGAGCACTGGTCGACCCAAGTGCTCTCATGTCTGCCTGGGGTTCAAGAAACAAACAACGCACTACTCTGGGCATGTATTAAAAGTGTGCCTGGACAAGAAACCATTGCTGGGAGGAACCATTATAGACTACTCTGCATTAGCATGTCACATATAAAAATATAGAGAAAAACAATTGACCAGTAATAAGAAGAAAAAGAAAAAGAGACGAAAAACGTAAACATGTGTGTCATATACTCAAATGACTGTTACACATAATGTCGGTAAGTGTTTACTTGTGTCCAAAATGTGTCTAGAACCTCTGTATCTACAACAAAAATATAACAAATTATGTCTGTATGTGTGGAGTCCATATCCTAGCATCTATGGACATACTGAATTGTAGTAGAGGTCCCAAAAACATAACTACTCTCTTTACCTAGATCACTGTGTGCCACTTCTCATCTAGTCACGTGTTCAGTTCTCACTGATAAGTACAAAGGAGATAGAACTATCCCCGGTCATTAAAGGGAACCAAAACTCAAAGTTTGATCCAGTATCTATCAGGATTGGTGTCTTAACTTAAAACAAGTGATGCTTCTCTCCACTGCGTGAATTAAAAGCACACTACCTCTTAGAGTGTGTGTTTAACACTATAGTAAACGCCGGAAATGGCGTGGACGCACCATGAAGTGACGTAATGATGTCACACGCCTGATGGTGTCATCCCCTTCATGATGGCATTGCAGCCAATTGTAAAAAATGTCAATATTATCCGATTGTGTGCCTAAATCAATCGGGCTATCCCAAAGAAGCTGCCTATACTCTGTGCTGTGTCTCCCTTCTGCACATGTTCTATAATAGCATGACTCTGATGTGTGAGTTACACAGATGTCAGTGTAAGAAATTGATATTTCTCTTTGTGAATATGAGTAGTACAGTACAAAAAGAATTACAATCATCATGCTTACTTTCTACTGGAGACTCAGGGGGTCATTACGATTGAGGCAGTAAGGGGTTAACGGCGCCGGTAAAGGTGCCGGAGCCGTCAACCCCTTACCACCCCATTACGAGTCTGCTTGCGGGAACCCGCTAAGGATGCCTGGTTTTACCAGGCGCCCTTAGCGGGTCCCGCGAGCAGACCAGGGTGCTAACAACGGGCCCGTTATTAACGGGCCCGTTGTTAGCACCCTCCCCATTCCCATTGAACCCTATGGGGGCTCGAATGGGAATGGGGATGTTTAGGGTCTGGGTTCCTTGAGTGAGGATTACCGGGCCCTCCAAGGTCGGACTGGCCCGTTAATTGCACATTCAAGGAACCCGGACCCGGTAGCCGGTAAGGGGTTATCCATGCTGCTAATAGCAGCATTGTTATCCCCTACTTCGTAATGACCCCCTCATTCTTGAAGTAATATGCATATCTTGATCCAAAATAGTAACCACAGTACTACACCTTCAACGTGTGACATTTAAATACTGAGACTCTAATCTTATTTATAGTCAATATCTGTCAAGTTATATATCACAATTATTCAAGTCAAAATGCTGTATATTAGGGAAGGTTGCATCTCGTTGGTGAAAATAACTCCTAGTAGATACTTTTATGGAGTATGCCATCAAAGATTATGTAAAATCACCAAGCTTACAGTTATTATATTTATTATAATGATAATAATAATTATTATTATTAGTAGCATAATTATTATTATTATTATTATTATTATTATTATTATTATTATTATTATTATTATTATTTTTACTATGGTATTTATTGAGTGCAGAACTATCTTTGAGAAGCAACTGAGCATTTTAAATAGGTATACAACAAGACAGATACATAACGTTGCACTTACAGTCTGCTGAGAACAATGAAATGGAAGATGTTCTATGTAAATTAACAAATGCTTATTAGAAATGTATTTAGTAATTTTAGGAAAACTGCATAATGACAGTCTTCATTCGTCCCATCGGGAGCCAGTACATTCAGTTTGTCTGTCCAGTAGGTCTCTCTATGGTCCAGTTTATTTGCCATGTTCTCATGTGGGCTGTTCTTCTTCACCACTTTAAGGATTTGGAAGTGTATTTGTAAGATGATGTGTTGTTTCAATATCCAATGTCCAAGGAGACATACATTAGTTTAGTTTAGTTTAGATGGGTTCATCTCATTTGATTGGTGGATATAGGCATCAATAGAGGCTTTGATCTCATCTCGTAGCTCTTGTCGAGAAACTGAAGTTTGATTAGAGATGGGGCCCGGGGTAAAAGTAGAGGCTTGAGGTTGATGTAATACGTTTATCTGAGGATTGAGACTGGCATTACGCTTCAAGTATGCCTCCACTGAGGCTCTGATTTGATCCTCCGTGTTTTTCGGGAAGCTATCTTCTCTTGGCAGGGCAGCGTGGGCATCTGGGCTCGGTTCCGGTTGGTCATAGGACTGTGGAGCTCGTCTGAAGTCAGGTTGTAAAGGGTGGATCTTGGTCTGGTCATCCACAGATATTAGGGGCACGGCGTCACGGGGCTCCTGAGTTATAAACTGAGAGGACTTTTTTGGCAGAGATTTCAAGTATAAGTCAATAGTTTTCTGTACTTGAAACTGAATCTCCCTTGACATGGGAGCACTCTGGAGATCAGGTGGTGGGGACACAGACTCCACTGGGGCTGTTACAGCAGAAATTGAGGAGACCGGGGGAATTCTATCAGGGCTTTTTAGCTGAGGGTCTTGCTGTTTGCTATTGCATTCGACCATCTGTAAGTATAAGTCAATGGATTTCTGTACTTGCAACTGAATCTCCCTCGACATGGGAGCACTCTGGAGATCAGGTGATTGGGACACAGACTCCACTGGGGCTGTTACAGCAGCAATTGAGGATACCGGGGGAATTCTACCAGGGCTTTTTAGCTGAGGGTCTTGCTGTTTGCTATTACATTCGACCATCTGCACCAGATCATCCAATGGTTTATGCGGAACAACCGGCACAACTATAGGAGTCACCTCCGGGTTTGTGATGCCAAGATCAGAAATAGAGACGGTCGACTGATCAATTGGTGAAGCCTCCTGATTTTTTCGTTTTCTGCCCACTGTTGATTTTGTGGCAGGAGTCTTGGGCTTGACGAATTGAACTTTCCTTCTTTTGATGGACCGTAATGTAGTGGGTTTGGCAGAGGTTATGCCAAATACCTCAAACATATTCTTTTGCATTAGTGGACAGGTTAGTTGGTTTGTCTTTAGGCTTATGGCAGGTGCAGGAACATCCGCAGAAACATTTGGCTCTGGTATGGTGGCAAGCACGGGCGTGGGAGCATTCGTATAACCAGTTGATGGTATCATGGCAGAACCTGCCGTTATCTTAGCAGTACTGTCAAGGGAATTAATATCTTTGATTATAATAGAAGATAGATCTGTGGTCGGCATCGTAGATAATTTAGATTGGTTTAGAGCCCCTTCTGTTTGTAATGGCAAATTATTATCATGTGTCTGTGTACAAACTGCATAGGTGACTTTTGAGCTCAAGGGCTCTTGAGTCTGACTCGATAGGTTGATTTGTGGTATAATTTTTGAGTACAGGGAAAGTAATTGCTTGAGACAGGAAGTCTGTTTTGAAACTTTTGCATCCAAACCTTCGTACAGTTTTGCAACAGCTAACAGGGCTGTATTCATTGCTGCCAACGTGTTGTTTAAAGCCGGAGCCTCTGGAAAGGAGTATCTCTCTCTAAGATTGGGGTTGAGAAAGAAATCAGAGACTCGGGGAACCTGATCAAAACGTGGTTGCCTCGGAGTAGGTGCTATATAGGAATCAGCTTCCTCTATTGGTTCAGGGGGGCGAGACGGGTGTGTTATGGGCGAAACCATCGGTTCAACCACTGCCGTGTTATCATGAGGCAACACAGGTGATGGATTCTCGCCATTTGCACCAAAATGGTTATTGATATCTCGCTCTAGCTGAATTAAGTCACCGGTATTTGAGCACACATAAAAAACTTCTTCAGAACGCTCCTCAGTCCGATTGGAGAGGTTCATGAAATCAATATCCTCCTCCTCTATTTCCCCAATCACAGTCATATGAGTGTGAGCCTGCCTCAGTTTGTGTTGGGCCAGAACTGAGCACTGAAAAGGTTGGGGCATAGTGTCCCCCAGAAAGAGAGCTGGAGTTGTTCGTAAATCGCCTGCAACACAGGCTGCTATTAATGTGTTATCAGTGGGGGCATTATATAAGCTGGTTTCTCGGGATGGCATATCAGTGGTAGTTATGGGCATAGGGTCAGGAGTACTGGGGCTAGAGGGTTGATCTCGGGCGTTGGGCCCCATAAAAACAGATTGAGTTATTGGAGGCTGGAGGCTAGGGTGGCCCTCTATCTCAGACATGATCCCCTCAGTTGGGCATAGTTGCATGTTATCAGAAACTGAGTGTGAACGTTGAGTGGTAGCACATCCCACACATGGTAATAGGCTTGTGAGTCGTGGTTGGAGAAGAGTTTTTTTCGTAGCACTTGCACGCCCAAATTCCATCAATTTAGTCCGAGTCTCTAGAATGGGTGGCATGCTGGTGGTTACTGTGTAAGGAATCATGCAATTGGCCATACAAGTAAGGGATTAAGAAGAAAAGTATATAAATAAATAAAAAGTAGCAGGATAAATAGGAAAATAATATCTTGGACCAGGACCTCGCGAACAGCAAACAGTACTTATAGTACTTGCCGAGTGCGCGCGCGGGTGCGCTATGACGTGAACTAATAAAGGCCAAGCAAAGCGGGCTTGGCGAGGGGCGTGGTCAAGGGCGTAACAGTCCTTTGGAGAAATTCAATAAAAAAAGAAAAAAAGAAAGAAAAAGGAGAACTATATTAGGGGCCAGCAAAGGTGGTTGAAAGTAACACACAAACACAAAGTGCACAACATGGATGCTGAGTAGAAGTGCACAACGTGCACAACGTGCTTCACGCACATTCACCTTTGTTGCTTTCCTTTGGACCAGGCAGGTAGGGTGTTGCAATGAAGGACGTCCTCCGTATGAAAGCAGGGAGAATCCACAAGTGATGAACAGCTGAAGAAAACGCTCCGACTCCCAGTCTTGAAACGTACATACATTAAGGTTTAGTGTATTCACAAAATTTAGTCAGGATATGGCATGTCATATTCAAGCAAACACTGTCTGGAATAATGCTCAACAGGAAGGAAGGAAACTGCAAACCAAATTAACGATATATGCTTACAAAAATATTTTCATTCATCGCAAAAGATAAGTTCATGGAGGAACTCACTAGAGTAAAATAGCCACTTGCTCCATAGAAAGACGTAGGATATGCCTCTGTGATGAGGAGAGAAAGGGACACATGTATTGACAACATAGATTGCAGCAGTTTCTTTTGTGAGTATTTGTGTGTTCTCTTTACAGGCAAAATTCACGGGGGCAGATTTGTAAAATATGTGGAAGAACAAAATGTGCATGTTACACCGAAATGTGCATGTATGATGTCGGAAAGTGCATAGACATAGCACAAAGTAAGATCCCAAGACGCTGAAAGTAGGTGGAAAAAAAGTAACACAGCCGAATTAAGCACGTAGCAGAACTATCTAGCAAAAGTGGAAAACATGTTACATAAAACCTAATCACTAAGGTATCAACATTCAATTGCTATAAAATAAATGCCAATTACCATTCATTGCAATCACAAACTGGAGCAAGAGGCCAGATAAGTCACCTGATCACAAAATCAAGTGGCATATATCACACCAAATAGCAGCACTCGAAAAAGTATAACCGACCCGCACATTCCAAAAGGCAGATATTTTCTAAATGGTTGTTCCATTGGGACTCATGCTCTTGTGCCGACTCATAAGGAGGAGTGGATGGAAGCAAAGATTATACATTCGGAAAGCTTCCATTGCTCCAGTGACAGCTGAGGTGGCCTTGTTGGGGTAAATCTAACCACCCCATGAACAACTGGATAAGTGTGGTGTTGGGCTTCAATTGGTGTACACCCCCCTCCGCATCTCAACACACAATCCACTCGCACACAAACACATTCAGGCCGACCCGACACACACCCCTCCCCCGCATCTCAACATACACTGCACTTGCACACAAACACATTCAGGCAGACCCAACACACACGCCCTTCCACATCTCAACACACAATCCACTTGCACACAAACACATTCAGGCAGACCCGACACACACCCCACCCCGCATCTCAACATACACTGAACTTGCACACAAACACATTCAGGCAGACCCGACACACACCCCCCTCCGCATCTCAACACACACTGCACTTGCACACCAACACATTCAAGCAGACCGAACACACCCCACCCCTGCATCTCAACATACACTGCAGACATACAAATACAAACACACCCATACACACCCGACAACCCCCCCCCCCACCTCCACATCTCAACATACATACAAAAACAAAAAACACAGTCAGGACGGACCCGAGACACACACACAAACATACAGCCCCCCCACCATGTACTTACTCAGACGTGCTGGAACGCAGGCGAGGCTTCTGGCACTACCCAAATCGTTTTGGGTTGGGTGTACCTCTAAATCTGTACAGATGTAGAAGTATACCCATCTGTCCCACAATTTCTAAACATCGTTTTTCCCCAGCTTTTACCCGGGCCACCAGAGAGCACACAGTATGGATGGAACAAAGGGCCATCCATACTGCGTCTCTTCTCTCCGGCCGGGGGGGGGCTCAGCCCCGACTTCATTCTGCTGGGGGAGGGCCGTGCCCAGCAGCCCCCCTGTACTCAGTGCCCCTGCCAGGGCAGATTAAGTCACTGAGCCCCAGCTTCCCTCAGTGAAGCTGGGGCTCAGTAAAGCCTGGGAGGACGGGATCCAGCACTGGATGAATCATGGGGTGGGGGGTGAGCTGCCATGCTGCTGCCCGCCCACCCGGCTGTCGTCCACAAAGCATTTTTTAATGAACTCACCGGGTGGGTGGGCGAGCTGCAAGGCAGAGGGAAGACATGCAGGCAGGCATGGGGGATGACTTCTTGTGCGGCTGGAGTGGCAAGGCTGAAATGCCTTCCGGCATCAAGCCTTATTGGCCACGTCAGCCGCACTGCTGGCCCCCCATTGGTGCAGCATACACACACACTACGTGACTCACAGCAGTCACGTAGTGTGTGCTGACTGAGCCAATAAGGGGCAGTCTTTTTCACGACCCGGCAAGGAAAACAAAGACTTTCTTAATGGAGGGTGACCATTGCTGCTTGCAGGCCTCCTTCCATTAGGAAAGTCTTCAACCCTGCCGGGACGCATCCAGCAGCATCACGGGCGCACTTGGCCCGCGGGCCGTATGTTGTGCACCCATGGTGTACACAATGCAAGCCATAGAATGCTAGCTGGGCTGGAACCCTATGTTACCTCAAGGTTCCAGGAGTGACGGTTGTAACAGACAGGATGGGATATGAACCCAGAAGGATGTATTTACCATAGTTCTTACCTCCCTTCTTACTTAATCCCTGTAACCTAATAAAGCTTATTTCTGGTTGTACATGGTTGCTGATGGTTGCTCAACGTGAGTGGGTGTATATAGATTTATTTAATGATTTTGAGGAACATTATTTTTTGGGTTAAAGGCAATGTATTCATATGTGAGTAATGAGTTTTAGGAAATGTTATGTGAGCCATTGATGCTGGTTGCTCATCGTGAGTGAGCATATATATATTTATTTAATGATTTTAAGGAAAATGTTCTGTGAGACATTGATGATGTTTGCTCATCGTGAGTGGGCGTATGCGATATTGGTGGTATGTATATTGAGTATATTACAGAGGTGTATTTTACGCCTTATAATAGGAGGAAGGTTGGTGCACCTGAGCAAATGTATTGCTATGGATATGTTTGTATTAGGGCTATATTGTGTACACATTAATATAATATTTAATTGCATGCATGCATGCATTTATTGACATATTTTCCACTCTAATATAGGTCTGATCAACCTCTTATCATAGTGTCTCTCTTACGTGCTGGTCCTTTAGCAGCCACTTTTTCATTTGTTTTGTTTGTGGCTTTCCTTTCCTTTTCCTACTTTTATTTGTGTCTGGGTAGTGGTGGAATTATCATCTGTGGTGCGTAAGGTGAGAGTTGTTATGTTTGGTAATTGGATTGAGATTTTGCATATGACAGGATCTTTTGTGAGAATGGGTGGTGTGTGTGTGTCGGGGTGTGGTTCTACTTTAGTATGTTTACAGAAGGTTAGTTGTGATTATTTGGATGGTTGCAATAGTGCTTTGCCCGTGGCAGGCCCAAGACCCTGTGTGGCAGGCAGGGTGAAATGAGCACATGCCTGGACAGTTGTGAGTGTTATATGTGTGGGTTGTGCTCCAAGGTGGCAGCTGTGAGACGGAGTGGCAGTCCTGGTTAGGTGGTTGTTTGTTAGGTGGTGGATTGGAAAGTTAGTTACTTGTGTGTGTATTACGCTTTTAGGGTTGAGTATGTGGTTTGGTCTCAGAGGTTGTTGTTGGTGTAAGTTTGGTGCCGGATCCTGTTTGGTATGGCGTGAGTGGTGTGTGTGTGTTGTCCTTTGTATAATGATGGGGGATGTGTAGTGTTGGGCTTGCACTGATGTTTACAATGCAAACCAAATAATGCTAGCTATGTTACCTCAAGGTTCCAGGAGTGACGGTTGCGACACATAGGATGGGAGGTGACCACTGAAGGATGTATTTACGATAGCTCTTCCCTCCCTTCTTACTTAATCCATGTAACATAATACAGCTCATACCTGTTTGCACTTGCCGGCTTCCAAAGTCCTTCCTGCTTCCTTCTTATGTGTATCGAATGTATACACTCCAATAAGCTAACACAGGATCAGGGGTGCTTGGAGCACCTACCATGCCATAACTGCTAGCAAAACTGATAGGAGCATTGCATTTCATTACAACTGACTACTACCAGAGTTCCACTGGTATTAGAGTAGGGGTATCTCTTGATTCTTACCTCGACACATTCATTAACCAGGATGCACATAAAGTGGACGAATAAGGCAGGTTTTATATGACATAACAGGGTTGTCTGAGGAGTACAATACAATTGATTGTGCCCATGTGGCTCTTTGACACATTTTGGATACACAACATATGTACCGGAACAGGAGACTATAACATTCACTAAATGCAAACCCTTATCCCCGCACATGACATCTCTATCTTCCATTACTTTTTAATTTCAGGCCAAATTGAGGCAGGATAGTATCCCAATACAGTCTTACTAGTTAAGCATAACACTTAGCACAAGTCAATTTGTATATATGGTAGGGCATATCACATGATGCCTTCCTATTCCAATGGTGGCAGTGGTTACCCCTTGCGAAAACACCTATTCACTCCTTTCAGGAACCGCAAGCATATGTATAAAAAATTCCAAAAGAGCATACATTTGGAATACAGAGACCCCACTTTGGATGCCTGTAGAATTCTGTGGGAGTGCTACTCTAGGACACTCAAATTGTATTTAACATTATATTTGCATGTTGTCTTCTACTTAACATTGGGCCTCATTACAAGGTTGCTGGTCCAGTAACAATGGTACCTGTAAGCTTGCCGGTACCATTGTTACTGGACCGACCAGCAAACTACAAGTTCTGCTTGAGGGTGCCTTTCCGGCTGCCAGGTCTGACCTAGTGGGTGGACTGGCACCCGCGAGCAGCCTTCGACGGATGCACTGGCACCATTCATGAATGGTGCTGGTGCATCTGGGCTCCCCATTCCCATTGAGTCCAATGGTTCTCAAATGAGAATGGGGAGTAATAATTACTGGACTGCCTATGTGTTAAGCAGTACTGCACATTCCTCATTTTGAAAAGTTGCTCCACAAGGGCAAACCATGACTCCCTGGCCTTAGCTACCAATGCCTGTCTGGTAGCAGACACCTCACTGTAGATGCTGTACAGACCCCCTCCCAATGTGCCTGGAGTGGAGATGAGTGTCACGACTGTGTCTTTAAATGGTACTTCAGCCCAAATGGTAAAGGGGAACCAAAAAGTGACACGATAGCAAGACCACATGTATGTTCATGTATCAAGAAGGGTAAAGACATTAGTTAGGACTAGCTGATCCTTAAAATGAGAAACAATGACCTCAAAACATACAACCCGGTCAAACACCCACCAGCCTAGCTTCAGAAGAGCCCAATCGGCGCGATAAGCTGAAACATTCTTCAAACATTTGACCACAACTGTTGCAAGATCTCTGAAGTCTTTTGGCAGTTGCGTAATTAAGCGCTCATTTTGATGCAATGCTATTTAAGGAAATGCATGCACGTGACGCGGCTTCGCAATCAGGAACAAGGAGAAGAATCCACTATGCGGTGGAGAATCCTCGGCATGAGTATTTACTCACTCAATTGAGCAAATAAGTGCCACTCACCTAAGATACCATTAATATTCTTGGTATGCTAGGAATAAAGACTTCTTGGAACATGTAATTACTCGAGGTTTGCATGCAGAAGACTCTGGCAAGCTCGTGGCCTGGAAATGGCGCAGCAGTTCGGCACACCCATCATGATCCGGCACCACTTACGGGGGATAGACCACACCCCTCTCCCTTCATCTGGTGCGAAAAAGACAGCAGTGGGGACATCTGCGGTGAAGAAGGTGGCAGTTCACCACAGTTCGGCATGGGAGGAGCAGAGTGGAGCCGTACTTCGAAACGAATAATCCCTGCTGAGGGATAGGCTCGTTTTTATTACAGCCGTGAACATAGGGTGGAGGACGAAGACTTTACTATCCCTTTAACTTGGCTCACAATTGATTCCGGCAAGATAGTGGAACCTGGCACTTGGCGCTTCTTATTTGGCATCGTATGCATTTTATTTGGTCACATAATGAACTTCATTAATGAATTTTAATTGCATTTTACTATTCCTCTACCAGCAGGATCCGTTATCTAACACTTGCACCTTGTATTTTAACCATATAGCATCCTGTGGATTTCCGTGTTTTGGACATACCAATTGAATGTGGTTTCACCAGAAACTAGTATATCAAGGAGCCCTCTGAAAAAAGTGGGGGACTCCATCCACCCGCGTGTACCCTTGACTTGAGCCCTGGTTTTGAGGTGGGAAATGTGCTAAGGGTGCCTCACAAGACATTCAGCTGTGCTCAAACACGAGGTAAACCATAAGATTGGTTTGCAGATTCCGTTTGGGTGTGAGGACAGTCTGCAGCAATCTATGAAAGTCTACAAAATTCTGAGCACCTGTGCACATAGTCCAACACCATGAAGGATTTCTAAAAGGTTCTTTTATGACACATGGTTACTTTGTTACTGTGCAACTGCTGGGAATTTGGAGTATAGATTCCCTGTGTATATGGACACATAAAAGGGTTTCAAGATTGTAACTTGTATTTATTTTGCCAAGTTTACTCATATCTCTAAGCTGAAAAGCTGCAGAAAATACCTCAAATGAATACTCTTGCTGACCACAATAGGCACAGTGAGGGGGTGGGGTCTAAGACAAGCCCCTGGGTATTCACCAATACTGTCTGTTAGGCAGAATTACATTCAGTACCCTTTGGGAACACTACACACAATTAAGACTACACGTGTAAGCACAATCTCACCATTGGTATAGGTCTGTACTACACAGTTTTGTGGTAGCAGGGCTGAGCAGCCAGGCTTGTCTCAAGAGGGATGTGAGCAATACAAGGTGTTACACAAAGGACTTGCAATCACAGTGGTTCAAACAAACACTTACTCAAGGTTTCTTGGTAAAACAACATTAATTTATTTACACAGTCATTTAGAAAACATTGCACTAGCAATAAGCTGCTATATATCACACTATAATACACTCCAGTACTAGACCAATACGTTTCTGAACAAGTTAGGCTCCCCAGAAGTGGGAGCAAAATGACACTTCAGTAACTTTAAATGGGAGTAAAAAGACACAGGTTATAAGAATTAAACACAAATACTTTCTTAGGAAGGGCAAATAGTTTCAGTTCACTACAAGAGGCAGTTCAATTCAATAGACATTGGACAAAGTCAATGGATCAGTGTCTTGGATAGGATAGCACAGTTCTGGTAGGAAACAGTTAAGTCTTTGCCAATGTTCTTAGAAGTAGTTTGCACAAAAAAGAGTTATATGTCGGATTAGGAGCCAACAAGACTCCAAAGTTGGGAAAGTTTCACAAATTTTCACAACGGCAGAGAGGAGTTCTCAACTGCGTTTGCACAGTACCTTTATAATGAAGAAAAGCTGTAGCTGAGGCAATTGTTCCTGGCAGTCCCTGCAGATCTCGCTGTTCCTGGGCCTCAGTCGTGGGGACAAGAAGGATGACTTTGGGAGGTTCCTGCTCAGCATAGGGACGGATCCACATGCTTGGCAAAACGTTGGTTTAAGGTGTGAGTGCCATAAAGTCCACAAACTGGTATCCTTCTCACTGGCTATCTGGTTTCCAACAGCACTCTGAAGAAAATTCAACCAGTATGGAAATGGTTTCCAGGTGGTTTGCGAGTTGGTTGTTCCCACCAGCTCAAGGGAAGAAGTAATCCTTGAGTGGGCTTCTTGTTGAGGGAGTTTCAGGCTATTTGGATCTGCAGCAGGGCTTCACCAGGCAAACCAATGGTCCAGGAGTTGCAGAGGTCGCCTTTCTTCAGCTCGTCTTTGGTTCTTTTGTTCCAGTGGTCGACTCTGCCTTCCAAGTCCCAGAAGCCTGCTTTTAAACAGTTTTCTGCCATTCATTCCAGCCTAGCTGTCACTCACCCAGCAGGGTGGCTGTCCTGCCAGACAGTCGGCCAGCCAATCACGCCAGAGTGCATGCAGGTCTACTAGGAGACAAAGCATAGGGAATTTTGAGCACCTCCCTCACATCCTGTCCAACCCAGACACTCAGGTGCCAGAGGGCAGCTTCAGTACTGAAGCCTGCCAAAGGCAAATAAACAAAGGGACCAAACCTGGTTTGGCCCATATAGACAAACACTAGAAATACCTTTCCAAAAAGAAATGGCAAAAAAAGTCGATCGGAACCTGTTTTTACAGAGGGGGCTCAGACTCCATCTTGAAAAACATGGCTCCTGTGGATTTTAGGTTTAAACGGGTTGCGGTCAGGAAAATCATGGTAATACCACTGCCACCAACCATTCTGAGAGGAAAGGGTAGCATTTGAGTGCTACATAAGTTTTCTAGGCATATGGAATACATACATATGGTATTCCCGCCCGCACTCTGCTGTAAGGCAGCATGTTATGGGTCTAGCAATTTAAAAAGACCAGCAAAGTCAATTTAACCTGGATTTACTTTATTTTTTGACCCATGGAGGAATGCGTTGCTTTTTTTGGAACTTTGGATTTTGTTTTATGGACTGCTTTGGAACCATTTTACTTTGGATTTTATTGTTTTCAGTCTTCATTTTTGTCGCTTAATATTGCACATCCTGACTTGGATTTATGTTTGTTTTCTTTTGTGCTTTCGTTTTATTCATTCAGTTTGGCATTTAATACAGTTTTTTTCTACTTTATTTGTGTGGTCTTCTCTCATTGGTTTCATGCATGTCACAACGTGGGTTTTCTCAGTCATGTGTCGCCATTGTGTGGGTCTGAAGGACATGTATTCATGTGCATGCTGGTTATTTGTTATCTATCATGACGTGGAGAATTCAGTGTGGAGTGGATGGATTGCTTGGTTGGGTATTTTGACTGGATTGGCGTGGGGTGGGATTTGGGTGGCCATAAGGGCCATGGGTCTGGATTGTAATTTGTGATGATGTGTTGGGTGGGGGGACATGAGTCGGGGCCTGCTGGCAGGTTGCCGTCAATGGGGGTGGGGTGGCAGACATGAGTCAGGGCCCGCTGGAAGGTTGCCGTGACGGGGGTGGGATGGGGGACATGAGTCAGGGCCTGCTGGCAGGTTGCCGTCAATTGGGGTGGGGTGGGGGGACATGTGAATATGCTTGACTTAGTATTTGCCAACGACTCCTTGTTATGTCCTGGCCCCATTTTACCAGTGGTATGGTCTGACCACCATCTGGTATCCTGCACCTTTATACTAGCAAACTCACCTTAACTTCTCCCTCCTAAAACTTTACTACGCTCTTGGCGCTCAGTCGATATTGAGGCACTCCGTGCCCATATAGCCACCAACTGCGCCCCCGTGAGGCCACTTTCTTTAAAATCACGTTCTCAATCCCTCGTGGCCGCCGCAGATTTCTGCGCCCCAATAAAATTGACTCAAGGCCGCAGACTACCCTCCCAACCCTGGTTTACGGATCAGCTTAAATCTCTTTGCCTGAAACTTAGACAAATGGAGCGCAAATGGCGAAAAAGCTACAACCCTGCGCTCAGAGAATCGTACAAACTTGGTCTTTCTACTTACCTGACCAGTGTTAAAATGGCTAAAGACACCTTTTTCTCCCAGCAAATCGAAAATGCCCTATGCCAGCCTAAAATCTTGTTCTCTATTGTACACTCACTAGCCTCTTACCTCCAAGGTTAAGCCTTCCTAAAAGTTGTGCGATGATCTTGCCTCTTTTTTTATCACTAAAATTGAAGTGATCTGTTCTAAAATCGCGAAATCACCTGCGATAATGACTCCAGACGCCATCATGTCCTTACCTGTTCCCCTTGTTGATTCCTCAGCCAATTGGTCTACCTTCCCACTTTTTACCAAGGCAGAGGTCCTAGCGGCTATCTTGAAAATTAAATCATCCTCTTTTCCGGGGATGCTATTCCCACCACCATTATGAAGAAGATCGCCCCAGACCTGCTAGCAGACATTACTGCGACCATAAATAACTCCTGCCAGTCAGGACTGGTTCCTTCAGAGCTGAAATCTGAGAGGGTTATCCCCCTTCTAAAGAAGCCCACACTTGATCCCACAGTCCCTGCTAATTTCCGCCCCATCTCTCTGCTTCCTTTCTTGTCCAAACTTCTGGAATCTATTATCACTCCCCTTTTATCCTCTTTTCTGGAATCTTCTAAAATCTTCAACCCTGCCCAGTCTGGTTTTAGGCCAGGGACAGGTGCCGAAAGTGTGCTAGTTTCTGTACAAGATGACATGTCCAGGCAAGTTGATGCAGGCGGAGTCGTGCTTTGATTCTGCTAGATCTGTCAGCCGCGTTTGACACGGTCGATCATCCCATCCTACTCTCACGCCTAGCTTTGATCGGGATATCTGGTCCAGTCCTTGCGTGGTTTACCTCCTTTCTCTCAGGCCGTACACAAACTCTTGTATTGCCCCCTTTTCTCTCCTCTTCTTGCCCCCTCACCTGCGGTGTCCCACAGGGATCTTCACTTTCCCCGATTCTGTTCAATATCTATATATGGGCATTGGTCTGCCTTATCCGCTCTTACGGCTTCAACTGCTACTCTTATGCTGGCGACACTCAAATCCTGATCCGACTAGACCAATATCAGACTGAGGTCTCGCAATGCCTTCATGACTGTTTGAAAACTGTCGGTGACTGAATGGACCACAATTGGCTCAAACTTAATGGTGATAAAACTGAGGTAATGGTGGTTGGCTGTCCTCCGGACTCCTCAATGTGGACCTCTGCTTTCTGGCCCACCTCTCTAGGTCCTCTTCCTAGTCCAGTTAGTACATTGAAAAACCTGGGTGTCATTCTTTCTGCCTCCCTTTTTATGTCCAACCAAGTGACTGCTGTGTGCCAAGCTACCCCCATCAGATCAGGATCCTTACGAGAGTGTTACCCATGATACCGGAAGCCATCCGCCCTCCCGTGGTGGCTGCGTTAGTCCTCTCGTGCTTGGACTACTGTAACTCTGTCACAACCGATAGGCCTTATACAGCGGCTTCATCGCATGCAGAACCTGGCTGCCAGGCTAGCCACTGGTACTCCCTATGGAATTCACATCTCTCCAGTGCTCCGCCGACTTCACTGGCTCCCGGTTGACCAGCGTGTCCATTTTAAGTCGCTGTGTATTGTCCACAGGGTGGTCCACGGCCAAGGAGCTGAGTTTCTGCAATCAAAATTCTCTTGTTACATTCCTGAACGTGACTTACGCTCCTCCACTACCAACCTCCTTGCTGTTCCGAGGTTTAACCGTGAAAGGTTTGGCAGCAGGGCCTTCTCCATTGCAGCTGCTAAACTCTGGAACAATCTCCCACCGCCACTAAGAAGTGCTTCCAACCATCTTGGTTTCAGAAGAGCCCTTAAGACCACCCTGTTCTAGCTCTCCATTCTCTTCTGCCTCTCCTTCCGCGAGTAGCTTTCCTCTCTAGCGCCATGATGCCCTCGGGCGACCGTGTGCTTTATAAGTTCAGTTAACATAACATAACATAACATAACATCTGTCAGGGCTCCCAAGTGCATGGTTCCATGTCGCATGCCTGCGGGTCATGGTCAGGGGTGATGGGCTGGCTGTGGGTCATGGTCTGGGGTGATGGGCTGCCTGTGGGGCATGGTTTGGGGTGATGGGCTGGTTGCGGGTCATGGTCTGGGGTGATGGGCTGCCTGCGGGGCATGGCCTGGGGTGATGGGCTGGCTGCCGGGCATGGTCTGGGGTGATGGACTGCCTGTGGGGCATGCCAAGGGGTGTAGGGTGGTTCCCTGTGGTGTGGGCTGCCTGCGGGGCATGGCGAGGGTCTCACCCAGGAGGGCCTACACTGCCAAATCGCATGTGAAACTCCCCGTGCACCCCAGAATATGCGCACCCCGCTCGCACCAGGACAATCACGTGTACAACTCCCCACGCACCCCCGGAATACGTGTACCCTGCTCGTGCCAGGCCAATCGCGTGTGAAACTCCCTGCACACTCTCAGAAGACGCGTACCCCACTTGCGCCAGGCCAATCGTGTCTGAAACTCCACGTGTACCCGCGGAATACGTGTACCCCTCTCGCACCAGGACAATCACGTGTGAGACTCCCTGCGCACCCCCGGAATACGTGTACCCTAATCGCGCCAGGCCAATCACATGCAAAATTCCACATGCACCCTCGGAATACGTGTACCCCACTCGTGCCATGCCAATCGCATGTGAAACTCCATGCGCACCCCCAGAATACACATACCCGCTCGCGCCAGGCCAATCACATGTGAAACTCCACACACACGCCCAGAATACGCGTACGCCGCTATCGCGAGGACAATCGCATGTAGAACTCCCTGCGCACCCTGGAATATGCATAACCTGCTTGTGCCAGGCCAATCGCGTGTGAAACTCCATGCGCACGCCCAGAATACGCATACCCTGCTTGCGCCAGGCCAATCGTGTGTGAAACTCCACGTGTACCCGCGCAATACGCGTACCCCTCTTGCACCAGGACAATCACGTGTGAGACTCCCTGCGCTCCCCCGGAATATGTGTACCCCACTCGCGCCAGGCCAATCGAAAGCGAAATTCCACACGCACCCTCGGAATACGCGTACCCCACTCGTGCCACGCCAATCGCATGTGAAACTCCACGCATGCCCCCGGAATACGCATACCCCGCTCGCGCCAGGACAATCACATGTGAAACTCCACACGCATCCCCGGAATATGCATAGCCCGCTCACGCAAGGCCAACCGTGTGTGAAACTCCACACGCACCACTGAAATACGTGTACCCCGCTCGAGCCAGGCCAATCGCGTGTGAAACTCTACGCAAACCCCCGGAATATGCGTACCCATATGCGTACCCTGCTCACGCCTGGACAATCGCTTGTAGAACTCTCTGCGCACCCGCGGAATACGCCTACCCTGCTTGTGCCAGGCCAATTGCGTGTGAAACTCCACGCACACCCCAGGAATATGCGCAGGCAGCCCATCCACCCTCCCAAGACCCCGCAGGCAGCCCATCCACCCTGACCATACCCCACAAGCAGCCCATCACCCCAGACCATGACCCGCAGGCAGCTCATCATCCCTGATTATGACCCGCAAGCAGCCCACACCACAGTGGGGACATTTTCCACGCAATTTGCCTGGCGCAGGCAGAGTACACGTATTCAAGGGGGTGCACAGTTGATTTCCACAAGTTTTGGCTGCAAGGAGCGTGGTACGCATATCGAAGGGAGTGCGCAAAGAGATTTTCACGCGTTTTGGCTGCCGCAAGCGGCGTACCCGTATTCAAGAGGGTGCGCGAGTACATTTTCATGTGTTTTGGCTGCCTTGAGTGGGGTACGCATAGTTTTTCATGCAATTACAGTGTAGTGGGCCTGTCAGCTGGTCCAGGGTTAGCACGGCCCTTTGCACCGTATTGGGGATTTCGATGGCTTTTCCTTGCTCAAGGGGCGTTCTTGGGGGCGTAACTGGCGCTGCGGGATGTTTGCTGTGCCACGGCTCAAAATGGCTTGGGAAATCCATGAATACGCGGTGCGCCATAATTCTGTTTAGCGCACACGGTTGGCGCACGCTCCCTCTCTGTGCTGCCCGCATGCACTGCTTCTGCGCTGAATACTATGAATTACCTCACAAATATTATTTCACACAGGGGAGTTCAAAGTAATAATGAGCAAAGGGTGATCCCTGTTATGAACTGTAAGGGATCAAGAGGAAGACTTGACTGCAGAGGCATGTTAAGTGATGGTTATAGACTTTATTGTCAAAATAATAAGAGGAGTGGGGAATTCCTATCTGCCCCTAGCACTATGAGGAGCTTCCCAGCCTCAACAAAACTAATGATAGTCTGTGTCAGGATGTTAATTAAATAAAGCATCCCCAGTCCTGTGTCCAAAACCCTGAAATTACCCTTATATGCCAAACTAAATAAATACAAGGTGAAAAAGGGGATTTTCAGACATATAAACTTTTAGCTTGTCCTTGAAGTTTTAAACATAAGGTTCTAAAGTGCAGAAATGAAAACGGAATAATGTTCCACCAGGAAAGTGGGTTTTCCATCCGCTAGCTAGTGGCTTTAAATATTGTTTTATACAGTTCCAATGTATCCAAGGGGGAAGACTCTTCCCTTGAATCTTATCCACAATATGCATTACCACGATTCCAAAAAGGTGTTCTGATCCATGAGCTTTCCTTGCGTCTTCTTCTCTCCCTGGTCTACTCGCCTGGCAGGATATTTTAGCTTCTGCTATTAAAGGGCTATGGGCTTTCCCTTTGATCAATGTACTACACTTTCACTCTGGGGTTTTTAACCAATGTGTTTCTTCTCACTTGTTCTTTCACTTCTCTTTTCACTCCTGGTTTACTCTTGTGCCAGGGTGTCATACTTTTAGTATTTGGGTTTGAGCCCCAGACTCACTGGGTGCCTTGTTCATTATCCTGCCATGGCTTCTTCACTTTCTTTTCATTCTTTCCTGCAACCAAGAAATAACACTTGTTCAGTGTTGGATACATGACCTTCTTGTTACAATATTTGTGTCAATTGTGTTACTTGGGCTTTCAACACTGGTAATTTCTACAGCATTTTTCCCTAATTTCATATAAATTATATTGCTTTTATTTAGGCTATGCAGTTCACAATTCCCACAGGGAAGGGGATGATCGCTCTTCCCCAAATGTCCTCACACTCCACATTTTGCTTCCACTCTTGACCTGGTATACTCTCCTGCCAGGATGTTACTGTTTCAACCAGTTCAAGTTTTATTTTTCCTCACTCCTGTGTGTGTGAGTCCAGCCTCACTGTTTGCCTGGTTTATTAACCTGGTAGGGCTTTTGTCTTCTCCAATTATTCTTTCTTGTATCCACAATATTTTATTTGTCCATATTGGGTCGCTGACTATCTTTTTCCAAAGTTCGTAACGCTCTCTTTCAGGTTTTGGGCTCCTGACCCCCTTTTCATCATTATTCACATTGACATTAACTCCTCTATTCATGCAGTGGGTTGCCAATTCTTTCTCAGTATTATTTGCAAAGATACCAATTTCCGCAAAGGCCTCACTTTGCCTTCCTTTTGCTATTTCTGTAACACAGCATTCACTCGCAAGCTCTCTGGTAACCCATTGTGGAAATTTTGCTAGAATTGTCACAAACAGTATAGCAGGATCCATGCCACATGGTAAATGCTTGACATTTGTCACACTGCTTACTTAATCCATCACTTGCTAGCAATATATCTCATCCCGCAGTAGATCACAGCAGTGGGCATAAATTGGTATCCTGTGGTATCCTGGAACATTGCTTTGCTGGCTAAACATCTAGATTCCCAAAATGAGGTGAATGTTATTAAAATCAATGATATTAAAATCTTTAACATAACATGTTTCCAAAAAACTGGCGTGTAATACACTGGAGGGATATACAAATGATATGGTACATGCAACCTAGCCAAACCATTAGATGGTGCAGCCTAGTGTTGGTTTATGCAAATGGTTTTCCTTAATGGCAAGATAACATTTTTGGTCACAAATTCTACTGACCTGCAAGGTCTGTGTGCAGAATTAGTGGGCAGTGTTATGCTCCTAATATGTAGTACCTACAACAGACTATGTGATCCAAATTTCATGGATACCCCGACCAAACAAACATTTGGTTGAAAATTGGATATATCTACAAACAAGTAAATCAACTTTATTAATTATGGGGATATCAATTTACAATTTGAACCCCTGTGTGAAATGTTAAATCTGGAAGAGGAAGACAACAATATATGGAATATTCCCCACCCAATGCCATCGGCCCATAAAAAACCATATACACACGCATTATCTGTGGCACAGATGTTTTCAGAATGGGTGTATGAACATGCAATGTCTGTTTAGAACCTGATATTCCACCATCTTTAATGTATCAAAGCAGTAGTACATTTAGTTCTATTAACTATACTTTAATCGACCTCCAAAATTGGAAATGCTCCACAACGTTGAACATTGTCAAGAAATGTGAATATATCCATAGACCGGTGTGTTTGACATTATATGCTAAAAGTAAGAGCAATCCGATTACAGAGATTGTCCAGGATCTGTGCCCTGCAAATAATAGGAAGAGGCTAAAATGGGAGGACATTGACATAAACAAAAATCTTCGGATAGCACACCAGACGATTCTCCCGCATTGGGAGAACTTTCTGGGTCTCTCTTGTGATGACCCTTGTGCTATACTAAATTCACATATTGCCATTTCCTCGACCCAAGTACCTTTCTTCATCAAATCTATGAAAACAATGTCTGTTTTACAAGCAACAAAAGAAAGCTGGTATGATGGAGGCTATAGGATGATTAAAGCAGAATTATTAAAGGCTCCAGAAACTAGTAATGTGGGAGATGATGAGGGGTAAAAATAATTAGAAAGGAGTATAAGACATCAATCAATCGAAGAGAACAAAACTCAACAATCATGTGAAACCTGGGTGGCCCAGAAAAAAGGCTGCTAATGATAAAGTTGCAAAGGCATTTTAGAAAATGGTTTGTCATGGCAATCAAGCTAACAAGAATCCCCTTCAAGTGGCAATTGCTGAACACATATGGTGTAGCCCCTTCTCGCCTCTTTATACAGATGACAGATCTGACTTTGTAACTCATTCTGAAGAAATCTTCACCCTTGTTGGCATTGACCTAGGCTTTAACTATACGTATTTTTTGTAGTTTTTGGTAGAATGGCGTTTTGACTTTAATTAATTTGTTTAGTTTATTCAACACTAAGATGAACAATTCTCTTTTCAAATGGAAAGCTTTTCTGATGATTGCTTCTACTGTTTTCTTTTGCAGAAAACACTTCACCATATGCCTGGATTCTAATTTCACGCTTCTCAAAAGATTTGTGAAGAGTCGAGAGTTTAACATTTTTTTATGAATATTCGTATTCCTATTTCTAACAACTGAAGAAGTTCCTGTTCCTATTTTCTTTAAAAAGTTGTTTTTTACTCTACAGTATATTGGTAAAGTTTTCCTATTATCAGGGTGACTTGAAATGTGCTTTGTTCCTTACACTTCATAGGTTCACATGTCTTCTGCCTCAGTTTGGACTTGTTCAAATCTGTAACAGGCATTTGTACATTATCCTCAGAACACATGTGAACAAAACATGAAAGATCAGCATCAACATTATCAAGTTTCAGCTGAGTCCTAGTATATAGTGTGAGAAAAAGAGCTGCATCAAAAAAGGTAGAATTTCCATGTGCTGTAAAAGTACATTTGCTAAATATAAAGAAGATAATGCTTTACAAGGCAACACTCAACCCAAATTTGTAAATGTACACAGAGCAGTGCTGTTTGCACATTTACAAAGGTTAATGATTCTCAGTAGAAAGCATGACCATATAATGAGACTTATCTGGTTGCAGAAAGTTAGGTTTTCAACACAGTATTTAAGAGGGGGAACATATGTCCTAAGAAACACAGGAATCAAATACAATTTGGTTGACTAAGAAAAAAATAAACTATTTACTGGTATGTAAGCAACTGAAGGATCAGAATTAGGTTTGCTAAAGCAGCACCACATTTTAGATGTATGCTGCAGAAGCCTGTGTATGCCAGTGCCACTCAGAACCCGTAACTGCCTATAGATCAGTACTTCATGAAACTGGACTGGTTAGAGAAATCTAGGTTTTAAAAAGCTAGAGGGTATTTACCGAAGGATAAATATTTTGTAACAGATACAGGTTTTCAAGTACAAATTTGCTCTGTAGGAGCAAAAACGCAGGTTATTGTTATGCGGGTAATTCGTTAGGTTTCAATAGAAAACTAAAAATGCCCACAGAGCAGTACTGTGCAGCTATTTATATGTGTTCATTTCATTGGGGAGGGAAAAGAGCATTTGCTACAAACCATTGTTTTCAGAGACTTCAAGTTGCAGCAGAGTCCAAGAATATAGTTGAAAGGTAGGATTTGCATGTGGTGCAAAATCACATTTCCTAAATGTAAAGAAGTTAATGCTTTACTCGACAAGACTCACCCCAAAGCTTTAGACAGGATTACATCTCAATGCCAAACTACTAAGTAAACTTATTTTCCTACCACAATAACATTAACATGAATAATTGCTTGCTCTGATAGGCAGTCAAACATTCTCTTTAAAAAAAAAAGAAAGTCATCAGAAAACCCTTCACAAAAAATGCATTTCTACTGCTCAGTGAGCATGTAAAGATGTTAGATGTAATTAGCACACTCACGGCCTCATCACGAGTTGTGTGGTAACCCTTAAATGTGCGATAACCCTTAAATGCGGCAGTGACGCCATTACCGCCGCATTTAAGGGTCCACCCAATCACAAGTCTAGCATGCATTTACCCCCAGCTCAGAACGGGGGTAAACGCATCAGAAAATTCCCATTTTCTGGTGCAATTAGTGCCACGCTATTAGCATGGGCTAATTGTGCCAAAAATCCCCCATTGGGTCAAATGGACACAATGGGGAATAGGGATTTACAGTTACCGCCCAACCCTTGATACGGCTCTTATAGCGCCAGAACGGTTGGCAGTAACGCAATTAGAGCTGGCGGAATACTGCTGGGAATACCGCCGGGATACCACTCGACTCGTGATGAGGCCCTCAAGTCTATTTGCAGCATAAATTTAAATGTATATCCCACTTCGCCAAACCTAAATACCATTTTCTTTCAAATCAAATACCACCAGCATCTATTACAAACTCCTGTGACAAATGTTGCAAAACATTTTTAGATATTTAAATATTTTAGCTGAAGGTAAGCATTAGGCCTGCTGATTGCCTCCATTCACTCACCCCGTAGCATTGCCGCTTCCTGATTCCCCCACCGACCCTCTGGCCCACCTCGATTCCTGCCCTCTGCCCTGAATGGATGAAAACATCCACCTTGCTCTTGTGAGGGCCCAGGGCTGAAATCCGCTTCCCAAGATCATTTTAGTTGGCATCTTGAGGTAAGCGCCAGGGCTGCAGAGTTTGGCTGCTGAGTCTGGCAGTCACTGCATCACAAGAGCACAGGAGAGTGTGCGCTGACTTTTTTTTTCCTCGAGGTGTGTCTTTGCCTTATCTACCGGCAAATAGCGTGGAGTGCGGCAGCAGAGTTTGGCAGCTGAGAATGGCAGTTACTGCATCACGAGAGCATGGGAGAGTCTGCTCTCACTTTTACTTTTCCTGGAGGTGTGTCTTTGCCTTACCTACCGGCAAACTGCATAGAGCGCAGAAGGGGAGTTTGGCGGCTGAGTCTGGCAGTCACTGCAGTCTATGAAGGCTAAAATGGCTGAAAAGGCTGAAGGGGAACTTCTCCATAAAGGTAGGATTGTGGAGCTCTTAAGTGTTTGCCCCAACAGCATTATCATTATCATTAATATTTGTGGGCCAAGCAAAAATCCAAACACCTAGGCTTCCTAGACTTCTTGGGAATCACAAATGTGCTTTTAAATGGCCCATGCACAAGGTGAAAGGGAACATTGCATGACAATGCAATTTCTGCTGCGCCAATCTTGACTCCCAAAGGATCCTTTTTGAAATGCCGCGACGCGGATGCAAACAGTTTGAACAGTGCCCAGGAGGAACTCCTCGGCCAGGTTCCCCGCCTCCAGCCTTCAATTCTACACTCGAAGAGGGGGAGAAGGGGCCTTTCCTCCCATGTGATGGCAAAGCTGACCGTACAAGTGAAAGAGAGCAGGATCCCTCAACTAACTCTGCACTTGTTTCTCTCCCCCACTCCCACATCGGGTCCACGTCGCCTCTCGCTCCTCGTCCTGAGGGCTTGGGTCCTCAGCCCCTTCAACCACCCTCTCTCCCCAAACCCATTCATATGCCATTGGAACTTCGATAGGCAGAGAAGGATAATGAAAACTGGGAATACGAAGAAGTCGTGGAAAACCTAGAGGTGGTCTTCAAACGCCCTGACTCATCAGAGTATGCTGTATGGAGACCCCCAGGAACAGCTCTAAAACCAATGTCCCAGGGCTGCTGATTCCCCTCAGTGGTGACCCCTTAGCACCAACATGTGGCTTTGGAAGCTAGATTAGCTAAGGATATCACCAACTTGAGTTTCACCAGACAGACACAACGCAGTTTGAGTGACCTAGAAAGCTCATGTTGCTCAACACCAATGCCTTGGAATGCCCCAGTTCCCCTGAGAATGGGAACGAGCCCCGTAAACAGAAGAATCTACTATTGGAAGATGTGTTGGAGGCACCTCAGATGGCACAAGCACAGGGTTTGGTTACTTCTACATCAATAAAATCAACAATATCACCTTGTCTAAATGATAAGGTTGGCCCACCAACAGTAACGATGCAGGAATTGGTGCCTACAACAGCTGGTGCTCCCGCCCCCCCCCACACAGTCCAAATGAGGATTCAAATATTTCTTCTTCCTCCTCTTCAGACTCGGGAGACACCATCTCCTCAGAGAGATTAAGAGAGGATTGCCGACCATTGTCTGTGCCCGTGGGTGGGATTGATCATGTCCATTTACAGAATGTAATGATGGTGGTCCTCTTCATTACCATCAACCCTTTTGGTGGGAGAAAACTACTTTAATGCCAGGAATTCTAGACCTACTGAAATGGACGAGGAGTCACAGGAGAAGTTGTGGGCCAGAAGACACAGGAACAACCACCAAAATCCCTGCAACTAGTGGCCCAAGGATACATTTTCCGGTAAGGGGCACCTGGAGAAGGAAGATTGACGGCTATGTATAACGAAACCCGTGAACTTACACCCCTGAAAGCACTGTCGGGATATGGCCGAATGACGACACAGATCTCAAAGTCATCAGGTCAAACTAATACGGAATTTATACAGCCAAACATGAATGCATTGAAGCTTCCCACAAGGCTTGATAACCCAGTGTCAATGGCTCTTAGTATGTCTACAAGGGATCACGGCACAGCCTCTGGGAAACTGTACACTATTAAAAAAACAGGCAGCTTTCAGGAAGGTTGTAAACAGTTGCCCAAACAACTTAACCAAAGAAAATCCAAACACCTTTCAGTGCCTAAAAAGAGAAAATCAAATGGCTCAAGAGCTTTCTTGCGGAAGTTTATATTGATAGATGTCGATCACAGGGAAACAGATCCTCCAAAGGGTCCCACTAAAATGACTGCGACTCAAGGCCCAGCACTAGAGGCTATTGAAGGGCCGGACTCCAAAGATGAAAACCTGCACATACTGATGAATGCATCTAATTATTCAGATGGTTTAAATGAAGTTTCAGTGGGGACAAATGATCTGACTTTTGTGGTTGATAAATTGGGACCTGCCAATGGTGAACCACAGGTCGAAGGGGGCTCACCCCTCGATCCATACTTTGATATAAGAGAACAGCCTGTGAATGAGGTAGAGGGATTCTGCCTCTTCCACACACTGGTACTAAGAAGGAACCTATTGTAAAAACAGTTGCAACGAGATAGCAACTTGCATCTGGAGCCATTGATGTGTAAAAAAAGAGGCCATTTGAGAGATGAGGGGAATCCCCAGGTCCCAACTAAGTCCCATGCCCGTGCCAGACATACTGGGTGTACAGGCTATCACGCCAAGCCCGCACACCATGTCTCCTCAACGAGGTTGGACTACACATTGGAATTACAGGGACAGCATATCAGATCCTGCCACTGCAGCACCACTGCACCTGTCTTCTACCCCATGGCACACGTACGTGACCTTGAATAAGGCGCTCAGTACTACTGATGCTAAGAAACACTGCAGGGCACTGGCCCTTTACTCGTTTGCCTATGGCCATAATGCGGGATACGTACGAGAACTAGAATAAGGCACCCAATAATCAGACGCTAAGAAACATTGCAGGTCCCTGGACCCACATTCTTTTTCCTGTGGGCTTAATGCCTCCCACAAGCATCCACTGAACAACGAGACCCACAGTCCCCCCTGTACTGACGAAGGCCCCTACAAGAGCATTGCTTCATTATAGTCCCCACAAAAGGCTGAAACATTGTGGTGTTGACATCATTTTTTGAATCACAGTGCTACGAATGGTTTCACTGTATATATGTATTGTTCATTATATGAACCTATTGCAATTGTCTACGTGAGATGACTCCTGTCTTGTGTATGTATCGACAGCAGAATTTGTACTATGTTGACTCTATGTACCAATGTGCAAGGAATTTAACTTGCTTTTTGTTTTGTTCTGCAATTTGTATTGCTCTATCTGTATAATCTGGTGTTCTGCATTATACAATAACAAATCAACATGTATTAAAGCTACCAATCATAAAAATAACTATTTATACAATTCAGGTGTGGTACTTATATATTCTGTGATTTGAAAATGGGCATTGAGGGGGGATGCTGGTCGCACTTATCCGTTCACCTGTACCTGATGATTATATAGCCCTCCTGGGCAGAATAGGGTCACCACCAGGAGCCCGTCTTTCAACTATTTCAAGCAGTAAACGAATCTACCTATGATGCCGGAGACACTGTGCATGCAATTTTCTGCATGGAAGGACTATGCACATCCGCACCACCTACACCAATGGTATGGAGCGACCTCTACTTAATACCATTCTACATCACATTCCCAACCAGCCTAATGACTGGAAAGGAAATACTCCATACCAGCATGAAAAGAAACTGGAAGAACCTAGAGCTAGAGGACCTAACAAATCTTCTAGACTCGACCCTCCCAAGCGAAACCAAACCCACCCAAACAACCATAGACACGGCAGAAGAGGCACTCAACAATTGAATCACCAAGGCCCTTGACCAACTGGCACCAGCTAAAACATTCAAAGCAACACCAAAAAAAACTGGCAGCAAAACTAAAAAACAGCAACCCAAAAATGGAAAAAAAATTGAGAGAATACACTTGACAAGACAAAATAAAATACCAAAGACAACCTAAACTATACAGATCAACAGACCTCAAAGAAAAAAGGTTCTGCTATGCCACTAGAATAGAATCAGCAAACAATCCACAGAAAGAACTCTTCAAAATCATTAAAGAGATAAAAACCCCTTCTTCTTGTGAGAATTCCATCACCCCGACGAAAGCACTTTGTGACAACATTACCAACCACCTGAGAACAGAAATAGATGCAATCCAGGAGACCATCAACCTAGCTAAGGTAAATACATCCACGACTGCCGAACCACAGACACCAGTGAATCACAGACTACAGCATAAGTCACCTGCCTAGAACCAATCACAGAAGAAACCTTTACAGCACTGGTCAAGGACACCAACCTTGCAAGTTACTCAAGGGACCGCCTGACATCTTCAAAGGAATCCTCAGTCACAGAACCCTGAAGATCTGAGCAACTACAGACTGATAACCAACCTGCCCTACCCAGCAAAGATCCTTGAGAACCATGTGTAGAAAATCCTTCTTAAATATGTCGAAACAAATGGAATACTCGACAAGTCACAAGTTGGCTTCAGACCAATGAGAGGAACAAAATCAGCACTTCTATCGATATGGGACGACCTGAAAATAAATGCAGACGACAATGCCCAATCGTCCCTCATACTATTGGACATATTAGCGTCTTTTGACACAATCATCCATGAAATACTCATAAAAAGATTGAAGGAGTGTGCCATACACGAATTCTCATTTACCTCATTCCAAACAAATGAACCAAAAGAATCCACTTACCACCGTTCACCTTAAACACCAAAAATATATTCTGCAGAGTCCCACAAGATCCAGCCTCTCCCGCTCAACATCTACATGTGCCATTGATGAAAATCATTCCAGCCCACAGATTTACCGCCTACAACTACGTGGACAGCACTCAACTGATTGCGAAAACAAACAAAACCCAGAAACAAAATAACAGCCTCGAAAACTGACTCCCAGACATCTACAATTGGATGACAACAAACAACCTTAAACTGAACCTTTCAAAAATGGAAATAATGCTCTCACCCTCAGGATTCGACAGATGGAACCCACAACTGTACTAGCCGATTGGCATGGGAATGCAACCAGAGACTACCGATGTACTAGATAACCTAGGAATACTCATGGACAACAGACTATCACTGGAACCGCAAGTCAATGCAATCACCAAAAAATTCTTCTTCCTTCTATAACTGATCCACTGCCTCTGGGACATCAAGAGCACACCCAGAGTAGATCTGAGGTATTGATGGTCATCCCTCAGGGACTCCTTGTGTGCCTCTGCGTGAGCAGCAAGTGCTTGACGCGGAGACACCATTTCAGCCCGGCGTGCCCTGCCTGAGGCCGCCATGCCCAGTCTGAGTGAGCGGGCTGTGGACTGTGCTGCCCGCTGCTGGAGCACCACCTGCCTGGCAGGAGGGATACGGATTGGGCCACACGTTCCATGCTCTGAGTGATCTTATCAATTGCTGCCCCCTGTTGTTCTGAATTGACACACATGGCTCGCTCCCACTTAGTATACCCCGGTGGCGCACGGCCACTGCCTTGCCGGGCTTGACACCAGTGGGGCCGAAGGAGCCGCAGTCCTCACTGGGTTGGCACCACCCACGGCTGCAGGACTACATCCCTCCATCGAACGTGATGCCCCAGGCACATCATCAACTTGTGTGGAATGTGACTGTGTGTCCTGATCCACCACAGTCGGAGGTTCCAACACTGCCTGGCTCCTCAGTGCAGGTGTCACGGACAGAAGATCGTCCGCATCAGAATCACTCACCGTCGACAAATGGACATGACGCGCATCCAACACAACATTGACATCAGAATGATCATCCGGGCTAGACTCATTGCCAGCCCTAGACACGATGGTCTGGAGCACAAGTGGGTTCTCGTGGCCTACCACCCCACAACCCCTACTTGTGCCAGGTTGCTGGTGTAATACCAACCCTGTGTCTGGATTGACATCACCATCCTCTGGCTCCATTGCATCATCATCTGCAATGAGGAAAAAAGAAACATGAGTACACATGTCAGAAGCACATAACTCACACACACATAGATATCACATTGACAGCCAACACATGAAGCAGACATGTCAGAAACAACTGAAATTCTGGAATGCATCCAGTGGCATTGATATGCAAACACATCCCAAAAACTGAAATGAATGTGTCTAAATATCAAAGCCTACACATGTACAGAATGTAGTATATCACCTCCATCACACACCACCTCTGTCAGGCACATGTCACAGGCAGAAAAGACTGATGGCAACAAAGAGATGGCACATACCATAAGCATGTCTGAACTACAAAATGCCCACAGATGCAAGTGAATCCAAACACACAATGACACATGTAATATGCATGTACACATGCATCACTAATCCATCACCAATATAGCTTCATCCATCTGAAGCTCGACCCGTACCGGGCCTCGTGGGCCATGTACACATAGTGAATTTCACAAGCAAAGTAAGGTCCTGCAACCAGGCATGAGGGACCATAACACACAGTACGGTCTGAGCTGCCGTCCATGAAGCCTCCAGAACACCCCTCAGGGCCTGATTGAGCACATTGTGCTATTAATGTGCCTTAAACCATTGTTCAGTGTGTCAAACCATCATGACCAGGACCCAGCAGATTAGCTATGTGGGCCTGGACGTACACATACTGCACCACAGTGCACCTTCAGGATTGTGCCAGTTGAATATAACCGGCGCAATGATGAAATCCAGCAGCATTGACGTTAATTAACTACATTTTAGGCATTCAACAAAAAAGCTGGAGAGAACATATGTGTAAATGAACACCTTCACACACACATGAGTGAGTAGCTGCAAGTTGCACTACACGACGTTGAAGATGCTTGCATATGTACATGTGAAAGTGTTCAAGAAAGCCCTTGTCCATATACACCTGTATTGTGATTATGAACAGCAACCTATACTGCAAAGCAAGCAGCTACAACGCTGCTTGCTTCGATGTATGTGAAAGTGTACACGTACACACTGACGGCAGCTCCACAGTCATTACAACCCAATAGGCAAGCTACAATCAATCTGCGGCCTATACCAGCTGGTATAGGCCGCAGATTGACCAATCAACTTTGCTAAACACCCACTAGGGTGTTCCAATACTGAGTACATGTGTCACAGGATGCACCTGTGCCCGTGGCTTTCATGACAGTGAAGGGATGACAATCTGACCATACATGCCAGGTCACTTTGACATTGCAGCAGTGAGTAGGCATGTAGAATGGTGTAACACGGCTCAGAAGTGGGTTGGTGCAGTGCAGAACATGTGTATGCTACCGACTAGCTACATGAACAAGTACAGTATGATGTCAATCAATTAACATGAAGGCAGTGTAAGGGCAAATTCAGGCATCACGTGCAATTTGCATGCAATGGTTCGTATGGCTACTGGCAACTCCCCCCCTCCCTTAGTGGAAATGCAGGGAGGCATTGCATGGCAACGAAAGGTTGACCAGAGAACTGTGTAGTGGCAGACAGTGTTGACTTGCGTCAATTGCATCATCTGAGTCAACTGACAACACAGCAGATGAGAATGGGACAGTGAGCAGGACACATGATGAACCCTCAGTAGTACACCCGTTTGTGCAGAAGGCACTACACCAGTTGAACAGAGTCAGGGGGCCAGAAACAGGTGGAGCCCTGTGCCCCACACAGACTATGACACCCTAAATATGTGCGTGATGCAGGACTGAGCCAGAGTGGGCATGGAATGTATGATCAAATGCCATTAAATGTATGTCATCCTGGACACGTGCTACAATGATCATCCTGCCAAGGACACATAGGGGCATGCATGGAATGCACATGGCGCATGAATGGGCACTCATGTCCTTGCGGAGCATCTGCCATCTGCACAGTCCAAGTGAGACACCCTGCATCAAGGACAAAGGATGTCCCCACTATATGTGTCTGGCAGGTTGTCACAGGGAAGTGTGCATGTACACAGGAGCATTGAACAGGTAATTGCAGTAGTCCAACATGATAGCCACCAGTGTCATGGTAAAATTGGGGTGCAGGGGGGTGGAGGGGAAGGGGGCATGCCTACATGGAGTACCTGCATGCAGGCAGAACACACATGCACGTCAGTTATGCAATGACACAGTCCCCGTGCTGAGTGGAAAGACACCCCAGGCTACATGCAGAAGGGCCAGTGAGCTGGGACATGGATCGGAGGGGCAGCCGGGTGACTAGCATGTGAGTAGGGTGCAAGTGTGGTGATGAGGACTGCCCCGTCTGCTCCACATGTCCAGCATGCTGCACAGCAGGCACGCATCAGTGAAGCATTGCATGACTCCCACATGAGAACGATGTACACACAGCATGTAGTGGCAGTCAAGCACAACACATCACACAAGCAAACCACACATGGTCTGGACAAACATGCAACAACACTCACTGGACTGGGCATCAAAGTCCAGCATCTCTCCCACTCCTTCGTACAATTCTGCCAGTATGAATTCCACAGCGATTGACTCGTTCGAAGTGAGATCTTCCTCCTCAGGTGGTTGCCCACTGCCAGTCACCAGAGTCATGATATAATTAGAGGCACACTTTAACTTAGCAGAACATCAGAGGTCATCCCAATGCTTTTTGCATGCCTGAGCTGTGCGCACCTCATGTCCGATTTCACTAACACCCTTCACAACATGCTTCCAGTGGGACAAACGCTGGGCAACTGTAGTGTGACAATTCGGGCCCACTAGCATATCATGGTCGTGTCCTGACACATAGTCCACAAGGAAGTCTAGTTCCTGCTTTCAGAAAGGCTTCTTCCTCAACCTGCCGGAGGCCGGAGCCATGTCTGAGTTCCCAGCCTCTGCTGCAGATGCAACCTTCCTCCTCTTGGGCAGTTGTCCGGACCCTGACTGGCAAATGCCGCCCTGATCAGTAGGGGCAGTGGCGCTGGTGGATTGAACCGAGGGAGTGGCAGGTAGAACAAGGACGGAAGCCCCGACTTGTGTCAGTGGCTGCTGGGTGCCCTTGACTTGACCCTGTGCAGCAACATCTGCTGTGCTAAGGTCATTGACTGGGACTGCCCTAGATGGCAGACTCACAGCCGGGGTGGTGTCGGCTGCATCTGCCCATGCACTTGCCAACACCCGGCTGCTTGGGGCAGCAGATCACAATACTGCCCCAGGGACATGTGCCTCGGCCATGGCAGCCCTGCGTGCCCTTACCATGTGCCTCCTGACCTCCTGGAAATCATCCTGGGACTCTTCAGGTGCCAACACAGCATGCGCTGGCTGACCCTGAGCCTGGGTGGTGGTGTCCACAGCTGCACCTGCAGCTACCACTACCCTTGGGCCCATGGCAGTCGATGAAACAGACTACCGGGTCACATGGGCGCCAGTGCCAGATGCAAGAGCTACATCTCCCAGAACCAAAGGGGGTGGTGGCATGACTGCACCAAGACGTGGCACAACATTGTGCTGAAGTGGCACACCCCTGCCTCTTCCCCCTCTTCAGCCACCCTGTACACCCTGGAGTCCCCTATTCCCTGGTCACCCCTGCCACGTCCCTGACCATGCCCTCCATGTGGAGTACGCCCAGCTGAGGCACCCGTCACCTTTCGTGGCCTCCCAACCATGGCACAGATGTAGTAGTGCCAGCACAAATGTAGTAGTGCCAATGGGAGGTGTACACGACAATTGTCCTGGGTAATTGGGGTAAAGGGGGTGGGGTACAAGATGTTATCAGCACCCCTGTGCACCTACAAGGCTGTATGTGACCCTGGTGATAAAGTGATGGGTCACACAACGCTCAGGCCCCCCAAAACTGCAGTAAAACCATGCACGCAACCCCCGGTAGCCCACATGTGTGGAATTAACCCCCCGCAGTACGCAGTGGCAGCCAGGGACACGAAAAACAAATACGCGTGGGACACGCAGGCTACTATGACCTCGAAAACAGGTACGCAATACACAGGGGGACCCGCAGTGGGGAAAAAAACATGCGTGACTCACCCTATGACTAGCGTGGTAATGAAAAACATGCATAGCCAATACCCTCGCCAACAGAAGAGATATGTCCTTGATCTGCTGTGAAGTTGTGATGGCGCGTGAAACAACCAGAAGTAGCAACACACGCTTCGGTCTCCACGAAAGGCACGTACAGTGAACTGCTGGCCCTGCTCACCTTTAACCCGTGCTGAGGGAAATGCCTGAGCGTGTCACGTCACTTACGCGCTTAGGCCCTTTCCTCGAATTACATGCATTAACACGCAGACGTGCTGTTTTTTCATGTGCTGAATCACTGTGCACCTGTGACGAGGGTACCGCCTGTGCGTATCATGTCACATACTCGTTTACGCGCTAAGGGCCTTTCCTCGAATTACACGCTGATGTGCTGTTTTTTCACATGCCAAATCTCTCCGTATCAAGCTGGCCACGCGACAACACATGGAAGACCACGCTCCTGCCAGAAGGCCATTTTCCTGCCCCCCACGGCCCTGAGCCAACTCCCACCAGCCATCTGCTGCTGCCTGCCTGCCTGTGGCCATGTGCCCTGCTGTTTGGTACCTGCACGTCAGCCATCTGCAGGGGTCCAGTTGCTGTGACCACACCTTCTGGAACAGAAGACTCCCGACTGCAGTTCCATCGCTCCACAGCCCAGCACCAGGACCCAGTTGTCCACACACACCTGCCTCGGGGGCTGCCATGTTGGGGCAAACACCATCAGAGACCACTGGCGACCCCTAGCCAGAGAGGCAGAGGGCTACCAGCTTCAGTGCCGCAGAAGTTGGTATTCCGGTGGAGCAAGTCCTGGTGCATTATGATGTCCTCTATGGAAGAAGACACGCCGACAAGGATGGACGGAAGAGGATCTGGCTGGATATCATGGTTGGCATCAACACGGAGGGGGTGGCAACCCGTGACATACAACACTTCCGTAAGCGTTGGGAGGCCTTCAGGTCCAGGGCCTTCAGGAATGCCCGGCGCCTCTTGGAAGCAGCGCATGCAGTGAGGCGCCGGGCCAACCTTACCACCAACGACATGAGGGTCCTGGAACGCATTAACCCAGAGCTTCACCGCCAGGTCCTCGATAGGGAGACTGGTCCGGAGTCGAGCGGTACTTGTTGGACGCAGTGCATGTTGAGGTGTGCCCGGAGTGTGCAGCTTGGGCATATTTCTGAAAAGTTCCAGGTATGGCTGTGTAGGTGCAGGGACATGAACGTGCTGCCTGTGAGTCCTGTCATGAGTGATGCACATCAATGGTGTATGTGTTCCAAAGCATGATGCACAACTTCATGTGGAGATGCACACATGTTGGTATTTCTGTGTATGTACTATGGCATGGTTGAAGTGTGACACATGGATGCATGTTACATCTTCATGTATGTGCATGGCATACATGTGCATGTGTGGGTTGCACATGTGCGACAGTGATACAACATGGATGCATGTGAGACGGACATGTATGAACCCGATTGGCAGATGTGACATAGTTGCAGATGATTGTTATGTTATGTTATGTTATGTTAAGGAATTTATTGGGGATATTGGACACCTGCAGGTGCCTGTCAATGGGGGTGGGTGGGGTGTGGGGGGACATGAGTCGGGTCCTGCTGTCAGGTGCCCGTCAATGGGGATGGGTGGGGGTGTGGGGGGACATGAGTCGGGGCATGCTGGCAGGTGCCCGTCAATGGGGGTGGGTGGGAGTGTGGGGGACATGAGTCGGGGCCTGCTGGCAGGTGCCCGTCAATGGGGATGGGTGGGGGTGTGGGGGGACATGAGCCGGTGCCTGTTGTCATGTTCCATTCTAGGTGGCGGTGGTTGCCGTGGATATGGCTACGCCACCATTGAAGCATTCCATCACATTTTGCGGCGTACGGTTGCAACGTCCTAGTCTTTCTCCACCATAGCCACCGCTGGGAGTACTTCCTTTCAGTATTCCCACCGGTCGGCGCGTTGCAACCGTCCTGCCAGCCTTTCTCGCTTTGCAGGTCAGACGCTACTTTTCTCACTCTTCCGTTTCGTACTGAAGCTCCTTTCTCTCCTCTCTATTTTTTGCTCCTCTTGCATTCCTCCTCGTTGCTTTCACTGCTCGCCCGTCCTCTCCATTTCTATTTCCATCCTCACACTCTTTCTCTCTCTCTCTTGCTCGGTCCTTTTCCGTTTCTTGCTTTCTGTTCCCTGGGAACTCTTCCTCATTATCAGTCTCTCTCTCTTCCCCGTTACGACTCTCTGCAGTCATACTCCTTACCTTCTTGGTATACCTACCTCCAGTCGGTGCCTCAATCACATGGTACTTAGGCTGCTGCTTACATTGTTTACAACTCATCAGATTGTTGTGTGTCCCTGCCCATTCCACTACGACCAGCAACGTTCGGATCACACAGTTTTTTTTTTCTGCCCAAGGGCTTTTTCCCCCTGTATTGCCTGTTCCCGGGGCTGAAGTCGTGGTGTGGTCCAGCATTAGATTCACCACAGCTTCTACCCATGTCAGGTCACTTGCTTCGAAGAAGGAGAAGGACTATCTGGCCACCTGGCAAGGCATTGAAGAGACAGACTCCAATTCCCCAGGTGAGAAGAGTGGTGCTTTGAGTGGGGAGATTGGATCCCTAGACTTAGGTCTGCAAGACCCCCACAAAGGGAATATTGGACACCTGCTGGCAGGTGCCCGTCAATGGGGGTGGGTGGCGTGTGGGGGGACATGAGTCGGGTCCTGCTGGCAGGTGCCCATCAATGGGGATGGGTGGAGGGTGTGGGGGGACATGAGTTGGGGCCTGCTGGCAGGTGCTTGTCAATGGGGGTGGGTGGGAGAGTGGGGGGACATGAGTCGGGGCCTGCTGGCAGGTGCCCGTCAATGGGTATGGGTGGGGGTGTGGGGGGACATGAGTCGGGGCCTGCTGGCAGGTGCCCATCAATGGGGGTGGGTTGGGGTGTGGGGGGACATGAGTCGGGGCCTGATGGCAGGTGCCCATCAATGGGGCTGGGTGGGAGGTGTGGGGGGACATGAGTAGGGGCCTGCTGGCAGGTTCCCATCAATGGGGGTGTTTGAGGGTGTGGGGGGACATGAGTGGGGGCCTGCTGGCAGGTGCCCATCAATGGGGATGAGTGGGGGGTGTGGGGGGACATGAGTCGGGGCTTGCTGGCAGGTGCCCGTCAATGGGGGTGGGTGGGGGTCTGGAGGGACATGAGTCGGGGCCTGCTGGCAGGTGCCCGTCAATGGAGGTGGGTGAGGATGTGGGGGGACATGAGTCGGGGCCTGCTGGCAGGTGCCTGTCAATGGGGTTGGGTGGGGGTGTGGGAGGACATGAGTCGGGGCCTGCTGGCAGGTGCCCGGACATGAGTCGGGGCCTGCTGGCAGGTGCCCATCAATGGGGTGAGGGTGTGCGAGGACATGTGTCGGGGCTCCCGAGTGCATGCTGCCATGTGGGTTGCCTGTGGGGCATGGTCTGGGGTGATGGGCTGCCTGTGGGACATGGTCTGTGGTGATGGGCTGCCTGCAGGGCATGGGGAGGGGGCAAACCCAAGAGGGCACACACTGCCCAATTGCATGTGAAAGTCCACGCGCACCCCTCGGAATACGCATAGCCCGCTGGTGCCACAACAACGTGTGTGAAAGTCCACGCACACCCTCGGAATACACGTGGGCCAGCGGAATTGCATGTGAAAGTCTGCGCGCACCCCTCGGAATACACATACACCACTTGCGCCAGCGAAATCGCGTTTGAAAGTCCATGCGCACCCCCGGAATATGACCAGGCAGCCCATCCACCCTCCCCTGGCCCGCAGGCAGCCCATCACCCCTGTCCATGGCTGGCAGGCAGCCCATCACCCCAGTCCATGGGCCACAGGCAGCCCATCACCCCAGTCCATGGCCCGCAGGCAGCCCATTGAAGGATCAAAATAATCTGTCTCTGTGATGTTCCTATAGATGCTTTATCAATTTTCTTTTAACAAACATAAAATATCCTGTACTCACAATCAAAAATATTGGTCCACATTCCATACCCATAGCTCCACTTTCAAAAACGTATTCCAAAATTCTGTTGTGTTACCAAAAACATCTATTAAGCTTCCCACTAACTTTGCTAATTTCTTCCACATCACTGTTTCATACATTCTTACAATAACGTAAATTCATTCTCAGCTACTGCTTCACATCTTCGCTCCATGCCTTTGCCATTCACCAAAAACAATGTATACCTCAACTAACAATAACTGTATGGATGCACTCCTCAGCAACTACAGCTGATAATGATGCACTTCTTTTCCAGTAGAATGTAAAATGTATGCCACCATCCAATAACAATACATCATTCAAAATGTAGCTTAGAACAAACAAAAGAAATAATCACTTCAAACATCTATTGTAATTTGAGATAATTGTTACACTTAAAATGTTCCTCTATAAGCGTGGCTATTGTGGTCAAACTTGTGGCTACCATAGGAGTCATAGCTGCAGCTAGAGCAGCCAATACATGAAGTCCCATTGGTTTGTTGATAGCCGTGACTATAAACTAGCCACTTCTATCCTTGGGTATGCGTACATTTTTACATATTCGTAAACACATATGTGCAGACATTTCTAAGTTCAAATGATATCACGCAAGAGGTGAAGAGAGGGAAAAATGATGTTGTGTGAAATGTGTTTATTCTGCATAAATTGAACGCTGTTTGCAGCTATAGGCACATGTATACCCACAGCGACCACAACAAAGTTATAGCTGTGGCTAGAACAGACAGCCCGCAAAAATACACAACCCCCCATCGGCTTGCTGCTACTGCGGGTATAAACACCACGCTTGTAGCTGCAGGTGTATGTACATTTTTACATACTGAAAGACACATATGTATAGAGGTTTCAAACTTCAAGTGACATCAAGCTAAAGGTGGGGAGGTGGAACAAGAATGGTATGGGAAATTATAGGCTCTATCATCCATGAAATTGAAAGAGCTTTGTGTCTTAACACACGCGGCTGCCACAGACGTTATAACCGCCTTTAGAGCATTCTGCCAAAATACGCGATGTTCCATTGGCTTGTCACATACCTGCGGGTATACAGATCCATTACATAGCCGCAGGCATAACAGAAACCCATGAGCGAATTGTATGTGCCTCAGAAAAATATACTGTGCATACAAAGGGATGTCAAAGGAGCATCAAGGGGAGGGAAGGAATGCTTTTTTGAGTGTAGAGCGGGAGTAGAGGGACACAGTGCCATGTAGGTGTGTAGAGAGGAAAAAGGCCCCCTTTTTTAATGATTTTTTCTATACCCGTGGCTACTCGGCAGGGTACCAACTATAACTGCGGCTATACTAAAACATTGACAAACACTGTTTAAAATTAATTATACAATGAAAATTAATCCATTAATACAGTCTGTGTTATTTTCTATTTCCATAACTCAAAGGTTGGTCCTGAAAAGGGACGTTTTGTCAGAGAGGAAAATAGCAAGGTGCAACAGTCTCTGCATTTGAATTGGTCCATATAGTTTTCACTTATACAATGGGCCTCATTCTACGTTTGCCAGTCCAAAACCAAGGGTGCCCGTAAGGTCACTGGCACCCTTGTTTCTGGACCGGCAAACTGTGAGTTTGCCTGCCATGGCCGGTTTGCCCGACAGGTGTGACCCTGCCCGGCGCAGCGGCCATCATAGGCAAACACTTCATGTAAGCGGCAGCACCATTAGAAACAGTGCCGACGCTTCTGTTTCCCCACTCCCATAGAGTCCTAGCAGACTCTATGGGAATGGGGATTTACAAATTACTGGTGCCTGACTTCCCGCGCCGCTGAACTCGTAATAAGCCGATGGCACCGGGAAGGCAGGTGCTGGTAAATTATTACGAGCCTGACGGCAACCCACGGGTAGCACTGGTAGGGTTACTACTGGACTCGTAATGAAGCCCAATGACAATGTCTTATTAGTTCAATAGCTGAAGAGCACCTGAAGTACTTGACATCCTAATGGCTACTTGTCACTGTACAAACAGAACAGTACAGAACCTTCTTTGAAATGGTATCACGTTTTAGTTTTTCATTATAGGAAAACAGGAGAAAGAGACAGTTTAGAGTATTTTGTAGAGAAATACAATATTGAAAATTATCAGGAATGGCTAGAGGAGAATTTCCCCACAGACGAAAAAATACAAAAGGAGGATGCTGAAGTGCAGCCACCAGAAGAAGAATCAAGCTATTCTGGATTATGTGTGTTTATTATTAATATTCATATCAAATGTATTAACCAATGTTAAATGTAAGAGAGAGAATGTTGCTTTCAGGTACGCCTTACCATTCCAAAGAAGACAGTATTGAAAGTGAAATATGTGAGAGATATGTATTTTTAATGATATGTTCTATTACAGCTTATTTTTAGTCCATAGACAATTCTTAACATAAGTGCCATAGACAGTTAGAATATGCCGCCACGATAATGGCACTGCATGTTCCTGGGCAACACACTTGTTCTTGTGTAAGAGTTAAGGCATGTGCTCCATGTGGATCAGTAATGTGGTCTCATTGTTTCTATTGCAAAATGAATAAAAGTGAATACTTGTGAGCATTGTAGTTTTTGCCATTCCTTCTCAAGGACAAACATCTGATTGATGTACTTATATTTAATTATGTCCTTTACGGTAGTTAGGTTTAGGTCACAGTTATGCATTCAGCATATTTCCCATGAAGAGGAAGGAGCATGACAATATGATAACAGCCCTGAATAATATTAGGCAATGGAATGGTTGGCCCTAATTATATAATAGGGCTAATGTTAAGGTATTTTTTTTTAACTTGGGTTTCTAAATTGGCAACAGGTGTTCCATAACCCAAGGAATACATGTCAGTAGTAGAAATAATTGGGGATTTCAGTATGCCTTTGTGTGATAACTAATATAGTACATAAAGTGAAATATGTGGGAGAAGTGTCTATTTTTATTTTTTTGTAGTGTGGGTGCTAGTAGGAAAAGTACATTCAATTCAAGGATGTCTTTAAATTATTAATAATATTTTCTAAATATTTTTTAACAGACAAAGAAGTCATGTAGGAAAAGGATTGTTCGACAGACAGCAGAAGAAGCATGTCCTATGAAATAAAATCATAGTTAAAAGAAATGAAGAGTATATTACATAACATTCAAGAGGACAGAGCGAATATAAAAAGGACAGAAATGGACCTCAACAGAAAGTTAGACATGGCGATTGCGGACAATGCACCCAAACAAATCAATTTCGTTGGAAGAGTATAACATAAAATAATAGGAACAAACACTTTCCTTCCTAAATAAATATTCCCACCTTTAAAAAAAAAATACAAACCCCAAAAAGATAAAAAACAAAGAATCCCCCCAAAAATAAATGTTCCTTTTATACCCCTTGTTATATGTGTCAAACCTAATGTTCTTTCGTTCCCTGTTCCCAGCTCCGACCAATAACCCTTATATAATCCACTTTAAACAGTATGTGTCAAAAAGGGATTTTATTTTTAAAAAGTCATAACCGCGGTTATAATATGCACCCTGCAGTGTAGCCTGGGGTATAAGTGATACATTTTAAAAGTAAGTCCTTTTTTCACTCTACATACATCCAATCCCCTATTTATCCTCCCTCCAACATACTCCACAAAAAATGCTCCTTCCCTCCCCATGATGTGCACTACCCTCCCTGCCCAAACACAGTATATTTTTATGTGATGCACTTACAATTCGCCTATTCACCATCATTAAACCCGCGGATATACATGTGTGCATATTAGGGGTGTACCGAAATTGGGCTTCGAGTAAGCATTCGGCCGAATTCCGGCTGGAATTAGCTATTCGGCATTCGGACGAACACTTAATTAATTAACACTCAAAGCCGAATAGGTACCCCTTTGTCTGCATGCCTGTAATCAATCAGGCGTTTCACTGCAATTTCCCATTACAAAGGGATTACTTTCCCAAACTGCATGACAATCTGTGCATGCTGGGGGCTTTGATTCTCCTCGCCACTCCGACGGCTCCTTTCAGGAGGCAGTGCTGTTGGTTGATTTGCTCGCTAGTGAGACAGGAGCACAAGCTGTCGGAGCCTGTGAGGGCTGCAGGGAGCAGAGTGAGTCATGAACAGTAAATGCAGCTGTTTCATTGTTTCAATCTAAGGGTCCCTAAGGGTCCTAGGTGGTAGAGAGGAGGAAGAGCAAGTGTCCACGGTGTGCAGCATGGGGAAGGAAAGGACTTTTTCAACACCCTATTACAAACCATGTAGACTCTTGGGATGGTTTGGGTCTGGGCTGCTCTTGATCTCATTTGAAATGGGCTTTTCTGATTTTGGGACATTGGCACTCTTTACCAGGGCACTGGGCTAGCTCTGCGCCAGCGCTTTCTTTCCGTGACAGTGGTCATTGCCCTCCACACACCATGACTCTATCTCCACAGCTGGCACCTCCATCTATTAAAAGATGCCGACGTGACTCTATTCGCCCCCTCCCTCCTCACACATATCACACAAGTGACCATCTGCCTCTCCCCTGCCCCTCAGTTAATTCCTGGCGCTGCCCTATGCCGACCTGATAATGTCTCTTCACCCAGATCTGTCCAGTGATAGCACACACTGAGCTGCACTATGTGACACTCACGTCTATCCACTTACATCACCCTTATAGCCTCAGCTGCTTTACTCCAGCTACCCAGCACCTCTGTCTGCTGAAGCAGCCCCCCACAATACTACTGCTTATCTGGGGGAGACACGTCATTCTCGCTGATACAACCCTGCGCAGTTACCCCTTCACACACCAGGTTGGTCCTTAGTACAAGACATGCTTTGCAAAAATCCTCAATCTGTTTCCAACCGCCTATAGGCCACATATGTAAGCAAAACCACCCCTATGCACCCCAGTAGCCCCTCCACTCTCAACCAACACTGAGTCCACCGCCAAACGCTTTGTTGTGTTTTTCCCCAATTCATGCACTTTGCCCCCTTCAACTGGAACACTTGATTCCATGACATCTCCCTCCCTCCCTTCTGAACCTGCCTTAAGAAACACTTCTGTGTGTTTGTCCCTCCCCAGGAGCCACTCCTCTGCCACCCTCTGTTTGGTTCCACCTTCTTTCTTTTATCCTCTGCAAAACTTTATCATGGTTAATGTCCAGATACGTTCTCCACACCTCCAGTGCACATCATTTCTCTGGGAAATGCCCACAAATTAATAAAATGCAATGGCTACCCTTGCAGAAATCCATCAAAAGATCTTAAGCTTTGCATTTTAAAGGGCTGTTTCTCTTAGAAAAATCGGCAGCAATAGTGGATTGTCTGAAGATTACAGAGCATGTGTCACAGGGCCAATACCTCATGCAAAGTATGCTCCATTTTAGACACTTCGGCCCCTCAAAGACAACTGCACCATGCGTTGATCTATGTACAGAGGCAAGGCGTGGTTCATATATTAATGCCCGGGCGTACAGCTAAAGGTGCAGTTCGTTCCCAAAGTTTTCCGTTTTCAAACTGCCAACTTTAAGACTTCATTTTTATAGAGGGAAATGCACTTCAAAATACAGAATTCTCCAACATGCTACGTTCACATATATAGCTAAAGATGCACCACATGCTACACAGGAGAATGCTCTGAAACGAAAACATGAAAGCACCTTTAGTTCCAAGCCTCAGCCTGTGGAATGCAAGTGGTTCCATCACTCCCTCACACTGACCCCAGATAACCCTTAATTTCAGATGCCAACATGGCTGCCTCCCTACTGCTTTTGCACCATGCCAGAGACCTATGCCCTTGTGCCTTGATTATCAAAATGCTTTGGTATCTGATTGTCTAAATCGATTCTATATGTCCCTTTGCTTTCGCACCCTGTTAGTGATCTATGCTCTGTGCCTGATTGCTAAAAATTTGTATCTAGGTGTCTCATTGCCTATGCACCCCAGAGAGTTAGGTTCTTGTGCCTTGATTGTCTAAATCAAATCTAGATGACCTTGCCTCACACCCTTATAGTGAACCATGCTTTATACCTGTTTGCTAACTGAATTCTTGCGCCTTGACTGTCTAAATTGAATCTAGATGACCTTGCCTTCACACCCTGATAGTGAACTATGCCTTATACCTGTTTATTAACTGAATTTAGGTGACCCCCTGCCTATGCATCCTGCTAGGGCGTCCCACGCTCTAGTGCCCTGATTGTTAAAAACGATTCTAAATGACCCCTTGCCTTCAAACTGCAGTAAGCGACCATTGCACTCGTGCCGTGACTGTTAAAAACTGAATCCAAGTGACTCATTGCCCTCACACTGTGTTTGTGACCTTGCCTTTGTGCCTGGACTGCGCGAACTGACCCAGGCTACCAGACATTAATACATCGTACTAGTCTACCCTGCCCAACATAACAATGTATATCCACACTCTCTACACAGTGTTACTGAGATTAACATTGTACATCTTGAATAGCCAACACCTAATCATGCTACCCAACCTTTCTACACCTGAGCCTGCACACAACCCACACCTATTAACTGAAATGAATTCCATACCCTGCCCTGTTCTCGCAAGAAACCGTAGATTACGTGCCAGGCTCGCAAGACTCTATGACCCACTGTCCAAACTAGCCCACAACAAGGTGACCAGGAATCCATCTCTACACCCCTTTCAACTGAATAGTAGACTCCACCGTGAGCCCATCCGAGACCAGAAAAGCACGCACGATGCTATGCCACCACCCCCTAACATAGCAGATCCAGGGACCAAGGGTGCATTAATAAATGCACGTTCCATGGTAGCCCACGCATCAGACATTGCTGACCTGCTACATAATGAAAACCTGGACTTCTTAGCAGTTACCGAATCCTGGCTTCACCCCACGGCAGGCCCTGCAATTATGCTAGCAGTCCCAGACGACTACACGCTATTAAGACTTGATCGCACCACCTCTAGAGGTGATGGTCTTGCCATTATAGCCAAAACTAAATTTACTATCACAATCGAATCTCCTATCAATGCTAGCTCCTGTGAATCTCTTACAGCTAAGTTAACCCTCTCTAGCAATCAATCCATTTCCATTCACCTTATCTACCGACCACCGGGCCCTTTAGGATCATTCGAAGAAGACCTCACAGACATCTTATCAAACAACCTCAAAAACTCCTCACAACGCATCCTACTAGGAGACTTTAACCTTGGTTTTAGCGACCCTGCAGACGCCAATGCTAGTATAATTAACAATACCCTAGAGGAACTGGGCTTCACCCAGATGATTACCGAACCTACCCATATCAAAGGGAGAACTCTGGACTGGCTAGCTGTGCACAACTGCCCAGTCCTGGTCTCTGCCATACTCCCACAGCCTTGGACAGACCACTATTTGATCTCGTTTACCCTAAAGACTACCCCAGCACAAGCCAGTACTATAGCTCCACCCATCCAATCCCGTAACAAAAAAAACATCACCTTGGAAAACCTGATACCGCTTATCACACCTACTTTGAATGCCATCCCGGACCACACTGATCCACTCACGATGGTGGATATCTATAATAAAATCATGCTCTCATCCCTCGACGCTATAGCCCCTTTGAAGCTAAAAAAGAGCAAGCCCCGGAAACACATTAACTCCTGGTTCTCGCCGCACCTCAAAGCCCTCAGACAAGAAAAGCGACGATGTGAGAAAATCTGGCGAGCTTCCCCCTCAGAAAAAAATAAAAAAAACTTGAGTAGCCTAGCCTCCCAATATAAAAAAGAAATTATACTGGCTAAACAATCGTCATTCAGCACGCGGATCTCACAAGCCAAATCTAACACCAGAGAGCTTTTCACAATACTTAAAGAGATCGAATTCGATCAAATACCTGACTTGTGTATTAAAGATAAAAATTGGTGCACAGGCATTCAAAATGCCCTAGCGAACAAAATCTCATCCCTTAAGACTAAAATAAGCACTAAAAAAGAATCTCTACTCTTCTCCACCAAACAGAGTACCGCCTCCCACAAAAAGGTTTACCCGACTCAACCCCCCCCCTAGCGATTAACCCATCCTTCTACTTCCACAAAGTATCCACCAAAGAGGTGGAGAATACTATTCTCACCCTCAAACCCTCAAACTGCCATGGAGACTTATGCCCCGCTCAACTGATTAAGGATGCTGCCCGTGATCTCGCACCATTTATCACCAAGCTAATAAATGCGTCCTTCACGTCAGGCACCGTACCAAATAACTTAAAACAGTCTTGGGTCCTCCCTCTGCTTAAAAAACCGAATCTGGACCCATCCACCCCCACCAATTACCGCCCCATTACCACAGTACCTTTCCTCCTCAAAATCATCGATAAAATAGCATACCAACAGATCCAACACTACCTTGAGCACTTCCAACTCCTAGGCGTCCGTCAATCAGGCTTCAGGCCACAACACGGAACAGAGACCGCACTCATAGACCTCAAGGCACAGATAGATGAGCTGAGAGACCAGGGGAAGACAGCACTATTGCTTCTCCTTGATCTCTCTGCGGCCTTCGATCTGGTCGACCATGAGATCTTGTGCAACCACCTACAAATAGCTGCCCACTTCTCTCAAGATGCAACTAACTGGATCCAATCTTTCCTCAATAACCGCACAATGAGAGTCTTCTCATTAACAGCATCAGCCGACCCTATCCCGATCACATGCGGTGTACCGCAAGGATCGTGCGTCTCCCCTACACTTTATAACATTTTTACGAAGCCCCTTTTCGATGATCTAGACGATCTGGGTATCACCTACACTAACTACGCTGATGATACCCAGATCCTCATCCCATTGTCGGGGGATTATGATAAGGATTTGGCCTTCCTTAATAAAGTGTACCTCATCATCCAGGCATGGATGGCCGCACACGGACTATGCCTGAATGATGACAAGACGGAACTTCTCATTCTAGGCTCCACACACCTCCTTAACAAACTGGGCCACAAATACTCCTCATTCATAATTGACAACAACAAAATCATGGTAGCTAAGGAGGTTAAAACCCTCGGATTCTATCTAGATTCCACCCTTACCCTGAACAAGCAAGTGAACGCAATGGCCTCCTCCACCTCTTACACTTGCAAACTTATCAGGGCAGCCAAACCCTTTCTCTCCCCCACCAACTGCACCACCCTGGCCAGGGCACTGATCCTGTCCAAGTTGGACTATTGCAATGCCTTATATGTAGGCTGTAACAAATATATCTCCAACAAAATCCAAATACTCCAGAACAATGCCCTCAGAGCAGCCCTTAGCATCCCGAAGAAAGCCCACATCTCAGATTCCAGAAGAACTGCTAATTGGCTATCCACTTTGGATAAGATATTTCTTAAATCAGTGTCTTTGATTCACAAATGCCTCCACCAAGCAGCCCCCCAATACCTCATCGCTAGATTTACCAGACCCACCCTTTCCCGCCCCATGAGAACGGCCAATTCCAACCTTCTTCAGGTGCCCAGGTTTAAACGTACTACATCTGGGGGAAACAGCTTTCCAGTAAAAGCAGCACAATACTGGAACTCCCTCCCTCGTGCAGGGAGGACCTTCCCTACCACCAGTTCAGAGCTAGGACCATCAACTGGCTCAAATCCCTCGACTCAGAATGACTCCTAGAGACCCAGATGTGCCTATACTATGTGGTGCATCACTGAATGTAAATTTGTTTATAGTATTGCCCTAATGCACATGTTATGTTCGTCACCTACGCATTAATTGTAAATATGTTTATAGTACTGCCTTTAATGTACATGTTCTACCCTCCGACTTGGCGTGATATTTCCGGCAATGTAACCCTAGCTGGACCTCGCCACACGTATGTAACGAAGCTTTGCAACCCTCTTGCTGCCTCTACGCCTGGCTACCTTCGGGTTAGGTGCGCATTACAAATAAATAAAATACAAATACAAATATCTCCCCATATTACAGCAGTTCAACACACCAGTCTGTGCTTGCATGGAAGAGTTGTGCTGCGCTCTCGTTTTGGGCATTGTATCAATAAATCAAACACAATAATATAAAAGCAGACCGTTCCTAAATTTTTTTCTAGAAACATAATGTAAACAAACACTGGCAATGCCAACAGTTTGGGCTTTTGTGTGGGAATGCGAAAGGCACTCTGGTAGTGCCAGGTACTGTGATAGTGGTATTAATTGTCCATTGATGATCGCAGGTACAAAATGGTGCCAGTACTTGGGCATTTAATTTGGCTGGCAAATGGCTGATACACATATACAAGACAAAACTGCTGGCTTTGACAATGATGTTTTTAACAGGACTGAAAGATATGCATAGTATTTATAAATGAGTGGGTGAATGCAGCCCTAGTTAAGACATTTTGATTACACCAATAGCGTGCTTACAATTCCACCTAAGTCATTAACTCTCAGAAGACTGCTGTGAGGAACCAGGAATGAGACACCAACACAGAGGACTCATGTTTGAGATTATAAACTTTTATTAAAATTATAAAGTTGGTTGAGGGTAATCACACAATTCTACTCTGCATAAACAGTAAGCCTGATTTGTATCTAAGAATTCTTTTTCACAAATGTTATGGTCACAATCTCTGAAGTTGGCACCTCTCCCAACATTTGAAGGGTTAGTTCCCATCCAACCGATGGGGGGCAAATCAGTTTTTTTATTTCTTTTTATCTTTTAACAAGCTTTCAATAAACTTTGTGAGATCTATATGCCCATTTAATAAACATGAATACTCATGCAATAGAATGTCTCCTGATTTTATTTAATGAAATGTTATTTATTATGTTCTAGAACTTATTTGTTTAAAAAAATAACTATTCGGCTCACTATTCGGGTCCGGCCGAATAGCTGGACCAACTATTTGGTATTCGGCCAAATAGTAATTTCACTATTCGGTACACCCCTAGTGCATATAGACTCGATTATCAGTAAATGTTGTAATTTAAAAAAAGAAATACTGACTTATAGACTCTACAACTTCACAAACTGTATTTTCTCACCTTCCCCACCTATATCCTGGTGTCATTAGACCTTTTCAACCCCTCTAAACTAGGGATTCCAAGTTTTTAGAAATCCAATGATATGATATGGTATGATATGGCATTTATAGCGTGCCTATACACAAGTGACACATAGCAGCGTGACACATATCAGCATGAAAAGGTAAAATCAATAAGGCTGTGGATTACATTAATGCGGCTACGCCCACCCGAGATGTTGAATACCCAACCGTACACCAGCAATCGATGAGACTGGTTATTTGTAATCATTATACCTACGGTTATAGGAAAAAAGTGAATAAAATGCTTCCCAGACCCTTACCAAAAGCCCCCTGCATGTGCACCTGCTCCCCCAACTCTGCTGATGATGTCCGCACCTCGACTGCCCTCTTCTATTCCCAAGACAAAACTCGTTGTTTCTGTGACACAGTTTCAGTTGAAATTTCGGGTAGCCCCGGTTATACCTCAGGTTATACCCGAGGTTATGTAAAAAATGTTTGAACCTTATGTTGCAAACTTGGTCCCTAGCCCCCATAGAACGCCCCAATTTCATACGGTGTCCGCTTGCCTCTCCCACCTCTAACCTGGTGGCATTTGCTATTTATTTGACCTGCAAATGACTTTTTTCTGTATTTTCTTTCCTGGGGCTCTTTGAAATAACCTGGGGTTTTACCGCGGCCACCTCTCACATTGAGAATAAAAAGAGACGGTGGCTGTTTCATTTACAAACACCATAAACACCTACATACTCAATGCACCCAGGCATAAATAGCTATTTTTTTTAGAGAAAGCAGCTTCCTTTCTCCGTCAAATATTTAAAAAAGTATTAAGAAAAGTACTGGATGCAGTGGCGTCACTAGGGGGTCCCCCTGTGAATCCCTGTGCCCCCCTTTGTGCCCCCGCTACCTAAAACGAGCAGTGACCATGTTTTCCCCCTACTTTTGTCTGTGTCCCCCCTACTTTTGTTTTTGGTCCCCTCTGTGCCCCTCCTAAATTTGATTCCTGGCAACGCCACTGACTGGATGGAATTACCTCAAACCACAAAAGGATTGGAGTCAATGCTTCCTGGCCATTTTTTTTCAAACCTGATCCAAATCTGTTCAGTGGTTGTTGCTGTGAAACAAAATTGAGCTTTTTTGTCTATGAAACTAGGCTGCCGTCTTTTTTTTCTCTCAATGTGAGAGATACCCATGGCTAGACCTTATGTATTAGAGTGCGAAAAAGCATATGTTGTTCAAAATTATTCCTGATAACCGCTGTTATAATGACTACAAATAACAGTGGGTATAACCGTGGTTATAGAAACATTTTTAATGATAAAAATTGATATATTTGTACAGCTACAGTGATGTTGGTTGTGAAAATCATTGGCCGTAGCCAGTGGCTTGGTAGAGTTCTAAACAGTTGAAGCCCTGGTAGTGTTGTAAAATATAAAGTGGCCCTGTTAGTGTTAAAGAAAATAGAGAGTGAGCATGTCCTTTGGATGTGGCCGCTGGCTTTGGCTATTGAGCACGTAGTGATTTAAAAAATACAATGGGCATGGCAAAAGGCCATGGTTAGTGTCAGTTAGTATTTTAAAATATATAATGGGCATGGCCGAAGGCCATGGACAGTGGTAGCAAAAGATATACAGTAGGCACAGCTGAAGGTTGTGGCCAGTGGCCATGACCAAATGCCATAAAAAATGGTGCTGAAAGATATACAGGGGGCATGAAAAAACTATGGTATAACAAAACCTTTTTAAATTCAATGAAACAACTCTAGTTGAAGAGCAGTTAAGTAAACTTAACACAACAAAGCCCTTGAAATTCAGCATATTGGGGAAACTCAGGACCGTTTTAACTCGGCATGTTCCCATTTGTGATGTCATCCTTGATGTCCTGGGTGTTAGTCTTATCAGTGTATGGTGGTGGCGCGAGTTGTGGTTGCCTTGCTTTCTATAAATGGCAAATTTCTTTGGTTTTTCGATTTTACTTGTAACCACAAAATCCCTTTAACAATACTTTTTCACTGAATTTCATTGGTTTTTATTAGTGCGACTTAACCCTTTAACAATGTTTTTTCAGTGAATTGCTAAGGTTTTTATGAGTGCACCATTATTTCCTACAACTTCCTTATATCTATTTTTAATGATTACACATAAAAATAATACTAACCACCATTGTAGCAACTCTGGATTTCGCAGTGTGATGCTGGAAATGCCTCATGGAGGGACAGGGTCTCCTAGTCCTTATTCTACCACTTCTCTGTGTGTGTTTACCTTGGGTTTACTGCCTTTGAGGTCCAGTCCAGTCTGGACCTCTGGCAGTGCAGCTCTTCATTTTACCTACGGGTTACTCTTATGGCACCCAAGGGACCACAGACCAAGGTATACACGGGTGGCAGCTAAATGCTGACTTGACAGTGGCTCTGAGTATCCTCCATTTTGGAATGCCCAGCCCTTGCCTTTGGCATCAATGGATTCTTACACAGAGGCAATATGGCCCCTATGGCATCTAGGTTTCCATTGCTTAGAACCTTGTTTCCCAAAGTCCTGAGAAGCCCTGACTCTGTTCCCTTCCTCCTGAGTGGCAGTTGGATGGAAACACCATATATGTCTCTGTTACCTTTCCTCCTGACTGATTGTTGGGTGGAAATACCATATATGGCTCTGGGGCTGCCTCCTGTCAGACTAACTGGAGCCTTCCCAGGTGTTGTGTGTTCTGAGTACACCATAGGGGTGGGACCTGTGTGAAAGGAGTTGGGAGTCAACTCACATTCTCTGTTTTGGTTGTCTGGTTTCTGTGTTTGTGACACAGTGAATGAGACAGCCCTAACTAAAACTGACACAAATACAGTCTATTGTTCTGAAAGGCTGGGTCCTTGCCTAAATCCACATTCTTTATTATGGGTTTCTGGGTGGGGTGAATGGCCTGTATGCCTGTGAGCCTGATTGGCTGCCTGCCTGCATGAATGTGCTTCTGCATGATTGTCTAACTGAGCCTGGCTCAGCCAGAGTGAATGGGGAACAGATGTGTACATCTGTGGACCTCTCACTTACCAATTTGTTCAGAAGCTGAAGTCAAAGCTTAGCAAGAAGAAGCTGTTCCTTGAAGACCAGCTGGAGGAGAAGTCTGCTGCTGAAATTTCTTCGCTTTAATCCAAAAGCTGTGTGTTCTTCTAAGGACTGATCCAGAGAGGACCTGCAAAGGAGACCTCCCGCCGAGCTACGAAGGACCATTGTGCAAACTGATACTCTCAATCTGAAGTGCCTTGGAAGCCATTCCTGTGTGCCAGTTGTCTGGTGAAGGGGTCTTTGTGAGTCCTGAAGAGGAGTGCCTGGACATCTTGTGTCGAAGAAGTCCATCTGGGTCGACTATGGTGCGGATGTGTGTTTTGTGACTACTGGAAGATGTTGCTGTCAACTGCCCAAAAGAGGGGGTACCCTGACATTTTGCTGCTGGACACTCAGACCTGCAAATTTTCCAAATTGCCTATGAATATCCAAAGGGACATCCTTGCCATCATCACTAACAACTTGTTCCTTCCTGAGAAAGTCCAGAGTTGCTGAGTGCAGAGGAAGGTCTGTCGGTTGGTTTTCCACCACCAGAAATTAACAAAGATGTCCTGATGGCCCAGACTTGGTAAGGCTCTGAGGTCTACTCAAATGGTCGTGTCCAGGTGACCACAATCCATCCACACATCAGTCCTGTGGCTTTGGCACCGAAGAACCGAAAGTCGGAAAACTGTGATATTCCGAAACACGACATCAAAAGTGACCTATGCATCCATTACTGCTAGAAATCAATAAAGGGTCCCAGGCATCTTACTCTCACCTGCAAAGCTTTTAAGAATCCCACACCAAGTTTGTTTTCCACAGGACTTCTACAGTCAGAGAAATTGTTGACCAAAGGAGAGCACCGTGAAGATCAAAACTGCTGTACGTCAGAAAGAATTTGGTTCCATTTTTCTTCTTGGATTCAGCATCCCAGTGGCTTCTTCTTCCAAGGGGGGTCCATCCTCAGAGAGAATCATCGAGTGAAACTGAGAAACTATGTTACTTCGCCTGCCAACGCACAAAAGGTACTGTGAGGAGGAAGAGCATAGTCTAGTCTCAGGAGTCGTCAAGGGGTCCCACATTGGTCTTGGATCCTGTTCTCCTGTGGCATCTCAGGTATTTGGGATGGTAGAACCTTTTAAAAGAAAGCAGAATGTTATTGAACATAATTGGACTTGTCTGTAAAAGACAAGATAAGTTACTCCCTAATCTTTCCCTTACAGGTTGCCCAGGTGGGGGGATCTTCACACACAATTGTATATCAAGTTTAAAGGAAGCATTCTGCCACTGTTCACAACTAACATGCCTTTCTTCCCTATTCTATGCTGATAAACCTCACTTAAGAATTCACATGCCTTTTTAAAACTGTCTGCAGTTAGTGCATCTATTTCTGAATTTAAGTATTGTGTGGTACCACATAAAGTGTATATATATGCCATTCATTGAATAAGTATTCCAAGTACAAAGTGTTATTATTTATATGTATACATTTTTGGGTAGCAAACCTTATTTATATAAAGAAGCAGTGTTATCACCAAACATAGTGTGTGGACATTCCTTTCTGGGGGCTTTGGGGAAACACTGTACTTAAAAAACTGACTGCATCACCTCCTGAAAGCTTACGTCTGGCTGTTCACCCATTCCACCAAACTGAGAGCCTTGGAAGGGGTGTTCTATGCCTTTACCCTACCATATAGAGGGCAGAAGTACAGATAACCACACAAGTCTTTCCACTGGTGGTACAGCCATGGCATCACCGGTTTTAAGACTGTTTAACCTTGCTATTACAAAATATCCACATGTGTTCATTCATTTAGAGTTATGAAGTGGGAGAATGGAAAAACAGGCTCCCGTCCTTCCCCTCTCGCGCCTGGCCTAAAAGATCACGGCCCAGACACCCGCCACGAGAAGAGTTTGCCCATCTACCAGACGACCAAATACCCTGGTACAGGAACATACGGATGTGTCCATCTGCCTGCCCAGCAGGCCGCCCTGCCCATGCTGATACCTGCGGCACGGATCAACTAGACTAAAACCTACACGTCGTTAGAGATGCCATGACGACCTAGCCAACGGTCAGCACACCTGTGCCAATATACACACTGGACACTCCCGCACCAATCTACACGAAAAATATACCCAGTGCTATGACGTAGGCGACAGACATACTCACGGACGTGCATCTTTATTATTTTCCACATAGGCTCTCAAAATGCAGAAACGCAAGATGCATCATGAACTCATCTAAAGAGCTTGCTTACGCTTCTCCTAAACCCAGGTGCCATAATGAGAAATATAACAAAGACACAATACTGGTCATAAGACAATATGATACTATAACCTAAAGCGCCTGTGCACCAAACGGTTCCACCTATACACCAGGCCTAAGTAGGCCGCAAGCAAGAGCTCCCATGGACGTTAAAAGAACAAAAGTCAGGTTGCTGATCCTGCAGAATGAGCCTGGCGAAAGCAGACAGCCAAGGTCGTAATGTTGCAAACCTACATTCCAAAAGAAGACCATCAAGGGCACAATGTTGCAACCTCGCACGCCGCGCACCAACGTTAAAGTCGCACCTGCAAATTAAACCAGGCACACAGTGGAAAAACAATATTAATTGTGCAGAATTCTGCCTCAAACACGGTCCCACCTCACGTGACCAAGCCGAACCTGACAGGATGCCAAGCCCAGGAGAAAGAAGGCGTCTGGATCCCTCGTTACAAGACACAGGCAGATACACTTAAAAGGGTCAATGGACATCTGCGACAGTGGGAGCAGTCGGCTTTCCAGCTCATGAACAAGTCCTCACATTGTCTGCACGTACTCATAGTGAAACATTGTTGCAAATGACAGGTACACCGAGAGCTGGGAACAGCGATGGTCCCAGGCTGGGAAGCTCGCGGGCGCACCAATCAGAACATGGGGCTCTTATCACTGACGCCATTAACATTAACCAATCATCAGGAGTCTTCATGTAACAATTCTCATGTATCTAATTGTAGGGACAACCCAGATATATCACCTGACTAACCCTTTTCCACTAATATTGTTCTCTATACGTATGCTATACTAACCCTACCACTCGAGCAACCAATTAAGAGTGGCGATAGGTTTTTTTGCTAACTTTCTAAGGTGACGCAAGTAGCGCGTCATACTAAGGTAAAAAGGTCCTGCGAGCCCACAATTGTGTGTGTGTCAGGACGGACGCGTACGATCCTTGACCCATCCCTGCCGTTTTTGTATAATAAACAGCAGAGTCACCTTGCTTCTTGTGTGTGTCTCATACTCTATCTCTTCTGGGATATACGGGAGGAGTTGGGGCCTCCCTGCCCGGAGGTCTGCGGACGGCCCGGCCGACCCCGGCACAATTTTCCCCCCGACAAGTTGGAGGCACTGCTGAGATCTGTTTAAGATCCGCCTTTTTTTATTTTTGCTTTTTCCAGGCACTCCAGTTGCGAGGAGGCCCGGCGGCGCAGCCCCCTCTGCCGTCGCCCCCTTCTGAGGGGTACAGGACCATCGCGGAGCTGCGAGAAGACCGGACAGCGCAATCCGGATATTGGCCCTCGGGAGCCGGTTGAGAAGTATCCCGCCCGCGGTTGGCGAGTGTCCAGACGTGGTCCAGACGAGGGGAGGTGACGAGCCGCTTGGAGGGGTGCACGCAGTCGAGAGGCCCCGCATCAAGAGAACTTGGTGAGCATGCCACGCACAACAAGCAATGTGAAATTGTGAGGGAGGGGGGAGGAATTAAATACGGGAGGTGGGAGGTGTTACACAGGTGCGCGGCGAAGGTTTGACAATTTAGTGTTGGAAATGGAATTAATGGTAGCCGAACAAGTGTGAGGGCAGTCGGCTACGTTACGCGAAGGGAGGGGGCGGAGCACAAAAACATCACGTTTACATTTATTGATCAATGAGTAGATGAGGATCCCTATTGTTCGAGCAAGACACTTGATAGGTAGATGACGTTTCCCTGTAGGCGGTAGCTAGTTAGTTGCCCAATACGGAAGATAATTGGCTGGTTAAGCCCTCCTGTCGAGGGGCGTATCACACGCGAGGCGACGCAGCGTGCGCAGTCCGATTATATTATTGATTTGATTACCTTGTTCCAGGAGTGACAGGAAGACAGCTGTAAGGGTAACGGGGGTAGATTGCAAGTGTATTTTGAACTTAAAGAATATATGAAGAACTTACCAATAGCTCGAAGAGGTCGGTGACGTCACCAGTAGGGCTTTCATAGGATATCGCGAACACAAGGCATCTCCGTTTTGAGAGTGATGGGGAAGAGAAGTGTGGTAAGGGAGTGGAAACGGAGATAAACGGTAACTGAGTTGATCGGGGAAAGGCGAAACAGGGAACGTGGCTGCGCACGGAGAACGCCGGCCACGGCAAGTTTAGAAGGGGGAGGAGCACGTGAAATTAGGACGACTGTATAAGAACGTCATAAGGGGTATGCAGCCGCAGGGGGCTACGTGCGCCTCGGCCGCAGGGGGCCGTAAGGGTGTTGTATAAAGAAAGAAAGACAGGAGAAAATATACAAATGTAACATACTATATTTTTTATATAATTTTCCTTAGCGGACTATCGTAAGTCCCCAAACTTACGGGGCCAGGTAACGATATAAGGCTGTATATTGTAAACTACTAGTGAGGTAAACTGCTACCAGATAGGGGAAGGGTAGCAAGTGGAGCACTACTATGTCATACGGGACAAGATCGGGAGGGTGGGGGAACACCCTCACTACCCCACTACAACACATATGCACAACACTGCCACCCCATAGGGAGAAACTGATTAAATATAGCATAGAATGGACCCAGGGGACGGATAACAAAATGCTGACACCGTGGCCGCCTAATGGTAGCTTCGATCCATATGTCCAACATTCATTATTAAACCATCTGCACAATACATATAAAGGGAAGAAGTTGGCAAACCACGTGGAGGTGTTTAACTTATAGAGGATGTTCCAGGGGTCCCGACCAGGACCAAATGGAATGTTCACTATGGGGGAAATACCGGAAGACAAAGAGATTAAGGAGGAAGGAGAGGATGGGAAACAGGGGAGTGAGGACCAAAAGAACACGGGAAACAGAGGAGAGGGAGGAGAAAAGAATAATAAAACAGATGAAATAAAACAGGAACCGAGCAACGATATACCCCTAGCAAAGGGAGTGAAAACAGAGGGAAGGGGGTTGTACCCTTTAAGAGAAATAGGAGAAATAGAAAGAGGACAGTTAAGGGCGGCTGAGGGATACTCGAACCCGGCATACAGCCCTCCACCATATGTAGCTCATAGGAAGGTGCCAGCAGGGGAGGGGTGGACCGGAGAAGACCAGACTGTGGAAATAGGAAATGATGAGTGGGTAGCTGCACAGATATTATTAAAATTACGAGGTTCATTAACAGGAGAAGAGAAGGAGGTAGTAAAGAAAACAGACGAGGATAATGCCAGGGAGAGTGAAATGAGGGGGGAAGAGCTGTTAAGACAAAAGGAAGAGATTTTGGAGGAACGACTAGCAAAATTAAGGGATGAGCAGAATGAATTGATCAAGCAGCTCGAGAGGGAAGAGAGAGAGAGAGCGAGGAAAAGGAAAGAAGGTAAGAACGAATTGGAAAAAATAAGGGAACGAACTGAGGAGCAAAGGAGAGAAGCTGAAAGGGTAAAAGCAGCAGCAGAAAGGGTATCAAGAGTAGTGCTGCGAGAAAAGAAAAGGGAAGAAGAAGAAAAAGAAAAAGAAATGGCAATGTGGAAGAGGAGGCTACTATCAGAAACAACTAAGAAATACGAAGAAGGGAGGGTGTTAGAGAGTATAGTAGAAAGAGAAAGGGTGAAATGGGAAAGGAAGAAAGAGGATGAAAGAATATTGGAACAGATGAGAAGTGAAGGGATGGAGGAATTAAAAAGGAAAAGGGAGGAAAATAGTAGGGAGATGGAGGAGAGAAATGAAGGAGAAAGAGAAGATAGGAGAAGGGAGAGTAGAGCATGGGGGGATGTATGTAGAAACACAGAAGTAGCAACAACATCAACACAAAGGGGAGCGGTTGATGAAGGAGGAAAAGAAGAACTGGACCTAATAGACTTACAAACAGTAACGATCAAGGGGAAAAAGACCGAGTGGGGGGTGCCGTTTACGACTAGCTTTTGTAGTGAGGAAGAAGAAGGAGTGGAAAAGGAAGGAAGAAACAGTGAAAGGGAAAGCTTAGATAAACTATACATCACCCGGACCAACACAGACTCACCATGGATCAGTAGGAGAAAGGAAGAGCTGGGGAGAAGTGAGGAGGGAGAGCAAGGAATAGCGGAAAGACAGGCACATGAGGCCGCACCATCCCCATCATGCCCTCCCCCATCGCACCCTACATGTTCAACCACCTCACGCTTGTTACGCAAAATAAAACTTGCGCCCTTCACAGACGAACTGACACCCTATGCATGTCGGCTTAGAGACCTCCCTAGTCGCAGGCAGGAAAGACGAATACACATGCCCACATTAAATACAGGAAATGATGGAAGAAGGGGAAAAGATGGAGAGGAAAGAGTTACGAGCAGGGGAAATATGGACGAAGTTGAAGATGTAGAAGAAAGAGAAGAGGAGGAAGGGTGTGAGGACTCGATATTATGGAACACAAAGGGTGAAACAAGACATAACTTAATGCCACTTTTGGAGAGAGGAGTGGTTAGACCACAGTATGTCCCTTGGAAGCATACCGATAAAGAAAATATAAAATGCAGGCTCCCATCATTAAGTGGAGGTGCGGGTAAATGGATATATGAAATGGAAAAACACACCGCAGGACAGAAACTGGCAGTAGGAGATGTAAAGGGCCTTTTAATATCAATATTAGGGGATAGAGCAGATGACATTTGGAAGAGAGCGGGATTCCATGGGGTAACAATAACAAACACATCGCATGATGGGGCACCATTCGCAAACTGCAGACATGCACTATGGCAGGCACTGAGGGTACAGTACCCAGACACATCAGACATAGGAGCAATTACCTCCCGCAAGATGCGTGAGAACGAAGATCCTGTTGATTATATCCAGGAAATCCAAGAGAAGTGGCGCATGGAAACTAGAGAACAATGGGATAAAACACCAGCAATATTTTACCATATATTGGTACAAGGGCTCCCAGAAGGAGTTCAGAAACAACTAAAGAAAGTAGTGGGAATGGAAGCAAAAGCATGGCCAGAAATACAACTGACTATAGTGCATCATTGCAGGACATGGCAAGGAAAAATGAAACAAAAGGAAGAGGACAGGAAAACGGAAGAGGCTAAACTAGTACAGAAAAAGCTTACTAAATATACAATGGAAGGGGCACTAATAACTACACCTACAACAATGACCCAAAGCCCCACATAAGTAGTGGCTGCACAAGATTCCTCCCAAATGCCACCTTCACCGGCTATAAGACAACAAGTGCGCCAATCCAACCATACACGACCAACATGGGGGGAGGACATACAATGGCAGGAGCCGGGTATTATAATTATAACAGGGGGAGAGGAGGAATTATGAGAGGGAGAGGATACGGATATAGCACCCAACAGCAGGTGGGAGGACTTAGAAATTCCTACCCCACAGGGCAACCAGTATACCAGGTCAACACAGGGAGCTTTCCATGGCAGAGTAGGGAACCACTGGTGTGTTGGAGCTGTGGACTATTAGGGCACATGTCACGCACGTGTAGAGTTAGACCAGGAACACCATCATGGAGTGATCAGGGACAACCAAGGCCCTCACAGGAGCAGCAGGGCCTACCACAACAGCAGACAGGGAAATGAACAACAACAACAATTAACACAACAACAGCCACAAATATATTCACTGCCACAACAACAGGTAGCGATGACACAACAACCCCAAGCACCACAAACACAACTGGGTAGGGTGACGGTTTTGGGACACAACCCTTATACCGGAAATGGCCAGTCGTTGTACCCTCAATAGGACAGCCCACAGACGGCCTTGGTGTGTCCCATCCTGTCAGTAACACCTAATAGTGCGGAGGAACCACGCATAGAGGTAACGATAGGTGACAAAAAATTATCATTCCTTGTTGACACCGGGGCGACCCGGTCTTGCATAAGGGAAGGTAAATTCAAGATGTCAGGCGAAGCCATGAACACCCAAGGATTCTCTGGGGCTAGAGGGTTGGTTCCCTTTACTGATAACATTCCCTTATCTATTGGAGATTATGATCTGTCAGTTCCACTTCTATATTATAGTGCCTCACCAGTAAACATACTGGGGAGAGACATAATGAACAGGTTGAATATGACGATCTCCTTCACTGAGGATGGCATAATTTGCTCTACTCCAGGGATTAACATGCTCACAGCACAACAGATTATGCAAGCATACTGCGGACAGACAGCGATTAGGGCGGAGCCAGTAGATGGCGAACTATTCCAGTATGGAACAGATATGGCAATTGCATGGATGCCAGGGATAGAAGGGAAAATATGGAGGAGGCCAGCAGCCTATCTGTTCAGACCGGAAACACCTGTTAATGAACCAGAAGGAAAGGTGGTTCTAATGGACATTGAGAGCATCATTGCAACAGCTGATTACATTGCTGTACATGCCCAAGACAGAGAAGGAAGAGCATGGAGGGCCGTGATAGCATTAGCAGAAGGATGTAGGCTCACCCAGGTGTCAGATGAGGAGCTGTTCTCAGATGAAAAGGAGGAAGGTGAAATGGTGTTTATGATGAGTGTGGAAATATGGCTAAGAGTGGCTTACAAACAAGTAGCACAGAAAATTGCAATGGCACTTGAGGCACCCGCATGCACCCCAGTCCCCTTCTTTAAGGAGGATATGTCAAAGGTACCCAAATCATTGTGGACTACTGGCCCCTATGACGTGGGGTGCATAAAAAGTATAGGGGGAGTAAGAATAAAATTGAAAAAAGGTGCAATACTCCCCAGAGTAAAACAGTACCCACTATCAAAAGAGGCAGATGAGGGCATATATGAAACCATAACGGCCCTTATAAATAATGGTATATTGGTCCCCTCAGAATCACCATGTAACACGGCTGTGTACCCAGTGCGCAAGGCTAAAGGGGGGTCTTGGCGCTTCATACAGGATCTCAGGCCCTGAACAACATAGTAGAAGCGGAATATCCCGTAGCAGCAAACCCGGCCACAATATTGTGTGGCATTCCAGCTGTAACGCTCACCTGAATCCCTCGGAGGCGCAGGTCCGGGGATGGAGATTTCAGTGTCTTCTAGGGTCACGCGCAGGCCTCTGGTAACACCCTGGATAGACCCTCTCCTCACCGTAATTTTGACCTGGAGGGTGAGGTGTCTGCAAGTAGGAGAACAAGGGGTTAATGAATGTCTGGTCGGCCAATCTGACCTTCCCCTTTTCTGGACTCCCCACGTTACTCGTAGGCTGAATGTGCTCACCTTATATAGGTGAAAGCGGAGCTCTCCATCCTGCGTCTGTGCAGGGGTGCTGATGCCAGTTGCTTCACTGGTTAATTGCCCAGCCTCTTGATTGCAGAGGATGAAGTCAGGGAGCAAGGCCGTCGTTAGCTGCACGAACGGTGATTGCTTGAATATGGAGTTTTATTTATATGACCCCTTAAATGTCTCTCGCCATTGCAGGTCCGGTATGTAGATAAGGTAAGCGAGAAGAATGCCGGAGTTCGTGAAGGCACGTAAGTAAAAGAATGTTATTCGAAGTTAAATGCACTTCTTAATGTCTCTTTTCCCTTTCGAAGTTAAATGCACTTCTTAATGTCTCTTTTCCCTTTTTTCAGGTAGCCGTAGCTGTCGGCGTGGAGATAGACGCCGAGGTACGTGCCGGAGAATGGGCAAGCCGATGACAGCTAGAAGGCACGTGAGTAGTGATGGCGTACAGTGCCCCTAATGATGTCCTTCTTGTGTCCTTCTTGTTTTAGCAGGTGCGGACAAACAGCGCCTGACGAAGATCGAGGCGTACGTGGCACAGGTAAGCAGAATAATCACGGAGGTTCACTAACCAATGTCCTTTGTTTCCGCTGGATTGCCGGAGTATGAAGAGTGCGGCACGCGGCCTCGGGATGCTCCGATGGACGAGGTAAGTGCTGCGCTGGTTTTGTATTGTCCTAACCTGGTGTCCTTGTTCTCTTTCAGACGCTGCTGAAGACTGAAGACTGATCTGCCGGGAGGTAAGACTGAAGATTTCTTGTTCACAGATGCAGAAGCTGAAGATTCTCTGGAGCTGACACGGTGAGCGTCCTGCTGCTAGTGCAGAATAACGCGAAGCATGTTGCACTGATCGGGTGTGGTTTAAATAGGCCACTGGAGTGCTTAGGTGTCTCCTTCCACAGCCTCGCCCAGACAAGAAAGAAGTTCCAGCTTCCAGCACAGTTCCAGTATCCAGTCCCAGGGAGTGGTGCTGGCCACACCCAGAAGGTAAAGTAGTTCCAGCCAGGAATGGATGAGGATATCATCCTACAGGTAAGTGAGCAGCATGGTCTGCAGCAGGTAGGTCCACCCAAGCACCATTCCTCTCAATATGAGCCCGGCGCTTCCTGTGCCGGGACTGGGTTCCCTTATGAGCCTGGCGCCACTGGCGCCAGGACAAGGTCCAAAAGGCCCCTGTGGGGACCGGCTGGTGCCTGGAATGGAAGTTGTGACCCTGCTTCCAAGGATGTTGGGCTGGGTCTGACTCCTTGGAGGCAGCGGTCATGACACCAGCAGAAGCATCACGATTTACAGTGATCGACCTTAAAAATGCTTTTGTTCTCAATACCACTACACCCAGACTCACAAGATCTGACGAGCTTCACTCACAGAAACACAAAGTGGAAGCACACCAGATTGCCACAAGGTATTGCGAATCACCCTCCATTTTCAATAGAGTCATACAGATGGATTTGGGTAACATTGAAGTGGAAAGCACAGTGTTGCAGTATGTGGATGACATAATAATTTGCAGTACAAACGAAAGAACATGCAGAGAGGACTCCTTAAAGATGTTGACAATATTGGCTGAAAAAGGTTACAAGGTAGACATGGAAAAGATACAGTACTGTGAAGAACAGGTACTTTACATTGGTCAACTTATATCCCAACATGGAAGAAAGATTGCACCACAAAGAGCACAGGCCATTTCAAACACTCCAATGCCACAAACTGTGAGGGAACTGCAGCAGTTCCTGGGGCTGTGCAACTACTGTAGAGCATGGGTATTTGATTACAGCTCGTACATAGGACCCCTGCTTGAGGCGTTAAGGGAAGCTAATAAAGGGGAGAAAAAGCTGGGGTGGACGATGGAAATGAAAGAGGCTTTTGATGAATTGAAAGATGCGATATCAACTGCTCCGGTACTGGCATCCCCAGACTATGAGCGACAATTTTTTATATTCTCACATTGTGATTCAGCAGTAATGAAAGCAGTGTTGGCTCAAAAAACAAGCATGGGCTACAAACCAGTAGCATTTTACAGCGGCCACTTAGATCCTGTGATGTTAGGCCACTTCCCTTGCGAACAAGGTCTCGCCGCAGCTGCTTTTGCGGTGGAAAAAGCATCAGCAATCACCATGGGGTGCCCAACTACACTATTTGTGGAACATGCACTATTTGCGATATTGAATAAACCTAAATCCACCCTAACCACGCAAAGAGCATCAGGGTTATGAGATCATTTTATCCAGAGCTGAACTATCAATTGGTAGATGTAGCACTGTCAACTCTGCAAGGTTCCTAGCAGAAGTAATTGAGGAGGGAGATTATGCCCATGACTGTACGCAAATAACTGAAATGTACTCATGTACTAGAAAGGTTGAAGAAAACGCAGAAGAGGGAGGTGAACTCTTGTTTATTGATGGGTCATCAACTATCGATCAAAGGGATGGTGTAAGGAGGACTGGTGCTGCAGTGGTAAAAATGATGCAGGTACCGGTGTGTGTGGCAATGAAATGTGTACAATTACCACAGCATTACTCCGCCCAAGCAGCGGAATTAGTTGCACTGATCTTGGCGTTGAAGGAAAGCTTTGACAAAGGGGTGACCATATACTCCGACAGCGCATATGTTACATCCACCGTCCGCTCAGGGTTGTCGAAATGGAGAAGAAGATGGTTTAGGAGAGCTGATGGCACTCCAGTGCAACATGCTCTCTTATTGGCTGAACTAATTGAAGTAATAAATGACCCCCAAGAATTAGCTTTAGTAAAATGCATCGCACACACCAATGGTGAGGACCACGTCTCGAAGGGGAATGCAGCAGCAGACGCACATGCGAAGTATGCTGCATACTTTGGTGAGATATGGAACCCCCCAGAGTCACAGAGAGGGAGAGGGAGGGCAAGGCTAAGGAGATGTTGAAAAGAGAAGGGTACACCCATCTCCCAGCCACACAGATTATGGAGCTACAAGCGGCTGCACCAATGGCCGAAAAAGAAATATGGGTAAAAAGAGGATGTACAATGTCACCGACCGACGCACTATGGCGCCAGGGTGGCACTGGAAAGATTGTAATACCATTGGCACTTTTGAACACCGCCCTGAGCCAACTACATCATCCAGCCCACACAGGCAAGGAAGTAATTGCAGCACGAATTAGGGAAGACTGGTTCTGCCCCGAGTTAAATTCTCTTGTGTCAAATTTTATCAGTAATTGTCTCACATGCCAACAGTTTACGGCCGGCCATACTCTAAAGGTGATAAGAGGTACTATACCCCGGCCAGAGGGACCTTTCCGGCATCTCCATATTGACTATGTTGATATGATCAACATATGTCAAGGAAATAGGTATATGATTGTAGTAGTATGCCCATTCTCTAGGTGGGTTGAGGCAGGGCCCTGTTCACACCCAGATGCATTTAGAGCAGCTAAATTCCTAGTGAGGGAGGTCTTCCCCAGGTGGGGAGTGTGCGAGGTGTTAAGGTCAGACAATGGCCCACATTTCGCAAACAAAATGTTCCAGCACATCACATCCTTGCTGAACATCAAGCATAAATTTGCATGTGCATACCACCCACAGGCCAATGGTGTATGTGAACGCTGAATGGCCTATTAAAGGAGGCAATTGCAAAGATACAGCAAACAACAAAGAAGAGTTGGTTATATTGCCTTCCATTAGCCCTATTTGAGCTAAGGAATAGACCAGGGTCTGACCACCACCTCACCCCTCACGAGGTGGTTACCGGACGTCAAATGCGCCTTCCCCTAACGCCAACGTCAAGAGCATTTACCGACCACGAAAGCACAGCGAGTGTTCTTGGTGATGAAATGTACCAATATGTGTCTTCTTTGATTACTAGTGTAGTGTTTGTGTCTCAACAGCTCGAGCGCACACGGGGCGTGTCTAACAGCAATCAACAAGAAGATGCGGATAAAGAACTGGAAAAGGAAGGACTGTGTAAAATTGCTAAAGGTGACCACGTACTACTTGGCAATTTCAACAGGAAGTGGAATAGTCCACGGTTCACTGGCCCCCATCTGGTAGAGGAGGTATCAACGAGAGCAGTAAAGCTACAGGACAAGCGTGCCTGGATCCACCTATACGATGTAAAGATCTACAAACCTCAGACCCGCCCCAGCGCCACCGACAGGTCCATTGGGAGAACAGCAACAACATCACCAACGGAGGAAGAAAGTTCTACCACAGCCAACGGCCCAAGTGTTCCCATACCCTGTCACTCCCCAGAGACAATAACTGAAGAAGAAAGGGGTGATCCCCATACTGCCCACCCCATGGTCACACGCTCAAAGAGTAAAGATACTTCCGCCAGTTGAGCCCAAACCCCCTGCCCACCACCCACTGACCCTACCCCCATTGCAGTAATACCTGAATTGAAGGACATTGTCTCGCACACGTACACATGTAAACACGTGAATGCTCTCTTTTCTTTTCTCTCGCACATGCAGGAACTGCGTATTATTGTACTGCTAAGAAAATAGATAACTAACAAATTCACTGCCCAGGAGTAGATGGTACCCTCAGACGATAACTACCCAGAAGAATTGTCACACCAATTTGTATATGAAATAAAAAGGCCAACGTACCTGAAAAGGAAAAGGGTACGTGTCTACTACACAGCATTCCTCTTGGCCATAGAATACTCAATGCCGCACCTCCACCCATACTTGCCTGCCCTAAGAGATAGATCGCTTAGATTAGCGTGGGAACAGCTCTTCGCCTGGGCACTGAATGACTATTTGATAGGGAGAGCTTAAAAAACAACAACTAACATCTAATAACCAGCATATTGAGAATTTTCAGGCGGGCAACTCTAACGTCGCAAGAATACGCTGCCGGACTGCAGCAAGGTAAGAGCAAAATGCCGGTGAAATTAGCATGTGTAATAAAAATAATAGGGATTTTCATGATCACCGGGTTCTTGGCTGCCTCTGTATGGCAGTACAGCTGTGCTATCAATATTATTGCTGTACCCAAACCTAATCCACCCCCATCCCCAGCTGCAACAGGTGTTACGTCAGGTGATACTAGTAAAATTGCGCACAAACAAAATAGAGTTCAACGCAGCACATACTCAGATAATAAAGGTATTGACAATTATATACAAGATTCAGCACACGTCTCAAACAACATATGGTACCAACACATGACCCGCATTGGTAAGCAGACAACAGAAGACAGCTGCTACGTTTGCTCATTAATACCATACGCCATGAGCGCTTCTCGAACATTTGTTGCCACGGAAATAGATGAAAAGACAGCACGATGCATAATATACTTGGCACTGTTCCAAACGAAAGGAAGATTTCAAGGGACAGTGGTGCTTATGGTGTGGAAAACACGAGACTCATACCCTTACGAAAACAACTTCCTCAAGACTTATTTGAGTTACCACAAGAGCAGTTTACATGCTGAAGCATTCAGATACATAACAAGTGGTCCTGCAAAAGGGGAAACGAAGAAAGTAACACTGCAGTATTTACCATGTGATTGGTACGCCACTGAAGTTCTTGGTAAACCAGGATGCTGGGAGAGGCCACTGGTGACGATAACGGGGAAGGTGTACTTGGACAACAAATGGGAGATAGGAGTGATTGGCAGCAACATGGTAACAAAAGAAACTATTTCAACTATCGATGCACACAACCACAGATGTTGGACGACTTGGATCAAGTACGTGCCCATGCTCACGTGGATAGAGACGGATGAAGACCCAATAACAATTCTGCCGCTGACTGCGCCTAAGGTATGCTACCAACATAAAGGAGAGGTGGACGTAGGATACAACACCAACTGTGCAAGCGTGATGGAGTTACCTGAGGGGGGAGCAGGAACAGCAGTAATAATGGACCATTACTGGGCCTGTGGAGAGAAGGGATACCACACACTGCCCCCTCTGTGGAATGGTGTATGCACAATGGTGCACGTCAATGTACCATCACTAGTGGTACCCCAGAAGCATGTGAATGTGGCAAACTTTCCCAAAATGGATGAAGGGGACAAGAGAAAGAAGAGATCTGCACCACCTCAGGAGGAGCCAGGAAACAGGACCAACGGCAATAATACTGTCCTTAATAGAAGGAAAAGACAAGGAGAACCTCTGACAGGAAATTACCTATGGGGAAGGTCGGAAACAGCACTCACTTCAATTCCGCCAGAACACAGACTATTCAGCAGAGCAGCAATGTTCTTCTCCTCAATAATCCATCCGGGACTGCAGTCTTACGCAAACGCAAAATGGCTCCAGATAACTAGATGGGAACTAATGATGACCATCAATTCTACAGTAAATGGATTCAACGCAATAAAAGAGGAGCTGCGAGCTATAAGGATGGTAGCACTTCAGAACAGATATGTATTGGACCTCCTCACAGCCATGGAAGGAGGAGTCTGCGCAAAGATAGGACAATCATGCTGCACGTTCATTCCTGCCAACGATGCTGACAACGGTACACTGACAGAAGCAGTTTCACAATTGGCCCAGATGCACTCCAAAATGATGGATGAAAGTAAAGGCGTGAAAAAGGATGAAAGCTGGTTTTCGCTATTATGGTCATGGATGCCATCTTGGCTCTCAGATGGACTGAAAATTATAGTTGGTTGTACTATTTTGGCTGGAGCTACACTGATCATAATAAGATTTTGGAAGGCCCGGAAGGCACGCACCACTGACGAGTTGCTTGAAATGGTCGGTATGCACCCATTGATGCCAGCAGATGATGGCCAGCACACAGGCATAATAATACAAGAGAGAGAGAAATTGCGCAACCAGATCATCACCAACCACCTGGACCCACCATCGGTGAAGATCGAGAACCCAAGAAATCCCAGGAGTTACATAGGGAAATGGGTATACTGTACTCCTGGAGGAACATGTGAATATATGTATTGGTCATTTGAAGATCATGTTAACCACTATGGACATTTAGGAGGAATAACTAAGATATGGAGAGTAAGAGGAGATAACTAAAAGGATATGTTTGTGGTCGACAAGTCGACCAGAGGGGGGACTGAAGTGGGAGAATGGAAAAACAGGCTCCCGTCCTTCCCCTCTCGCGCCTGGCCTAAAGGATCACGGCCCAGACACCCGCCACGAGAAGAGTTTGCCCATCTACCAGACGACCAAATACCCTGGTACAGGAACATACGGATGTGTCCATCTGCCTGCCCAGCAGGCCGCCCTGCCCATGCCGATACCTGCGGCACGGATCAACTAGACTAAAACCTACACGTCGTTAGAGATGCCATGACGACCTAGCCAACGGTCAGCACACCTGTGCCAATATACACACTGGACACTCCCGCACCAATCTACACGAAGAATATACCCAGTGCTATGACGTAGGCGACAGACATACTCACGGACGTGCATCTTTATTATTTTCCACATAGGCTCTCAAAATGCAGAAACGCAAGACGCATCATGAACTCATCTAAAGAGCTTGCTTACGCTTCTCCTAAACCCAGGTGCCATAATGAGAAATATAACGAAGACACGATACTGGTCATAAGACAATATGATACTATAACCTAAAGCGCCTGTGCACCAAACGGTTCCACCTATACACCAGGCCTAAGTAGGCCGCAAGCAAGAGCTCCCATGGACGTTAAAAGAACAAAAGTCAGGTTGCTGATCCTGCAGAATGAGCCTGGCGAAAGCAGACAGCCAAGGTCGTAATGTTGCAAACCTACATTCCAAAAGCAGACCATCAAGGGCACGATGTTGCAACCTTGCACGCCGCGCACCAACGTTAAAGTCGCACCTGCAAATTAAACCAGGCACACAGTGGAAAAACAATATTAATTGTGCAGAATTCTGCCTAAAACACGGTCCCACCTCACGTGACCAAGCCGAACCTGACAGGATGCCAAGCCCAGGAGAAAGAAGGCGTCTGGATCCCTCGTTACAAGACACAGCCAGATACACTTAAAAGGGTCAATGGACATCTGCGACAGTGGGAGCAGTCGGCTTTCCAGCTCATGAACAAGTCCTCACATTGTCTGCACGTACTCATAGTGAAACATTGTTGCAAATGACAGGTACACCGAGAGCTGGGAACAGCGATGGTCCCAGGCTGGGAAGCTCGCGGGCGCACCAATCAGAACATGGGGCTCTTATCACTGACGCCATTAACATTAACCAATCATCAGGAGTCTTCATGTAACAATTCTCATGTATCTAATTGTAGGGACAACCCAGATATATCACCTGACTAACCCTTGTCCACTAATATTGTTCTCTATACGTATGCTATACTAACCCTACCACTCGAGCAACCAATTAAGAGTGGCGATAGGTTTTTTTGCTAACTTTCTAAGGTGACGCAAGTAGCGCGTCATACTAAGGTAAAAAGGGCCTGCGAGCCCACGATTGTGTGTGTGTCAGGACGGACGTGTACGATCCTTGACCCATCCCTGCCGTTTTTGTATAATAAACAGCAGAGTCACCTTGCTTCTTGTGTGTGTCTCATACTCTATCTCTTCTGGGATATACGGGAGGAGTTGGGGCCTCCCTGCCCGGAGGTCTGCGGACGGCCCGGCCGACCCCGGCACAATTTTCCCCCCGACAGTTATATTAGTGTATACTGATAACTACACTACAAACAATCGAAACTATCGCAAATGGTAAATTGGGCAGGATGAGCTTAGAGGTTCTCCAGAGTATTTGTAAGGTGAGATAAATAGATTTTGAAGAGAAGTCTAGGGCAGAGCTCATAGCTGACCTTTTGGATGTCCATGCAGATTGTGATACTTATGATGAACTCAGGCAGGGGGTGTTAATGGGGTCCTTACCCCTGGTGAAATCAGTTGTTGCCACTGGGATTGCCACCTCTCCTGTCACTTCTATTCCAAAACCCAGCATTGTTTCTCAGGGAAGCCCCCTGGAACCCACATGCCCCAATAAGCAAATTACAATGCACATTAATCCTTGCTGACGGCCAGGCCCCTTGCCCAGACACCCAAGTTGTTTCACTATGTTGTGTATGTACTGTTTATACTTTAAAAAAGGACATTTTTGCAAAACCATGCCTTCCAGAGCTTGCTGACCCTGCTCGTGCATATTTGCTGCAATCCCGTCCAGCACTTCAACCTGTACCCATGAGAAATATTTTTCCCCTTTCAAATCTATCCTGATTTTGAAAAACTTTACCACATAGCCGGTCCCTGGTGGACATGGCCACTTTATCCCCATTGGTTGTCCCTCGTGGTCATGACCAGTAGCCAGATTGTCCGGGTCATGACATTATGCCCTGACCCAGACAATCTGGCCACTGCCCATAGCCACAGGCTATACCTCAGTCACCAAAGGTATATCACTATTTTTTGAACCTACATCAAAACACGGACACATTTGCAAAACTATTCTTTCAGGTCCATGCAAATGACCCTTACATGAATTTGCTGGAAATCTGCCCATGTTTTATTTTTTCAAAAGTGTCAAAATGTACATACATATAATAGTCATATAATTTAGCCCCCACTTGACAGAACCTTTCAGACTTTGCACAAACATTCATGGTTGGGTCTTTAATCTTTCTGAAAACCTTTGTCTACATTTGTCAAATGCCAAAAAAGGTATAATCATCTAAAAATGGTGAGAGCCCCCTCTAATTTAGCCCCCTTTTAACAAAATCAAGCAGTAGCAGCCCTGTAGTTATGGTTAAGTTGCTCAACCCATAGGAAGAGCACTCCTTGAGTGGCTTATAACTGTGCCCCTCCTGGACAAATCCCCACGAGACTATGCAGAATATATATATGTCCCCGTCAAATTGATTCTCCAAAGTTTGTTGAGGTTTCATGCAGCCGGGGCAAAGGTATAGGTAGGGTCCCCAGATGTTTGTTTTTCTCATATATGCAATGGAAAAAAGATTGTGCTCCCGCCGACAGCCCAAACTGCTGGATGGATTTTCACCAAATGTAGCAGCGGCTTCATCCCGAAAGCATGCTTTTGTATATTTGTTGTAAATCCGTCCAGAGTTTTTTTTTTTTTAAATGGCCCATAAGTAGGTCAGAAAGAATTTGTGATATCTGGGTTTGGTCCGCTGACTCATTTCCCTGTTCACTCCAAGGACGGGCCTCCGATTGGTCCTGAGGGTGACGTGAAGTCTACGGACATTGTACGTGCTCGCTGATTGGTTGGTGAAAAGCTTGAGGTGCATCAGAATTTTGGTAAAGCCTGCCATGTTGGATCTGGGGACAGTCACCAGTGTCCACGGACAGTGCAGTGGGGGAAAAGTCTCGAAAACACATTTGGAGTTATTTGGTGGTGGAAAGAGAGGCTGGGAAGGGTGGGGGAGTAGTAAAAAGATGATATTTTTGTAGGTGGAAAAAGGTTGGGCAGTTGTCGTAGCTGCCCGCAAACACTACGGCAGTTTGCAGACAACCCTGTGAATGGACAGCTTGGAAAATACATTTTGGGTTGTTTAATGGCTGAAAAAGAGAATAGAAATCGTAGGGAAGTGGCATGAAGGTAATGTGGAGCTGTTTCTATAGGTTGAAAAAAGGTTTTGTAGATGCCACCGAGTCCGCAGTCAATTTCATGTCCGGAGACATAATTTCGATTGCAGGGGAATGGGGGTGAGTTCTATCATGTGATGGTCTATGGTACTTACTTCTTACATAGTTAATTGTATTGTGCAACTTCACACCAAGGGGTGGAGTTCTTGAGATACATGAAACTCACAAAGTGATGAACATGGATCAGAAGAAGGTTCAAGCAATCCCTCAGAGAACTCCAGTGATTCCTGGGATTCATCTTCTTCAAGAGATTTGCAAAAGATGTATCTCAATTGACACACATGCCCATCCATTGCTTTCAATAATACCAGTCAGTAAGCCTTTCATGCACTCAAGTAAACCTTTTGCATGGCTCCCACTGTAATCCAAGCAGACTGTCACAAGCCATTGATGCTTGGAGGCAACACCTATTGCGGTGCTCTAATAGCTATTTTATTGTCACTCCCAACTCAGGAATATGTATCAGAAGAAGATGGAAGCATTTTTGGAATGAATTTGACTCACCAAACGTAAACAACTCCAAAAATATCTGCCATTCAAAATCTTTGCTGGCAAATTGTAAAATACTTCAGTTCAGTAGCAAAACCTCTGAATCGCCTGACACAGAACTACATTCAATTCCTGTAAAGTCATACCATGAAAGAAGACTTGGATTAATTCAAATAAGCCTTTAGCTTTAGCATCCTGTTTTGATCCAACCAGATGACTGCAAGCCATTTGTACTAGAAGCAGATGGCGTATGTGGTAATCTAGCAACCATGATATCACAGAATATAGGAGACAGTGTGTTCTACCAAACTGGACCAACATTGAGCACCCAATGCAAGATCCTGCCAACAATTGACTAGCAACAAATAGGACTAACACTGAGTATCCAATGCGAGATCTTGCCAAGTGTTGACTATCAATAAACAGGACCAACACGGAGGACCTGATGGGAGATCTTGCCACCAATCAAATGTCAGTGATCAACCTCTCAGAGCATGCACTTACACATGAAGTACCACATGTACTCTGCCATGGCCTGATCTGCTGCCAACTAGGAACTAGACAACATTAAACTCTACTGGGATATTGAAGATGCCTACAACCCCAGCTCCTAAAAGAATAATTTTTATGGGCAAAACAATGAAAAAAACAATGAAAAAAATGCTGCACAAGATGATGATGATACAAGAAAATTCTCCAACTGGACAGCACCATATGCCGTAGCTTAAAACCTGAAAGGTACATTGATTGTCTCATTAAACGTATAAGATCTGATATTCTCAATAAACAACAGGTGGTTAAACATAACCTCATCCTCCAAGAGTGAAGGACAATAAGAACACTCCAACCAAGAAGGGATAATTAAACCAGTAGACAAATATGGTGTTGTTGTGGTCGTGGATATATATAAAATCAAAATGAAAGCCTACAGTTTATAAGCAACTTCTTCACGCACATTTTTACCAGGAACCTAGTGATAACCCAATCATAGAGTACTAAATAACTTTGGAACAAATCATCTATGCCATGCAGCACTGAAGAACAACACCAACATCTAATACAAGACAGGGACATTGTTTTTCTCTCCAAAATCTACAAGCCAGGGAATGCAGGCACCCAATAATCTCTGGGGTAAATACATTAACCAAAGCCACATCTGGATATTTGTAATCCATCCTAAAACCGTGACAGACACAGGAATCTTTGTATAGTGCATAACACAAATCCTCAGAAGGTATCAATAGATCATGTGTCTGCCTATGCACTCCCTTCCACTTTAGATGTCACTATACTTTAATCTAACATTCCACATGGAGATGGAATTGCTGCATCCAAAAATTCCTGCAAAAAACTAACACCAATTTAGACCACCCCCCAACCACAGATATCACAGAACCCATGAGATTCATACTCACACACAACAAGTTCTGATTCACCAGAAGTCACTTTCTACAGAGGGATGGAATAATCATGGGCACACAAATACACCTCAGTATGCTAAGCTCCTAATGGCAGACCTTGACACAAGAATGTGTACAATAATCGCTGAAACCACTTACATACCTGCATTTCATTGATGACATCTGCTTTATTTGGACAGAAGGTGAAGACTCTCTTAAGCAATTCCATGAACCACTTAATGGCATCCACTGATACATCAAGTTCAGCACAGAATATTCCCAGATGACAATTCATTTTCTGGATAAGACAATTTCTTTTGAAAGGAATGGCCATCTAGAAATTCCTTTATACATGAGACTGGGTGATAGGAACAACTACTTGCACAGGGCATATGCGCAAAGAGGAAACCAATGGAGAACCCATTTGCCACACTGCACACATACAAAATGCAAATCTACCACTAAATGGTCACTCAGCCACACAAATTGACAGGGAATTTAATTGTGCATTAAAAATACCCAGAGACAACCTGGTACAATAAAGAAACAACAGAGACACTGAACAAATACCCTTGGTTGTCACTTAGAAGTCAGCACTAACACAACTGAATAGGATTGTTAAGGGACTACAATACATATTTTGCAGGGATGAGGAGCTCAGACACGTCTTCAAAGAACCTCCCCTAATGGCATGCAAGCAAGTGATAAACCTAGCACAGCCTCTGACCAGGAGTACATGTCCACTATATCAAGAACAAAGAAGCCGTGGATCACGCCAAGCAATGTCTGGAAGATGCTAAATATGCCAGCACATAGAGCTGGTTCTGCAATAACAACCCTGCAGAACTGAACACTACAGATACAAGGGATATGCAGATCATCGAATGTTGTGAATCTAATCCAATACAAATAAGTGCAGAAAAGGAAAATATGTACATGATTCCTGGAAGCAGCTGTGTGAAAATGTGTACCTACGGAGATAAACCACCTCAACCCACAAAAGAGAAACATCAATGGGCTGATATTTCATACAGTATGGGCAGACATTGCAGAACATATTTATGACGGTTTAAAAAGTGACCTCTCGAATACCACACACAGAAGGACGTGGGTGCTTGTGTAATTTACGATTCTTTACCTAAAATACAGAGGTTTAGACCTAGATATAGGTTTTATGACATAGCATGTCAAGCTTTGAGCCGAGGACGAGCAATTAAATTACATCAACCAAGCCAGAAGGCAACCTATCTGTTCAATCTCTCAGCAACAGCTGTTGCACAGTATTGTTCAGGACCCCAAATGTGCAAAGTTAGCAAGAAACGGGAAATGGACATGTTGGGCATCTAATATCAAATGTTTGGCATCTGTTTGAGCTTAGACATGATGAGATAACAGTGGACACTACACTCTTCAGAAATGAGTGATGTATTTTGCATATATCATACTGTATGCAAGCCAAGAAACCATTGTGAAGATTGAGGTTTACTGAGGTTGCATTGGAGACAGCACAAATTAAACATTGCAAGCATATTTTGTAGTGCCATATTGTATACTAGCAAGGACACCTTAGCAGCTGCATTGGAACCACACTGTGTGAAACTGCATAAAGGCTGCAGAACACATATTGAACTCTTTGAGGAAAATTAAATACTGACCCTGTTTTATAATTATGTGTTCTGAAACCTGCCACCTCAATGCGCTGCTAACATAACATTAGTCATTTCAAGATATTACAAGGGCTCCTTTTATGACTGCCTGGGCCTCACTTAACAGATACATGTAAAATGTTGTTTTTTTAAGGAAATTCTTTGCTGGAAATAGGTACTGTTTTCAGATATGTGATCCGTGCTCCGATGAGTTTTTTTGGTCTTTTAGATAAGAAGGTGATATTCAGCCAGTGATGTATAGAGTGCTCCTTTTTTCTTTATTTTGTGAATATTCTGTGCTTCAGTGCTTTTTCTTTACTAATAATTTCACTCCGCACCACCTGATAGAGAAGTCTGTGCGACTTTGAAAGCTAATGCTTTGTTTTATGTTTGCGTAGTAGCTTCAGTTAGTCCAATAAAAGGTATACGCACCTGCATCTTGTGTGATTTTAAAACTGGACAAACATGGTGTTGAACTTTTCTTTTCACATCACCTGACAAAACTTCACCATTTGGAATCTGCTGCTACTGTGACTTCCAGTCAAGCCTCCAGTGCGTTGTCCTTGCCTTCACTCTGAAGAGACTCACCATCAATTGCCCGTCTCTGGCTCAGGCCCTTTTGGTGGTGTTGCTCACAATATCATACAGCATTGTAAGCCTTAGTCTGAGGGAGGGTCTGTTCTGTGGATGATAGAATGCTCTGGGAAGCCTATATTCCTTATGTAGTAATCACTGGAATGTTTGTAATATGCAGGGGCTGAGTTCAGGCTCACACCCTGTGCAATAAATGTGAGCTGTAACAAAAAATGGAGGGCATGATCATCCGAGGAAACATGTCAAAATTAATTGATTAATGCATTTATTAATTCCTTCTTTTTCATCCTTTTTAGTTTGATGTTCGTAGTATTTTGTGATTTTTTTAAATGTATTCAGCTTTGTGAGTATTCGATTGTGATTTTGTATGTGCCACTTGTAAAATAACAATATAGAAAACAAGTAATGGACAATCGAAGATTTTGGCCTTTTGTGTAGGCATGGGATAGGAATTTGATAGGCACTTCCATAATGGTACTACCTGGACATTGAATGGAAACAGCTGAAAAATAGTATGAACAACTGGCCATCTGATAGCAGTGCCTGACAAATGCCTATCTAACACCTATACAAAAGCCAAAACACTTGGCTTTGCCAATGCTTGGTTTTGACAATAATTCAGTGCAAGGACACACACATAGCTTATAAATCAAGTGGCTGAAGGGACACTTGGTTAAGACATGTTTATTATAAGAGTAGCTTATTTATAGCTGCAATAAAGACATAACTCTGAGAAGACTGCTTTGCAATAACATTGGCAGGCACGTTTAGCAGAATGTTTTATGTGCTGGTTCGTTAAGCTAGCTCAAAGAGATCCCAGAAGATTTATTCTGGAATGTTAGTGGTAGGTAGTGGGTGAGAATGGTCATAGGGATAACCATGGCCATGTACAGTCGATGGGTTGGCAAATAGCCAAACAACCTCCACAAGCTGTAGCTCTCTCCTCTCTAACCCATCAACCTCCTAGATGCACTCTGATGCAATAGTATCAGCTTATAGGCCGGGTTTTAGTACCACCTATTAGCCAAAACTAAAACAACTATTGTTGCCACACTGAAAGCATAAACATACCTTACCCAGGGGGCGGGGGGTTCTGATGACTCTACCTGCGTTGGCACCTGTTGCTCAGTGACACTGGGAGCACCAGCAACATCCCACATGGCTGGATGCCACCATCCGGCTACTGCTACACATGCATGAGGAGACGTGCTCTTGTTTCCTTGCATGCACATCAGGAAGTGTCCTTGCTTTGCTAGGCAACTTGTGGAAATAGCCACACTGTCATCCATTGACAATAAAGGCACTCAAAGACAGCGTTTTTCATGTCACATCATCACTTGTTGTGCTTCACTCCCTTTCTCCTTCTCCTGCTTTCTGTCTCCTGTCCTAGCAGTTCTCCTCTTTCACCTGTCGAGTCTGATTCTTCTGCTCTGACTCTTTCTCTGTTTTGCTTGCCAGCCTGATTGCTCTTCTCAGTTCCCTCTTGCCTATTCTGCCTGCTTTTGGTTGGCCCTCAACGGTACCATGATGTTCTGCCTCTCCTCTGTGATGTTCTGCCTCTCATCCCTCTATTAACATCTAATGCCACAGTTCAGTACCTTGCACTGTGCTTGTGCCACATTAATCTGGTGCATCTTTCTGTGGTGTAAGGAGGCTAGCCCCATCCCTCCTCTGCAGTAATCAGTTTATGGTGGGAGGTGCCGGGCAGTATTCCTGTACAATCAGTTCCTCAAAGGTAAGGAAATGTAAACCAAATAGGGATCCTAGTGACTAACCACATTTTAGAAAGTGTGTCCAAGAAAAACAAATAACCCTCTGATACTGACATAGAGAAGATACTAATATGGTAATACTGTTAAAACACATTTTAATGTATACATTTAGAAAATCATTTACAAAACATTTATACAACATACAGATCATACCTATGACCAATAAAGTGCATTTGTTCTGAGAACTACAAGGTGTATGTGATGGCAAACCAAATCACATTCAAATTATCAAACAAGAACACATCTCATTAAAATATATACAGCACCCATTAATAAAAATCAATAGTCTTAAATTGAAAAACATATAAGAGAAATCTTGTAGCTCTTGTCTATGTATATATTCACTAACAAAAAACATTGTTAAAGGGACATTATGGTTAAGTTGCACTAGCAAAAACCTATGAAATTCAATGGAAAACGTTGTTACAGGGACGTTATGGTTACAGGTAAAACCGGAAACCCCCTGAAATTTGCCAGTTATGGCAAGGTAAGCAACCATAATTCACACCACCAGTGTGCGCTGCAAGGACTAACACCCATGACATCAAAGATGCCATCACAAATCTCATTGATGACACCACTGATGACATCACATGTGTGGCTGCCCCTTTTTTGTTCACTGACATAAGTAGGCCAGATGCTTTTCTTCACTAACAGTCAGGAAGTAACAATTCAAAAGGTTCTATGTTTGTGTACGGCACGCTTCTCATATGTTCTTGCACTACTTTCCTCAGGGTTTACTCACTTCATATTATACATATGCATATAGGGGAAGAAGAAAGCGTAAAACACAGCAATCATTTCTGTGCATGAAGATAATCAGTTATGTTATGAACAGTTTCTGGTAATACTGTCCTTTTTTGCTTACTGTAATGTCCCTGTATTTGTATGCATTGTGGTGTATTTATGTTTTCTGTGCAGTAGTGCAATTATGAAGTTATTAAAGCAATGGTAGCTACCTCTTACATGTTTCACAGTACCCGAAACTCTAAACCGAAAGCATTCATGATTTTTCTATGTAGCATGGGAAGATTTTCAAGATTACACTCGTATGAGGCATGGTGCAGATAATGGCTATGTGTCCACATGAGTTGGTTCATGTACTGCTAGGAAGTCTGTAATACAATGCTGTGTATAGCAATGCATTGCACAATGTACTACTTATGTCATGATAGTTCTTCCAATTATCTTTGATAGTTTTCTGCCACCATTACAATAACAATTCCTTGTGGTGGCTTTCCATGAAAACTAAATGCACATGTGATGTCATCAGTGATGTCATCAATGAGATTTGTGATGGCATCTTTGATGTCATGGGTGTTAGTCCTTGCAGTGCACACTGGTGGCGCGAGTTATGGTTGCTTAGCTTAGCATAACTGGCGAATTTCATTTTTTTTTCTCGGTTTTACCTGTAAACATAACATCCCTGTAACGTTTTTCCTTTGAATTTCATAGGTTTTTGTTAGTGCAATTATATCATAGCGTCCCATTTTTTGTTAGTTAATTTCATACGTTTTTAGTAGGACACTTTAACCAGAACGTTGCTTTAGCATAGTGTTTTCAGTAAAGATGATAGTTTTTTTTAGTAGCCTAACTTACCATAACATCCCTTTATCAACGTGTTTTCAGAGAGTACGGACTGGGACGTACCAAGACCAGAAAGTCACTACAATGTAGTAAGCACACTAAAGTTTGTCTACTAATTGCATAGGTGTTGCATTAAACAATATTAGAAAAGCATAATGTCTCATTTATTACGGAGCAATGGCAAGCAATGGGTTAAACTAGCAGAACAAAATAATTTTAGGATGATTTGTAAACCTTCATCGTTAGTTATATTAAGGCAAATATGGGATTTTCATCATGAATTTGCATCATTGGGGATTTCCTTGTGTCTCTTATCGGGTGAGGAACAGGCCCTTTCATTTTTTAACTATGTTGTACCAGAGTCAGCAACCACTCCAATCATTATAAGTGATGGTGCAATTTCCTCTGCTGTGTCATTTGATGCATTAGCTCAATTAGCAGCTATTGTATACAATATCAAGGATTGGTCATAGATTGGCAATTTGGTCAACACATTGGCCTCCATTTCAACTGCCGAAAATATGCCGTAGCTATGGTATTGTTAAATTGTATTCTTGGAATGTATGTGGTTATCATAACGTCTTTTCTGCTCAGAAGACAACTTCCTTATTTGACACTCCAACTATAATTCGTTTACAAGAGACTGTATATGTAAAACTTCTGAGTGTGAATGGAGATACCGCCTTTTCCATCCTGCCCTAAAACAAGGGCTGTTTCGCCCCAAAGGAGGGTTAGCTATATTAGTGAATAACAGCATACATGTTGACTCTTCTGTTATTCATTCCTCAACTAAAATTCTTGCTATTGATATGACAATGATTGAGGGAAGGAAAGACAAGGTTATGTTGGTCACCTTATATTTCAACACACACACTCATGATATAGGTGCAATTATGGATATTTTAGACTCTATCTTTGAAAGCGCTCTCATACAAAACGATTACGATGGCATCATTGTGGGGGGCGATTTTAATGCCAGTTGTAGATATGACTTAAATAACAGTGCTTTTCACATTTTGTCGTACAATGAGCGTCGTGCTATTGTGACCGGTCAACGTTGGAGGGAATATTTTGCTCTTTGGAATATGAATTTTGTCAGCTTTGATCCTAAGACGCTACAATACATGTGGCATAGGGAGTTGTCTTATTCAACAACTGATTTTTTTTTTATATATGGCAATTTCTTGAAATTGTGTACTCTGATTATTTCAGTTGACATGGGACTTAGCGGTCATCGTTTAATTGCTATAGAATTAGAGCTGTCATGGAGTCATCTTGACACAGTTCCGAAAATGGTTCTGGTGGAAACAGAGCGTATACGAGTACAATTCATTGGAATACATTTCTATGTCAGAAACTTGTGAAAAGTCTTGGAAGGATTTCATTATTTGATACCTTGGTTAGATACTCTGAGCATGACTATGTCTGGCTTGAAAGATTCAATAATTACATTATTCAAGAACAATTGGCGTGGCTTGCTTACACATATCAAACTAAGCAGACACCACATTTTCATCACTTTGACCAGTATGTTGCCCATTAAAAAAACAAAAACATAAAAATTTGAAACAATTGGCAAGTCAAAGGGTTTCTGATGGAAAATACAAATTGTGCAGGCATACACTTGTGCCTGTCGAAGCCATCGCTATTTACTGCATCTTTCTGATAACCAGAAAATGGTTAGACATTTATGTAAACATGACACTAAACCAATTTGGAACATGTTTAAGAATTCTGACAATACGGATAGAAGGAAATTGTATAATGGCATTTCTGCACAGGCATGGTCATTGTTCCTCTCTGAGACATTTAAACTCCCAATAACCATCTGCATCAACATTTTGAAAAGAAGAAACTATCGCATTTACCATGTTTTACATGGACTATTGATGATGTCATCTGGGCTATAGGCAAACTTAACTTTTCAAAGGCCTCTGGCCCAGATGGCATTCCAGCATGTGCATTAAAAACTGATGCTGCATTTTGGGCCAGAATCTTGATTTTAAAATTTGAAAACATCTTTAATACCAGTACTATTCCTCAATCATGGCATACAGCTTTGATAGTCCCAATTTATAAAAAAGGGAATCCTGATGAGCCGTAAACTATAGGCCCATAGTCTTAATGGATGTCTCATACAAAGTAATCACCATATTGCTATTACAAGAACTTGAAAACCATATAAAAACCCATGACATCTTATCCCACAATCAAACAGGATTTTTTAAAACAGGTGGGTACGGCAGCGAATGCAACTGTTTTATCAAATCTCCTATACTCAATCAAGAAAAACTCAGCTGGCATAATTTATATGGCCGCTTTAGATTTGAGCTCTGCTTAAGATTGTGTAATTCGTGACATGCTATGGAGAAAACTGCAAAAGTGGGGATTCCCTGAGAGTATTATTCAGTTGTTAGTATTATTACATACAGATACATATTTTAAAATTCAAATTAATCAACAAGGTGATGTAACAGAGAACATTCAGACTTGCACATGGGTGAAAGAAGGTTGTAATCATGCTTCTTCATTGTTTAATCTATACTTGGTAGACATTGATCGTATTTGGAATCAAATACTATGTTTTCCTGCGAAGTTTGGCCATTTTTAATTAAATTGGCTGGTGTACACGGATGACATTTTGTTATTTGACAAAACTCCTTTTGGACTTCAAAATAAACTACAAGCATTTGCTTCTTTCGCACACAATCACAACCTGCGCCCCAATGTAGCAAAGTCAAAGATCTTAGTATTTTTGTATGGGAAAAAATTGCCACGATTCATCTGGACTATTAACAATATCTCGCTAGAAAGTATTTCAACGCTAAAATACTTGGGCTTTGATGTCACAAATGCTTTTTTCTAAAAAACACTGGTACAATTCTTTGGTATTCAAATTGCAACCTTTGATGTCTTAATTAAGGATCATTTTTCAAAAATATTGTAAATATTCATTAAGTCCTGCCATTCAATTTTGTTTGCTAAAAATTGAAGCTGTGCTGTTGTGTGGTTTGGAATTATGTCTCCATGACATTGATCAGATTCTCAACTCTCTGCAAGCTTGTTTATGGAAGCAAACTCTTGGTCTGGCAAAATGTGTACCAAATGCATGTATACGTATAGAACTGGGTTTATCAAGTTTATCTTCACAATTTTTGTGGCATCAGATGAATACATTTGCCAAAATGGTAGATCCCCCTAGGAATTCAATTTACACTGAATTTGCAAAGATGCTTCAATTAGAGCATCCACATTCAATCTTATTGATTAAAAAAAAGAATGGAATGTGTGCTAGTATGAATTAACATTGCTAAGGAATATGTAATTATCCACGCTGGCTACGCAAAAAAAAAGAAATATATGGATTGGGTTCAGTTCCAGAAGGAAATTGGTTCATATCAATCATATCAGGAATTTGCACAAGATTTACACAAAATGCTACCGAGACTAATGTATATTGAGTGTTTTCCAGATTCCCAAATACGTGATATATATGCGGTTTCGTATGAACCAGTTGCATTCACTAGAACGAATTATGCACTGGATGCCTTCTGGTGTAGAGGGATGTAGATTTTGCAACGTGAGGTCACAACCAGAATCTATCAAGCATTTGCTTATTTATTGTAGCTATTTTGAAAATGACAGAATTATACTGTTGGGGGTAAAGGAATGTCATTAGTACTAATTTCTCGAAGGAACTACTTTGGTGAAACTGCATGCACAATCCCTTTAAATCATTTACGTGTGCATTGGGACAGGTTCTATTTAAAATTGAAGCTGTATTGCTAGAAAAAAACGATTTGTGTTGCAGTTGACTGACTTTAAGTGCACATTCTATAAGAGGTAGGGAGTAACAAATTGTCTTATGAGCGTGTGAACATTTTGGCAACAATTGGGATCTAACCCAGTGAATTGGACACTTTTGGGATTTAATCCAGTTATATATTTTTTCTTTCTTCAGGTAGTATATTGGCCAGGAATTGGAGTGCGCGCCTCACCCCCTCTTTTTTACGAGTAATTTGTGGAGATCCGGACTCCAGAGGCTGAAGCACCGAGGATATTTTGCCCTACAGTGGAGAACCATAGTTATGGTTTTCCCCCCTCCCCCTGCTAAGGATAAGATGTGTGCTCCTGGAGGGGAGTCTTTCTTTGGTCACCTGAACTAAACAACATTTTTTCACTACAGCTCCCATAATCCTTAGAGACTGCATTAGCAATTTAATTGGATTCACCTGAAAAGCAAGGCAACACAGCCTCCCTGAAGAGTGTTGGGACACGAAAGCAGAAGGGATCAAACCCTGTGAACATTTTGGCAACAATTGGGATCTAACCTAGTGAATTGAACACTTTTGGGATTTAACCCAGTTATATATTTTTTCTTTCTTCAGGTAGTATATTGGCCAGGAATTGGAGTGCGTGCCTCACCCCCTCTTTTACTACTAACCCCATTGGTACGCACAGTACTCTGAAGCATATATTATGTAATATTTATTGCTATATGTACAACAAACACATTTCCTTTTCTGTGAGAGAAGATATTGGAAAGGAAAGCAAGGCAGCATAAGCAGCAACCCTTCCACAACAGCATATGGCCATAGCAAAGGAAAGAAACTCTGTGCATAGGTCAAAAGGACAGGCTGGAGCCAAAGTGGAAAAAATTGTGAACAATTGTGCTGGCTGATAGGTTGCATACAAGTGTGTATTATTTACAAAATGAAACAGCTCTAGCAGACCTGTACGTGTACGCCTTCCCCATGTCAAAGGGCGTCATCCCCTCAAAATCCGTGTGATGGGAGACATTAAGGTGATACCTCAATGTCTCCCTCCCCTCACAACCAACTTGAGGAAATCCCCAATTCTCCACAATAAGTATCCACTTATGCTACCCCTTTCCTTTATTAATGGTGTATGAATGTGTACACGTAAGCGTTAATAAGTGAAAGAATATGTTTTTTTTTGTTGAAATGCCGTTCTCACTCATCGGCACACAGTCCTCGTTGGAATGACTGCAATTAAGGTAGGTGTCCTACGGACACTGCAGTTTCCCGGCCTATCCACAATGACAATGGAGGCATCCTTACAATGCCAGCACACTCTGCATGTCCGCATGTTGTCCTCCCCCTATGATGACGTGTGGGAGGGGACATTTTGTTGTTCTGCAAGTACACGCATGTGTATCTGTTCCTCTGTGTCCTGGTTACAATTCCACTGTGCAGCATATGCAAACAAACGTTTATTAGGTCGCGGCACCCACCGACAGCCTACAGGTACCTATACAGATAAACATCCCACCTGCTATACTCTATAAACAGCCAGCGTCTCCCAAAATGCTCAGCACACTTATGGCTCCCTATTATTCAGTATAGAAGTGGCAACGGTATGCACATGCGCATAATGGATACTGCCCAAAATGCAGCCTGCAGACAGCAGTTCGAAAGGAGAGCAGTGGCGACGTCACCATGACACCGCACCCACGCTGTGCATGGGCCCTTATTTCGGCGACATGATATGGACCCATGAAAAGCGGCTAAGTACAGTGTTGAGGAACATAAGGAGTGTTTTTCAAAAAGTACACACTTATAAACACACCACAATGGGCCATCATACATGTATTTAGGTTTTTGAACAATGTAGGCCTGTTTTCCAGGGACAAGTTCTCCACAGCAGCCCTACAATCTGTTTGAAGCTTTTCAGAACACAGTAGCAGGCCACATAGGTTTGATGTATAGGTGATGTTGGACCAACTGGGCTGTGCTACATTGCATTTTCAAGTAAATGCAACCATGTCAGTCTGGCTCTCTGTGCACAGTAATGTAGAAAATTAAGAACGGTCCTTCCTGTGACCCACACCTGCAGGTCGCATAGTCCCCACTGTCCCAATGTCATGGGTAGCAAGCTGAAACCGGGAGTATGTGCACATGCATTTCCCCAAGGATGGCGAGGGCTGTGCCCTAATAAAGCAGAAACATTCTTTCTTCCCTTTCTACTGTCTTCTTTCTGGCATACCGTCATTGCGTGTGTGCAACTTTTTAACAGTACGCAATGACGGTATGCCAGAAAGAAGACAATAGAAAGGGAAGAAAGAATGTTTCCCAGATGTGTCTTTCGTGATGCATGGGGGATTAAATTGCAACCAGGGTAGGGGGAGTTTGTTTTATTAGGGGCAACTCCCAAAAGAGAGCTGTTTTTTGTGCTCACATTATTACAGTAAACTCTTCAGCGCATCCTGTAGATGAGCAAAGAAAACTGCATTACCAATGGACGACAACAAAATGCCATTTGCTTGGATCAACTCCAAATTTCCACAAATGATGGGGTCATTGTTGCAGAAGAACATCCCACAAACAGACAAAAAAGTATACATGCTTCTGTTGATGAGACCTCTGCCAACCTCTAGCTGGTGACAACAATCATTGGAATAGGTGCATAGTAATCTTGGTGGTATACATGAGAAAAGCACATTTGCAGCAATAGCAAGCTGTGTAGGGGATTTGGGTCTTCCATTGTAGATGTATAGAGGTTTTTTATGTTTTTTTCATGTGCGTGCAAGCACAGTTTTTTGTTTTTTCTCTTTATATGTGTGTCTGTTTGCCTCTCCTGACACTTTTACCATATTCTGATCAATGCTTCTTGCACAGTGTAAAAGAAAATGGCATTGCCAATGGTGCTCAAATAAATGCCATTTCTACAGAACCACTGCATATTTTGCAACCTCATGATCTCATAGTGGGTGGAGAACATGCCAGCAGTCTGCATAAATTCACACATGCTTCTCTTTATAACACACCTTCCGACCTCTCACTGGGGACCATACTCCTCTTGGTGTTATACATGAGAAAATGACCTTGGCAGTAGGAAAATCAGCAACTGCTTCCGGTGATGGATTATACATCCACAAGACATGTAACCCAAATGTAGACTTCCATAGTGCACCACGACAAAGTCTACATTTGTGACGAAGGCCAGATATCTGCAAAGACAAACCATCCCGCTGAAAATGCAGTCACCCTGACAGCCACAGAAAGCGTCCACTCCTTCCAACCTAAAATTACCAGCAACGTCTCTTTGCACACAACACCTGTGCAGATGGCACACAAAAGTATCACCAACGATAAGCACTGTGCGTCTCTCCATCTCGACCAACCCCACAACACAGAATTGGGACGAAATGGTACCGCCCCTTCCGGTCATCCACACCCTAAACACCTAATTGCCTATTTCCCACAATTTCATTTCCATGGTCACCATGCTCATAATGGCAGGATGTGGCACATGCACTTTCCCATTTACAGTGAGGGCCACAGCCCAGTAAAGCAGACACAATACTTCTTCCTTTTGCACTGGCATTTTTGCAGGACTCCCTCATTGGGTGCTGTCAAATGTTCAAACATGTATGCCACCATGCTCATAATGGCAGGATGTGGCATGTGCACTTTCCCATCTATAGTGAGGACCACGGCCCAGTAAAGCAGACACAATACTTCTTCCCTTTACACTGGCATTTTTGCAGCACTCCCTTACTGGGTGCTGTCAAATTTTCAAACACGCAGACGGCAATCACATACAATACCTCTGCAATGCACACTATAATTTCTCTACACCACTCCATATTTACTGTTAAACACTCTCAGTGCACATTCCATTTGATTCCAAAGCCCCTCCACCAGAACCTTCTGCTAAAGAATGCATGATTGCAGCATCCACAAAGATCCTGAGGCACACCCACCACATCTTTGGCCATGCACACAACAGTGCCGCCCTTACCCACACCCACCACAACACTATGTATCCATGCATGTGACCATGTGGGCAGCTAGCATTATGCACAAATGTAAAATACATAGCAGAACTTCTACCTAACTCCCCCACACCATAAAAACCCATGCATGAAAATGTGTTACAATTAGCAGAATCCACAATCATACCACAGCCTGCAGCACCCCTGCCCACTGCCATTATCAAAGTATTGTGTCACTGGAAACCTAAGCACAACATCTTCACAACATTGGGTCTACTTCAATAAATCTGCACACAGCAGAGTAACCATGCACATATGAGATGCACTTCAACCATACCCTCTTCCATACTCACATTATAGAAACACTGCATCCTGTGGTCACACTGCACAACTTCTCACTGAACCATCTCCTGCAGTACACTAAATACTGTAGCATGTTTCAACTATCACCACAACCATGGAATGCACAATACACACTTTTGAACACACTTGTGCTGCTGTAGCACATCTACAATGTGCTCCACACCCATTCTCCAAAGATCACCACCCTGTGCCTGATACACTGTCAAACCTACATTGCTGCAGAGGGTGTGCTCCTTGCACGCATTCCCCACACCATAATGCACCATGCATGTCAGCATGTCAGCAACTAAAACTATGCACATACACACCACTGGCACCAGCACTCCTACCCAACCTACGCACCACAAAGCAGCTATACAGCATAAAATGCAACAGTTACCATATTCTACAAAAATTATACTGTCTCCAGCACCCCTACACCCTTTCATTCACATACTGTGGTCTTACCCACTTCCACTCAGAAAGTATTGTGTCACTGCCAACCTACCCACATACTGTTCGCAACATTGGCCCTACTCCAACCAATCTGCACACACCACATTATGCAAACCCCACCCTCCACCAGTAACAGAGTCAGACATGCATTGCTGCGGTGGGTGTGCTGAAGCTGTAGGCTCTTGCGTGCATGCCCTACAGCCTACAGCCTTCGGCCATGCACCCAGTAGTCTAATCCTTCAACAGACCCACTGCTACTTCATGCACCCATGCAAGCCACCATGTACCCAACTACCGCAATCCATCCGCAGAGCACAGCCACCCATGCTCCCACCCAGCCTATGTCATGTGCAATTCACTCCCCTTCTGAAAGTCACCTGCCACCACTCACCATGGAAAGAGATGGCCGCAAAGAGGTCGCTGCACAAGTTATCGGGCCATTACGACAGCAGCCCCCAATCAACACACAAAGTAGTCTCCTGTCTAGGTACCCGCAAAGTGGTGCAATTCGCACAAATACTGTAGGCACTCCTCTGTCTTCTTCCACCTATTTACATATGTCACATGAACCACTTCTCACCCCCCCACCCTTTCCCTCCCTTCTTGCCGTCAAAACACATGGCATATGGTTTATTTTCCAGACCCTTCCGCCGGCTCACTGTCCTCCGATACACCACCATTAGCCAAGAAATTTTGATGCACAGCACACTTCCCTCCAGCCAACCACTGGCCGCGTCCAAAGTTCTCCGACAGCACGTGGTTCCGCAAGCCAATGACACTAATGTCTGCGGAGCGAACAGGGAAATGGGTCCGTGAAGTCGACCCACTTATCACTCATTTTTAGAGATGTACATTTCAGATGTTTGCAACAAAAGTACTCATTGGATTACCACCAAACACACAAAAGCACGTTTTCTGACCCAAGCCCCCGCTCCTGCTGCAAATTTGATGCAAATCTATCCACCCGTTCGGGCTGTAGCCATGCACAAAGGTTTTGCCCATTCCGTCTATGGAAAAAAACATTTCTTTTGGACCCTCCTATAACTTTGCCCCCCCCCCCCCTGCACAAAACCTAAATTCAGAGCCAGCCAAACACATTTTTTGCAAAGTTTGGTGAGGATTCCTCCAGGGGGAGCGAAGTTATAAGCCGCCGAAAAAGTGGTCTTCCTATGAGTTTAGCAAATTAACCATAACTACACGCCTGCTAACGCAGGCCGTGTAATGATATGGTATGGTATGCCATTTATAAAGCATCTACACACAAGTGTTTCAAGGAGCAACGAGGTAAGGGAGGGGAACATCTGGAAGACCGAGACAACAATCTTACAAGGCCCGGTGACATTGAGATTGCGCAAGTACAGGGGAGGGGCACAGGGGAGGGGGGAAGGGGAAAAGTGTGAGGGGGAGGGGGGTGGGGAAATGCAGTACATAGGATAAACAGTAAATAATAAAGCAATAGATAAGAACAATAAATAAGAAGTGCAGCCAGCTGGTGGCAGTTGCAAGGGTAAGTGCATACATCAGATGTCAAGTGCTGGTAGGGGGCTGTAGGGGCACAGAAACAGCCCCAAAGTGCATGGGTTCAGGGGCATTGCTAGGGGGGCTAAGGTGGCTATAGCCCCAGGTCTTTTGGTTGTAGCCCCAGAAAGAAGCTCAGGTGCTACAACCAAAAGGCTTTAGCTAGCCCTGAATCCCGCCAGTCCAGATATTAGCTTAGCCCCTGATCTTTTCCAGACCTAGCAACACCCCTGCATGGGTTGCCAGGGTGGCAGTGCAGGTGTGCATCTGGTGGGGAGGGGACCTGGGCCCGAGAACAGAGGGTACCCAGGTGACCAGTGCAGTTTCTGTTTCAGCTAGGAGTTCAGCAGTGGAGAGGAGGAGAGAAAGCAGGAAGGCCTTGAGGTGTTTGCGAAACTGGGGATGGTGCTCCTCAATTTTCAGAGAGGCAGAGAGACAGTTCCAGAGGGAGGCCCCAGCCAAAGAAAGTGATCTACCACCAACAAATTGTTTGGAGATGCGACTGACCCTGAGGGAGTTGGAGGCGGATGAGAAAAGAGCTCGAGAAGGAAGATATTTAGGAAGAGAGAGTTGAAGATATTGAGGCCCCAGAATGCCTTGTGGACAATGCAGAGGGTTTTGAACTTAATCCTTGCAGCCACTAGGAGCCAGTGCAGAGATTTCAGTCCTGGTGAGATGGGATCTCTGGGCTTGAGGAAAAGCACAAATCCTGCAGTCCTGTTCTGGATGGGTTGCAGAGGGTGGAGAGTAGAGGCAGGCAGATTTAGAAAGAGGCTGGCACAGTAGTCCATCCTAGAGAGAACCAGAGCTCTGGAGACAGTGAGCTTCTGGGGGAAGGAGAGGAAAGGAAGAATACCTCTGAGGAGGTGCAACTAGTAGTGTGACTTCTTAGAGACGTCAGAGATGGGAGGATAGAAGGAGAGTGTGGAGTCGAAGATGACCCAGAGGTTTTTGGCCTCACATGTAGGAGCAGGAAGAGGGCCGAGAGAGGCCAGCGAGAGAGTGACAGGAAAGGAGGGAGAAGGAGTGCCGATGAGGTGAATATCTGTCTTACTGGCATTAAGGCAGAGATTATTGACAACACACCACTCCTGGAACGGGCCTAAATCATGCTAAAGTGCGCAGAGATCCCACAAAGGCTTCACGCTGAGAACACCTATGTGTGAGACGGCACGCAGAAGTTATTCTGCACCTCTGAGTGTTTGTGGAATTGTTCATTGGACTGCCTGTGGCCCGTCCCTGGTAATGCCCACATTTTCCCTTGTTCTTCCCCATTTTGTGTGTTCTGCCCCCTACTCTAACCTCTGCGTAGGCCACGCACAAGCTCTGAGAGGTGTCTCGCACAGGGCGATTGACTCCACGGAGTGACGTGCCAAGCCTGCACGAAGTCCCCACAAAGTATGAAAAGATCCCACACAGTCGATTCCAGAGCCCGGTTTGGCGTGCAATGTCCCTATTTACTGCACATAAAATTCCATTAATCAGACCCATAGACTCTTATTAGACTGGGTATATGCTCTACACCTTCGCCCCTGTGGTAATTAGTTAATGGTGGGAGGTGCCAGTCGGTATTCCTGTACCAGACGTTCCTCATTGCTTTAGAACCTTTTGTGGCACAGTGGCGTGCAGCCCTCCCACCAATCCAGAATCATGGTTGCATGAAGCCAGCACTCTGAAGATATTGAGAATAAGCTGAGTAAGATTAAACACAGTCCAGACGCAAATGAAACGACTTTATGATTATTTAAAGGGTGCATTTTACACGGTAAACGAAATCAAATCCTTATATCCAAGAAACAAGACAGTGCTGATCAAAATACAAAGTCCTCTTTCAAAATGTGATTCTCATTATCATTTCTCCCTATCAATTGTGAATCGCAATGTCCACATTGCAACCCATTCACAAGGGTATCAGTGCTTTCAAAGATTCTTACTTGTCCCGAGCAGGTGGTGTAGCTTGAATTAAGGCAGGTGTCATACTGCTGATTTGTGACCTAGCAAATATTTTGTCGTAGTTGCATCATGTTTAAAAAATAAGGAGATTGAAGAACATTATGTACAGGTGCCCTGTTTGCTGCACATGTGAGTTAGCAGAAGTGTAAGTATGGACAATCAATTAAATTCCGCAGCATTGTTTTGCACGAAAAAAATTAAATGCCCCATGCTCTGGTGAGAGTCTCGGAAATATTAGAGGAGCACAACATGTTTTATTTTTAATCAGCTGTCTTGCCTTAAGTTAATGGAAATGATTATAATATGTTGCAGTCAGCCATTTTGTAAGTGTATTCACAAAGTTTTCTTACAGCATACTACAACGCTGCCCCTCAGTGTATCCCACATCCACAGAGGGAGATTTTTAATGAGGTATTTTTCTGTTCTCGTCTGTAAAGCTAGAATGCCACACGTGTGCCACCTCCATCAAAGCCATCACTCGCGCAACAATATCTCCTCCACATGCGCTTCTCTCCCCTCTGATGTTCTTTCAGGGAAAGATGTTTACCTGCGGAACAATTTTGCGGTAGATAAGCAAAACAAAACTCCCTCTAGGCATAAGCTGTACCTTCTAATAAAAGAATTATGAACACGGGGTTTGATCATACTCTTCACAATCAAAAAGCATCCCTTCCGACCGTACACTTGTTATATCTTCTGTCGACAAGCTCTTTTGTTAGCAAATTGGAAAAACTTTTGTAGGTCAGCTTCTGTGACTACGAGCGTCTCAAAGAAATCAAGGTATGCGTGGCAGGATGTTCTTATTAAAAATTGATGTTGCATGAAAGGATAAGGAAATACAAAAAAAATGTCAGACTTTCACAGCGTTTTGACTATTGCAGGCCGCCTTTATGAAGTGCCTTCAGCGACTAATCATGTAATTAAGGGTTCTTCTGTGCTTTAACAATGGCTTACCTGTGGCAGCTGAACAAAGCACTAGTTAACTCTGCAATTTGTAATGGAGTGGGATCTCATGGAGATAGTTCTATTTCTAGCCGTTTCCACCAGAGTAATAAAGAGAGCTCAGAGTTTATCTTTTGCAATGAGATTAGTTGAACATGCATTCCAGAGGCTTGTGAAACCAATTTGTGAAGGATTTAAATACTGGAAAGGCAGCATGCATATTTTATCTTTCAGTAAATATTGCGCACATTAAGCTTTAAATAAAAAGACTGTCTGGCCAATACAATTCCCCAGCCGTTTGACTTCTAGTTCCAAAACGTAAAGGGTTGGTCCACTGCTGATTTAGGAATGCAAAGGTGCTTATGATTAGCATCCCTCCTTCCCTACTCACTTCACTTCAAGACAGGGGTGGCATCAAGAGTGACAATTGTCCTTCATTGACATGATATAAAACTGCAAACATGAATTCCCGAGCCACGGTCCTATCACACTTATACAGCTCAAACTCACCTGCAGGTCACCAGATTCACCCAGTTGAGCACATACTGCTGAGGTCTGTGTTCACACTGCAGTTCGCACCCTCAAGTCCCAGAAATGTCATTTAATCATTCCTTAGATAGCAGAACTGAGAAACCTTAAACTGCTTAATATTATCACCAGTGGCTTATAGCAGTAAAACATGTATCAAAGGCTAACTAAAAAACTAAAAAATAAATAAAGTGTTATCTGTAATGTCCTACCTTTATTGCCATATTTGTTAGAGGTGTAGCCCTCTGTTTATTACTTTGTTGGTGGGCTGCGACCCACGTGTGCATGGAGGCGGGGTTACCACCTCGAGTTCAGTTTGTGCCTGAATAAAGAAGAGTTCAGACGTATCCCGCTGCCTCCTGTCTTATTGAGCCATTGCATCTCAGTTTAATTATATATGCATGCTGCAGCTCGGCGCTTGCAGAGCGATGCACATTGAAGGCACAACATTATCTGTTCACTTCATTGGTTTGGAACCTTTGGTGACGTATCACCATCCTGGGATCCTAGCTTTTGGTAAAGGAAGAAGAGGTACATGTAGCTGGCAGAGAGACTGATCAGGCCTTTGGCCTGGATTGGACAGTGGGGGTGATAAAGTCACTATCTGGACGCAGGAAGATGAGAGTGGGGTGTGCCTGTGGGCCAGAAACCACCTTTCGCTCTGTGATGTAGCCCCTCCTGTATATGGTGTACAGAACAACCAGTAGGCTCGCCACTCCATTGCTATTTTGGTAAATATAATGTAAACAACCCACTGATGGGACCCTGGGCTAGCTGGGAAACACAGGGGTACTAAAGGCAGAAAATGAACGTGAGGCAATTGAATTGCGGTCCCATCCCAAGGGTACTTGAAAAACCTACAGCAGCATTAGGCAATCTGTATTGCAGAAAAGCCATATGTTCACGGTCCAACTGAGTCAGAGGATCACTCACAACTGTGCACCTGAATCAGCAATGGTGGCTTTCTGAGTCTGCTATAAGAGAAGACCAGAACAGGGTCTGTATGAAAAGAACAGCAGATGCCTAATGAATTCCAATTGCCAAGAGCAGTTCAGTAACGTTTACTAGCAGCCAGTTCATCCCTGCTTCAAAGGATATAGTTTTCAAAGCCTTAAACTAATCACAAAACATGCTCAAACCCCAAACAGCTGTTTCTGCTCTGAGAGTTAGGCAGTTTGTGTGAGTTAGGATTACAGAGCTAGAGGAATAGGATTGACTGTGGTGGACTGGCCTTTAGGACAATCTGGAGATTTCCCAGTAGGCCTGTTAGAGATATTTCTGTGTGGTATTTTTGCTTGGTGGTATTTTGGGAATTTCATGGTATAGTGGTGAGCCTAGAATATAGGGAACTGCCTGGTGATTGTTTTTATACCAGGCTCACTAATGGTAAGCAAAGACTGGACTTAGTACACTCTAAATGATGATGTTATGCCCTTGCATACAGTTTTGCCTCGAGGTGCCCAGTAATTCAGGAAACTCAGCCTGAATCTGAGACATGGTGGCACTATTGCCAATAACGCTATTACAAAAGTCAAATGTGCATACAGCATTGCAGCACCTCACATCTCTAACTCAGAGAATGAGTGCACAACATGGTTATGCTTCATTTTAGTTGGTGGTATTTTTGGTATTTCATGATATAGTGGTGAGCCTAGAATATCGGCAACTATGTGGTGATTATTTGTATTCCGGGGTCAATAACCATAAGCAAAGACTGCACTTAGTACCCTCTAAATGATGATTTTATGCCTGTGCAGTATTTTATTTACAATACCACAGTATGCCCTTTTGGTGGAATTTCAGAATACATTTATCATGTAAACAGAATATAGTCATTCACACACATAGCACCTCTGAAAACCCAGTTCACAACTATCAGTTTAGATTTTATCTTACCACACGTGGCAAAATGATTTACCGCAGACAGGAAGAACAATTCACCATTTGTTATTCAAAGTGCCCTATGTTATCACCACATGCCATAAAACATAACAAGCACACTGAGGCTAATTCAATATACCCATAGCTATTTTTTTTTATAGAAGATTATAATTATGCACAGTGTTCTCTCAGAGTATTTTACATCGGTGACTCAAAACGAAATTGAAACATACAGAAATGCAACTCATCTGCACTTACTTTCCCTGTGATATGTGCTTTGAATTTCTTAATGAAATCCGCCCTCACATTAGCTGGCTTTTCTCATAACCAGCTATACATCCTCCCTTTTTTGATAAGTGTCCTTTTTTGATAAGTGCCCAAACTACTGTTAAAACTGACCTTGACACTCACAGCTAAACTTAGCACAATATAGCTTCTCTTACATCTGAGTTATATCACATGAATGGAGAAACATGAACACTGCTGTCTACATTTAACATGCACAGTGCAGCATGTCAAAAAAGGAATTAACCACGTTTGACAATTTATAACAATATTCGCCACTCTACACTACCTGATAAAGAAATCATTCACACCCTCACACCTCAATTAACTGAACTCAGCAAGAATAATACGTGTTTGTGTGTGTGTCCTGAACTGTCAACCACCAGAGTCTAGTTGCTGGACAAAAGAATCAGGGCTTGGAATGAGCCCACAAAGTTCTCTGACAGCCTTCCTGTCTGTCACTGGCACTCACTTCTCCCAGGGTCAGTCAAAGATTAAGCGTGCTCAACACTGCAAACTCTGCTGAGACAACTGCCAGCCCCGAAGCCCGAGAGAGAGAGAGAGCCAGCCCTACTGTGCTGTGCTACTTAAACCTTCTGAATTAAGAATGCCCATACTGTAGATATTACTTACATAGAATATGAAAATGCCTGCCTCATTCCATCAGAACCACCTCCTTTTGTCAATCAAGCTACTCTCTGGAAACTTCTTAGCATGTGACTAACCCGCCTGCTTAAAACAGCAGCAATTGATGCAAAAGTTACATTTCCATGCTCTGTCCTTTCCTCTGTCCTCAGCCATCATATCACTGTGGAAAACTCATCTCCAATTCCTCAAGACATGGGGCACAACGTCACTCGTCACTCCCTGAATGGGGAAAGACAAAAGGAAATATCTCTCTTATGGCTGCAACGGGATGCCAGCACCTACTGTGCGAACACACATCACACATCACAGAGTCCTCACAGGCTCCCAGTCACCATAATCAGACATCCTTTTCCCAGGTCCCAAAAACCACCATGTGTACTAATTCCCATTTAGTGTACACTACGACCAGAAACAATGTTGGTGCACCCGTATTCACCTTAATATGTGACTGCCTGAGCTCAGTTTACTGAAACATTGTCACAAATGAAAAATTATCACAACCCGAAACAAATGTACACTTAATTGCGTGCCAGATGTTCAGACACACACCATTTGCACCCCAAGAACGCACGCTCAATGTGGAGAAAAAGACTTCTACATGAGCCATCTGATTCTCGTATAGAAAGGGAAAAAGGACTGCCTTTCAAACCCTTGTATATATGCAACAATTAACATGGCGGCTGTCTTACAGCCATGTGCTCACCACAGTTTACAATGAAAATAAACCCATTGGGCTCAACTGCATCTCAGGATACAACAAAACTATCAACATAGGCACTTTAGGTGACAAATGTTTCCGCAACATTAGAATGCCAATAACTTTGTTTCTCTCTCTTTTTTGTCATGATGCAATATGACCAAAAATCAAGCAGGATGATACCAAGCTAGCATTTTTTTTCGAAATGTTTTCAAACAGCCGAACAGGCATCCCCTCATTGGAAAAACATCAAGTCTCAATTCGCTCAACGTTATATGTTTGATTGTGGTTTGCAGGCATTAACTACCCTAAAACTAGAAAAACAACACTAATGCATGCTGATTTATACTGTACAGAATATTTATCTGTTGTGCATATATACACACATTAAGTCCAGGGCACTGCTGCATACTTGAAAACTGGACAAGTGCATATGTGTGCCCAACATCGAGTTGAGACAACACACATGGGCCTGTCCTGGCCACACCCATTGAACAGCCCTGCTGCGCAAGGCAAATCTTGGTTGGTTTGTTCCAATTAAGTTTAGATAGAGTTGACATTTTGCCACTCAACCTCTTCATTCAACCCTCTCACATGTCTTTGAGTTCTAAAAATCATTCTTTGTACAAAGGTCACTAGTCTCCGATTGATTTCTTCTTTGCTTGACCCCTGGATTTTCTTAAGTATGACCTATTTGAAATCTTCATGGCTGTGACCCTTTCCGATAAAATGTCTTACCATGGGAGGCTGATGATTTTGTCTTGGTATGCCATGAACCATGGGACAACGCAAGCCTCAAAACTATTTGGTTTCTGTCCCCAGCACCAAGCCTAAGCAGGACAACAGGAAAAACTCCAGCCCATTATCCATAAAACAGGGCAATTTATATTCTAAGACTATAGGTAAGACCACACCAATACTATGACCAACATACATTCACAGCTGCTGGCAATTGCCAACCCTAGACTATGACAGAATTAACGCCCTAAACTTTCTTTCCTTTCTCTCCTTTCCCTTCTTTCTTCCAATGGGACTGTTTAAACTTAAACACAATTCCTTGACAACAACTGGACAATGAATATGCCCATACTGTGCATATACTATGCTCTATTTACGACCTGTATTAATGTCAAATATGTAACAAAAATGTTTATGCAACAAATGTATCACTTCGAAATCCACTCATGTCACACTCACCTTTTGTCACACCACTCACTCTCACACATATAGGTAAATGTGACAGCCTTGAAAAGGAACCTTGAGGTCGAAACACGCGTCGGCTGACCACTTATGACCACTTGTCTAAACACTAATGAAACCACATGTGGCTTTTAAAAATCTTTGTGTAGATATCTATCCATCTAAAAATCCAATGCAAGGTCCCCGGGCTCAAACTAACTTCTGTTTCAAAACAAGGGGGTGTGGGCAGCACCTCTACCTACCCGTGACCACGCAACTAAAAACCTCAGTTAACAATGGAGTGAAGTGCAAGAGGAGGTTTAGACCTAATGCCCATTTTCCCTGTACCCATTTATTTATAGTTTGTGGTTTTACAAACTTACACCAGATGAATCATAAATTGTTGTATTGTGGTGTTTACTAATATCTTCAAAGTTTTTTGGTGACTTTTCTCCTTTCTTTTTTTATCCCTGTGCCTATTTCTATGTTGGGATTACAATGTTAGAAAGTGTTCTTAATGTGAATGACAACATCCATGATAAAAAAATCAGAAGCTCGACTAAAGCTTTACAGAGGACAGCCGCTGATGAATGTCAAACCAACTTGGAGTTGGGGACAAAAACATGTTGTGCCTATGATTGTTAATACACAAATTGGATCAGTTATAATCAATTTGCTGTCCTATTGTGTTCTGCTGTGATGTTTTTTTTAGGAGTATTGTGAGTAATGTGTATATGTATTTATGTGTATATGTATTTATATGTCGGATGATTTTTATATTCAATAACAAGTTTGTGGATATTTCTTAGATTGTAATTGAAATTGTAAAGAAATTAATGATGTGATTTTATGTTTTGCCTATCAGGCCAATTTTTTCAGGACTTAGCTAATATGAGATAGTCACCGGAAGTGTTTAAGGGGCCGATTCATGGAACAAACGTGCGCCGAAAATCCATGTGCAAGCAGGCGCAAGGGAGCGCAAGCGTGAGAAACGCAGCGCACGCGTGCGATTCAAGGAAGACGCTGCGTGTGTTTCCCGCTGTCCGTGCGCCCAATCCAGCCATGGCGCACGCAGTCATACACGGCGTGCGCTACGCGCACAGCAAAAGCGCACATAGTGCGGCGCACACAACCAAAGTGGGCGGAAAAGTGGGCGTAACACGCGGAATGGGGAACAACGCGTGAAAAAGAAGGCGTAACTGGGGAAGTACTGCAGGGAAGTACACGGAACGCCCACACGCACGCGAACAACCCGTATTCATGGATCCGAATACGGGAAACCCGTGCACGGCAAAAGACGCACACAGGCGTCAACGCGTCCGCCACACGAAGGCAGGCGGAAGGGTCCCCGCGCACAGTACAAAAGTGTGCGCAAACAACAAACACGTATATACAGCTACGATGAATGCCCCATTTGTCGCAGCACTGATCGTGGGAGACCGCAGGAGGAGGAGAATAGCCAGGGCACTAATTTTCGCACCACGGACAAGCCTTTTTGGGATGCCTGACGACCAGGTCTACGGCAGGTATAGGTTTCCACCCCACATCATCCTAGACCTGGTCAGGGAGTGGGAAGATGACCTTACATCCCCCACCCTTTGCTCCCAAGCATTGAGCCCCTTGTAGAAGGTGCTCAATGTCCTGCATTTTTTGGCCACTGGGTCATTTCAGCGGACTACTGCCATAGTGGGGGGGGTCTCACAGGCCACACAGTCACGCTGCCTACACCAGGTACTGGCAATCATGACAGCACGCCACTCAGTCCGCAGGCACATATACATGCCCAGAACACCCAGAGAAAGGCAGGCCGTTGTCCTGGATTTTTTCAGGGTGGCACACTTCCCCAAAGTGCTCGGTGCCATAAATTGCACCCATGTGGCCCTACGTCCACCTAGGGCCACTGAGCACATCTACCGAAACCGCACACACTGGCATTCCATCAATGTACAGGTGGTATGTGATGCAAAGGGAATCATCACCTCTGTCTATGCAAACTACCCTGGCTCCACCCATGACAGTTTCATATACAGAATGTCCGCACTGAGCCGGGCCCTGGAAGCTGGGCAGCATGGCGACACATGGCTCGTAGGTGAGTACAAATGCCCTTGCACATGCATGCAAGTCACACACAGACAAATACCCAAACCCTAATAATGTCAACTATTATCACCTCCCCAGGGGACAGTGTCTACCCTCTGAGCAACCACATGATGACTCCAATCCAGAACCCCACCACACCACCCCAGGTAAGATACAACGCCGCCCATATTGCAACCAGGGCCATAGTGGAGCGCACATTCGGAGTGCTCAAGTCACGTTTCCGCTCCCTTGACCGCTCTGGCGGGCAACTACTCTATGCACCACCAGTAGTGTGCAGGATCATTGTGGCAGCATGTGTCCTGCACAATGTTGCAACACGGCAGGGCGTCCCGGTGGACATGGTGTTGCCCCCACATCCCCAACCACAGGCACAGGCGCTGCCCATGGGAGGGGACAGGGCACGTGGCGAGGAAGCCCGGACCCAGCTTGTGGCCACATTTTTCACCTAAACTCCCACCCCTGCGGAGTGCACACAGGCCTGGCACATACCAAGTGACAATCGATGATGACAAAGAGAAAGTCAACTGTCACAACCCTACCACCCTGAGATAGTTGCCATGGAAATGCCACATCGTCTGCATCCCTAGCTACTTAAACACAAGCTATCCTGTGTGACCAAAAGGCACATATATGACATATGACATGGTATGGCCTATACACAAGTATTTCAAGGTGCGATGAGGCAGGCAGGGGGAAACAAGGGAAGACAGACAACGGTACAACTAGGCCAGGTGTCATTTAGATTGTGCAAGTGCAGGCGTAGGGGGAAGGGAAAAGGGCAAGGGGAAGGGGAGGGGGGGAGTGCAGTACAGGGGAAGTATACCAAAAAACAAATACATAGGTCAGCTGGTGGCAACTGTAAAGGTAAGTGCAGAAAAGTGCTGGGAAGGGGGGGCTGTAGGGATAGAGAGACAGTAGCACAGTGCAGGGGTTGCCAGGGAGCCAGTGCAAGTGGAGAGTGGCTGGGCCAGGGACCGAGGTTGGTGAGAGTGGCCCAGTTGCAGATCCAGTGCAGTTCCAGTGAAGAATTCCGCAAGGGAGAGGCAGAGAGAAAGCAGAAGCAAAGAGGAAGGTCTTGAGGTGCTTCCCGAACCGGAGATGGTTCCCCTCAAGTTCAAGTGAGGCAGGAAGGCTGTTCCAAAGGGAGGGCCCTGCCGCGGAGAGATATCTACCCCCAGCTAGTTGCTCTGAGAAGCGGATGACCCTGACATGCAAGGTGTGCATCACACACACCTGCAGAACAGGCCATGGCCATCACTGTTATGTCACTCAAACCCTCCCAAACCACAACATGACATGGCAAGCAATACCCATACAACAACACAGTAACAATAAGGTACACATTGCCATGTCCTAAATGTACAGTGGCATCAGACAATGATGCCTGACCAGGAATCAGATGAAATGACAGACCAACAACCTCCCACCCAAAATAAGTCATTTCCAAATGCATTACAAGAGTTGTAGACGTAACATAACAATGAATGCCTGTCTACATGCACATTGTGCATTGCAAAATCAACACTGCAGCTTCTGTGTGCTGTGTCCTACAACTGCAACACACTGCTCAGCGCACAGCACAGTGAACAGCCATTGTGTGTGATGCACACCCTGAGCATCACATCTAAGCGACAGACCACATCAAAAAGCAAATTAGGCATGTACAGGATCCATAATTGGTCACAGAACATGTGCTGCAGGGACACAGTGTCCACCAGAAGGCAAACAGTGTACACGTGGATATGGAACGGTGGGAGTACATGTAGTGCATCAGAGTGCAAGTGCGTGGGTCTGCAAGGAACATATGCATGTGCACTCAAGTGACCATCAGTGTTCTCTACACATCACACGTGAACATTCACCATGTGTACACCCCAGCATGTCAAACCACAACTATCCCCTCGCACCTGAAAGGTAAACACAACACATGAACAGGCATTGATCAGCAGAACACAACATGTACATAGGATACCACCATTACAATGTCAGAGTTCCCATCACACTGCAGGGCAATGCAACTATCAACAACAACCCCCCCTCCCTCACAAATAACCATGACCCACTGAACAACTGCACCTGGGTCATGGAGCCTTCAACCCTCAATTCCACCTGGCCACAGGATCACCTTTACCCTTCGTCACCATCTCCCACCTTGTGTGTAAAAAGGTGCCTGCACCCTCAGAATCCACACTCATTTCCAAAATCACAAAATCCAAGGCATAAAAATGAACCCGAACACCCTCCAGTAGATGACTTGACGTAGCAGTACCTCACAAAGGCCAAGTACTACCACAATGATGCAACAACCAAGGTAGCACAGTAAAATAATGTCACAACAGGATGCGAACCATGTGTGGTACATGACATAGGATGATGCACCATGAACGGATGTGTATTGTCACAGGTCCTGTGTACAGGCGCAGTAGTGTCACAAAACAACCACCCCCACCGTGTCCCGGGTGCCTGCAAGGTCAAACTCACACAGGCCCCTGAGACCCTGGTGGGGAAGGAGGTTCAGGGATATGCAGTCGGGACAGGTGTTGGCACACTGGATAACTGGAATGAGTGGCAGGAGAGGGGAGGAGGAATGACACATGAAAGTAGGGAATGCACGAAAATTTACTACCTGCATGAACACATACACAATCTAAACAAACTTGGACATCATTGTCATGGCCTTCTGTAGTCCAGGCTTATGAGTGGTACGAACCAACCACCCCCTCTAGGGTTTTGGCGCCTGCAGGTTCGGGGCTTACACAGGCATCCGCAACCCCAGCGGGGAAAGAGGGTTAGGGAACGTTGCTTGGATAGGTACGGGAAGCAGGAACACCGGGTAGAGGGTACAGGGTTCAAAATTGCATAGGATTCCGGGTGATTAGGGGGAAAAAAACATACCAAATTGAATCACACATACATCCATGCATTAGTGCACCCCCCAGCAAGCCTATGCAGAGCAGTTTGAAAGAAAAACAACAAGACACTTAGCTCTGGTTTTGAGTGCTGGCCTCCTGCCTGCGCACTCTCAGGTCCGGTTACAGGAGCATTGCAATGCTGCAAAGAGAGCCACAGTCAACAACCTGTACGTGCCAATTACACAAAAACACACCACCAAACATGCCCCATAGCAGCAAACTACTCTACAAACAGACAATCTGGTGTAGATGCTTCGTACCCATATATAACATTACCCCTGTGACGGGTCATACACAGTCAATGCAGTAAGTCAGCCGCCTGTGGGTGCGTGGCAAATGGAACACCAATGTGTCACAATTCAGACAACATGCAATGTTCCCTGGGTAAGCAGACAGACCCATATAGCAAGCCATGACTTCAGAGCAAGTTGCGTACCACCATGACCGAAACAAAGTTGGCAGTGCATGTATCAAAATGTACATGGAAATGAAATGCACTGCACCCGAGTATGTCCCTTGCTGCATGTCCCTGTGAGCTGCCCCTTTCCATGTCTCGGAAGGCTACATGGTTGATACAAGTGCCTCAATGGACCTTGGTGTACCGGAGGGTATGTGCCACTGCCCCTGCAGGTGTCCCAGACAACCTTAAAATCAACAGCCATCAGTCCACCAACACATCTGAGCTGCATTGTGTGCTTCAACACCAATATTTGTCCAAGCTCACCCTCAGTGCTGTGACTAAGCCTGCATGTGCAACTTGCCTGGTGAAAGCTTTGCTGTGTTGTGGCCCCCCTGTGCTGCTCATCTTGCCTGGAGTTCCTTGGAACACGTCAGCAGTTCTAGGATGTAGGTCTGCAATCCCTGTGCCTCTGCTTGTGCACACATGTGCATGTGGGCACCAACAAACGTGTCCAAAATTTAGACGTCCAATGGGCCATGTCTGCTGGCGAAGGTGCTCTGGAGGCTCATCCCCCTGCAGAAAGGGCATGAAACACATGACTAATGCTTTAAAGTCATCTGTGTGTGTCTCTTCAGGCATCCCATTACTTGACCATGTCAGAGAGTCACATCATAAATCACACCATCAGTCTGTCTTTCACATCCAAAGTGTGGAACACTATCTACAGCATGAATTGCAACAAGCACGTGTACAGTAAAGATAAGAAACATACTACACAATGCATAGCAATTAATGTACACATTAATCAAGAAACACCCCATCTAGCAAAAGCTGAACAGTGGGCAATAACACCAAAATCATCCCCACTAGGGGTGTAAACACAAGTCACACAGCACCAGACATGCCACAGATATGACAGTCCAAAGCCCTTGTGTAAATGTTTGTGACACCAAACCATCCTTGCGAGCCCATGGATAAGGGAGGCAGGAGTGGCATATGTGAGTCAAGGACCCCAAGCAGCAAACACATACACAAGACAAGCCTGAAGGGACCAGCTGGAACAGACAGTGGATGCCTTCAAAAGCCACAAAGCACTGCACCGTCACATGAAAGCACAATAGACAAGCAATTTTAAACTATATTAACTATTAACTAATTACACTAACTATGGAAAACCTACATTACCTAATTAAACTAACTATCAAACAGAAACTTAACTAACTAAACTAAAAGAAAAATCAAAAATGGCCACATACGACCCGGGGGGAGGGGAGGCACCCAGGAGGGGGGAGGTACAGGGTGCTGCTCAACATCCACATGCGATGATGCTGAGCCAAAAAAAAAAACTCCATGGGCTCAACGCCTGCACAGCCCGACCTATGTGGGAGATAGATGGTCGTCCGAGTCTGGCTCATCCTGGAAAGGAGGACGTGGCACAGTAGCCTGGCCACGCCTAGCCGCAGCTTGCCCCTCGTCGGCAGCAAGTCTGCCGGACGGGTGAGCCTGGTTCTGTGTGGCGATGTGACGTAGGTCTGCATGCAGAACCTCACGTGATACACGTGCTTCCTCTTGCAAGGTAGCACGTGCAACACGGAGTTCCTCCTGCAAGGCCTGGCTGGACAACCGCTGCACCTCCCGGCAAGCCTGTAGCTCAGCCGAGATGGTACGCTCAAGCTGTGCAAACCTCTCCTCTGCCCGCTGCCTCTGGGACAGGACACCCAGAGTGGATCTGAGGGAAGCATACTCCTCCCTCAGGGCATCCATGTGCGCCTCTGCGTGAGCAGCAATTGCTTGATGCAGAGACGTCATTTCAGCCTGGCGTGCCCTGTCTGAGGCCGCCATGCCCAGCCTGAGCGAGCGGGCCGTGGACCGTGCCGCTAGCTGCTGGAGAAGCACCTGCCTAGCAGGGGGGAGCACAGATCGGGCCACACGCTCCATGCTCTCAGCGATGTTCTCCATTGCTGCCCCCTGCTGTTCTGAATTGGCAGTCATGTCTTGCTCCCACTCAGTATACTGCGGTTGCGCGCAGCGACCGCGTTGCCGGGCTTGACCCCTGCGGGACCCAAGGACCGGGGGTCCTCGCTGTGTTGGCACCGCCCGCGGCTGCACGACTACATGCCCCCGTCGACGTGATGTCCCAGGCACATCAGTGACTGGTGTGGAGGGTGACCCTGCGTCCCGATCCACCACGGGCGGAGGAACCAAGACTGTCTGATCCCTCAGTGCAGGTGTCGCAGACAGAGGAGTGTCCACATCAGAATCACTCACCCCTGACACATGGACTTGATGCTCATCCAACTCAACATGGACGTCAGAGTCATCATCAAGGCTGGACTCATAGGCAGCCAGAGACAAGATGGACTGTAGCACTTGGGGGTTTTCGTGGCCTAGCACTCCACGAACCCCACTAGTGCCGGGTTGATGTAGTGGTAACAACCCTGTATCTGGCATGACAACACCATCCTCCGCCTCCATTGAGTCATCACCTGAAAAATAGGGAGAAAAAAGGTCACTACACATGTCAGAAGCACACAACACACACACACACCAACAGCAAATGCATCAGGCAGACATGTGACACACAACATATAACCTGCCATGCATGCTGGGTCAACTTTGAATTGCTTCTGTGTGTTCAGACCTGTTGAAAGGTGGCAGTTTCCATGGAAGTGGGTCTATGCAGTGCAGAAAATGTGTACGCCACTCACTACCTACATGTACAAGGACTCCATGGTGTGTGCCAGGAAATGTGAAGGCAGTGCAATGTCAAATTCAGACATCACGTGCATTGTGCATTCAATGTGTTCCATATCTAGAAGCCAAGCACCCCTCCACCCCAGTACCAAAGCAGGGATGCCTGGCATGGTATCAAAAGGCTGACCATACACCTGTGTATTGACAGGCAGTGTTGACTGGCATCAACAGCTGAATGTGATTCAAGCGACAACACTGCAAATGATGCTGTGACAGTAATCAGGACACATGATGAAAACTCTGGATTCTGCCCATGTGTGAAGAAGACACAACAACAGTTGGACAGAGTCATTGGAAATTGAACAGGCTGAGGCCTTTGAGCCACACAGATTGTCAGACCCTAAACATGTGTGCAACGCAGGACTGAGCCACAGTTGACATGGGAAGGCTGATGAGATGGCAGGCAATGTATGTAACCAAGGACTTGTATTACAGTGATCATCCAGTCAAGGACACATAGGAGCATGCGTGCAATGCACATGGAGTATGAATGGGCACTCATGTCCCTGCGGGACATCTGACCTATGCACAGTACAAGCGAGATACCCTGCATCAAGTACTAAGGCTGTAACACACGGCATATGTTTGGCAGATTGTACGCTGGAAGTTAGCATCTACACAGGACGCATGAACAAGAAAGTACACATTGGCAAGATTGAAGAACACCAGTGCAAAGGTGGAACTGGGGTGCAGAGTGGTGGAGGAGGGGCAAGGGAGCATGCCTACATGGAGTCCCCGCATGCAGGCAGAGGAGACATGCATGACGGAAGCATTGCATTACTTACACATCAGAACCATGTACACGTCACATGTAGCGGCAATCATACACAACACATCCCACAAGTGAAACACACACGTCCTCAACAAACACGCTTCAACACTCACTGGACTGGGCATCAAAGTCCAGCATCTCTCCCACTCCTTCGACCAATTCAGGTGGTATGAACTCCGCAACAAGTGCCTCATGCGGAGTGAGCGCTTCCTCCTCTGGTGCAGGCCCACCGCCAGTCACCAGAGTCAAGTTGTAATTAGAGGCACGCTTAGCCTTAGTGCTGCGTTTGATGTCATTCCAACGCTTTTTGCACTTTTGCGCCATGCGCACCTCATGGCCGAATGAACTGACATGTTCCGCAACATGCTTCCAGTGGGTGTCACGTTGGGCAGCCGTAGTCTGACTATTGGCACCCACTAGAATGTCACGGCTGTGGCCCCGCACGTAGTCCACGAGGAAGTCCAGTTCCTGCTTACAGAAAGGCTTCTTCCTCGACGTGCAGGAGGTCGTGGCTGTGTGTGGGGCCCCAGCCTGTGCTGTAGGTGCAACCTTCCTCCTCTTGGACTGTGGCGCAGACCCTGGCTGGCTAATGCCGCCCTGACCAGTATGGCCAGTGGGTTCGGTGGATTGAGCCAAGGGAGTGGCAGTTGGAGGGATGACCAAATGGCTGACTTGTGTCTGTGGCAGCTGGGTGTCCACTAATGGACCCTGCGCAGCAACATCAGCTGTGGCAGGGTCATTGACCGCAACGGTCCTGGTTGGCAGACTCACAACCGGGGTGCTGTTGGGTGCATCTGCCCCTGCACTTGCCAACACCCGGCTGTTCGGGGCAGCAGATGACATGACTGCCCCAGGGACACATGTCTTGGTCTGAGCAGCCCGGCATGCCCCTATGGTTTCCCCCCTGGCCTGTTGGAGATCTACCAAGGGCTCTTCAAGTGCCAACAGAGCCTGCGCTGGCAGACCCCGAGCCTGGGTGGCGGTGTCCACAGCTGCACCTGGAGCTACCACTACCCTTCGGCCTGTGGCAGTCGATGGAACGGACTGCCGGGTCACATGGGCGCCAGTGCCAGATGCAGAAGGTGCATCCCCCGGAACCACAGGGGGTGGTGGCATGACTGCACCGACACATGGCACAACATTGTGCTCAAGTGGCGCACCCCTGCCTCTTCCCCCTCTGTGGCCGCCCTGGTCACCACGGCCACATCCCCGACCACGCCCGCCACAAGGAGTACGCCCAGCTGAGGCGTCCCTCACCTTTGGTATCCTCCCAACCATGGCACAGATGTAGTAGTGCCGGCACAGATGGAGTGGTGCCAATGGGAGGTGTACACCACAATTGACCTGGGCAATTGGGGTGAAGGGGGTGGGAAGCAAGATGTTAACAGCCCCCCTGCACCTGCAAGGCTGTATGTGACCCCGGTGATGTAGTGACGGGTCACGCAACGCTCAGGCACACCAAAACTGCAGTAAAACCGTGCACGCAACCCTGCAGCCTACATGCGTGGATTCAACCTCCCGCAGTACGCGGTGGCACCCAGTAACACGAATAACGCGTACGCGTGGGACACGCAGGCTACTATGACATCGAAAATGGGTGCGATACACAGGGGCACCCGCAGTGGGAAAAAGAGCGTGTGCGACTCACCGTCTGACTAGCGCGATGCAGAAAAACACACGTAGCCAATACCCTCGCCAAAAGAAGAGATACGTCCTTGATAGCTGTGAATTTATGATGACGCGCAAAACAACAGGAAGCAGCAACACACGTCAGTCTCCACGAAAGGCACTTACAGCGAACTGCTGGGCCCGCTCACCTTTAACCCGTGCTGAGGGAAACGCACACGCGCGTCACGTCACTTACGCGCATGGGCCCTTTCCTCGTATTATACGCGGACGTGCAGTTTTTCACGTGCGCTGAAATGCCCATGCACGCCTGTGCGCGTCACGTCACAGGGGTGTTTGCGCTTGAGGGGCCTTCTGTCCAATGAAATTGCGTATGCGTGCAGATGCGCTTACGCGCTAAAGGCCTTTCCTCGAATAACAATCTGACGTGCCAAATTTTCATGTGCCAAATCACTCCGTATCAAGCTGGCCACGCGTAAGCACACGGAAGACCACGCTCCTGCCCAGAAGGCCGAACTACTGCCCCCCAGAGCCCCGAGCATGCTCCCACCTGCTATCTGCTGCTGCCTGACTGCCTGCTGCCCACGTGCCCTGCCATTTGCTGCCTGCACATCAGCCAGGGGTGCTGTTGCTGTGACCACCCCTGCTGGAACCGAAGACTCCAGACTGGGATTCCATCGCTCCACAGCCCAGCCCCAGGACCCAGTTGCCCACCCACTCCTGCCTCTGGGGTTGTCATGTCGGGCACTGCAACATCTGGCACCACTGACAACCCCCCGGCCAGTGAGGCAGAGGGGCACCAGCTTCAGTGCCACCGAAGTTGGTGTCCTGGTGGAGCAAGTCCTGGGGCAGTATGATGCCCTCTTCGGAAGTTCCCGCGCCGACAAGGAAGGACGGACTCGGATCTGGACTGACATCGTGCCTGCTCATGCTGTTGTATGGGTATGGATGGTGCTGGCAGTTGCGATATGGCTGTGGTATGGCTCATGTGTGTGAGTTGAAATGACATGTGTGTTGGGGATTGTGATGGCATGTCTGAGGTTTGCCAATGCCACTCATGTACAACTGTCATGTGTGTATGTGTCCATTGTACAGTGCCCTGATGCCTGTGTTTTATTTCTCTCTGTCTGCAGCGTCAACTGATGAAGAGGGCGGAGAAGGTGCTGTGGAGCACAGCGGCGGGGATCCCACCGCCAGCCGGAGACGCAAGGCCCGGCTCCCCTCCCATGTTGTCATCTCATCGGGGAGTGAGGAGTCCAGTGCCGCGTCCCAGGCCGCAGCTGCCGGGGGGAGGTCCAAGAGGCGGAGGTTGGAGTTGGACTCCTCGGCAGCAGAAGGGGCAGCTGGGACCCCACAGGGCCCAACGGGGGAAGATGACACTGAGTCATCCAGGTTGGTGGGGGGTTTGGTGGAGGAGGAGGCCGTGCAAGCAACAGAGACGGGGTCTGGAGGTGGCGATCCCACTGGTGCTAGTGGTGCAGTGCAGGACCAGGGACAGGTGGCAGCACAGGCCGCCGCGGAGGTGCCTGTGTGCAATCCTGTCCCTGCATCATCTTGCACCAGCAGGGATGCCTACGTCCAGACCTGTTTTCAGGCAGGGGATGAGCAAATGACAACTGGCCTACCTCTGCCTGCGGACGTGGCTATCCGGGTCCGGGTTGAGCCTGTCCTGACTGGTGTGGCGTTGCGTCAACGGGCCATGCGAGGTGACCTGCAGTCTTTTCATGAGGAGACTGCACATCATCTCGAATGGCTCGTTGACCACGTCAGCCTGCTGGGACAGGTCACCCAGGCCGGATTCCTCCGTTTGATGGGGCTTGCTACGACCCCCTCCTCAACTGAACCCCCTACGCGCCAGTCGTCCTCCGTGCCATCTTCCCACCCATCAGTCACCTGGGTGCCCAGTGGAGCTGCCTCTGACGGTGCAGCCAGGCTGGTGGAGGAGGCATCCCTGCCACAGTCGGGAGTCGGACGTCCAGCAGGGGTGGCCACATCAACGACTGCACCCCAGTCGGCGGAGGATGTGCAGGCAGCAGGAGGCAGTGCACGGGCAGAGGCACAGCAGCAGCAGCAACGTGGTGGGAGCCATGAAGGCTCGGGGCCTTCAACATCGGAGGGGCAGGCATCGGCCAGAGGGCAGGAGGACCCAGGATAGAGAGTGTCTTCCATGTGGCAGCAGTTGGGCCACGCCATAGATGCGGAGCGGCAGCGGGCGGAAGAGGCACGGCTCACAATGGTCAGGGCGGAGAACTCCATGCCGAGGGCCCTGAGGCGGGCCGAGTGCCTCGAGGCAATCCGCATGGGGTTGGAGGTGGACAGGTCGACGGCCCTGCGGACCCTCGGGGCCATGGAGGAGGACCGCCTCCGGGACATTGAGCAGGAGTTCGATGATGCCCTGGCCCGGGACATCCAAAAGTGAGCCGTCAGACTAGCCCGCTGCCCCTGTACATAGTTATGTAGGTAGTGTTAGGTTTCCTTTGTTTTTTGATTTATTTTGGACCTTTTGGACATTGGCCACATTTTTGTATATAGTTTATTTTATTAGTTAGTGTTGTTAGATAGGTTTCATTTCTTTTGTTGGGATAATGGACCCTGGCTTGTTCGCCTGCACATAGTTCACTGTTGGATTTTATTTTTCTTTCACAATTTACCCATGGAGCAATGGCTTTCAATTTTTATTTCCCATTGGATTTGCTTTTGTAGACAGTGACTTTGGACACCATTACTTTGGATTATGATTTTTGGTTTTGCTTTTTTTCACGGACATGCTTCTTTTCATTTTTGTACATTCCCATTTCTGTTTCTTTATTTTTGAATCTATTTATGTTTCCTTTAATATATATTTTTTTATCGAACTTCAATTGTAGCATCATCTCATTGGTTTCATGCAAATCATGATATGGGTTTTGAGATTCACTGACACCCATTGGGTGTATGTGAGGGACATGTGTTTGTTTCGAAACTTGCAATTGGTGTTCTGTCATGTAATTGCCATTTCTGAGTAGTTGGATGCAATACTCGGGTGGGTGTTTTGCATTTGGAGGCTGACCATAGGGACCAGGGATTTAGATTGTGATGACATGTTGGCTGGGGAACATGAGTTGGGGCCTGTTGGCACCCGCACCCCCTAGCAGTGCAGGGGCACCCTCCACCAGGCCCCCACCCATGTCTCCCACCACCCCCACCCCCCAGCAGTGCAGCGGCACCCTCCACCAGGCCCCCACCCATGTCTCCCACCACCCCCACCCCCCAGCACTGTGGGGCACCTGCCAGCAGGCCCCCACCCATGTCCAACTCATGTTCCCCACCACCCCCACCCCCCAGTAGTGCAGGGGCACCTGCCAGCAGGCCCCCACTCATGTCCCCACCACCCCCACCCCCCAGCAGTGCAGGGGCACCTGCCAGCAGGCCCCCACTCATGTCCCCACCACCCCCACCCCCCAGCACTGTGGGGCACCTGCCAGCAGGCCCCCACCCATGTCCAACTCATGTCCCCACCACCCCCACCCCCCAGCAGTGCAGGGGCACCTGCCAGCAGGCCCCCACTCATGTCCCCACCACCCCCACCCTCCAGCAGTGCAGGTGTACCCTCCACCAGGCCCCCACCCATGTCTCCCACCCCCCCACCCCCCAGCAGTGCAGTGGCACCCTCCACCAGGCCCCCACCCATGTCTCCCACCACCCCCACCCCCCAGCACTGCGGGCACCTGCCAGCAGGCCCCTACCCATCCAACTCATGTCCCCACCACCACCACCCCCCAGCACTGTGGGGCACCTGCCAGCAGGCCCCCACCCATGTCCAACTCATGTCCCCACCACCCCCACCTCCCAGCACTGTGGGGCACCTGCCAGCAGGCCCCCACCCATGTCCATCTCATGTTCCCCACCACACCCACCCCCCAGCACTGTGGGGCACCTGCCAGCAGGCCCCCACCCATGTCCGACTCATGTTCCCCACCCCCCCCAACCCCCAGCAGTGCAGGGGCACCTGCCAGCAGGCCCCCACCCATGTCTCCCACCACCCCCACCCCCCTGCACTGTGGGGGGTGGGGGTGGTGGAAGACATGGGTGGGGGCCTGGTGGAGGGTGCCCCTGCACTGCTGGGGGGGTGGTGAGGACATGAGTTGGACATGGGTGGGGGCCTGGTGGAGGCTGCCCCTGCACTGCTGGGGGGTGGGGGTGGTGGGAGACATGGGTGGGGGCCTGGTGGAGGGTGCCCCTGGTGGCTTGGGGTGCTTGGGGACATGCGTTGGTGGGCAGTAGTGCAAGTTGACATGTGGGTTGGCTGGGGGGCATGGCCATGGTGGATGGGGTGCCAGCAGGACATGTGCAGTGTAGGCCCCTGTGGTGTGAGCCACCTGCAGGGGTCGTTGAGGGTGTAGAGGGAACACCTGGGAGGACCCACACGTGCAATTCACGTGTGGTGCTCCCCGCGCACCCCTGTAATACACGTTCACTGCTGAAATCGCGTGTGGAACTTCCTGCGCACCCCTGGAATACACGTACCCTGCTGATATCGCGTGTGAAACTTCCCACGCACCCCGAAATACACGTAGCCAGGACATTCGCGTGTGGAACTTCCCGTGCACCCCTGATATACACGTACCCTGCTGACTTCGCGTGTGTGACTTCCCACGCACCCCTGGAATACACGTATCCTGCTGATATCACGTGTGAAACTTCCCGCGCACCCCGAAATACACGTAGCCAGGACATTCGCGTGTGGAACTTTCCGCGCACCCCTGATATGCACGTACCCTGCTGATATCGCGTGTGAAACTTCCCGCGCATCCCGAAATACACGTAGCCAGGATATTTGCGTGTGGAAATTCCCGCGCATCCCTGATGTACACGTACCCTGATGGAATCGCGTGTGGAACTTCAAGCGCACCCCTGTAATACACGTACCCTGCTGAAATTGCGTGTGGAACTTCCCGCGCACCCCTGGAATACATGTACCCTGCTGATATCACGTGTGAAACTTCCCGCGCACCCCAAAATACACGTAGCCTGGACATTCGCGTGTGGAACTTCCCGCGCACCCCTGGAATACACGTACCCTGCTAATATCGCGTGTGAAACTTCCCGCGCACCCCGAAATACACGTAGCCTGGACATTCGCGTGTGGAACTTCCCGCGCACCCCTGGAATACACATACCCTGCTGATATCGCGTGTGAAACTTCCCGAGCACCCCGAAATACACGTAGCCTGGACATTCGCATGTGGAACATCCCGCGCACCCCTGGAATACACGTACCCTGCTGATATCGCGTGTGAAACTTCCCGCGCACCCCGAAATACACTTAGCCTGGACATTCGCGTGTGGAACTTCCCGTGCACCCCTGGAATACACATACCCTGCTGATATCGCGTGTGAAACTTCCCGCGCACCCCGAAATACACGTAGCCAGGACATTCGCGTGTGGAACTTCCCGCGCACCCCTGAAATGCACGTACCCAGCTGAAATGATGTGAGGTACTTTCCGCGCACCCCAGTGATACACGTAGCTCGCTTGCCGTGCTGGTACAGGGTTAGCGCAGCCCTTTGCGCTGGATTGGGGATTTTGATGGCTTTTCCCTGCGCGAGAGACATTCTTGGGGGCGTAACTGGCGCTGCTGCAGGGTCGCTGCGCCACTGTGCGCCACAACTGGTTTTGGTAGCTGGAATCCATGAATACGCTGTGTGCGTAAATGGGTTTTGGCGCACGCGGCTGGCGCAGGGATTCACACGCGCACACTGTGCGCCAGCCGCGTGCGCCACTTGTGCGCTGAATTCTATGAATTACCCCCTAAATGTGTTGTCCCTATCCCTTATTTCTAAGTATATGTATTCTGTCAACTCCAGACAGTAGAGATAGGTCTCCCTTGTGGGGTAACCTTTGGTGTTCTTTATGTTCCTTCACTATTTCTTTTAAGTTGTATACGTTTCTCTGTACCTTCTTTACCTGCTTTCGACAGAAATATCAGGCTATACATTTTCTGGAAATGAGCACAATGAAAGAGTAGATAATGCATTTCTCAAGGAAGTATCCATCAATGACTGTCTCAGGTACTCCATTGTTTGAAGTGAATTAATTAACAATATACATATTCATATTTCCATTTCTCTTTTCACAGCATATAGGCAGCTTATATGTACATTAAATATCAAGGATTGTGATTTAAGAATGAATTCAAGTCACATCATATATCTGTTTTGAAGAGATGTTAGAACTAAGAATAGATGTGTGATTCATTCTCCCGAACATATGATCTAAAAAGGAGACTAATCCTTTCAGACTCCTCAGGAATGTCCAACATTTGTAGTATAGAGGGCAGACACATGTTGCATACCATAGAACATACGCATTAGGTGTAGTACAGCTAGGGATTAACCAGAATATTGTCAATGCATGTTGATGAATGTCCTAATATTTTCAAATGTTTGCTGTTGAGTTCCCTTTTGGAAGCACATATATGTATATTACGAATAGCCTGGCAATTAAGGGGTTAATGTATGTTTGCAAATGTGATGTTGTGGCAGCTTCCTGTGTTATGATTTATATTTATTCACACTACTGATGTTGTTTTTTTTGACTTATTTTGTTTTGGTTAATGTAAACAATTTTGAAAAAATAAAATGAAAATATATTTGTTGCAAATAGTGATTGTTTATAAGTGAAATTAGATTCTCTCTATCCGTTCCTTTTGTGGTAGTTGATCATTCTATGTTTGCCCCGTAAGTAGAAAAGGGTTTTGTTGTTTAACCTCCATTAGAACTGGGACCACTGTTAAGTTTCTATTCACATAAAATAACAACCCATATTCAACCAGTGATTATTTCTCAATCAGCAAGTTCAACCAATTTCACATGCACTGAATTAGCATAACGGTGTTAGTAGCATGCACATCATACTCTAACATATCATGTACAACATGCTCACCATTCCTTTAGAACAGCCAATCAGACCAACCTTAACACATGGGTGTAGGATTAAGGGTACCTCCTCTCATGGAGTTGTGTCTATTTAAAGAGAAAGACTCGTATAGTGAGGATTGACAATTGCCTCCCGTCTACTTGCTCTGTTCCCTGTGAATTTCATCAGCGTTTATCACTCTGTCCCAGTTTATTTAATTTCTATATGCTTCTTCAGCTCCATTTAGTGGAGAACCTCGGTCTGCAGTGGCTACTATATGCTGATGTCATCCAGGACCTGGTTGACCGAAGTATTAATTTTGGGGATATAAGGAGTGTGACTGGATGTCTGGAGTTAGTTCAGCAGTTGAGTCATGAATGCTGGACACCTGGCTTGACCTGAAATGGAATAACCCTGAATTAATGCTCCTTGTCTTTAGTTCCTCTAAGGTCCTTCCCTTTGATTGAACAATCCATAGGCAAGAGCCCAAACCAAGAGGAGACACTAAATAATGTGCATGACAGGTGTGACAGCAGGCTTTCCTTCTGTGCCTAGATCCATGGAGTTGTTAGAGTAGCTCACTACTAACTGTATATGATGAGGAGGATCTATCCTTTGTTACAGCTAAAGCCCCATACTTTGCCCAACCAGGCAAATGCATTGTCTAGTGTGCAAACCTGCAAGTCAAATTAAGTGATTATTTGCAAAATGTGGCCAGCAAAATAACAGGGGGTACAGAACCACAACACAATGACCATTTGAAAATGTGACCTTATCAACCAGCTCCCCTCATTCTTGGCTTGATGAAAATGGAATGTTAAACCTATGTTGGCATTCTATTTTGCGTTTTAAAAGATGTTAAATGAGTCTGTTCCTCATAATGTTACTTGAATGGTGCCTTTCAAGTCAAAACCTATTATCAGTCCTGTCAGCAAGGTTAAGTGTTGGTTTGGTTGGAACTGCTCCTTTTCAAGTCGGTTTAAGAGTATGCTGAAACATTATTTAATCACGAGTTCAGTAACTTAGGTTTCCTTGTATAATGTTTTGATGTATTGCTGAATTCAATGCATTAATGTGAATGGAACTATGCTTTTTGCTTGTATTTTAGAATATCTTCTTGTTTTGTCTAGTCATTGTTTTAGCACCATGTACCTGGTTCTTCTGTTATATGCCAGCCCTCAAAACATATTTTGAATACACATTTTACTATTGCAACTCATAAACCACATACATAATAAAACAGCGGAGCACGTGCATGCTTAATAAACTGTCTTTAAGCCACTGACAGGTACTTAAACATATATCTTTAGTCTTATCTGTTCATGTTAATTATACAGCCAACCTAGCCAAGTGAATATTTCAAAGTGGCATGATCAGCAAACATACCTGATAAGGAAAATAATTAACACAACCAGTTTTCTATTGACCTCATTGACCTTTATAGCACCCATGGTATTATGTATAGTTCTGTAGGTGCAGCTACACGACTCGGGTGGATGGACACAGAAGAGGGTAGTGTTATCACACTTATTGCCTTGGCAAGGTGGAACACAAATCACATGCTTTATTGGGAATCAACATTTTTTAAGTTGTTATGAATATAAGCATTGAACATTACTATGCACATCAGTATGGTTATTTAATGCAGCATGTCTCATGTATAAAGCAGATGCAGACAGGTTTGTTTGAAAATATGTAGTTTGTTGTGGCATATTTCATTAATAATATTTATGATGCAAAATACCTACATTCGACTTTAGAGACTGTTAGAATTCTGCACCACAATACCTGATGCAGACTTTTCTAGGCCTGAGAAAACTTTGTCAAAAGTGAATCTTGGACTTCAACAAATCTCCAAGTGAGACTTTAATACTTCTGCAGATTCCAACAGATCGGATGGAATTTGTTTGAAGGGCTATACATATCTAGGCGAGTTTGCAGAGTTTTTGGCAGGTCTTGGTGTATTCTCGTCACAACAAACCAAACAGAAAAGAAAAAAAAACATTCAGAAATTACCAGCAAAGGATGAAGGAAGGGAGATAAAGATTAATGGAAAGGGAGGGTTGAAGTGAAACAATAAAACATGTGGTTTAAGATATTCTGGCTGTCTGATCGGGTTAGCAAAAAGAAATGGAGTCCTGTTACCTGTGAATGATAGCACATTCAAATCTGCATTAAGATTTCTCCGTTTGTTAATAGACCTGCTGCAGAGATCTATGTGTAACCTGCTGGTCGCAGCTTTGAATTTTCATAACAACAACTAATCATTTTTACCATTCTGTAGTTGATGAACTTAACAAAGTTGAAGTAGTCAAATGTAAGATTGCATGTTAGACCAGCAGAGCCAGTAACATGTCAGGCATGCGTGGGTCCACTTTTCATTTTCAGAGGTCGATACTTCGAATGTTATTGAGATTTACAATATTGGAATATATGGGTTTCATTCACAACAGAAATAGATGCCCAAAAAGCCTACCCATATGGGAAAGTCATGCAGTATGTGTGCATGAAGTTTCATCCTGCTGAGTTTGTTTCCATGAGGACCACTTGTGTTAATTATGTCATCATAAGGTAAGTGCATGTCTGTAAGTCAATAATTTCAGAAAGGTCACTGTGGCTGAGGAAGAATCAAGCAAATGTCAAGCATTCATTGGACACACTTTGATCCCTCAGACAGTGTTAAATGAGCATGGGTGCTCTTTCTGGAGAAACCACATAACATAGTTCTACAGTAAGTGAAGTATACAAGGTTATGTTTTCTCAGCTGAAAATAAATGAAGAGTTAGCTTTGGTTTCTATAAAAATGAAGCTTCTGGGTGCAAGCCATTTGCGAATGAGAAACTGTGTTTTATTTGGACACCCTTGGCAGGAGTGTTTCTGGGTTGCTTTGATGTTGTTCTATTCGGAATGGGTATGACCTTAAAGGAAGATGTCATCCTCGTGAAAATGACAAGATCTTAACCCAAAACCTACACTGAATTCTGTTAAAAACACAGAAAAGCCCTAATATCGTGAATGTATTTGCACAATCTTACTCTTACAAATCAACAGAATCCACTAGACTGCAAGCTGGTCTACTTATTGACACTTATTAAACACGAACTCTAAACAAGCCTTGTTCACACATTCCTTTCTATTATTTTAATTTATGGAATCGCCCGAATTTGAAACAACGGAAACCTAAAAGGGATGTTTGCTAAATGAGCAAACCCAATACATACATACCATTTCTACTTTAGTATTAGAATTGCAGTCGCTGCAAAACATGATGCATCACACGTGCTCTTGTCTGCACAGATGTAAGATAGTAATTCCGAGAACATATCTGATTTGTCATCCTCTCTGTAACGGTGTATGGCAGCAGTGCAGGAACTAATGTGCATGTTGTTACACACATCTATCAATAGCCATCTCACATCTAAAACATGGTTAATTGGTGCTTATCCTATATTAGAATTCCTGATGAAATCTCTTCCTAAAACCTATGGCTCCGTAAGCGTCTTGAAGCCTTCCAAGCCTCTGCTTGTTGGTAATAGTGTCAATCTACAATTGCTCAGAGTATGAAATGAAGTCCCATGATCCTATAGTCAAGTAAGTTATACAACCTGTTATGTCGTTTCCAAAATAAATTGTGTATGTGACTTTAATCGCAAATTCGAATGTATGGACAGCATTTGATATACTTTCACTCAGCCAACACAATACAACGATTTTTTATAAGGAAGTGCCAGAATGCTACACATCTTGTGTTGACTGGCTTCATTTATTTATTTCATTCTTTATTCACACTGGATGATATGTTATGCATCAACTGTACTAAGAAGTGATATTTAAGAATGCTAAGATAACATGTCCTGTGAATAAATTACAACCCTACATATATAAGTTATTATTTTGCACCAAAGAAGGCAAAGGCTATTATTTAATTCTCCAATCCGTTTGCTCCAAAAGAACAACATTGAGACAGCCAGGGCCTCCACTGTTAATTTCATTTTAGGAATGCCCACCCTACCTTGGTTTTGAGTAATATCTTCTCCTTCATGGATCATTTCCTTATTGCCAATGTGCATTAGCGCAATACCCTTTGCCAGTCTGAGGAAGTGGAACCCTCTATAGACAGTGGATGAAACTTGCTTTTATGTTCTATAGAAGTTTACAATTCCAATGGTAATGAATCCTACTTTCACCAAATGCCACCTGTATCCCTTTCTGACATCATTGATCCTTTTCTTTCTAAAAGAACTATTGAGTATATTTTCGAATAAATATCCTCAAATGGGTGCAAAGAGTAAAAGTATATTCTACTGACATATATTTAATTACCATTAAATGATTAGACTATTTTTGTATCCTATATGTTCATGTTTTCACTTCAACCTTGGATCTATTTATGTGAATTATGATATTTCGCACTCTACTGTTTTTGCCTTTTCAATGTTATTTCTGCAAACTGCAAAATTCCTCCCAACATTAGGCCGCGTGTTCTAGCAAGGTAACTTAAGAGGAAGCCAAAGTTATCTTTAAAAGCCTTTGGTTGGGAGCGTGGCCAGTTATCTAAGATGGTGGACGCATAATATGTATGCTTCGCTGATAAGTGCAGCTTACAGTAGCAAACATCATTTCTCCTGATTGTTTGCCTGGGCTCTGGACTGATGGAACTTGGCAGGTAGTGTATGTAGTGCTGGTGGTGTGTTCCCTAAAGAGACCCTGGTTCTGTTTTCCAAGTAATCTGTGGGATACAACAAGTTTGCCAAGTGCAGCCTAGATGGTTGAGATGGAGACCACTGTGCTGACTGGTAGGGATACAGGGACCTGTTCCTATTTGAAGGTGAGCAGTCAATCAGTGGAGATATTGTTGTGGACCCGCTGGACGCTGCCCCACAGCTTTGCCAGGAAATCGCACCCCGTGTCAGGAAAAGTTGTAGATGCAGGACAGGTGGGCATCCCTTTATTGTAATGTGCTATGAAAGTAGAGATGTCCATCTGGCTGGCACAGAACATCATCTGGGTGGGGGGATTCCAGCTGTATGTTTGCTCTTGAAAATTAGAAAAAATAATGGAGATTCTTGAGGGAATTTTATTTGTAATTGTTTATTTATACAGTGCTTGTACACAGGTGGAGTTCTTCAAAGTGCTTCAAGGCAGGAAGGGAAGAAGGGAATACAATAATCATTCTTAGGCCTTGAAGTTTGTGAATGATCTAAACAGAAATACTAGCATTCTAGGCCTGAAGGCATTTCTCCTAGGGCAAGTGCATGAAGTGTTACAGTTGTGACCAAGCTAGGCAGGGGGGGGGGGCAGAAAAAAAGAGGGAGGGGGAATAATCTTCCAATCTTTATATATATAATATCCTTGGTTTACGGTTCACAATAAACCTTGAATAACCATAAGAATTGGAGCCTTGCGATAAGGTGTTGTCTGCAGTGTTATGTTAGGCCTGGTGTGCACCGTTCAAATAATTTTTAAGATATTCTAGCTGCTTCTATGTTATATAACGTTTAAGGTATTGTCGCTAAGGATCCTTAGTTTGTATTGATATTCAGCTGGGACTACTATTATTCTGGTGTGATCACCCCACTTTTTTGGCATGTACCAGAGGACATCAGCATATTGTCCTTTTGCACCAGTTGGGTAAACTGAATTTGTTACACCTAATGCTCGTCATGGAGTGTTTTGGAGGGTTGAGAAACTATAGTGGGGTGGGGTGAGGTAAGGAGGAGTGGCTTAGAAGACCAGACTCAGGCAAATGTGCATTTTCTGTTATTTCTTCAGTGACCTTGACTTTCCAGTTTGAACATGGTTGAACAACTCAGCTTAAATGTCAAGGGTGTTTACTCCAAAAGAATAAAAGGGATACATTTTTCAAAAGCTATACAGACCTCACTATGATATAAGTTTACTTCAGGAGAAACATTATTGAAGCAGGACCAATTCAACCTTTATCTAAATCACATGATGTCTCTTTCTCTGATAGTTTAAAGAGACAACTGTTAGGCATAGTGTGATTTCATGACTAGAGGTGCATTCACAATGATGAAAGAGAATTTACTTTTCTCCCATTTACCTTGTGCCTGTTCAAGGATTGATATATTGCTCATCCAAATGGAAAAAGCCCCATGTGTTATATCACCCCACTTTGGACAATAGAACTATCTGATCATAACTCTCTGGTGCTGGAGTTGGCACTTACTGTCAGAGTCATATGGTTTCCATAACCAAATTATTAGAGGATCTTTAAGTATGGAACTGTACCAAATGCCTACTGAATCAGGCATGTAAAATACAAATGATGAGTGGACATCTGTAGATACATGGTGACAGGTTCAGAGAACACAACGATGAGGAGTGGACATCTGTAGATACATGGTGACAGGTTCAGAGAACACAACGTGAGGTCTGCTTCATATTTCAACTAAAATTATGAAAGGCGGGCACCACCATTGTTTAAAAGAAATATGTTAAACAAATTGTATTGGTCTCTTGATATCTTAGAGGAGCTCTGCAGAAAAGCCCAAAGGAACCCTGGGCTACTTAAATCACCAAAAATAATCCCTGAGAAAGTGTAAGAGAACGTTGTGCTCGCAACCAATGCTGCAAAACTAATCACATGACTTGCTTGTAGACACAATTACTATGCAAATAATGGGACTGAATTTCAGGATCTGTGGTTCGATTCCTTTTAATGAAAACTTTGAACTCAAAGAAAACAAATGCAAGAAATCACATTCACTGCAAATGCCCTTTAGACATTAGACTGTCATAAGGGCACGTTTTTACACGCTGTGTCCCCAATGTTTTCATCAAATCTGAACCACTCTGTTTCAATTCCACCTGGCAATTAAGGTGCATCTATTCAGTGACCCCCAAACAGGTTGTGTCTTTAAATTGAAATGAAATGTCTGGCTCTTATGCCCAACATCATCAGAGCTTAATGTACAACACACAAGTTCCAAATATTTTTCTTTTAGGTCCTTGCCAGCATGGCATTGTGGGTAAGGAAATGAACCGAAGCGCAAGCCTTTTGCTGCAGGGAATTGGCTTTGTCTTACCATCATAACTTTGTTGGTGTTTTATAAACATTCCTCAATGCTCCCCCCACAAGGCTGTCATGTCTATTCTGCAATGATGAGCCCTAAAAAGGGTGAAACCAGGAATGTAGTTGTCTGGCAGCCTTGGAAATTGTATTTCATGGGTTGAGAAAGCTAGAACGCAGCACTTCCCTATGATACAAAGACAATTTCCTTAAGCAAAAAGCTTGCATTTTGGCTAATTTGCATGCCCACAGTGCCTTGCTGATTTATCTCGGAACTCATGGTGATCTTCCAGTGATTGCTTCCGTATGGCGTTGTGGCATGTGTGACTTGGCTTAAATAGATTATCCTAATTTCACATTTCAGGTGAAAGGTTTTTTTCTATGTCTTTTTGGACTCCGTACATGGCGTGTGGTATTGAAAATCAATGTCTGTCTCATATGTGTGAGACCCCTCTGTCTATATAAATGTCCAATAAATTACATCTTATTAGTATGTGTGTGTAGCAGTATGTTTACTCAAGGAATAACAATATATATTTACTACAATTCGGTAACATTACAGCATAATTTATACAATATTTATAGAACCCATCTATTGTGTGGCTCGTATCATTAGAAATGTAAAATTGCAGATACGAAAGCTTGAAGGTAACGCTACCTTCCTCCAAACAGGTGGACCCCTGCACCTCCAAAAGCATCAAGGACAATATTGACACTCTCACTCCAGTCTTGGCCAACCTCTGGAAACTTTATTTTGCCACTGGAGTTTTCCCCTCTCCTATCAAGCACTGTCTTGTGCACCCTCTGCTCAAAAAAAACATCCGCCGACCCGTCCATTCCGGCAAACTATCGCCCGATCTCCATCATCCCTTTCCTGGGAAAACTCCTGGAGAAGCTGGCTATCACTCAACTTAGCCTCCTTACTGAATCTGTTGGATGTCTGCATGACCATCAGGCTGGCTTTAGAGCATCCAGAGGTATGGAAACTGCACTTCTGAACACCAATGAAGACCTGCTCTCAAATCTTGACACCAACTCTCCCTCTTTACTCATTCTTCTCAAACTCTCTTCTGCTTTCGATACGGTAAAACACAACATCCTGATCACGCTTCTCCATGATACCCTGGGCATCACAGACCAGGCCTTGGTGTGGCTCGCCTCCTTTCTCTCGGACCGGCCCTCCTAGGTGGAACTCAGGGCCCTTTCTCTCCTCTACCACGCTCTCTACTTGTGGTTTCCTCCAGGGATCTAAACTTTCCACCTGGTTCTTCAATATCTACATGGCCCCCTTGGCCCAAAGGATGTCTACCTTTACTTCTAACTTTCAGTGTTTTTTAGATAACACTCAGCTCTCTTTGAGGTTATCCTCGGCCTCCTCCTCCTACCTGCTCATCACTGACTTTCTATCCGCAATTCAGGCTTTGTGTGCTGCTAACGATCTATGCCTGAATGCCAGAAAGACAGAGATCATCCTCATTGGGACCCCTGCTCCCGCTTTCCTACTTTCTCACTGGCCTGCCTCCTTTGGCCCTGCACCCTCAACTACCAATGAGGAAAAATATCCTGGGGTCATCTTTTACTCCACTCTCTCCTTCTCTTCTGACATCTCAGACATCTGCAAAAAGTCCAATTACCAACTGCACCTCCTCAAAAGTAGTCTACCTTCTCTCACTTTCCCCCAGAGGCTCATCACCTCGAGAGCCCTGGTTCTCTCTAGGCTGGACTTTTGCAAAAGTCTCTTTCTCAATCTTCCTACTTCTACTCTCCGTCCTCTACAACTCATCCAGAACAGAACTGCAAGACTTATCCTTGGTCTCAAGCCCTGGGACAGCATCTCTCTGGTGCTGAAATCTCTCCACTGGCTCCCGGTGCCTGCAAGGATCAAGTTCAAGACCCTCTGCATTATCCACAAGGCGTTCTGTGTCCGGGGCCCACACTATCTATAACACTCCCTTCCTAAATACTCTCCCTCTAGAGTACTCTGCTCGTCCTCTTACAACTATTTGCGGGTGAGCTGCTTTCGCAAACAGAGTTTTGAGGGTAGATCTTTATCCTTTTCCAGGTGCTTAACTCTGGAACAAGCCTCTCTGCCTATCTCCATCTTGAGCCGGTGCACCTTAAGTTCTGGAAACTCCCCAAGACCTTCCTTTCTCTTCCTCTGTCTCTCTCCCTCTTCCCTGCTGACCTCCTTTCTTTTCTCTCCACCCTCCCTCTCCTTCCTAACTCTGTTCAGCTTTTGTTGAATGGTTGGCTGGTTCACCCGAGACTACAGGTGCCAGGCTCCCCATCAGTCTTTTGCACTTGCCTCCGGGCCGCTGCACTTTGTTCAACATTACTGCACTTTCAGCTTACACTCCTTGAGCTGGGCACCATCTCGGCACTTAACCCAGGGCCCTGCTGGACCGGACTTTTTGTTCCCACCACCTCCCCCCGTCTCTGCTCCTCTGTCTGTATGTATGCATGATATAAATGTACTAGGGCCAGTTAGTTTGTCTGTCCTGTCCCCCCATCATTTTTCTGCCCCCCCCCCAGAGCTTAAGCTCAACTATACCACTTCATGCACTTGCACTAGGACAAATGTTGTCAGTCCAGTATGATATTTTTTCTGTTTAGATCACTCAGAATCTTCAAGGCCCAAGAATGATTATTGTATTCCTTTGTTAGCTTCGCAACTTAAAGTGCTCTGAAGCCCTCCACTGGTGTATAAACTCTATATAAATAAACAATAAATAAATAGGATTGTGATAAGCTAAGGAAAGACATCAAATACAGAAACACATAGGTATTGTGATAACACAGCATGAACAGGATGATGTTACATGAACATTTAAAAAAAGAGCACTGATTCAGTATCTGGATGACAGACACATCTAACTCTACATTGACAAAGGTAAGCACAGTCTTTTACACAGTCTCCTACTACTCTGCTGTACAAAAGACATCAATATAACAATTACCAATCCAGTTATATTGTCTCTAGGGCCACTTTTAAACCAGTGGGAGAGCAACGAGGTATAATGAGAAAGGGGTGACATGCACCTAAAAAAGTACAAACCCCATACAACCCCATTCTATAAAGCAAATTTCTATGGTCAGTATTGCAAAAAAGAAATGTGTACATATAATATGCAAATCCATTTACATGGGTTTTATATTGTGTAACTGTTGTAAATAAAACAAAGTGTTTACAAGGTTAGACATGTTTTTTTTTTTAATTATTGTAATTATTAGCCACTGATCATTTCCTCTTAGCAGATTCGCCCATCTTTCTTCTGTTGTCATCTCTTTATTGGAAATACCAAAAAAGGTTCTGAATAGTTCTCTTTTTCCTTTCAACATCGGGCACACCATGATTAAATGGAATAGTGTTTCTGGTGTTTGGAGTTCTTTACAAAATCTGCAGTACGCGGAAGTATAACCAGTTTTATCAAATGTAGCTAAGTAGTCCCTAGTTGGGAGTATATTCAGGCGAAATCTTAAAAATAAGTCACAAATCATCCTATCAGGGAATTGCATTAAATATTCTAGTAGTTCGTTTAAAGCTCTTACTTCTGTGTCACATTTAAGGAACCATTTGTAGTTTTTTTTTTGTCTATTGTTTTTATCCAGTCATTCGTTTTTAATTTTCTTTTCGCATGCTGGGGTCTCTTTACCAACAGTTCTTCGGTCATTTATTCAGCTTGCATTTTTCTCTTTATTGTTGTAATCCATTTCAAAAGAGCTGTTGTTTGAAATGCTTGTTCTTTTCTTTTTAATATTTCCAGTGATGGTATCTGATCATCCGAAATGACTTTTCTATAAAGGTCCATCTGTTTCCATGTGACTATAGATTCTATCAATTGTAAGCCCAATTCAAAACGGATCCTAGCAATAGGAAACGATTTGGGGAGTGCTAACGTTTGTCGCCAATATAGACCTTCTAGAACAGACCAGTTAATAACCTTCCCATTGATTAAGGATTCACCGCCATAGGTTATGATTGGAATTACCTTTTGCCTGTATAATACCATTGTGGCCTTCAATGAGTATGTACCATACTTCTGATGAAAGAATCTACCTTGCCTCAAGGATCTGGTCTTTTCTTCAATGTTTTCGTACCATTTTTTTTCATTATTAGAAGGATTTATGAGAGCACCTAGATATTTGATTGTCTTTGTGATCATAATTTCTTTATTATCATGCAAGATTTTTATAGGATATTGATTTTTCTGCTTCTGACAGATGAGTTTCATGATCTTTGTTTTACACGTATTGATTTGGAGATCATTTATATACATGTAATCTTTGGTTTTGTTCAGAGATTCTTGTAGCCCGGATATCGTTTTATCCAGTATAATAATATCATCAGCATAGATTAGTGCCTGAATCGTTTCGTTGTTAATTCTTGGGGGATTTGCTTTCGTGTTTTCAATCTGCTTCTCAAAGTCGTTGGTATATAGATTGTATAAACACGCAGCTAAAGGACAGCTTTGCTTCAACCCATTCCAGGTAGGAATTGCTTGTGTGACCATTCCAGCATTTGTGAGTCGAACTCGAATGGAGGTATTTGAATATAGTTGAATATAGTTGAATGATTGGGTTTAAGATGTAAGTGGGACAACCCCATGCTGTTAATTTACCCCAGAGTTTCTGTCTGTTTACTGAATCGAATGCCATTTTCAAGTCTATGAACAAAGCATATACTTGTTGGTTTTTGATGCTTGATTCTACTTTTATCATATTCAGTAACAGTAGGTTTACATTTATTCCAATTTTTGTCACAAAGCCAGTTTGCCTTTCGCCTGTTTTCCGTTCTTTTCATGTAACACATCAGTATTTGTGTACATCTTGCACTTTAAACAAAATGGAATGCATGCTGTACAAATATTGGAGCAATACAAATGTTAGAAAAGATCTTGTGTGCTCACAATTAGATATCAGAAAAAAGGTTGAGGGAAATAAAGAAAGTGATCTGCACCAAAGGGGATTGAAATAGAAGTGATGCCTAAGAGGTTAATGATAACTGAGACATCACATTGCAAAGATGTGAGGTAGGAGTTATGAATTATGAATGCCTCTTAATACAGTGAGTGTGGCAAGGAATAGATTGCTAGTAATGAAGGAATTGGATGTCGGTCAATTAAAATAGGCAACTACTATAGTTAAGTAATAGAACCCGAGAGGGGGACTTTACTGGTCGACTAATGCCTCCGGCCAAGAGTTACAAAAATGGCCATCAGGGTCTCTTCTCCCTTTCACTGGCAGCCATTAAAAAGATTTGAAAAAAAAGAAAACAAACAAAATGGCAGCCATGAATTGGGGGAGGGGGAATACACATAGTCCCAAATCCCTTTCATGGCGGCCAGTCGAAAAAAAGGGAAGGGTCTTGCCCTCAAAACCAGGTCTTTGTTTTTCTGGTAAAGACCCGGCGAGGGCCAATCAGATAATTTGTTACAATCTAATTGCCCCTCACCGGGTACTAATATGTAATATAGCTTTTGTTTTTGGATGTATGTCACACTGCTATAGCGTCTCTTGAAGAATCTCCTGCACTGCCCATTAGGAGAGGAACATATCAGGCAATGTGTGATAGCTAGACTCGGGTAAAATTACAGTTGTGGAAAATGAACCAATAGAAATGTGTATGTTGCAAAACTAACAAAATATATGGTAAATATGAATAACTAGCAACATTTACCCATACTCTGCACAGTTTCTGTAGACAGACATGATTACGCTCTCATCAATTGTTGAAAATCAATGATCCTGTTGGGCACTGTAATGAGTTGCTTATCGCTTGATGTGCACTGAGAATGGGCACATGTGGCTCATTTACATACCCAGCAAACATGGAGGGGGCGGTGAGAGTTGGCATACTGAAGCATACTGGGACCTTCTGTGCCTTCCCCACCTGTAACCTCACCCTGGCATGGTGCTGTGTGTTGCGGAGAGTTGCGGTGCAAATATCTCAGAAACGTGCATACTAGGGTGTTTTTTAAGGTTTTGTCCCTCACGCCGAGATACTTAAAGTGAGCTTTGTCCAGTCCTCCTACGACCAAAGCGATGTTTCAACAATTTTGTGCATTGTGTTGCAGTCCAAATATCTCTGAAACGGTGCATTCTAGGGCATTGAAATGTGGTTTCTGAGGCCCCAATGGGACCTCAAGTTTTGTTCCTTGTATCAAGAAGTGTTCCTTGTATCAAGAAGTGTATAATAACACACACTTTGATGTTTCACCACTTTCAGGCAATCGCCTCATTTGTGCAGGGGCTGAAATCCAGGTAATGGGGTTGGGTGTAGCCAGTGATGTCCAGAGAGTCCTCACTGGAAGCTTTTACAAATTAACTAACAGATTTTCTCTGTTATATATAGAGAAATATATTGTAAAATGAAATAACTAGTACTTACCGAAGAAACAGATAATTATCTTATTATATAATAACAGGCCAGATATATGTTTGTCCAAAGCCGTCCTGTTGCTTCACCTGTTGTCACTGGTAAAGGGATCTGTTGCCTTACGCATGCAACAATAAGAATTCAAGTTAATCTTCCTGGGGAACAACATGTGCATTTCAACAATGAAAACATACAAGTAGCTGCAGAAAAGGCCCACAACAGGGATACCACTTTAACAGCATACTTCAAGTTGCATACACTAAGAAAATATATATATATTTAAAAACACATGCACAAAAATTAATTTGATTAAGCACTGTTTCTATAAAAAAAATTACTTTGTTGTTATTGTACTTATGTATTATGTAATTTTTCATTGTAATATTTCTCGGTATGTATTATTATATCAAAAATATTCTTCATGTATGTTTTAAAGTTTATTTGACTTCAATCTCATTTCTACTTCGAATCATGCTGTATGTGAATTGTATTACTCTGACAACCCTCAACATTATATATTTGAGTCCAAAACCCATAAGTGGAATCCAAGAAAATGAGGAGCAGATACAACAATTGCCCATATGTACTATGTTGAACTTTCAACAGCTTCTGTGGGGTTTTGTTGGATGTTATTTCTCCTCCACGTAAAAGGAGCACGATCCTTTACACTTATATTTTCTATTAATATACATTATATTAAAATACACCACATGACATATTTACACTTTGAAAATGTCTGCCTTCATGAACATTAGCCCTTGTACACAGGTGTTTCCACTAGTATTTAATATGAGTACAAACATTCTCAAAAGGAAGGGCATTTGGATAGTCAGAAGATTGTGTATTAAAGGCAAAATAATCCATTAAAAAGTATGTATTTGTACTAACATTGTAAACTGGGTCTTTTTAAAATGTTACAATGTTAAATTAAAATTATCACTTCCCATATATAATATAGTCATAATCAGGATTTTACACTTGCCTCATGAAAACATCACATGACCATGTAATTTGTTTTCTGATTCTTGGTTTTTGCCTAGAATTTTGGTGCTATATGTCCATTTTGGGTGGGAGGAGACTGATATATAGATTGATATTTCTCCTCTGTGAAAAGTGCAGTGAGCTAAATCATGGTTGTAGGCCCTCCTAAGTGAAAGAAATTCAATAGAACATGGAATTTTACACATCCCAATTCTTAGTAGAGGGGCTCCCATACTCTTTTTTTTACCATTTAACATCATTGTAGACCCTTCTCTGAAATTCAACAGAACATGGTATTTGATCCATGTTTATTCTTAGTAGAGAAGCTCCCACACTCTTGTTTAATTTGTAAAACGTGGTTGTTCACCCTAGCTAACCCAGTGTGATACAGACGTGGACCACTTGCTCAATGTGCTTTGAAAGGCTCGCCTTCACCTCACTTAGTAGGCTCAACTAGGCCGAAACACATGTAGGGGGTTGCTGATTGTACTCTTGTTCAGAGGAGAATTGCCTAGCATTTTGGTGCTTGACTGCACTTTGGGGTGGGACCAGACTGATGTGCAAATGGATATTTCTCCTCAGCGAAGGTTGCCGTGGTCAAAAACATGGTTGTAGACTCGCCTGTTTGGAAGAAATTCTGAAGAACAGGGTATTTGACCAATGTTCGCTCTCAGTAGAGGGGCTCCAACACTCATATTTGCTATATAAAGGAAACCTTGTTATTTAAAAACTACAAAAGGAAAGCACATTTAATTTACTAAAATGCCTGTTCCATTTATTTTACTCAGTATTAAATTAGTGCATTTTAATTCCACTTATAGCTAAAACTCCAAAATCCATATTGCTATAAACAACATTTGCTAATTGGCTTATAGACCTCTCGAGGGTTAATTACTGCTTGCAATGACTACACCTGCCTTGGGCAGTAAGAGCATATCACTACTGCTTGTTCCTTTTGCCCCAGAAATCCTCAGTATCCTGTCCACAAGATTACCATTGTAAGAAATGGTAACTTGCTAGATTTGGTATTTAAAAGGAGCAGGTTTCTAGAAGTTCACACCATTCCCATATTAAGACTGAGGAAGTGCTGACACAATTTTTCCTCTGGTATCGCCAAGTCAAATAATTCTATGCATCACGAATAACACCAACACATTAATACAAGAAGGCATATAAAACCACAGAATATAGTGGTTTGGATTTTTCCTTCGTCCCACCGCAAAAGGGACGTCTATCCTAAATTGATTGGTCACACCCCTTCTGCACGAGACCACAAGCAATTCCAAACCTGTTTGGGCGTCATCAATGAGGTGTAGCTTGGGTCTCTAGCATGGGACTCACATGCGTGCATATCTGTCCCATACAAGGTGAAAAAAAAGAGGTGATGGCTGAAAGGTTTAGAATTAATGTATCCTTCTTGTGCTTTTTCATTTTTTCTAAAGAAAGAAAACATAATACTTTAACATTTGAAAGTGTCTGTCCTGCTATTTCTTTAATGTTCCCTAATCATATTCTCCTCATTGAGATGAGGATTGAATAGGGCAGATATGACACAATATATTTACTATCTCCCCCCAGATGATATGCAAAGAACGGATGTCGTGGAAAATGAAGATCCTCATTCGCCACCTTATGACTATATTGGATAGCATTGCAACGTATTTTTCAATGTTTTAGGATTACTTCAGAAAGCCATAAATCAGGGCATCCTTCAATACGGCAAGGATGGTACTTCACTAGGAATGTGGCGACACTAAGAGTCTACAGAGGATACACATCTGGACTTTATGCACATTTGGCCCAATTAAATGTCCTGCCTGTTTAAGACAACTGCTGGGGATAGCAAGCAAAACAAACGAATATAATTTCCTTTACCAGCAATTTTCCTTGTGTATCAGTACATGGGAAAACCACAAGTGGTGCCCCAAAAAAGAAGCATCCATTCACATCTTTAGCATTACTATTGTGCTTTTCCTTTCCACCCTGGACATGTGGTGAGGCTATAAAGGGAGAACTGACACATAGGAACCTTTATGCTCATCACTAGAAATGTAACATCCAGACAGTATGAGATGTCGAGGTCCATCCATATTGACTGTCAGTAAAACACTTAACTCTTAGATATACATTCAGGCAAGGCTACACTGCATAACTGATTGAAGTCCACACATCCTTCTAAACCCAGGCCCTCTCTTTGAATCAGGGAAGATGATTTTGAATCCTGCAGGTAACATGTTTAATTATAAATCTGCGTATAGCATTAAGTGACCAGCAGGTAGGTAGGCGTCTTTTAGGAAATATCATGTCTGCATTGGCTCTAATACACTATTCAATATTGTTCTATGAACCCAATTAAGTAGACTCGTTTTTCAATTGAGATGCTGGTTAGAGGAAGTGTGCCTCAATAATTACAGTTTCTAAACAGTCACACATGTACCCATTTAGCAAGGACTAGAGGTACCCAAACAGACTGTGAAAGGGTTACACATGCAAGGATAGTTATAGGCTAGCTGAAGAAGCCACTCTTGTTTTTACATATAGTATAGCACATTGATTTTATTTTGCAATATCACTTGAGCAATTTGCCTTTTCAAATCGTAAGACGATTGCTATATCCTGAAGTGTGTGTTTGTGAGTACATATGTGGATATTTGGTTGTGAGAGATGCTGTCTGTAATAACGGCCACTCCCATTACTCCTGTCCTGTTTATTTTTCATTTTGTGTATTGTTTATTGTTATTGAAGATACATTATAATTAATTAGTACCCCGGCGAGAGACAATCACATTGTTACATGCAATCTGATTAGCCCAGGCCGGGGCTTTACCCGACGCAGAATCCCTCAAATCTTCTACTTCCTACATATCCCCAACGGCAGTGTGTGGCAGGAGCCTCAGAATGTGGTAATCCCCACTCTGAGCCATCACACGGCTTGAGGCTGCCATCCTCCCCCGGCAGGGATTCAGGTAAGTGTTTTCTCCCCCCGCCCTCTCAACCCACTTACCTTCTTTTTGGTCCTTTTTCGAGAGCGAACGCGCTGTGATCACTTCTGTCCCCAGTGCGGCCGCTCCTGATGGTCGCAATGCAAAGTGAAAACAGACTGCAATTTTTTTGATTTTTTTTTTTTTTTTTGCTGTTCTGAAACGACGCAGCATTTCAGAACAGAAAAACAATGTTATTAGTACCCGGGTCTTGCGGGCCGGGTATACTAATAGCAATAAGCCCCTCACCGTGGTCGCAATACCGTGGCAGGTAATGCCTGGGGCCTTCGTTAAGGCCCTCGCTTCTTTTGGGCCTGTAGCTATGCGCCCCAGGGCAATACCTGACTCAGTAATCCCACCCAGCAAGGAGCTTATTGCTTGAATATGTTATATTGGCACAATCTTTAAATGTTTCAAAGAATATTCTAAGCCACAACTGAAAATGGTGAAATTGTACCACTTCTGTAATTCATTTTCATGAAAATTATTTTAAATGATGAAAACATAGAGTTGCAAATTGAGATCGTATTTTTTGGGGGGAAGTAAAACCAAAGAACATATTTTTGAAGTTAGAAAAGGTTTAACTAACTTGGCATGGGCTAATAGCGCCGGACCAAGTTGCAGTAAAGCTTATTACATTGGCCGGTATACCGGGAGATTTATCGCCCGGGATACCTACCAACTCGTGATGAGGCCCATAATCTTAAAAGTAAATGTAGGTATATAGCTTCAGACATATACGTGAGTTGATGTGCGAGTGTGAGCATATGTGGAGGGGTGCTGCTGTATGAAGTTGAATAAGTTAAAATTCCAACGCTGTTTAGTAGAAAGTGTTTAGCAAGTTGTGGTAAGTAGTACAAATTACAAGATGAGTTAAATTGTAAGTATTAGAAGTGGGTGGTGAAGACAATTGATACACTGGTGTAGAGATGTAATTGGAGTTTTAAACACCCGTTTTCTGTCTTGGAGAAGCAGTAGCACAGACCTGGAACGCTTGTTTGTCCTTTAACCCCTCCTATATAAGAGTTTTGCATGACAGTTTAGTTAGACTACAGCGTTTAGATTTTAGACAAATAATCATGGTCAGTTGAGCTTAATTTGCTTTCTATGGTGGTTTTGAATGGTACATGAAGAACTTGTTACAGTTCCAAAAACAAAGCAGCCTTCAGTGCTTGATCGAGGCCTCAAGCTGAAGTGAAAGGGTGCTACTATATCTCTCTCAAATTCTGAATAATAACAAGCAATTGTCCTTTTACACTGCTTCCTTTGTAAAGGGTTATTCCAAAAATGACTGCTGCAAGATGCTTAAATGCTAATCCCTAGTATTTAGGAGCACACACACCTTGTGTTTGTACATAAAGTAGCGTCATCTTATGACGAGTAATAGGGTGCATGGAAGACACACAACCCTGACACTAGGTTGTATTCACTATTAAAATATCAAAGCAGGTGTCCACAGACTTGTGGCTAACTCCCATCCCCTGAACACCTACATTAATTGTAATCCAACCAACATTTATATTTACCAAGTAATCAATTCAATGAATTATTTGGTTCAACAATTATTCAATTGACTATCTGAATTGTTAATATACTATTCTTTATATACACAGATATTTTAATACACATACTTGTTTTTTTATAAAACATAAATAATGAATTCAATAACCATTTTTTTTTGTTCATCAATCCACCAATCGTAAACTCTACGCATTTCAGCAATTAATTTCCCTTCCTCATGAGTTGTTATTTTACTTGTTTGTGCCTCAAATACCCACTGATCTATAAAAATTGCAAAAAATGTATCTGTTTTAGTGAAATCATTTATGCAAATTGCCATTCTTATTGTATACAGCATTTAACAATCTCTGTCTGACATTATCTTTCCTTAATATTTACCTGGTACTGATCTTGTTATCACAGTTCGAAGTGTGTATCTTAATCACACACGTGATTGCTTTTTATTGTATTCCATAAATCCAGCACTATCTGGTGGAAAAATATAGAACCAACCAATTTGTCAATACTGTATATATCCCGTATGGCTTTCCAGACTAACCACATCTACATTATATCACCTTTATGCTTGGGTGTCCATGAAGAAGCTCTGCAAAGATGCTTCCTTCTTAAAGAAGATATCAGTCTCAAAGGTTGTTTTCTCAATATGGTGATTCGATCTATATTACGGTAACAGATAACGCTGCTAATGGTGGTCTGAAGACTTCCAGAATAGACTATGGCCAAAGTCTGTTGGCCATCAACCTCTGTTTCACACGATCAGGGGTACTTCTTCTCGCTTGCCCTTGGCATCCACTCTGCCCATTTGTCTGGAAGGGCATCATACAAGCCAATGTCCACTGGTGCTGGTTTCACCTTTTTCTCGCAATTCCAAGTAATGTGGCCTCAGTCCCCACATTCATAGCGTGGGGAGACTGTGGCTTGGGTGCCCGGTAATAATCACGGAGGTACCACTATGCCCTCACTGCATGGGTCTTGAGGTACTCGTGGAGGCTTGAGCTCTTTTCCTGGTTACAGTCATTAACACGATACTTCCCATGCATAGTTTCTTGTAGAAGTGATTTTGACGGCCTCCATCAGACTGGACTGGTGATGTTGCTTGAGCCAGCATTGTAAAGGCGGAAGCAAGTCGTCAGTGAACTGTTCCAAAAAGAAATATCTGCCATATCCACTTTGCACGAGGTGCTAGTCTGCAGCCACCGTTCTGCCAGATTCTTCACTCTATAGAAGAGCTGTTTAAGGGTTTTGCAGGGGTTCAATCGAGTCTCACTGAACTGATTTATTTATTTATTTAACATTTATAGCAGCACACACAACCCACAGGCACTTAGGTGCTAATTACAGAAGTGCATATAAAAATAAAACAACGAGAAAATATAGATATGATCACAGCATAATGGCATACGGTGTAAGCATAATCTGGAGAGCCACGCCTCATGGTACAGGGGCTACTTCAGGTCAGCATAAAGACAAAGTAGGTGTGTGCACAGTCTGGAAAAGCCGGCCCTAATGGTATGGGGGTTAATTCAGGTGAGCATGAAGACAAGGTGGGTGTGTGTACAGACTGGCAAAGTCCCACCTCATGGTATGGGGGGCTACTTCAGTTGAGCATAGAGACAACGTTGGTGTGTGAACAATGTGGCAAAGCCACTCCTCGCGGTACAGGGGCTACTAAAAGTGTGTTAATGAGTGTGAAAGGAAAAAAGTATGGGTGCGTAGAAAGGATCAAGCGTCAGTTGAGGCTAAGAAAAGCTAAGCAGTTACAAGATTCAACTGGATAGGCCACGCCAAGGTACCTGGCCACAAACGGTTAACAGTGTAGCGATGTCAAATAAGTCAAATCAGGAGTAGTATTTAAAAATTACAATAAGGTAACGTGAGTTAGCCGGAAAGACTGCACAGGGGTACTGGGGCCATGTCGGAGAAACACGCTCAGGGAGGTCAGTCATATCAGGAGTTGCATTAGAGAGTACATTGTGTAAAGTGGGGGAAATAAATAGCATTTTTATTGTGCTAGTCAACCAGAAAGGCTGCACCAGGGTACTGGGGCCACGTCAGAGGAGCAGGAGCAGGGAAGAGTGGTAACTAGGTCTCTCCATCATGTCCCATGTGCTCCAGAACCACTTTCTAATGTCATTATACAGGGTATCCCCTGTTGCGTTTGTGGCCTGGTAGGCACTCTGCATTTAGCTGGCCATAAGGGGAGCTATAAATTGGCCCGACCTTTCTGGAGGCCATGCAGCGTTCCGGGCTACTCTTTCAAAGTTCACAAATAATGTGAGGATTCCCCCCCCATGGCATATTTCTGTAATATTGTTGCTGGAACTTGCGGAGTATGTCGCAGGGCATGGTCTCCTGCAGCTGGGCTTGCTGCACTTGAATGGCCTGCTGAAACTCCTGCTGATCTCCCTGTGCCTGCTGGCTTTGAATGTGCAAGACCTGGTGTAGCTGCTGTTGCCTCTCTGTTAAAGCCTTCTATAGATTCTCCATGGCGTTTGTTGTTGGATCCTACCAGTTCCACCACTTGTGACACTGGGTTAACACACACAAGCCAGAGACAGCTAGTTCACTGTATATTTCTGATTATTATCACCATTCATCAAACTACAATTGGCTTCATTGCAGTCTCTTTCTTTAATCCTAGCTGCCATCAATCAGTCATTTTCATGATACTTCTGAGTTTCTCTTCTTCCACTCCTGCAACACTTTTTCTGAGTATGCCCAGGTGAAGTGCTGCTCGTCCCACAACACCTCCTCGGTCAAAGGCTGGCAATTGAATGAACAATACTATCATTGGGGACTGGTACTTTGAGCCCCCTCCCGTTCTCTGCTTAGCCATTGGTCCAGGAAGTTTCCACCCCCACTATGCAATGAATTGTGCCGCTTCTGGACCCCATCCTCCCTTGCAACTTGCCTGTATGGTTTGGCTGTGGTTCTACTGCTGAACTGCTGACCATTAAGCAGGTGTGGCCAGTCCAACCTGCCACTAGTAGCAGCTGCCTTGACTCTCCCTGGATTGCTGCAATGACACACAGAGTCCTGGGCAAGAGTGGGCCCCACCCTGGGAGCTGCGTGCACCCCGCCATGGTCGCTACCTACCGTAGTCCTTCTCGCCTCGGATCCTGGGTCAGCGGTTTGTGTTGCTTCAGTAGCCTTGTCCTGCACGTGTTGTTCTAACACCAGTGATTTCTCTGTCGTTTCTGCTTGGCCCACTAGGCAGTCCAACTCATCTGACTGTGGCAGCGTCTTCAGCATCCCTGTTAGTGCCTACTTTGGAAACACCTGCACCGACCACCTGTCTTGTTCTGTCAGCTGCCCTTTCCCAGAGGACAGTGTCAAAAGGAGTATGAAAATGTGCAACACTTTCTCCTCACCTGCCCAGTGTATGACTCTTTAAGGTTGAGAAGCATCAAAATTAATGTATCGAAGGGAGATCTCTCAGAGAAGAGGAATGCAGCTATGCCCCTTCTTATGGGGGACTTTGATTGTGATATCGCTAATTCAGTGGAAGGGTTTATCTATAGGGCTTGGCGTCAAAGATTAGCTTGGTGCCCAACGACCACAGGTGTTTAGATTGTGTCAGGGGCTGTGAGAGAGGATGATTGTGTACCCGCTCTATAACCGACTCTCCCCTGGGTCACATCCATGCTTTCTATATGAGTAGTTTATATATGGATGGTCTGTAGGGAAAAAAAGGGCAAAATGCGATTACAATGACACTTTTTGTACCACATTTGGGATCCTGTTGGGTTTTTTATTATAACTTTGTGTGATATCAGGGCCCATTTGCTTGCATATGAAACATATTCTATCTTAAACAGTGTTGGTTATTGTTTTATTCTTCACTGAATATATATGTAATTTTTTTATTTTTCATTAAATGGCATGTGGTGTATCATGTTAAACTCTGTAGCAGTGTTATCTTGTATTCAATATATGGTATGTGTTTGACTCTTTTAACTTTGCCGTCACGAAAGGTTAAATCAGCTGAAAGTGTAAATACAATCTGACTATCTAGTTCATGACAAAGAACTCATTATAGCCTTTGGAATTGTGTGCTATGAAACTCTAACCCTGGAAAGGGGTGTCTATGATGGTCCTGATAACATTATTTATGCAACTCTCATCCGTAAACTCCCAAGCAGAGTCCTTTGACAGGCGTCTGGTGTAAATCTAGTTGGGCACATGCCCATATATACCTGTTTCCTGACAGGATTCAATGTCAGTGCCAATGTACTGAGGCAGATGTTTTATGTGGGTCATCTAACATGTGTGCGTTGCTGCATTAATAAATGTGACACAATCAATGTTGAATATCTGGCACCACATAGTGTAACACTCTCTGTGAGTTTCACAAGTAACTTCTTAGATGTCGGCTGTCTGAATCTGTCTTCATAAGCATTCAGTGAATGTACAAGAAATTCCAAAAAAGCTTACACTTTCAGCTGTTTTTTTTTTCTTTCTTCCGGCAACCACTCTACTGACTACGAGAGCAACAATTTAGACATTGAAGATCATCTAGAAAATAAGACGATAGCATGCATTTATTGAAGTTACACACAATGTTTCAAATTATATCAAGATAGCACCTGGATGATTATGTTACAAAGTGCTCATTTTATGCATATATTTTTGTTCCGTTTTAGATGTGGTGGAAACCGTATTAATGGATACAATCTGAATAAACATTTACTTACTAAAGTAATACTCATTTTTTATCACATGAATATTTTGCACCTACAACACGTTTTAGCTTGATAATGCTGTAAAAATTAACTCTGATGAAGCATGTGCACCTCCCTGATGACCTTAACTCAGTAAGGACGTGTATCCCATATGCTTAGTCTAGAATGTGCTGATCTGGCTGCCGACAGTAATATGGAATTGATACTTTTCAGGGTTTCCAAAAGACCTGCTACACTAGCGGTCATGTATAAATTATGCTTCTCCCTGAGGAATTTGGGTTGGATTTGGGTTGGAATTTTTGATTATTCCCAATGATCTGGGTAATATCAGAGTGCTTCGATATCTTTACATGCCCACTCTTTCGCTGTCATAATCACAACCTTTAGGCATAGAGTGCCATAGATGAGGCTCTCAATGTTACATCGTAGCATGACACTACACTGCGCCACTGAATCCGAACCTCCTGATAAGCAACACCCATCTTTGCTGTGCCACTATTCGTTCCGACTGCCCGCCAGCCACCCATACCCATATGGCATATGAGGACACCTGCCCCTGCTTGATAAATCCCACTGGCTATGAGCATTGTCTGCACACCTGAACTTTAAACTGTGTGCAGCACTTCCCTCCAAAATGTGTACTCCCTCTGTGGCCTTCACGTGACACGCATGCATGCAGACCCTGAATGACTGCCCCCCCCCCCACTATGGCGACCGCCTTGGCCATGCAAACCCTCATCAGTTGTCACCAAAATCATGTTTTCTCCTAACTTCTGCCTTGCCAGTTTACACTGCATCTGTCTTTTACTTGTCTATTCTATCTGCTGCCATTGTACCACCTTACATGCCCAGCCAATGACTGCCTCTCATATGTGGCATGTTATTCCAATGCTGCTGCCTCTCTCCTTTGCATTGATTTGCTGATCTGCAGTATGCTCTATCTCTAAGGTGTGCTTTACACCTGTGCACCCTGCATTTAGTGCTCCATTTAAGTGTTTTAGTTGAATTCGAATGTGGGTGTGCTTTATATCTGTGCACTCCTTAGCCTCCTTCGGCAGCTAAGTCACCTGGTGAGTTTGGCTGTGCATTTTGTGTAGCCTCTCTACCATTTCTTATCTCCTCCACCTCAATGTCACTCTCTATCTCTCCCATCGCCCTCTCTCATTATGTCTGGAAAAAAAAGCTTTACAAATCTCTCTTGGCCTCCAATCCTGGCCTACCTGTCGCTGACCCTTATGTTAGTGCTACTTCCAGGCAGACTTGACACTGATATCCTCTTCTCTGCACCCTCCCCAGACATATGGACCTCCCATCAGATCTGTAACCTCTCCCCTTTTTCCTCTTCACCCATTAATTGCTGCACTAGATGGGAAGTACTGTTTGGCACACTTATCCTCTAGGTACATCATTAATGTATATCACAATGGCACTGTCATATCCCAGGGTCCTGAACCCAATCTCTTTCTCTTTGACTTCCTTCCTTCTCCTGCTATCACAATGGCACTGTCATAGCCCAGGGTCCTCAACCCAATTCTTTTCTCTTTGACTTCCTACCTTCTCCTGCTACTCCTCTTTCCTCTATATCTGCACCTCTCTCACTACCTCTGATGGATGCACCTTCCCCCTGCACCCCACCTCGGAAAACCTTCAAAGGTGGGGATCAGCTACACTTTGCCACTCTAAATGGTCAATCTGCTGTCAAACACTCTTCTGACATCTGCCTCCTTCTTGAAGACTTTGATCTCAACGGCCTCGCCCTCAACGCTCGCTAAGTCACTGCCTTTAACTCCCTCCTCCCTGACGGTTACGAGATCTTATCCCAGCATCGGCCCAACTGTGCTGGTGGTGGAGTATCCCTGACCTTCCCTGAGTGGGTCCCCACCACTCTCATACCCCCTGATGGGTCCCCACCACTCTCATACACACCCAGCCTATTCCTCCTTTGAATGCCTTGGCTGCAAGCTTGGTATCTCGCCTACTCTCGTACGTTTGCACTATCTACAGGCCCCCCTAGCATTGTCACTCTCTTCTCATACCCCCTGATGGGTCCCCACCACTCTCATACACACCCAGCCTATTCCTCCTTTGAATGCCTTGGCTGCAAGCTTGGTATCTCTCCTACTCTCGTACGTTTGCCACTATCTACAGGCCCCCTAGCATTGTCACTCTCTTCCTCTCGGAATGGGTTAACTTTACCTCCTATCTTCCCCTAAACTCCTCCTCCTTGGTGATTTCAACTTCCACCTTGATTCTTCTGTCCCTGCCTCCACACTCGTCCATGCTCTCTCTACCTCTATCTCCCTCACTATTCTCCCTTCCAACCCCATCCACTCTGCTGGACACACTCTTGATGCCTTCATCCCCGTTGACCTTCCACTCTCTAACCCTCTCACTACACCTCGCTCCTGTTCTAGCCTTCTTTGCAGTCATCCGTGTGATAAAACAAGTGTCAGCTACTGCTTTAGTCTCCACCTTTATCCCCCTACTAACTACCCTACTGAGGCTGACCTTGCCAATCTTCATCTTGCAATCACTAACAATCTTGACATACTTGCCCATGTCATGAGGATCCGCCTGAAACCTGCCTCCAAGCATAACAGCTGGTATTACTCTGGTCTAGCTGCTCTGAAACACAAGTGTAGATTATCTGATTGGAAGTTGCACACCTCAGGCTCATCCTCTGAAATACTGGTCTGTTGCCTGCTCCAAAAGCAATACCGTCTCTCCATCTGCTCCAAGAAGAGAACCCACATCCAGGCCCGCATCTTAGGATCCACTAACAGCACATCTGAACTCTTCAAAATCTGCAAGGAACTAGCCAATCCATCTGCAGTCTCTACCTCATCTCTTTTTTTTTGTCTTAGGCCCTCTGCACCAGACTGGTCACCCATTTCTCCTCAAAACCCAGGACATCCTGACAGCTCTCTCTTCCTCCGCCTTTTCTATTCCTCACCCTCCCCCCTGCCTCCCTTGGCCTCCCCCACCTCCACATCCTCTCTTATCCTTCTCACCTATCACAATGGAGGAGATCTCTAGAGTTGTACACTCTATGAAGGTCTCCTCCAAACAGGTGTCACTGTGCTCTTATAGAACCATTAAGGAAAAAATCTCCTGCCTTGCACTGGCTCTTGCTGACATCTGCAACCACTCCTTAGCATCTGTCTCTTTCCCTTCCTCTCTCAAACATTCCTTTGTGCACCCCTTTCTAAAAAGCCTTCTGGTGACCCCTCGTGTCCAGCCAACTATTGCCCTATCTCTACTACACCCTTCCTTGGGAAACTCCTGGAGAAGTTGGTCTTCCCCCAACTGAACCAACCCATCTGGATTCTGATCATCCAGAGGAACGGAAACTGCTCTTGTGAGCACCCAAATCTTGACTCTAACTCTCTCTCTGTTCTTATTCTCCTACAACTCTCCTCTGCATTTGACACGGTCAACAACTCTATCATAAAGCGGCTCCATGATACCATTGTTATTTCTGACCGGGCAATGGATTGGTTGTCTTACTTTCACACTGACTGCCCTTAACAGGTGCTACTGGCCTCCTTCTCCCCCACCACCGTTCTCGCTACAAGTGGTGTTCTCCAAGGCTCTATCCTCTCACCCTTGCTTTTCAAAATATGGTTTCCACCTCTTGCTCACCTTATCACCACCTTCTCTCCCCATTTACAGTCTTACGCAGATGATACACAACTCTTCTTCAAGCTCCATTCCCCTCCTCTTTCATCCCAGATTGCTTGTCTGCTATTCAGTCCTGGTGCACTTCTATTGATCTCTGTCTTAATGCCAGTAAGACTGAGATTCTTCCCATTGGAACATCTGTTCCCTGCTTCCCCCAAGTACTCTGACCGCCACCTTTGGGCTCTCGCCCTCCTATTTCCACAGAAGCCAGAAACCTTGGGGTCACCTTTGACTCCTCTCTCTCCTTCACTCCTCACATTTTGGACCTTGCCAAGAAGGCCCATTTTCACCTTCACCTTGTTAGAGGTAGTGTTATGATCGTGAAGACGAATCATCCCTTTTTTACCTACTTCAAGATGGCCGCACCGGGGTGTGACAGAAGACCTAGCAACGGTGTAGTTGTTCCTCCTCTTCGAGCAACGCAGGATCCGGAAGTCACTTCCTCTTCGGTATATCAGCCGGGAGATCCTGAGGATCAGTGCGTTGCTACTCTCATAGGAGTACCCAAACTCTTAGTGAGTTTAGCGATCCTGCCTTACGATCTATCGTTGTTTTCCATTCCTCTTTATTAATTTATCCATCCTTACCTCTGTTTTTTTTGTTCTTCCATCTGCAAACCTACAGCCTTCAGCAAATAATCAGATCGAGGCATCTGAAACCGAAATCTCCTAGACACGCCCTCCTTGTGCGCGACTTATCACGGTTTCGTCTTACGTTCCCTTGGCAGGTAGACATTCCCTCTAGTTCCATTGTCTTGCCAGCATCCATTATATTCTGCACGGTTTAAGTATCATACTTGTTATTTCAGCTCAGTCCTCTACATTCAAAAAGCCGGTTCTTTGCCTCAGACAGTTGAATGCCTACACGTAAGGGACATATCCTCTTTTTCTGTTTTATTCTCCTTCAACCTGTATCCCTTCTAATCTTGTGTTTGCCTCTACAGTACTGGGAACATACGGACTCTTCATTCCCTGATACTAGACGTTTCTGTCTAGACATTCTTATGGTAATTTTCGATCTTTTCAGTACACTAGTACTCCTGGCTTTGTCCTGTTACTCTTTCCACCCTGAAGCTGATTCCTGTGTCTTTATTTTCAATACCTCTTCAGCATCAAAACAGCAAGTAAGGAAACATCAGAAATTCGAGACGGATCTCCAGTCCCTTCCTGCCCGTCTCGGTTAAACAACGCTCCCCAGCAGCTCTTCCCAGGGTCTTTTCCCCTGTGAGGGTTTCCCTGTTATCCCTCCGGTGGCCAAGTGTTTAAACTGGGCTCCGGAGGGGTTTCCAGGGGGATTTCTATAATCTGCTGGGAAACCGATTGATATTCCACACTTCATTCTGAAAACCTCCTATACCCGTTTGGAAAGGATCCAACCATTCATCCATGTTCAGGTAGGAGATTCTACGTTCCATTTTATTGCAATATATAAAGGCTGAATCATTTCCGAAAACAAGGTTGTCTTGATTATAACAGTTAAAAGGTAGTCTCACTTTCCTCATCTTCCCCTAAAGGCTCAAAGCTCTGGTCCTCTCCAGGTTGGATTAGCGGAGCAGCCTCTTTTTCAACCTGCCCCTTTCTTCCCTCTGCCCTCTTCAACCAACCCAAAATACGGCTTCAAGACTTATCCTTGGCCTCAAGCCCAGGCACTGGCGTAACAGGGGCCCCCGCAGCCCTAACAGTGCAGCGGGCCCGCTATCACATGTCCTGGGAGGGGGCCCCACTTGAAAAGAAATGAAAAAAAATCGTTTTTTTCAAAATCTTTTTTTTTTTATTTCTTTTTTAAATTACTTTTCCTTCATAAAGAAATTATTTCTGTAACAGAAATAATGTCTTTATGAAGTCAGAGTGACTTCAAAAAGAAACAATCAGCCTCATTACAAGTTTGGCTGTAGCCTTTCCGGTAAAACCGCCAGGCTGCCGCCAAGCTTGCGCTTTTTCCAGCATCCGCGAATGAAAATGCTCCCCATTCCCATTTGATCCCCATAGGGTTCAATGGAAATGAGCAGATTAGATGCACCGGCACCATTCATAATGGTGCCGGTGCACCCGCATTGCTCTGCAGAACTCATAGTTTGCCGGTCTGGTAACAACAGTACCGGCAAGCTTACCGGTACCGTTGTTACCAGACCGGCAAACTTATACTGAGGCCCAATTTCTTTTTGAAGTAATAGGGCTCCCCTCAACCCCATGAAGTGTGTCTGTGAGTGTATGGTGAAAGGGTGCACACAAATGTATGGGTGACTGGGTGTGCGTGTATGGTGAAAGGGTGCACACTTAAATGTATGGGTGGCTGCCTGGGTGTGCATGCATGGTGAAAGAGTGCATAATTATATGTAAGGATGGCTGGTGTGCATGCGTGTATATGGTGAATGGTGTTTGTGCTTATGCTCAGGGGCGCAACAAAACCTACATTTCAGAGGGCTGATGCTTCAAATGTTGGGGGAGGCGCTAACTTCACGGGTGGTGGGGAGACAAACTTTTTTATGTGGGGGAATCTAACTTCTTTACGCATTTTAATGAGACTATTTTAGTGCAGCTTCAATGTTACAAGCAGTTAACTCTCTCCTTTAATTGTGAAAGCATCCACTTATGAACTGTTGTGAGAATGAACAGTCTCCTGTTCCCTTTCTACACTTCCAATCACTTCCCTGCCATGAAAGTGCTAAACACACATCACAATTTCAATTGCCTAAAAGATTTGGCATTTGAATGCAGGTAATAACAGTGAAATGCTTTACGTTAGTAACTGCTTGGCCCTTGTTAACCCAGGTGCCGCTTAACATCGGTGTCCTGTTCTGTCCGGCAACTGCTCTGAAGGTCAGCCAGGTTGAGTCAACATAGCCCAAAATTACTTTATTGGGAATCGCCATTTCTCTTAGCCCTATTCTTCCTTGTCCCTGTAATTGTGTATGAGGCAGTACTTGCCTCATACACAAGCACCGGGATGAGGTAGAGGTACATGGAGGTAATGCCTGACTTAGCTACCGGTATCTTCATTACTCCTAATCCCACTCTTTCTCATCCCAGTACTTACCTATGAGGCCAGGCGCCTCAAACGTAAGCTCTAGGAAAAGGAGGAGGGACGTTAAGGTAATTCTGGGCCAAGGAGCTGATTTTGGAGGTTGGGGTAGGGCATGGGAGGGAGAGGGCATGTGTGGGAGGTGGGATTGTGCGATAAATCATAATGGTTGTCCATGTCCAGGCTAAGCAGGCATGATATGTGGTATTAGTGGCTAAAGGGGCATTTTGGTGCAGCCAGTCTAGTTATTCCTCAATTTGATATGACTTTTTTTTAACTGCGCATTTCTGATAAAGCAGTCCTGCTAAGTGTAATTGCCTGGCTAGATTGGCATTTGGGTGCTGCCAGTCTAGCCATTTATTACTGCAGCATTGTATATTTTTTTGAGCATCTGTGATAAAATGATGTGATAGAAGACTATTATAACGCGCCTGTACACAAGGGATTCTTGGCGCGACAAGCAATGGAGTGAAGATAGAGGGGGTGACAAGACAAATGATCTTACTAGGCCTTGTGTCATTCAAATCGTGCAAGTGTAAGAATGAGAAATGCAAGGGGAAATGGAGGGGGGATTGCAAGGAAGAAGGGTGGGGAAAACAGGGCTGTAATGCTCTGAATAAGTGGAGCCAGGACAGTGCAGCTCTGGGTAGTGCAAGGAGAACAAGGGACTGTAGGGTTACAGTTACAGTCCCTAAGTGCATGATAGGCCATCGGCAGTGCAATGGTGACTGATCAAGAAAGAGCCTGGACTCAGTGAGACTCTGAGGGTAGCCAAGCAACCAGTCTGTACAGCAGACAGGTAGGTCAGGTAGGTCAGCAGGGGAGGGAGAGAGCAAAGGCAGAGGAGAATAGGAACGTTTTGAGCTGCTTCCGGACATCAGGTGGTCTGCTAAAGTTTGAGAGGTGCAGGGAGGCCATTCCAGAGGGAGGCATCTGCATAGGAGAGAGATCTACCACCCCCACTCTCTGCCTGAAGAAGCATCTAGCCCTTAAAGAGTTGGAGGTAGCCGGTGGAAGGGCTAGAGAAAAAAGGTATTTTGGAAGAGAGCGTTGGTTGTAGTGTGGGCCCGACCCCAGAAAGCCTTGTGGACAATGCAAAGGGCCTTGAACTTTATTCTTGCAAGCACCGAGAGCCAGTGGAGAGATTTCAGGGCTGTAGAGATATGATCCCGGGGCTTGTGGCCAAGGACAAGTCTCGCTGTCCTGTTCTGGATAAGTTGTAGAGGGCGGAGAGTAGAGGAAGGCAGCTTGAGAAAGAGGCTGTTGCAGTAGTCCAGCCTAGAGAGAAACAGGGCTCTGGAGACAGTGAGCTTCTGGGGGAAAGTGAGAAAGGGAAGAGTCCCTTTGAGGAGGAGCAGCTGGTAGGTAGTGGGACCTCTTGGCGACTTCCGAGATGTGAGGAGAGAAAGAGAGAGTAGAGTCGAAGATGACACAAAAGGTTTTTTGCCTTGCAGGAAGGCGAAGGAAGAGGGCCCAAGGTGGGTGGCCAGAGTGAGAGAGGGAAAGCAGGGGCAGGGGTTCCAATGAGAAGGATCTCCATCTTAATGACACTGATGTCGATATCGTTGGAGGTCCACCAATCCTGAATCACGGATAGACAGTCAGGAATGAGCAAGAGATGAGAGGAGCCTGAAGGAAAGCTGAGTGCCATTCGCATAACACTGAAAGTTAGAGAAGGTAGAGATCAGGTGGGCCAAAGGGGCCAACTAGAGGTTGAAAAACCAGGGTGAGGGGATAGAGCCCTGGGGAATGCCATAGGAAGAGAGAGAGAGGTGATGGAAGAAAAAAGGGCCAAGTTGGACCTGGGAGGGGCAGTCCAAGAGGAAGGAGGTTAGCCACTCCAGACCCTGATCCGTGATGCCCAGGTTCTCACGTAGTCGATTGATCAGTATGGCGTGGTTGACTGTGTCGAAAGTCGAGGAAAGATCACGGAGGATTAGGACAGAAGGAATGCTGGAATCAAGGTTAGAGAGCAGATCATCACAGGTATTCAGGAGAGATGTTTCCGTGCCTCTGGCAGCTCTGGTCCTAGACTTATAGTAATGGAGACAACCAACAGATTCAACATGGAGAGTAAGCTGGGAGATGGCCAGCTTTTTTCCAAGGGTTTTCCCAGGAAAGGTGTGAGGGAGATTGGGCGATAGTTTGCCGGACAGGTAGGATTGGCAGACTGCTTCTTGAGGAGTGGGTGCACAAGGGAGTGCTTAAGGGGAGAGGGGAACATTTCAGTGGTGAAAGAGTGATTACAGAAATTGGCCAAGGTGCAGTGAGGGTGTCAATATGGCCCTTGATGGTTCTGGAGGAGCAGGGGAGCACCTGTTTGGACGACACTTTCATGGATTGGACTTGTCTAGAATCCTTGTCAGGTGTTGTCAGAGAGAAAGAGGAGAAAGGAGGAGGAGAGGTAGAGATGGCCAAAGGGGGGCCGAGAGAGGAAGAGGGAGAGGAAGAGGAGATAGTAGACAGGATGTCCTGAGTTTTAGCTGAGAAGTGAGAGGCCAGAGCCATACAGAGGGCCTGGGAGGGAACCGGAGAGGTGGAGACCGCAACAGGATTGACCAGTTCCATGAAGATTTTAAAGAGTTTGGCCGTGTTGTTCGAGGCAGCAGAGACCCGGGCTTCAATGTGTGCTCTCTTCTTGATGAGTGTTATTGCTTCGCCTGCCATTTTTGTGCATCCAGTCTAGGTCTGTATAACTGTGGCCTGGCATGCTTTACTGTAATTTCATAACGCGTCTACACTGGTCTACATTATGCAGCCAGTGGGACATGTTTTCAATGTGGCATGGCATTTTTAATAGCAAAGCATTAATGTTCCTGTGCACCGTTGGTGACTTGCATATATTGGATTGGTGTTACCCTACAAAACAATTGCAAACACTCTGGCTTTTTGGCCAATTATTCTCAGAAAGTGTGCTGTATATTGCATTAAAACACATATTTATATCATTCTCCTAGTACAGTGTGAGGCATACCTTTCAGCAGCACGTTCATGCGTATTGTGCAAGCGTGATAATCTAGGTCAGCCCAGAGTGTGGCACGACCGTGATTTGTTGCCGAGATGGGGGGGCCCCCTCAGCATGGCTCGCAGGGGGCCCCCACATTTTCTGTTACGTCACTGAGCCCAGGGACCATATCACTCATCTCTCAACTGGATCCCGGTTTTTGCAAGGATCAAATTCAAGACACTGTGAATCATCCGCAAGGCTTTCTGGGTCCTGGGACCACGCTACCTGAAACTCTCGCTCACTAAATACTCTCCTTCCAGACCCCTTCGATCTTCTTGCTCCAACTCTTTGCAGGTGAAATGCTTCTCCAAGCAGAGAGCTGGGGGAAGATCTCTCTCTTCGGCTGGCTCCCTCCTCTGGAACAGTCTTCCCGGCTCCCTTCATCTTTAACCGGATCACCTCAATATCTGCAAGCAACTCAACAACTTTCTCGCCTACTCTTCCTTCCCTCTCTCCCTCCCTTGCTAACCATCCCCACTACCTCTAAGATTGGCTGCCTGGTCCCTCAAGAGTCCAATAGGGTCCTGGCCCAAGCCTAATTGCCGTCAGCATCCACCCCCCCCTGCATCTGTCATCCGGGCCCACATCCGTGGTCCGTCTCAGCCATGCACTTACCGATTGCTGTTTGGTCTCCCTCCTGCTTCAGGATGTTTCTGCCCATGCACTTACCTGCCCCCCCCAGCAGGCACCTCCGGCACTCCCTCCCCCCCAGGGTGGACCCTTTAGCACTTACCCCAACAACTCCTTCTCCTCTGCACTTGCACTTTCTGAATGCCACAAGGCCTAGTAGGAGCGCTATTTGTGTGCTCTTTTATTAATTCTTTTCATTTCTATTGTCTATTTGTTCCCTTGCTCCCTCCACTTTTTGCCTTGTGGCACTTTTTTGCTGTCTAGTTGTATAAGCGCCATATAAATAACCAATGCATGAGTACATTAATAAAACATGTCCAAAATGTCATTGGGAAAGCTAACCATACTTAAAAAACATTTCAAAATAATGTTTTGTTAACTATGGGCTGTTCAGATTCCCTCTGCTCAAGTATAACTGTTCAAATGAATTGGGGCAAATGGCCTGTAGAAGTCTGCCAAAGGCACCCTATTTTGTGGATTTAATAACTGCAAACAATGTTATCCTGTTTTAACTATCAAACCAGAACTCTTCAAAGTTTTCAATGCTGTATCGCCTTTTAGTGCATTAGAAGCTATTGACGCTCATATGGGCTGCTCACCCTCTTCTTCTTCAACCCCCACTAGGCTATGGCAACTTGTTTATCATGCCACATTGATGCAGCAATGCAGAAATCAGATAAAACTGTTAGTAAGCAGAAGGATCTTTGTATTTTTTCCCCTAAATGGTGTTCAACTGTTTCAGCTATTAACGTCACATCTCCCATCTCTAAGGCATGTTCTATTTTAGCACTGTCGGCCACTGCAGTGTAGCATGGAGGGTATTGTCAACCTGTAGAAACCTCTGTGTTTTTACAGGGTTGGTAGACATCGACTAGGGAGTCACGAACACCATTGTTACTGGATGCTTTAGCGCTGATGTGAGTGTCAACAATATCGTTTGGGGTGGTCTTGATATTATAAAAATGCTTGCTCTGCGTATTCATGGATATAAAACAGGCATACTAGCAGACAAGCAAAGTGAAATGAGCTGCGTGAGGAACACCCACAACACGCCCCCATGGAAACCAAAAACATAGTCGTAGACCAACTTTCTGCAAAGCTCTGTGTCCATCTCTGACACAGCACCCAGCATCCCAGCCACTCTGTGCGATGTTCCAAATAAGTAACAGCTGCACCCCAGCTACTCTGCGTAAGACCCCATGTAAGTAATGGTTGCACCCCAGCTAAGCGGACCCGGGTGGATGGTCAATCTTTTTCTGTGGCTGCGGCGATCTTATGGAACAACCTTCCGCAACTCATAAAAACAAAATCCACTGTGGTTCCATGTAAGGAAGCGCTGGGCCCCTGCGAACCGTCTCCCTGACACATCCCACGGCTACACATCAAGCCCCTTGGGTGCAGACACCAACCACCAGCCCTCCTCACCTCTGTGAATACCCTATGCAGCCCCCACAACCCCACAAGCCCTTCCAGCCTCCACCACTACCCCAGACAGGTCCTCCAAGTGCAGACACCAACCACTGGCCCTCCTCACCTGTGCCACTACACCAGATAACCGCCTCAGCAGCAGACACCACCCTCTGCCCCTCCTCACCTCTGTCACTAACCCAGGTAGCCCACACACCACCCAGCAGTCCCCCTCATATCTGACACAACCCCAGTGTTATGGAGAATTCTCAATATGTGCTAATTTCTCTTACCTTTTGAGACCCCCAGCAACTTTGCTGGATTTCTAAGATTTGATTTTTTTACCTGGGAAGAGAGAGAGCCTTTCTTCCCACTCTTCTATGTATGTTGTGTGTGTTTTACTTTTGTGTTCTTTGGTTATGGAGTTTTAAAACAACTCCAGTGCCATTATCTTTTTCTGTGTGTCACACAGCACCTTCAGTGCAGTGGCACAGGGGTGTCTTTCAGACTCCCCAAGGTTTGAATACCTTTTCTGGGACTGACTACCACCTCCCAGAGCATGTAAAGTTAAATTTGCTTTACTAGTCTTTTTAAATGTACTGACCCAGCACACACTATCTTCCCATAGAGTGCTGGGGGGGTTGCCTAGCTTCCCCTGAGTCAAAACACTCATGTAACCGTAAAATGTTCCCTTTTCCTACTTTAAATGGCTGGTGGCAGTGGTTTAGATCAACTAACATGTACTTTTGCGACCGCTAACAAAGGTAGCTAAAAATCGGGGCAGCCATGTTTTTCAATGTGGCGCCCCAGACCTCTCTGTAAAAACAGACTCTGGTCATCTTTTTTGACCATTTCTTTTAGGAAAAGTCCTTCTTGTGTTTGTCTCTGCGCGCCAAACCAGGTTCCGTCCTTTTGTTCATGCCCTTCAGTGCTGAAGTCCTCCACTGGTGCCAGAGTGTCTGGGGTGGACAGGATGTGAGGGAGGTGCCCGAAACTCCCTGTGCTTTGTCTCCTGGGAGACCTGAATGCACTCTGGTGTGATTGGCTGGCTGACTGTCTGGCAAGGGCAGCCACCCTGCTGGGTGAGTGACAGCCAGGCTGAATGAATGGGGGAAACTATTTAAAAGCAGGTATCTGGGACTTGGGAAGCAGAGACGACCACTGGAACGAAAGAACCAAAGATGAGCTGAAGGATGAGGACTGCTGCAACTCCTGGATGACTGGTGAAGCCCTGCTGCAGGTCCAAATTGCCAGAAACTTCAATCGACAGAGAAGTCCTTCAAGGTTAACTTCTTCCCTTGAGTTTGGTGGGAACAACCAACTCGTAAACCACCTGGACACCATCCCTAACTAGCTGTTGAAAACCAGATAGCCAGTGGGAAGGAAACCAGCTTGTGGACTTTAAGGCACTCACACCGTAAACCAACATCTTGCTACAGCTTTTGTCCTCATCCCTGGGCAGTGCAGGAACTTCCCGATGTCCTACTTCTTGTCCCCACGACTGAAGCTCAGGACCAGCAAGATCTGCTCAAACTGCTAGGAACAACTGCCTCGGATACAGCTTTCTTTGTTAACAAGGTATTGTGCAAACGCATATGGAACTATCTTCGGCCATTGAGAAAGTGCGTGAAACTTTCCTCAACTTCGAAAGGCTTGTCCTTCCGTAAACATTTGTCAACGTTTTCGCCTAGCCAAATTCTTCTAAACTCCATGGCAAAGACTTTACCGTTATCTACCAGAACTGTGTTAACCTATACAAAGACTCTGAACCATTGACTTTGGCCCAGGCCTATGAGAAGAATTGCTGGTTGTATTCAACTGAAACCCTTTGCCCTGCCTATTAATGTATTCGGGATGTCTATTCTTGTAACCTTGTCTTTTTATCCCTTTTATAAGTATTTGAAGTGCCATTTTGCTCCCACTTAATTTCGGAGCTAAACTTGTTCAATTACCTACGGTTGAATTTTTGTGGTTTATTAGTGTGTGATATTGAGCTGCTTGTCTAATGTTTTCTAACTGACTGAGTAAATGCATGCATATTTTTTTACCAAGATACCTTGAGTAAGTGTATATTTGAATCATTGTATTTGTTGGTCCTTTGTGTAACTTGTTCTACTGCTCACTTAAACGCTTGAGATAAGTCTGGCTGCTCAGCCATTGCTACCACTTTACTGTGTAGTACAGGATTGTACCAAAGGTGAAATTGGGCTTACACTTGTAGTCCTAATTTCCTGTAGTGTTCCCAAAGGGTACTGCAGGTGATTCTGCCTAACACTGGTGTACAGCGGTGAGGATAAAGTATACTTGTTACATTTAGAGTACTACGTTTACTTTTGTTCAAATAATCTTCAAAAGGCTAAGCAACACTAGTAAAGCAATTGTTTTATCATGACTGATATGAAAAGCTACAGGCAGGAGACCCTAGTGACTTTAATTGTTGATCAATTGAGAGATATGTGTAAAGCTTGGAATCTCACTGTAAACGGCAAAAAGGTTGAACTGATAGAAAAGTTGTTAGAATACCAAAGTCTGAGGAGTGGGTCTGAAACCCCCACACCTGCAGCAAATGTGGAGCTCTAATAGTGTGGATGAGTTAGATGAGAAAGAAGAGTCTCAGAATGTAGGCTCTGTCTTACCTCTACCTGCTCATAGGCCTCAACCTTTGACCACAGGGACCCCATCAGGTCCAAATGTATGTCCTACATTTTCTCACTTGAAAAGATGAGACTGGAGTTAGAATTTAAAATAATCCAAGTTCAAACTGAAAGCAAACATCAAGAGCTTAGACTCAGAGAAATGGAATTGAATCATGCATTAGAAATGCAAAAGTTGTCTATTGAAACTGGTTCTCTGCCAGAGTCGTCTAGGTCCTCTAAGTCCTCTAGGTCTTCCAGTCCCAAGAGGCCTCGCATGCCCAAAGATGCAGTACGTATGTATGAGGTTAAGCTTGATATTTTGGATTGGTTGGCTGCTTTTGAATTTAACCATGGGATTCAAGACATTACAGGGAATCAGCTGATTTTCTAGGCTACCCCTGTTGCAACTGATGTGTTAATGGAGTTGGGGGATATAGACAGAAAAGAGTATGAAACTGTGAAGCTAGCTTTGATAGCTAGATTTGGGAAGACCCCTTCTCAGTATCCTAAGAGGTTTAGGACCCTCAAAAAGCATGATGGTACCCCTTGGGTTACTTGAGTGACTGAATGTTTGAAAAACTTAGATGGATGGGTTAATGGTTACAGAGTAAACTGTCAGAATTATCCCTCCAAAACTTAAGCCCGTCGTGAAGAAGAAAAATAATTCTTCCCACTAATGTAACCTTCTGAATGTACAAAATAACATGCAGAAGGATCAATTAATTGAAAGACTGGATACCCCGAGAGCCCGTGGCTGCAAAGGAAACACGCAATGTTAATGTAATCAATAGCAATATGTATTTCAAAGTTACAAACAAAAATGGTTTCCTAAATGATCTGTACTAACTTATGCCAATGTTCAAATTCGGTCTAAGGTTCAACACTGCTACAGCAATGGTTAACTGGGTCTGAAAAATAAGGAATACTAGTTTTAGTATGGAATACGACAAAGAAAATGTAAGAGGGAATAGAGGATGGAATCTTACCAACAGATTTCTTGATTATCCAAAAGGTGAGACAAAGTCCAAAGCAGCAGTTCCAATTAATGTCACTATTCCCGTAGGAACGCGGATACCTAAAGAGTCCAAAACCTGTCCCGACGGAACAAGGACACCTAAGCACACACCATCAGAAGTCTCTAGTCCCCGAGTGTGACTGTAGAGTATTGTAGCACGAAGTCGGCGGAGGTGGAGGCACTAGGCGAAGCAATCCTTGAGGGAAAATAGTTTCTCATAAACTGCTGAGAGTTCCTAGAGCAAGAGAGCAGCAAGATTGTAGAAGCACTCCGGGTCAAAAAACGTGGCGGGCAGCAAACAATAACCAAGGAGAAGACGAGAGCAATCCAAAAAGGCAATCTGTGTCGTGAAATACTTGGTGAGTCCGTACAGTTCAAGAGGCAGGCAGAGGCAAGGTCGAAGGCATAGTCCGGGTCAAGAGGGTAGTATGGCAAGACAAGAAATGCACTAGGAAAAGCAAGGAAGCAAGGTAAATGTAACTTCAGGTACGGAAAGTAAATTCAGCGTATTCAGAAGCAACAAAGGTTAGAAAGCGGAGGTACTATAGAGGAGCAATCACGTGATCCCAACGCCGACGTCCAGGACGCCGGCCTCTATTTCCTAGCAACCGGTTACTTAGTTTCCATGTCAACCTCCACTCGCTGGGAAAATAAAAGTGCCAAACTTTCCTAACCGGGTGATCCTGTTTAGAGGCAGGTGGCACATTTTTGGAGCAACGTTTAACACATGAATGTAAACGTGGTGCCTTAATGGCAAAGACAGGCACACGTGTACCGGTAGCACGTCTAGCCTTGCTACCCATGACAGTACCCTTCCTCTAAAATGGCCATTCTCTCCAAGATGCCCAATATTTGGCATTCAGCCTGGGCGCATGAATATTATCGACCGGTTTCCATGTCCGATCCTCAGGACAATATCCCTTCCAATCCACAAAATACATGCGTTTTCCTCTGGACACTTTGGTATCAAGGATTTTATGAACCACCTACTCATCTTCGCCTTGGACCTGAATTGGCGGGGGGTGTAGAGGCAATCTAGTGTCAGGATGAAACGGTTTAAGAAGGATCAAATGAAAAACCGGATGTCACCTCCATTTCACCGGGAGATGCAAACGGACTGCTACTGAATTAATAATAGCTGTAATTTCATAGGGACCCACAAATCGGGGCAACAAAGCTTTACGACCAGGAATGTGCAAATCCTTTGTCGACAACCAGACTTTCATTCCTGTAGTATTGGCAGGCGCCGGAGAACACTGAGCATCAGCATATTGTTTAGTACGATTCTGTGCCTGTTCCAAATGTATCCTAACCCCTAGTTGGACGGATACCAAGTGGTTTACACAGGAACCTGCGTCTGGACATTTAGTCGGTACAGCAGGGGACAAGGGCAGAGACCTAGAATGGCATCCATAATGGGCAAAGAAAGGTGAGACTCATGTAGAAGAATGTGCGGAATTGTTATATGCATATTCCGCCATGCACATGACCGACAGCCAAGTTTCTTGGTACTGAAGAGTCAGACATCGAAGGTATTGTTCCATAGTAGCATTCAAATGCTATGTCTGCCCATCCATCTGAGGGTGATAGGCACTGGAATATCTATCATCTATACCAAACGATGAGGTGAGAGATTTCCAAAAACGTGAGGTACATTGCGACCCCCTATCAGAAATGATAATTGAGGGTAAACCAAAGAAACAGAACACATTCTTTGAGAACATAGCTCAGCCAACATAGGAGCAGTGGGTAAACGCTGACACGGCACGAACAATGTCATTTTGGTTAGGTAATCAATGACCACCTATATAGTATCATAACCAGAAACCTCAGCTAATTCCACTACGAAGTCCATAGAAATCATCTCCCATGGCCGATCAGGAATTGGAATGGATTGTATTAACCCAACTGGCTTTACATAAGTGCTTTTACATTGAGCACAAACAGAGCAGGCCTTGATGTTCTCAGAAACATATTTCTGCATAGTCGGCCACCAACACCAACGATGTAATAGATCCAGGGTTTTCTTTGCTCCAGGATGAGCAGCTATCATGGAATCGTGACACCATTGTATAACCTTAAGACGGGAGCCGTTGTTTGGAATGAACAGTAATCCAAGGGCATATGGTAGATATTGAATCACCTCCAATTTAAGGTGGTCTACTTCTGTTGGATTTTGTGCCACCCAATCTTGAATGGTGGTACGTAGGTTTGCCTGCAAAGTACATCTACAAACGACTTGATGAGGTAACAAGAGAGGAACTCCATTATCTTTGGGAAAAGAATCCCCATGTATTCGAGATAAAGCATCAGCTTTAGTATGTAGAGAACCTGGTCTGTACGTGATAATGAAGTTGACCATAGAGAAAAATTCATGCCACCTAGCACGGCGTGCTGTGTTGCATTTCACTGATTGTAAAGCCAGAAGATTTCTATGATCGGTAAACACTTGGACCGGAAGAGCAGTACCCAGTAAATGATGTCTCCAAGTTTTAAATGCATCTCGTGCCGCCAACAGCTCTTTTTCCGTGATTGTATAGTTTATCTCATATGAAGACAAATTCCTGGAATGGTAAGCAACTGGATGCAGACCACTACCTTCAGAACATTCTTATGACAACATTGCACGTAGAGCAATATCAGAAGCATCTGCTTCCACCACAAAAGGAAGAGCAGAATTGGGATGCTGTAACACAGGGGCAGTAGTAAAAGTGGGTTTCAGGGTACTGAATGCTTGACTGGCCTCTTCGTTCCCCCTAAAGGTTTTTTTTACTATTTGTAAGGGTAGTGAGAGGTGCAACTATAGCAGAGAAGTACTTGATGAATCTTCTGTTAAAGTTGGAAAATTCCAGGAAGGATTGGAGGGATTTCAAAGAAGTAGGCATGGGCCAATCCAAAACTGCTTTAACCTTGGACTTACTCATATGAACTCCCTTGTTTGTAATCTCATAACCAAGGAATTCCACTTCACTGGAATGGAAAACACATTTTTCCAATTTATCAAACAGGTGGTTATTCCGTAGCTTTGTAACACTTTGGTAACATGAAGCACATGTGTCTCATATGCAGGGGAATAAATCAAGATATCATCTAAATAAACCACAATAAACTGATCCATCATGTCATGGAAAACATCATTTATGAAATATTGAAATGTAGCCGGTGCATTACATAGTCCGAATGGCATTACAAGATATTCATACAAACCATACTTGGTTTGGAAAGCTGTTTTCCACTCGTCACCACTATGTATTCGGACCAGATTATAAGCACCCCTGAGATCTAATTTGGTAAACACCACAGATGAACCTAATTGGTCAACAAAACTGAAATGAGAGGTAGTGGATATTGATTCCGAACAGTAACAGCATTGGGAGCCTGATAATCAATACAGGGACGTAGGTCCCCTTCTTTCTTAGGAACAAACAACAATGGGGAGGCTGCAGGAGAATGTGATGGACGAATGAACCCCGACTCAAGAGCCTTGTCAATGTATTCCTTTAGAATAACATGTTCCTTTTGTGTAAGAGAATACACTCTTCCTGTAGGAATCTTAGCTTCCAGATCAAGATCGATTGGGAAATCATAAGGACGGTGAGGGGGTAGTACCTCTCCTCCACCTTTATCAAAGACATCTTGATATGCCAAGTATTCCGTAGGTAGAACTCCAGAAATGACTGCCCCAATAGTCGGAGCAGTGTCCAATAATGGATGACAGGGATTCTTAAATGGGAACTCACTACTCCAACAATTCTTCTCACAATACTCGGACAAATATTTGATACTGCCTGTGTGCCAATCTATGATTGGATCGTGCACCCTAAGCCAGGGAATACCGAGTATTAGCTTGAATTGAGGAGCTGAAATGAGATCAAAGGTTATTTGTTCCCTATGAGCATTTGGAGTTTCCATAGTTAGCTCGACAGTCTGCTCCGTCACTAAACCAGATAACAATGAGTTGCCATCAACAGCATTGATGACCACCGGTTCATTTTTACAAATGACAGACAAAGCCAACTCCTTAGCATACTGGGCATCAATATAGTTTCCAGTAGCGCCTGAATCCAATACCGCTTTAACCGCATTAGGACTACCTGTTGGCCCAAGAAATGCTACTGGAATGGTGAAAGGCAACATACTCTGCGAGTCCATAGTGTTGGAACAGCCCAGCAAGTGGACTCTTCTCATTGGCGAGCTTTCAAGTTTCCCTGTCTCTTAGTAGGTTTCTTTGGACATAACTTTAACAAATGTTCTGATGAGCCACAATAGAAGCATACATTATTTTTCTTTCTGTGTTCTCGTTCTTCTGGGGACAGAGGACCCCGAGTAGCGGCCCCTATCTGCATGGGCAGGGGTGTTCAAATCCGAAACTGGAACTACTGGAGTGGCACGAAAAAATCCATGTTTTTCACCTTTCCGAGCGGCTTTTCTAGCATCAATTTGTAAGACCAAATCCAGTAATTCTGGAAAAGTACCTGGAACAACAGGTACCATAGCAAGAGCATCTTTTAAAGACTCAGATCGTCCTTTATAGAATACTGAAGCTTTCTTATCATCTGGCCATTCGGTCTCAGCCACCAATTGATTAAACTTGGCAAGATATGCTAGAAGTGTGAGGTCACCTTGTTGCAAACTCAATAACTCCAACTCCATAGACAGGGTCTTATATCTGGTGTCAAACACTTTACTCATAGCTTCTATTAATGCATCACTATCTAACAACAGAGGGCTTCCACTTTCCAGAAGCGGATTAGCCCATGCTTAGGTTGTACTGGGAAGATGGCCTCTTCTACAGTGAACCGACTGAGTCTATCCCAGGGAACTACAGAAGACTTGTAGTGCCTCTTGAAAGCAGACTCCAGTTCCTACAGTTAGCCCATGAAATACCTTTGGCTGGTCACTTAAGTTTTAAGAAGACCAAGGAAAGGCTCTCCTTGTATTTCTACTGGCCTACATTGGGGTCTGATGTAGATAAATTCTGTAGGAGCTGTCACACTTGCCAAACCTCTGGCAAGAGTGGAGCCAAGAATGTGGCACCTCTGGTGCCTCTCGAAGTGGTGGGAGTTCCTTTTGAGAGGGTAGGAATCAACATTTTTGGTCCCTTAAACCCTCCCACATCGTCAGAAAACAGGTTTATCCTGGTTGTAGTAGACCATGCTACGAGGTATCCTGAAGCCATACCTATGAGGACTGTTACAGATCAGGCTGTTGCTAAGGCCCTACTTGGTATTTTTACCAGAGTATGTTTTCCTAGGGAAGTTATTTCTGACAGGGGATCCAATTTTATGTCCCACTACATGCAGGCCATGTAGAAAAACTGTGGAGTAACTGAAAAAGTACTCAACTGCCTACTATCCTCAGACAAATGTATTGATAGAGAGGTTCAACCGTACAATGAAGAGCATGATAGGTGCTTTAGAGGAACCCCTTAGAAGAAAATGGGACCTTCTACTGCCATGCCTTCTATTTGCATATAGAGAAGTCCCTCAGCAGAGAGTTGGATTTAGTCCCTTTGAACTTCTTTATGGCCATCCACCAGTTAGAGGCCCCTTGGCCCTGATTAAGGAGGGGTTGGCGAGTGCTCCTTCTCATAAGCCAGTGAGAGTCACTGACAATGTGATAGGTCTCCGAAGGAGAATATCACACATGATGGCAGAAGCATCAGATAACTTAAAAGCAGGTTGGGCTCTGATGAAGCTTTGGCATGACCAGAAGGCCTACATGGTTGAGTTTTCTCAAGACCATCTAGTTTTAGTTATGGTACCTACAAGGCAGATGGCCTTACTGGACAAATGGATAAGACCCTTCAAGGTTGTGGGTAAACTTGGAGAGGTCAACTATCTGGTGGACTTAGGCAATCCTAAGGAGGCTCCCAGAGTCTTTCACACCAACAGTCTAAAAGCTTATGTCTTAAGACCAAAAGTGGGAGCTTTGCTTCTAGCTTCAGCCCAAGAGAAGGAGGAGAGTGAACCTCTGCCTGACTTACTCAGAGGCCAGCCTTTAGATGAGAAAATAGAAGGAGTTAATCTCTCTTCTAATTTGACACCTGAACAACAGGAGGAGTGCAAGTTTCTGTTAACTCAGTTTGCCTCCCTGTTTTCACTATCACCAGGCTTGACCCCTTGGGGCCAGCATGATATTCAAACTGGTGACTGTGTACCTGTTAAAAGCAGAGTTTACAGGATGTCAGACCATGTAAGATCCCACATAAATGGGGAGGTCAACAAGATGTTTGATCTCGAGATAATAGAGCCCTCTACCATTCCATGGTCTAGTCCAGTTGTTCTAGTACCAAAGGCAGGATCCAAGGAGTTGATATTCTGTGTGGACTATGGAGCTCTTAATGCAGTCACCAAGACTGATGCCCACCCTTTACCAAGGACAGATGAACTGGTGGATAAACTCGGTTCAGCCAAGTACCTGAGTACATTTAACCTCATTTAATGCTATTGGCAAATAGCACTGACACACCATGCCAAGGAGAAAACTGCATTCTCAACCCCAGCAGGCCTCTACCAGTTTAAGGTCATGCCTTTTGCATTAAAGAATGCACCTGCTACATTCCGAAGACTGGTTAATCAAGTTCTGAATGGGATGGAGGACTTCTGCATGGCATACTTGGATTACATTGCAGTGTTCAGCCCTACTTGGAAAGAACATGTCGACCACTAGGATATGTTTTGCAGGCTCTTGAGCAGGCCCATCTGACCATAAAGGCTAGTAAATGTCAAATTGGTCAGAGTAAAGTGGTCTACCTTGGGCAAGAGGTAGGAGGAGGTGAAATAAGGCCATTGCCTAGCAAAGTACAAGCTGTACAAAAAACTGGGCCACCCCTACTACTCAAGCCCAGGTGAGAGCTTTCCTACATCTCACTGGGCACCGTAGGAACTTCATTGAGGCCTATAGATCCATAGCTTCTCCCTTTAATGTGATATCCTCTCCCAAGTACCATAAAAAGGTCAGGTGAAATGAGGATGGCACTCAAGCATTTGATGGCCTAAAGAAAGCCCTTTGTCAAGCTCCAGTCCAAAGAGCTCCTGACTATAACCAAACATTCATTGTGCAAACTGATGCTTCAGATACAGGTAGTTGCAGTCCTTAGTCAACTGGATGAGAAAGGTTGGGAGCACCCCATTTGCTTCATCTGCAGGAAGCTGAAGGAACCAAAAACAAGGTGGGCATCGATTGAGCGTGAGTGCTTTGCTATTGTGTGGTCAATGAAGAAGTTTAGACCATACTTGTATGGATCTACTTTTGTGATTCAGACTGACCACCAATCCTTGAAATGGTTGATGCAAATGAAAGGGGCAAACCCAAAACTATTGAGATGGTCAATCAGCATGCAAGGGTTTGATTTTAACATTGAACACAGGTCACGGTGTCACCGCCAAAATGCTGATGGTCTGTCTAGGATGTTTGACCGACTGAGTAAGGAGATTCATCCAAGAGTGGATTTAATCCTCCTGTCCCTTAGTTTGTCACACAGCACCTTCATTGAAGTAGCACAGGGTTGTCTTTCAGACTCCCCAAGTTTTAAATACCTTTTCTGGGACGGACTACCGTCTCCCAGAGCATGCAAAGTTAAATTGGCTTTACTAGTCTTTTTAAATGTACTTACCCAGCACACACTATCTTCCCATAGAGTGCTGGAGGGGTTTACTAGCTTCCCCTGAGTCAGAACACTCATGTAACAGTAAAATGTTACCTTTTCCTACTTTAAATGGCTGGTGGTTTAGATCAACTACCGTGATTTTTCACAAACGCTAACAACGGTAGCTAAAAATCGGGGCAGCCATGTTTTTCAATATGGCGCCCCAGACCTATCTGTAAAAACAGACTCCGGTCACCTTTTTCCGCCATTTCTTTTAGGAAGAGTCCTTCTTGTGTTTGTCTCTGCGCACCAAACCAGGTGTGGTCCCTTTGTTCGTGCCCTTTGGGGGGCTTCAGTGCTGAAGCCCTCCTCTGGTGCCAGAGTGTCTGGGGTGGATAGGATGTGAGGGAGGTCCCCGAAACTCCCTGTGCTTAGTCTCCAAGAAGACCTGAATGCACTCTGGCGTGATTTGCTGGCTGACTGTCTGGCAAAGCCAGCCACCCAGCTGGGTGAGTGACAGCCAGGCTGAAAGAATGGGGGAAACTGTTTAAAAGCAGGTCTCTGGGACATGGAAAGCAGAGTTGACCACTGGAATGAAAGATCCAAAGACAAGCTCAAGGAAGAGGAATGCTGCAACTCCTGGATGACCGATGAAGCCCTGCTGCAGGTCCAAATTGCCTGAAACTCCAATCGACAGAGAAGCCCTTCAAGGTTAACTTCTTCCCTTGAGTTTGGTGGGAACAACCAACTCGTAAGCCACCTGGACACTGTCCCTAACTGGTCGAATTTTCAGCAGAGTGCTGTTGAAAACCAGATAGTCAGTGGGAAGGAAACCAGCTCGTGGACTTTAAGGCACCCACACCTTAAACTGACGTCTTGCTACAGCTTTTGGCCTCATCCCTGGGCAGTGCAGGTACCTCCCGATGTCCTCCTTCTTGTCCCCACGACTGAAGCTCAGGAACAGCAAGAGCTGCTCGAATTGCCAGGAACAACTGCCTCAGCTACATCTTTCTTCGTTAACAAGGTACTGTGCAAAAGCGTTCTGGAACTATTTTCGGCCATCGAGAAAGTGCAGGAAACTTTCCTCAACTTCGAAGGCTTGTCCTTCCTTAAACATTCGTCAAACTTTTCTCCTAGCCAAATTCTTCTAAACTCCGTGGCAAAGACTTTACCGTTATCTACCAGAACTGTGCTATCCTATACAAAGACTCTGAACCATTGACTTTGGCCCAGGCCTGTGAGAAAAAGTGCTGATTGTATTTAACTGAAACTCTTTGCCCTGCCTATGAATCTATTTGGGCTGTCTACTCTGGTAACCTTGTCTTATTATCCCTTTTATAAGTATTTGAAGTGCCATTTTGCTCCCACTTCATTTTGGAGCTAAACATGTTCAATTACTTACCGGTTGGATTTTTGTGGTTTATTAGTGTGTGATATTGAGCTGCTTGGCTAGTGTAATGCTTTCTAACTGAGTGAGTAAATACATGTATATTCTTTTACCAAGAAACCTTAAGTAAGTGTATATTTGAATCACTGTATTTGTTGGTCCTTTGTGTAACTTGTTCTATTGCTCACTTAAACTCTTGAGATAAGTCTAGCTGCCCAGCCATCGCTACCACTTTACTGTGTAGTACAGGCTTGTACCAAAGGTGAAATTGTACTTACACTTGTAGTCCTAATTGCCTGTAGTGTTCCCAGAGGGTACTGCAGGTGATTCTGCCTAACACCCAGGCACACCTCACAACACCCACTAGCCCTCCTCAGCTCTGCCACTCCCCCATTCAGCCCTCACACCACCTACCAGTCCTCCTCACCTCCTCCACTACTGCATTCACCGCTGACACCACCCACCAGCCCTCCACTCCTCCGCCACTACCCCAGGCATCCCCCTGAAGCCCTGACACCACCCACCAGTCCCCCTCACCCCTGACACTACCCCAGGCATCCCTCACAGCACCCACCAGCCCCCCCCACCTCCAACACTACCCCAGTACCCCTAACACCACTCACCAGCCCCACTCACCTCCAACACTAACCCAGGCAATCTCTCACACCACCCACCATCCCCCCTCAACTCTGATACTACCCCAAGGACCATTCTCACAACCCGCCAACTCCGCTAACCTCCGACACTATGCCATTTAGCCCCCACACAGTACACCACCCTCCCTACACTGCCCTCACCTCTGACACTACCCCAGTCAGCCCCCTCGATTCCAGATAATACCCACCAGCCCCTCTCAGCTCCAACACTACCCCAGGCAGCAGCCGCACAGTACTCCACACTCCCCACACTGCCCTCACCTCCAACACTGCCCCAGGCAGCCCCCTCATGTACAGACACCACCCACCAGCCCCACTCAGTTCTGACACTACCCCAAGCAGCCCCCTCAAGTCTTGACACCCCACAGAAGCCCCTCACCCTGACACTACCCCAGGCACCCCTCACACCACCCGCCAGTCCACCTCACCTCCGACACTACCCCAGGCAGCCCTCACACCACCCGCCAGTCCACCTCACCTCCGACACTACCCAAGGCATGCCTCACACCACCCACCAGCCCAGCTTACCTCTGACACTACATCAGGCAGCACCCTCACAGTACTGCCCCCTCCCCACCCTGCCCTAACCTCTGATACTGCGCCAGGCAGTCCCCTCTAGTCCGGCCACCACCCACCAGCCCCCCTCAGCTCCGACACTACCCCAGACAGCTCCCCAAGTACTGATACCACCCACCAGCCCCCCTCACCCCTGACACTACCCCAGGCAACCCTCACACCAGCTGTCAGCCCCCCTCACCTATGACACTACCCCAGCACCCTCAAGTCTAGACACCACCCACCAGCCCCACTCAGCTGTAACACTACCCCAGGCAGCCCCCTCAAGTCCTGACACCACCCACCAGCCTCCCTCTCCTCCAACACTACCCCAGGCACCCCTCACACCACCCACCAGCCCCCCCACACCTATGACTCTACCCCAGGAACCCCTTGTACCACCCACCATCCCCCCTCACCTGCAACACTACCCCAGGCAGCCCTCACAGTACCCACCAGCCCCCCTCACCTCTGACACTACCCCAGGTGCCCCTCACACCACCCACTAGCCCCCTATCCCCCAACATCAACTCAGCCTTGTCCTGCCACATCACCCCCCTACTAGTGCAGTATTGAACTCCAAATCGCTGCAACTCGGCCTCCTTGCCCCCAAAATGAAGCAGATTGGTCACATACACACCCACATACCCACGAACAAGGGTGCACTAATCTCAAATCCATGTATGTAGGCCATCGCACAACACCATGGTACAGCACAACCAGTGCAACAGTAACAAGACTGCAAAACCCAGCTGCTGTGACACAGTGAAAGCACCATGTACATGTCACACAGCAAAGCAATGTGACATATCATTGTACACATGTGCCATTGCAATGGCATCAAAGTGCTGTAGGTGATTGACAGAGTCACATGTAATGTCAATGCACATTCGCAAACAACACTCAATGAATCAAGGCACTGAGGACAGAAAGCAAAGAAACCAAAGACCCTGCAATTAATGTAATGTGAACACGCATGGACTGGAGCGATGTGAAGGAAGTCTGAGTGTGTGCGGCCCAAGCAGATGGATGATGTGTGCAGCCACATATTTCCAAACTCAAATGCAATAATCAAGATTCACAGTGGCAGATGAGTAGCATTACATGAGAGCACACACTGTATCAAATCTGATGTGTGCAGTGGCGTAACACAAGATCTGAGCCCCACCCTGTGAGCCATGCTGATGCCCCCCCCAACTCAGCAATAAATCACAGGTCACGCCACACTCTAGCCCAGCCTAGATTACCACGCTTGCGCAATACGCACAAACGTGCTGCTGAAGGGGTATGCTGCACACTGCACTAGGAGAAAGATATAAATATGTGTTTTAATGCAATATACAGCACACTTTCTTAGAAACATTTGCTAAAAAGCCACAATGTTTGATATTGTATTGTAGGGTATCACCAATCCAATACATGCAAGTCACCAACAGTGCACAGGAACATTAATGCTTTGCTATTAAAAATGCCATGCCACAAAGAAAACATGTCCAACTGACTGCACAATGTAGACCTGTGTAGACACGTAATAACATTAAAGCCAAGCACGCCAGGCCACATTTAGACATACATAGACTGGTTGCACCAAAATGCCAGTCGAAGCAATAAGACTCATCAAGAAGAGAGCACACATTCAAGCCTGTGTCTCTGCGGCTTCTAATTACATGGCCAGACTCTTAAAAATCTGCAAGGAACTGGCCAATCCTGTTGTGGTCTCTACCTCTCCTGTTCCCTCAACAGGCCCTTAGTATGGCTTTGGCCTCTCGCTTCTTTGCTAAAAGTCAGGACACCCTGTCCACTATCTTCTCATACTCTCCCTCTTCCTCTCTTGACCCTCCTTTGGCCTTCTCTCCCTATCATCCTCCTTTCTCCTCTTTCTCTCTAACACCTGACAAGGTTTCTAGACAAGTACCATCTATAGAAGTGTCATTGGCACAGGTGCTCTCCCGCTCCTCCAGAACCATCAAGGACCATATTGACACCCTTTCTCCAGCCTTGGCCAATTTCTGTAATCATTATTTTGCCACTGGAACTTTCCCCTCTCCCAAACTCTTGTAAATGCTGGCCTTATCCCAGCTTACCCTCCACACGGAATCTGTTGGCTTTCTCCATAACCATCAGTCTGGCTTAAGAGCTGCCAAAGGCACGGAAACTACTCTCCTGAACACCTGTGAAGTTCTGATCTTTAACCTTGATTCCAGTATTCTTTCTGTCCTCATCCTCCTTGAACTTTCCTCTGCTTTCGACATGGTGAACCACGCTATCCTGATCAATCGACTCTGTGAGAACCTGGGCATCATGGATCAGGCCCTGCATTGGCTAACCTCTGTCCTCTTGGACTGAACCCTTCCAGGTCCATCTTGGTCCCTTTCACTCCGCCACCTCTCTCTACCTGGGGCGTTCCCCAGTGCTCTATCCTCTCACGCTGGTTTTTCAACCTCTACTTGGCCCCTTTGGCCTACCTGATCTCTACGCTCTCCTCTAACCTTCAGTGTAATGGGGATGACACTCAGCTTTCCTTCAGGCTCCCCTCAGCCTCCTCTCCTCTCTCGCTCATTCCTGGTGTCTTCTTCAACTCCACTATCTCTTTCTCTCTTCACTTCTCGGACGTCGCCAAGAAGTGCCACTAGCAGCTGCAGCTCCTCAAAGGGACTCTTCCCTTTCTCACTTTCCCCCAGAAGCTCACAGTCTCCAGAGCCCTGGTTGTCTCTAGGCTGGACTACTGCAACAGTAACTTTCTCAATATGCCTTCCTCTACTCTCTGCCCTCTGCAACTAATCTAGAACAGGACTGCAAGACTTATCCTTGGCCTTAAACCCAGGGACCGTATCTCTCCAGCCATGAAATCTCTCCACAAGCTTCCAGTGGATGCAAGGATCAAGTTCAAGACCCTTTGCATTGTCCACAGGGCCCTCTGGGGCTGGGATCTGCACTACATCCAACGTTCTCTTCCAAAATGCCTTCCTTCTCGAGACCTAAGGTTTAGATGCTTCTCCAGGCAGAGAGTTGAGGTTAGATCTCTTTCCTCTACAGGTGCCTCCCTCTGGAATGGCCTCCCTGCCCCTCCCAAACTTGAGCCGGACCACCTGACGTTCCGCAAGCAGCTCAAAATGTTCCTTTTCTCCTCTGCTTTCTCTCTCTCCATCCCCTGCTAACCTACCTGACTTACATATCTGCTGTATCAACTGGTTGCTTGGCTTACCTCAGTCTCACTTAGTCCAGGCTCTTTCATGATCAGTCACCCTTGCACTGACTCTGGGCCTACCATGCAGTTAGGGGCTGTAACTGTAACCCTACAGTCCCTTGTTCTCTTTGCTGCCCTGGCTGCACTTAGTCAGAACATTGCTGCCCTGTTTTCCTCTCCCCTCTCCCTTGCACGTCTCATTCTTGCACTTGCATGATCTGAATGACACAAGGCTTAGTAAGATCATTTGTCTTGTCCTCCCTCTGTTTTCCTATCCTTGTCTTGTCGCACATAAAAACACTTGTGTACAGGCGCGTGATATATGACTTATCATATCATATGATTTTATTGCAAATGTCCAGAAAAACATATAATGCCACAGTAAGAAACTGCTAGACTGGCAGAATCCAAATGCCAATCTAGCCAGGTAATTACACTTAGCAGGACTACTTTATCAGAAATGGACAGTTAAACAAAGTCATACCAAACTGAGGAATGACTAGACTGGCCGCACCAGAATGCCTCTCTAGCCACTAATACCACATATCATTCCTGCTTAGCATGGACATGGAAGAACATTATCATGTATTGCAGAATCCCACCCCCCCACACATCCCCTCTCCCTCCCATCCCCTGTCCGAACCTCCAAAATCAGCTAATTGGCGCAGTATTACCTCCACGTCCCTCTTCCTTGTCCCAGTGCTTACGTATGAGGCTCCTTGCCTCATAGCTAAGTACTGGAAGGAGGAAGAGTGGGACTAGGAGTAATGAATATTAAAAGTAGCTGAGTCAGGCATTACCTTCATGCACCTCTACCTCATCCCAGTACTTGTGCATGAGGCATAGTGCCTCATACACAAGTACTGCCTCATACACAAGTACTGCGATGAGGAAGAATAGGGCTAGGAGTAATTATGATTACCAATAAGTAATCAAGGCATTAAACACAAGTAGTGGTGATGTAACACTATTGAGCTGACGGAGCTTCAGCAACCCCCCCTGAAATTATGGGGCTGTTGTACTGGAGGGCCCATTGAGATTCAGAGCTCGCCCTCCGGCACCTTAAAACAAGATAGCTGCACCTTGAGGAGGATGGGGTGCAGGATTCTCTTACTCCGACACAATTCAATAAGGACAACTCAATGGTTTGGCAAAGGGAAGTCTGTTTAATGACAAGTACAAAAAAACGGGGAAACAAATGGAAATCAGCAGTGTTGCGATCCCCTGTCTCATTTCAACTTCCAAATTCTTCATTCAGACAGCAATAGTTGTCATCATTGACGTGCAACACTCATAAATTTATCATACAATTCTATTGGTTGGAAAAGGTAACTTAAGTATAGGTGCTATATCTGTATATAGTAACAAAGCATAAGGATTGGATAATTCTTATCGGGTGGGCGTCTACACCCATCCCTCTACATCACTCGTGAGAGAAGTCACTACAATTACGATGTCTTATTGGTTATACTAGCTATAGGACCCAAGATTATTAGGTCCATTGTGATTGGGTGGGTTACACCCCTAGGCATAAATCTCTACTTTAATTAGCAGAATGCAGAATAGAGACCCAGGTGCCTTGTGCCCCAAGATTCCCCCTGCCTCCCTTCGATCAATCAGTACTTTAGGGCTATGTGTCAATTAGTTGACTGAGGATGGCCTCAAAAAGGTAGCTTCTTATCAGGAAAAGTTATAGCATACTCGGTTCTGGGTGACATCAGACGTTGGTACCTCTTTGCCCTGGGCTGATCACGTGTCTGTCCACCGTGAATCTGCTTCATTCTCCTTCTTTTCGTGTATTTGTTTCTTCCGTAGCCTCGCCACCTGCCTGGGGCCTCCTTATCTCGACCTTCACTGGCTGGCTGCTATGCTCTGAAGTTTCGATTCTCTGAGGCTGCCGCTCTCCTCCCTTCCTTAGGTTGACCGCAAATTCCCAGGCATTGAGCTGCTTCTTACTGAGTTTCGATTCTGCTCCTTCCTTTGGCTTTGGATGGAATGTGCATCTGGGCCTTGTTAGCCCTTTGCTGCCTGGGCTTAATTCTGCTTTTACAAAATGTAGTCACACTTGTATACTGTGCTTCACTGAGGTAGAAATATAATTGGCGCATGTCGCTCTATTCTTCTACTAAGCATTGCAAGCAGTACCGCTCTCTTAGCTTCTTGCGTTCCAAGCCTATTTACAGGCATTTTAGTCAGTTACGTGTGTTCATCTCACTTATTGGTTACGTTTCTTTATATTAACATCTTTTCTCTTATAAGTCCATTACAATATTATTCCTAGCATTTCGCCCTTGTATGTCAACTTTCGTTCGTCGTTTATGTTCATCTGTATGACTGTTCAGGTTCTTATGTCATCACCATTTACCGTCCCTTAGGGCTCTTTGGGTCTCTTCAGGGATGGCCTGTAAGTAATCTTCATTTTGTGTCAGCTGCTGGTACGGTTGTCTCAGTGGGTACCGAGCTGCCCATGGCTGTCTGGTTATAGGCACTTTGACGGGTATTGCATTTCTGATGGGCATTGGGCAGGGGCCTAGAATAGCTCTCTGTTGGTTCATTTGTTCCTCATACATCACATATCTCGACGAGTATGTCCCTGGTACCTTGAAATGGGGGGCTGGGGTGCAGGCCATGTCTTGGACCTCCTCTACACTCCCCCCTCTGGTCGGTTCATCGACCACTTCTGCATCCTCCTTTGGGTTTGTCTTATTGGTGTGAACGTATATGTAACTTTGGTGTCCATATTTTTATCACTCCTTTCAGACTTCCTGCTGTCTTTACATGTTCATCTTTGTTCCATGTCATGAGCTGACATTGTCCATTTGGGCTGCAATAGATCCACTTTCCTTCGTACCTTCGTCGTTTTCTGGGATACACAAACTTTGTTCCTTCTGGTGCAAATTTGCTAGCCCTCACACAGTCTCTTATTTCTTCATCTGTCAGGTCTCTGGGCTTCCATCCTGGTTTGACATCGACCATGATCTTCATCCCAATGGCTTTCTTCGCAGTTTTCTGGCATTGTGATGATTAACTTGATAACACAAAATCCTAGTAGTATCATTACTAGCAGGGCTCCCAGAATTTTGAAAATGTCTGCCATTCATTGTGGGGCCCATTGAAATAGTGTTCTAGACCAGCTGTCGTCATCAACCTCGTCGGTTTCATTGATCATCTGGTTCTGCAGGTTTGTCCGCATACTTATGGCTTCTGTAAAGGTTCCATTTTCTTCATCATGCGAAGGTATAAACGTGCAACATGATTCTCCGATTTCTGTGCAAACACCTCCATCCATCGCAGTGATCATGTCGAGTATGTATCTGTTCTGGAGGGTCATCAATCGGATTGCTCTCAATTCTTCTTTGATTGCGTTGAATCCTTTTTATGGTGGTGTTGATGGTCTGCAATAACTCCCATCTGGTTATCTGCAACCATTTCGTATATTGCTCCAACTTGGATGTGTGCCAAGGGTATTGTTGTGAATACTGATGAGGTGAGGCTAAACAGCCTTTGTTTGTATGGGATTGCAGAAAATACTTCTTCCGACTTGGCAGAAAAGTAATTTTCCCTCTTCATTTGGGATACCTGTTCCGCAGACCTCCTCTTCCTTAGGTGAGCATCTGCTTTCGGGAAACTGTCCATAGTCAGGTCACTTTTCAGGATTATTAGGGCAGGAACGTGGACGTTCACTATTGTGCATATGCCTCCCCAGTTTTTTGGCAGCCTTATGTACGCTTTGGATCCACATGCCCAGTAATGGTCCATAATGAATGAGGTTCCCTGAGTCATTCCTGGAGCTTCAAAAATTCGTCCGCACTTTTGATTCTCTCCCATCTTCCTTTTGCCATTGTTCCTGAAGCACAATTTTGGTCTTTCCAGTGGCACTATCTGCAGGGGTCCTCCTCTGTCTTCGACCCATGTTAGCAACTTCACCAACTTTGGCCATCGAGGTTTGCACAGTTTTTGTGAGTTTTCTATTCCTTCCTTGCAGGCATTTCACTACTCCTTTCTCCCATCCGTTTGGAGAAAGCACTGTTCCCCAAATTTGCATCTGGCCTCTATTCTTCCAAATTCGGGCTTCTTCTGGAGTTTTCCCTTAGACGTTTAGTCCTGGGTTTATCTCCCATCTTGTTCCTGCTCCTTGCGCTCTGTTTCTTGTGTTAATGTCCTAGACATAGTCATCTTCATCAGATATGCTGTTTCTGTTGCCCATATCAGTGAGGCATCTCTTCCCATAAAATGTCCTTTGGTGTTGCACATTGCTACATGCGACAGAAAGTGTGCTGTCGGGACATCAATTTCTACAGCTACGAATATCTTTCATTTTCCCATGCAGTACGGTAGGAGTGCACAGACATAGCGTTCTCCTTCAGCCTTCCTTCTTCCGACCTCTTTCATGTGTTGGTACCAAATGTTATTTCCTAGATGTGCTGTGCTGTCCAGGTAATCGTTCAGTTCATTGTTATCTTCATGCAGGCTTCTCTTGTTTCTTAGTTTCTTTCTGTAGTTAGCCATAACTACCTCTGTAAATGCGTTGGTGTGACTTTTCTTCGCTAGAGGACTCTCAGGCATTCTTGTTGGTGAAGCAGGTTTCATTGCCTGTATCGCTGTGAAAGGGGGCGGTTTTGCAATTCTCTTCTTCTCCTCTTGTATTCTTTCGTGGAGTGCCTTTGGCATCTGCCCAACGTAAGGTTGTATGGTGGGCCTGGTGTTTGCCATTTTTGCTGGAACTGGTATACTTGTCGCTCTAGTCTCTGTAGTTTTATTTTTCAATTCCTCGTGTAGTTTCTTTGCTTTAGCTATAAACAGGAATAAATGATCTATCAGCATTTGTGTCTTTGCAGTGAATTTTCTCTTAGCTGTTTCTGTCTTCTCTAGGGCTTTTGCTATATCTTCTTTAGTTGGTCTTTCATTTGCTTCTTCTTGGTCACTTCCACTATTTTCTGGGACTGATTGTTTGGTAGGCAGTCTTGTACTTTCTGTTGCCATCGTGTGGGGTTCTGAAGCCATTGACACTTGCCCCTGTTTGTGTGCATTCAGTGTTTGTGTGCGTGTAGTGGTCAGTGCTACATTTTCATTCATTTCGCGCTGACCCTGCCTCCAGCTTTTCTCTTCATTCGTTACTTCAAGTGTGTATAAATCACTGCTAATTATATTCAATTTTAGGTTGTTTACTTTACCTTCAGATGTTCTTGGGACTGGAATTACTATATAGGGTCTAGGTGCTTTTGTGGGACTCATGCATACCTTATCCAGTGGGTGCACGGAAATTGGGACATTTCGTGCACCAATGAAAAATGCAGTTCTGATTGTTAAGGACAGACAAACAATTATAATTACTATGCATATGCGCATGATTGATCGGTATGACAGCTTGCAGCATTTTCTTCTGGGAAAATGGGGGCACCCCTTTGTTTGTGGGAGGACCAAGTTACTGTTCTTGGCCCCCATTTCAATCATGAGTCATTTGTCAGTGTTTATTTTTTTGTCCACTTACTCCGCTCTTGTTTCTCAAGAGAACCGTATCATAAAGTGTCAAGTGCTTCTCGAGAGTCCCCCTCTTGTGGTGGACGATTGTCTCTGGTTATGTGAAATAGCTCTCATACTGGATTATGGAAAAAGATTAGACTAACACCTTTGGTAAATCACATTCATTATGCATATTCAAAATAGGTACGTTCCCAATGCACTCCCCGAATCTGCTTCAGTCGTGACATGCTGGAACCTGTTCAAATGCGAAAAATGGAAAAAGTGGTATCAGCACTCCTCTATGATACGAAAGAAAAGCATATAAGTGAGTTCATCAATGATCAACTGTGGTGGAAGCATTTGTGTCCTTATCACTGTATTCAGGCAACTCGGCGAAGGCTTCCGTGATGACAGTCAGTAGTTGCCAGATTACTTTCTTGTTGGAAGGATCTTGAACAAAGTCTGTGACACTGGTGAATCTCCCTACAAGTGACGGGTATGATATCACCACTATCTGGAAGTAGGTGAGTACATCCCATGTGAGATTTCTGCTGGGAGATACCATGAGATCTGCAAAACAACGTCTTGGTGCTGGCTGCTTCAGGTTACTGTGTTAAGTTCTTAACGAAAAGTCCTTGTGTACAGTCTATCAGTCTACAGTCTATCAGAGTCTTGTTTCTTCAACAATGCCTAAGTGTTGCTTGGTTCAAAAGTTCGTATTGCCAATGCGTAGTGGCTTAGATGCGTGATTCTCTTCTTCACCCTGCAACTAAGATGCACAGGGTGTCTTTTATGTCCTTATCCCCTTTTTGCTTAGCAGAAATGTCCAGTTTAAAGCCACAATTTCCGAACAGAGTTCTTTGTCTTGGCTTTTCTGCTCATGCGCCCTTCTTCCTCGTCATGGATCTCGTCTTTACGTGCTGAGGTTCTTCCCTGTTGTCTGTAGTTTCTTAGCGGTGAGGTGCAGCTAGAGGGATCTCACTGATGAAGGGTTTAATGTCATTAAGGAAGATCCATGCTCGCCTGCCTTGCAATTTGACTGCTGACGGAGTGCAGTCCTCGACGATGAAAGGGCTGTTGAATCTTGGCTCGTCCCACCTTTTCCTCATGTGGTTCTTTACCAACACTGCATCACCAGGGAAGATGATTGGCGCACATAGACCTTGAACTGTGTCTGTTTCAGACCCTCCTGCTGTGTCTCGTGTTGTGCTGCACCCTTTTTGTTGTCGCTGTACTTCGTCTGAAACGATAAGAAGGCTTGATGTCATGCAGTTCAGGTATTCTGACAATTCGGTTCCCAGGACCTCTCGGGTTGACTGGGCATCACATCTAGCTCTATTTCGTGGGGTAAGGGGGTGTTCATTCTTCTCCCTGTGACTATCTCGTGTGGCGTCAGATGATGGTCGCAGCCTGGTTGGTTCCGAAAGAGCATACAATGCCAGTGGAAGGCAGTGAAACCATCCACTCTTTAGAGTAAGCTTCAATTTGGCTATCCTTTCCTTTAGCAAGCCATTGAGCCTCTCACAAATACCATTACCTTCCAGATGATACCCCGACAAAAACTTGTACTTTATACCAACCAGCAAGCTAATCTGCTCAAAGACAGAGTTTACATAATGAGCCCCATTGTGATCTCATCACCTCACACACCCCCATCTAGGGAACACTTCCCTCACCAGGAATTTGGCAGCAAAGGTTGAGTCTGGGTGTGTACAGGGACCTGCTTCCATCCATCTAGAGAATGGACACACCACTACAATTAAATACCTGTACCCGTTACACACTAGAATTATGTCAACATAATTGATATGTAAGTGCTGAAAAGGCCCATTTGGCCGGGGGATGACTCCTCTCATTACTTTTAATGTGTGCCCAACGGTGAATTGCTGGCAGATTATGCAGTTCACCATGAAGAATGCAACATGCTCCGCTAAATTTGGTATAAACCAGTCTTCTGTCAGCATTGCAGCAAGATTTTCCTTTGACATATGCAATGGGTAGTGCAGTTGTTCCAATGCTATTTTCAATAGGACTACCAGCATGACTGGTTTACCAGTGCTGACTTGCCGCCACAATCCGTCAGAGGGGTTTAAGGAACACCCTTCATGCTTCCACAGGTTCTTTCGTCCTGTGGTGAATCTCCATCAGTTGAGTCTGCCCCATATTACTATAGGCTTCCGGTGTGGCTCGAGCTACCATCATTCGTTCATGGGTGCATGCCTCTTCTACTTCCATGATCGTTTCACTCTTGGATGCCACACGCTTGGCTTCTGTCTGCTGCGTGATTTACGCGTGACACAAATTCTGTCCCATGAGTATGGGCGGCGCATTTCACGACTGCTATGCCCACTGGGAGCTGCAGTGCTTTTAACAGCCTGTCCAATAAGGCTACTTCCTGATCTGCGTGATTCTCAATGGCGAGTATCAACGCCAATAGTTCTGCCGCCTGTGCTGAATAATGAGATGGTATTCATGCACTGACGAGTGTTTGAAATTCTCTGTTTGCTTTGTGTTTTATTACAGCAATCCCTGTGTATCTTTGCCCGTCTTCTTGGTCGATTCTTGAAGAACCTTCAATGAAAACAATCTCACCACCCGCCAGGGCATTTTCCTTAACCCTGGGGATTTCATCATACAATTCTTCATAGTTTGTGCAATCATGTATTGGCTCTCCTTCAGTGACTGGCTCAGCTCTGCACGTAGCTGGGTTTACAGTTTTACATCAAACTATTTTGATTGCTGGATTAGATATAATCACTTCATAGGCAGAAGCCCTCTGTGATGTCAATGTGCCTTTTGGTTTCTCCAAGATGGCAAATAATGAGTGCTCGACGTATAACGTCATGGAGCATCCCATTAAAATTGTTGTCGCCTTCTCTATGGTGAACGCTGTGGCAGCTAAGCTTTGTTCGCATGGGAACTAGCCTCTCATCACTGGGTCCAGATTTCCACTATAATATGCCAAAGGCTTGTACACCAACAAGGTTTTCTGAGCGAGCAATGCCTTCATAACTCTGCATCTGTGTGAGAGAACAGGTAGAATTCCTCTGCATAATTAGGAATCCTGAGAACTGGAGCCGTGCAAATCGCTCTCTTGAGTTCTGCGAACACTTTGTCCATTGCCTCAGTCGATTTAATCTGTTCCTTTTTTGCTTGGGCCTTCTTTAGGGCCTGGAGTAAAGGCTTGGTATATGAGCTGTAGTCGAAGACCCATGCTCTAACATAATTGCACAGGCCTAAGAAGCTCTGCATTTGCTTTATCATGAGTGGCTTAGCCGTGTTCATGATGGCTTCAACCCTTTCTGGGGTCACCTTTTTCCCTTCATTAAAAATTAACTGGCCTATGTACAGCACCTCTTGTTGACAGTATTGTAGCTTTTCCTTGTCAACCTTATATCCTTTCTCAGCCAGTATAGTCAGTAACTGGATAGAATCACGTCTGCATTGCTCTTCAGTGATGCTGCAGATCAGAATGTCATCCACATACTGTAAAACAACACTGTCTACTGCAATATTGCTTAGGTCCAATTGAAGGACTCTGTTGAAAATGGACGGGGACTCACAATACACTTGTGGCAATCTCGTACTCTTCAGACACATTTTTCTGAATGTAAATGATGTCAGATCTTGCGAGTCACGGTGTAACGGGATTGAGAAAAAAAGCATTTTTCAAATCAATCACCGTGAAGTATTTCGCCTCGATAGGTATGATACACAAGATCATAGATAGATTAAGGACTATAGGGAACTCGGCTTCAACAATATCGTTTAATGCTCTTAAATCTTGGATTAAATTCCAAGATCCTCCCTTTGATTTCTTGACGGGATAAATCACCGTATTACAGGGTGATTCTGAGTGTCACTAGGATGCCTTGGTCCATCATGGAGACAATTGTCTTTGCAATCCCTTCATCCGCTTCTCTAGACATGGGATATTGTCGTGCTCTTGGTAAAATTGCTCCTGGTTTTAGTTTAATATTCACTTCCCCTGCCCCTTTCAGAAGGCCTACATCATAGGGCCCTGTAGTCCACACTGAGACAAGCACCTGGGCCATATCGTCATCAAAGTATGAGTGACGGATCAATGCTAACATCATTCTCTGTGTACTTCTCGTTTGATCATTTTGACCCAGTATATGAGACTTACTTCCACCCTCGTCTCTTCTAAGTCAGGGTGTTATTCGAACAGATCGTCATCGGTGACATCAGTCACTCGATACCCTTCTTCAATGGCGATAATTGCACACCATTGTCTGCCTTCGTCGTCGAACCCTTCCACCATTGCTACCTTCCCCCGTACTGCTGCAATATGTATCATTAAGGGAAATACTTGTCCCCCTTCTTCAAGCATGGGTATTCTTGGTCTGAATAGAAACTCGTCAGGGGTTCTCATGGTCCTATCTGCAAGACTCGGCAACCCCGCCATAAGCACACGTATGCCATATGCGAAGACTTCTGGTTCTAACGGTATAGATCTCATGGCTATATGTCCGGAGTATGCTCTAATCATTTTGCACACGTTTGAATAATGCATTCCTGGAGTGGAGCATACTATGCCCATCTCTGTGAATGATATAGTCATATTCAACTTTGTCATTAAGTCTCAACCGAAAATGTTTACTAATGTCTGACATGAATATAATAAAGGTACATTCATCTCACAATCTCCTACAGACACTGGGAGATTGTCCATAAAGGGAACTCATCTGTGAGCTCCTGTAAAACTCTGAGTATCTATGGCCTGGCCGGACAAGGAAAACTTGCCTTCTCGTATGCACGAGCATGTTGCACCTGTGTCAACTAAGAAGGAATATTCTTTCCCCCCTATGACGACATTTACCCTTGGTTCCCTGTTAGGGTCTGGTGTCACTGATAGGATAGGTTACATCAGGGTTCCCAGCAAGCTGTCCTATTTCATGTATAAGTTCGGTTCACTGTATGCTTGTGTATTTTCTCCATTCCGAGGGTTGCCTCCCCTTCTGGAGTTTGTGCCCTGAGACATTTGCAGTGGTGCCTGTTGGGATCACCCTTGTGGCGGGTTCCCCATGTTCGAGGGCTGAACCCCTTGTTGTGCACCTTGCTGCAAGCCTGGCACTTGCTGCAGTACTGTGTGATTCAATGCACTGCCCTGTTGTGGGATAGCAGGCGGATTCACAGTGCCTGCTCCCATTCCTTGTCCATTTTGCCAGATGCATTGGCTTCTGCACGCGCGTGCCACATGCCCTGTTATACCACACAGCCAACAAACTGGCGGTGGTCGGGGTATCTGTCCATATGACATATCTGGATTGCCCATCTGCACGTTTTGAAAGCTTCCTTGATTATTCTGTAAACCTCCCTGATTACTCTGCCATCCTCTTCCTCTGAATCCCCTTCCCCTCAGGTAAAATCCTGCGTTAACCTGGTTATTCTGCAACGGGTTATTCGCCTGTTGTACGTTCGATTCAGCTGGGCTGGTCAGCAGAGCTCCTTCGAGAGCATACTTTGAGAGGTTCTTTTGCACCAACTTCGCTTCCTCACCCTTACGAGTTGCCTCCTTTTTTCGATTCTTTTCTTGCAACAATCTACAGTAATGTGCAATAGTCAACTGTATTTCAGCCCATGGTTTAGCTTCTACTCCTACCAATTTCTTGAGCTGTTTTTGCACCGGTTCTGGTAACCCTTGGCACAATATATGGTAGAATACAGGGATGGATTTCGTCCAAGATTCATGCGTTTCGAGCACCCACACATCCTGAAAATTCTGGATATAAATCAACAGATCTTCTGACTCTTTCATTTTTCAAGTCATTATAGCTCCCATATCGGAAGTGTCTGGGTACAGCACCCGCAGCGCTGTCCACACTGCTGCTCTACAGTTATTAAATGGTGCTCCGTCATGGGTAGTGTTAAATATGGTTACCCAAGGGTACCCTGTGAAGGCAAGCGTCCTCAGATAGCACGATCCTCCCCGCAATGAGAGACAATAATGGACTCTCCCAGGATGGGAAATAAGGCCAGGACAAAGTGCGGGTGAGCTTAAATGGGAGTTTATCAATCGAAATAGGGCATGCAAAGAACTCTGCAAACTCCGAGAGCGCTCAGTCTGACAATAGCAAAGACTGGCGTATATATTTACAAAAAACGTCATAAGAACCTACATGCTATAGGGGGCACAAGTTTGTCGGGATTGGGTGGCGACGACTAGCTATAGGTGCTGCTGCGATGTGGTTTGCCGCGGCTGGAGGACGTCACTGGTTACCCTCGTGGGTTGGGCTGGGCCTGGCAGGTCAGCTGCGCTCATCCGGGCGGTGTTGTTGTGCCAACCGTGACCAGTGTCAGAGATGAATGTCTTTCCTGACTTTCTGCCCTAGGGCCACGCACACAGCAGTCATTCAACATTGCAATATTATGTTTCCTGGTAAATATTCCAATAGGTTATTCTACAGGTTAATGCAACACAGGAGGAATGCACCTGGAGTGGGGTCTGTCGGCGATTCGTCAATACATGGTTACCACCATCCTGTTGACCGGGTATCAGAGGTCGTGGGGTTGGGTCTCGGGGCATGGGACAGGCGGTCTATGTTATCATGTCTTGTTAGAAGTCATTATGGATGTGCTCTTGTGATGTTGCCATAATATTGGGTGTCCTAATTTTACAGGGGCCATTAACCTAGGGTGGGCCAGCGGGTTGTGGAGTCTAAGAAAGGGCGTCTTTGGATCTGTGTTTTAAGGCTGGGGTTTACTGCTGGGTTGTAAATAATTTAGGTGGCAGGCTGTGGCCTTGGGTGCTGCGGGGGAATGCGAATGCTTGAAGCGGCTCCAGCCGAATTGGGGGAGGTGGAGCAGTGCGGCACAGGCCTCTGCTTTTTCGTCTGGTAGGCTTCACTGGGAGGAAGGGGGAATGGCCTTGCATGTGCTCACAAAGGTATTTTCCTCGTGTGTTGCAGACTTTAGGAGGAAGAGACATAAACATTCATATAATATACAATACTCATTAAGTCTTTCCAAAACTCACGTTTTTGACATTGCTAGTGCCATCCATATGGCCAGGTTGAGCACATTACTTGTACACTACGTTTTTAGCAATTATAACATTTTGTTATAGCTTATACATACACGGTAAGTGAGGTAGTAGTAAGGTTGGTGGAGCACGCAGGAACAACCCGCCACTGCGACTGGCGGCAGTGGCACATAGTGGGCTCGGACACACATATGGTGCATTTTCGTGCACCCCTTACATGAGCCCTCAGTATGGTTGCATTTCGTCTTCCCTTGCACTCTAGCAGCATTAGTTCTATTTTGGCGCGGGACTGTGGGGTGCAGTCTTTTCGATAACACACATAACATGAAAAACCACCGGGATGCTTTTACCATTTGCGCATAGCTACAGGGATGTGGGTGCTTTATCCCTAATGTTATATGAGCACCCATGCTGCCATTTTCATATATTTTACAGGTTTTTTAGTCAGAGAGGTTGTGGAGAGAACGCTTTCATCTAAGGTGGTTTGCTCATTAGTATTTGGGGACTTTGCTTTTGTCAGGGGACCATTGTACAGTTCTTTTCCACCCAGGCCCTGCTGGCCGGGTCATGCTGGAAACAGTGATACACTGCGGAAGGTGAAATGTTACAGTGTTGGTATCTAACACTAGCTCATGTCCGTCTGCTCGTGGGAACGGGCTCTTAGCGGATCTCCAGGGAGCTGTGGCCACAGGGATAAGTGATACTCTCCACGGGTGGGGGCCGTGCGCAGGGCTCAAGCCATTTTTATTATACAAAATGGTTTCCAGGGCCTAGCTAAATTGAACAGGTTTGGTCAATGTCTTCAGCCAGTGCCCCACCCACAACCTGGGCCCTGGTGGCAGGAAGGACACCCGGTGAGCCATGAACCTCACCGGGGGAGAAGAGGCATGGGAGGGGGGTCTCCTGGACCAGTCCTCCCATACATTTCCCCCCTTTCGTTACTTAGGTAACAAATACTTTAAATCCTCCAACCTCCTGCACTCTTCCTCGTCAGCTATAGCGTCACCCGATGCAGGGGTGCCTTTTATGGGCATCCATGCCCTGCACACCCCTCGCAGGCTTTCACCTCTCCTAGCATATTCATCTGGGGTACAGGTCAGGTATATACAACCGCTATCCCCTTCTACGTCCACCCACACCTCCTCGTACCATTCGAGTACCCGGGGCTCTTTAATTGTAGTGTGCCATAGCTTATCCACTATATCCTTGTCATGGTACATGGGCACCATCTGGAATCTTGACTTGTAATCTGTACCCGTTTGTACCTGTGCTTCCTGCATAGTTTGTATTGTACCGTGTGCGTTGCCCATTGTCACCATCATCATTGCACCATTCGGCACTGCGTTGGCACAACATCGAAGACCCACCTGGCATAGGCAGAAAATGAAAAGGTGGAACACTACAGCCGGCATCAAAAGCTTGACAGTCATTCCCAGCCATGATGGGACCCAGGAGAAGATATTGTCTAACCATGTACTTTCTTCTGCTCCACCTTCCATTCTCATTCTTTCTCCTAGGCTATGTACTGCTTCGATCACATGGGACAGGGAGCCGTTATCTGCGTCTTCAGAAGGTACGAAAGTGCAGCAGGCACTTCCAATTTTTCGGCAAACACCTCTGTCCATTGCTGTCAACAGGTCCAAGACATACCTGTTCTGCATGGTCATTAGCCGCAGTGCTCGTAGTTCTACTTTTATTACGTTAAACCCTTCTTCAGTATCATTTACCAATTGGATCAGTTCCCAATGTGTGATTTGGAGCCACTTTGCGTTTGCTCGCGCCTGGATGCTTGGGATGAGTGAGGCGAAGAACTTTTCTGCAGAGCTGAATAATCGATATCTATCTGGGATCTGTGCCAGCAGTTCTGATGATGCTTTTGATATGTAGTTCGATGACCGTCTGTTTCGGGACAGCGCCCCTTCCTTGTTTCCGGAGGACAGGACATATACTTGTGATTCTGCAGTTGGTGGGGGCCCACTCTGTTGAGATTTTCCTCGCGTCTCCTTGCCCCCATCAATGTGGCTTTCCGGTATTACCATTAGCGCGGAGTGCAGGGTGGCCAATGAACAGCTGCCACCCCAGGATTGTGGGAGGCGCAGGTATGCTTGGTTGCCACATACCCAATAGGTATCCATTAGGGCCGCTGTCCCTTTTCTCATATCTGGGATGGTGAGGGTCTTGTTACAGTTCTTGTTTGCCCCCATGGTGGTTCTCCCATCTCCCTTGAAACACAGTTCATAGTTTATTTCTTTCTGCAGCTTGAAGTGTTTTTCGATGGCCGTTACCCAAGTCAATTTTGAGATGTGTTCTTTCCATATGGGTGTGCATGTCTCTTCTATCCATTGCAGTTTCTCTGGTGCCACACCCCGCAGTGCTTCAGCCTTGCACATTATTTCTTCGTCCTTCCACTTGTTGTCTGAAAAAAGTGTCCCTTGTGTTATAAAAAATGGCTCCTCCAAACAGACTACTCCTACTGCCTTTGGGTAATAGGTCTTTTCGTTCTGCAGCATCCTGAAAGTTACCTCATGTGCCTGGAAGGTGTTCTTAATTCTGCACAACGTGAGATGAAGGAGACACTGGGCATCGACAATAGGCAACTCTTTCGGTAACACTACTTTGGGTGTACCTGAAGCATGGGGAATGAGGGAGCAGACATAACAGCTCTCCTTCGTTGTTTGCTTAGCCGTTGCACTCATATCCACATACCATTTATTTGTCTGGTGGGGGTGTCGTGGGTCTTCCATTTTGTCTAATCCTAACCCATAATATTCATCATATTTCTTCCTCTGAATCCCCTTCCCCTCAGGTAAAATCCTGCGTTAACCTGGTTATTCTGCAACGGGTTATTCGCCTGTTGTACGTTCGATTCAGCTGGGCTGGTCAGCAGAGCTCCTTCGAGAGCATACTTTGAGAGTTTCTTTTGCACCAACTACGCTTCCTCACCCTTACGAGTTGCCTCCTTTTTTCGATTCTTTTCTTGCAACAATCTACAGTAATGTGCAATAGTCAACTGTATTTCAGCCCATGGTTTAGCTTCTACTCCTACCAATTTCTTGAGCTGTTTTTGCACCGGTTCTGGTAACCCTTGGCACAATATATGGTAGAATACAGGGATGGATTTCGTCCAAGATTCATGCGTTTCGAGCACCCACACATCCTGAAAATTATGGATATAAATCAACAGATCTTCTGACTCTTTCATTTTTCAAGTCATTATAGCTCCCATATCGGAAGTGTCTGGGTACAGCACCCGCAGCGCTGTCCACACTGCTGCTCTACAGTTATTAAATGGTGCTCCGTCATGGGTAGTGTTAAATATGGTTACCCGAGGGTACCCTGTGAAGGCAAGCGTCCCCAGATAGCACGATCCTCCCCGCAATGAGAGACAATAATGGACTCTCCCAGGATGGGAAATAAGGCCAGGACAAAGTGCGGGTGAGCTTAAATGGGAGTTTATCAATCGAAATAGGGCATGCAAAGAACTCTGCAAACTCCGAGAGCGCTCTGTCTGACAATAGCAAAGACAGGCGTATATATTTACAAAAAACGTCATAAGAACCTACATGCTATAGGGGGCACAAGTTTGTGGGGATTGGGTGGCGACGACTAGCTATAGGTGCTGCTGCGATGTGGTTTGCCGCGGCTGGAGGACGTCACTGGTTACCCTCGTGGGTTGGGCTGGGCCTGGCAGGTCAGCTGCGCTCATCCGGGCGGTGTTGTTGTGCAAACCGTGACCAGTGTCAGAGATGAATGTCTTTCCTGACTTTCTGCCCTAGGGCCACGCACACCGCAGTCATTCAACATTGCAATATTATGTTTCCTGGTAAATATTCCAATAGGTTATTCTACAGGTTAATGCAACACAGGAGGAATGCACCTGGAGTGGGGTCTGTCGGCGATTCGTCAATACATGGTTACCACCATCCTGTTGACCGGGTATCAGAGGTCGTGGGGTTGGGTCTCGGGGCATGGGACAGGCGGTCTATGTTATCATGTCTTGTTAGAAGTCATTATGGATGTGCTCTTGTGATGTTGCCATAATATTGGGTGTCCTAATTTTACAGGGGCCATTAACCTAGGGTGGGCCAGCGGGTTGTGGAGTCTAAGAAAGGGCGTCTTTGGATCTGTGTTTTAAGGCTGGGGTTTACTGCTGGGTTGTAAATAATTTAGGTGGCAGGCTGTGGCCTTGGGTGCTGCGGGGGAATGCGAATGCTTGAAGCGGCTCCAGCCGAATTGGGGGAGGTGGAGCAGTGCGGCACAGGCCTCTGCTTTTTCGTCTGGTAGGCTTCACTGGGAGGAAGGGGGAATGGCCTTGCATGTGCTCACAAAGGTATTTTCCTCGTGTGTTGCAGACTTTAGGAGGAAGAGACATAAACATTCATATAATATACAATACTCATTAAGTCTTTCCAAAACTCACGTTTTTGACATTGCTAGTGCCATCCATATGGCCAGGTTGAGCACATTACTTGTACACTACGTTTTTAGCAATTATAACATTTTGTTATAGCTTATACATACACGGTAAGTGAGGTAGTAGTAAGGTTGGTGGAGCACGCAGGAACAACCCGCCACTGCGACTGGCGGCAGTGGCACATAGTGGGCTCGGACACACATATGGTGCATTTTCGTGCACCCCTTACATGAGCCCTCAGTATGGTTGCATTTCGTCTTCCCTTGCACTCTAGCAGCATTAGTTCTATTTTGGCGCGGGACTGTGGGGTGCAGTCTTTTCGATAACACACATAACATGAAAAACCACCGGGATGCTTTTACCATTTGCGCATAGCTACAGGGATGTGGGTGCTTTATCCCTAATGTTATATGAGCACCCATGCTGCCATTTTCATATATTTTACAGGTTTTTTAGTCAGAGAGGTTGTGGAGAGAACGCTTTCATCTAAGGTGGTTTGCTCATTAGTATTTGGGGACTTTGCTTTTGTCAGGGGACCATTGTACAGTTCTTTTCCACCCAGGCCCTGCTGGCCGGGTCATGCTGGAAACAGTGATACACTGCGGAAGGTGAAATGTTACAGTGTTGGTATCTAACACTAGCTCATGTCCGTCTGCTCGTGGGAACGGGCTCTTAGCGGATCTCCAGGGAGCTGTGGCCACAGGGATAAGTGATACTCTCCACGGGTGGGGGCCGTGCGCAGGGCTCAAGCCATTTTTATTATACAAAATGGTTTCCAGGGCCTAGCTAAATTGAACAGGTTTGGTCAATGTCTTCAGCCAGTGCCCCACCCACAACCTGGGCCCTGGTGGCAGGAAGGACACCCGGTGAGCCATGAACCTCACCGGGGGAGAAGAGGCATGGGAGGGGGGTCTCCTGGACCAGTCCTCCCATACATTTCCCCCCTTTCGTTACTTAGGTAACAAATACTTTAAATCCTCCAACCTCCTGCACTCTTCCTCGTCAGCTATAGCGTCACCCGATGCAGGGGTGCCTTTTATGGGCATCCATGCCCTGCACACCCCTCGCAGGCTTTCACCTCTCCTAGCATATTCATCTGGGGTACAGGTCAGGTATATACAACCGCTATCCCCTTCTACGTCCACCCACACCTCCTCGTACCATTCGAGTACCCGGGGCTCTGTAATTGTAGTGTGCCATAGCTTATCCACTATATCCTTGTCATGGTACATGGGCACCATCTGGAATCTTGACTTGTAATCTGTACCCGTTTGTACCTGTGCTTCCTGCATAGTTTGTATTGTACCGTGTGCGTTGCCCATTGTCACCATCATCATTGCACCATTCGGCACTGCGTTGGCACAACATCGAAGACCCACCTGGCATAGGCAGAAAATGAAAAGGTGGAACACTACAGCCGGCATCAAAAGCTTGACAGTCATTCCCAGCCATGATGGGACCCAGGAGAAGATATTGTCTAACCATGTACTTTCTTCTGCTCCACCTTCCATTCTCATTCTTTCTCCTAGGCTATGTACTGCTTCGATCACATGGGACAGGGAGCCGTTATCTGCGTCTTCAGAAGGTACGAAAGTGCAGCAGGCACTTCCAATTTTTCGGCAAACACCTCTGTCCATTGCTGTCAACAGGTCCAAGACATACCTGTTCTGCATGGTCATTAGCCGCAGTGCTCGTAGTTCTACTTTTATTACGTTAAACCCTTCTTCAGTATCATTTACCAATTGGATCAGTTCCCAATGTGTGATTTGGAGCCACTTTGCGTTTGCTCGCGCCTGGATGCTTGGGATGAGTGAGGCGAAGAACTTTTCTGCAGAGCTGAATAATCGATATCTATCTGGGATCTGTGCCAGCAGTTCTGATGATGCTTTTGATATGTAGTTCGATGACCGTCTGTTTCGGGACAGCGCCCCTTCCTTGTTTCCGGAGGACAGGACATATACTTGTGATTCTGCAGTTGGTGGGGGCCCACTCTGTTGAGATTTTCCTCGCGTCTCCTTGCCCCCATCAATGTGGCTTTCCGGTATTACCATTAGCGCGGAGTGCAGGGTGGCCAATGAACAGCTGCCACCCCAGGATTGTGGGAGGCGCAGGTATGCTTGGTTGCCACATACCCAATAGGTATCCATTAGGGCCGCTGTCCCTTTTCTCATATCTGGGATGGTGAGGGTCTTGTTACAGTTCTTGTTTGCCCCCATGGTGGTTCTCCCATCTCCCTTGAAACACAGTTCATAGTTTATTTCTTTCTGCAGCTTGAAGTGTTTTTCGATGGCCGTTACCCAAGTCAATTTTGAGATGTGTTCTTTCCATATGGGTGTGCATGTCTCTTCTATCCATTGCAGTTTCTCTGGTGCCACACCCCGCAGTGCTTCAGCCTTGCACATTATTTCTTCGTCCTTCCACTTGTTGTCTGAAAAAAGTGTCCCTTGTGTTATAAAAAATGGCTCCTCCAAACAGACTACTCCTACTGCCTTTGGGTAATAGGTCTTTTCGTTCTGCAGCATCCTGAAAGTTACCTCATGTGCCTGGAAGGTGTTCTTAATTCTGCACAACGTGAGATGAAGGAGACACTGGGCATCGACAATAGGCAACTCTTTCGGTAACACTACTTTGGGTGTACCTGAAGCATGGGGAATGAGGGAGCAGACATAACAGCTCTCCTTCGTTGTTTGCTTAGCCGTTGCACTCATATCCACATACCATTTATTTGTCTGGTGGGGGTGTCGTGGGTCTTCCATTTTGTCTAATCCTAACCCATAATATTCATCATATTTCTTCCTCTGAATCCCCTTCCCCTCAGGTAAAATCCTGCGTTAACCTGGTTATTCTGCAACGGGTTATTCGCCTGTTGTACGTTCGATTCAGCTGGGCTGGTCAGCAGAGCTCCTTCGAGAGCATACTTTGAGAGTTTCTTTTGCACCAACTACGCTTCCTCACCCTTACGAGTTGCCTCCTTTTTTCGATTCTTTTCTTGCAACAATCTACAGTAATGTGCAATAGTCAACTGTATTTCAGCCCATGGTTTAGCTTCTACTCCTACCAATTTCTTGAGCTGTTTTTGCACCGGTTCTGGTAACCCTTGGCACAATATATGGTAGAATACAGGGATGGATTTCGTCCAAGATTCATGCGTTTCGAGCACCCACACATCCTGAAAATTATGGATATAAATCAACAGATCTTCTGACTCTTTCATTTTTCAAGTCATTATAGCTCCCATATCGGAAGTGTCTGGGTACAGCACCCGCAGCGCTGTCCACACTGCTGCTCTACAGTTATTAAATGGTGCTCCGTCATGGGTAGTGTTAAATATGGTTACCCGAGGGTACCCTGTGAAGGCAAGCGTCCCCAGATAGCACGATCCTCCCCGCAATGAGAGACAATAATGGACTCTCCCAGGATGGGAAATAAGGCCAGGACAAAGTGCGGGTGAGCTTAAATGGGAGTTTATCAATCGAAATAGGGCATGCAAAGAACTCTGCAAACTCCGAGAGCGCTCTGTCTGACAATAGCAAAGACAGGCGTATATATTTACAAAAAACGTCATAAGAACCTACATGCTATAGGGGGCACAAGTTTGTGGGGATTGGGTGGCGACGACTAGCTATAGGTGCTGCTGCGATGTGGTTTGCCGCGGCTGGAGGACGTCACTGGTTACCCTCGTGGGTTGGGCTGGGCCTGGCAGGTCAGCTGCGCTCATCCGGGCGGTGTTGTTGTGCAAACCGTGACCAGTGTCAGAGATGAATGTCTTTCCTGACTTTCTGCCCTAGGGCCACGCACACCGCAGTCATTCAACATTGCAATATTATGTTTCCTGGTAAATATTCCAATAGGTTATTCTACAGGTTAATGCAACACAGGAGGAATGCACCTGGAGTGGGGTCTGTCGGCGATTCGTCAATACATGGTTACCACCATCCTGTTGACCGGGTATCAGAGGTCGTGGGGTTGGGTCTCGGGGCATGGGACAGGCGGTCTATGTTATCATGTCTTGTTAGAAGTCATTATGGATGTGCTCTTGTGATGTTGCCATAATATTGGGTGTCCTAATTTTACAGGGGCCATTAACCTAGGGTGGGCCAGCGGGTTGTGGAGTCTAAGAAAGGGCGTCTTTGGATCTGTGTTTTAAGGCTGGGGTTTACTGCTGGGTTGTAAATAATTCAGGTGGCAGGCTGTGGCCTTGGGTGCTGCGGGGGAATGCGAATGCTTGAAGCGGCTCCAGCCAAATTGGGGGAGGTGGAGCAGTGCGGCACAGGCCTCTGCTTTTTCGTCTGGTAGGCTTCACTGGGAGGAAGGGGGAATGGCCTTGCATGTGCTCACAAAGGTATTTTCCTCGTGTGTTGCAGACTTTAGGAGGAAGAGACATAAACATTCATATAATATACAATACTCATTAAGTCTTTCCAAAGCTCACGTTTTTGACATTGCTGGTGCCATCCATATGGCCAGGTTGAGCACATTACTTGTACACTACGTTTTTAGCAATTATAACATTTTGTTATAGCTTATACATACACGGTAAGTGAGGTAGTAGTAAGGTTGGTGGAGCACGCAGGAACAACCCGCCACTGCGACTGGCGGCAGTGGCACATAGTGGGCTCGGACACACATATGGTGCATTTTCGTGCACCCCTTTCATGAGCCCTCAGTATGGTTGCATTTTGTCTTCCCTTGCACTCTAGCAGCATTAGTTCTATTTTGGCGCGGGACTGTGGGGTGCAGTCTTTTCGATAACACACATAACATGAAAAACCACCGGGATGCTTTTACCATTTGCGCATAGCTACAGGGATGTGGGTGCTTTATCCCTAATGTTATATGAGCACCCATCCTGCCATTTTCATATATTTTACAGGTTTTTTAGTCAGAGAGGTTGTGGAGAGAACGCTTTCATCTAAGGTGGTTTGCTCATTAGTATTTGGGGACTTTGCTTTTGTCAGGGGACCATTGTACAGTTCTTTTCCACCCAGGCCCTGCTGGCCGGGTCATGCTGGAAACAGTGATACACTGCGGAAGGTGAAATGTTACAGTGTTGGTATCTAACACTAGCTCATGTCCGTCTGCTCGTGGGAACGGGCTCTTAGCGGATCTCCAGGGAGCTGTGGCCACAGGGATAAGTGATACTCTCCACGGGTGGGGGCCGTGCGGCCGTGCGCAGGGCTCAAGCCATTTTTATTATACAAAATGGTTTCCAGGGCCTAGCTAAATTGAACAGGTTTGGTCAATGTCTTCAGCCAGTGCCCCACCCACAACCTGGGCCCTGGTGGCAGGAAGGACACCCGGTGAGCCATGAACCTGGGACCCAGGAGAAGATATGGGGCCTCATTACGACCCTGGCGGAAATCGTGGCGCCAAATGCACCATGGAGCACGGCGGAAAGCTGCCGATAGCGCCATGGGGGTTGGCGGATTTACCGCCCCATTCCGACCTTGGCGGGGCGGTAAATCCCCATTCCCCATTTTACCCTTCCCCATTCCCATTTTTGCCCCATAGGGTATAATGGGAGTGGGGAAGGCGTTAATTACGCCACCGTAAAATACGGTGGCGTAATTAACAACAAGGTCCCGTAGCGCCATGGATTTCTCCGCCCGGAAAAACCAGGCGGAAAACGCTCCATGGCGCTACGGGAACTCGTAGTAGGGCGGACGGGTCCGCCGCGAATAACGCTGGCGTAAACCCACTCCGCCAGGGTCGTAATGAGGCCCATTGTCTAACCATGTACTTTATTCTGCTCCACCTTCCATTCTCATTCTTTCTCCTAGGCTATGTACTGCTTCGATCACATGGGACAGGGAGCCGTTATCTGCGTCTTCAGAAGGTACGAAAGTGCAGCAGGCACTTCCAATTTTTCGGCAAACACCTCTGTCCATTGCTGTCAACAGGTCCAAGACATACCTGTTCTGCATGGTCATTAGCCGCAGTGCTCGTAGTTCTACTTTTATTACGTTAAACCCTTCTTCAGTATCATTTACCAATTGGATCAGTTCCCAATGTGTGATTTGGAGCCACTTTGCGTTTGCTCGCGCCTGGATGCTTGGGATGAGTGAGGCGAAGAACTTTTCTGCAGAGCTGAATAATCGATATCTATCTGGGATCTGTGCCAGCAGTTCTGATGATGCTTTTGATATGTAGTTCGATGACCGTCTGTTTCGGGACAGCGCCCCTTCCTTGTTTCCGGAGGACAGGACATATACTTGTGATTCTGCAGTTGGTGGGGGCCCACTCTGTTGAGATTTTCCTCGCGTCTCCTTGCCCCCATCAATGTGGCTTTCCGGTATTACCATTAGCGCGGAGTGCAGGGTGGCCAATGAACAGCTGCCACCCCAGGATTGTGGGAGGCGCAGGTATGCTTGGTTGCCACATACCCAATAGGTATCCATTAGGGCCGCTGTCCCTTTTCTCATATCTGGGATGGTGAGGGTCTTGTTACAGTTCTTGTTTGCCCCCATGGTGGTTCTCCCATCTCCCTTGAAACACAGTTCATAGTTTATTTCTTTCTGCAGCTTGAAGTGTTTTTCGATGGCCGTTACCCAAGTCAATTTTGAGATGTGTTCTTTCCATATGGGTGTGCATGTCTCTTCTATCCATTGCAGTTTCTCTGGTGCCACACCCCGCAGTGCTTCAGCCTTGCACATTATTTCTTCGTCCTTCCACTTGTTGTCTGAAAAAAGTGTCCCTTGTGTTATAAAAAATGGCTCCTCCAAACAGACTACTCCTACTGCCTTTGGGTAATAGGTCTTTTCGTTCTGCAGCATCCTGAAAGTTACCTCATGTGCCTGGAAGGTGTTCTTAATTCTGCACAACGTGAGATGAAGGAGACACTGGGCATCGACAATAGGCAACTCTTTCGGTAACACTACTTTGGGTGTACCTGAAGCATGGGGAATGAGGGAGCAGACATAACAGCTCTCCTTCGTTGTTTGCTTAGCCGTTGCACTCATATCCACATACCATTTATTTGTCTGGTGGGGGTGTCGTGGGTCTTCCATTTTGTCTAATCCTAACCCATAATATTCATCATATTTCTTCCTCTGAATCCCCTTCCCCTCAGGTAAAATCCTGCGTTAACCTGGTTATTCTGCAACGGGTTATTCGCCTGTTGTACGTTCGATTCAGCTGGGCTGGTCAGCAGAGCTCCTTCGAGAGCATACTTTGAGAGTTTCTTTTGCACCAACTACGCTTCCTCACCCTTACGAGTTGCCTCCTTTTTTCGATTCTTTTCTTGCAACAATCTACAGTAATGTGCAATAGTCAACTGTATTTCAGCCCATGGTTTAGCTTCTACTCCTACCAATTTCTTGAGCTGTTTTTGCACCGGTTCTGGTAACCCTTGGCACAATATATGGTAGAATACAGGGATGGATTTCGTCCAAGATTCATGCGTTTCGAGCACCCACACATCCTGAAAATTATGGATATAAATCAACAGATCTTCTGACTCTTTCATTTTTCAAGTCATTATAGCTCCCATATCGGAAGTGTCTGGGTACAGCACCCGCAGCGCTGTCCACACTGCTGCTCTACAGTTATTAAATGGTGCTCCGTCATGGGTAGTGTTAAATATGGTTACCCGAGGGTACCCTGTGAAGGCAAGCGTCCCCAGATAGCACGATCCTCCCCGCAATGAGAGACAATAATGGACTCTCCCAGGATGGGAAATAAGGCCAGGACAAAGTGCGGGTGAGCTTAAATGGGAGTTTATCAATCGAAATAGGGCATGCAAAGAACTCTGCAAACTCCGAGAGCGCTCTGTCTGACAATAGCAAAGACAGGCGTATATATTTACAAAAAACGTCATAAGAACCTACATGCTATAGGGGGCACAAGTTTGTGGGGATTGGGTGGCGACGACTAGCTATAGGTGCTGCTGCGATGTGGTTTGCCGCGGCTGGAGGACGTCACTGGTTACCCTCGTGGGTTGGGCTGGGCCTGGCAGGTCAGCTGCGCTCATCCGGGCGGTGTTGTTGTGCAAACCGTGACCAGTGTCAGAGATGAATGTCTTTCCTGACTTTCTGCCCTAGGGCCACGCACACCGCAGTCATTCAACATTGCAATATTATGTTTCCTGGTAAATATTCCAATAGGTTATTCTACAGGTTAATGCAACACAGGAGGAATGCACCTGGAGTGGGGTCTGTCGGCGATTCGTCAATACATGGTTACCACCATCCTGTTGACCGGGTATCAGAGGTCGTGGGGTTGGGTCTCGGGGCATGGGACAGGCGGTCTATGTTATCATGTCTTGTTAGAAGTCATTATGGATGTGCTCTTGTGATGTTGCCATAATATTGGGTGTCCTAATTTTACAGGGGCCATTAACCTAGGGTGGGCCAGCGGGTTGTGGAGTCTAAGAAAGGGCGTCTTTGGATCTGTGTTTTAAGGCTGGGGTTTACTGCTGGGTTGTAAATAATTCAGGTGGCAGGCTGTGGCCTTGGGTGCTGCGGGGGAATGCGAATGCTTGAAGCGGCTCCAGCCAAATTGGGGGAGGTGGAGCAGTGCGGCACAGGCCTCTGCTTTTTCGTCTGGTAGGCTTCACTGGGAGGAAGGGGGAATGGCCTTGCATGTGCTCACAAAGGTATTTTCCTCGTGTGTTGCAGACTTTAGGAGGAAGAGACATAAACATTCATATAATATACAATACTCATTAAGTCTTTCCAAAGCTCACGTTTTTGACATTGCTGGTGCCATCCATATGGCCAGGTTGAGCACATTACTTGTACACTACGTTTTTAGCAATTATAACATTTTGTTATAGCTTATACATACACGGTAAGTGAGGTAGTAGTAAGGTTGGTGGAGCACGCAGGAACAACCCGCCACTGCGACTGGCGGCAGTGGCACATAGTGGGCTCGGACACACATATGGTGCATTTTCGTGCACCCCTTTCATGAGCCCTCAGTATGGTTGCATTTTGTCTTCCCTTGCACTCTAGCAGCATTAGTTCTATTTTGGCGCGGGACTGTGGGGTGCAGTCTTTTCGATAACACACATAACATGAAAAACCACCGGGATGCTTTTACCATTTGCGCATAGCTACAGGGATGTGGGTGCTTTATCCCTAATGTTATATGAGCACCCATCCTGCCATTTTCATATATTTTACAGGTTTTTTAGTCAGAGAGGTTGTGGAGAGAACGCTTTCATCTAAGGTGGTTTGCTCATTAGTATTTGGGGACTTTGCTTTTGTCAGGGGACCATTGTACAGTTCTTTTCCACCCAGGCCCTGCTGGCCGGGTCATGCTGGAAACAGTGATACACTGCGGAAGGTGAAATGTTACAGTGTTGGTATCTAACACTAGCTCATGTCCGTCTGCTCGTGGGAACGGGCTCTTAGCGGATCTCCAGGGAGCTGTGGCCACAGGGATAAGTGATACTCTCCACGGGTGGGGGCCGTGCGGCCGTGCGCAGGGCTCAAGCCATTTTTATTATACAAAATGGTTTCCAGGGCCTAGCTAAATTGAACAGGTTTGGTCAATGTCTTCAGCCAGTGCCCCACCCACAACCTGGGCCCTGGTGGCAGGAAGGACACCCGGTGAGCCATGAACCTGGGACCCAGGAGAAGATATGGGGCCTCATTACGACCCTGGCGGAAATCGTGGCGCCAAATGCACCATGGAGCACGGCGGAAAGCTGCCGATAGCGCCATGGGGGTTGGCGGATTTACCGCCCCATTCCGACCTTGGCGGGGCGGTAAATCCCCATTCCCCATTTTACCCTTCCCCATTCCCATTTTTGCCCCATAGGGTATAATGGGAGTGGGGAAGGCGTTAATTACGCCACCGTAAAATACGGTGGCGTAATTAACAACAAGGTCCCGTAGCGCCATGGATTTCTCCGCCCGGAAAAACCAGGCGGAAAACGCTCCATGGCGCTACGGGAACTCGTAGTAGGGCGGACGGGTCCGCCGCGAATAACGCTGGCGTAAACCCACTCCGCCAGGGTCGTAATGAGGCCCATTGTCTAACCATGTACTTTATTCTGCTCCACCTTCCATTCTCATTCTTTCTCCTAGGCTATGTACTGCTTCGATCACATGGGACAGGGAGCCGTTATCTGCGTCTTCAGAAGGTACGAAAGTGCAGCAGGCACTTCCAATTTTTCGGCAAACACCTCTGTCCATTGCTGTCAACAGGTCCAAGACATACCTGTTCTGCATGGTCATTAGCCGCAGTGCTCGTAGTTCTACTTTTATTACGTTAAACCCTTCTTCAGTATCATTTGCCAATTGGATCAGTTCCCAATGTGTGATTTGGAGCCACTTTGCGTTTGCTCGCGCCTGGATGCTTGGGATGAGTGAGGCGAAGAACTTTTCTGCAGAGCTGAATAATCGATATCTATCTGGGATCTGTGCCAGCAGTTCTGATGATGCTTTTGATATGTAGTTCGATGACCGTCTGTTTCAGGACAGCGCCCCTTCCTTGTTTCCGGAGGACAGGACATATACTTTTGATTCTGCAGTTGGTGGGGGCCCACTCTGTTGAGATTTTCCTCGCGTCTCCTTGCCCCCATCAATGTGGCTTTCCGGTATTACCATTAGCGCGGAGTGCAGGGTGGCCAATGAACAGCTGCCACCCCAGGATTGTGGGAGGTGCAGGTATGCTTGGTTGCCACATACCCAATAGGTATCCATTAGGGCCGCTGTCCCTTTTCTCATATCTGGGATGGTGAGGGTCTTGTTACAGTTCTTGTTTGCCCCCATGGTGGTTCTCCCGTCTCCCTTGAAACACAGTTCATAGTTTATTTCTTTCTGCAGCTTGAAGTGTTTTTCGATGGCCGTTACCCAAGTCAATTTTGAGATGTGTTCTTTCCATATGGGTGTGCATGTCTCTTCTATCCATTGCAGTTTCTCTGGTGCCACACCCCGCAGTGCTTCAGCCTTGCACATTATTTCTTCGTCCTTCCACTTGTTGTCCGAAAAAAGTGTCCCTTGTATTATAAAAAATGGCTCCTCCAAACAGACTACTCCTACTGCCTTTGGGTAATAGGTCTTTTCGTTCTGCAGCATCCTGAAAGTTACCTCATGTGCCTGGAAGGTGTTCTTAATTCTGCACAACGTGAGATGAAGGAGACACTGGGCATCGACAATAGGCAACTCTTTCGGTAACACTACTTTGGGTGTACCTGAAGCATGGGGAATGAGGGAGCAGACATAACAGCTCTCGTTCATTGTTTGCTTAGCCGTTGCACTCATATCCACATACCATTTATTTGTCTGGTGGGGGTGTCGTGGGTCTTCCATTTTGTCTAATCCTAACCCATAATATTGATCATATTTCCTCCTCCCCGTCTCCCTTCTCCGCCAGTTATTCCTTTTTCTAAGGTATTTCCCGGCCTCATGGGCGATGGACATTGTGGGCCCCCCTTTCTCCCTCTCCCCCCCTTTGACCAATTATCATATAATAGTTCATATCTCGCTGTCATTTCTTCATTCTCCTTCTTTATGCTATCTGGCAGTGTGTTTTTGGTTACGGGAGTGGGCCTGCTAGTGGGGGTGTTGTATAACCAGGATATAGCAGAGGGGTTACGATCATTTAGACTGCGGGCATTGTAATTAGATACCTTTGGCGGGGAAAGTGTGCTGTTTTGCATTCTTCCCTGCAGACCTTCATTATGCGAGATAGCAACATTGGAGGGTGTCGTGTAATATCCCCATACCAGTTTAGTTCCATTTCATCCCAAAAAATCACCTTCTTCAGTATTTACAATTGCTGTTTCATTTCTCACATTAGTCCCGTTGATCCCTCCCCCCTTGTTCATCTCGATAGAGATGAACGCTATGAACCAATACGTAACCAGGCTGAACATCATTGTAAAAAATAATGTAATGCATATCGACAATCCACACTCATACGAATATCTACATCTCTCAGCTAAAAATTCTCTATATCTAATAAATCTATCAGTTGCAGGCTGCCCGTTAGTTGCCATGGTAATTCCTGTTTGAGATATAAAAGTGCATTAAGTACATGCATGTAAACATTTTGTTGGCACTACCAGTGCCAAGATATCATGGAAGGGGAATGGAAGGGGGTAGGGGGGTGGGGATGTACAGACAAGGGAGCAGACACTATACATTTTTATCACATTAGTATTTACACATAAGTCCATATATATATATTTTTTTTCAATCTTTTCATCTTTATAGATACCCTTAAATGTAATGGTTCTCGTCATCAACTTTCTCAATCAGGTGCATTTCCGTCACACACATGTTCACATTCGCTCATTATTTTCATTTGTATTGTTTTCTGTTGTCTGTGCCCCCTCATCCACCTCCTCCCGCACACTATTATATGCTCTTTGTACATCCGTCAAGTGTATCCAGTACTTAAGGTCCTTCACTTTTACTGACGTAGGAGAATAAAATACCACTTCGTATGGTCCGTGAAACCGTGGTGCATTCCACCGACGCCCAAAGCTCCGGACATAAATGAACTCTCCCGGCACCAGTTGTACCGGTGTTTCAGGTTCCGTAAGGGACTCCGTTGTGTTCCCTTCTTCCCTTGTGAATGGTGGGGAGAGCTGCTTTGATATTGCGCGCGCTGCCCTAGTTAGCTTTTTTAGGTAGTCTGTGAACTCATCTCCCAATATCGCAGCGCTTCTGTGCGCTTCTGAATGTTGGCGCGGTGGGGAATGTGCTGTGTGCATTCGCCTCCCGGTCACTATTTCGTGCGGAGACAAATGGTGGTCCTTGCTTGGCTGATTTCTCAGCTCAAACAGCGCAAGGGGCAAACAGTAAATCCAGTTCTTTTTTAATGAGAAGCATAATTTCGATAATCTTCCTTTTAAAATGCCGTTCATCTTTTCTACCACGCCATTACTTTGAGGATGATAAATCGAGCACAATTTATGTTTTATTCCCAATAGTGTCGTTACTTCTTTGAAGAGCTCGTTCACAAAGTGAGTGCCGTTTTCTGAGCGTACTACGTCACAAATCCCCCAGCGCGGGAATACTTCCCTTACTAGGAATTTTGCAGCGCTTTTAGCATCAGGTTGTGCACATGGGCCTGCTTGCACCCACCTCGAAAATGGGCATACAACCACAATCATGTAGCGTGCCCCATTGCACCTTTCTCCCATGTCTGCGTAGTCAATGTGTAGCTCTCTGAATGGCCCAATAGGTTTTGGAATTGTTCACCTGAGTGTACGTAATGTCATTCCAGAGTTGTATATCTGGCATGTTGTGCACTCCATTGTCAATCTAGATATGTACTCCTGAAGACAGGGCACAAACCACTCCTCTTGTATCTCTGCTGCAATGTGTTGTTTCGTGTTGTGTGATGGAAAGTGTAATTGTTGAAACGCTATTTCTAATAGTTTTACTGGCATTACCACTTTTCCTGAGTTATTTTGTCGCCAGAGTAAGTCTGTTGCTGATTGGCTGCACCCTCTTTTTACCCACATCATCTTTTCATCGCCAGTTGCTCCTTCCTGTAATGCTAGTATTTGTGATATGGGCATCGCATTGTATCCTTCTGGGAGCTCTTTGTTTGTCTTATGCTACAACATGTACTCACCTGTTTCATGTTTTTCAAAGTATGAAGCTTCCTTGGCAGCAGCGTCCGCTGCCGCGTTCCCCAAAGACACAACGTCTGTGTTGGACATATGTGCTTGGCACTTCACTATTGCTATCACTGTTGGGTCTTTTAGGGCCTCAATTAACTGCTTCAGCAATTCTGAATGCTGCACTGGAGTCCCATCTGCTCTTCGAAACCCCCTCCGCCCCCATCTTGCCAAACCTCCATGTACCGTTGTCGTCATGTAAGCTGAATCTGTGTATATTGTTACTGCACAACCTTTGCGGCATGTAGTGCTTCTATTAAGGCAATTAGTTCCGCTGCCTGTGCTGAGAAATGGGATGAAAGGCGATACTGCACTAGTGTCTCATACTCACCTTCTTCCAACCTCATCACCGCCAACCCCACATGTTTCTCTCCCGTGTCCATGTCAATTGATGCTGACCCATCCACAAAGTATACCTCCACCTCGCTCAGGGCATTCTCGCACACCACCGTGTCCTCCCCTGTTTCCCCTGTGCAAGTTGCACAGTTGTGTTCCTGCATGTCCTCCAGTGTGCATGCTTCTGTAATGAATGTTGCCGGATTCACTGTCCTGCATCGTACCACATTGATATTGGCGCTCGACAATATTATCTCATAGGCAGTTGCTCACTGTGTGGTCAGTGTACTTTTTGATCTCTCAAGTATTGCAAATAATGAATGTTCCACAAACAATGTGACAGGGCATCCCATTACTATTGTGGCACTTTTCTCAATGGCGAACGCGGTGGTGGCGAGAGATTGCTCGCACGCGAAGTGTCCTTGCATCACCGCATCCAAGGTGCCACTATAGTAAGCCAATGGTTTGTGTCCTAGAGAAGTCTTTTGTGTCAGTACAGCGGTCATGAGTGTTCCCTTGCAATGTGAAAATAGGAAAAACTTGCTTTCATAATCAGGGTTGGCGAGTACTGGAGCACTCGAAATCAATTCTTTTAGTGACTTGAACGAGTCACTAATCTCTTCTGACCATTCTATTTTCCTGTTCTCGTGTTGTGCCTCCTTGAGTGCCTGCAGTAATGGTCTCGTGTAGGCTGCATAATCTAATATCCATGCTCTGCAATAATTGCACATTCCCAGGAATTTCTGCATCTCCTTCACTGTCGTGGGTTCTCTTACTGATCTTATGGCTTCTACCCTGTCAGGGATTATTCTCTTTCCGTCTTTCGATATCAGCTGCCCTAAGTATAAGACCTCTTTCTGACAGTATTGCAGCTTTTCCTTGTCCACTTTGTACCCCTTGTTTGCCAGCAGTGACAGGAGTGTTACTGAGTCTTTTCTGCATGTTTCTTCATCCTGTGCGCAGACAAGCAGATCATCTACATACTGAATGATTGTGCTTTCAACTGATAAATTACCCAGGTCTTTGTGTAGTATGCGGTTGAATATACTTGGGCTCTCACAGTATCCCTGTGGTAATCTGCAATGTTCATATCTCTTTCCCCCTAAGGTGAATGCTGTCAGGTATCTGCTTTCTTCAGCCAAGGGGATGGAGAAGAATGCGTTTTTCAAATCGACCACTGTAAAATGTGATGCCGTTTTTGGGATACTGCACAATATTGAAGCAGGGTTCGGGACTAAAGGGAGCTCTTTCTGTATGACGTCATTTAAGGGGCGCAAATCCTGGATCATCCTCCAAGCCCCTCCCTTTGCTTTTTTAATTGGATAGATACAGGTGTTGCATGGTGAGTTTGAAGGCACTATTATTCCCTGAGCTAATAATGCACTTATTGTCTCTTTTATTCCTTCCTCGGCCTCGTGGGACAATTGATATTGCTTTACTCGGGGCAGGATTGCCCCTTGTTTGAGTTTTATGACCACTGGCGTCACTCCATGCAACAACCCCACATCATGGGGGCCTGTTATCCACAAATTTCCTGGCACCAGTCGCATGTCATTGTCAAAAAATGTTCCCACTACTGCCATCAATTGAATGGGAATTTGCCTAGCCTGAATCAAAATGTCACAGGGCATTGCTATTTCCATTATTATTTCACCCTCATTGTCTGAACCAGAGAAGAGATCCTCATCAGTCTCGTAGGGCAATATTGGCGTTGACGCACAGCACAGTGCGCCATTCACATCCATCTATGTCCATCCCAATTACTGCAATCCTTTTTGCTGATACCTGTACAGCATGCAAGTCTAATGATACCACTGACCCTGGTGCTATGTCTGGGTGCACTATTGGGCGAAAGATGAATTTGGCGGGTATTCTCCAATGCAGCTTTTTTAGCTCAGGAACTACTTGGGCCAGTGTTTTCAAACCTTCAATAAACATTCTTTCGTCCACTGGCAGGCCGCATGTTTCCGGAGCAGTTGTTTGAGCCTGTACTACTAGCATTACACGTAATGGGCAGATTCATGGTGTTGAACACACTATTCCTCTTTCAGTGAATGATATTGTCATGTTAAGCTTGCTAAGAAGATCCCTCCCTAGCAAGTTTACTGTCGATTGTTCGTAATACAGTAAGGGTGTTTTTACAGTTTTACCCCCCACTGTCACGTCCAAAGCTTCTGTATAAGGAACTTCAATTACAGCCCCAGAGAACCCCTGCGTCTCTAACTTCTGGTTAGATAACGGAAACCGGCCCTCCATAATACATGATTTCTCCGCTCCCGAATCCACCATGAATATGAGCTGCTTGTCTCCTATCTGCGCCCCTACCAATGGTTCCTCTGCTGCATCGTAGGTGGTAGATAGGACAGGACATGCAAGTGTTTTCTGTGGGCTGTCCTATGAGGGGTGTCCCATAGCCCCCCCTGGTTGAACACACTCCCTGAAACTACTGATACACCGCTATAGGGGGCTGGTGCTGGGGCTCCATTTGCTGTTGTCGCGAAATGGTTGCCTGGAGTGTAGTGCATAGTGTCATTGTTGTGCGGGTGATTCTGTGTTCTGTATTGGTGTCCTTGCCGTTGTTCAGGGTACCCCTGCCCTGGGTTCCTTTGTTGTTGTCCCATTGGGAGACCATATGGGCTCCCCGGATGAGGATGGCCATAGTGTTCTACCTCCGGGAACCCGTTGTTTGGTCTACTTCTGCACTCTCTTGAAAAGTGCCCCCACCTCCCGCCGTTCCAACAACTTCCTTGTGCACCCCTCGGACCCTGCCATCCATTTCCTCCCATTCCCCCATACCCTTGTCCACCCCCTCTTCGACCCCTGTACCCACCTCGTCCCCCTCAAGGGGCCCACTCTTGCCACTGCGGACCTCCGTTCTACTCCTGCTCGTTCCACTGCCTCTGTCCTGCTCCTGTCCAATTCGTTGCCATCCTCCCTTGTATTGCTACCAGCCCCTCCTCCTCGTCATTTCCCTCCCTGCTGTGTGGGAGCGCGGCTACTGCCGCGGCGACCTTCACCAGCTTTGTCTGTACTAGTTTCGCTTTGTCTGCCAATCTTCTCTGCGCCACCTCCTTTACCCTTTCTTTTATTCGTTTACAGTGGTGAAATATTATGCTCTGAATTTCGGGCCAACCTTTTGCTTCAATACCTGCTATCTTGTCAAGTGCTTTTTGCACCTCTTTTGGTAGCCCCCTCTTTATTATAAAATAAAATAATGATGTTGACTGATACCAGGGCGTGCCCGTTTCGGGTCTCCACATCTCTTGAACTCGAAAAATGTAATCCATAGCATCTTCCCCGTCATTCATTGTACATTGCATTACTGACTGTAAATCTGGGGTATCTGGGAACGTTTCCCGCAAGGCATCCCACACCCTGGCACATACTGTATTGAAAGAGGCACCATCATGACGATCGCAGTCTAACGTTACTCCCGGGAAGCCAGCTTTTACCCATACCCTGTCAGCTTGATCCCCAACTGCTGATACTAGCAAACTCTTCACGTCACCTATTGCTAGAGGTACCCCGGCTGTGTGTTTCTCAAAGGCATATATCCACTTGCTTGCCCCTCCTGATAGCGGGGGCAATAATTTTAGCAAATTGGCCTTGTCCATCTGAGCCCAGGGTATGTAATTCGGCCTCCCTCCTCCTCTATGTATCAATGGGAGTTGTAGCTTCCCCTTTGTCGTTGTATCTGTACTCATCCTTACTCCCGATTTTCCTAATGGCGCAATTTTTCCCAATCTGTTCCTTAGTCGCCCTGTCCACTCCTCGTCCATTGTTCTCATTGAGCATGCGCCATCCAACTCCTCGCTTCCCCCTCCCATTGCCACACTTAGCCTTTCACCTTCTTCTAAGTCATCCCCTATATCGCACAATAGCTCCTCTCTGCCTCCTGTGGTCCTTACCTCATCACCAGTACACCCCTCTCTTCCCTCTAGTTCAATTATCCGTTTTGGTTTTCTTCTATCCTAAACAGTATTTCTCCTTTTTTCCATCCCTCTCCAAACGTCCTATTCTCACTCTGCGCTCCTGATGCAGGCTCTGATCTAGCGGTGCTGATTGCAGTCCGCTCACATATACTTTTAATTCTCGAGAGCTCATTTTTGGCTATAGAGAGTCTGGATTCTAGATCCCCTGTCAATTTCTCTATATCCACCCTTGGCGTACTTACCTGATCTCGTTCTCTATGACTCTCATATGGTGGTGGTGCAGTTGGCCCTTGAGTGGTAGTGGTTGTCATTGGGGGTGCATAAGTTGGGTCGCTATATCCTTCTGCGGGCACTGGCTTATTTAGTATTGGGTACAACCTAGTTACCTCAATCGGGGGCTTCTCTTCTGAAAGTATCTTGTCATCTTTTGGTATCAGCAATGGGTTGTCAGTAGTAGATGGTAGGTCAGTATCTGATTCCCTTTTCTTAGTATTTCTTCAAACAGTCTCCATAGGTCTAATATTTCTCTCCTATTGTGTAGTTGCTTCCCCTTATATTTCAAACAAATGCATGTGGCTACCATATCTAAGACGCTTTTGTCAAATGACCCCCCTTCTGGCCATATCTGAGGTAACCCTTCTCCCTTCAACTCTGTGATCCACTGGTCATGATATTTCTTAATCCGTTCTGCGTACCCAGGTAGGCTCTTACAAATATGTGATAAGGGTATTTCTGCCCCCATACTTCGTACTTATTGGATGCTAGTGTACCTCTCTATGTATGTCTGTCTCTTACTTTGAGCGTGTCACCATGTGAACTCTCGTACTTATGTCTTATTGAGCATTGGCGCATTTTCCCGTCACCTGTACAGTATGAGAATGGCTGCACACAACCTCTATTCTATACTCTTTAGGGGGCACGTACAAGAGCAAACCATCAATAACTGTGACTATTGAACCCAGCAGATCAAAGAAATGAACACTCACTGTACCACATTACACTCTTCTTTCTGATGTTTCTCCTGGTCACACTTACCGTAACCATACCATAATTACGTATTTCTGACCACCTTTACACACTTATTATATCAAATATGTTCTGACATATACGATGCATACACACATAAGCAGCACTCTATTCACAGCCCAGTTTGTTCTCCCTTTCCTCCCTTTTCAACTGTCCCTGTCCGTCTTAATCCGATATATATATTTGTCTTTCTAGTTTTGATGTAAAATTATTTTTCTACTTATATTATATCTTTGTTTGTACTACCCCGCTTTTATTTACCCATAAACCCAGAGAGAAAAATAGAAATAGTAGCAGTCACTAATGTATTTTCCGTGTCTTCCTTTACCAGACACCTTTATCTCATATTCCACTTCTTCATATATTCCCAGTACTAGTCAAGATAGCACTATGCGGCGCCGCCTTCCACCCCCTTGCGGAGCTAGGTTCCCGTCTCTTTATCTCTGTTCACCTCTTAATCCTAATGGCCATATGCAAAGAAAAAGCAAAGAAAGTTTAGGGTGGTCCTTAGTAGACGAAAAGTGCCCCCCTTTCAACCAGCCTCGTTCCCCGTCCTATATTTCCTCCCCTGCTCCCTTTAAGGTCTCTCGCATTCAATACTCACGTGCCCGTCTTGAACCGAGAGTCTCTGAAACTGGGTCCATCCAGGCAGTGTTGCCGTTTGCTCAACGGTCAGCCCCGGCTCCGGCAAGCGGTACTCAAAGGGGATTTTTCAACCGGGATCCCGTACCCTCTTTCCGGTGAGCGCGCACTTCTGAGCATACCGGTCGCAGTTGGCGGGCAGCCTCCCGGAGCCGGCGCACTATGCGTATCCCTTTTTGACCAGAGATTTTCGTGCCAAAGGGGACGGTAGGGGTATATATATATTAGGAGAGAAGTTAAAATCACGCTTTCGGGGTCACCACTGAAGGCAAGCGTCCCCAGATAGCACGATCTTTCCCGCAATGAGAGACAATAATGGACTCTCCCAGGATGGGAAATAAGGCCAGGACCAAGTGCGGGTGAGCTTAAATGGGAGTTTATCAATCGAAATAGGGCATGCAAAGAACTCTGCAAACTCCGAGAGTGCTCTGTCTGACAATAGCAAAGACAGGCGTATATATTTACAAAAAATGTCATAAGAACCTACATGCTATAGGGGGCACAAGTTCGTGGGGATTGGGTGGCGACGACTAGCTATAGGTGCTGCTGCAATGTGGTTTGCCGCGGCTGGAGGACGTCACTGGTTACCCTCGTGGGTTTGGCTGGGCCTGGCAGGTCAGCTGGGCTCATCCGGGCGGTGTTGTTGTGCCAACGGTGACCAGTGTCAGAGATGAATGTCTTTCCTGACTTTCTGCCCTAGGGCCACGCACACCGCAGTCATTCAACATTGCAATATTATCTTTCCTGGTAAATCTTCCAATAGGTTATTCTACAGGTTAATGCAACAAAGGAGGAATGCACCTGTAGTGGGGTCTGTCGGCGATTCGTCAATACATGGTTACCACCATCCTGTTCACCGGGTATCAGAGGTCGTGGGGTTGGGTCTCGGGGCATGGGACAGGCGGTCTATGTTATCATGTCTTGTTAGAAGTCATTATGGATGTGCTCTTGTGATGTTGCCATAATATTGGGTGTCCTAATTTTACAGGGGCCATTAACCTAGGGTGGGCCAGCGGGTTGTGGAGTCTAAGAAAGGGCGCCTTTGGATATGTGTTTTAAGGCCAGGGTTTACTGCTGGGTTGTAAATAATTCAGGTGGCAGGCTGTGGCCTTGGGTGCTGCGGGGGAATGCGAATGCTTGAAGCGGCTCCAGCCGAATTGGGGGAGGTGGAGCAGTGCGGCACAGGCCTCTGCTTTTTCGTCTGGTAGGCTTCACTGGGAGGAAGGGGAATGGCCTTGCATGTGCTCACAAAGGTATTTTCCTCGTGTGTTGCAGACTTTAGGAGGAAGAGACATAAACATTCATATAATATACAATACTCATTAAGACTTTCCAAAGCTCACGTTTTTGACATTGCTAGTGCCATCCATATGGCCAGGTTGAGCACATTACTTGTACACTACGTTTTTAGCAATTATAACATTTTGTTATAGCTTATACATACACGGTAAGTGAGGTAGTAGTAAGGTTGATGGAGCACGCAGGAACAACCCGCCACTGCGACTGGCGGCAGTGGCACATAGTGGGCTCGGACACACATATGGTGCATTTTCGTGCACCCCTTACATGAGCCCTCAGTATGGTTGCATTTTGTCTTCCTTTGCACTCTAGCAGCATTAGTTTAGTTTTGGCGCGGGGCTGTGGGGTGCAGTCTTTTCGATAACACACATAACATGAAAAACCACCGGGATGCTTTTACCATTTGCGCATAGCTACAGGGATGTGGGTGCTTTATCCCTAATGTTATATAAACACCCATCCTGCCATTTTCATATATTTTACAGGTTTTTTAGTCAGAGAGGTTGTGGAGAGAACGCTTTCATCTAAGGTGGTTTGCTCATTAGTATTTGGGGACTTTGCTTTTGTCAGGGGACCATTGTACAGTTCTTTTCCACCAAGGCCCTGCTGGCCGGGTCATGCTGGAAACAGTGATACACTGCGGAAGGTGAAATGTTACAGTGTTGGTATCTAACACTAGCTCATGTCCGTCTGCTCGTGGGAACGGGCTCTTAGCGGATCTGCCAGGGAGCTGTGGCCACAGGGATAAGTGATACTCTCCACGGGTGGGGGCCGTGCGGCGGTGCGCAGGGCTCAAGCCATTTTTATTATACAAAATGGTTTCCCGGGCATAGCTAAATTGAACAGGTTTGGTCAATGTCTTCAGCCAGTGCCCCACCCACCACCTGGACCCTGGTGGCAGGAAGGACACCCGGTGAGCCATGAACCTCACCGGGGGAGAAGAGGCATGGGAGGGGGGTCTCCTGGACCAGTCCTCCCATACACCTGCTCTTTTCCACACATCGTCTGCTCTCTCACCAAGTATAGCGATTAGTAGGCCCTTAATGTCTCCTATAGCTAATGTGACACCCCCTGTAATTTTCTCTAACTCGTGTATCCATTTCCTGGGTCCCGATGTCAACATTGGAAGCTTGTTTTTCAGGTTTTCACTGTGCATGTGTGGCCATGGAATATATTGTGGTCTTAGCCATCCCTTTTCTAGTAGCGGGAATTGGAATGCACAGTCCTACTTCTCCTTCCCCATAGCTCTCCTGTCTATTGTTGGAGTAACATTTCTGCATCGCCGTCTACCTGGCAATGTTCTCAATCTGTCTACATAAGCAGGTGCTGACACCCCCCTCTGACTGTGGGGTGTTCCTTCATGTCAGCCAGGCTGTGCAGCAGACTCTGATGCCCTAGATGCAGACTCACTGGCGTCTGACCATCGTTCCCCTTTGTCCCTTGGGAACCGCTTCTTGCACCGTCTCCCTTCTTCATTTATCTCGTCCTCCGTTTCCCCTCCGGAGTCAGACATTGATTGTTCCGAATTCACACAAATCCTTGCATCATCATTGTTCTTACTAATTTCTAGCCTGTCCAGGGATAGTCTCCCACTCCCACTACTTCGGGTGACCTCCTCTGTATCATATAACTGAGTGCTCTCCAAGCGCTCATCTTCCCTTTCCCCGTGGGATGTAGGCTCCAACCCCATTTCATCATATATTTTATCGATCGTTTCCCCGATGCTTCTGGTGTCAATGTCATCTTCAATATTTGCCCCACTCGTGCCCGGTACTGAGTCATACGCGGGAAAGAATTCTTCAATATTTTCCCATTCTACAACAGGATTGGGTTTTTTAACTTCCCGCTCCAAATATTCAAGTTTGCGTGCCCTCTTATTGCGCTTGCGTTCAATATCATCGTCAACTAGTCCTATCTTCTTCCCTTTTTCTTTCAGTCCTACATTCATTTACCCTTTTAACGTCCTCATCCTTTTGCCTCTTTCTCCTTTCTTCACATACTCTTTGCTCTTCTTCCAAACTTTGCTGATTCTGTCTGTAATGGTCATAGGCTGCCTTCTGTTTGAGAACAAGCTGTTTTTCTTGCTCTTCGCGATATAGCTGTTCTCGTCTCAGCCTATCTTTCCTTTTAATCTTTTCGTCCCTTATTTCCTTCTCTTTTTCTCTCTCCCTTCTTTGCGTCTTATCAGACTTCTCTATCGGCCTCACATCATCACTTCCCTTACCATCGAGTTTCAACAATATCTGTCCTCCCATCCATTCTCCAGTCTTTTGCGAATGCTATCTCATCAGTTCTGTCTTCACTTCCTTTCCACTTTTTTCCTTCTCTCTCTTTATCGAGAGGTGCACCAATCTGTACCTGGTCCTTTCTTACATCATCGCGTCTCTCCTTGTCCCTCTGGACTGCGGAGGTAAGATTCATTTCCTGATCCTTCCCCTTGATTTCGTCACTACTGTACATAGGTGACTCATATGCGGGGTTGCTATACCCCGTGGCTGCCTTAACCTCTCTTAATGGGTAGAGTCCCTCTGGCTTACTTCCCTCAATCCCTGGCTCAGGCAGGGCTGGTGGCACAGTGGGCATCTCACCACCCTCCGTGCATACGTTTAATATCCAGTCTGTGGGAGGCTCTTCCTCCTTTGGCTGTTCGAACATTTCCAAAGTTCTAGAACAGCAAGGCGTTTTTCTAGTTTCTTGCCGGTATATGTGGCATGCAAATAAGTTGTCATATGTTGTAAGACGTCTTTCGATAAGGAACCGTTCTGTGGCCATGGCATAAAAATCTTGTGGCCGGTACCCTTAACCCACTCAGCACTATATTTCTTAAGTTTGGGTGCATGTTTAGGCAATTTCTTACATAAGTGGGCGAGTGGTGTAATATCCTCCATGCTTGAATTCTGTTTTCAACAATGTTTTCATGTACTTTCAATACTCCCAACAATATGCGCCAGCACCAAATACTGCAAGCTCCAATCCAATCTTTTCCCTCCAAAATTTAATGTCATCAATTTATTCAAGAACATCAATCCATTGGCGATTCCCTCTAAGTTACAGAATCACGTAAAACCCAAACTTCATTTCAAACAATCAACGATACAGTTATTTACATTTCACATATAACAGAACACGCACGACAGACACTTGACAGACTAGACGGACACCAGCTGGACACACATATCCCTCCCTTCTAATCAATACCACGACATGGAGTTTAAACAGACCCCCTTTGTGACGTCTTTAATCGTCACAGTAGCCTAATCGTCCCCTATTATATGGGCTCTTAGTTCACGTTTCTTCTGACCGTTATATTAAAGCGCAGGAACAAGGCGCATCCTCTCACTTTTTTATCTCAGGTGTCCTTCCTGGTATCCTCAGTTTTCTCTCGGGTGTCCTCCCGGTAACCTCTGTTTTCTCTCGGGTGCCTCTCCCTGTAACCACTGTTTTTTTCTCAGGTATCTATCCCGGTAACCACTGTTTTTCTCTCGGGTATCTATCCCGGTAACCAATGTTTTTCTCTATTATACTCGAGTCATTATCCCCTTATATATATATACAGTCTTCTCTACTTCTGATTATTTTATTTTCCGCAACCTTCTGTTACCTTTTCCCTTACTTGTTCTAATGCCTACAAAACTTTTGCCAAAATATTGACTTTTTTGGTTCACTCACCGCTCGCATGGTTCCTCTCTGGATCTTTGGGATCACCGTCCCTCCTTTACCGTCTCTTTCGGTTGTTTCATCCGAGCAGCTGCCCGTAGGAATGAAAAGAGTTATACTTTGAAAGGCAGGTTCCTTCAGACCTACTGCAGTTTTTCTTTTATGTATTTATACTATCATTGTCCACGGGAAGCTTCTCAGTCTACTCAGTGGAATAGCGAAGGACTTGTGATATTGCCGAAGGCCTAGAGTTACTTCGTGTCGATGGTCCATAGGTGTCTTAGTATTAATTAATCAATAGTTGATGATCAAAACCATCCTCATTGCTACCAAGTGTACTGGAGGGCGGAGCAACCTCTGAACGGGCCCATTGAGATTCAGAGCTCGCCCTCCGGCACCTTAAAACGAGATAGATGCACCTTGAGGAGGATGGGGTGCAGGATTCTCTTACTCCGACACAATTCAATAAGGCCAACTCAATGGTTTGGCAAAGGGAAGTCCGTTTAATGACAAGTACAAAAAACTGGAAAACAAATGGAAATCTGCAGTGTTGCGATTGCCTGTCTTGCTTCAACTTCCAAATTCTTCATTCAGACAGCAATAGTTATACCCAAAAATCATCATCATTGACGTTCAACACTCATAAGTTTATCATACAATTCTATTGGTTGGAAAAGGTAATTTAAGTATAGGTGCTACATCTGTATATAGTAACAAAGTGTAAGGATTGGATAATTCTTATCTGGTGGGCGTCTACGCCCATCCCTCTACATCACTCGTGATAGACATCACTACAATTACAGCGTTTTATTGGTTATACTAGCTATAGGACCCAAGATTATTAGGTCCATTGTGATTGGGCGGGTTACACCCCTAGGCATAAATGTCTACTTTAATTAGCAGCATGCAGAATAGACACCCAGGTGCCCTGTGCCCCAAGATTCACCCTGCCTCCCTTCCATCAATCAGTACTTTAGGGCTATATGTCAATTAGTTGGCTGAGGATGGCCTCGAAACTGTAGCTTCTTATCAGAAAAAGTGATGGCATCCTCTGGTTCTGGGTGACATCAGACGTTGGTACCTCTTCGCCCTTGGCTGGTCACATGTCTGTCCACTGTGAATCTGCTTCATTCTCCTTCTTTTCGTGTATTTGTTTCTTCCGTAGCCTTGCCACCTGCCTGGGGCCTCCTTATCTTGACCTTCACTGGCTGGCTGCTATGCTCTGAAGTTTCGATTCTCTGAGGCTGCTGATCTCCTCCCTTCCTTAGGTTGACCTAGAATTTGCAGGCATGGAGCTGCTTCTTACTGAGTTTCAATTCTGCTCCTTCCTTTGGCTTTGGATGGAATGTGAATCTGGGCCTTGTTAGCCCTTTACTGCCTGGGCTTAATTCTGCTTTTACAAAATGGAACCGCACTTGTATACTGTGCTTCACTGAGGTAGATATATAATTGGTGCATGCCGCTCTATTCTTCTACTAAGCATTGCAAGCAGTACCGTTCTCTTAGCTTCTTGCGTTCCATGCCTATTGACAGGCATTTTAGTCAGTTACGTGTGTTCATCTCACTTATTGGTTATGTTTCTTTCTAATAACATCTTTTCTCTTACACGTCCATTACAACATTATTCCTAGCATTTCGCCCTTGTATGTCAACTTTCGTTCGTAGTTTATGTTAATCTGTACGACTGTTCAGGTTCTTATGTTGTCACCATTTACCCTCCATTCGGGCTCTTTGGGTCTCTTCAGGGACGGCCTATAAGTAGTCTTCATTTCGTGTCAGCTGCTGTTACAGTTGTCTCAGTGGGTACCGAGCTGCCCATGGCTGTCTGGTAATAGGCACTTTGACGGGTATTGCATTTCTGATGGGCATTGGGCAGGGGCCTAGAATTGCTCTCTGTTGGTTCATTTGTTCCTCTACGTCACATATCTCAGCGAGTATGTCCCTGGTACCATGAAATGGGGGGCTGGGGTGCAGATCATGTCTGGGACCTCCTCTACACTATGTTGACTTGACCTGGCTGACATACAGAGCAGTTTCCGGACAGAAAAGGACACAGATGTTAAATGGCACCTGGGTTTCACTGTTAACAAGGGTCCGGCCTAGCAATTACTAGTTTACAGGCAATTGAAATTGTGATGTGGGTTTAGTACTTGCATGCTAGGGGAGTGATTGGAAGGGTAGAAAGAGAACAGGAGACCAGTCATTCTCACACAGTCCATAAGTGGGTGCTTTCAGACTTAAAGGAGAGAGTTAACTGCTTGTAACATTGAAGCTGCACTAGAATAGTCTCATTAAAATGTTAAAGAAGTTAGATCCTCCCACACAAATAAGTTTGCTCCTCCCCCACCACATGTGAAGTTAGCACCTCTCCCAACATTTGAAGGGTTAGATCCATGAAATGTAGGTTTTGTTGCACCCCTGAACACAAGCACACACACCATTCACCATATATACACACGCACACCCAACCATCCATACATTTAAGTGTGCACTCTTTCACCATACAGCCACACCCAGGCAGCCACCCATACATTTAAGTGTGCACCTTTTCACCATACAGGCACACACACCCAGGCACCCACCCATACATTTAAGTGTGCACCCTTTCACCATACAGGTACACCCAGGCAGCCACCCATACATTTAAGTGTGCATCCTTTCACTGTACATGCACACCCAGCCACCCATACATTTGTGTGCACCCTTTCACCATACCCTCACACAGGCAACCACCTATACATTTAAGTGTGCACCCTTTCACCATACACTAACACAGGCCATCACCTGTATATTTAAGTGTGCACCTTTTCACCATACAGGCACACCCGGCAACCACCCATAAGTTTAGGTGTGCATCCTTTCACCGTACATGCACACGTCATGGGCTTGAGGGGAGCCATAATAATTCAAAAATAAATTGTTTCTTTTTGAAGCCACTGGGGGTCGTTACGAGTTTGGAGGTAGCCATGGTGCTATTAGCACCATGGCTGCCTCCAAAGTCGTGTCCGGGTTCTTTGAATGGGGACTTACCGGGTCATTACAACCTTGGAGGACCCGGTAAGTCCCCATTCAAAATACCCTTCCCCATTCCCATTTGAACACCCATAGGGCTCAATGGGAATGTGGAGGGAGCTAATAATGGGCCCGTAAATAGCAGGCCCGTTATTACTCCTTGGTCACTTAGCGGCTCCCGCTAAGGGACCTCGGAATGTGGCGGTAAGGGGATAACGGCACTGGCATCCTTACCGGCACCATTAACCCCTTACCGCTGCACTTGTAATGAGGCCCACTCTGACTTCATAAAGAAATTATTTCCGTTAAGGACCGAACCATAACAGAAATAATTTCTTTATGAAGGCAGAGCGACTTCAAAAATAAACTATTTATTTTTGAAGTCATCGGGCTTCCCCACCCCGTGCCAGTGTAAGCTGCTTTGTGCAATGATACAAAAGTAACCACAAGTAGCAACATAGTAACACGACTAAGGGAAACACTGGGTCTCATTCCGAGGTGAGCGCAAAGGGATACCGGGCACTGTTAAGGACATTGGTGCCGGTAATCCATTTGCGCCCTATTCCGAGGTCCCTTAGCGGGTCCCGCAATGGGTGCCTGGTTTTACCAGGCGCCCATAGCGGGAGCCGCTAAGGGACCAGAGAGCTAATAATGGTACCGCAAATTGCCCTATGGGGGCTCAAATGGGAATGGGGAATGGAGTTTTCAATGGGGACTTTCCGGTCCCTCCAGGGTCGAATGGACCGCTAAGTCCCCATTGAATCAGGTCGGACCCAAACGCGGTATGGGAGGTAGTCATGGCGCAAATGGTGCCATGACTACCTACATACTTGGAATGAGGCCCACTGTTTCCCAGTACTGATAGCCTTAAGGACATATCAGTTTCCCCATAACATGAGAGCAAAGGCCATTGCAGTGAATCTTAAGGCTTCACTGTACTGCAAAAAGTACAGTTCAGGATCCAAAATAAAAGCAACAAAGTTTGGAGTTTGCATAAAGATGGAAGGAAAGGTGCAGTAAAGATACCAACAGGATGAGGCATCTGCAAAAATGCATGACACACATACGCTGTAGAGCAATATCCCACTTTGGTACTCACCAGCTGCATCCAGACCACTTTTCCAGGCCCAGTACTCGGAGTGGAGGTCCAGATAGAACTTCTCAAGTACACGAAGATGTGTCCAGTGGTAGCAGTGGCAGCCAGCATGGTACACCTCCATGGTGGGTTCCGTTTCGAGGGCTGCCAAAACCTTGGTATGGCTACGGGTCTTGAAATCGCACTGATGTTTCCGGACCGGGCCCCTGGTAGGGACTGTCCCCCTGCACGTTGATGGCAGTTGTGATGTCATCCCAGATCCTCAGCCTTGCGTCAGAGCCCAGCTGCGAAGCAGTGTTGAAGTGGGCATCGTAAGCATCCAGGAGCTGATCCACCAGGATACCAACTTCAATGTTGGTGAAGTTGACTGCCCTCTGCCTCGATGTGGGGGTACTGCCCTCCCAAGATGATGCAGATGGGACAGATATGGCACACCCAAGGCAGGTATGGGCTTCCTGGGTCCTGGGTAGTTGTTGTGGAGCTTCAGTGGTGTTGGCAGAAGTGGAAGTCCTGGGTAGTACAGTGAAGGTGATTGCAGGGCCAACACAGGATTTCAGTTTAAAGTGCGGCAGCTGGCACAAGAAGACAGTGCAGGTTGCAAGCAGGCACTCACTCACGAGCAGGCAGCAGCACTATATGAGTGGAAGTGGACAATTCTGGCATGTTGAGGCAAAATGAGCTGCAGTGTTAGCAGGAGGACCAGTTCTGTGTGTCTCATATCCACAGCAGCCGATATCAGAGAAAAGGCCATTAACGCATAAATTACGCCCTTCGTGCATTGATTTTGTGCACCTACGAGGTGCATGCCTACGTGGCTCACAGTGATGATGCTGTGATATAAGTCGCGTTGAGTGCATCACCAGTTGTGAGCGTGAAGGATACAAACTGTGGAAGTTTCGCAGTCATATCAATTTTTTTGCTATGGAAAAATTCCCTTCTGGTACCCCTACCCATTTGGGGGGGGCTTTGCACTCTGCACTTACGCACATGTTGTTTTGTTTTATGCAAGGTCTACGGTGTATCGTGTACACAATCATTGCATATCTGGCATCCTCTGTGTATCGCGTACCCCTCTTTTAACTTGAGGGAAGCTTTCCAGGTAACGCACATGCAGTTTTGTGTTTGGAGGTGCCACTGTGTATCGCATACTGTTTATTTGCGGAGGAATCTCTCCGGTTATCGCGTCACAATTTCTTCCTTTTCCGGGTGCCAGTGCATAATGCCTACCGTTTTTCTACTTTTGGGGTCCTTTTGAGCCTTGCAGAACCACTCATCACTTAGACATCCCCCTCACTCATATTGCACAGGACAATATCTTGCTGTGCCTTCCATATTTCACTAACACATGTGACATTAGTGGAAAGGCCACAAGTGATAAGGGGGCAGACAGGGTGGGTGTGGGGGTGATGGTGGTGAAACACCTGCCCCAGACTCAGGTGGTCGGGGACGTAGTGGTGAAGCATCTGCCGCAGCCCCAGGAGGACATGGCAGGCCCCACTCCAAAGGAGGCCCAGCATCTGGACGCCAAAGTGTTTCCAGCCACACCGGGGTAGCTCCAACCCCCCCTGCCATTCATGGCAGGAAGGGATGCCCTGCACAGCAGGAAGAAACTCAAACCCAAGACACAGCTCAGGATACTGTCCCACACAGGAAGAAGAACTTCTCTGATGAGGAGCTCCAGATCTTCATTGACTACGTGACTGATCACCATCGTGAAATGTGCCTGTATGCGGGGAGCACACATACAGTCACACAACGTATGGTGCATTGCAACGTGTCACAGAACAGATAAAGGCTTTAGGGTTGGAGATGTGCACAGCAGAACAGGTCATTAAGCGCTGGAATGATCTCACCCATCGCACCAAGCACAAGCTGTGTGTCAACCTGGCCTGTGCAATGGCATCTGGAGGGTGTCAAGCAGAGGAGGGGCAGCTGACACTGCATGAAGAGGCTGTGAGCCAATTCATGTTCATTGAGCAGGTACAAGGAGTCGGTGGCCTGGAGGATTATGAGGACTCATTAGGTGAGTGTCCATCACTGTGCCTCCTGTGTTTTACGAGTCATGCATAAATTGCCCACATCAATTGTGTATTGGCACATCTGGCTGCATTTGTATGACAGCCCTGGATAAAGCATGTCCTGTAACGTACAGACTCATGTCAATTGGCCATCATACTGGCTGTAACCCGTGTGGCAGCCATTTCTGGCACATGTCTGTATGACAGGACACATCCCCCACACGGTACTGTAACAGATTTTATGACATGGCACACTCCAGCCAGGGACTTCTTCCACTGACACTGAAGGAGGCGCACAATAAAAAACGCCTTTTTTATTTGTATTCGAACCCTGGGTTCTTTCTTGAGAAGGCACACAACCCGTCTCACACCCACCTAAACAAATACCCCATGTCGCAATGGACCATGAACCAGGCCGGTGCGTAACAATGACATATTTAGTTATTTTTAGAATTCAAATGAAAAAATAGAGCAAAACAAAATTTAGGGCAGCAGCCATCACGGTCTGGCAATGCAAATGCAAAGTCTTATAATACAGTTAATTCAACTTTTAACATAAGATACCTACACCTTTAATAGAAATGGAAACAAAATCACTTTTCTTCACAATCACAGATGGCACATAGGTTATGCACTCCCCCTGCAATACTTACCCCAAACAATTGCTGACTAAATTCTGTGTGGATGGAAAGTCGTGGCAAAGGAGTCAGAAAGAAAAGGGAAAAATCGGATTGAAAATTCAGCCCACCACCCCAGAATGGGAGGCCAAAACAAAAAATTAAAACCCTCAAAATGAGCAAAAAGGCACACTCGGATTTCATTGCTTACTTATAGATCAGTTTATAATTGCGGTAGGATAGCTAGGACAAACATTTGTGTGACTGCACTAAAGAGACAAAGAAGCTTATAGGATACTGAGCAGCGCACTAAAGCTATGTGAACACAGGTGAGAAAACCAATTTTGAAAGGAAAACAATGCACAGGAAAACACACGGGGCAGGATTTTCAATTTCTTATTTCACACAGGCTTTAAACTGGCACACAGCGATGAAAATGGGCTTAGCATTCACAATTTGAAATTGGTTTTCAGAATGAGGAACAAAGGCACAGAACAGAGAGGATACTGAGGGGAAGGGATGACTTTTTATAGGATGAAAGTGTAGGTTTGTCTATGGGAAATGCAAATCAGATGATTTTAAAGAAAAGCAAAATACACGGTCAAATTTGGTTTTGTTAGCACAATGAATAAATCTACTCAGGCTATATTTTAATGACTATATTCTTAAGGAAAGACACTGCGTGCAAGAGGGTTAATTTAGAATTTTAACCAGCTTGCCCTACATAGCTCCTTATAGGGGAATTAATTAATTTATCTCAAAATGGTACTAAGGACTTACACAGATAACTGAAAGAAATAGAAAATGAATATGCTAACAGATATAGACTAACACAGATTCTTCTAAGGAAAGGGTAAACAGGGGATACTGGTACTTTGGGAAATGAGTGGGATTTTAATGGGATTGTTATAGGATTTGAATAGGATGCAAGGCAAAAGAGCGGGATATGCAGTTTTTGGGAACTGGGTGATGTGATACTTACAAACTTTCAAGGGACACTTGAGTTTGGTAATTATTCGGCAGCTAGCAAGGTCTCTGCTCAGTGGGGCCAAGGATCTGGTTATTGGGCAGAGGGGTCAAGAGATCTGGTCACTGGGACAGCTGGGCTCTCCTGGATGGGAACAGATGGGCAAGGTCTAATCACTGTGGACAGTGAGATGGGTAAACTGGGCAAAAAGGTCTGGTACTGGATTCTCCTAAAGGGGATAAGCAGCATCTCTGCTTTTCTCCCTGCATTATTGGGTATGCCTGGATCTAGATGGGTGGTTCTGCCAGGATCTGGATGGCCCTGCCTGGATGGGATCAGCTGCCTAGAGATCTGGTTTTGGAGTCTTGGAATCTTGAAGGTTGAATGTTGAATATTGAATGTCCCTTGTGTCTCCCTGCCTCTACCTTAAATAGATAGAGTGACATCATAGAATTTTCCAATCTGGAGGAAGTACCTAGGAATTAGTCCTACCCTAGGATAGGCCAGCATATCCGTCCTCCCACCACCTTGGTTGATTGGGAAGTGGCATCACCTTATGTGTGTGCATTTTATGACTTCCTTTGTCTCACAAGCCTAATTTTATTTACAAAAATGAGTTATGGTACAAAAGTTAATTTTTACTATAGTCACCATCATAAAAGCAGATATGCAGATCCCATATTTCACAAGGAATTGGCGAGTTTGAAAGCCAATTCTGTGTGATGTTGCATCGCCCTTCGACGCAATTTCACTGTTTGCAGGAGAAACATAGCATCTAAAATTCTACAAATGGCTACACATATGCATACTAGTATTTGGCATATTTTTCCCAAGTGTTGTGTCTGTGCCATTTATGCTTCACCCAGAAATGTATTTTTCCTGCTGTTCTCATTCACCACTTGCCAGAAAGATGCACATGGTCTCATTGTGCTTGTCTAAAAATCGCACAAAATACTAAAATAACCTTGAATTCTTTATTAGGGGTGGTGGGCAAAATGTCCTAATGTACACCAGTTTTTTAAAATCAATGGGCCAGATCAGTCCCTTGTGTGGGCGGCCCTTTCACTCCCCCAGCTAAACTTCTTCCTCCAGTGTCATATGTACACATATAACAAACATAAACCAACTAACCCTTTCTCAATCCACCTACTTCTGACCTTTAGGTGCAGTATTTTGTCTCTTTCATGTGAATCACAGGAAGAGACAGACACAGCCAGGTAAAAACAATATTAAATCATAAAAATGTTATTCAATCAACTGTCTAAAAAAAATTTTGTTTTTTAAACTGAAGAGCAGGAAAATCCCACATTAATATTCAAAAATTCAATTTTTCATTTATAACAAACACATATTCAATGTGAGGTTAGTATGTGACAGACCACTGTTTTTAATCAACAGGTGTTATTGTGTTTATATATTATTGCAGTATAAACTTTATAGATACTTCAGCCTGAACAAAGGGTTTCCATGACTCCACTTTAAAGCCATCCAGTGGTTGCTGCGTATGAATGTAGAAGAAAACACACCTCTGAGGCAAACCACTGGGCTTCCCCCTTCGTTTGTCCTTGGGAGCAGTTCCGCCTGGTGGTCTGGTAGAGCCTGTAATTATCACACTGTCAGTCCCATAAGAACAAAGCACATGCCCTTGCAGCATCAGTTCACCGGTAGGTGCAAAATTAGCCTTTATACCAAACTGGTTTCACAGGAATTGCTGGGCCTCAGCCAGGCTGGGTGGTCTTTTTGGGGGAATACAGCATAATATACATAGCTTTGCAGCCCCTCTACCGCCATATACAATTGTGTTTCTGTGCGAGCCACGGTATTATTTCATATTTAGTTTTCAAAATGTAATTTTCCTGCTTTGCAAAAGCAGATTTACATGTGTTCTTGTTCTCCCATGTTAATATCACAAAATGCAGTTTCTGCTGCATACAGTTTCCTTTGCATTAACTTTCTGAAAGGCTTTTTGAAGATCCGGTCAGTTTCTGGACACAGAAATATGCTTGAAAAGGGTTTCTTGGTAATTGACATGAGGCAAGAGAGAGAGACGTGTTATAACTTTCCTTTGCAGTAATTTACATCTGCTGGTTCATTTCCAAACTAAATCCTAGCTGTGCCGACTTGAAACATAAATCTTTGCTCTTCATGGACATTATTAAGGAAAACAATGCCATTCTGAGAGGTATTGCCTTATTTTATGACAATCAAATGAAATACAAATTCAGGGCCGTGTTTTAATGGAACAAAAGTGTGTGATGTTTCAAATGAAAGGAGGCACAAGTGCGTTGCTGTCTTGAATGCAGGTCATTTTCTTGTGCAGCCCTGAGTCTTTAAATGGCAGAACAGCAATGTAGAGCTATTCTGAATTTAAGTTATTTTCTCTGGATTCACGTGAAGGAGAACAAAATGCAGCCATTCTTAGGTGAATGCTGAAATGCGGTTTTGTGATGAAGGGAATTTCTGCTGGGGCTGGTAAATGTATTCCACAGTACTCCCCCGGCACATGTGAACCATATGACACCTACAAGTAGTGTTCATTGCTACATTCCTGTTTAGTTGCTCTCTGCACTGCTTGACAGGTGCATGAAGACAACGTTTAACTTACATACCATGTCATGAAGAGTTGCATGATTCATTTGTCACCTGCTCCTATTGGTTTCTTTGTCACAATGGATATCTGAGCTTTTTGTCAATGCACATTGTCATGTTCCCAGAGTGTAGGTGCATGAGTGTCCATAGACCACATACACATTGACTTAATTCCAGTGCCACAGAGTGCCTACTCATTGTGACGCATGCTCCCTTTTACCCTCACACACTCTGGGCCCACTCCATGTGGCCACTTAACACACCCTCTTCTGGATTAATGGACCTTGTTTACATCACCCAATCCACTCTCCGTATCTCTACACTTCAGGGACCTTGACCAGAAAACACACTTTCTGGTCTACCTACTCATGGGCTTCTACCCTTTCCATGCCTTCCTGCAGGTCCTAATTGTCTCCAGTTCCCTGTCCCAGACCTGATTAGTGTGTCATATGTTGACCGTGTTGTTGTCTGTGGATATGGATGTCTGGCTGTTCCCATGTGATGTCATTGAATATTCAAATGTCACATGTGTATTACTTTTCACCTGGTATGTGTGGTGGCTTGACAGTTGAATGTTCCCTCATTGTGCATTTACAACGCTGTTGAATGTCAATGTGCCCAGTGTTGGAATGGACATGATGGGGGGAGGGGAGAGTCACTTGTCTGCAAATGCCATGCATCAGTTGCTTACTGGACCAAGTGTGTGAATACACAATGGCTGAAGTGTGCGTGTCCTGCCATTTCTTGTCAGAGTACTCCTTGAAGCATATTTACATTGTTGTCTCTTTTGACATGTATCAACATTTCTTTCTCTGTCCATGTGCAGGGGGGGATGCACCAGATGCAGAGGAGGAGGAGGAGGAGGAGGAGGAGGAGGAGGAGGAGGAGGAGGAAGAGTCCATTTTGCAGCAGACCACCAGTGGGGGACATGGTGCGGTAGGCCGTGAGAACCCACTGGTGCTCCAGACCATTCTGAGTCATGCTGCAGACTTTTCTGACTCTTTGGACTTGGATGTCTCTGATGCTGAACTGGATGTGCATGCCTCAAAGAGGCCAAAGATGAGTGCCCCAATGGGTGGATCAGTCGGACCTGTGAGTCTGTGGCGGGTGGTTGGTTTCACAAGGGCAGTCAGTGGTGGGACTCCCATCTGCGGTGGTTAAGGCTGCAAGGCCACCCTCCCTGAAACGGTCTCAGGTCCTGGACCTGATGTCCAAGGGAGGGATGGAGACCTGCAGCCGACAGGGGAACCACAGCAAAGGACATGGTCCCTTGCATCAGGCCGCCATGGTCTCTGCACATGTGGGGGATGTTTGCAGAATGGGGAGACAGAGTGGGAGCAGCAGATATTGCGTGCCGCCCTCCGACATGGATATGTGTTGAATAAGATATCTGAGGGCATGAATAAGATGGCCAAATCTATGACCCCACCAGTAGCCTGGGAAGAGCAACAGCTGCAGTTCATGCCGTCCTTATGCTGCTTCCACAGACTGCTCATGGAGGTCAACATCAAGGGCATAGGGACTGATCTGGAGTGTCTGCAGGCTTCCATGCATGCAGACACTCAGGCACACAGAGAGGCCCTGAGGCTTGAGGCGGAGGTCAAGAGGACTGTACTCAGTGCAGAACAAGCAGCCACAAGAAGATTGGTCCATGATGAGGTGGTTGCCTTCAGGCAGTCACTCTCAGTGGATCTATGTGCATCGTGAGCGGGTGCACATACAGACTATGTTGCCTTCCATGACACTATGCATGCAGACCTCACCAACCTAACTGTGATGGTGCATTCATCAGTGTCACACATAGCCACCTCTGAAGAACAGGCCTTGGCACTGTGTGGTTTGCCTCCAGCACCTGTGAAAACAGAAAAATAATATGAGGCCGGGAAGCCCAAAAGGAAACACACCAAAACAGGTTACAAAGAAACATACAAGTACTTTATTTCAAGCTACAACAGTTACCAAGTCAACTGACAAATGGATAGCTATTCGGCTCTCAGTATAACATAACGAACTTCAACGAGGGTTCGATGTGTTCAGTGAGAGACCACACATTGGAATACCCCGGCCATTTATACAATTTGTCCAGCCCTTGGCCAACCCTCTTGCGGGTTAACCATTCTGTGAAATACAACACTGGTCTAGGGTTCCTTGCCAGGTCAACCTTTAATATATGCATTTTGATTAGTTTCGCTGATATAAGTAGTACATTTACATATAGGTCAACAGTAGGACAAGGTCTCAGTTCACGACCCCGACAAGTAGCCTGCAGGCATATTAATCATTCAGCTATACGGAGGTCACAACGGCCAGAATCTATTCGAAATGTCATTTGGCCTCCATTTTGATGTTCAGGGTGACTTCTACATAACAAGAGAACCTAAAATGGTGGCTTGTTTCAAGATGGCGGCTTACATTGATTTCTCTGAGGTCAAGACCTTGCCGTGGAGTTTGTTCACGCATGATGTTTAGACAACTTGGCGTAGGCCAATATACATATAACTATTACAATAGGAGGCATAATATTATTTCTATTCCGACAAACCCTCCTTTTGGCCTATGCCAAGTGCTAGGATTATTTCTGATGTCTTTGCAAATAACTCCATGCATTGTCGTCCATACATCCTGAATCGTTATCTGTAATATCTATAGCCATTAGGTCGTTCACCAGAACCTCTTGCAACACAAACTCTTTAGATGCTGTATCTGGGGCATGCACTTTATGTCCTATCATGCTCACCACCTGAGCACAACATCCCCCTGGCATTGCACATATACTAGGTAGACATTGGATACAGCAACAAAGGAATAGCAGAATTCCCAAAATAACCAGTATGACAGAAAGCACCTTCCAACCCCAGGATCGTAAGGAGTCCCAGAACCAAGTAATAAGACTCCAATCTCCCACAGGAACATGCACTTCTGAACTAAGGACGTGCACTTTCTGTATTGCCTTGAAAATTGTCGGGGAGGAATCTGGTACGAAAACACAACAAGCGGACCCCACTAATTTACATACTCCACCACGCTCTGCCAGAATGACATCTAATGCCATCCGGTTTTGATGTGCTACCAACCTTGTTGCTTTCTGTTCCAGTGTCATATTATAGAGTATATCCGTGGTCCGGTTGATGGTTCTCTCCAGTACTCTTGCTAGCCCCCTAATATTTTCGGAATTTGCTATTTGTCCCCAAAATGGCACAACTTATTTTGCTATATCTCCCAATATTTGCCCAGGGGTATCTCCATCCTCGTCCCGCCGTGGACGAGCCTTAAAAACTTCCAATGTACTAGCTATAAATACCCCAGGTAACAGGATCCCTAAATAGCAAGTTCCCTGCCAATCCTTGGGCAACCAGGGAAATGCTGTACTACCGCAAACGAAATAGACAGGCTAAAGACTTGGTAGAGTCTCTCCCAGGGGTTATTCACCCAAGAACAGGTCATTGGGCTGTGTTCGTGCTGGTAGAGAGATTCCCAGACCCCCCATTGTTCTACATACAAAGGCCTGTTCTCCCCGGTCAAATTTACAACGTTCGTACAACCTTCAAAATCTCCCATTGACCGGGTGCCATTCCTTTGTACACAGAAGGGAACTGAATCGGGGCTATGGTTAATAAAGTAGGAAGAAGGCACGGCATCCTCATTGCCTATCAGAGCCATTTTAAAGGAAATTAGAGTTTGGAAAGTAAGAGACAGTTTATCAGATGGCCTAATAGAAGCAACATTAGGCTTACTTTTATTTGCAAAAAGCGAGCATCCCAGGGGAGTCAATACACGTTTCTCAAAATCATTTAAATTAGTTCCATCAAAGTACCCTGAGATGCTATCATTCCAACGGCCAAAGAATCGTGCTCTAAGAGAGGCATAGCAAGCAGTCGTTAAGGTAAAGGGTGAATATACCATCCTAGCCCCTTGTTCCCATGTTGCGGTAAATGGGTGCAGATCCAGCAGTTGCTCTTATTAAAAATGGCATGCGTCGAATTCATTATTATCATTAAAGTGTTATTGTGATACTTTCGTAGATACTTTCGAGTATGAAGGTGTACAGAGGGAGTCAGAGCAGTAGGTACAATTTCAATTGGTAACAGAGGCTCTAGAGGATACATTTCTTCAAAGTACCAGAGTCCCACGGCAGTGACTATACAAATCCCAATTATTATCATCACAACACAGCAATACATTTTCGGGGCCCAGGCACATTGTTCATTGTCCGAGTTCGTCACCCCCTTATTTACAAGTCCAATACGAGCAGTAGCAGTGGAGGTGGCTGACATCATAGTTTTTCAATCGACGACCCCAATGTTCGTTGCTGGCGACACTATGGTCGTGCGACTTCTTAGTCCTTCCCCAACCCTAGCCAGCAGAATCCCCTTTTTTCCCAAAATTTTCCTTTGTAAGAACAAAAACTCTCAATGGGCCTCATTACAAGTACTCCGGTCCGGAATTAACACTGCCGGTAAAACCATACCGGCACCGTTTGCATGTCCGCGCAATCATGACCCGCGGCCCCGGTAATAGCACCACCCTAAACCGCCACCGCGGAAATAGGGTTCCCCTTAATTCCGCCTGCACGGAAACCCCTCCGTTACCGGCAACACGAAACACCGTGAGCATCACAACTAGCGTGGACACGGAAATACCGGGAAAAAATTGCGGAAATACCGTGATCACGGTGCCGGAACCGCCGCCACCGCGAACATGGCGTTATACACTGCTGGCTGAACTGAATCAGGGCACAGGTGCACCAAATCAGCCCAGCTGGACCTAGCAGGCCACTGGGAGCCTACAAAAGGGCCACACCCAGCCCAACACAACACAGAACCATGCAGGCAGCAGGGCTAGTAGCACTGGGACTGGGCCTACTCAACCAACAGGCAGTACTGCACATGGTGGCAGCAATGGTGAAGAGGAGGAGGCGTAGGCGGAGGAGGCGCAGGCGGCAACCAGCCAACCCTGCAGCTATGGCAAACCCCATTGCCCAGCCAGCCCGACCCCGCCGCCAGCCACCAATACCACGCATCAGGGCCTCACCCTGGAACCTCACCCCAGGACAGATCCACACCCTATACCGGCTGGACCGTGCAACAATCATGCACATCACCGCCATGATTGAGGACAACATCAGCAGCCTAATTGACACCCCCACCGCCATCCCCCCCCTCTTGAAGGTTGTCTCAGTTCTGCATTTCCTTGGCACTGGCACCTATCAACACACGGTTGGTGAGCTGCACGGCATATCACAACCGTGTTTCTCAAAAGTCCTGGTACAGGTACTGGATGCCCTGTTGCGCCATGTGTCGGAACACATAGCCCTACCCCGCACCCTCCCCGAGGTCATTGCCACCAAGTTGGCCTTCCATGCCATGGCAGGCATGCCAAATTGCATAGGCGCAGTTGACTGCACCCACGTCGAGCTGACAGTACCACATGCAATTGAGGCGGTGTTCCGCAATAGGAAACAGTATCACTCCTTGAATGTCCAGATGGTTTGTGATGCCATGCAACTGATTACACACTGCTGCGCACGTTTCCCAGGCTCATCACATGACTCAATGGTACTGCGGAATTCCACGTTGCCACGGTACATGGAACGCTATGCCGGACAAAGCACATGGCTATTGGGTGAGTACAGCTGACGATGCTACAACCCTGTCGGAGTGGTGTGTGTGTGTCCAGGCAATGAGCATTGTGAGTGTGCCGCTGTGACCGCACATGCATCACCCCCCTTCCATCTACCAAATACACTGCGGATGCCAAACATCATGAAGGAAGACATGACAGGGCACCACAATGTGCCCGTGCACACGCTGCCACAGCCAATCCCGTCACTGTCCCATGAACCCTGTGCCACTGCAGACACCCACCCTCAATTGAAACACTGCCCCAAAAAGCACGAGAGGCGTGCAAATGATACGACGAGTATTTACTACTTCCGTACAGTGGAGTCACTCTGCCATGTGTGGACAGCACTGCACCATGACATGCACACAATCAAATGTCACCCGCAGGGCACAGCAAACATGCAAGTTAATGTGTAGGCCCATATGCAGTCAGCGACATTCCTCCTGATGGCCAAAACATACCTCCAGACACTGCATGGTTCATATGCATGAATGAATGATGATACAAGAATGCACAGCAGCAGATGAGGACATGATGCCACAAACACTGACATGTTCCCCCATCTACATCCCATGTAGGTGATGCGGGATATGCACTCACGCCATGGTTGATGACACCTGTACGGAGACCAAGGAACAGGCATGAAGAGGCATACAATAGGGCACATATCCGCACACGTGGAATGATTGAGAGGACATTTGGACTGCTGAAGGCCCGTTTCCGCTGTCTGAGCAGATCTGGCGGATCACTGCTGTACAGCCCAGTGAAGACGGGCAAAATCACGCTGGTATGTGCCATGCTGCACAATATATGCCTGCGCAGGAACATCCCAATGCCACCAGACGCAGATGAGGAAGATGGGGATGGGGATGGGGATGGGGATGGGGATGGAGATGGGGATGGAGATGGAGATGGGGATGGGATGGCACCGCCTCCCCCTGGGGGTGCACATGATGGCCAGAGAGCACGGGATGCCCTGATTCGCATTTACTTTTGAGTCACAGCACATTCACAGTAATGCACAAACATGTTGACGACAATGAATTAATAGTTGCACTGCAAAATAAATGATCAATGTCCACACATGTATGTGTTGATTTGAAATGGTGATGTATTGATGTAATCACAACAGGGAAGAAGGTGCATTGGTTAGGGAAGCTGTACACCCGGGGCCACCCACCACCCAAACGTGCCCACCCCCACCCAGAGCCCATTGTCCAAACCCCCAAAACTACCTACCCCACCACCCAAACGTGACCACCCCTCTCACACCCTTGTAGTCCACATGTGTCCTGCACTGCCCCACACACATGCCATCACTTCCGTGTGCGCTTCTGTGCAACCTTGCCCAAGGGACCCGTTAGCCTACTCGAGCGCCTCCTTGGACTGGCAGTGGTGGAGCTGGATGGGGTGGTAGTGTTTGATTGGCCAGAATCAGGGATTGAGGGCATCCGTGCCAGATTTTCCTGTTGGCCAACCAACATGGCCTCCACAAGCCTGGAGGTGTGGTCATTGCCCTCCCGCACATGGCGTGCAAGGGTCACTATGGTGCTCGCAAAGCGTCCTATGGACCTCGACAGGCGACGCACTGAGGCGCTGTAGCTCTCCCTCTGCAGCCTGGATTCCTCTAGCTGCCTCTCCACCAGCTGGGTGAGGGTAGCCTGCTGGTCCTCCATCCGCTGCATGCGGGCATTCAGTTCGGCCATGGATGGGGTGGGCGACCTCATGGGACTCCCCAGTGAAGTGGGGCTGAACCCCAGCTCATGGAAGGAGCCCAGGTCTTCCAATGTGGGCATCTCCCCCTGTGGCCCCGTTTCCGAGTGCTCTTGCGGGGCACTGTTATCACTGCAGGCCGCCCCCTCTGCAGTGCTGCTGCCTTCGGTGTTGTGTTGGGTGGCCATGATAGGTTCCTGTGGCACCTGTCTGGACTCAGCCAGTGTGGAGATGGTGGGGATGTTGGTGGTGGTGTGCTGCACATCTGTAGTGGCTGGTAATGTGGCCAGAGGTGCAGAACTGCCGGCAGCATCCTCCTGTGTGGTGGCGGTGGCTAGTGTACTTGCCGATGCTGATTGGCTGGCCTGTTGTGCAGTATCACTGTCACTTGAAACGGCTGTGGGGACACAAAGGGCATGCAATTAGTGTTGTTGTGGTGGCAGATGGGTGCATCACATGCGTCATTAAGATTGTACATTGAATAGTGTTGGTCACATGCATCTGATTGCTGGTGTCTGCATTCAGTGATATTGGTTGCCATACGGATCATAATGGGTCCTTTGGCCCACACATGCACTGCCTGGGGGGGGGTTGTTAATGGGTCCTTTGGCCCACACATGCACTGCCTGGGGGGGGGGGGTTGTTAATGGGTCCTTTGGCCCACACATGCACTGCCTGGGGGGGGGGTTGTTAATGGGTCCTTTGGCCCACACATGCACTGCCTGGGGGGGTGGGATTGTTCATGGGTCCTTTGGCCCAGTACTCACAACTGCATATTTACATGTGGCATTCATGTTTGGGCACTTACCGGCATCTGCAGGTGGGCTCACTCCTGCCTCAGCCTGCCCAATCCCATGGATTCCCTCTAGGTGGAGGACGCTGCTGCAACGCTCCTCCCATGCTTGCAGCCTCAGTGGGGAAGGGGGTCCTCCGCCTGTCCCACTGCTGCGTTGGCGGTGCGTGGAAATGAGGTTGCGTACCCTCAGCCTCAGGTCGTCCCAACGCTTGTGGCAGTCCTTCACGCTCCTCACTGCCACGCCCACAGCGGTGCACTTGCGTGCAGCTTCGGCCCACACCTCCTTCCTCCGCTGCTGTGTGGCACGCCGTTGGTCGGCGCTGAACAGCATCTCAGCATTGTCCACAATGTGCTCCACCAAGACGGTTAGCTCCGCCTCGCTGAAGCGCTGTTTGCGCTGCCTCTGAGCAGGAATCCTGGCAGACATGCTTGTGGTCCCTTTTGGCTTCTCAGAGTCAGGATTGTGCTTGTGCTGGCTCTGGATGGCAATGGATTGTGCTTTTATATGATGGCCGCCTCTCTGTTTCCTGTTTTGGCGATCATGGTATTTCCGGTTCCGTGTCCGTGGCGGCGGAGGCGGAAACGGGTTTTGCGCCACTTGTGGCTTCGTTATTTCCATTTCCGTGGGGTATTCCGTGACGGCGGTAACAACGTTTCCGAGTCCGTGTGGTGCGCGCGACCGACAGCGTGTAATCGGGCGGTTTTTCCGCACCCTTGCGGACACGGAAACGTTTTTACCGCCATCACGGATTTTGCACGGTCCCGGACTGGCAGGTTGTAATGAGGCCCAATGACTCTTTTCTTTTCCAGATGCACAGGCAAAACCCGTGCCGTAGTTCTATTTTCTTTGTCGGAGGTTGTACCTGGTGGTTCCCGGTACTGCTTGATCCGGAAATAAGGTAAGTCACTTCCTGAGGGAAGCAACGTATCAGAGGCGATAGAAGTTGCAGAACTTGAAACAACGTTTTCCGGAAGTGACTTTTCCGAAGAGTGTGGAGACAAAATGGACGGTTCCCCAAGCTCCACGGGCTCAGAGGGATTCTCCGACACACTCACAGCGCTATTTGCTACTCCAGGATCAGAGATTGTAGCATCAGCAAGGGGTTCTGCTTCTTCTGTAGCGTGTGGCGTCGGGTGAGGAAGTTTCTTGACATGCCTCTTGTGGATCCAATGCTTCTTTCCAGCCACCCGCACTGCTGTCTCGGTGACCAACAGCACCTGGTAGGGTCCCCGCCAGCGAGGCGCGAGGCAGGAAGACCTTTCGTAGGCCTTCACCAGGCCCCAACTTCCAGGCTGAATATTGTGTCCTGGGCCCATAAACCGTACAGGTAAAGCTGATCGAACCTGATGATAAATGAAATACAGATTTTTAGTCAACTGGTTACAGTAGTCTGGAAGTAATACATTTTCAACATCTCTCAGCGTTTTAGGCTTTGGAAGACCCCAAATATTAGCATGCCTCCCCATCACCACCTCGAATGGAGAGAGACCAGTCTTAGTTTGAGGTGTGGTACGCATGGCTAACAACACAATAGGTAAGGCGTCCGGCCATTTCAGTTTGGTGCCGGCACATGTTTTAGCAAGCTTATTCTTTAGGATACCGTTATGTCTCTCTACCAACCCAGCGCTTTCAGGATGTCTAGCCGAATGAAATCGTTTTTCGATGTGTAATGCTGTGCATATCTGCAAGATTACTGCTGCAACAAAATGTGGAACGTTGTCCGACCAAATGACTCTTGGCAACCCAAATCGTGGGAAGAACTCCTTTACCATAGTCTTCGCAGTGGTCATGGCTGTAGCATCCTTAACGGGGAAAGCCTCAACCCATTTACTAAAGGCACAAATGATCACAAGGACGTATTTTAAATTGTTACACCGTTCCATCTCAATAAAATCAAAGTGGATGACCTCGAAGGGGACAGAAGGAGGCCCAAGACTACCCCTTGGAGTTGCTGTCCCCTTCCCCACATTGTGCTGCAAGCAAATCATGCAATTCTGAACGTAATGCTGAGCGATTTTCGCAATTTTATCATTTACCCAGACTTTTTCTAATATTCTCGTGATCTGCTGAGCACACACATGCGTAGGGCCGTGTGCCATCGTAACCATCGCCAGCACATATGAATTAGGGAGCAACCATTTGCCTTCAGATGTGTCCACCCAACACCCATCTTCATCTAGTTTCCCCATCCCTTCGCCCCACTTTTTAGACTCTTCTATTGTGGCATCATCTTGGATATCTCGTACAGACCCAATACCCTCATCTATTACATAGGCATCTCTTGTTTCTCTTAGAGCATAGATGTCTGTGCTAAGGTCTGTGGCCGTTTGCCTGGCTATCTGGTCAGCAAAAGCGTTCCTTTTCCCCACATCATCTATGACCTTGCGATGCGCTGCACACTTTATGATCGCCAACTGACTAGGGAGCGCAAGTGCCGAGAGCAATTGCACTATCAGGGGGCCATGCTGAATCTTGGTCCCATGTGAGGTTAGGAACCCTCTTTCCGACCAGAGCCTCCCAAAGTTGTGAGCCACCCCACAGGCATACTGGCTATCAGTATATATATTTACTGTACGCCCTTCGGAGAGTTCACAAGCTCGGGTCAACGCTATAATCTCTGCGGCCTGCACGGAGTTATGCGGAATTCTCTTAGTTTCAACAACCGTACTCAATGTAGTGACTGCATAAGCAGCTATAGATGTACCATCCGGAAGTTTGAAGCAGGAGCCATCACAAAACAGTTCTCCTTCCGCATTATCCAAAGGAGTATCTATAAGGTCTATCCTGCCCTTTGTTTCCTGTTCAGTAGTACAGGCAGTCATGTGATTCTTCATCACCGCAAACAGTATTTTGCGGGAAAGGTAGGAGTTCAGCCGGATTAAGGACACAACACCTCCTAATTTGAATGTGAGGGGCAAACAAAGTCAATTCATACCTCGTCAGCCGTGCAGAGGTGAGGTGCTGTGTTTGGGTTTTATTCAATATTACATCTACAGCGTGAGCTACCATTAGGGATAAATCATGGCCTAGGACCATTCCCTCACTCTGTTTTACAGACGCGGCAGCAGCAGCGACAGCTCGCAAACATCTTGGCAAAGCGCATGCAACAGGATCAAGGGCTGAAGAGTAATAGCCGTACGGTCTATTCTTCCCTCCGTGTTCCTGTGTTAATATAGCCAAAGCACATTCATGCACAAACAACACAAAGGCCTTATTGTAATTTGGAGTACCCAGGACCGGTGCAGAGCATAACGCGGTTTTGAGAAGCTCAAATGATCGTTGATGTTACGACTTCCATGGCAGCGGCAAAGAAATGCCCTTCCTCGTCAAGGCCAACATCGGTTTTATCACTAGTGAGAAGTTCGGGATCCACAGCCTACAGTAAGAAGCCATACCTATTAAGGCTCTGACTTCCTTCAGTGAATTTGGGACAGACATGCCAGAAATGTGTTTTATTCGTTCAGTTGTTAATCTTCTCCCCTCCTTTGACAGGAGATAGCCTAAATAGGCGACCTCCTGACAACAATATTGAAATTTCTTAAGCGAAGCTTTATGACCATGTTCAGCCAAATGAATAAGCAACAATACAGTGCCTTCTTTACAAGCACTTTCAAAATCTGCAGCTAAAAGCAAGTCATCGACATACTGAAGCAGTGTACAAGTAGATGGCAATTCAAGGGTGTCAAGCTGCTCTTTCAAAGCCCTACTATAAATGCTCGGACTTTCAGTATAACCTTGAGGTGCACGAGTAAATGTGAACGAGCGCCCCCCAAAGGTGAACGCGAACAAATATCTACTATCCTTGTGTATAGGAATACTGAAGAAAGCATTCTTCAGATCCACAACACTAAAGTGAGTAGCTGTGGCAGGGATCGTTGTCACATCAGGCACAATTGGAAATTGTGGGGCGACAACTTTATTAATAGCGCGTAGATCAATTATGAAACGGAATGGGATTGCATTGTCGCCTTTCTTGTACACGGGTAAAATCGGACTGTTACATAAACTACCTGCAATCTGTTCAATCACCCCTCGATGCACAAAATCGGAAACAATGCACTTCAAAGCACGCTCGCCCTCAACTGAGATTTTATATTGCGGAATGCGTGGTAGTTTACTCCATGTTTCAAAACTATTTTAACGGGTTCAACCTGTAATACCCCGACATCATTGTCGTCAACCGCCCACAAACATTCCGAGACAACACTAAATTCAGGAGGCAATGGTTGAGTCAGAAACTGAGAACTGGGAAGTTGCTGTGGTAAAATCGTCAGTCGCACTCCATCAGAGGAACTAAATTCAGGAGGCAATGGTTGAGTCAGAAACTGAGAACTGGGAAGTTGCTGTGGTAAAATCGTCAGTCGCACTCCATCAGAGGAACAATGAATCACTGCATTTAATTTCTTTAACAGATTTAACCCCAGCAAATTCTCTCCACAGTTTGAAGTCAAGAGGAATGGACAGTGGTCCGTAAAGGGACCCAAAGAAACAGGCACCGGCGAAGAAACCGGACAAACAACTGGTATGCCAGAAAACCCAACAGAAACATTAGTTTGTCCTGACAGTGGAATGTTTGGAACCCGAGAATGATCAATGGAGCACTTCTGTGCCCCAGTGTCTATCAAGAACTGATGTTTCCTATTCCCCACTAACAGTCCAACGTAGGGACCTTTTTGACTAACGGGAATAGGTGAAGGTTCCAAACCCTGCTTCGGGCAATCCTAACGAAACAAAATGTCGTCGAAAGGAAGCTCTTCAGACAGGTATGCAGCAGCAGGGTGATTAAATATGTTTCTTGTGTCCACACTCAAAGTCTGATTATCCCGTGAAAAAGGTTGCTGAGGATCTTGTGAGAGCTGACCTCTGTCAGGGCCCCCCACTCCGAGGCGATCTCTAGGTCATCTACCCATACTTCCAAATGTGTTGTTTGACCTCTGTCGAAGGACGGGGCACTGTGCAAACCAATGACCTTCCTGGCGACAATAGGCACATTGATTAATATTCACAGGACCCAAGGGGAGGTTCCCTTGCGGAACATACTGACCACTGGTCTGTGAATTACCTCCTCTGGGATTTCTAACAATTTGCTGTAACAATACTTTAGTCTTCAAATCTCCTTTCCTCTTCTCGACTCTATCTTTTTCATTATTGACACGGTTCTCGTAATACTGAGCCATGTGCAAAACTTCAGATTGGGATTTCGCCTGCCAAGCGCTCTCAGAGCGCATAATCTGTGACTGGATGTCAGGCAGCAATCCACGCACAAATTTGTCCACAAACAACCTTTTCCCAGACTCTGTGCCCAAGTCCTGTCCACTGAAGTCAGAGAATACCTGTTTGAATCGATTAAAGAATTCAGTGGCACCCTCAGATTTTCCTTGAACACAGGCCGTAAGCTTGTCCCAAATAATTCTTTTCTCAGGAATTATGGTTTTCAATTTCGCAACAATTCTATCAGGCAAAGTGAGTATTACCTGAGGTGGTTTCTCACCAGCTGGTCTTTCCCCATCAAGCCTAGTTATGTTAGCCCACGTATCTCCCAACCCAGGCACATCGTCTATTGTTCGAACCTGCTTCCATAAATCTACGGGCAGGAGTACAGGGAATAACAAGTCAATATCACTTAGGGTGAACACAGAGGACTGCAAAACGGACTCTATCTCTTTGTAGAATCCTGTCGGATTTTTCCTAATATCAGGAATTGATTATCTAATAGTGTTCACTTTCTGTCGCGAAAACGGGACGTGAACAAATTGTGATACATAATGTGCGGGAATGTCCACAGCGGGTGCACCTGTCCCAACGTTAGCAGGGATCTCAACCTTTGGGACAAATGTCGGAGGAACCTCTCTCATAGGCAACTGAGATATAGGTAACTGTGACTGCTTACTAAGCAACAGAGCCAGGTCGAGCGCTAAGGCAGTCGAAGAAGTGTCGAGCGAGAAAGCCCTCTTACAAATACCCAATAACTCTGTGGGACAACTAACCTTCTTCCTTACACATTCATCCTGCAGGTACTCCACCATTACCTGAATCACCTTCCTCTGCATTTCTACTGTATACTGACTATACGTGTCATATACTTCATCTGGCGGTATGGATGATTCCGAGATCCATCGAATCGCATCTTTTGTACAGATTCGTACTTCCTCAGCTGCTGATTTACGACACGGAAGGAATTGTTTCTGCACATACATACTGTCGTCTGCATCATCCTCATCCCGCAATTTATCTAAGTCCCTCCTATACTCAAATAACCTCTCGACATGACCATGTACTTTCTCCTCAGTGTACCTTGAAAGCGCTAGAGTATTCAGATCCCTCAACCCTTGTGGGAGATCTGCATTATGTAATCTACCCCACATTACACATAAATGAGTCCCCAAACCTTCAATAAAAACATTTTTCTCAGGAAAATTGTCCACATTTGATAATGTGGAAAAAACAGTAGCTTGATCATCACTCTCCATACAATGCTTAGCCCATGCAAACAATTCCCGTTTCTTTTCTGCTAAGACAGTATTTCGAGTGACAATCTTTGACCCCGCACCCTGATCTACTACAGTTGGTACAGAACCACTCAGGAGCGAAGGTACGGGCAAATTCAATGGAGGTGCGACTATCGGTGCAAGGGGAAGGGGTGGTAGAGTAGGTGGAGGAACAACAACTGGAGGAATAGGAACAATAGGTTGAACAGGGGGAACAGGAATAACAGCAGGAATAGGCAGAGCACCAGGGAGAGGATCATACGGAGGTGGCGCAGAGGCACCAGGCCTTAGTTCGTTTAACAATTTGTCAATAATTTCTTCGGAAGCATGAAAATCTTTAGAGGGATAGATTTTCTGGTTACCGAGTGAGAAAGCCCTATCCATATTCTTGACTGACTCGGATGCAGCATGTTTATCCCTATTTTTAAGCTGCTGCAATGCTTCTTTTTTCCAATTCTGAAAAACATCAAATGCTGCAGGTCTGGCCTTCTTCTTTAACAAGACCGATTCTAGGTATTCAATACGGGGGGATCTCGAAACCATTGATTGGCCACTGAAATTCGGAGGCATGTCTGGTTTGCCTGTGCCAAATATCATTAAATACTTTACTTCCAATGCCATACTTACAGTACATAGTACACGCCGGCGACCCCTCCTGTTGTGCCGGGCGGCTAAATTCCAAAGATTGTCGATCGCTGCGGAACAGTGCCCTAAAGCAGCTAGACAATTTCCCAGGCATTTCACAAAAAACTGGTGTTACCTGGTCAATAATTGTGTCTGCAGATACAATACGCCAAATTCAAATTGTCAGGGTTAAATTAAGAGTCGGGTCATGACTACACCTGACCAAACCTAAGGAGGACCGTACGGTTTACCAAAGAACTTACCTAACAAATTTTACCTTGTGTTTGGTGGTTTCGACAAATCTGCCCGCCTCAAAAATGGACCCTCGTCAAGATGCTGTTTCAGACCACACGACTATCGTTCAAGGATCGGATCGTGCAGCGCTGCCGAGGTATCGCGTCTCATTCGGTCGGGCCAGCAGTATCACACTGTCCGATCCCGGTTCGATAGCCTGCGTCAACCTTCAATGATCCGGCTTCAATCTTGAGGGTCCCTGTTCGGGCGCCAACTGTGAAAACAGAAAAATAATATGAGGCCGGGAAGCCCAAAAGGAAACACACCAACACAGGTTACAAAGAAACATACAAGTACTTTATTTCAAGCTACAACAGTTACCAAGTCAACTGACAAACGGATAGCTATTCGGCTCTCAGTATAACATAACAAACTTCAACAAGGGTTCGATGTTTTCAGTGAGAGACTGCACATTGGAATACCCGGGCCATTTATACAATTTGTCCAGCCCTTGGCCAACCCTCTTGCGGGTTAACCATTCTGTGAAATACAATACTGGTCTGGGGTTCCTTGCCAGGTTAACCTTTAATATATGCATTTTGATTAGTTTCGCTGATATAAGTAGTACATTTACATATAGGTCAACAGTAGGACAAGGTCTCAGTTCACGACCCCGACAAGTAGCCTGCAGGCATATTAATCATTCAGCTGTACGGAGGTCAAAGCGGCCAGAATCTATTTGAAATGTCATTTGGCCTCCATTTTGATGTTCAGGGTGACTTCTACATAACAAGAGAACCTAAAATGGCGGCTTGATTCAAGATGGCGGCTTACATTGATTTCTCTGATGTCAAGACCTTGCCGTTGAGTTTGTTCGCGCATGATGTTTAGACAACTTGGCGTAGGCCAATATACATAAAACTATTACAATAGGAGGCATAATATTATTTCTATTCCGACACACCATGCCCACCTGCAGTCCAACCACACAATGGGAGTCTCAGCATAGACAAGCCTCTTGGCCCACCATTGCTATGAAGTCCATGAGCCCATGGCGGGTTTTTATTTGTGTGTGTTTTTTTTTTCATAGTCACATTTTCTGTCTACTCATGTGGACATTGACATGCATCCTACCCCTCCCCCCTCTAGGATGGAGTCCCCCCCGTCCATGATGGACCATGTTTTTTCTTACATTTCTTTTTTCTGGCCATTTCTGGCCATGGCCATGGCCTTTTATTTCTTTTTCTGGGTCCCAGGCTTTACTATGAACACTTATTCCTTTTATTTCAAGACCCCGGGCCCAGATTTTGGCATGTGTTTTTGTTTATCCCTTTCCAAGTTGGAATTTGTACTATTTCCTGTTTTTCCATTTCCCTTGAATTGTGCAGTTGCCCTCCCAAGCCCATGAAGTATGCAGTGGTGGACATGTAGCCATGCAGGGTGACATAAACTGCCATGGTTGCATCTTGGTGGACGGGATGTCATGTGCAGGTAACATTGGGTTGAGAGAATATTGACACATGAGTGCTGTGTGAATGGTACTGTACTATGCCCTGTGCCAATATCTTGTCCCATGTTGTTACAGTGCTCCAGAATGAGGCAGTGACTGCACTCTCAGGGAAGACACCCTGCACCCTTTGACGTCCCCACTCCACATGCCCTTTTCCAAGGCACTGGATTTCCCGTCATGCATTTGGAGGATCAGTTCCCGGTGGAGGTGGTATGGGATTCACATCATGTTGGCCCAGTCAGCTGGTATGATATGATATAGTTTATTTGTATAGCTCCAATACACAATGGTTTCAAAGTGTTTCAAGGCAAGGGAGGGAACAAGGGAAAATACAATGACATTCTTATAGGCAATGAACAGTAAGGATGTGAAATAAACTATCATACTCAGCCTGATGACATTTCAGATAGTGCAAGAGCTAAGACATAGATAAAGAAAGGAGGCAGAGAGTGGAAGGAAATGAAAACAGACAGGCGACTACCGCACTAAGCTTGACAACATTTCTGGTAGAGCCGAGGAAACAAAAGGTGAAGGGGAGGTGTTCAAAAAGGGAGGCGAGGAACAAAACAAGCAACTATCATACTAGGCCGGATGACATTTCATATAGTGCTGGGGGAGGGGGAGGAAGAAAACAATTAAGGGGAAGGGGGAGGAGACAGAGGAGGTTGCTATCATACTAGGTCCAGGCACAATTCTGATAGAGCAAGTGTATAGAAGAAGTAAGGGGAGGAGGGGAGGAGATAGGAAAAGGGAGAAAGGGAGAGGAGGAGAGAACAGAGAGTAAGTAGTCAAAAAGAGTGGAGAAGCAAGAGGGGAGAGCGAATACAATTGCAGAAGTCAGTAGTAGCACATAATGCTGCAAGCCTGGATACAAGATGAAGATGGGAACAGCATGATTCAGGGCCACCATGAGAAAGGGTGACGCACAGTGAATCAATGAAGTTCATAAAAGTCAAATCCAGCATTGGCTCCAAGACGTCAATGGTGAAACCAGAATGTATCAGGTCAGATTCCTGCAGAAGTAGGCTGGAGGGAGGGGAGAGGAAGCAGGGTAGAAGAATCAAGCAATACAGGCAACACCTGTGTGTGAGAAAGGGGTCACAAGGGAACATCAAGGGGGAACCAGAGTTGTGGGGATGGCATGTGGGGACAGAGGGAGTAAACACATGTGGGAGCATACTTACATGCTGTCTGAGCAGGGGTTCAGGCCCTTGGTCCTCTTGGTCCAAACAGGTCCAAACAGGAATTGCCCGTTTCTTTGCCCTTTTCTTTGTCTGCCCTTCACATTGGACGCCAGCGCGAGAGACACCCTTGATCGAAGAGTTAAGAGCAGGAAGGAAGAGGCAGGGTTAGTAAGGTGGGTGGTGCTTAGGCCAGGTGGCCAAGATCCACTTGCACCTCCTCCCCATCTTCAAAGGAAAAGAGGCCGCAGGGCTCCTTAAGTAGGGAAAAAGGGTGGCAACCAGGAAGGCACCAGGTGGGCGGGCTTGCTAAGTGGGGGAAAAGAGTGGCAACCAGGAAGGCACCAGGTGGGCGGGGCGTAGTCCAGGTGACCAAGATCCACTTGCACCTGCTCCCCATCTGCAAAGGAAAAGAGGCTGGAGGGCTTCTTAAGTAGGGAAAAAGAGCAGCAACCAGGAAGGCACCCGGTGGGTGGGGCTTGCTAAGTGGGGGAAAAGAGCAGCAACAAGGAAGGCACCCCGTGGCTGGTGCTTAGGCCAGAAGACCAAGATCAACTTGCACCTGCTCCCCATCTGCAAAGGAAAAGAGGCTGCAGGGCTCCTTAAGTGGGGAAAAAGAGCAGCAACCAGGAAGGCACCAGGTGGGTGGGGCTTAGACCAGATGACCAAGATCCACTTGCACCTGCTCCCCATCTCTAAAGGAAAAGAGGCTGGAAGGCTCCTGAAGTAGGGAAAAAGAGCAGTAACCAGGAAGGCACCAGGTGAGCGGGGCTTGGTAAGTGGGGAAAAAGAGCGGCAACCAGGAAGGCACCAGGTGGGGGGAGCTTAGGCCAGGAGACCAAGTACCACATGCACCTACTCCGTATCTGCATCTACACTGGGCACAGGTAAGGATGTGCACTGTCTTGCATGTTCTGCCTGCGTAAATGTTCCCCAAGGATTCTGCATACAGTACACATCTTGAGCAGCTGGTGCGGTTCACCTTGTGTCACAGTGAATGTCGGTGTTGATTTTTGTCTGTACACATGCATGTGTGTATGTGTATGTGCATTAGCACTTCTATACTGTAACGAGAGGGATAGCCCTTGCTGTGGAAGGATAAGGGGCTAGAGAATTATATGACACAAAAGGGGTGGCTCCTTCCACTAATCGAGTTAGAGACAGTGCATTACTGTTTGTGTGTCTACTTAATTTGTCAAACAAGTTATACAAAATGCTTCTAAAGTAAACTCAGCATCCCTTGAATAGATAGTTCAAATGTGGACTCAATCCGTACAAATAGCAATAAACATTATTTTAACTTATGAGTCTGCTTTATTAGTTCTAGCAGATCTTATTGTCCGTTTGGTAGACATGTGTAGCAGGTATTAACACGTCATACCTTTAAACTGAAAACATGCATCAACATAAAATGAACAAAAGTGCAATATTAACATACCTTTTTACAGACATAGGTATATTGGTTGTGTGTTTGGAATAGTAGTGTAACATATTTAGCACTTACAAATACATTTGCATTAGGACCAATTTGTCATTCAGAAAGCAAAGATAAGAAAAGAAAAAAGGGAAGATAAAACTTCAGTGTTTCCTTGATGTATTTAGATGTAACCATATTGAAGTAGAATATGTGATACTAGTGGGTGTTTGTCTGTTCGTGCAATCAGGCAAACTTTCTACGCCCTATCTGAGGTGGCAAAATTAGGATTCATCTAGATGCTGGATCAGAGGACCAAACCGTAGGTCTACGCCAGGAGGAAAAAACAACCTTAACATTCTGGTGGACTTTGGAGCCTGCTGCTGGTTGTGTCCACTAGCATTTCAGCTCCTTGTTGAAAAGCCTTTTTCTGGGCCTCTGGGATAGTCTCTCTTTATGTGTGGCAAGGGGGGAGGAGAACAAAAAGGTTAAAAAACCTAAATCTCTTATGTGCAAATTAAGAAAAGCCATAAAAACTACTGCGAGTGGAAGGGACTCTGCAGGTCAAGGTATTTATATTTTGTGCAAACCATAATTAGTATGGTTCGTTTGGTATAGGACTGTACAGGTACTAACCTGTTTAGGGTCTGCTGGGGCAGGATGGAGGGGCCAGTCCTGCTCTTCAAGCTGCGTTGGTAACCATAGATGGTCCCAAATTTGGGTCCCGGAGGTGAATTCTCTTGAGGGACCATGTGTGCTGGGAATCGCTCGGCGCTGGTCTGTTGCAAAGAAAAGGTTTTAAGGGTTTTGAGTTCATTGCTTAGTCACTAAAAGCCATGTTGTAGTCAAACAATTGTGCTATGGGTAACCTACCTTGGTTTCCAGAGGGTGAAGTATCCCTGGCGTGGTTCCCAGCTGGGAGAGTATATTGAAGTCCTACAGGGGGGAGCCTGGGGATCTGTGGCACAGAATCGTGTGCGCCGTCTAGAACCAGGCCCCCCTTCAACAAAAAAGAAGACCACAGCCCATTTATTTCGTCACCATTCATGGAGCAAGTGAACATCATCACTTTCTCTGATGAATTATACAAGAAGCTTCTAGGTACTCCATCCCTGCTAGGTCAAACACTGACAACAGCAGCAAGTGAGAAATCTCTGGCTCCATCAGATCTCGATACGTTTACCAAAAAAAGGAAAAAAAAAAGCTAGTCAGAACCGAATCACATGGCCAAATGATGTTAGAGTAACTGAAAGCTGGGATGATACCTGACGGGCTCCAAGTCAGAAACATCCTGCAAGTCTTTCTAGATAATCCAAAATTCCTAGCAAAATTCTGTGGCATAGGCAATAAGTGCTCAAGAGAGTGGGTTATTTTAGTAATCGAGACTGCTGAAGAAGAGGCCAAAGCACAAACAGAAGATCTCAAAAACCTAGAAGATATAATCATGAAAGACTCAGTCATTCCAGATATTAAGAAGCAATTGGAATTGATTAAAGAAGAAATAGCCAAATTTCAAATATGTACAATTGACAAAAAATGGTGGAAATTAAAAAATGACATAAAAAATTACAAAGAGGAGAAAACGCATCCTTATCTAGTTCCTGGTTTCTACAACCAACAAAATCGAACTCAAACAACAGGATGCTACAACCAACGCCATTTCCCGAATGAATTTGTGTCTTTTTCCAGCAGCTCAAACAGCAGCGAATCTGACTCTGCAAACACGGTACCTACAACATCTAAACAAAATCGGCTACCATTTTTTCAGGGAGAGGGAGACGAGGCAGAACCCACCAACAATTGCCTCACGGGACGAGGACAAGACAATGGGTACCACACCCACAACAGATGTGGTAATACCTATCTTCAACCTAAGTAGCCACATCCTGACCCAGACTGAAACCAATACTTTTTCAAAAGGTCTCAGCTTCATACCTTATACTAACGCTGACAAATTCCCCACCGAGGTGGAATTAAGGAACTTTGTCAGACTTATACGTCTAAAATATTTTTGCCGCGATATGCCAGAAAAAGAACCCCCTAAATCAACCGGACTGAAGCCACCCTCAAACTTTACACCTCTTGCATCAATGGTATGCCCTGAAATATTGGCTTTTTAGAAAACAAAATCCTATCAGAAGTCAATAAAATGTTTACCAACAAGAGACATTTCGTGGATAATCTAACCAAAGATGAAAGACACAGTGCTAAAACTAGCCCACTAAGTTCATACCCAAGACTGGATGCTTGCTATTCCACCTACAGTTTTTCAACTAGATTGAATTGCCGGTCCCCATCCATGGACCATCACCAACATGTCACATTACGTGACCCTAATTGGTTCTGCCAGGTAATTCAACTTCTTTGCTTTTCAGTATACACTACTATAACATTTGGCAGCAAATCTAATCCCTCACTCTATTATTATAGGTAGCATCTGTACACTAGAGACCTTCAACACTGTATGCAAGACAGTCTCAATTCTTTCTCCCATCCCAAGATGTCAATCATTACTGAAAGGTGAGGGCCCGACCTATTATTTCACTATTCGATTATAAATAATAGTATGATCACACTTTTTTAATTTGCACCTCCGTTGTTTTTAAATTTTTGTAGATGAACACTCGTACATCTAATAATTTTCACGATGTCCTGAAGAAAGCTCGGAGCCCCTGAAAGCCATTTTCCATGTATAAGATTTTAGTGTTTGCAATACCTACATTCGAGCTAGAAACACCAATCTGTGTCGACAGTTAAAATGTGTTTGGAATGTGTTACTACATATTAATTTACCCTGTTGTATTTAATATCTACGTTAAGACAAATGTCCATTTGTCTTTTTTCTGGTTAACAATAGTAAACGCTTGTTCTTTTTATGTTTTTAACATGTGTTTTTTTTCAATTAAACTTTGTTTTATCTGTATAAGCATGGGTGTGATCTTCCATAGCTAGCTCTAATAATTACTAGCTTTCAAATCGGTTCCCCCCTGTATGTTTAAGGGAGGGGTAGCCTGGTGTCTACCTTTTTTCCTTTTGACCTTCTATATGCCTTCCATGATCACTATTGTCCTCCCTAGGTCGACTTCTCAGTGCCCTCACCCACAGTTATGTTGGGCATGTCCATATCCGTCTCCACTCCAGACAGTGTACTCCTGGCTATGCTTTTCACTTGTCACTCCCTCTCTTTCTCTCTCTGTTGTGCTACTTTCCACTCCTAGGCATTTCTCAATCTGTGCCCTGTCTCCCTCATGCGACCTCTGGTCCTTCTGCACTGGGAGGTTTATGCCTGTTTTCTGGTTCCCTAAATGGTTGTCATTTATGTCCACTGTTTTTAAATTGTTGCAATGCATGTATTTCACAATTTAATGATGTGTTTCCCGGTGGGATGCAGTGTATGCAGGCCAGGTGGTTACCCTGTGCAGGTAAGTGAAGGGCTCTCAGGGTGTACCTTGTGGTATGCTGTTTGGCACAGAGTTTGGCACTTTGTGGAATCACTTTTGTTTAACTTGTTTTGTGGGACATGGGTCAAACTTTGTGGGTGCATTATCACATGGTGTTCTTATGCTCATGTGTCTGTCATGCTGTTGTCGCATTTGTATCATGTTGTCACAGGTTGAGGGATCAAAGTTGTGGATGGACGATCTCTGTAGGGCCATTCTTGGTGAGTTGTCAAGAGGGTGGCAGGGCTAGCTGTTTGTGGGCTGTGACAGGTGTTGATGTTTGTTGAGGTTGTGTTTTTCCTTGCACTTTTCACATGTGTATTGCCTGATACATGGCAAACCATACAATGTTTCGCAAAGATTGATTTATATACACGGAGGACACTATTTAGCCTTTCTTGGTCAGGGTTGTCTATTCTTGGTGTGTGGTTCAAAGAATAATCCAAACGCATGACACCATTTAGGCACATGTTTGGGATGCTATGTTGTCAACAGACATCAGGCATACTACATTGAGCGGGGCTTGTTGTTTGCCATGCATGTCTCATGCATGGTGCATCATGAGGATTACAGGGGCGTGTTGACAGCTGCTGGGTGCATTTCAATGATACCTTCTATTCAATGCACATTTGACCTGATTTAATCCAGTCAGAGTGAACACTGCATTACCTTGCACTTTCCAATTGCCTGGTATCTTATGTGCGCATTTGTCTTGTCTCTGTTTTTCATTGCGTTGTCATGTCTGCTTGTGTGTTTCATGCCATTTATCTCAGTGCCTAGCCTTCCTGTCTTATGTATGCTTCTCTGAAGTGCTGCCTTCTGCACTATCCTGTCTTCAGTGCAATTGGTGAGTATTTGGGCTCAGACATTCTTGGGCTTCGCATCATCGGCTCCCCTGCCAGTGTTCACTGCACTGTCCCAGTGCTGTGCTGATGATGGCATGCCATGTCATGGCATAGGAAATACTTCCAGGGTGAAGCAGCCTTATATTCATCTCAGTGATCTACTTTGCGTGGGTCCTATCATTGCCATGCTGACTGTTGCCAAATGTGTGTGTTGAGTATGTGCTATCAGCTTGATAATGGGGTAGATGTGACATGGCCATTCAATGCATGCAATGCATGGCACTCGGGGGTTCAGGCAATGTGTGGGGTGTGGGTGGGTGTTTGTCAGTGTCTGTGTTGGATTTGCATCCAGTGTGCATATCAGGCTGCATGAATGCCTGGAAACATATTGATGGTCGGCATGTGAGTTGTTTGCATTTTTGGTATGTCACTCATAGGGGCACATGTTGCTGAATGTTTGGGTGCATGCCTGTGTTGGCTGTGCTCCCATTGATTTGTCTTTCTTGGCAGTTCTATTCATCATGGTATGATGGGTGATGGGATTGAGGGGATAATTGCAGTCATATGAATGCACAGGAAACAGGTAAGAAGTGCATTTCTCTTGCAGTGCACTTTTGTTGCTCTTTTGATGTTCATATTCAACGTGACTACTTTGATGGGACTGGGTATTGTGTGCATAGTTGCGGTCAGGTAATATGTTGGCCAGTGAACGTGATTTGTGTTGTGTAACACACATTGTGGGTCCTGAGCTTTCCTTGCATGGGTTATTTGGTTTCAAGATAGTACTGTTCCTTACTACCTGTGGTCTCATGTGTGTGCTTTGGTGCCTACATGCAGTACAGTTGTTGTCCATGTGACAGTAGTCAGAGAGTTAGTTTATTCTGCTGTGTTGTTTTTTGTGTACTACATGTACACTATTCTTTGCAGTTGCTGTGACTGTGTTGGTGAATGGTGCATTGCCATGCTGCTTATGGTCATAACTGTTGTTATTCCTATGGAATGTCTATGTTACTTGCAACATCGGTGACTGTGCTCATTTGGGTGTGTCAACCACTGTGTCTCGCTTGTGAACTGTGTCCTGTTCAGTGTTTTCTTTTATATGGGGTGCATTTTCTCCATATTGACTGTATGTATGTCACATGTGGATCCTTACACCACCGCTTTCGCACTCAGAGCAACAAGAATATATTTGTGCCAATCATGCATATTCTCACACAGGTGTGGAACCCTATTTAATTGTATGTATGGGCATTGTTGAAATGATACTTTTGGAGTCCATGAATGCCTAGGTGCTCAGAATTGATAGTTGGCAAGTTGATGAAATCTGTGGCAACCCATATTTTGGGTGATATTTTTTGGGACATTAGTGGTGTTTTTGTGCCTCAGGAGTGGTTTCACTCCATGCTTACTGTGGTGGTATACTCCCACTTGTGTGCCTTTCATTTGATTACACTTTGTGCATGTTGTTTTATGCCTAATGGATGCACACACCTTTTCCCTCCCAGGGGCACATTCTCAGGGTGTTTTTGTGGGCTCGGAGGATTGTCCCATAGTCATCATTGAATGGCGCCTGGGATGTGGCTTGATTGTGTGCACTTCGAGGGGCAGGATTTTACGTAAAGTAGGATTGCACCAGCCGGGCATGTGCAGCCTCCCCACATGCCCTTTGGCCAGCCATGTGCAAGGGGTGTGCCTGTAGGTGTGAGCGGTGGCCTACCTGCATATCCACTGGGACCCAATGCTGTGTGGTGACATTGTGCCGGACAAATGCTGCCACACTGATCCTGCACACAACTGGTGGTGCATATAGCAACACACTACCAAAGTGGTCAAGGGAGTAGAAACATGACTTAAGCAGGCACTGTCCCCTGTAAATGTGTACATGGTTGTCATTAACATTTGTTGGCAGTGTCTATTGGTCAGTGTGCAATGTGAATGCATGTGCGTCTCCACTCAAAATCACCAATGAGCCATGCCTTACCATGTTTGCCGGCTGGCAGGGTCCTGTATAGTTTGCAAACACTTCAGTTAAGATGCCCTTGGCATCACACACGACCTGAACATCGATTGAGTGGCAATGTTTGCATTTGCGGTACATGTGTTCTGTCAATCTGGGGGACGCAACGCAACAAGGGTGCAATCTATTGCACCAAGCACTCGTGGGAAGTGTGCCACATAATAGAAGTCCTGCATGACTATTTGCCTTTCTGCCGGTGTTCTTGGCATATAGATTTGGCGGCACACAGAAGATATCATATGATATGATATAATAGTTTATTTACATAGTGCCTGTATGCAATGTGTTTCAAAGCGCTTCAAGGCAAGGGAGGGAACAAGGGAAAATACAATGACATTCTTACAGGCCATGAACAGTAAGGATGTGAAATTAACTATCGTACTTGGGCTGACGACATTTCAGATAGCGCAAGAGCTAAAACATAGATAAGGAAGGGAGGGGGAGAGTGGAAAGGAAATAGAAACAGACAGGCGACTACCATACTAGGCCTGACGACATTTCTGGTAGAGCCGGAGAAAAACAAGAGGTGAGGGAGAGGGGTGCAGAAAGGTAGGGGAGGAACAAAACAAGCGACTATCATACTAGGCCTGACGACATTTCAGAGAGTGCTGGAGGGGGGAGGGAGGAAAAAACCAGTAAGGGCAGGGGGGAGGAGACAGACAAGGTTGCTATCAAACTAGGTCCAGGGACAATTCTGATAGAGTAAGTGCATAGAAGAAAGTAAGGGGAGGGGATAGGAAAAGAGAGGAGGGAAAGGAGGAGAGAATAGAGCTTTAGCAGTCAAAAGAGTGGAGGAGCAAGAGGGGAGAGTGAATACAATTGCAGAAGTCAGTAGTAACACATAATGTTGCAAGCCAGGATACAAGATGAAGATGGGAACAGCATGATTCAGCGCCACCATGAGTACAAGATGTAAAGGATGTCCAGCATGAGAGTTGAGAAAGGGTGACGCACTGTGAATGAATGAAGTCCATAAAAGTCAAATCCAGCATTGGTCACAAGATGGTGATGTGAAACCAGAATTTATCAGGACAGACCCCTGCAGAAGTAGGCTTGAGGAGGTTGAGGGGGGAGCAGGGTAGAAGAATCAAGCAAAACAGGCAACACCTGTGTGCGAGAATGGTGGGGGCACAAGGGAACATCACTGGGGGACCAGAGTGGGTGGGGATGGCCTGTGGGGACAGAGGGAGTAACACATGTTGATACAAGCTTACCTGCTGTCTGAGCAGGGGGTCAGGCCCTGGGTCCTCGTGTTTCGAACAGGTCCAAACAGGAATTACCCTTTTCTTCGTCTGCCCTTTCGCTTAGGATGCCCGGGTGAGGGACGCCCTTGATCTAATAGTTAAGAGCAGGAAGGAAGAGACAGAGCTAAGAAGGTGGGTGGTGCTCAGGCCAGGTGACCTATATCCACTTGCACCTGCTCCCCATCTGCAAAGGAAAATAGGCTGGAGGGCTCCTTAAGTAGGGAAAAAGAGCGGCAAGCAGGAAGGCACCAGGTGGGCGGGGCTTGCTAAGTGGTGAAAAAGAGCGGCAAGCAGGAAGGCACCAGGTGGGCAGCGCTTGCTAAGTGGTGAAAAAGAGCAGCAAGCAGGAAGGCACCAGGTGGGCCGGGCTTAGGCCAGGTGACCTAGATTCACTTGCACCTGCTCCCCATCTGCAAAGAAAAAGAGACTGGAGGGCTCCTTAAGTAGGGAAAAAGAGCGGCAAGCAGGAAGGCACCAGGTGGGCGGGGCTTGCTAAGTGGTGAAAAAGAGCGGCAAGCAGGAAGGCACCAGGTGGGCGGGGCTTTCTAAGTGGTGAAAAAGAGTGGCAAGCAGGAAGGCACCAGGTGGGTGGGGCTTGCTAAGTGCTGAAAAAGAGCGTCAGGCAGGAAGGCACCAGGTGGGCGGGGCTTAGGCCAGGTGACCTAGATCCACATGCACCTGCTCCCCATCTGCAAATGAAATCGTTAAGATCGTGGATCGAAGATCATGAAGTTATGCATGCCAGCACCTGGTGTAGGCAGCATGACTTTTTGACCTCGGAGATACCACCTACTATGGCAGTGGTTGGCCTGGAAGGATCCAGTTGCCATGAAATGTAAGGCAGTGAGCTCTTTTTGTAGGGGGTTAAGGGCCTGGGAGCACATGGTGGGTGATGTTAGCCCATCTATTCACTCATTTACCAGGTCTAGGATGATATGGGAGGGGACCTGCACCTGCCATCGACCTTGTCATCTGGCAACCCAAAAAGGGTGGAACGTGGGTTAAAGATCTTGGCACTGGCCATCCTCCTCCACTGCGGTGTCCATGCATGATCGCTCTGACAAATGCTGGCTTCATCATGACTGGATACGTTCATTTGGTGTGTACTGCATGCTTTTCAGGCATGTTCTACGATGCACATTGACGTTTACGCCTGCAATCGGGTGAATGAGTGTACTGGGATTTGCGTGTACTTTTTCGCGAACTAACATTTACAGTTTGAATCCATGAACAGGTATATATTTTCACTCGTATGGGAGTATGATTGCTTGACCGTGGACCATCCCTCAACACAACAACATTTACACGTTTTAGTCTTCATATTGCATGTTCTGCCCCCTATTTTGTTTGCTGCATAGGCCCGGCACACACTCAGCTTGGAGTCTTGTGCAAGGCGTTCCTCCACTCGCCGTGACGTGCCGGGCCTACGTGGAATCCTTGCAGGTTCGACTTGCGTGCAGTTTGGCGCAGAAGTCCCTGATTTTCCCCGCAAACAATTCCATGAATCAGGGCCTATATATCTAGAGGCAGTCTTACACTGCTCTGGCATACCCAATGCCTGTGTTTGCAATGCATACTTGGGCTACTTACGAGATGAACCAAGATCTGAGATATGTTCATAAAGTTAAATCATCCTCATGCATTGCAATACAATCTTGAGTACACAAAATGCAGCACAATTGTTTCTTCATCTAAAAACCAAACAAACAATACCCATTGTGTAATTAATGTCAGAACACTTTGAAAGATAGGCAGTACAAACTAAAACAGTTAACAACACAGAACCTAGCCATTTCCACGTTCAGTGGCGGAGAGATGATCGTTTCGTTTTAGATTTTCTTTTTAAACCGAGAATGTCAGCCTAGAAATGATCCATTTTGAATATACCTTTATTTGCACCCAAAAAGAAGGGTTCGCCAATCAGATGAGGGCTGCTGAGACTTTACTAATTAGTAACATATGGACATTAGAGGAGGCCATCAGACACAAATGATTTCAAAGTTTGCTCAAGTAGTCAAATAAATAGATAGGGAGTGGGGCAGGGAAATAGATTATGATAGGAGGAATGTTGAGCGGTTGTGGGGGAGTCTCCCCCTGCATTTTATTAATAGACGTCCCAAAATACGAATACAAAAAGCTCGGCCTTTTCAGTGTCGGTATTATTTAATCGAAAATGTTCGCGTAGATCCGTACTGGGCATTTAGTTTACACAGCAGGCAAAATTCTGACATTGCAAATATGTATTTCATTTTATCGTGATCACACCATGACAAACGGATTCACCAGAAAGTCATTGTAGCATGGCAGAAGTCACGTGTGCATCTGTTCAACATATGTTCCATGGGAAGTCCTCAGCAGGCATTATGCAGAAAGGAGAAGATGTTCATTCTTCATGTTGTTTCCGGAGCGTGCTGTACCTGAAATGGGACTCTTCAATTACTCTTTGGCATAGATATTTTATGGGAGGTAGTAAACAAAAAAAAAAAAGTACTCAGGCTGGAGACAGCGCCAAATCCATTGGTGAAAGAAAAGGTTTTTATTACATTATGCCCTCTGTATGACACTGAAGTGGGAGAATGGGAGAAAAAGCTCCCCCCAATCTCCTCGCGACCATGGCCCAGAGGATCGCGGCACAGACACCCACCACGAGATGAATTTATCTATCTACCAGACGACCAAATACCCTGGTTCAAGAACATAAGGATATGCCCACCTGTACACTTATCTCGAGGTACTCTACGTAGAGTAGAACGGAACTAAACGCGAGAGCACCTCGAGATAAGTGTACAGGGATTGAACCCATTAATTCATGAACACCAATCGTATATTATAAGCCTGAGAATACACAGTTATACAGCCCGTATTTGAAAAAGGCTAATGGTTTTAGCCGAAACACGTGTCATACAGAGGGCATAATGTAATCAAAACCTTTTCTTTCACCAATGGATTTGGCGCTGTCTCCGGTCTGAGTACTTTTTTTTTTTTTACTACTTACCATAGTGGTTTAAATGGCTTTTTTAACCACAACTCGGCAGAGACACGACATAGTTCCTATTATATTTTTTCTTGAAAAACCATAGCTTGCGAAACTCATTTCTGTCGCCTAGACAGATTGTCCCTACAAAGCCATTAATTGAACACAAATGTTTTATGGGAGGGCAAAGGGGGGACCTGCCCAGGCCCCCCTCTTGGAGTGGGCCCCCATGAGGCTGCCTGGTCTGAAGAAGTAAGATTCCATTGTTCACCAGTCTTAAATAGCACACGTCAGGATATTTTCTGGAGTGCTGCTAAGGCTCTAAACCCATTACCATTCTGTTTTGACAAGTACATTCTGCATCGATCAATCCATCATGCATTGCTTTCTGTGTTCACTGTGGTATACATGGTTTGTGTGTTCCTTATGGCACAACTCGGTAGGATTCTTTCCTTGCTGTTGGAATTATGTTGATCATGTGCAATATGCAATGGTGAAATGCATATTGATAAATTGACTGCCACAATGGTTCAGAAGTTAGCTCAGTGTGTGAAGTGCCCATTGCAGAGAAGTGTGTTCATATGCAAAATTAGAATATCACATTCCAGCAAGGCTGGCTGAGCCTGTCCTATTTCGCATACTGTCTGTATATTATGTAACTTGTAAACTGTGCATATCCATGTTGCGCCCTGCTACTCTCGGGTCTGGTGCGCCTTATAAATGTAATAAACAAACAAACAAACTATGTCTGAAGTTTATAAACCTGCCTGCATATGTACTTGGTTTTGCAGAACAACATCTGCTATTATCAGAAATGTACCTGCACCAGATAGGTGTTGCTATAAAAACTAACATATCATCCGTATGGTGAAGGTCTAGAACTTGATTTGTTCAGATGGGGTGTTGTAAAATGAAGGCAATTGCCTCCAACAATGGCATAAACTGTTAGTCCAAGAGGTGAATAAGTATCTAAATTCCAGACTATGGAACAAAAGTGTTCATGCTTGTATCCTGGATTTGCCAGCAGATACAGTGATCCTGGTCAAATCATTTAATATATTTTACATTACTATGCTGTCTTCTGTGAGGTTTGCCTTCGTACATACTTCTGGTATCTTTTAGCCCATTACTTGATCTTTCTTCTTATGTAGGCCATTTGGGTGGAAGGGTTGGTAGACAGAAGAGAGCGGGCCAGATGTTGCAGGCCTCAGGCAAGTATATTAAGGTCTGCTTGTTTGACACAAAAAACGATTTGCTTTTTGGTAAAAGTTAAAGGTTTTTATGCACGTTTATAAATGAAAATGTCACATGCCATTGTTTTGGAAGTATTTACAGCTTTAAAATTAAAATACAGAAGACTGTAAGAGGATTCAATTCAACAGTACAGCTAAGTCAATGCCTAGTCTGGGATACTGAATGGAAACCCTTATTGATATATCTTTACGTCCAGTTCATGCGACTACCCCTATATAACACCCCTCTCTTGGAATCCCCCTTACCCCACTGAGCCAAGAAGTAGTTCTGTTTTGCAAGTTAAAAGGTTTATTTGAGAATTTAAACAATCTATATATATATATATATCACACTTTATAATAAATTAATAATTGAATATCACACTTAATCTGAGCAGTAATCAATAATGGATAGTCTGGCACTAGCACACTTGTGAATAGGAACAGAAGAATAAGGTGGTAGAGAATGCTTTATATAAGTTCAGATGGATGCAATGTTGAATGAAAATGCAATACAGAAAATACTCAATATGATTTCAACAAAACAATGTAATCACTTTTCTCTGGCAATCCACTCCCCCCCTTATGCAATGTAAGTAAATGAAGGGGAGAGCACACAGTTCTTAGAAATGCAATCAAATGTAATTCAGTTCACCCCAGCAAGCTTAGAGGAAAACAGGTTGGAGTTTTAACACAGGCCCAAAATGCTTTGAATGTGGTTTGCAAGGAAGTGAAAAATATGCTAAAATGCTTTTAATTCCCTCTAGAGGTTCAGGGTGAGTGATAGATACTTTGAATGAGTTCAGGATCACTTTAGCAATGATTCAGAGTAACTAGCAGGTTAAACGAATTTTTGGCAAAGGAAAGCAAGGAAGCTGCTGTTTTCACACGTGGCTGGATTTTTAACCAAATCGCAAATCGCGGTAAAGTTCGCGAGTGCGAGAATCGTGGTTACGGAGAAAGTATGAGGAGTAGGAAGTCAGTTCTAGGCTTGTTCAAAATTATAAGCTTTCAGAGGAAAGTTAAACCAAGTTCCTAGCCCAAACGGTTCCCGAGATACGGACGATTAAATAAAGGTCTTTTTTCGAATTTTAAATTTTAAAAGTTCGAAGCGACAGGTTACAGCTTGCCGCTAGAAAATGACAAGTGACAGCTTTGCAAATGACAGGTGACAGTTAGGAGGCAGTTCTGGTTATATTAAAATAGATTGAATTATATTATTTTAACTAAGAGATTGGTTCTGCACAGTTCTGCTAGGTACTCACAATATATTTAGAAATAGGCCTCGCCACGGATCTGGTCAGGTTTTGGACTGGACTCCGGTCTGGTCTCGGCACTTCACAGTGATCTGGGTCAGCTCTCTGGTTCTGCTAACAGCGGGCTGGGTCAGCTCTGCTCTGCTGGTCTAGCCTCTCTGGATTCTGGATACTGCTCTGCTTTCTAGGTACTGCTACAGGTTCTGGAGATTGATGGATTTGAAGTCTGGATCTCTGGATGTGAAGTCGTCGATCAGCATGCTCCGCAGCAAATGGAATTGAATGTCCTCTCTAGCTTCTAGTGGCTCTTTTTATGTCTTTTGAAAGTGGGTGTGTGTGCAGCATCACTAGCCAGCCCCTCTCTCAACTGCCCATTGGTCAAGCTTTCCTTTCTCTCTTGATTGGGGAAAAGAAGTGGAGTGTCAGAGCGATGTCATTATATGGCCTGTAGAAAGGACACTCCCCTGTCAAATTGCACACAAATCTATATTTGATCAAAAAGACATATTTCATATTTACACAGTGGTTTGAAATTACATGCACCCATCACATATCACATGTGATATACCCTGTTCAAACTCTGCTCTTCCTGGGGGCTTGCATTCAGAAATGGCAACCTATTTCACTTTTTGGTCGGGTTACCAATATTGGATTTGTCCCCGCATTTACACAAATGTTCGCAAAGCATGTGGGCATTAGGTGGTGGAGTGTCAGATTTTTAACATACATACATTTAGAGTAATATCCTCTTTTCCGCTAAAAACCCCCCTGAACATACCACCGGGTCCTAACACGTCTTCAAATGTGCACAGAAAAATCACAAGAATAATGATATCACTTATAAAATTTTCACAAGTCCGCTCTATGAATGAACCATCTTTTTAGATTTATGTTCTGGCCCCAAAGGGGTGTGGTTTCCCAGGTCACATGGTGTAGAAACCAGTTTATCCAGTTTCTGCCAAGCTCAGAGACCCTGCCCCTCCCAGCTTCTGCCAAGAGGAAGCTATTTTACGGTCCCCCTAATAAACCATCTGCCTGGGCCCTGGAAGGCCCATTGTTCAAAAGGAAGCAATTTACGACTACCCTAATAAACCATCTGCCTGGGCCCAGGACAGGCCTTTGTTCAACTCCCTGTAGCTGCTCCACCCCTAATCTAATCAGAGAGGTGACAACTCCTTTTGACAAGGGGAAGAGTGGCTGAGCAGGTTTTAACTCATGTGGGGGTAGATGTCAAGCAAAATTCAGTTTCCTTAAGCCAGGTTTCAGATCAAATGTCATTTCTAGTTACCCAGTTTTCTGCATTCAAATAAACTAACAATTTTTACACATGCAGCTAGAATGCTGATTATAAGTTTAAAACTATGACATTTAAACAATTGAAACCTATGTGACACTCAAAAGTAGGTCACTCATTTCTTTTAAACATTTAGATTTTTAGTGTCTTTCAGTCCAAATGTACTTAAACTGCTGAAATCCACAGCTCAGCCAGTTTTGCTATGAACATTATTTTAGGCTCATCCTCGTTCCAGATTTTGTATGCCCACAAGACTTTATTCTGTCAAATGTCTGCTGGTGTTCAGTGAGATTGTTGGATATTCTGCAATGTTTGAAATGGGCATTCTGAGCTTGCCTTCAGAGAAACAAAGGGTGATTTTTAAAGTGCTTTCTAGCGAACAGGAACTGCTGTTTTTCTCTTTGGCACCCGATTTCACTCATGGCTCTTCGGAACACAGCACACCCGCACCGGGGGGTGGCAAGTCAGGCGACCATTTTGGTGTGCGCACAAACTGCGCGGTTTTCATAGATTCTGGCGCACATGTGGGCTTTTTCGGCCATCTTGGATTTCCTAAGCCCACAGCACCAAATGTTGTAGCATAATAGTCCAAACGTGGGTCAGAACACCCAACAAACCCCCCCGCCTGACTGCACTTGGATTGAGTCGAGGGGATGTCGGGTGCTAAGGATGTTGACCCACGTGCTGGGAGGTCCGCATCATCTTCTTCCAATTCCTTAGATGACAAAGTTCAGCATCCTTTCCTCCATCAGGGGTGGATCAGTCGGTTCTCCTCGCCGGTCCTGATGGGAGTATTGGGCGGTACACTGGGCCCCTTGCGTCTCTGCTCGCGGTCTCCGAATCGTCCTCCTTGGCCAGTCTCCAGGTTTTCTTTCTCCTAGGACGACAAAGGAAGAGCGGCAATACCTATTCATGGACATTTCTCCCCCACCATTGATATAGTGGGGTGGCATATATATTTTAGAACTCAACAGATATGAACAAGCACATTTTTTTTAAATTAAGCGACAGGAACACACAAACTTGAGAAACACAGAATTTGATAGGCCATATGTAGGTTATTTTAAGTTAGAACTGAATTAATCTGAGACAGTGCCCTCTAGGATTCCAGAGGATTCCTCCAGTTGTTGCAGAGTGTGCCTGGGATGGCAACACTTTAGCTGATTTATATGTACCCACTTGTCTTCCCCCTCTGCCAAACCGCCTTTGGGGATGCAGATCTTGTAGGCCACAGGGGAGATCTTGTCTATAATCTCAAAGGGTCCTTTCCATGTAGGCAAAAATTTCCTCTGTTTGGCCTGGTTCCTTTGGAAATTGTATAAATAGACCCGGTCCCCCACCTGATATTCCTTCCTGGAAGTTTTCAGGTCATAGTGGGTCTTCATACTCTCAGCTGATCTTTCTAGATTCTGCTGAGCATAGGCAAAAGCATGTTGAAGGTGTTTCCTTAAATTCTCCACATACTCATGATTTGTGGAGGCATTTATCAATGTTTGCTCTTGAGTTCTGTAGAGCAAATGCCGAGGAAGCACCATCTTGCGCCCAGTCATCAACTCAAATGGTGACATTTTGGTTGCAGATGAAGGGGTAGATCTGATGGCCATTAGGACCAGAGGTAATCGGATATCCCAACTTGGCCCAGAATCTGCCACAAACTTCTTTAATATGCTGACAATGGTTCGGTTATATCTCTCTACTGCCCCAGAAGAAGCTGGCCTGTAAGCAATGTGTAGCTTTCTCTTGACCCCCAGTATCTCCCACATCTTTGTCATTACTTCACTGGTGAAGTGGCTACCTCTGTCTGACTCAATCCTTTGAGGTAGACCAAAACGGGAAAAGATGTGGTTAATCATCAGGGCAGCTGCTTTTTCTGCCTTGCAATTTGGGGCTGGGAGACATTCCACCCACTTGGTAAACAGGCATGTAACGGTCAACATGTACTTGTTTCCTCTAGTCGAGCGAATCACAGGGCCTACAAAGTCGATTTGTAAATCTGACCATGGCAGTGTCATCCCCCTCTTTTGGAGAGGCGCCCGGTGTGTGAGGGATGTTGGCTGGAATTGTGCACACACAAGACAACCCTTCAAGTATTGGTTGAGGTACTGGCCCATGTGTGGCCAGTATGCAACCTCTCTTAAGATTTCCAGTGTTGTGTGAAACCCCCTATGACCGGCGGTGGCCGCATCATGGGCTTGACTTAACATCAGGCTTTGGAATGAGGTAGGAACTGCCCACTGATCGTGGCCAGCTTTGGATTTCCTTACCAGCAAACCGTCTTGGATTCGGAACATTTTTGGACATTTCATCAACACTCTTAGGTCCTCTTTCCCAATGTAATCGGTATCCGTCAGGGGAAAGTTCTCAGGGTCCTCAAGGTGCTGGTAAAATTTACCAATTATTGGATCCCCCTTCTGAGCGGTAATCAAATCAGCATCAGGGGTCTCCTTACTCCATTGTGCAATTGAAAGGTCATTGTGAGCATTTGTCTGGGACCTAGTGATAGCAGTGACCTGGATTTCCCCCAACAGGGACTCAATCTCAATTAGATCCCCTTGGATGGCCCCGGTTTTGGCCAGCTGATCAGCTAAGTCATTTCCAGTTTTGTCTGGTCCCTCTACTTTGGAATGACCCTTGATCTTCTTCCAGTAGATGGTCATCCCATTCGAGGTGACCAGATCGTCAATGTTTTGGATCAACTTCCCATGTTTCAAGGGTTTGTTGTTAGCACATAACATGCCTCTGGTTTTCCAATTAACCAGGTGCTCCACGAACCCGTTCCGGACATAATCCGAATCTGTGATTATGACCAGTTCGTGGAGTTGATGTTGGACAGCAGTGAGGATGGCTTGATGCACAGCCATCAATTCTGCCACCTGACTACTTCGGGGACCAATTTTGTATCCAGCAGAGGGTTCTGGGAACTCATTCACCCATGCATTCCCTACGCCCACCAGTTCTTTCTCCCCGTTGTTGTCAACATGGTAAGAGCATCCATCCACATAGACAGTGGGCATTCCCTCACACTTGTCCTCTTCAAAGACTTTGTGTGGGGAATTAAGGTATGCCTCCATGTTGTCCTTGATTTTTAGACTTTCGTCCTCGAGACAGTTTTCTCTGGCACAATCATGCAAGTCAGCTAGACCTTGCGCGAGGGGACTCTTCTTGTTTTGGCCATATCTGACCTCCAGAGGAAAGCCTTGCATTGACAGAATCCAGGAAGTAATTCAGGAATTACTCACATTTCCGGCCCGGATTCTGTCACTTTGGAGATATTGCAGAGGCTGGTGTGGAGTCTCCACTATGATGTGTTCCCCATGGATAAACGGGCGGTAATTCTTCAATGCCCACACCGTTGCCAGGAGTGCCTTCTCACAATCGTTGAATTTTTCCTCCACAGAGGATAAAGTTTTGCTCGCATAGGAGATTACTTTATTGACCTTGTCATGCTTTTGGTATAATACTGCCGTCAAGCACGTATTAGAGAACCCCGTCTCCAGGAAGAACTCCTTGTTTCTGACAGGGTAAGCTAGGCAAGGCGCTTGTGAGAGGCTTCTCTTGAGTTGTTTTACCGCCTCGGCTTGTTCTGGACCCCATTCCCACTTGACCCCCCCCCTTCAGGAGATGAATCAGGGGTCTGGTGATCTCTGCGTAGCCCTAAATGAACTTTCTGCTGTAATTAGTCAGTCCAAGGAGGCTCCTTAGTTCCCGCAGAGTTGCGGGGTCTTTCAGTTTCTGAAGTGCTTCCACTTTCTTTTCCTGGGGACAGAGACCCTGAGGAGTAATCTCATGCCCCAAGAAATTAACACAAGTTCTACACCACTGTGCTTTCTGAAAGGAAAATTTTGCTCCGGCGGCCCTCAACTGGGTCAGAACATAACGGATCTCCGCTATGTGTTCCTCCACAGATGAACTTTTGATGAGGACATCATCTACATAAGCCAGGTTACCCCTCGCACCTAGGTCGGGCATGACCTTATGTAGGAAAATGTTGAATTCATTGCCGGAGTTGAGGTATCCGAAGGGAGTCCGGGTCCATGTGTACTGCTGGCCCCCAAAGGTAAAAGGCAGCTTGTATTGGTCCTCCCTACTGACAGGCACGGTCCAGTATCCATTGGTCAGGTCTATTGCAGTGAATACCTGTGACCCCTGGATCTGGGCCAGCCCTTGGTCAATGTAGGGCAGAGGCCATCGGGAAGTATGGACCCATTTGTTGAGCTCCCTAAGGTCGGCGCAGAGTCTCCACTGGCCGTTTGGCTTCAATATTCCCAGCACCGGATTGTTGAAGGTGCTGTGTATTGGACGGATTATTCCCCGGGACTCAAGGTTCTTAATTATTTCAGTAAAGGACTCCATTGATGCGAGAGGCAAGCGATATTGCTTCACTAACACTGGAGTCATGCCAGGGTCCGTGGGGATTGTTGTTGTGTGGATGTCGGTGCGACCACAGTCATATGAGTCTACCACAAAGAGATCTTGGAAATCCAAGAAGACTTGTTTCAACTTTTGCTTCTGTTCCAGAGTCACACAGGCATCAGCTAGGTTGACTCTCTCTTCCACCATCTGCCTGAAGCCTGGAAAGACTTCTGGTTTGGCTATCTCAGCGGCCTCCTCCACCTGGGTGGAGAAGTCCCTGGTCAGAGTGCTGATTTGGACTGGAGGCTCCAGGTGGGAAAGGCAGCCCTCATGGACCTGGAAAATCACCTCATCCCTCCTGAAGTCACAAGCCACATCTTCCTTACCATAAGGGCAAGAAGTGTACACCAGGAAGTTCCCCCCATGGCGGGTAAAAATCCTGTCTGGTGTTGTATTGTCCTCACTGTCACTGTCAAAACAGTCCTTGGGGATTGGTCCTAACAGTTCATTTCCTAAATCGATGGAAAAATGTCGGTCATCAACCGCCATTCCAATAATGGTGCCTGCGGCTAGAGTAATACTCTTTAAGTCGCTGTTATCCACCTCTATTAGAATGGTGTCATGTTCTATGTTGACTAATGGAGTTGGGTTTACCCCCAACCCTTGCTGTTGGAGAGAAGCATTTAGGTGTATATAAGCATCAGGGTTTTTCAAATGTTGTCCTCTTTTAACTTTCACTTCCAGGGAGAATTGTCGGGTCCTTTCTGGGATGGTGACTTCCTCTTTGATCTGAATTTCAACTGCATAAGGTAGCAATTGAGCTGACCTAAATGCTTTTTCTGGATCATCAAAGCCCATGGGATTATCCGCTAATCGGGACCAAGCTTTGAAGTTTATTAGGTCCAAACTAATGGCAAAGCGATTGAGAATGTCACTGCCTATGTAAAAAGCGGCAGTGACGTCTCGCACGACCCAACAATTGTGGACTATACTCTTGTTGCCAATGGAGATTTTGAGCATACACCTGCTTGGCAGGAGATGTTTGGAATTGGGTGCTTCGAGGTCCATTTCCCATTTGTCTATCAGTTTGAATGTGGGAATGGCTGGATCTTTTGAGAGTTGGCGGAACATGGCTTCGCTGATGAAGCTCTTACCGTTGTTCACACACACTCCAGCGAGAACAGAGTCCTTCCCATCATTTAACTGAACAGGGATGAACAACTGCTCTCCAATTTGCTGAATATCAGCCAGGCTCTGAGCTGATTTCACATCTTTCTGGACTATAGGAGTGGGAGTTTCTGATTGTGGATTGGTAATATTTCAGGGTGTTTCCTTCCAGTGTGGAATACCACCTTAAACTGGAAGGAAGGTTGATTTTCAGAAATAGAGAGGACCCCCCATCACCAGTCTGTTGTCCTACTGCTATTACTGTCACGTCTGGAATTTGGTTATTCTGGAAGTGGAATTCTACTTGGTCAGATTTTTGTTCAACCATGTGGCATGTGCCGTTTAAACTAACATGGTTGACACTCTGTTTTAATTTTATGGGTCGGCTAGTCTGGGTCCAGAGGACCTTGTTTACGCAATCTATTAGGGGTGACAACCTTCTCAGGAGTTCATTCCCTAGTAAACAAGGGGTGCCCTCTGGAGTCACAACTATGACCGGGTGTTTCAACTTGTGTCACCCAAATTTAATGTCCAAATCTGCCGTCCCCTCGACGGGAATTTCCTTCCCGTCAAAGTTCTGGAGTTGTCCAGGAAGTGAGGTGAGAGGAATTTGGTAATTCCCTCCCCTTCCTGCATTAAGTTCATCAAAGGCCCTTCTGGACAGAAGGGTAGCTTGAGATCCCGTGTCCACCAGCGCTGAAATCGTACCCTGCCCCTGTACTTGTACCGGGGCATAATATCTTCCCTCCTTCTCCTCAAGGGGGCAGAGATAATGCACATTTTTGGACAACTGGTGGGCTAACTTTCTGGTTTTGGACATTGCAAGAGAAGAAATTTGGGCAGAATTCTGTGGAGAGCCTTGGGAATCCGAAAGAAAAAGTTGGCAACTGGAGATCAGAGCCATTGTGGGTTCCCCTGGTTCCGGTTCTGGGCCGCCCCCCCCTTTTTGGAGGCAGTCATCAGGATGGGTTTGAACCAGGGGATTTTGGTATTGTGGGTTCTGGGATGAAATGATGGGCGGCGGTAGCTCAGTCTCCATATCTCCCCAGTCTGAATTGGCATCCCTTGGGACCCATTTTTCTTTGGGAGGAGTTCCCCCATCTCTGAAGGAGAAGATCCTTTTCCCAGGATCCTCTGGGGATCCCTCTCCTTCAAATTGGAAGATCTGTATTTCTTCCACAAAACGGGTCTGTTTGGGTCCTTTGTTTCTCCTACCCCCACTTTGCTCCTTGGGAGGCAGGCTTTCAGGGGCAGGAGATTTTGTTTCCGGTTCCTGGTTTTCCAGGGGCTGTTTACAAGTTGGGAAGGAAGCTTCCTCCAAGGCTTTACACTCCCCTTCCCCTTGTGCCTCCTCCCTGGGAACCGGTGGGTTGTTGGGGTGCTGCCCCCTTCATTGCTCTGGAGCACCAGGCCCAGAGTTTGGTGCATTCTGTGCCGGCATGCCCATCTGAGGGTTCTGCTGAGCCCTTAGCACGCGACCCAGCTCCTGTGCCATGTTCTGAACCTGGCGCTCTAACTGGGAAACCCGCTCAGGCTGATACAGGGCCCTGTTTTCTCCCCTGGGCTGATCCCGGGAAGGGTAGCTATCCCTTCTCTGGTAATATCCTGGATTGGGAAGATTTGGGTACCCCTCCACCCTTGGCCTCCCCTCTCCCGGATTAGGTTGTCTGGGCTCAGGGAATTGGGGAAAGAAGGATGGATGATTTTGGGGTTGGAAATTGGGTGGATACCTGGGGAAAAAGTTCTGCCCAGGATTTGGAGAATTTCTGCCCTCCTTGGGGAAGTTAGGAGGGAAGTTCCCAGGGTCAGGTGCTTGGCTGGATCCCCCCCCTTGGGCTGGAGGAGTCCACACATAACCCAGGATTGGTCTGTTTCCCTTGTAACCGGGACTTACATAGTCAGGAGAGCGAGGGACCTCATTTGTGGGACTACCTCTTTCACTCCCTGTCTGTGACTGGCCCGAAGACCTTCTGGGCCTAGCATTATTAGGTGCAGGTAGGTTTTTAGGCCCTCCATCTCCAAATCCAAAACGGGGGTGACCTTTACCTCTGCCACCTTGGCAGCAGCAGGGGTGCTGTTGGTTTTGGGATTTTTCTGGGTATTGCTTTTATTTTCTTTGGGCTTCTGCACCTCATAGATCCGGGTAGCCTGTTCAATGACCCAGTCTAAAGATCTTTTCTCATGAAAATCTCTCACGAGCTGGGTCATTATATATTTGGGCAAGGCATGGAAAAATGTATTGACAAATTCTCTGCTGTTTGTGCGCACCCTTCTGGTGGTCTGCGCAAAGGCACGTTTCAGTTCTTGCACGAATTCTTGTGGGGCCTGATCCTCCCCACATTGCAAATTGTAGGCTGCCTTGCGACCCTCTTGAGGATTTCTGTGAACAGAAAAATGTTTCAAGATGGCCGCCTTATAGGTGGACCATCTTAAATGATTTTGGTCCTCCAGCCCCGCAAAGAAACTGGAGTATTCTGGGGAGAATGTCCATTTGACGTACTGGATGCAGCTACTGCTGTCCTTCAAATGGAAAGTCTCCATCATTTGCTCATAGAGCTCCAAGTGTTCCCAAACAGAGTACTTGGCGTTCTTATGATAAGGCGTGATGACACTCCTGATTGCCTTAATCTGTTTCAATGGGTCCTTAAGCAAGGCCCTTTTTGCCTTATTGGCCTTTTTGGTTCGGGTAACCCTTGTCCATTCATCCTCTGACTCAGAAGCACTGCTCCCAGAGGTTCCTGTCTGATCTTCCAGGTTTTCCCGGATTCTGAGAGCCTGGGAATGGCTGGCAGAATGTGGGGACCTGGTCTCCTGTGTCCTGCGCCGTTCAGAGGAGTATTCAGATTCCTCCTTGCTGCCAGGATTTTATGGGTACCCCCCACTGACCTAACTGGGCAGAAGTTTTCAGGATGCCCTTAATGGGCCTATTCTCCTGGGGTTCCCCACTAAATTGCACTGTGCTTGGTTGCCCATACCCGGATGCCCGCCCATCCATTCCTCAGAGGTACTGGCCTGTGAGCCCCATGCTTCTGGCTGGATAGTAATCTGCCATCCGTGTGGCCCGGTGCTCATGTGCGCCAGGGGACAGGGGGGTGGCAGAGTCCAGGGACTGAGAGAGATAAATGCCTCTGGTACTAGGGCTCCTGAGGTTATGCTCAGGAGTTTCCCTTTCCCAGCGAACCTGGTCTCTATCCGCCCCTGCTCCCTGTTGCAATGCAAGGGCCTGCGCCTTCAGTTCCTCAGTTAAGGCCTTACTAGACTCTATCAGTCTCTCCTGCATCGCTACCTGTTGCTGGAGCCTATCATTGTGCTGGCAGAGAGCCTCATTCTCTCTCTGCGTTTCCTGATTGGTCCTGGAGCACTGGGCCAGTCTTTGCTGCAGGAGGGTTACCTCCTGAGCTGTGTCCCTATTGGCCTGCTCCTTTCTTGCCAGCGCATCCTCCACCTTCCTGGTGTGCTCTAACAAGTTCTGGTGTTCTTTTTGGAGGTCACCCAGTCCCTGGAGGTCCAGGTGATGTTCTTCCATTTTCCTTTTTAAGTGACAGACTTCCTGGCCTAAGGTATCCCTTTCCTGACTAAGAGCCTGCATCTGTGCCGCCAGGTCGTCCCTTTGCCTTTGGAAGGCACCAGTTTTCTGGCGCTCCTGGTCAAACTCTGCCTGGGTATCCAGGTCTTTCAAAATCAGTTTATTGCTCTCTGCCTTCTCCCTATCTAGATGGCTTTGCAGGGTGACTACCTGCTCAGCACATGCCCTATTGAAGTCTAACTGTTGCTCCAGCTTTTTCTGGCTCTGCAGTAGGGAGTCCAAACCTTCTTGGTACTCCTTCTGCAAGGCCAGAAATCTGGTATCCTGGTCCGCCTTTTCCTGTTGCAGCACATCCATATCCTCCTTTATTTTAGTGATGTACCGTCTGCTGTCATTTTCTGACTCCTGGCTCCTGAGCAGCCTCTGCTCAGAAGAGTCCAGATCAGATTGGGTCTTCTGTAATGCCAGCAGTTGCCTACTCGCCAGATCTTGGCCTTCAGCACATTTGTCCTGCATGGCTCCCATATGTAAATATAAATATGCCGCTACCCTGGCAATCTTGTGGTTCTCATCCTTGGCTTTCGGGGCCATGTATAGTTCACTCAGGGCCACATGTAGGGGACCCTGATCTCCCCATATATCTGACCCTGTTTCAGTGACCTGTTGCGCGATTGCCTGCAACCAGACCGTTTGGTCCTGATGAGTCCACTCACCTCTCACAAATAGCTTATGTAAGAAGTGTTCTCTGGCTATTTTCATATCTACCAAGGTCGTCATTCTAGAGATTGGTCTCTGTCCTGACTTACAGAAGTTTGTATTTTATTTTTGCAAAACAGACCTTTTCCTTAGAGCGTTCCTTTGAGGAGTGCTTTACAGCGTAACACAGCATGGTGATCCGACCGGATATGTGTATGTGGTCAGCTGGCACGCTGTATTAATCTGCACAAGTGATAGATCTAACCCAAACGTCCGGCTCGAGCCCCCAATTTGTAAGAGGATTCAATTCAACACTACAGCTAAGTCAATGCCTAGTCTGGGATACTGAATGGAAACCCTTATTGATATATCTTTACGTCCAGTTCATGCGTTCTGGATGACTACCCCTATATATCACCCCTCTCTTGGAATCCCCCTGACCCCACTGAGCCAAGAAGTAGTTCTGTTTTGCAAGTTAAAAGGTTTATTTGAGAATTTAAACAATATATATATATAAATATATATATAAATATATACATATATATCACACTTTATAATAAATTAATAATTGAATATCACACTTAATCTGAGCAGTAATCAATAATGGATAGTCTGGCACTAGCACACTTGTGAATAGGAACAGAAGAATAAGGTGGTAGAGAATGCTTTACATAAGTTCAGATGGATGCAATGTTGAATGAAAATGCAATACAGAAAATACTCAATATGATTTCAACAAAACAATGTAATCACTTTTCTCTGGCAATCCACTCCCCCCCTTATGCAATGTAAGTAAATGAAGGGGAGAGCACACAGTTCTGAGGAATGCAATCAAATGTAATTCAGTTCACCCCAGCAAGCTTAGAGGAAAACAGGTCGGAGTTTTAACACAGGCCCAAAATGCTTTGAATGTGGTTTGCAAGGAAGTGAAAAATATGCTAAAATGCTTTTAATTCCCTCTAGAGGTTCAGGGTGAGTGATAGATACTTTGAATGAGTTCAGGATCACTTTAGCAATGATTCAGAGTAACTAGCAGGTTAAACAAATTTTTGGCAAAGGAAAGCAAGGAAGCTGCTGTTTTCACACGTGGCTGGATTTTTAACCAAATCGCAAATCGCGGTAAAATTCGCGAGTGCGAGAATCGTGATTACGGAGAAAGTATGAGGAGTAGGTTCTAGGCTTGTTCAAACGCTGAGATTCTAAGCTTTCAGAGGAAAGTTAAACCAAGTTCCTAGCCCAAACGGTTCCCGAGATACGGACGATTAAATAAAGGTAGTTTTTCAGATTTGAAATTTTAAAAGTTCAAAGCGACAGGTTACAGCTTGCCGCTAGAAAATGACAAGTGACAGCTTCGCAAATGACAGGTGACAGTTAGGAGGCAGTTCTGGTTAGATTAAAATAGATTGAATTATATTATTTTAACTAAGAGATTGGTTCTGCACAGTTCTGCTAGGTACTCACAATATATTTAGAAATAGGCCTCGCCACGGATCTGGTCAGGTTTTGGACTGGACTCCGGTCTGGTCTCGGCACTTCACAGTGATCTGGGTCAGCTCTCTGGTTCTGCTAACAGCGGTCTGGGTCAGCTCTGCTCTGCTGGTCTAGCCTCTCTGGATTCTGGATACTGCTCTGCTTTCTAGGTACTGCTACAGGTTCTGGAGATTGATGGATTTGAAGTCTGGATCTCTGGATGTGAAGTCGTCGATCAGCATGCTCCGCAGCAAATGGAATTGAATGTCCTCTCTAGCTTCTAGTGGCTCTTTTTATGTCTTTTGAAAGTGGGTGTGTGTGCAGCATCACTAGCCAGCCCCTCTCTCAACTGCCCATTGGTCAAGCTTTCCTTTCTCTCTTGATTGGGGAAAAGAAGTGGAGTGTCAGAGCGATGTCATTATATGGCCTGTAGAAAGGACACTCCCCTGTCAAATTGCACACAAATCTATATTTGATCAAAAAGACATATTTCATAGATACACAGTGGTTTGAAATTACATGCAACCATCACATATCACATGAGATATACCCTGTTCAAACTCTGCTCTTCCTGGGGGCTTGCATTCAGAAATGGCAACCTATTTCACTTTTTGGTCGGGTTACCAATATTGGATTTGTCCCCGCATTTACACAAATGTTCGCAAAGCATGTGGGCATTAGGTGGTGGAGTGTCAGATTTTTAACATACATACATTTAGAGTAATATCCTCTTTTCCGCTAAAAACCCCCCTGAACATAGCACCGGGTCCTAACACGTCTTCAAATGTGCACAGAAAAATCACAAGAATAATGATATCACTTATAATATTTTCACAAGTCCGCTCTATGAATGATCCATCCCATAGGGGTGTGGTTTCCCAGGTCACATGGTGTAGAAACCAGTTTATCCAGTTTCTGCCAAGCTCAGAGACCCTGCCCCTCCCAGCTTCTGCCAAGAGGAAGCTATTTTACGGTCCCCCTAATAAACCATCTGCCTGGGCCCTGGAAGGCCCATTGTTCAAAAGGAAGCCATTTACGACTACCCTAATAAACCATCTGCCTGGGCCCAGGATAGGCCTTTGTTCAACTCCCTGTAGCTGCTCCACCCCTAATCTAATCAGAGAGGTGACGACTCCTTTTGGCACGGGGAAGAGTGGCTGAGCAGGTTTTAACTCATGTGGGGGTAGATGTCAAGCAGAATTCAGTTTCCTTAAGCCAGGTTTCAGATAAAATGTCATTTCTAGTTACCCAGTTTTCTGCATTCAAATAAACTAACAATTTTTACACATACAGCTAGAATGCTGATTATAAGTTTAAAACTATGACATTTAAACAATTGAAACCTATGTGACACTCAAAATTAGGTCACTCATTTCTTTTAAACTTTTAGATTTTATTGTCTTTCAGTCCACATTTACTAAAACTGCTGAAATCCACAGCTCAGCCAGTTTTGCTATGAACATTATTTTAGGCTCATCCTCTTTCCAGATTTTGTCTGCCCACAAGACTTTATTCTGTCAAATGTCTGCTGGTGTTCAGTGAGATTGTTGGATATTCTGCAATGTTTGAAATGGGCATTCTGAGCTTGCCTTCAGAGAAACAAAGGGTGATTTTTAAAGTGCTTTCTAGCGAACAGGAACTGCTGTTTTTCTCTTTGGCACCCCATTTCACTCATGGCTCTTCGGACCCAGCACACCCGCACCGGGGGGTGGCAAGTCAGGCGACCATTTTGGTGTGCGCACAAACTGCGCATTTTCATAGATTCTGGCGCACATGTGGGCTTTTTCGGCCATCTTGGATTTCCTAAGCCCACAGCACCAAATGTTGTAGCATAATAGACCAAACGTGGGTCAGAACACCCAACAAGACAAACCCAGATAAAATGTGTTAAATCACATTGATTGGTATGGTGGTACCTATATACTTCCATTGATGATGGAGAGATTGAAGTTAGAACCATTCCCATTTTGCATAGTACCCTTCTATAATATTTTGTTTAAAAATTGTCAGATTTGGTAATGTGGTTTGTGTACTTTCCAAGTCTGTTTTTATAAAATGAGATTGTTTTAGTTCATGGTAAGAACTGGAAAAGATAGTGTTCAAATGCAGAAATTGCATAGTTTGCCCAAATCCCAGCTTCACCTCTTCACCCCTTAACCAAGTGTGATCCTGGCCATCTCAATTAATCTTGTATTGCCTTACCTCTCAATATTGCCAGTCCCTAAACCTTTCAAAATGGTCAGCCCTTCAGAGTGATTTCCTTCTCATGGTATGATCTTCATAAAAGACTTATTCATGGTTTCACTGGCTATAGGGTTGCTTCCACTTTAATGGTGAGCATCTTTAAATCAACCTCATAGGCATTTGTTCCTTTGATAGCTAATGGCAACACTATTTGACAACCATATCCCACTTCTAATCTCTGTCTGGATAAAGACACCTTCCTGGTAGCTTCTAATCTGCATCCATTATCCATGCTACGGTATGTGGAGTTTTCTCCTTCCTTCCAGTTTGTCTCCGCTAGCCATGCATGAGCACTTTTGCATTCTGTGAGGCAGCTAATATGAGTTCTCTGTCTATTATGGGTTACATGTACCTTTTGCATACGGTCCTGCATTAATACTACAGGCTGCATTCCCTCCTCGATGTTATTGATACAAATTATCCTGTATGTACTAGAACAGTAACCTCTTTGTAGAATGCTAATGCTAATTGTTTATCATTCTGATTAGAGCAAGAATGAAAAGGGTAAGAGGATTTAAATGGAGTAAAGATGCTTTTTATGCTGCGAGGCAGCATATCAACCTATAGGTTGTGATTGCGATAGGCGTGGGGCGGAGGTCGCAACCAGTCTTCTTGATCCCTTTATTCCTTTGGTTTGGTGGAGGGGGGCCCCAAAGATGTCCGTGCCCATGGCCCAAAAGTGCTTAAAAGATTGCCCCGCTCTTTGGCAATGGTACAGACTGATACCAAAGCTATGAAAAATAAAAATTGAGCCATGTGCTGATACGCTATTAGCCATCGTTCGTCAGGCCTCAAATGCAGGACTGTGTTGACAACAGAAACGTTTGTGTCCATCCCTGATAGCCTGCTTGGTAATTGGTTGGAGGCAAACAAACCCAGAAAACTGTTTTTTACACACACTTATCATTGTGCTGAAATCGTGTTACTTGATCTGTATCTATCTTGCTTGTAATCGAAAAGCACCTGCTCTCACGGTTTATATACATGAGATTAGAGTGCAACACACATACCACCATAGTTCCTATGTTTAATAGGAGTTTTGAAAACATACTCATATGCACCGCAGCCTGCTACTTCTACATGAATGAGCCATTCAGACATGTGAGTGCTTCTTGCTAAGTGCCCTGGTAATGGTGGCCACAACACGTGCAATAGTCATGTGTCCTGCATTCTTTACCACAACAGACACTCCTTCGACAGTCCCTTTGTTTCACCATGTTGCAACTTTAAGCAGTTCCTCTGAACATTGGCAAACCGTACGGGTTCTGTTTGTACCATCATCCACAAACTGGTGTGAAACTATTTCTTGTAGCCCCTCCTTTTCCACAGCTGCCATTGTTATATCCATGTAGAATGGTGCTTCTGGGGTTTCCAATTGAATATCTCACTCCACAATATCAATAGTTGCCTCTGTTTCCCTGGTAAATGTTCCTCATCCCAGCAACAACGTTTGACAGAATTATGAGCAGTCAGTGGTTCGATATTTATTTCGACATCTATTCCCCCATCACAAGCATCCTCATCCAGCACTATCTGACTTTGTGGTTGATAGATGTTATTCTTTTTTCAGGGTGTCTGAATTATCTTACTAGTTGTTCTGGGCCGCCACATTACAAGGTCTGCAGTGGGTCCCACTAAGAACGTCTGGTCTGGCCAGACGTCCCTAGCGGGACCTCCTAGCTGACCAGGATGCTAACAACGGGCCCATCATTAACGGGCCCTTTGTTAGCATCCTCCCCATTCCCATTGAGCCCTATGGGGGCTCAAATGGGAATGGGGATGCACCGGGTCCGGGTCCCGAGAATGGGAATTACGGGGCCCGCCAAAGTTGGCATAGCCCGGTTATTCCCTATTTCTAGAACCCGGACCCGGTACCCGGTTTGGGGGTAGCCATGCGCTAAAAACGGCATGGCTATCTCCAGACTCGTAATGAGGCCCATTGTGCTCTTTGTTGTAGAGATAAGTGCATGCATTGAAAAGATAAACCATCTCTTTCCCTTTTATATTCAAGAAAAACCCCAAAACATCTCCAGACACATGACACATACATGTCCCTGTAGCAGGAAACTGATTGGTCTCTGAGCATGCATGTCGAGTGAGCAACTTTTCAGACCAGAGGGGCTCAACTGCTCGCATTTGGCATAAATACCACGCATTGTCGAAGTGTGGTGCGCAAGTAATATCATACATCTTAAGGTATTAAAAAACATAACACTGATGAAAAGCAAATAGAAACAGAATTGTTTTAATAGTTGATACACAAATCATGTATTATAAAAAATAAATATAAAATGTTACATGAACATTGTAATGTAAAAAGAACTAAAAAAGAAGTACAAAATGACAATTAAAAAATGTATAAATAAATAAGAAATAAATGAAAACGGGGAAGGCCTTATGCCCTCACGTCAACCCTCTGGGGACCACATGTTACTTAGACAAAGGTTATCCCTGTACTACTCTCCTGAGGATCAGGTGGGCATCCCTTGCGTTATTGATGAAGATGGACGTGCATGGTCATTTTGAGATTTCAGATTTCTGGAGTGATCCCTCGTTGTGAGTGTGAGCAAGTTAAAGTGGAGCCGGTTGGTGATGTTGGAATTTAGAGCAGTGTTGTAATGACAGACATTTGATAGAGGATGCTTGGGGTAGAGATATGCTAAGAAGAGGCAACAGAACCCAAGCTACATAAGGAGCCTTTGTGTCAGACTTGAATTTCTGTGAAGACAAAGGGCAGACTGGGGCAGGGATAGAGAGGAAAGTAGTGATTTAGAGAGATGCACTGATTGTGAGTAGGATGGTTGTGTAGTGTGTAGTGGGATTGAACAGAGAGGTTACAGTTGAGTTAATGGTTGTGTACTGTTCACATTTGAAAGGTTGAAATCTCACATCAGGGTTAGAGGGGATTGACTTGGAAGGCTGTTGAGGAGCTTAGCTGGTCAAGGACAGAAAGAGTGTTAGAGGCCGATTCATGGAATCAATGTGCGCCGAAAATATCGGTGCAAGCGGCCAAAAACGTGCGAATCGCAGTGCAAGTGCGAAAATCATAGGGAAACCAGCGCACATCGATTCATGGAAGTCCGTGCGTGAGAAAAATATTGGATGTGCCCTGAAAAAGTGTGCGGCGCACGCCGGTGCACAGGTCATCTAACGGCGTGCGCCATGGCCACAGCGAAATCGCACATAGCGCGGCGCACATATCAAAAGTAGGCGGAACACGGGGCGTAACACTCGGAATGGGGAACAACGCGTGAAAATATGGGCGTCACAGGGGAAGTACAGGAGGCAAGTGCGCGGAACGCCCACACGCTCACCTACAACACGTATTCATGGAATCGAATAGGGCAAACCAGCGCACGGGCAAAGACACGCACAGGCCCAAACACGTCTGCCACAAGAATGCAGGCGGTAGCGTCCCTGCGCCTAAAATAGATGTGCGCCAAAGTGTGCGCTAACAAAAAGCACCAATATACAGCTATGATGAATGTCCCATACTGTGGCCCACTAGGACAAATGACGTGCAAAGGGGTACGCAACAAACACGGACACCCGCTGCGTGAAAAAGAGCGTGTGCGTGCATTTCGGGGTGCACGGGAAGTACCACACGCGATTGGCCTGGGTACGTGTATTTCGGGGTGCGCGTGAAGTGTCACACGTGAATGCAGCAGGGTACGTGTATCTCAAGGTGCGCGTGAAGTGTCACACACAAATGCAGCAGGGTACGTGTATTTCAAGGTGCGCGGGAAGTTCCATACGCGATCACAGCAGGGTAAGTGTATTTAGGGGTGCGCGTAAAGTTCCACACGCGATCACAGCAGGGTACGTGTACTTCGGGGTGCACGTGAAGTTCCACACACGATTACAGCAGGGTACATGTACTTCGGGGTGCGCGGGAAGTTCCACACGCGATTACAGCAGGGTACATGTACTTCGGGGTGTGCGTGAAGTTCCACACGGGATTACAGCAGGGTACGTGTACTTCGGGGTGCGCGGGAAGTTTCGCACGCGATCACAGCAGGCTACGTGTATTCCGGGGTGCGCGGGAAGTTCCACACGCGAATTCAGCAGGCTACGTGTATTCCGGGGTGCGCGGGAAGTTTCACATGCGATCACAGCAGACTACGTGTATTCCGGGGTGCGCGGGAAGTTCCACACGCGAATTCAGCAGGCTACGTGTATTCCGGGGTGCGTGGGAAGTTCCACACGCGATTTCAGCAGGGTATGTGTATTTCGGGGGTGCCGGGGAGTACTACACGTGAATTGGTCGTGTGAGTCCTCCCAGGTGTTCCCTCTATACCCTCCACGGCGCCTGCAGGCAGCCCACACCACAGGGGACTACCCTGCACCCCTGGTCATGTCCTGCAGGCAGCACATCCACCATGCCCCCAGCCAACCCACATGCCACCTTGCACTACTGATCACCAATGCATGTCTCCCAACACCCCCACCCCCCAGCAGTCAGGGGCACCCTCCACCAGGCCCCCACTCATGTCTCCCAGCACCCCCACCCCCCAGCAGTCAGGGACACCTGCCAGCAGGCCCCCACTCATGTCCCCCTGCACCCCCACCCCCCAGCAGTCAGGGGCACCCTCCACCAGGCCCCCACCCATGTTCTCCTGCACCTCCACCCCCCAGCAGTCAGGGTCACCCTCCACCAGGCCCCCACTCATGTCTCCCAGCACCCCCACCCCCCAGCAGTCAGGGACACCTGCCAGCAGGCCCCCACTCATGTCCCCCTGCACCCCCACCCCCTAGCAGTCAGGGGCACCCTCCACCAGGCCCCCACTCATGTCTCCCAGCACCCCCACCCCCCAGCAGTCAGGGACACCTGCCAGCAGGCCCCCACTCATGTCCCCCTGCATCCCCACCCCCAGCAGTCAGGGCACCCTCCACCAGGCCCCCACTCATGTCTCCCAGCACCCCCACCTCCCAGCAGTCAGGGGCACCCTCCACCAGGCCCCCACTCATGTCTCCCAGCACCCCTACCCCCCAGCAGTCAGGGACACCTGCCAGCAGGCCCCCACTCATGTACCCCTGCACCCCCACCCCCCAGCAGTCAGGGGCACCCTCCACTAGGCCCCCACTCATGTCCCCCTGCACCCCTACCCCCCAGCAGTCAGGGGCACCCTCCACCAGGCCCCCACCCATGTTCTCCTGCACCCCCACCCCCCAGCAGTCAGGGTCACCCTCCACCAGGCCCCCACTCATGTCTCCCAGCACCCCCACCCCCCAGCAGTCAGGGACACCTGCCAGCAGGCCCCCACTCATGTCCCCCTGCACCCCCACCCCCCAGCAATCAGGGGCACCCTCCACTAGGCCCCCACTCATGTCCCCCTGCACCCCTACCCCCCAGCAGTCAGGGGCACCCTCCACCAGGCCCCCACCCATGTTCTCCTGCACCCCCACCCCCCAGCAGTCAGGGTCACCCTCCACCAGGCCCCCACTCATGTCTCCCAGCACCCCCACCCCCCAGCAGTCAGGGACACCTGCCAGCAGGCCCCCACTCATGTCCCCCTGCACCCCCACCCCCTAGCAGTCAGGGGCACCCTCCACCAGGCCCCCACTCATGTCTCCCAGCAGCCCCACCCCCCAGCAGTCAGGGACACCTGCCAGCAGGCCCCCACTCATGTCCCCCTGCACCCCCACCCCCAGCAGTCAGGGCACCCTCCACCAGGCCCCCACTCATGTCTCCCAGCACCCCCACCTCCCAGCAGTCAGGGGCACCCTCCACCAGGCCCCCACTCATGTCTCCCAGCACCCCTACCCCCCAGCAGTCAGGGACACCTGCCAGCAGGCCCCCACTCATGTACCCCTGCACCCCCACCCCCCAGCAGTCAGGGGCACCCTCCACCAGGCCCCCACTCATGTCCCCCTGCACCCCCACCCACCAGCAGTCAGGGGCACCCTCCACCAGGCCCCCACTCATGTCCCCCTGCACCCCCACTCCCCAGCAGTCAGGGGCACCCTCCACCAGGCCCCCACTCATGTCTCCCAGCACCCCCACCCCCCAGGAGTGCAGGGCACCTCCCATCAGGCCCCCACTCATGTCCCACACATGTCCCCCTGCACCCCCACCCCCCAGCAGTCAGGGACACCTGCCAGCAGGCTCCCACTCATGTCCTCCTGCACCCCCACCCACCAGCAGTGCAGGGCACCTGCCAGCAGGCCCCCACTCATGTCCCCCTGCACCCCCACCCACAGCAGTCAGGGGCACCCTCCACCAGGCCCCCACTCATGTCTCCCAGCGCCCCCACCCCCCAGCAGTTAGGGACACCTGCCAGCAGGCCCCCACTCATGTCCCCCTGCACCCCCACCCCCCAGCAGTCAGGGGCACCCTCCACCAGGCCCCCACTCATGTCCCCCTGCACCCCCACCCCCCAGCAGTCAGGGGCACCCTCCACCAGGCCCCCACTCATGTCTCCCAGCACCCCCACCCCCCAGCAATGCAGGGCACCTGCCAGCAGGCCCCCATGCATGTCCCACACATGTCCGCCTGCACCCCCACCCCACAGCAGTCAGGGACACCTGCCAGCAGGCCCCCACTCATGTCCGCCTGCACCCCCACCCCCCAGCAGTCAGGGGCACCTTCCACCAGGCCCCCACTCATGTCCCCCTGCACCCCCACCCCCAGCAGTCAGGGGCACCCTCCACCAGACCCCCACTCATGTCCTCCTGCACCCCCACCCCCCAGCAGTCAGGGGCACCCTCCACCAGGCCCCCACTCATGTCTCCCAGCACCCCTACCCCCCAGCAGTGCAGGGAACCTGCCAGCAGGCCCCCACTCATGTCCCACTCATGTACCCCTGCACCCCCACCCCCCAGCAGTCAGGGGCACCCTCCACTAGGCCCCCACTCATGTCCCCCTGCACCCCTACCCCCCAGCAGTCAGGGGCACCCTCCACCAGGCCCCCACCCATGTTCTCCTGCACCCCCACCCCCCAGCAGTCAGGGTCACCCTCCACCAGGCCCCCACTCATGTCTCCCAGCACCCCCACCCCCCAGCAGTCAGGGACACCTGCCAGCAGGCCCCCACTCATGTCCCCCTGCACCCCCACCCCCCAGCAATCAGGGGCACCCTCCACTAGGCCCCCACTCATGTCCCCCTGCACCCCTACCCCCCAGCAGTCAGGGGCACCCTCCACCAGGCCCCCACCCATGTTCTCCTGCACCCCCACCCCCCAGCAGTCAGGGTCACCCTCCACCAGGCCCCCACTCATGTCTCCCAGCACCCCCACCCCCCAGCAGTCAGGGACACCTGCCAGCAGGCCCCCACTTATGTCCCCCTGCACCCCCACCCCCTAGCAGTCAGGGGCACCCTCCACCAGGCCCCCACTCATGTCTCCCAGCAGCCCCACCCCCCAGAAGTCAGGGACACCTGCCAGCAGGCCCCCACTCATGTCCCCCTGCACCCCCACCCCCAGCAGTCAGGGCACCCTCCACCAGGCCCCCACTCATGTCTCCCAGCACCCCCACCTCCCAGCAGTCAGGGGCACCCTCCACCAGGCCCCCACTCATGTCTCCCAGCACCCCTACCCCCCAGCAGTCAGGGACACCTGCCAGCAGGCCCCCACTCATGTACCCCTGCACCCCCACCCCCCAGCAGTCAGGGGCACCCTCCACCAGGCCCCCACTCATGTCCCCCTGCACCCCCACCCACCAGCAGTCAGGGGCACCCTCCACCAGGCCCCCACTCATGTCCCCCTGCACCCCCACTCCCCAGCAGTCAGGGGCACCCTCCACCAGGCCCCCACTCATGTCTCCCAGCACCCCCACCCCCCAGGAGTGCAGGGCACCTCCCATCAGGCCCCCACTCATGTCCCACACATGTCCCCCTGCACCCCCACCCCCCAGCAGTCAGGGACACCTGCCAGCAGGCTCCCACTCATGTCCTCCTGCACCCCCACCCACCAGCAGTGAAGGGCACCTGCCAGCAGGCCCCCACTCATGTCCCCCTGCACCCCCACCCACAGCAGTCAGGGGCACCCTCCACCAGGCCCCCACTCATGTCTCCCAGCACCCCCACCCCCCAGCAGTTAGGGACACCTGCCAGCAGGCCCCCACTCATGTCCCCCTGCACCCCCACCCCCCAGCAGTCAGGGGCACCCTCCACCAGGCCCCCACTCATGTCCCCCTGCACCCCCACCCCCCAGCAGTCAGGGGCACCCTCCACCAGGCCCCCACTCATGTCTCCCAGCACCCCCACCCCCCAGCAATGCAGGGCACCTGCCAGCAGGCCCCCATGCATGTCCCACACATGTCCGCCTGCACCCCCACCCCACAGCAGTCAGGGACACCTGCCAGCAGGCCCCCACTCATGTCCGCCTGCACCCCCACCCCCCAGCAGTCAGGGGCACCTTCCACCAGGCCCCCACTCATGTCCCCCTGCACCCCCACCCCCAGCAGTCAGGGGCACCCTCCACCAGACCCCCACTCATGTCCTCCTGCACCCCCACCCCCCAGCAGTCAGGGGCACCCTCCACCAGGCCCCCACTCATGTCTCCCAGCACCCCTACCCCCCAGCAGTGCAGGGAACCTGCCAGCAGGCCCCCACTCATGTCCCACTCATGTACCCCTGCACCCCCACCCCCCAGTAGTCAGGGGCACCCTCCACTAGGCCCCCACTCATGTCCCCCTGCACCCCTACCCCCCAGCAGTCAGGGGCACCCTCCACCAGGCCCCCACCCATGTTCTCCTGCACCCCCACCCCCCAGCAGTCAGGGTCACCCTCCACCAGGCCCCCACTCATGTCTCCCAGCACCCCCACCCCCCAGCAGTCAGGGACACCTGCCAGCAGGCCCCCACTCATGTCCCCCTGCACCCCCACCCCCCAGCAATCAGGGGCACCCTCCACTAGGCCCCCACTCATGTCCCCCTGCACCCCTACCCCCAGCAGTCAGGGGCACCCTCCACCAGGCCCCCACCCATGTTCTCCTGCACCCCCACCCCCCAGCAGTCAGGGTCACCCTCCACCAGGCCCCCACTCATGTCTCCCAGCACCCCCACCCCCCAGCAGTCAGGGACACCTGCCAGCAGGCCCCCACTCATGTCCCCCTGCACCCCCACCCCCTAGCAGTCAGGGGCACCCTCCACCAGGCCCCCACTCATGTCTCCCAGCACCCCCACCCCCCAGCAGTCAGGGACACCTGCCAGCAGGCCCCCACTCATGTCCCCCTGCACCCCCACCCCCAGCAGTCAGGGCACCCTCCACCAGGCCCCCCTCATGTCTCCCAGCACCCCCACCTCCCAGCAGTCAGGGGCACCCTCCACCAGGCCCCCACTCATGTCTCCCAGCACCCCTACCCCCAGCAGTCAGGGACACCTGCCAGCAGGCCCCCACTCATGTACCCCTGCACCCCCACCCCCCAGCAGTCAGGGGCACCCTCCACCAGGCCCCCACTCATGTCCCCCTGCACCCCCACCCACCAGCAGTCAGGGGCACCCTCCACCAGGCCCCCACTCATGTCCCCCTGCACCCCCACTCCCCAGCAGTCAGGGGCACCCTCCACCAGGCCCCCACTCATGTCTCCCAGCACCCCCACCCCCCAGGAGTGCAGGGCACCTCCCATCAGGCCCCCACTCATGTCCCACACATGTCCCCCTGCACCCCCACCCCCCAGCAGTCAGGGACACCTGCCAGCAGGCTCCCACTCATGTCCTCCTGCACCCCCACCCACCAGCAGTGCAGGGCACCTGCCAGCAGGCCCCCACTCATGTCCCCCTGCACCCCCACCCACAGCAGTCAGGGGCACCCTCCACCAGGCCCCCACTCATGTCTCCCAGCACCCCCACCCCCCAGCAGTTAGGGACACCTGCCAGCAGGCCCCCACTCATGTCCCCCTGCACCCCCACCCCCCAGCAGTCAGGGGCACCCTCCACCAGGCCCCCACTCATGTCCCCCTGCACCCCCACCCCCCAGCAGTCAGGGGCACCCTCCACCAGGCCCCCACTCATGTCTCCCAGCACCCCCACCCCCCAGCAATGCAGGGCACCTGCCAGCAGGCCCCCATGCATGTCCCACACATGTCCGCCTGCACCCCCACCCCACAGCAGTCAGGGACACCTGCCAGCAGGCCCCCACTCATGTCCGCCTGCACCCCCACCCCCCAGCAGTCAGGGGCACCCTCCACCAGGCCCCCACTCATGTCCCCCTGCACCCCCACCCCCCAGCAGTCAGGGGCACCCTCCACCAGACCCCCACTCATGTCCTCCTGCACCCCCACCCCCCAGCAGTCAGGGGCACCCTCCACCAGGCCCCCACTCATGCCTCCCAGCACCCCTACCCCCCAGCAGTGCAGGGCACCTGCCAGCAGGCCCCCACTCATGTCCCACTCATGTCCCCCTGCACCCCCACCCCCCAGCAGTCAGGGACACATGCCAGCAGGCCCCCACACATGTCCCCCCAACACCTAATGACGATCCACAATCATGGTCCCCATGCTCCCTCAATACGCCTCCCACGCCACCCCAGTCCGAACACACCACCAGGTATGACATCCACCCCACAAAGAAATCACCACCACATGATGCATCCCAAATGGCAAGTCTGCACATCAACATATATCCGTCAAACCCACACAATGAGAGCATGTGAATGATAAAACACACATTGTGACATGTATGAAACCAAAGAGAGAATACCACACATTGAAGTACCAAATGATAATGTATTAAACAGAAAGGCAAGGGAATGAAATGGAACAGAAGAAAATGGAAATAAGAAATGAAATCCTGCATGTCCAATAAATGAAAAAGATGCATGAAATCAAATTGAAAAGCAATCCAAAAGCAAGTCTCCAAATTGTTAGTCTGAGGAAATAAATCCAAGGTGCCAAAATAATACAAAAACATTGATCCATGGAAAAAAAAAATCAATAATCCAAATCCATTGTCAAACTATTTACAAAGTGAACATCCAGGTCCATGTGCCCAATCCTTCAAATGAAACCTATGAAATAAAACCCTACCTAATGAAGAACTATATACAAGAAGTTGGGGCATTGTCCAACCGCCCCAAAAAAAAAAAAATGAAAGGAAACTTAACACTAAAGAACTATTTACAAGGGCAGCGGGCTAGTCTGACGGCTCACTTCTGGATGTTCCGGGCCAGGGCATCATCGAACTCCCGCTCAATGTCCCGGAGACGGTCCTCTTCCATGACCCCGAGGGTCCGCAGGGACGACAACATGTTCTCCTCCAACTCCCTGCGGATTGCCTCGAGGCACTCGGCCCTCCTCAAGGCCCTCCGCATAGAGTTCTCAGCCCTGACCATCAAGAGCCGTGCCTCTTCCGCCCGCTGCCGCTCCGCATTTATGGCGTGGCCCAACCGCTGCCACACAGAAGACACTTCCCATCCTGGGTCCTCCTGCCCTCCGGCCTATGCCTGCCCCTCCGATGTCGAAGGCCCCGAGCCATCATGGCTCCCACTGTTTCTGCTGCTGCCGTGCCTGTGCCCGTGCCCTGGCTCCTGCTGCCTGCACATCCTCCTCCGGCTGGGGTGCAGTCGTTGAGGTGGCCACCCCTGCCTGACGTCCGACTCCCGACTGTGGCAGGGATTTGTCCTCCACCAGCCTGGCCGCACAGTCAGAGGCAGCTCCACAGGGCACCCAGGTGACAATTGGGTGGAAAGATGGCACGGAGGACGACTGGCGGATAGGGGGTTCAGTTGAGATGGGGTCGGAACAAGCTCCAGCAAACGGAGGAATCCGGAATGGGTGACACGTCCCAATAGGCCAACGCGGTCAACGAGCCATTCGAGATGACGTGCAGTCTCCTCACGAAAAGACTGCAGGTCACCTCGCATGGCCCGTTGTCAACGCCACACCAGTCAGGACAGTCTCAACCCGTACCTGGATAGCCACGTCCGCAGGCAGAGGAAGGCCAGTTGTTGTAAGCTCATCCCCTGCCTGAAAACAGGTCTGGACGTAGGCATCCCTGCTGGTGCAAGATGATACAGTGACAGGATCAGGGACAGGATTGCAAACAGGCACCTCCGCGGCGGCCTGTGCTGCCTCCTGTCCCTGGTCCTGCACTGCACCACTAGCACCAGTGGAATCCCCACCTCCAGACCCCGTCTCTGTCGCTTGCACGGCCTCCTCCTCCACCAAACCCCCCACCAACCTGGATGACTCTGTGCCATCTTCCCCCGTCGGGCCCTGTGGGGTCCCAGCTGCCCCTTCTGCTGCCGAGGAGTCCAACTCTGACCTCCGCCTCTTGGACCTCCCCTCGGCAGCTTCGGCCTGGGACGCGGCACCGGACTCCTCACTCCCCGACGAGATGACAACCTGGGAGGGGAGCCGGGCCTTGCGTCTCCGGCTGGCGGTGCGATCCCTGCCGCTGTGCTCCACAGCACCTTCTCCGCCCTCTTCATCAGTTGACGCTGCAGACAGGGAGAAATAAAACACAGGCATCAGGGCACTGTACAATGGACTCATACACACATGACAGTTGTGCATGAGTGGCATTGGGAAACCTCAGACATGGCATCACAATCCACCAACACACATGTCATTTCAACTCGCACACATGAGCTATACCACAGCCATATCGCAACAGCCAGCACCATCCATACACATACAACAGCATGAGCAGCCAAAGGTGAGCCAGACATCACATGCAACACAGGGAGTGCACTACACATGCACACACACCACCACACTTGCATGCATATGTACACCTCTGCCAACTGTCGCAGTGTTGAGATCAGCATCCATGTCACATCTGTCTTCCACATCCTGGTGTCACATGCATCCATGTTGCATCACTGTTGCACCCTTGTCAAATACACACACATGCACATTTACACGGTGCAGATACATGCAGCTGAAACCAACATCCATGTGTGACATCACGACCATGCATACTTACAAACACATTCATTCAAACATGTGTGCACACACATCTGCATTTGGCATGCAAGCCTACACACACAAGCACCATCCATGTCTCACACATGAGAGCCCTCGCATGTCTTAGCCTCACGGCCCTGTACACACACCCCCATACTTGGCCCCATAAAACCACATGTGCAACCTGCACACTACTGGCACACCACCACACGCACAGCTTACAATCAGTATGCATGTACACTTACCGCTCAACTCCAGACGGGTTGCCTCTCAAGGACTTGGACGTGGAGCGCTGGGGATATGCGTTCCAGGACCCTCATCTGATCTTCCGACAAGTGGCCCCGGCGCCCCTTAGCATCCACTGCCTTCAAGAGGCGCCGGACCTTGTTCAGGGTCCTGGACCCGAAGTCCTCCCAGCACTTCTTGACATGATGGAATTGTCGGACTGCCACCCCCTCCGCGTTGATGGCAGTCATGATGTCCGTCCAGATCCGAGTCTGTCCTTCCTTGTCTGCGCGCAAACTTCCGAAGAGGGCATCATACTGCCCCAGGACTAGCTCCACCAGGACACCAGCTTCGGTGGCAGTGAAGCTGGTGCCCCTCTGCCTCTCTGGCTGGGGGTTGCAAGTGGTGCCAGATGGTGTAGTGCCTGACATGGCAACCCCAGAGGCAGGAGTGGGTGGGCAACTGGGTCCTGGGGCTGGGCTGTGGAGCGATGGAATCCCAGTCAGGAGTCTTCGAATCCAGCAGGGGTGGTCACAGCAACAGCACCCCTGGCTGATGTGCAGGCAGCAAATGGCAGGGCACGTGGGCAGCAGGCAGTCAGGCAGCAGCAGATGGCAGGTGGGAGCGTGCTCGGGGCTCTGGGGGGGCAGTGATTTGGACTTCTGGGCAGGAGCGTGGTCTTCTGTGTGCTTACGCGTGGCCAGCTTGATACGGAGTGATTTGGCACGTGAAAATCCAGCACGTCTGCGTGTAATTCGAGGAAAGGCCCTTAGCGCGTAAGCGCGTCAGCTCACGTACGCGAATTTATTGGCCCAAAGGCCCCCAGCGTGTAGGCGCGTCTATGACGTTTCGCACACGGGCATTTTCCATGGCGTGTGGAAAAAATAAGCAGGTCCGAGTGTCAAAGCGTGTCATTGGTGGAAAGGGCCTCAGCGTGTATGCGCGTCTGTGAAGTGCGTGCGCGGGCATTACCGTGTACACGGGTGCATGTTACACGTCCAATGACAGCACGTCAGAGTGTCAGCTCGTGTAATTGGAGGATAGGTGTTAGGCGGAAACCTGTGCAGTTCCCATTGGGACCACTGCAAAAGATTTAGGACTACAGGCGTTGGCGGTGAACCCACTTGGTAGCAGTCTGCACCACACAGATTCACGTGGTAGCTGTGGCTGAGCAGTCAGACTTCTCTCAAGAAAAGCTGAGCAGTATGTGGAGTATACAAAATAGGGCAATTCTTCACAGCAAGACAAGCAAACACGCAACGAGGCTTAGTGTAAAGATATTAAGGCATTTATTTATTACAGAACATCTATGAAAGACACTATGGCACTATCACGGCAAACAAATCAAACACAATTACTCTACGCATAAGAAAACGATTAATCCCCCTAGCAATATCTTGACAACTCTAGGTTCTACCGGTACCACTTTTTTTCAGACAGATGTGGATACCTCAACCTAGATGACACTCGAATATTAGTTAGGACGGGAGAGAAAAAGATAGGCAGGTTACGAAATCAACGCAGTTCAATACTTCGCGGGTAAAATGCACGGCAAGAAGGCAAGCATCACAATAGAGCATGAAGTTCAGAGGCCAGGCCCACTCGGAGAGGGGCGAGGCGTAATGTCCCAAAAAGTCTCTAGCGGAGATGCATTCAAGTCTTATAGCAAATTGTTATCGGCAGATTGAACCAGTTAGGATGATGAATGAGAAAAGCTTGGAGGCGACCCAACGGAAAGGAGAGGATTAATACACCTCACTCAAACTGATCGAAAGGGAAGCCAGGTGGACACGGTACGTTGTTGTGGAGGGCAGCTCCGGCGGGGGCAGTTGTTCCTGGTGGTGGATGCACGTCGGGTCTTTGCCAAGAGTAGAGAGGTTCTCGTCGTCAAAGAAAAGTGAAGTCCGGTGCACCACCAGGGAAGAGACCAGCCGTGGAGTGCTCCGTCACAAGGCACCACCTTTTGGTCGCGGTACAGGGGTAGTGGCTATCCGGTTGCCGGGGTGCTCTGCACGGGCAATTCGACCACTGCGTCCTGAGGCGAATAAAAAGCAAAGGGGACTGGTTGTTCCCACCAGTCAGGGGAAGAGACTCTCTGGCCGGGAGATCTCCTCTGTCATCGGGAAGTGGTGAGTCGGCTCAGCAGGGCTCCACCGGAGGTGTCGTCGTTGCAGGTCGGCTCAGCGTTACCCTCGTCAGATTCTTAGGTCCTGTGGCGACTTCTGAAGATCCAGTCCCAAAAGCCCTGCTTTTATGCAGAAAACCCCCATTCATTCAGCCTAGCTGTCAATCAACACATGCTAAGTGGTGAGCGGGAACGCTCACCACTTGGGCCAATCACTCCAGAGTGCGACCTGAGTTGACAAGGCAACTCGGTCCAGGGTGCCTAAACCCCCTCCGACACCCCTGTGGTAACCCAGACAGAATGGCACCACTTTGGAGGGTCTCTGTACAGAGGCCCGCCAAAAGTGGAACAAAGGGCTCAACCTTTGGTTTAGGAGTCACAGAGACGAACACAGACGCCATTTTAAAAACCGAGTTCTGGCAGAAAATACCATCCGATAAGCTTATTTAGGATAAGTAGACCGGTGGTGCGTTAGAGATTAACGAGAAAAAGTATCAATCTCCAACAATGGGACGAATCCCATAGGGTTATGTTCGAGGTCGAACATAACAAGTAGTTTCCACTGCCACCAGCCAAAACTCGACGAGGGGGGACGGGACAGTGCCCCCTCGAGTAACAGGTCCAGGAGTAATCGAAGTACCCCTACTAGTATGTCCACAATAAGGTGGTTGGTACTAGTCCTGTTAGTAAATTTAGGTCTAGTAAAGCCAATGGTGACTTTACATGATCGGGGAGACAGTAGTCAGTCCCCGGGTATGGAGTCTATGATGGAGGTCCGCTAGGATGCCCCAGTGTTACGGCACGAAGGGTGCGGTGTAACACACATAGAGACCCTATGGAGTAAAAGACCCCATAGCCCATAGAACACATTGACAGTCAAAGGAATTACACACATACATGTCCAAGAGTGGGGGAAAAGAGTCTCACTCTTGGCAGGATGAAAAAAAACAAACTCCCGAAATCCAGCAAAGCTGCTGGGGGACTCACTAGGTTAGGAAATTCAGCCTAAACAGAGAATTCTCCCTAACAATAGGGCCTTAGCGCGTACACGCGGAAGTGACGCTGGACGTGTGGGCATGTTTAAAAGGCACCTGTAGAACGCCATTTCCTTGTACGTGCTTTTCGTGTAGAGCGAGTGGGTGAAATCTGTACTTCTTGTCGGTTCACACGCGATTTACTTCACAGCGTTTCAAGTTCGTACTCCCTGTTATCTCTGACAGCTTTTTCTCTTTTTGTCTTTTTTCTGGGCCTGTTTCCTCAAACAGCGCACACTTCTTCTGTTGTCCTGTCTCCTCAGACAGCGTACAATTCTTCTTTTGGCTGGGGTGTTTCCAGCGCGCACACACGCGTATATTTCACGCTATTTTTACAGGCAGACGGTGAGTCGCGCACATGTTTAACATCTGTGCTTGGCCCATGTGTCGCGTACCCCTTCAGAGGTCATTCTAGGCTGCGGGTGACACGAATACGTTCATTTTTGTGTTTCTGGTGCCACAGCGTAGTGCAGGTTTATTTTTCCATGCACGTGGTCTAGGAGGGGTTGCGTGCACGTTATCTCCCTTTTTTGGGGTGCCTGTGCGTTGCGTGACCCGTCATCTTTCCCCAGTTGTCACATTCAGCCTTGCTAGAGCACTAGGGTATGAATTCCATCTAGTACCCTACCCCTTTGACCCCCAATTGCCCAGGACAATAGTTTACTGCAACTCCCATACGCACAACAACATCACTGCCATGGTTGGGAGGCGAGCAAGCGGTAAGGGTGGCAAAGGTGGCCGAGCCTCAAGAGGTGGGCGTGGTGGATATGGTAGGGGACGTGGCCGGGACTTGCAGGGTGCCCCTAGCCCCCCATGTGTGGAGGACCAGTCAGGGACACCCATGCCCCCCCCCCTGGTTGAGGTTAACGTGGCTGACACCATCCCTGCTCAGCCCTTGTTGGACCAGCCCATTGTGGCACCAGACATGGCACAGGGTGACTCCCAGGCTGACTTCCAGGTCAGCAGGTCTAGGCCACGTGTGGCGGTGCACGTTGGTGTCACCAGACCTCGTGGATCAGGGGCAGCTATGTCATCTGCTGCCCCAAGTAGGCAGGGTGGGAGGCTGCAGGGGCAGCTGCGGCTCCATCCACCCCAGCTCTCACTCACCCAGCCAGGACAGTGTGGGTCCCAGTCCATCCTGCTGACGTTCCCCCTGACTACATCACACTTCAGCTAATGCCTGCACCCATGCTCAGTTTTCATTCCCACACTCCTAGTACACAGTCCACCGGGGCTCCTGCCCCTAGTGTCCAGAGCGGCGTAGGACACTCAGGATCCCCACCACCTTCCAAGTGGAAGAGGAAGAGTGCTCGTCCAGTACAGGCTGATGCCCCAGACACGGCTACACAGTGAAGCCTAGCTTCATTGAGGCCGAACGTGATGCACTTGTGGCGTATGTGTCCGCTCATGACTGGGAAATGTTTATTACTGCAGGGTGCAAGATGACACCTGCTCAACGTCAGGCACACTGGCAGACGATCGCGGACATCATAAGTGCCCTTGGAATCGTAAGGCGAACAGCTAATGATTGCTACAAGCGCTGGAATGACCTGAAGCGCAGGGCAAAGAAAAAGCTGGCCTCAAGTCATGCCGCTACTCTAGTGACTGGAGGTGGGTCTCCAGCAGAGGACATTGAACTCACTCCACACTAGTCTGTTGCTGGGACCTACATCACAGAGGAACAGATCCAAGGCGTGGGAGACCTGCCAGATTACGAGGCATTGTCCGGTGAGTGCACATGCATGTGTGTGTCATCCATGTGCATGGTGTGTGTGTGAGGGCTTCTGATTGAGTGCCAGGTGAGGGTGTGTGTGCCTGAGTGGTTTGGGTCACCCATGTGCTTCATCCAATACATTCTGCGCACCAGGATTTGGGTATTGCAGTATCCCTTCTGGCAACAGTAGAGATTTAGCCCAACATCACGCCAGTTGCCCTTGAAGTGTCATCTTGCCACAACATTGTTGCATATTTTTCTGTGTTCATTCAGGCTGATTGTTTGCATTCCACCACTTTCACTAGGCATTTCTCAGTCCTATTGTCACATGTGTGACATGGCTATGGTACATGCCATCTGTGTGATGGCATGTGTCATGTATGTGTATTGGACATGCCAATCACAGGCCAATGTGTGATGGCACTGCTAGCCAGCATGCAGCAAATGTGTTGATCTTCCATCTTGGTGTCATCGATGTGTGCCATTTGCCTCCCCTTCATACGCAGTGACTGTGCATGCATGGGAGGTTTATTGTCATGTGGGACATGTGTCAATGAAGTACTGGTTCTGTTGCTTCTCAGCCCTAATTGTGTGTCATGGTGCTAATGCCTGTTCCAATTTCTTTTCTTTCATATCTTTGCAGGGGATGACGCACTTGATACTGCTGGGGTTGTGGAGATGGTGCAGACCCAGGAGGGGTCTCAGAGCCGACCGGGCACCATTGAGGGACGTTGTGTGGTGGTGGGTGAGAACCCACACTTGCTGCAGACCATTCTCTCAAGCGGTGACTCTGGGTGCACCTCCCCCGAGCTCTATTCAGGTGTCGATTCAGATGATGAGACCTATGTGCCGTCGCAGGTAAGTGTTTCTGGGAGGGATTATGTTCTGCCCAACCCACCTGCACCAGGGGTAGCACCCTCAATGGGGATGTCAGTGTTGGTAGGTCCGCCTTTGGTGGTTATGGATGCAGGGTCATACTCCACAACATCTGATCCTGTTCCTGGGCCAGCAGATCAGAGGGGGAATGCAGTCCTGCAGCCTCAGGTAGTGCCGGCACAGCAAGGCGCAGTTCTCCTTGCCCCAGACAGGTATGGTGCCCGCCGACGCGGTGGCCGTATGCCACCTGATAATACCGCATGGGAACAATCCATATACGGTATGGCAAACCAACAGGCAGCATCAGATGAGATGATGGCTCAGGCCATGGATGCGGTGGCCACTTTCATTGTCCCCCAAGAAAGGCTGATGGAGCAACTACAGCAGGCAACAGACTCCATTTGCCAGTCACACAGGGAGGACATGTTGGCGTCCAACAGGGACAGTCGGGCGGCACTGGAGACTCTGCGGGAAGCCATTTCTATAGAGTCCCAGGGCCACAGGGAAGCCCTGAGGGTGGAACTCCGTCACCTTAGGGTGACTCTTGTTGAGCTTGAGGCTTCAACTGACATGAGGACAGAACAGCAGCTGGGGCGGCTCACAAGTACCCTCTCAGCTGAGATGCAGGCAACTCGGGAGGAGGTCCGGGCATCCCGTGAGTTGTTGCATGGGGACCTCCGCACGATTATCCTCCAGAACCAGACCTTCCACACCCGCATGCTTGCTGCCATGGAGGACCAGACTAGGGCTTTGCGTGGGCTGCCTCCCATAGTGCCACCACCTCCTGATGCAGCTGCAGAGGGTGGGGAGAGCGACAGCAGCGATTCTCCCACAATAGGGTAGCCGTGCAGGCCATGAGCCCATGGAGGTGTTTTTTTTCTGCAGAATCCACACAGGTGGGTTTTGGTGTGCACCCTGTCCTCGGACCTCCTGGGTGGCCTCCCCCACCCCCCCGGCCCATACATGGCCATTTTTGATTCTTAATTTTTGATTTTTGATTTTTGATTTTTGATTTTTGATTTTTGCTTTTTGATTTTTGATTTTTGATTTTTGATTTTTTTTCTTTGAATTTTGATTTTTGCTTTTTGATTTTTGATTTTTTTTTCATTGTGTTTCCTTGTGTGGCTCCCATGGGCATCCGCTGTATTGTGCCTGGACACATGCAGGCTTGTCCTGAATTTGGGTTAGATGCTTGGGTTTGTGAGACACACACCCCTCCTGCTTCCCGTTTCCATGGGCTTGCAAAGGGTGTGCCCAAGAGACATTGACTTACACAGTGATGTTGGACTCCCATGTGCTGTGTGGGCAGTCTGTAGTCAATACTGTGTATACATTCCTAGTGCATATTGTTGTTGTATTGTACACTGCATGGTGTATTGATATGTGCCTCTGCATCCATCTCATCCTCCTGATTTGCAGGTCCGTTCCTCATTTCTTCACAATGCCGTCTACTTTGGAGATGGAGTCCTTGTTGTAAGCAGTGCACCTACACTTTTGCGTGGTGCCAACACTGTACAGTTGGAAGTGGTCGAAGGTCTGGCATTATCAGGTAGTGAGACTACCAATTTTTTTAAATTCGTACTGTCATGTTCATGGTAGGTTTGAGGTTGTGTAGCTGATTTGTATTATTGCTAAATATTTGCTCATGTGTGTTGTTGGTCCTGCATTACTGTGAGAATTTCATGTGTGGCCAGTTTCCATTAGGGACACTGAACTTTGTGACACCTGTGTCATGTTGTGGGGATTACTTGGTTTGCTCTCACATTGCATGACATGCCATGGTGTGTTGTGTGGCAGTGCCGGGGAGGGGTTGGGTGACATGGCACTGTTCTCATGTTGTATTTTGCAAGTGGGAATTCATTTTTGCTACATAGAAGTGTGTCTTTTGATCACACTGCATTTGTGGTGTTTGTGAAGGTAGGATGCACACATTGTAACACTTCCAGGTGAACAATCTCAGGCTGCTATGGTTGTGACAGTTGACTGTCCCTTCATTCATCATCATTGTCTGATTGACGCATCATTGATTGTCAGATGGTATGTGCCAGGGCTGTGTGCACACCACAGGGGTGATTTCTATGTGAAGTAATTAGCCACCAGCTGCGTACGGGCTGCCTCAGCCCGTGCCTTTTCCCCTCCCATGCGCAGCAGGCGTAAATGTGGTTGGGGATGTGGGGGCACCACCATGTCCACAGCCAGGCCCCGGTGTGTTGCAACATTGTGCAGGACACATGCTGCCACTATGATCCTGCAAACTACTGGGGGAGCGTATAGCAGCTGCCCGCCAGAACGGTCAAGGGAGCGAAAGCGTGACTTGAGCATTCCGAATGTGCGTTCCACTATGGCCCGGGTTGCAATATGGGCTGTGTTGTATCTTACCTCGGGAGGCGTGATTGGGTTCCGAATTGGCGTCATCATGTGGGTGCTCAGAGGGTAGGCACTGCCCCTGGGGAGGTGGTGATGGGTATCATTAGTGGGGTAGTGACATTACTCTGTATCTGACATGCATGCATGTGCAGTGGCATTTATACTCACCAAGCAGGCATGCATCGCCATGCGGCCCAGCTTCCATGTCCCGGTTTAGGGTTGGCATTCTGTAGATGAAGCTGTCGTGGGTGGACCCTGGATAGTTGGCATATACTGAGGTGATGATTCCCTTGGCATCACATACTATCTGGACGTTGATGGAATGCCAGTGCTTGCGGTTTCTATAGATGTGCTCAGATGCCCTGGGGGGACGTAGAGCCACATGGGTGCAATCAATGGCACCTAGCACTTTGGGGAATTGTGCCACCCCATAGAAATCCTGGGCGGCAGCCTGCCTTTCTGCAGGTGTTCTGGGCAGGTATATGTGCCTGCGGACTGATGGGCATGAAGTGATGATGGCCAACACCTGGTGTAGGCAGCGTGACTGCGTGGCCTGTGACACCCCCCCCCACTATGGCACTTGTCCGCTGAAATGGTCCTGTAGCCAAGAAGTGCAGTACATTGAGGACCTTCTCCAGGGGGGTAAGTGCTTGAGAGCACAGGGTGGGTGATGTGATGTCATCCTCCCACTCACTGACCAGGTTGAGTATTATGTGAGGTGGAAACCTGTACCTCCCATACACCTGGTCATCAGGCATCCCAAAAAGGCTGGTTCTCGGTGTGAAGATTCTGGCCCTGACTATCCTCCTCCTCCTCCTGCGGTATCCCACGGCCAATGCTGCTAGGAATGGTATATTCACCCTGGCGTCTGAGCTTGTTTGTTGTTTGCGTGCACTTTTATGCTGCGCGTGTCGACGTACGCCTGCCTCCTGCGAGTCGACGTACGCCTGCTTCATGCTGGCGTACGTGTTTCCGGATTGGACCGTCTTTTTTGGCGCATTGTAGGCGACCGTGTAAATCTTCCCGGCCACCCCAGGAATACACGTACCCCGCTCTCCCAGGCCCAGTCGCGTGTGAATGTTCACGTGCATCCCTGAAATACACGTACCCCACTCGAACATGGCGTTTCGCGTGTGAAACTTCCCGTGCACCCTGAAATACACGTACCCTGCTTGAATCGTGTGTGAAACTTCCTGCGCACCCCTGAAATACAAATACCCGGCACAATCGCGTGTGAAACTTCCCGCGCACCCCCCGAAATACATGTACCCTGCTGGAATTGCATGTGAAACTTCCCACGCACCCCTGAAATACACGTACCCAGCACAATCGCGTGTGTAACTTCCCGCGCACCCCGAAATACACGTACCCTGCTGGAATCGCGTGTGAAACTTCCAACGCGCCCCTGAAATATACGTGCCCAGCACAATCGCGTGTGAAACTTCCCGCGCACCCCTGAAATACACGTACCCAGCCCAATCGTATGTGAAACTTCCCGCGCACCCCTGAAATACACATACCCAGCTCAATCGCGTGTGAAACTTCCCGCGCACCCCGAAATACACGTACCCTGCTTGAATCGCGTGTGAAACTTCCCGCGCACCCCTTAAAAACACGTACCCTGATGGAATCGCGTGTGAAACTTCCCGCGCACCCCTGAAATACACGTACCTGGCATAATCGCGTGTGTAACTTCCCGCGCACCCCTGAAATACACGTACCCTGATGGAATCGCGTGTGCAACTTCCTGCGCACCCCGAAATACACGTACCTTGCTGGAATCGTGTGTGGAACTTCCCGTGCACCCCGAAATACACGTAACCTGCTGGAATTGCATGTGAAACTTCCCGTGCACCCCTGAAATACACATACCCAGCACAATCGCGTGTGAAACTTCCCACGCACCCTTGAAATACACGTACCCTGATGGAATCGCATGTTAAACTTCCTGCGCACCCCGAAATACACATACCCAGCACAATCGCGTGTGAAACTTCCCGCGCACCCGAAATACACGTACCCTGCCTTATCGCATGTGGAACTTCCCGCGCTGCCCTGAAATACACGTTTCCCGCTTGGCGTTTGCTGTTTGGCAGCCCTGTACACTGGTCCAGGGTTAGCGCAGCCCTTTGCGCTGAATTGGGACTTTTGATGGATTTTCCTTGCGCAAGGGCGTTCTTGGGGGCGTAACTGGCACTGCTGCAGGCTCGCTGCGCCACTCTGCGCCACGGCTGGTTTTGGTGGCTAAAATCCATGAATCCGCTCTGCGATGAAATGGATTTTATCGCACGCGGCTTGTGCAGTCTATCGCACGGGAACACTGTGCGCCAGCCGCGTGCGCCACTTTTGTGCGAAATTCCATGAATTACCCCGTTAGTGTCATGGTTGCAGATCCACCTTTATGTATTGGCAATGACAGCAGGGTTGGGAGTGGTGAGAGTCAAAATGTTCAGTAAAGCATTAATTGTTTCAAAGCATTCTATTTTTGATTGCAGTGAAAGGTATGGCTATGTTGCTTTTTCTAAGTAGTAAAGAGGATAGGGATGGGGTGAGAGGCAGAGGGGGTGTAATCAGTATGAGAGATTGGACTGTGCAGGTATTAAAGTCTTGTGTGGGGGGTGGGGAGAGTGTTCTGAACACGATGGTAGGGAGATGCACCCTCAAGGTGTGGAAAGGCGAGCAGTTAACAGGTCCAGAATGGGTACTGTGCTTCCTAATAGGGTGGTCTAGCAGGTTAGGTAGTCATGGTATTGTTTGAGCATAGCCAAAGTGATTCCCCATTACATTTGTTAGAGGGAGCCAGTCATAGACTGTAGTGTTTAGTGTACACATGTGTCAGACTGGTAGTGATGGTAGTGTACAAAAATGTAAATATTTATTCCAGGACCAACCAAAACAAAACTGTCCACAGCATTACACTGGGTGCACACTCATCAAGAGTAATTTAAGCCATTATACCAAATGCAGGATTACATAAGGCTGGTGGAAAACCAGCACATACATAAAGCAATTGTTACCATCATAGTATCGCACTAGGATGATAGCAACTGGAAATATAAATACTGGCTGCTAGTTGCAGACACATTATTTCACTAGGCCAGTAACAACCTGATATGTCTTTAGTTAGGATGCTAGCGTTCAACTCGATGATAGGTGTACCTCAATATAGCGTGGCCCACACGGTTAATGATGAGAGCTAGAGATAGTGGTTGAAAATGTATGGGTAGTTGAGTTGGCCTTTTTTTTTTTTGATCAAACAATTTTATTGATTTTATTACATAATACACAAAAAGAACAGTGACCCTGAGGGGGTCCAACCATCAATAACATCAGAAGAGAAAATGTGGTCCGTCATTCAACAACTTAAGGATATGTTAACAAATACTTGTGCACACTTGTTTTGCCATTGCATACTGGCCACCGGCCTGTGTCGTACAATAGTTTTATTGTGCGTTCTCCCACTTTTCCCATATTTTCCCCGCTTTCCCAGGGCATCCTCTGGCCGCATATACTCTTTGCTCCATCGCAATGCATGCTTCTACATCATCTAACCATTGTGCATGCTCAGGGGTTGCAGTCGAGCCCCATAGCTTGGCAATGTTGCGCTTGATCAGTGCCGTGGTAGTTGCAAACAGTAGCTTGTCGGTGCGAGACATCTCACCATCTTCCTCGACACCCAGCAACATCAATTTCGGATCTCTGGGCACAATCCGACCCAGTACCTTACTAAGCGTGTCGCAGCAGTGTTGCCAGTATAGCGTGATGCGTGGACAGTCCCATATGATGTGAAAAAAGGTGCCCTCTTCCTGGTGGCAGCGCAGGCAATTCGGGTCTGTGGTCTTACCCCATCTGAACAAAGCAACTCATGGGTAGTAGACTCTATGCAGTATTTTGAGCTGGACAAGGCGTAATCTGGCCGAAATGGCAGTTTCCCTCAGGTACATTAGGATTGTTATCCAGTCTTCAGGCAGTATGTCACCCACATCCCTTTCCCATTTAGATTTTAGGACTCGATAGCTCCGGTGTGGCGAACGAGGTGAGAACATTGTACATCACTGAGGTGATTTTGGCCTCTATACTATCTAGTACCAGGTTCCTCTTTATGGGGGTGCAGTCTGCCATGTCCCGTAGGTCAGGCAAGTACCGCTGTAGAGCATGACTTAATTGCACATGCCGGTATCGGTCAGTGACAGGGAGGTTAAACTCCTCCATCAACCTCTCGAATGTCACAATTCCCCCGTCCCGAATCACATCTCCCACTTTTGTTATTCCCGCAGTTACCCAGTTCCGCCATTTTGGGAGCTTGTCCAGCTCAGGGATGTGTTTATTTACCCACAATGGTTGCACCGGTGTGGTTTTCCCTTCCCAGTTTATGTGTTTATGCGCCTCTGCCCAGATTAATGCCCGGTGAGTAGCCATTGTTTTGGTGGTGTTGCTGTTAGTTTTCTGGTATAGGGACTCTAGTGGGGTTATGTTTGCTCCATCAAAGGTATCAGATTTAATGTGGGGTAGCGAGGGGTTGCCGTGTAATAGGTCATTTATCACTGCCATCTGACTCGCCCAATACTACGTCTGTATACGCGGCAGTCCTATGCCTCCCTCCCAAATGGAGCGCTGCAGGATGTGGAGCACCATTCTCGGGTGTCCATTGCTCCACAGGAGTTTCCGGAGGATTCTGTCGATTCTGTGAAATTCCCATCTGGGGATGTGTAACGGGGCATTTTGGAGTATGTACAGAAATCTAGGTAATGCCATCATCTTAAATAGCGCTGCTCTCCCCAGTAGGGTCAGTGGCAGGGCGTTCCAGTGTTTGACGTCCTCCGCAAAGCGGTTTATGATTGGGTGAAGGTTTTTTTCTACGTACTCGTTTAGATTCGTCGTTATCTGAACCCCCAGGTAGTGAAACTGGTCAACTTCCACACGAAAGGGGCAGTTCTGTATCTCTACGCTACCCGTCTCTCTCAGTGGGAATAGTGTGGATTTCGACCAGTTTACCTTCAAACCACTAAAGGATTCATATTCCCTCAGTAAGCGTATCACTGCAGGACAAGAGGTTTTGGGGTCTGATAGATACAGGAGCAGGTCGTCCACATACAGTGAGACCTTATCCTCCCAGTCTTCTGTCCACCGGAAGCCCCTCCATATTTGTGATTCTCGTAATAGAATCGCCAACGGTTCTATGGCAAGCGCAAAAAGCATTGCAGACAAGGGGCATCCCTGTCGTGTCCCCTTGCCCAGTTTGAACGGCTGCGAGAGCCACCCATTTACTCTGGTCACGGCCTCTGGGGACTTGTACAGCAGCTGCACCCATCCCAAGAATTGGTCACCAAAACCCATTCGGCGCATTATTTCCCACAGTGCTGGCAGTGTACCGAATCAAAGGCTTTCCCAAAATCTATTGCTAGAAGCGCCAGGGGACCCCGCAATAGGGAGGATTTTTCGAGTGCAGCGTGCAGTCTGTGTATGTTCATGCGCGTAGACCTCTGGGGCATAAAGCCGCACTGGTCTGGGTGTATAAGTGACAGGATAACTTTCTGCAGACGATTTGCTAATGCTGTCCTCAGGATTTTGGTCTCATTGTTGATTAACGAAATCGGCCTGTACGAACTACATTTCTCTGGCGGCTTATCTGGCTTGGGGATCACTATTATAGTTGCTCTTCTTAGGTCTGGGGAAAGCTGTCCCTGCCCATCATGGCGGTGTGTGTACATCTGCAGGAGATGTGGGAGTATTGCACTTGGTTCTATCCTTTTCCATGTCTCCACCGGGAAGCCGTTCGGCCCTGGTGTTTTCCCGGGATGTAGTTGTAACATGGCCAACCCTAGTTCCTCTTCAGTAATGGTTGCCTCCAGTAGATCTCTCTGTGTGTCTGTTAGGCTGGGAAGGGTGGTCCCGTTCAACACGGAGAGGTTAGTGGGGGCTTCCGGTGACCCATAGAGCGTTGCATAATAGGCTGCAAAGCCTTCAGCGATAGCCTGATCTGTCCACAGTGGTTCCGAATTGTCGGGTTTGATCATCCTGACCTGTGTGTGCCCTTCATCCCTGCGCTCCAGCCAGGCTAACAGTTTACCCGCCTTGTCTCCAGTCTCATACAGTCTGGCGCGCATCGTGGTGTGCACCTGTTTAGCGTTGTCTAGGGCTAGGTTGTGCATTTTTTTTTGAGCAAGGACCAATGCTCGGTTAGTTTCAGGCAGATCTCGCGCCAGATGTGCGCGTTCTGCACGTCCCACCTGTTCTTCAGCCTCATTCACTTTTTGCATTTGAGCCTTTTTGTGCGCCGTAGTCCAGGAGATAATCTCTCCCCGCAATACCGGCTTGTACGCCTCCCACAGCAGGCTTGGGTCATCAATTGACCCAGCGTTTAGTTCAAAGTCATTGGTTGTGGTTTCTTGAATACGCTCTACAAGCTCCGGGAAGCCTAAGTAATAGTTGTTAAGGCGCCATGAAGGTGGAGGGATAGGCCTTGACGTTGATAGTTCTATTAGTAGGGGCGAGTGGTCAGAGATGCTGCGTGGAAGTAGTGTGGCACTAAGTACTCTATGCACCTCTGTGGTTGGAACGAAAAAATAGTCCAGTCTAGAGAGGGAAGCATGGGCGCCTGAGTGGAAAGAGTACTCTCGCCCCTCGGGGTGAAGGTCGCGCCATACATCCCTCAGTCCCAGTGCTGATATGAAGGTGGCTAGCCTGGTATGCGTGTCAGGATTCCTGCCCCTTAGGTGTGTACGATCCATACCTAGGTTCATAACATCGTTAAAGTCGCCACCAAGGATTAGTGTGTCTGAGGAATCTTGTACTATTAGGGGGATTATTTCTTCTATGAGATTTGGCAACAGCGCGGGTGGTGCATACAGAGCCAGCATTGTTATGGTTCGATTCCATAGGGTTCCTGTCATGTGCACGAATCTGCCTCCCGTGTCCTGTGACACACTGGACAGTATCAGCGGCAGCTTCTTATGGATCAGTATGAGGACTCCTCTGGAGCCTGAAGTAAAACCTGAGTGCAGTGCTGTACGATAATTACCACGTTTAAATAAGTTGCATGTGGTGCCCGCTAGGTGTGTTTCTGTGAGCAACGCCACATCCGGCGCTTGCCTGTTTAATGCTTGGGTGACAAGTCTGCGTTTTATCCCACTACCCAGCCCATTGACATTCCAAGTCAGGAGACGTAATGATTTCGTATCAAATCTAGCATTCGTCATCTGGTTGGGGGGTGGGTTGCTGTTGAGCAGTATGTGTAGGATTCCGGGAAGATGCACGAACTATTGTTTCGCCGTGAGATGCAGGTTTGTAGGAGTGAATATTTAGTGTTGTCGGACCATACATGAACAAAAATAAAGACAAGACCCAGAACAAGGGTAAGGACTCCCCCTCCCCCCTGCTCCATCCCTTGTTCCCCTGAAGGCATCTACTGCCCCGGTAGTGTTACCTAACCCTCCTCCCTATACTCCCACCCAACCTGGAGTATCTGTCGCCCGAAATTTAAACAGAACAAGTAAACCTTAGCTAAGCCACTCTCGGTGGCATATGAACTTCTTAGCTTACACAACTGTCCGTGGTGCTGTCGCAGACTTCTTTGGTGTTAGTCTTTGCTCGTGGGGCGGGTGGCTGTTCGGCCACTGGCCTGGTTGTATTCTGTGCGTAGGTCGGCGTGGGGGGTGAGAGATTTTGTGGTGCTCCTAGGCTCAGTAGCTTTGGCTTTCTGCCCAAAACTGCTCCCAGTTCATATTTCTCCCCGCAGCGGGCTTCCTGGTTGTGGACGCTGCTGTTGGCCCCGCTCTGGCGGGCGTTCTGGGCGAGGACTGTTGCGTCTATCTCCCCTTCTCCTCTCCGTGTTCCAGTCCCCTTCTATGTGCCGTTCGGCCCAGTTCCACGCCTCTCTGGGGTCGGTGAAGTGCACGGTCGTGCCCCCATGGAATATCTTGAGTTGGGCAGGGAAGAGCAGTCCATATTTGACACCCACTGATTGTAGACGTTTCTTAAGTGGGTCAAATGACTGTCGTGCTTTCTGGACTTCCCTGGTGAAATCGGGGAAGAAGGCTATTTTGGATCCGTTAAATGTGACCGTGCCCTTCGATCTTGCCAGTTGGAGTACCGTGTCTCTGTCCCTATAGTTCAGACACCTGGCAATTACTGTGCGTGGTGGAGCTCCTGGTATCGCTTTGCCAGCTGGGATGCGATGGGCCCGCTCGATAGAGAAGAATTTAGAAAATGCCTCTCCGTCATAAATATTCGTCAACCAGTCCTCAAGGAAAAGTTCCATGCATTCCCCTTTGGCTTTTTCGGGCAGGCCGATTATGCGGATATTATTGCGCCGGGATCTACCCTCGCTATCGTCCACTCTTGCCTCCAGGGTCTTTATCCGTGCTATCATACTCGCCACTTGCCTATTTATGCCTCGCAGGCCGTCCTCGGTTTCAGAGATTCGCGCCTCTGCCTCTCCCGTACGGGAGGTCAGCTTTTGCAGATCATGGCGTAGCAGGGACACGTCTGCACCGATGCTGTCCATCTTTTTTTCCATCGAGGTCCTGGAGTTGGTGATGGCACTCATGATATCTTTTAAGGAAATGTTCTCCACATGGTCCGGGTCGACCGGCGGTGGCCTCTCTGGTGAGCGGGGTGCTGGCGTCGCTGCATACTGCTCGATCCTACTCTGTGTGGATGTTTTCCTGGGATTCTCCTTACCCATTCTCTGTTTGGCGTGGTACTGTTGCAGTGTGCTGGGGTCTGGTCCCAGGGGTGGAGGGTCCGGCCGGTGCTGGGGGTAGGCACTACTGGTGGTGCCCGGCCCGCTGCGACCGGCGGATAATTATGCTTGTGCTGGCTTAACCATTCCCTTGACCAAACATTATCTGTTGGCCCCACTTTCAGCAGTTCTGTGGTTCTATCTCCTGGCAGCGGCCACAGCAGGTGCAGGTGGGGATCGCGGCTCCGTCTGGAGGTCCTTTGCCCGTGGGGGGAGGGAAGGCGGTTCACCAGCACTCTCTATCCCACCTTCCCCTCTCCTTACCACATCGCCAGATGTAACAGGCCTCGATCAGCGGGTCCACGTCTCCGGTTGTAGGGGGCGCGCTAGTCGGATCACCAGCCGGTACGCCGTGCGTCTTCTTCCACGCCAAAACTGACACGCCGGGCTTCCCGCCCCGGGCCCTCTTCAGGCCCCGGTTCGATTGGGTTCTCGCCAGGTGGGCTGGGCCTGCGACCACAGTACCGCTCCGCCGCCGCGGTCAGGATGTTGACTGCAGGGCCCAGTGGAGCGTGTGCCGGCCGCCGGTCGACAGTTAGTGCGCGCTCGCAGTTATGGCGGCCATCTTGGGCTCAGCACTTGTCACGGTTCCTGCAATTTCCACTCGATCTGGACGGCGATTCCTTTCACGGTTTTGCCTCGGAGCACCGCGATTCGGTGCAGGAGAGTCTCACACACCGCTAGAGTATTTCAGGGTTCAGCGCGGATATATATTTTAGCAGGATTTTAACAGGATGAGGCCAGTGGCGCGGGAGCAGCGCGGGCTCACATCCTCATCAGATGGCTGCTGGCCACGCCCCTCCGAGTTGCCCTTTTTTGTAGAAATGACGAGGGCAAGATCTGAAAACAGGCAAACAGGTGGAACTCTTTATCAAAGAATCTGAGGCTGGCTGACTAATAGGAAAGGTGCATTGAAAGTGAACATTAAAATGGTAGAGGGGCATGGCACAAGACAGAGTGGGCTATAATGCTGTTTAAGTATGCAGCCCATCACTGGTTTCTATGCTGAAACATGAGGATTCAGCTGTGAGGAGACGACCAGGAAGACCAATGCTAGGATGCCTTGAGGGGTGTGGCCACCATTTAAGCAGTATTCGCCAATCGGTCAAAACAGCCTCTTGTCCAGTAGTTGACCATGTGGAACATTTTTGTTAACATATGATTGCTAGAGCACAATGCTGGTGGAGCATGCAGAACCCTGGTGGATTCTGGGGTGCTCCTGCTTCCTCAAGCCTCACTTACAAAGAGGTGGGTAGGTGCAAGTAGGACAGAAAGCCCTGAGAGATGTGGTGTGCTTCCTCACTCAATGGAGTTGTTGCAGCCATTGGATAAAGTGTGTGCTGAGTGCTGAAATTGATGTAATTGACCCTTATTGGTTTTGTGAGCAGCCTTGGATGAATGTGGGTGAAGTGTGCAGGCTCCTTGATGGATGCAGGTGCACTAATACAGAATTCAGCCTCAGCAGAGAGGAGAGGTGTTTGCACATTATCTTTTACCTGTCCTTATCAACAAGCATTCAACTCCCCTGTCATCTGCCACTACATTTATTAACACAGTAGTCTCTTCCTACATCCTGAGCAGTAGTCATGGAGGGCTCTGTCTCCCCTGTGTGGACACTGTGCTGTGGATATTTATGCTATCACTCCTTCAGGTGCTTTGGATGTGGATTTCCCTTCTCATGCAGTTCCTTGTCACAGCTGTGGTGTGGATAGTCTACCACAGATAGATGCTGGTGCAAGCTTGATTCCTAGTCAAAAGTGATTTAGAAGTGGCTACTTCCTTTCCAAAAGTGTTGTTGCTCTAGTTTGTTAGCTTTTTGCCAGAAAATATGATGGTGTTTCCTGCCTCTGACGTGGTACTGCTGTGCCCCCATGAAATGTAATAAGGTTTTGGGATTACCATTAACCGAATTTAAAATGTTCGAAGCAGAAAAAAACAAGTAATTTGAATGAAAATGACTTTCGGTTTTCATTCCCCCGAAACATTTCTGATAAACCGCTCACCCCCCACCACCTCAAGCACCTGTGGGCGGCACAAATCCTTGTGTGCCGCTGTCTCCTGCATCTCTCTGCAATGCTGGTTCCCTTCTCGTCCGTGCAAGGGAACCGGCGCCACATAGTCGTCTTTCTGTTTCTTTTTTCTAACTTGATTATATTGGGAGCAGGAGACACCCCTGTAATCCCTGATGCCTTTCTAGTGAACAAAGGTGCGAGGGACACCTCAGCAACCTCTGCTCCCCTTGTTCACTATAAAGGCGGAAAATGGTATTTATCAGATTTTTTTAGCTGCTAGTTTTGCTCATACAGCTGAAATTCAAAAACATTTATCATTCTTTTTTTTTTCTTTTTCTATTACATCTGCGGAAACCAAACGTTTGCAGTAGGGATGTGGTGACAGAATTTGACACAAGAGAATGTGTTTCACACAGTTGGCAGTGTTGGCGACTACAGCAAGGCATGTCAGTAGTTAATGGAGAAAAACTCCAATGGGGCGACATGGTGCAAATCCTGGTCAGGGACAGTTGTCCAAGGCAAAACAGCATTGCGGGATTGTGCGTATAATGTTATACTGGTAGCAGACTATGGCATCCGGTCCTCTGGAACAGAAACTTGGGCAAAAAGGCATTCTGGGCATTTTTGCTGGACAGAAAATGCAGTAGGTGTTCTTCAGTTCAGTCACTACTTCAGTGACAGGTGTCTTCTAGGTGTAATCTAGGTGTAGCTTGTTGGTCCTTGAAAACATTTTCCTTTTTGAAAAGTTTAATGAGTGCTGATTTGTTAAATATTTGCTGTGTGTGCACATTCATCATGTTGTTTCTGCATACTTACAGATCTCTTCCAAAGATTTTTACAGAGTAGTATCCACACCAAAAGGCTCTGGCAATCGTATTCAGAGTTTAGGCCCATGTCACTTCAAGGGTTTCTTAGGTAGCATCATTGAGTTAAGCCTTACCTTGTTTGAAGTCAACAGAGATAGAAATCATGGTTTTTGTAGTTAGGAAAGCTTTTGTTAGTTGTCGAGACTATTTCTGAAGTGCCAAGTAGTGCAAGCAAGTAGGAAAGACATTGGGCCTCATTACGAGTCCGACAGTAACCGTGACGGAAATTTCAGCAGGTTATCGACAGACTCGTATTACCATTCCTCCTCTGTGATTGCCGGAATCACCGAGGCATTTTAACCACGGTGAGCCGGTAATTCCGGAGCCGGAATTCTTTTAATCCCCATTCCCATTGAGGCCCATAGGACTCCGTAGGAATGGGGAAGTGGAAACACTGGCACAATGCTGTAATGGTGCTAGTGTTTCCATGTCCGCCTGCAGGCGGGTGGTGTTAAACCCGCCAGGCCAGACCTGGCGGGAGTGACACCTCCCACCTGCAGGACTCTTAATCAGCCGGTCCGGAAAGAACAGTGGTGGCGGATTTACCACCACCGTTCTGTCCGGACCGGCAGGGTCGTAATGAGGCCCATTGTTTTTTATTAGCACAAGGACACCCGCCATTTTGAACTAGGCCCTGTTAGAGTCCGTAGCTTTCTAGCCACTCAGGGCACTGGGCCACATTTCAGAGATTTGTTTCTGTTTATTTAATTAGATGTTATTCCTCCTTCCCCCTTTGAGCGCTCAGATTGCCAAGGCCCTTGGGGAAAGGGTGAAATGCCACACAGAGATTGGTTATTGTTGCAATATTTAGCGGTTCCCAAATACTTCAGGCAGGAGAAAGGTAAATCTATGTTTGCAATATTTGATAAATGTAATGGCAGCGGAGGACAGGATTTGGTGTGAATAAGGTCCAGAAGCAAGACATAGTCGGCGTATTGAATGAGGGCGTGGTTATACTGCTCCCTTTGAGAAGTGAAAGGACCATTGGAACTGCAGCAAACGGGCTAAGGAGAGCAAATACATCCAAGAAATGAGTCCTCAAGAACAGTATCTCGGCTGTAAAGCCACATGGTTCCCAAGAGCGATATGGGAGGATGTGTGCTAAGGAAGCAACACATGTCAAGATGGGAGTCACATGAGTTGTTGCCAAATGTACAACTGCAAGGTCTGAGAATTGATGAGGGGTGTCAAGTTGTCTGGGAAAGTAGTATTGTGTCCATTTTGTCCATTTTGTTGCCACAGGGCACTGACTTCACTGTTCATACTTGCTTTAGGATTGAGTTGTTTTAGGGGGTACATCATGAAGTTGTCCTGAGTGAGAAAAGGCCACTGTAGCAACAGTAATATCAATAATGTTGTCTAATCACATATGAGTATTTTTGCTGACTACACAATTAGATCAGCTTTAGGGTCCACATTTAAATTATCATAGGCAAGTCAATGACCAATGGGTTTGGGTTGTATAGGTTGTGTTTAGACTTTTGTATAGAGGCTAGCCAATAGGGAACGTGGGATTAACAATCACTGAATATGTGTAACGAATCTTTTGGATTTCCTCTATGCAAACTGTAAACTAATAGGGGCATGTCAAGAGCGTTTTCTGTTTTTCAGTTCTACGGAGATGGCTGACCCACCTGGCAGTATTTGCATGTAATAAAACGTGTTTCTCTTGCAAAACGTGCACTCTATTATTGATTCCTGGGATTGTGTTGTCCTATCAGTTGTTGTGCCTACCATACAGGTCTACAAACATGCCGTATCAATGCACGAACAAGGAGACTCTGTGGAATGGAATTATTTATCCACATCATATGTTATGTTATCAGTTATGTTAGCTGTTTTTATAAAGCACTGATGACCTGAAAACTTTAAGCGCCCGATTCATGGAATTGTTTGCAGGGTTCAAAGTGACATTGCACTGATGAAAAGTGACTTTGCAATGCCAACACAAACCCTGATTCATGGAACTGTGCAAAATTTGCTTTTGCAGTGCAAAGCCAGTGAAAAGTCATTTTGTGAGGTTAAACCTGTGAACCACTGTCAGGTGGGCAGCAGCTAACCTCACATGTTTGACAGCATGGTAAAGAAGGTTTTAATGCCAAATATTCATTTGTTTGCAATAAAGGACATTTAAAAAAAAAATCTAGCCTGTAATATGAGCCTGTGCAAACTACATACAATGGGATGATATGTGCAAATATTGGAACATGGATTGAAAAACTAATTAAATGGTACAATATGACTGGAAGTCTAGAAAGGGGAAAAAGAATGAGGCTGTTAGCGTAGGGTTCTCATAGTATTATTTTTTTCATATTTGGTATTTTACTGCTTAATGCCTTTGGGTTTTGCCGGGTGCACCAATAGATATGACGCATTGGGCCTGATTTGCTTAAATATTTTTATATGGCAAAACACTGGAAAATGCTTTGTAAATCAGGAATATTGAGCATCAATTCTTGGTGGTGCAGTTAAAAAGTGGCAGTAATCACATTACCACTAGAAACCAAGGAGATACTCCAGGGTAAAGACATTCGTCCCTGGATTGAGAAACACACAAATACACAATGGACCCAATCAGTTAAAGCATCAGGTAGGTGCGGATCCAAGACATGAACCTATGATCAAATAGAGTGGTTGATTCTTGTACTTCTTACTATTTGTGTAAAAACCTTAGTTATCAGTCACAATTGTTGACACAGACAGGTTCGATGTTTACTGAGAACATATATATTTTATTCATATGGTTTATGTTAAAAGTACAAAATTAATCTAATACATCCAAGTAATCACATAGAAATGTATATGCTCGCTCTCCTCTGGGGCCCTGACAGTAAACTTCACAGTAAGTGCCAGAGGGACATGCTGATTGAAGGCCGACTTTACTGCAACATGTAAGAACACAGGCAGGAAATGGCACCACGAGAAACATGACTTTCCGTAGTATGCGGGACGGCAAGGGACGTGCTCCTGCAGCAACAGTGACCTTCTCCTTTACCGGGGAATGACATTAGCACCACAGTAACAGAATCAGCGCCATATTTACCAGACCACCAAATTCCATTTTTGACCCTGCATCAGGCTATAAGTAAATCCTCCACTTTAAGGTAAGCATTCAGCAGAATTACTGCACCACAAGTACCACTCTGTAATTCTGACAAAATCCCCATGAAGTCCCATGGACTCCTAAATGGGGATTAACACCACTCTTCCACCACTTGTAATGCTGTGGTGAACCCACAGGACCAAGCAGTGGCAACAGTAAACACATTTGGTGGTAATATAGCAGATTTATAGCAAAATTAGTGCCCAACTCGCAATGAGGCCCATTGTATAGCAACAATGGTATCTGTACATCTTCACACACATATCCTTTTCTGGAGGAACCTATTCTGTTTTGCACATCTGAAAAAGAAACAGAGATTGTTTTACAAAATGTATGACCTTGTTTGTGATTCCTCTGTGAGTTGATTTTTAAAATATCATGTAGACTGCTTGGTAGACATTTTTGATGTTTTCAAACAGATGCATCCATAGGATCGGTAGCTACTGTACAGCTTGCTGCAAAACAGCAAAAGGGGTGCCTGTGCATAAGCAGCCATATGATGAAGACGTCCATGGGAATTCTAAAGCAAGCTAATGCATTGCGCCATCTAAGCACCATACAATCAGTCAGTCGAATATAATGGATCAAAACCTGGATGTTGTGTTACCTCGACGTCTAAAGCAGTGATTTGGGTTTTAATGATTGAGGACATTTTTTGTTTTTGCTGCTGCTAGAGCTCATTACAGAAAAGCCTCTGTTTGGGCAGTTTCAAAACGATTCTTACCCAAGCAAAATCTACAGTACAGATTCTGAACTGGAATTGCGTGTAGCGCGCGTGGCATAATGTACAGCAGCTTGAGGTCTGAATCCAGCAGAGAATTATACTATGGCATTTTTTGCCAATTACAGTGATGAAGTTTAAGTGTTGTAGTAATTAAGTGGTGCTATGTTGATAAACCATTACTGCAGGGGTTCACTCATTATAATAATTAAAGCTCTGTAGCGTACTTCATCACTTCACTCTGATGGTGGAAAATGATGATATGGTAACTCTAAGTGCTATTTTTGCAAATAGTGTGAATTTAGTCTTTTCGATATTGTCAATGTTGTGTCGGGAAAATTAGCAGGGGGAACAGCACAAGCAGATACATACACTGTGTTTACCTTTTCCATTCCGGTTATTCCTGCTTCCTGAAGCCGGCATGCTTAAGCTTAGAATGCAATGTACATCACAATCCACTCTTTCAGGCGCGTATGACATTCAGGGGTGGACTGGCCCATAGAGAACTCTGGAGACTTCCCGGTGGGCCTCTGCACCCTGGGCCTCTTTTGTGTGGTATTTTCAAATGTTCCCATAGGAAAAGTGTTAAGTTAGCCTTTCATTTGATGTTCTGTGTTTTCTTTTGATAGAGTTCCAGAACCCACTTGAGTTCTAGAACTCACATTTTCCGTTTGGTTTGGCTGGGTGCAGTGCCTGTTGCCTGCTCTGTATCACTTAATAAAGCTCACTATGAATATATATATATATATATATATATATATATATATATATATATATATATATATATATATATATTCATAGTGAGCTTATATATATATATATATATATATCATATCTGGCCTTTGCCTCACATTACACACTGGCGACGAGGAATTCTCAAGAGGAAGGGAGTGGGGCGGCGATTGTCCTGCGACTTCAGCGGATCCAGCATTCAACGTTTGTAAAGTACACTGCGCGCTCTGCCGTCAGCGCAGAAGAGCAGCGGCCCAGAACCAGGCGTAATTCTGAGGAGACACCGCAACAGGCACCGTGGTCGCCATCGCGCACAGGTCAGGAAGGGATCCCTGGCTGAAGAGGGGCGGGGGACTAAAATCCCAGTTTCGGCTTCCGCTCGCACACCCTCATTATCCAATGTGCGCAAGCAGTTTCAATAGAATGCATAACGTTGGCCTATCACGCTTTCAGGTGGCAAGGGGCGTGGCCCAGCAACCTACAGCGTCAGGAAGAGCCAATCCCATGCTTTGAAGCCCCAAGCATTGTGAGAGCAGTCCCCTAGCAACCAAACAACCAGGCAATCTGCTCTCTGGAGCATTTGGAATTGTGTGAGCAGCATTGTGACGACAAACAAAGGAGTTTCAAGCCATTCCACAGCAGAATCATTCAGAAAGCTCCTGCCTAGCTGAAACTATATGAGAATTCTGGTGGTTGTGAACAATGACAGTCAATGTCATAATATAGATGCTTCCACCACAAAGCACTGGCACAAAGTATTACAATTTACAGAACTAGGATCACAGTTCAATTGCAATAATTTCATTGCAATCGAAACAAATTCGGGTGGCAATTACATAGATCAGGACACTGTGTCAAGTTTTGAAACAGAGACTATGGCTGATGCAATTCCACCACCTTCTCCTTTTTTAGCAGAACCTGGAAAACCTCCAGTCAGATGGGAGAGATGGAAGCGCATGTTTGAGAACTATTTAGTAGCCATAGGAGGTGAAGGCAGAAGGAAGGCACTGCTACGGCACTGCTACTGCACAATCTTGGCCCTGAAGGACGATGTGTGTTTGACGGATTAATGGCTCATCGGAAGGTGCAGGTGATGCTGATGAGTCTATTCTGGCCATCAAACAAATTGAAGAGCACTTTGAACCTAAAAAAAGTCACATTTGAAAGACACAAATATTTTCAACATGGCCAGGCCAGTGCAGAATCTGTAGAATCCTATGTGGCATCCTTGAGAACATTAAGCCACACATGCAAATTTGGAGATCTGACTGATTTGTTAATTAGGTATCAGTTGGTAAGGTGCACCAACAGTTTAAGAGTTCAAGAAAAATTGCTTGCCAAAGATATAACGTTAGAACAGGCTGTGGTGCTCACACGCAGTATTGAACAAACGTCACAGTATATGCGAGAAATTAAAGTGGATAAACACGTGGTGCAAAATGCCTGTGCTGTTGGCCAGAAGAAAAATCAACAAGCCCAGTTCCAAGAGAAGAATGGTGGAATGAAAGGTGTGCCAAGTGTGGCAGCTCGAGACATGCCGCAAACAGTTTAACCTGCCCTGCCAGATTTGCTGAATGCTTCAAGTGCAAACGTAGAGGTCATTTTGCAAACATGTGCAAAGAATCTTCTATAAATATGGTGGATCAAAGAGAAAACAAAAGTGATTAATCAAATCAAACATCCTCAAGAGTATCCAGTGTGGCTTCACCCAATCAAGAAAGTGCACCAAGACACATTTTCAAGATTTCTGCTGTATTAGGTGAAACAAAGGGTCCGGTAGACGACTTCGTAATAGATGGCTGTAAGTTAAAGATGAAAGTGGACTCTGCAACTCCATGGACTATAGTATCGGAGGAGACACTCACGCACACTTTATGCAAGGATGTGCAAGATTAAGTTCCTGCCAAAGTGCAGCCCTGTGGCTAAGGGGAGTCAACTATTCAGTTAATTGGGTAATTTCAAGGCCATGTATCCTACAAAGGAAAGGAATGCACATCTGACATATTGGTTGCCAAGAAGGGTGCCTCACTTTTAGGGTGGGAAGAGCAACAGAAACTGGGGTGAGAATCCAGGCGAGTGTGGTGACGCCTGTCACAATTGCAGAGGTGGATAACAAGTGGTCTAGGGAATTCCCAGAAATTTTCACAGAGAATTTAGGAAAGCTGAAAGACTTTGAACACACTATAAGATTGAAACCTAAAGCTCAACCAGTGATACACAAAGTAAGGCCGGTTCCACTGAAGATGAGACAGCAGCTTCATAAGGAGTTGGCTAATCTTGTTCAGAAAGGAGTTATTTAACACATAGACAGGACTGAATGGCTATCTCCCGTGGTTTTGGTAACCAAGAGCAATGGGAATTTGAGATTATGTGTAGATCTCAGGGAACTGATAGAAACATTTTGATAGAGAGTCATCCTTTGCCGATTATTGCAGAAACACTGTTGACACTTGGAGGACCTAGTTGGTTTTCTGTAATTTAACTTTTGGTAGCTTATCATCAGGACCCACTTTCTGAGAGAAGTGAACATGTAACAGCTTTCGTTACCCCTGCGGGAACATTTAAATACTTACGCGTTCCTTTTGATTTGGCCTCGGCTGCCTCTGTGTTCCAAAGGGTGATGTACGAGGTGTTGAAAGGATTGGATAAAGTTGCTGTGTTCCAAGATGACATACTGGTGTATGCTGATATTTAGAGGGAATATGATGTGGTGTTGAGGTGTGTACTGGAAAGGTTGAGGAAGGCTGGTCTCACTGTTCAGAGAAGCAAGTGCAGGATTGGTGTGAGAGAAGTGGAGTATTTAGGGCATACAATTTCAGGAGAAGGAGTTTCCCCAAAATTCAATCTGGTAGAGAGCATATGCAAGGCTCCCGTGCATATGGATAAAGGACAGTTAAGATTTTTCATGGATATGGCTGAGTTCTACCATACATTTGTCAACAAATGTGCCACCATATCTAGTCCTTTAAGGAATTTGCTTAAAAAAGGAATACATTTTAATTGGTCAGATAAGTGTCAAGTTGCATTCAAGAAAATCAAATAAGGCATTGGGAATGCACCGTCACTAGGTGGTTTTGTGTGTGGTAGAAAGACTGTTCTATTGATGCAAGTTTATTAGGCTTCATTGATTCAAATTGATTCAGGGAAGGAGGAGCATGTCATAGCTTTTGTCTCTAGGCCTTTACGAGGTGCGGAAAAATAAATATTCTGTGATTGGAAGAGAAGCTTTGGCTGTGTTTTGGGCAATTTTATATTTTAAGATTTTCTTGTGGGGTCAGGAGTTTCAAGTCAAGACAGATCACAAACCCCTAATTCAGCTGATGAGCAGCAGTGATTGGGTGAAGGGCTCACCCAGAATTACCAGGTGGATGATTGGCCTACAATGTTACAATTTCAGGATGTGTTTTGTACCATGGAGAGAGAATGTGGTAGCTGATTGTCTGTCTCGCCTTCCCATTGAGTTAGAGGGGGATAACATAGGAATGATCCGGGAGGAAGACATGATAATTGCCAATGTTGCGGACAGTGCTGTGAGTAGAGCATAGTGGCTTGAAGCAGACAGAGAGGATGTGATAGTGTCTAAGGTGAAGGAATGGACCGTAGGAGGATGGCCTGGCAAAGAGGTTTTGGATAGGAGTTTCGACCGATATTATGAAGTTAAAAGGAATTAAGTCTATTGAAAGATGACAACAAGTTAAGGAGAGGTTCCAAGGTTGTTCCTCCTTTGGGAGTCAGAGGCCGGCTAGTGAATTTAGCCCATCAGGGGCACCTAGGCATGGGGGGCATGAAGAGATTATTGAAGCAATCATTTTGGTGGCCTGGGATGGATAGTGAGGTGGAAAGGAAGGTTCTCTCATGTAAGGAGTTTGAGAGGAGTGACGAAGGAAAAGTTGTAAGAGAAACTCTGCTCTCACCTGTACAGGTTATGAGTGAACTCTGGAGGTAGATTGTAGAGGATCTTATGGATCCCATACAAGGGTTAGTGGATAGATTCAAGTTTGTTGTTGTGATGGTCGATTACCATTCTAAATGGTTAGAGTGGAGGGCTTTGAGGGAAGCCACTACAAATTAAATTATAGCATTTTTTGAAGATATTTTCTTTAGGGAGGGATTCCCGAACTTAAGTAATCGGGGACAATGGGGTCCAGTTTTGTTCCGAGCGAATGAAGGTATTTCTTGCACGTTTTGGAATTAGACATTTGCGTACTGCATTGTATCATCCCAGAGCTAACAGATTAGTTGAACGGGCCAATGGATTTCTCAAGGGAGGAATACAGTTGGCTTTTAGTTCGGGATTGTTGTGGACGGAAGCTTTGAAAGAAATGGTGTGGAATTACTGTATCACACCCCATTCCATCACCAAAGTTTCCCCATTTGTATCATTGAAGGGCTGTCAACCAGCCACCAAACTGTGTCCTGGCTGGCTGAAGTTATCAGGGTGTGTGAATGTTGACCGGCAGGAAGTCATGAGATTGATTTCAGAGACCCAAAGTCAATACAAACAAAGGTTTAGTTCGGCTTCAAGTTTCAAGACTTTGGAGTGGTCTGTGGGAGATTTAGTACTAATAAAGAATCCCAAATTTGGGTCGAAGTGCTTAGAGAGCATGTTTATAGCACCAAAGAGAATTGCATCAGTAACAGACAATTTGGTAATTATGGATGGAGTTGAATGTTGGTCAAAAGGGAGGTGAATGTTGGTCAAAAGGGAGGTTGGTTAAAAGTTCGGCAGTGGGAGGTGATTAATTGGTGTCAGAGAGGGTGGAGGTGAATGCTGAGGCGGAAAAGGATGAGATTCACCATGATAAAGATGGTGTGGATGATCGGTCCACTGTGGTGGACATGCCAAAAGGCAGAATCAAAAAGATGCCTGTTCGGTTTAAGGATTTCTGTTGCGAGTAATTAATTCAAACATTATTGTGATATGTACAAGGAGGAAGATGTGTTAAGTTAGCCTTTCATATGATGTTCTGTGTTTTCTTTTGTTAGAGTTCCAGAACCCACTTGAGTTCTGAAACTCAGATTTTCAATTTGGTTAGACTGGGTGCAGTGCCTGTTGCCTGCTCCGTACAACTTAATAAAACTCACTATATATATATATCATATCTGGCGTCCGCCTCACATTTAACACGCTTAAGCTTAGAATGCAATGCACATCACAATCCACTCTTTCAGGCGCTTATGGCATTCAGGGGTGGACTGGCCGATAGAGAACTCTGGAGCTTTCCCGGTGGGCCTCTGCACTGTGGGCCTCTTTTGTATGGTATTTTCAAATGTTCCCATAGGAAAAGGGTTGGGCTTGCTGAACATGTGTAACATGGGGCTACTTTGAAAAGTATGTCCAGGGCCACTGTTGCTTTCCAGTTCACCCCTGATGACATGTTGCTTTTATTTTATTATATTCCTTCTTTAGGTCCCATTCTAAATATATCTGCTTCACATTGCTAAGAAACTGTTAGAAAAAGAGGCAAAGGAATTGGCTGCGCCAAACTTTCTAGAAACTACTTGTAATTGCATTAGGGGCACCGCACACGATGCACTGGAGCATGTCCCCAAAGCTGGTTCATTTCGGTAACGATAAAATAATCCTATGCACGCAGCATTCCTGATACACAACTTGCCCATAATATTACCACATGCAGTGCCCTTTTTTCATGTAGCACTGTATTCACTGTTGACGTGATACAGCAGAACATGGACAACCACGTTCCTGCTTCCACTATGATAACTAACTATGGCTGTGATCTTGGACTCTTTCCTCGCTTTGGCAATGAGAGCTAAATCAGAAAGATACACCAGAATCCACACACTTGCAATCGTTTGACATTTACGACAGATGCTTTCGCTTTTCGAAGTTGGAACCAATACGTATTAGTTATTTATTTATTTGTTTATTTATAAAGCAGCGAAAGCCATCAATGAACTGTAAAGTTAATTTAAGACCAGCTCGGTGAAGCATTTCATTTGAGACACATGTTAGAATACTGATGTTCTTGTCTCCCGCTGCTGTGAAGTTAAACCGGCATACATCGTCGAAAGAGAATATTGACCTTACCCTGCAAATCAAACGTGGAAAACCACCCAGAAACATAATTCGGTAAGGGTCATGGATTTTTACATGTTGCCCAGATGAAAACACATTTACATAAATGTTTAAAGATCGCCCAGAACACAGGGAGGAGGGAACGTATACACAGAGAAAAGGAGCAAAATGACTCCGGTAAAGGTAGTCCTTGGGAAGAAGGGACAACTAAGAGGGAAGGGAGTGCTGGAGTTGAACATTTGGGAAAATCCAGGACATGAGTGACCCACACAGGAATTAATGGCATCGGCGGTCTTGTTACAATGTGCGGGTTGAAAGAACATTTTGCATCCATCAGCATCAGTCCAACTGAGAATTTATCAATGTTGATATTGTGCAATACATTTGAAGAATGTTAGGCAGAAACCTGTGCAGTTCCCTCTGGGACCACTGCAAAAAGTTTAAGACTACAGGAGTTAGCAGTAAACCCAATTGGTAGCAGTCTGCACCACCCAGATTTACCTGGTAGCTGTGGCTGAGCAGTCAGACTTCTCTCAAGATGAGTTAGGCAGTATATAGAGTATACAAGATAGGGCAATTTACATAGTAAAACAAGCAGACACGGATCAGAGCTTGGGTGTAAAGATATATAATTATTTATTTAAAAACACATCTATGAAAAACACACTGGCACTAATATGGCAAACAACTTCAATCACAGTTACTATACGTATATATCAATCCCATAACAATGTTTCGACAAGTCTAGGTTCAAAGACACCACTTATTTGCAGACAGAGGTGAGTGCTTAACCTAGATGGCAATCTAGTATTCATTAGAAAGTGAGAGAAAAAGGCAGGGTATGAAACCAACTCAGTACCAACACTTTTACGAAGCAAATGCAAGGCAAGCAAGGCAGGGTCTATTGTAGATCACAAAGTTCAGAGGCCAGGCCCACTCGGAGAGAGGCAAGGCGGTATGTCCCAAAAATATCACAGTGGAAATGCACTTCAAGTCTTTGTAGCAAAATGTCAAAGAAAGGTTGGACCAGTTTTTAGAACAAAAGTTAAGAAGGTCTGGAGGCGACCCAGTGGAAAGGTAAGGATTTAAGACACCTCACGCTAACCGTCACAAGGGAAGCCAGGCGGACACGGTACCTTGAAAGTGGAGAGACAGCTCCGGCGGGGGCAGTTGTTCCTGGTGGTGGATGCAAGTCGGGGCTTTGCCAGAAGAAGAGATGATCTTGTCTTAGAGGAAAGTTGAAGATCGTTGCACCACCAGGGAAGAGACCAGCCGCGGAGTGCTCAGTCACAAGGCACCACCTTTTGGTCGCAGTACAGTGGTTAGTGGCTATCCGGTTGCCGGGGTGCTCAGCACGGGCAATTCGACCACTAGACATCCTGGAAGCAAAGAAAAAGCAAGGGACTGGTTGTTCCCACCAGTCAAAGGGAAGAAGACTCTCCAGCAGGGAGATCTCCTCTGTCGTTGGGAAGTGGTGAGTCGGTTCAGCAGGGCTCCACCGGAGGTATCATCGTTGCAGGTTGGCTCAGCTTCTCCCTTGTAGGATTCTTAGTTCCTGTGGCGACTTCTGAAGTTCCAGTCCCCAAAGCCCTGCTTTTATGCAGAAAACCCCTATTCATTCAGCCTAGCTTTCAATCAAACATGCTAAGTGGTGAGCGGGGCGGCTCACCACTTGGGCCAATCACACCAGAGTGCGACTTAAGTTGGCAAGGCAACTCAGTCCAGGGTGCCTAAACCCCCTCCTACACCCCCTGTGGTACCCAGACAGAATGGCACCACTCTGGAGGGCTTCTGTGCAGAAGCCTGCCAAAAGTAGAACAAAGGGCTCAACCTTTGGTTTGGAGTTACAGAGGCAAACACATACGCCATTTAATAACCGAGTTCTGGCAGAAAATGAATTTATTTTAATTTAATAAACCGGCGGTATGACCGAGGCTACATAGAAAAAGTATTAGCCTCGAACAATGGGAAAATCCCATAGGAATATATTCGCGGTCGGATATAAAAAGTAGTATCCACTGCCACCAGCCAAAACTCGACGAGCGGGGACGGGACAGTGCCCCCTCGAACAACAGACCCAGGGGTAATCGAATTGCCCCTACCAGTGCATCCACAATAGGATGGTTTGTACTGGTTCTGTTAGTAAATTTAGGTCTAGTAAAGCCAATGGTGACTTTACATGCCCTGGGAGACAGTAGTCAGTCCCAGGGTATGGAGTCTATGGTGGGGGTCACCTAGGACACCCCAGTGTTACGGCACGGAGGGTGCTGTGTAACACACATAGCAAAACACATGAGACCCTACGGAGTAAAAGACCCCATAGCCCATAGAACACATTAACATTCAAAGAAATACCACAAATCATGTCCAAGAGTGGGTGAAAAAGAGTCTCACTCTTGGCAGGATGAAAAAAACAAACTCCAGAAATCCAGCAAAGCTGCTGGGGGACTCACTAGGTTAGGAAATTCAGCCTAAACAGAGAATTCTCGCTAACAATGAGCATATGCATTTTTTGTGCATAACATGATTTGCTCTGTAGGAAGTTACAGGGATGATTGTATTGTGTGAAACTTTGTTTATTTGGAGGAAAATATACACTTCACAACTGTGTATATCTGAAGCCAATATGGCGCCACTTGAGATATACCACCGTGCCTGCAAGTAGCCATACTTGTTTTATGTTTCTTAATTAAGTGGAAGATGGCTTACTATAAATTGCAACTGAATATTTCCAAATGGGTTCTGTTAGACCCAGTTACTCTCATGTAGATCCTGAATCACTATCTTAAGTGTCAATGGAGATGTTCTTGCCCCTCTGCACTGCAACGCACTCCCACTACCCTTAGGTAAATGTATTCACTGCGCCGTAAGAACCCCACTCTTTACCTTCCTCGTTGCCCTATTGTTTTCATTTAGGCTCCCTTTTTTCCACAGTATCCATTTTGATGAGTGGCAACTTATTTTTGCCTCGAGCCTATACAAAAGAAATCCCTTGCTGCCCTGACCCCTGCCAAATCCTCCTACTTCACAACCGTAATCTCCTCATTTTGAAATCCCCCCTGCAAACTGTAGCTTCCCCCAAATGTGTGCACACACTTCTCAAGTCAATATCCATCACCAGCTTCCTTTCTGTTAATTTCTTTACTCACTACTTTTCCTCTAAAAACTCGAAAATTCCTGATGCTCTCACAGTCCACCTCTCGCTCCGACCTCAACATTCCTTCTGTCAACCACCTCTCCCCCTAAATCTTCTATGCTCAACTACTTCTCCCCTACCTTTTCTATTCAATTAGCACCAGTGGCGACAGGTAAATTGAGATGTAGGGGCAGAGTCCCCTTGTTTTCAGGGACAATAATATGTAAGTATTGCAATAAAACCAAAACAAACATCATTCAGTTTCACAATAGGCGCTGCTGGCTACAGTTAAGGACAGCACCACCATGTGGTGTTTAGCGGCAATTGGCAGTGAGTGTGATGCTTGACAGGGGCGTGACCCACTGCAAGCATATTACTTATGCTTTTATACTTGGACCACTACGTTATCTCTGCTATCCTATTAGGGGGCTGACAGGGCGTTGGGTATATGGCCTCAACGACTCCCTTTACTTGCGTAAGACTTGTGAGTCACAATGATTGCTGCTTGGCATACAACAGTGGCCGCTAAACTGCTGAGACGTCATGGCAATGGCTGATGGGCGGATTTTCCAGGTCAACATGGGAGTGGGCAGCTCAGCAAATCGGTAGGTAAGTGTTGGAAACGTATTTCTGCATCCATGTGATTTGAATGATTGTGTGTGTGTCTGTATTTGCGTGAGTGTGCACAAGTTTTATGAGTTCAGTTTGCTCCACGTGTTAATATGTGTGATTGAATCTATGAATGAATCATAAATTGCGTGGAGGTGCAGAGAGGTGTGGCATTCAGTTTTTCAGAGGGAGAGTAAAGATTAACAAGCTGCCGGCCAGTGGTGTATTTCTTTAACTCCTTATTGAATCTCAAAGGTTCTATGTGAAAAGTCCTCATTTTAAAGGTCTCAAGAGAAAAAGACCGATTTTCAATGCCCGATTTTCTTTCATCGTAAAAACAGCATTGTAAAGGTCTTTTTCCATGAAGTCCTTTAACATGTGTTAAAAATATATATATATATATATATTCAGGGGATTTCACCCCCGAGCCTCCCATTGTTCTTCCCTGCCCCCCCTTACGTCCCACCCTCTCCTGCAGGATTTCAGCCCCACCCACCTCTGCCCACCCCCCACCATCTCCCACAGGATTTCAACCCCAGCCCCCTCCCCGCACCTGAGACTCCCCCAAACCAATACACATACATACACACAACACAGACACCAACACAAAAGGACCAATACACTTACTCATTCTTCTGGTCCCGCTCTTCCACGTCCCGATCTGCCTGTCAGCCCCTGCATGTGCTCGTGTGCGGCAGGAGCGTGACAGTCCAATTTAGAAAGACCGCTCCATGTGATGTCATATGATAGTTTATTTATATAGCGCCAATACACAATGTGTTTCAAAGCGCTTCACGGCAAGTGAGGGAACAAGGAACAATTCAATGACATTCTTACAGGACATGAAAAACAAGAATGTGAAATGGGAAACAGAAAGGCGACTACCGTACTAGGCCTGACAACATTTCTGTTAGAAAAACCTGCAAAATTTGCAAGTTATGGTACGGTACACAACCATAACTCGTGCTACCACTGTGCACTGCAAGGACTAACAACGATGACACCCATGACATCAAAGATGACATCACAAATGTCATTGATGACATCACTGATGACACCACATGTGCATTTAGTTGTCATGAAAAGTCTCCAGAAGGGATTGTTGACAGAAAACTATGAGAGATCACTGGGAAAACTATAATAACATAAATAGATTATTAGGTGATGCATTGGTATAAACAGTGTTGCATAACACATTTCTTTCCATTACATACCTGAAGTCATGTACAAATGTAGGCATTAAGTGCAGTATGCATAATAAAGGTGCAATATCCAAATTCTTCCCATGTTACATAGGCAAATAATAGACTGGACTGTTAAACATGTAATAAGTACCTACACATCCCTCACTTACAACATAAATGTACCACTGCACACAAAACTAAAAGACACCACAACGCATATCAATAGCAGCATATACAATTAAAGTAAAGTGAGCAAATAGTAGCAGGACGACCAGAACATGTTAATAACCTAACTGATTCTCTTCATGCACAGAAATGATTGCGTATTTAAGGCTTGACTTTTTCCCATGTGTATATGTACCATGTGATGTGAGTGAACCCTAAGGAAAGCAGTGTAAGAACATATGAGAAGGATAGGGTGTATAAATATAGCACCTTTTCACTTTGTAGTTCTTCATTGTTAGTGAAGAAAAGCACCTAGCGTACATATGTCACTAAACAAAAAAGAGGGAGCCACATCTGTGATGTCATCAGTGATGTCATCAATGACATTTGTGATGTCATCTTTGATTTTATGTCATGGACGTTAGTCTTTGCAGTGCACAGTGGTAGCACGAGTTATGGTTGCGTACCATACCATAACATGCACATTTGTGAGGTTTTTAGGTGTTTACCTATAACCAGAATGTCCCTGTACCAATGTTTTTCCATTGAATTTCATAGGTTTTTTAGTAGTGCAACTTAACCATAACGCCCAGTTAACAAGGTTTTTTGTTAGTAAATTTCATAGGTTTTTAGTAGGGCACTTTGGCCATAACATTGTTTTAGGCTGTTCTTTTGCAGTAAAGGGGAATGTTTTTAGTAGCACAACTTAACTACAACGTCCCTTTGACAATATTTTTTGTCAGTGAATTTCATTGGTTTTTAGCAGGATACCCTTAGTTTGTCAGGAAGAACTGTGCAACATAGTGAGAGTACTGGGACCATGTTAATGCGGAAAGCAGTTGCGGACTGTGAGTCTATTTGCAGAGATTGCGTGGCATCCAAGATGCTGAGGAAGGCATATGATCTCTTACATAGTGGTACCAATCACCAAACGCAAAGAACATATACAAACCGCACCATGTGCAAGAATTGCAAGTGAAAAAAGAGTAGGTTTGCAAATTGTGTACTTATGAAGCAAACAAGACAAAGGCATAGGCAGTACACCATAACGGAATGCATGAACAAAAGAAGTGATGTCCCCCTTCAACAATGTACCGCACTGCTACTGTAAATGGGAACAAAGAACAAAGTGCCACAGTAACAACTGGAAAGTGCTAAGACCTCAACGTCACTACAATGTAGTGTGGACACTAAACTTTATATAATAATTACACATCTGTTGCAGTATGCAATAGAATCTAACCATGACGTGTTTTTGTATAACGCAGCAATAGCAAGCACCTTAGAGTGTCCCTCATGACGCAAACAGTTTCTATAGTAACCACATTGGTACGCATAGTACAGTGAACCGTAAATGATGTAATATATGTTGCTGCATGTTCACCAAACACATTCTGGTTTTGGTAAGAGAACATATTGCAAAGGAAAGCAAGGCAGTACAACCGCCAATCCTCGCACAACAGCATACAGGCATAGGAAAGGAAAGAAACTCTGTGCATAGGGAAATGGACAGCCTGGAGGTGACAGTGGAAAAAGTAGTGAACAAATGGACCGCCGTAAAGTTTGCATACAAGGATATATTTTTAACAAAATAAAACAACAGTGGCACACCTGCACGTGGACTCCTTCCCCATGTCATAGGCCACCATCCCCTCAAAAACCATGTCATGGGAGATGTTACGATAATACATCAAGCTCTTCCTCCCCTCAAATCAAGTTCTGTAAATCCCCATTTTGCGACAGTAAGTAGCCACTTCTGCTACACCTTCCCTTTCCCAATAATGCATATGATTGTGAACAGGTAAACAGTAATATTGTAAAAGTTGCTGAGGGTTTGTCTGGTGTTTTTGTCTCCCTGAAATGGAGTTCTGACTCAGCGGCACACAGTCCTCGTTGCAAAGACCACAATAAATAAAATGGTAGGTGCCCTAGAGACACCGCAGCTGTCCGGCCTATACAGAATCACAATGGAGGCATCAGTACGCCGCCAGCAAAGTCTGCATGTCTACATATTGTCCACCACCTATCAATGTGTGTGGGATTGGAAGTTTGTGCGTAGTGCAAGTACAAGCATGTGTATGTGTTCCTGTGTCCTTGTAACAACGCCACTCTGCTGCATATGTGAATGAAGTTTAATGTGCTCGAGGCCCCCACCCACTTCCTACAAGTAGCTATACACATGAACATTCCATCTGCCATGCACTATAAACATCCAGCATCTCTCAAAATGCTCTGTGCACATGTGGCGCACTATTGTTCAGTAGACAAGTGGCAGCGGTGTGCATAGGACACTTTCCCACATGCGCATAACGGATTCTGGCCAAAATGCGTCCTGCGGACAGCTATCCCAAAGGAGAATAGGGCCGACGGCAGCATACGACCGCACCAACACTGCGCATACGCCTTTATTTCATGACCACCATCTGGACCCTCGGACGACGGAAAAGTGTAGTGTTTTGCAATGTTAAGATTGTTTTTCTGAAAGTACGCACTTAAAAACACACCACAATGTGCGGTTGCACATATATGTATCTTTTTAAAAATGCAGGCCTGTTTGCCGAGTGCAAGTTCTCCATAGAAGTCCTACAAAAGTACACCCCACAAAGTTCCACCACAATTTCTTTGTAGCTTCCCAAAACAGAGTAGGAGGCCACAGTACTGTACCCTGTAAGTGAGGTTGGACCGAGTCTGCTGTACTGCATTTTCTTTGCAATTAATGCCTACCCAGCTCAGTACGTACTGTAATTATGAAAAGTATTAACTGCCAGTCCTGAAACCCACACCCAAAGTTGCAATAGCCCCCTGCAGTGGCCTATCAATGATCACACCAGACAAGAAGGTTAATTTCCTGTGCTTTTATTAACTCTTCACAAATAGCACTGCTGTCAAATTTTAGTCACGTGACATCATACATTTCAGCATATACTTATACGAATGTTATTGTCCTGCTGATGGTCCCTGTATTTAGGTGAGTCAAGGTCTGTGGCATAAGGTTGTAGGGGAGACCATATGACAGCCTACTGATGCCTGGCTTGCCAGGCTGACAATATGCTCAGCGGCAGCTGGCAGACATGATCTTACAGGTTTTCCCACGTAACTTATGCCGGTACCTGCCTAATGTCCTTTACTGTGCAACCCCATTATGCCATTGCTTAGGTAGCATGCTGCAATCCGTTTTATGTGCCACATGTGTTTCTTCAACTGCGGCGAAGGCCGTACCCCAGTGAAGCACAAACATTCCTTCCTCCCTTTCCTTTTCCTTCTTTGTAACATGCCAGCAGCGGTTGCTGTTAGAATGTTCCACACACATCTACCAATCACATTGAAAAGGTCTCCATTCAACCATATTAGTTTTGTACAGCAGTCCTCTGCGTACATACCACAACCAGAAGTGGTATTGGGCAATACTTCAGCCTGCACAGTCCCATTTCCATGGCCATCGGGAAAATCCCTGGATGAGGTTTTCATGCTGCGTGCTGCCGTGGACGGATACATTTCAATTTTGTTTTTAAAGGAGGCTGTCCAAAGGCTTTTTTTTCAATTTCTGGTTATAGATGCTTGTTGCGAGACACTTTTTTTCCGTTTTTCATTAGTTTTCTGTGTTTTTCCATAAAAAAACTCAGCATTTCCATAACTAAGGAGGTCATTGTTGCAGAAGAACATTCGGTGCAAGTGTACACAATCTGACAGGCTTCTGTTGATGAGACACCTCCGAGCGTCTGGCTCGGAACAACATTCATCACCAGTCACCCATACTCTTCCTGGTAGTATAGATGAAACGAGCACCTGTGCAGTTGGAAAAAGGTACCTCACTGCATTCAGCAACTTTCTGATTTGATGGAACAAACATAAACAAAGCACGTAACCCATATGCATACCACCGTAGTGAAGGACGATGACATCCACAGTCCCAAAGGTGGCCAAGTCTTTGCAGTGTATGCATATCAGCAAAACTGCGCTCATAGACACCATTCCACAAGGCGTGCACTCCTTGCAAACCAAAATTGCCATCAAAGTGTCTTTCTGAAGCATACTTGTGTAGATCGAGCATAAACGTGTCACCCAAAATCAACACAATGCGTTTCGCCATACCAGCCACTCTCACTACAAACATTAATGGAACACTGTATGACCACCCCCTTCATTGAACCACACCCTCAATACCTGATTGGATAATCTCCACATTCATATTTCTATTGGGCCGCATGGTGAGAAGCACACAATGTGGCACGTGCGATTCCCAAATTGCGCGCAGGGCTGCGCCCCAGTACAGTAGCAGTCTTTCCTCCCTTTCCACTATTTCTTTCTCCACCAGTACCTAATTGGCTACGTATAAACAGTTACACACGCATCCACAAATGGCATCCAAGACCTTAACATGTAACACTGTGGCTTCTACGCAACACTTCAAAAGTACTCTTACTAAATGAGCCTTCAAGTATCCAGTCATTGGAAAACACTTGTTGTAGAAAGTTATGTGACAGAGCGCAAACCTTTTGCGTCCACGTTCACCCACATGAGCACCCAGAACAACAAAATGTAGGTATGCTAACTTCTTCCACATATCTGTACAACTCTGTTAAGGAACACCTCTGCACACATTATCTGCCACTGAGCAGCCATTACGTTCTTTACAAGCAAACTGGATGCTTTCCCACCCCCTACAATTAAGTACCACTTTAGCGATATGTGTGTGCATCGTTCTTATTTGCTGAAATCATACATTATAATATTGAAACAGTAATTCTTTGCTTTCCTTCTGACAATTCTACAAAATGTATTAGCAATAAACCCACCTCCTACATAAATCATAAAATATAGCACCAATAGCAGCATCAAATGTATCTCATTAGGCGAAATAAGCTTTCCCAAACATCACTATGTGCACAGCTGCACTTATGTCTAGGCACCACTATTGCCAAAGTCTTCTTTTAAATCTGCCCCCTTCTACTGTTAGCCCTCCGGAATGCATCCAGAACAGAAGTATGCGATTTAGGATGCTATATGGCCTGCACTGAAATATCATGCCATACAGACATCTAGTAAAGAAGCGGAAGTTACGCCACTACATTTGGTCACACTAGATTTTAGAACGTGAATTGTGGACCGGAAGAACCCTGGCAGTCATTTCCAGCCAAGTGTGATATCTCTTGCATTTAAATCGTGTGCTCGCCATGACCAACTAACTATATGTAGACGGTGAATGTGTTTTAATTCGGAGTCGGTGCAGAGTCTCGTGAGTCTGCTTAACTGCTACAACCCTGCTGGACTGCCATTTGCCTGAAGTCCTCTTTCTATTGCTACTGTTATTCCGAGGAGGTGTGGAGCTTAAAAACCCCTTGTACTCCGCAGAGCGGCGCAGAGTCGGTGCAGAGTCTCGTGAGTCTCGTGAGTCTCTCGAGGCTCCGTCAGCACCTTTGATTGTTTATGGATCAAGGAAGATTCCCGAGATCAACATTGAGGACTCTACAACAGCCCCTCACACGTTTGCAGCTGAAACGAGCCAGAGAAGGAGGTGAACGTAAGCTGAGCAACTCGTGGAATCGTGACGACGCAACAGCCGGGAGAGCACCAGTAAGGAAAACTAACTGTAATTCCTCCCCGGCTGCACGCATAATTTCATTGCCGTAATCAGATATGGATGAAAATTGTGCCAGCAAACCTAGACTAGAGCCTCGCCCTCGCCCTAATGACCCTCCTCCTGCCCGTGATAAGGACTGCGGTGTGGACATAGAGGCGGGTCAGAGTGAAATGGAAAACATTCCTTTGGTCCGTGGCGTTTTGGAAGTGGGTGGCTGGCTGTCTGATGGTACGGCGTGCGGCGGCGCCTCTGCCGGTCCTGGGTCCGCGTCTGTGGCCGGGTCCGCGTTGGGTGGTGGACGGGAGGTGTACTGGGTGTCTCCTGTGGATCAGCCCTTCCATCTGGGGAAGTAGCGGAGGGTGATGCTCCGGCCGTGCTCGTTAGCCCGCCGATCGATGCAGTGTGCTTAGGTCTGCCGGCAGATGCATCACGAGGAAATGCTGAATACAAACTTCAAAGACTAACGTCAGAACGCACCGGCTTGTGGCTAGAAAGTGCCGGTGACTCACATTTGATTTCCAACAGTGCTCGAAAAACAGATATCTCAATTACTGTGCTGGAAAAACAGCAACAGCCGAGTAGAGATCTTCCTTCCCCACAGAAGGATAACAACTCCCTACTTCTTTGTGTTATACATACCAGCAAGGATATTAGGGATGAGGGTGACATGGAAGATGCAGGAGAAGTTTTTGCAATCAATATGTTAACGACACCTACAAAGTATGTGGAACAAGGCCCAGAGGAGGTCAAAAACAACTATGTGACTGACCAAAGATCCGACTTTAAAGATCAACATACATCTCCTAACGAAAGGTGCAATTCTTTGGCATTAGTAAATACATTACTAATTGATCTAACTAAGATGAATAGCTCCATAAATGCCAAATCAACCTTAAATGACAATGGACCTAACATTGAGAGTCTAGTTATTGAACCTTACTCAAATGCACGGATGTACGAATGGCCCGCAGCTAAGAAAGTACCTAGTGATTCATGGTCGAGGGGTGTTAGAAAAAGAAGACATGTAGAATCCAGTTCCTCTCCTCCAATGCAATGCTCCCAAAATAGGAACCAACAGAGAAGAACATCTGTGTCACAAAATTCGCCAATGACACGCACAACTAAAAAAAAAGCCAATATAAGGCCCTCAGTGATCTCAAATACTGAGGACGGGTCTGAGCCTTCCTCATTGGACGAATCATTGCAGGAATTACACATCCAGCCACCGACACCCAAATCCAAACATTGCAAGTCTAAAACAAGTGTAAATCAAAGGCTGACAGATGCAAACCTTCAGAATCTTGTAAAGGATGCCCTGAATGAACTTAAACCATTTGTCTTGTCGTCTCTGACTATAGCTATAGCACCAATGCTTAAACTACATGAGCAAATTAATGACAACCTAAAAGACTTAACTACATTATCTGCGCGCACTAATACTAAATTAGCCTCTATTGATGTGTCTTGTAAGCGAGCAAACACTAAAGTTTTGGAAAATATTCAAAGAATTGATCACTCGATAAAGGAGTTAGCTGATCAAAAGCATAATTTCATTGATGACAAGCGTCTCCTTGCTGAAATAACAATAGAAGCTCTAAATCTTCTAAAGCAGATTCAGAAACCCAAGAAAGCTGATCAAGAGAGACACCCACCCACTCATTGTGACATGGTCAATATACAAATAGTGGAGGGCAATACTAGCACTCAGAATGGATGTGTGTCCCTTAATAATGAGTGTAGTTTGTCAACAAAATCTAATCCACCATCTCCGACAATGAATGGTGCCTCGATTGGACCCTTATCCATGTCCTTATTGCAGCAGGATAACCTCCCTATCCTTCAGCAGGCATTTCAAATTGAGGAAGTGTCTGCAAACGGAGCTAGTGTGACCATCGCCGCACAGCACTCCACTGCACTAAACATCCACTCACCTGAATCAAATGACACTGTTGATAAGGGGGCGTCTCTGAAGTAAATATTCAAATGCTTTCTACCTCAGCTGATGCAGAAGGAGTCATTGGCAATCCTGAAGAAAAAGAAATTAGTCATTCTGACAAAAGTGACAAAACGTATGAAATATTTCAAAAACCCCAAACTGCAGATACAAACAAACTGCAGGAAAAAAAACCTAAAAACCAAAAATGCAAACGCAAATGCAATAATACAGGGTCAAGAACATTTTTAAGGAACTTAAAATCAGTGAATGTCTTTGTGAATACAGAGAAGGCTAATGCAACATGCAAAAAAGTCTATCAAACAGACAAGACAAATGTAAGCATTTCATCGGATCCTCCAATCATGCTTGAAGAAAGTGATGAAATCGATCAGCAAGATCTCATAGACTTATCAATCTATGAAGACGATCTTACCACTGATGGTGATGGGGGTGTTCAAAAAATGCATGCTCTGATGTACCATTGATCGTAGATCAACAAATTTCACTGAATATAGCAGATTGTTTAAAAGGCGGAAGAGTCTGTCCATTAATACCACCCCCATTAGAAGTCAAAATTCCTGTGCTTGAGGAGACACAAAACAAATTTGAAACTATGGCAGATAAAAGAAGGCGGTTGATCTACCGAAATGAAATCCCCAAACCTGGGCTTGACAACACCTTTAGTGATGAGAACCTGATCAATAAAATGCCAGCAAAAGTAATGTTCAAAGAACCATTTAAAGGATTAAATATGGCAAACACAAAACACCCCAATTTGTATGATGCCAAAGTTAAACAACCAACAAGCTCAGACAACAAAATCTGGGGAAGATCGGCACAAAAACTACCGCAAAAAATGGAGAAATGTAAAAAATCTGCTAAATATATGTTAATCCTTGAACGAATTTTTGACACAAATGATGGGTTAACCCTAAATAGAAGAATTGTTCTTCGACTCTTATATCACGTTCCAGGTCTCCGCTCCATAGAGTCCAATGATATACAAGGAGAGATATAATGACAAAGTCCGTCTCCATATAGACTCGCGATTAATCTGTGACCTGCTGTTAAATGCGGTACCCTTCTTGTTATCATTGGGATTTGACATTCGTGAGGAGCCCGTGGATAATAAACAAATGCTTTCAGATAAAGAGGTTGAACAAGAATTGGAACACAATTTACCTCTAAATTGTAAAGTCACCTTTAAAACTGTGGAATGTACTAAACCGAAAAATAGAGAATTCAGTCAAGCAGAGAGTATACGACCTCAAAGTGAGCTCCAAGATCATCGTGTGGATCTGGAAAAAACTAATTTGGGTGAAAAGATTAAAATCACGATTCTAGGTTCCTCAACTATCATGACTGAAGAAAACCATAGTCCCCAAAACCTAGATGAAAATGACAGCCCAAATAATTGGAATTGGCTTGCAGGTGTTTTAGGGGGTCACTCTAGCTGACGCCATCAGGGGCAGGTTAGCCCTAAAATGAACATTCTGTCATGGATTACTAGAGGTTTCATCCATCTGTTCAATGACTCTAAAAACTGGTCGTTGAATCAAACTATTATATGCCTCCAGGAAACCTGGCTGTCTCTTTGCCCTATTTCAGATGACTATGACATAGTCATAAATCCAGCCATTTCAAGGTAAAAAGGTCGACCTTCCGCTGGTTTAATAACAATGGTGAAAAAAAACTCAGGATGGAAAGTGATGAGTGCAACAAACCATACATCACACATTCAGCATATTGTGGTTGAAGCAAAAATGATGGCGGCCGATAAGACATGTCAACTTCATATACTCAACCTCTATTGGCACCATAAAGAAGCTGGGACAAACAAGTTCATCAAAATAGTACTGGATCTAATTGATGATATTAACAATGTTCAAGAAACACCAAATATAATTTGTTGTGGTGACCTGAATTTGGCCTGTATTAAAGATGTGAAAGAACTCTCCTCATTTGGTACTTCGCAAAAATTGGCTGCTAAGTGGTTTGTAGCTATGGAAGAAAGAAATATCACAATAGCGAATGGTAGCACGCCAGGTGACATTCCGGCCCAAAAAACATGGAAGAATAAAAATTCAGCATCAACTATAGACTATTTTTTCATCTCGGAAAGTTTAAGTCGGCTTGCAGTGTCATTGAAAATCATGGATGATCCAAGCAGCGATCACAGTAAACTAGTACTTACTTTTCAGTCTCCAGCTATAGAAAAACCAAAAATCTGGTCAAATCAGGTTGAAGTCGAGCCAAACAGAACTTGCTTGAAAATAAAACCACTGGAGGTAAAATTGTTCACTGAGTCATATCACAATTTTTTTATTAATTCGACATACAACAGAGTTGAGTATACTACTTTACTACAACAGTTTATGGTTGTTGAGAATGGTCTACGAAGATCGGAATTTAGACCTAGACATTGCTATGATCAAGAAATTGCCATAAGAAAACGGCAATTCCGCAAAGAACTAAGACAACACGCAAAACTTGAGTTGGAACTGCGGCGCTTTGCAAAAAAAGCGTTGAAACAAAAATACAGAAACTGGTTAATTTCTCATAAAGCCATTCAGCACCAACAGGATAGTGAATCAATGCTTGTGACTCTCAACAACAAGAATTCATCCGATTTTTGGAAATTGATAAATAATATGAACTGTCAACAAAGGGCGATTCAAACAAACATGGTGAGCGAAAAAGATTGGATCTCACACTTTGAATCTGTATATAAAAAGAGAAGTACAAATATTCAATCCATATTACCTCAACCTACCAAATGGGATCTACAGTTTGATAAGGAAAGCATAATACAGAGCATTCAACAGTGTTAATCTTCAAGAGCCCCAGGACCTGACGGCTTAACCAACTTCACAATCAAGCAAAATCCCAAAGCTTGGTCTGAATTCCTTATGATTCTGTTTGCAGGGATAGCAAAAGAAGCCACGATTCCTTCCAGCTGGAAATCGGCGAAAGTAATTCCAATTTTTAAGAAAGACAACAGAGCGAACCCTAAGAACTACAGGCCCATTGCGCTCTTAGACGTCCTCTGCAAAATATTCGCTATCCAGCTACAAAAACAACTAATGAAGTGAATCGAATCATCTAATCATTTGGATGTTCGACAAACGGGTTTTGTCAGAGGCGTAGGGTGTGGCCTAAACCTGTTGATATTGAACATAATGAAAATGGATGCAATAAGATCGAACAGAAAAATCTATCTCGCATTTGTTGATCTATCCCAATCGTTTGATAGCATCAATAGAGAATTGCTATGGAAAAAAATGGCGAACTGGAAGTGTCCAATCAGTCTTCTACTGGCCATTAAAGCCCTGCATACAGATACAGTAATAAGAATCAGGCTAAATCAACAGGGAATATTATCCGACCCGATGAAAACGTGTCGAGGAGTTAAGCAGGGCTGCCTGCTCGCTTCGATAATATTTAACCTGTTCATCTCGGACCTGGATGAAGCATACATGAAGGTGAACACATTCCCTCCAAAAATCAACGGGAATGAAGTAAACTGGCTCTTATATGCAGATGATTTAGTCCTTGTAGATTTAACACCTATAGGACTACAACGCAAATTAACCATACTGTATCAATACATTCAACAGAATGGTCTGACTGTGAATCCAAGAAAATCAGAAATCGTAAATGATTCTACCTTGGTATGTGCATCAGTTCCAGTATTAACGATTCTCCTTGGGTATCGAAAGCAAAGGATAAAGGCAAACAATTAACAGCTCAGGCATGCATTATAAACAGAAAATATGGAAAATTTTCCTTAAAACCAGTGTTGGATTTCTATAAAGTGAAATTCATCCCAGCGATAACACACGGAGCGAACTGTGCCTTGGGATGCCCGGAGAACTTGTGGGCATCATTGGAACATTCCTTTTGATCCAAAGTATTGTGGCTGCCAATTGGTGTCCCGACTGCATGCATAAGTCTATTGTCTATTAATGCAATAATAACGTGGACCACCCTAAATGAATATGGGAAGATGACCATCAAACCGACAATGCCACAATACCATATTCTGAGTGAGGTACAATCTGGTAATACAAACAGTGTTTTGTTGCAATGGGCCTCTCGCTGTGAAAACATTCTGAGCGATATAAGTGCGAGCAGAACCTTACTTCATTCCAACCCTAATAAGGTCAAACCAGTGTTATGGCTCCAAGATTGGATTGATACATATGATACACGAGGGTCTCACAGAATTATGAAATCTTTTCTGCTGGAGGCTAACAAAGTAAACAATCCACAGGCATATCTACTTAAATTTCCAGACCCTGTCTGCAGATCCCTTTTTATGATGTATCAATTGAATCAATTTAAAACAAGAGAAACCTTATCAATACGAGAAAAAGGTGGTGCTTTGTCATTGAACTGCCGTCTGTGTGGAGAAAATAATGAAACATTAAAACATCTGACACTTCTCTGTGTGAATATGAAGCAAGAACGTACTACTCATTTGGGAAGGTTCTTTATGGCAAAATCAACAATGTCGGTTGAGGATTGGTGGAGAGTGACGCAACAAGACGCTGATCGTAATTTAACAATTGAACTTACTTTCTTCCTCCAAAAAATGGTTGATAAATTAGAAAAATCAGGAAAAGAACTCAAAGCTGTCACAAACTCTCCTGTATGAAAGTGAATCACCAACATGTGGTTTAAGTCTCTTTACACCTATGTACTTAAAGGTTTAGACCTTCCCTTAGCAGTAGTATTTCTAGAAGGTTTGAGAAGAAATGTGTATTTGTAACAAACCAATAAAAAAAATAAAAAAAATAAAAATATCACCAATAACTCCCAGTGGCTGCTAAAAATGAAGTGAGAAGACTCAGCATTATGCAAAAGGCCTTCTGGGACCTGGGACCACAATACCTCCAGCTGTGACTTCCTATATATTTGCATGCTTCCCTCTTCTGCCTCCAACTCCCTCAGGGACATGCACTTTTACAAATAACCAGTTTGTGGTAGGTATGCTTCTTCGCCTGTATCCTCCCTCTGTAACATCCTCCCTGGCTCCCTGACCCTTGATGGGTATCATTGGTAGTTCAAAAAGCACCTTAAACCCTTTCTCTTAGTGTCTGCTGCTTATTCCCCTCTCCCCGGCTAGCTGCCTTGTTGGGTGTTCTGACCCACGTTTAAGCTATCATGCCACAACATTTGGTGCTGTGGGCTTAGAAAATTCAAGATGGCGGAAAACCCACATGTGCGCCGAAATCCAGGAAAGCTGCGCAGTTTGTGCGCACACCAAAATGGTTGCCTCACTTGCCACCCACCAGTGCGAGAATGAAAGGCCGGGTTGCCATGAGAGAAATGGGTTGCCAAAGGAAAAACAGTAGCGCCGGTTAGCTTCAAAGCGCTTTAAAACCACCATTGGACTACCCGCACAGTAGTCTGAAACCATTGGGAATGGCAATGCTGATTGCCAAATGCAACCTAGAATTGTGGGGAATTCATTTCTTAAATCCCAAAAATGGGTGCAGTACCAGTACTCACCACTATCCAAAAGCCGGCGTTTTAAAACCACCCTGTGTTTCTCTGAAGGCAGGCTCAAAATGCCTATTTTCAAACATTGCAACTTGTGCAAAATATTCACTGAACACCAGCAGACATTTGGCAGAATGGAGTTTTGTGTGCTTACAAAATCGGGGAAATGAAGAGCCCAAAACAATGCTTATAACAAAACTGCTATGGAGTCAGCAGTTTAAGTTGCACTGGATTTAAAGACACTAAAATCGAAAATGTTTAGATTAAATGAGTGACCTATGTTTGGTGTCACATGCCTTTGTAACTGTTGAAATGTCATAGTTTTGCACTTAGAATCAGCATTCTAGCTGCATATGTAAAATTGCAAGTTAATTTAAAAAGCAACAAAAAACATGACAGTTAGCTGAAAGTCTGGCTTAAGGAACTTGATTCTGCCTGGCAACTACCCCCATCAGGAGTGAAACTTGAGTCACAACTGTGTTCCCAGGCCCATCTGCCTTTTGCTGGCCACACTAAGGATATGCCATCTATCTGATAATTGAATTACCTGTGCTCTACAGGAGCTCTGAACAAAGCCTGTCTTGACTCAGGCAAAGGTTTTATTACAGCGGTCGTAAAATGTAGCTTCCTCTTGGCAGAAGGGGAGGAGCACTGCCTGTGAGAGCAAGCTGGCTTGGCAGAACTGGAAAAACCAGAAATTCAACCTTGTGCTGAGGGTAAACCACACCCCTTTGGAGCCAGAACATAACTTTAAAAAGATGGATCATTCATAGAGCGGACATGTGAACATTTTATAAATGATACCATAATTCTTGTGATTTTTCTGCCCACAGTTTAAGAGGTTTTTAGAACCGGTGGTATGTTCAGGGGGGTGTCAGCGGAAAAGTGGATATTACTCTAAATGTATGCATGTTAAAAATCTGAAACTTCATCAGTTAATGTCCATACTCCCTGCGCACATGTATGTAAAGTTGGGTCAATGTCAGAAATTGAAAAATCAGTTAAAAAGTGAAATATGTGCCATTTCTCAATGCAAGCTCCCAGGAAGAGCAGAGTTTGAACAGGGTATACCTCCTGTAATGCATGATGGGTGCATATGATTTTAAAACAATATGTACCTCTGCAAATATGTATTTGTTTCAAATCTAGATTTGTGTGTAAGTTGACAGGAGGAGTGGACTCTCTGCAAGCCATAAAATGACATCACGCTGACACACACTTCCTTCCCCAATCAAATGAGAAATGGAAGTTTGACCAATTAGAAGCTGAGAGAGAGGTAGGGTCAGTGATGCTAGAACACACCCCCATTCTAAACACATAAAAGCAGACAGACAGGACAGATAGGGACCTTCAAATCCATCTGCCGCTGGAAGCTCTGCCGGAAAAATCCATACTTTACCTCCATCAAACCTCCAGAGAGACAAACTAGAGACTTCAAATCCATCAATCTTCAGAATCCAGAGAGAGAGCTGACCCAGGCCAATGTTAGCAGAACCAGAGAGAGCTGACCCAGATCACTGTGAAGTGCAGAGACCAGAGGCCCGTCTAAAACCTGACCAGATCCATGGCGAGGCCCATTTCACTCAAGAGTATAGTGTGAGTACCTAGAAAACTGTGCAGAACCAATCTCTTAGTTAAAATAATATAATTCAATCCTATTTTAATCTAAGTAGAACTGTCTCCTAACTGTCACCTGTCATTTGTAAAGCTGTCACCTGTGATTTGCTAGTTGCAAGCTGCACTTGTCTTTTTGAACTTTAAAATTTCAAATCTGAAAAACGACCTTTATTTAATCGCTCATATCTCCGCAACCGTTTGTGCTAGAGACTTGCAGTAACTTTCATCTGAAAGCTTAGAATCTTAGCTTTTAATCGCACCAAGAACCACATTCCTACCCCTTACAGTTTTACCGCAATCGCGGAACACGCATTCGCGAATTTTGCCGCGATTTGCAAATTTCTTCACGTGTAAAAAGACAGCAGTTTTGCTTTTCCTTGCCAAAAACTTCGTTTACCTGCTAGTTACTACTAAAGCATTGTTAAGGTGATACTGAATTCATAGAGAGTAGCTATCACTCACCCTGAACCTCTGAAAGGGAATTAAAAGCATTTCCAGCATATTTCTCATCCATTGCTAGCACATATAAAAGCATTTGGGCCTGTGTTTTCAAAACTCCTATCTGTTTTCTGTAGTGTAAGCTTGCTGGGGTGAACTGAATTACATTGAATTGCATTTCTGAGAATTGTGTGCCTTCCTTCCACTTCCTTGCATTGCATAAAAGGGGGGAGGGGATTGCCAGAGAAAAGTGATTACATTGTTTTGTTGAAATCATAGTGAGTATTTTCTATACTGCATTTCATTCATTCAACATTCCATCCATTTGAACTCTATAAAGCATTCTCTATCACATTATTCTTCTTTTGTTCCTATTTACCAGTGTGCTATCTCATCCATTTCATGTCAACTCATTAGTGATTATAAAGAAGTGTGCTAGTGCCAGATTCTCCGTTGTTAATCATTATCATATCAGATTAAGTGTGATATTCAATTATTAATTTATTATAAAGTGTGATATATATATATATTTTAAATTATCAAATAAACCTTTTAACTTGCAAAACAGAACTACTTCTTGGCTCAGTGGGGTCAGGGGGATTCCAAGAGAGGGGTGTTATATAGGGGTAGTCATCCAGAACGCATAAACTGGACATAAAGATATATCAATAAGGGTTTTCATTCAGTATTATAGACTAGGCGTTGACTTAGCTGTAGTGTTGAATTGAATCCTCTTACAAATTGGGGGCTCGGGCCGGACGTTTGGGTTAGATTTACCATTTGTGCAGATTAATACAGCGTGCCAGCTGACCAGATACACATATCCGGTCGGATCACCACGCTGTGTTACGCTGTAAAGCACTCCTCAAAGGGACACTCCAAGAAAAGTTCTGTTCTGCAAAAATAAAATACAAACTTCTGTAAGTCAGGACAGAGACCAATCTCTAGAATGACGACCTTAGTAGACATGAAAATAGCCAGAGAGCACCTCTTGCATAAGCTATTTGTGAGAGGTGAATGGACCGAACAGGGCCAGGATGCCTGGTTGCAGGCCATCACGCGACAGGTCACTGAAACAGGGTCAGACCTATGGAGAGATCAGGGTCCATTACATGTGGCCCTGAGTGAACTATATATGGCTCCTAAAGCCAAAGATGAACACAATAAGATTGCCAGGGTAGCGGCATATTTATATTTACATATGGGAGCCATGCAGGACAAATGTGCTGAAGGCCAAGATCTGGCGAGTAGGCAACTGCTGGCATTACAGAAGGCCCAATCTGAGCTGGACTCTTCTGAGCAGAGGCTGCTCAGGAGCCAGGAGTCAGAAAATGATAGTAGGCAATATATCATTAAAATAAAAGAGGATATGGGCATCCTGCAACAGGAAAAGGCTGACCAGGATACTAGATTTCTGGCCCTGCAGAAGGAGCACCGAGACAGTTTGGACTCCTTACTGCAGAGCCAGAAAAAGCTGGAGCAACAATTAGACTTTAACAGGGCATGCACGGAGCAGGTAGCCACCCTGCAAAGTCATCTAGATAGAGTGAAGGTAGAGAGCAACATGCTGATTTCGAAAGACCTGGATACCCAGGCAGAGTTTGATGAAGAACGCCAGAAAGCTGGTGCCTTTCAAAGGCAGAGGGACGACCTGGCGGCACAAATGCAGGCTCTTAGTCAGGAAAGAGACGCCTTAGGCCAGGAAGTCTGCCATTTAAAAAGAAACATGGAAGAAAATCACCTGGCCCACCAGGGACTGGGTGACCTCCAAAAAGAACACCAGAACTTGTTAGAGCACACCAGGAGGGTGGAGGATGCTCTAGCAAGAAAGGAGCAGGCCAATAGGGACACAGCTCAGGAGGTAACCCTCCTGCAGCAAAGACTGGCCCAGTGCTCCAGGACCAATCAGGAAACACAGAGGGAAAATGAGGCCCTCTGTCAACACAATGATAGGCTCCAACAACAGGTAGCGATGCAGGAGAGACTGATAGAGTCTAGTAAGGCCTTAACTGAGGAACTGAAGGCACAAATGCAGGCTCTTGCATTGCAACAGGGAGCAGGGGCGGATAGAGATGAGGTTCGCTGGGAAATGGAAACTCCGGAGCATAACCTCAGGAACCCTAGTACCAGAGGCCCTCATACCTCTCAGTCCCTGGACTCTGCCACCCCCATGTCCCCTGGCGCACATGAGCACAGGGCCACAGGGATGGCAGATTACTATCCAGCCAGAAGCATGGGGCTCATAGGCCAGTACCTCCCAGGAATGGATGGGCGGGCATCTGGGCATGGGCACCCAAGCATGGTGCAATTCAGTGGGGAACCCCGGGAGAATAGGCCCATTAAGGGCATCCTGAAAACCTCTGCCCAGTTAGGTCAGTGGGGGGGGTACCCATCAAATCCTGGCAGCAAGGAGGAATCTGAAGACTCCTCTGAACTGCGCAGGACACAGGAGACCAGGTCCCCACATTCTGCCAGCCATTCCCAGGCTCGCAGAATCCGGGAAAACCTGGAAGAACAGATGGGAACCTCTGGGAGCAGTGCCTCTGAATCCGAGGACGAATGGACAAGGGTTACCCGAACCAAAAAGGCCAATAAGGCAAAAAGGGCCTTGCTTAAGGACCCCTTAAAGCAGATTAAGGCGATCAGGAGCGTCATCATGCCTTACCATAAGAACGCTAAGTATTCTGTTTGGGAGCACTTAGAGTTGTTTGAGCAAATGATGGAGACTTTCCATTTGAAGGACAGCCAAAGCTGTATTCAATATGTAAAGTGGACCTTCTCCCCGGAATACTCCAGTTTCTTTGCGGGGCTGGAGGACCAAAATCATTTAAGATGGTCCACCTATAAGGCGGCCATCTTGAAACATTTTTCTGTTCACAGAAATCCTCAAGAGGCTCGCAAGGCAGCCTACAATTTGCAATGTGGGGAGGATCAGGCCCCACAAGAATTTGTGCAGGAGTTAAAGCGTGCTTTTGCGCAAACCACCAGAAGGGTGCGCACAGATAGTAGAGAGTTCATTAATACGTTTTTCCATGCCTTGCCCAAATATATCATGACCCTGCTCGTGAGGGATTTTCACGAGAAAAGATCTTTAGACTGGGTCATTGAACAGGCTACCCGGATCTATGAGGTGCAGAAACCGGTAGATAGCAAAAGTAATGCCCAGAAAAACCCCAAAGCCAACAGCACCCCTGCTGCTGCCAAGGTGGCAGAGGTAAAGGTCACCCCCGTTTTGGATTTGGAGATGGGGGGGCCTAAAAACCTACCTGCACCTAATAATGCTAGGCCCAGGAGGTCCTCGGGTCAGTCACAGACAGGGAGCCAAGGAGGCAGCCCCACAAATGGGGTCCCTCGCTCTCCTGATTATGTAAGTCCCCGTTACAAGGGAAATCGACCCATCCTGGGTTATGTGTGGACTCCTCCAGCCCAAGGGGGGGGATCCAGCCAAGCACCTAACCCAGGGAACTTCCCTCCAAACTTCCCACAGGAGGGCAGAAATTTACCAAACCCTGGGCAGAACTTTTTCCCCAGATATCCACCCGACTTTCAGCCCCAAAACCATCCATCCTTCTTTCCCCAATTCCCTGAGCCCAGACCACTGAATCCGGGAGAGGGGAGGCCAAGGGTGGAGGGGTACCCAAATCTTCCCAACCCGGGGTATTACCAGAGGAGGGACAGCTACCCTTCCCGGGATCAGCCCAGGGGAGAAAACAGGGCCCCGTATCAGCCTGAGCGGGTTTCCCAGTTAGAGCGCCAGGTTCAAAACATGGCGCAGGATCTGAGTCACATACTGAGGGCTCAGCAGAACCCTCAGATCGGCATGCCGGGGCAGAACGCACCCAACTCTGGACCTGGTGCTCCAGAACAATGACGGGGGCAGCACCCCGATAACACACCGGCCCCAGGGAGGAGGCACAAGGGGAAGGGGGTGTAAAGCCTTGGAGGAAGCTTCCTTCCTCACTTGTAAACAGCCCCTGGAAACCCAGGAACCGGAAACAAAATCTCTTGCCCCGGAAAGTCTGCCTCCTAAGGAGCAGAGGGGGGGTAGGAGAAACAAAAGACCCAAACAGACTCAGTTTGAGGAGGAGGTACAGATCTTCCAATTTGAGGGAGAGGGATCCTCAGAGGATCCTGAGAAAAGGATCTTCTCCTTCAGAGAGGGGGGAACTCCTCCCAAAGAAAAATGGGTCCCTAGGAATGCAAATCCAGACTGGGGAGATGTGGAGACTGAGCTACCGCCGCCCACCATCTCATCCCAGAACCAACAGCAAGAAAATCCCCGGGTTCAAACCCATACTGGGGACTTCCTCCAAAAAGGGGGGGGCGGCCCAGAACTGGAACCAGGGGAACCCACAATGGCTCTGATCTCCAGTTGCCAAATTTTTCTTTCAGATTCCCAAGACTCTCCACAGAATTCTGCCCAAATCTCTTCGCTAGCAATGTCCAAAACCAGAAAGTTAGCCCACCAGTTGTCCAAAAATGTACATTATCTGTGCCCCCTTGAGGAGAAGGAGGGAAGATATTATGCCCCGGTACAAGTACAGGGGCAGGGTACAATCTCGGCACTGGTGGACACTGGATCTCAAGCTACCCTTCTGTCCAGAAGGGCCTTTGATGAACTGAATGCAGGAAGTGGAGAGAATTACCAAATTCCTCTCACCTCTCTTCCTGGACAACTCCAGAACTTTGACGGGAAGGAAATTCCCGTTGAGGGGACTGCAGACTTGGACATTAAAATTGGGCGACATAAATTGAAACACCCGGTCATAGTTGTGACCCCGGAGGGCACCCCTTGTTTACTAGGGAATGACCTCCTGAGAAGGTTGTCACCCCTAATAGATTGTGTAAACAAGGTCCTCTGGACCCAGACTAGCCGACCAATAAAATTAAAACAGAGTGTCAACCATGTTAGTTTAAATGGCACATGCCACATGGTTGAACAAAAATCAGACCAAGTAGAATTCCACTTCCAGAACAACCAAATTCCAGACGTGACAGTAATAGCAGTAGGACAACAGACTGGTGATGGGGGGTCCTCTCTATTTCTGAAAATCAACCTTCCTTCCAGTCTAAAGTGGTATTCCACGCTGGAAGGAAACACTCTGAAATTCTATACTAATCCACAATCAGGAACTCCCACTCCTATAGTCCAGAAAGATGTGAAATCAGCTCAAAGCCTGGCTGATATTCAGCAAATTGGAGAGCAGTTGTTCATCCCTGTTCAGTTAAATGATGGGAAGGACTCTGTTCTCGCTCGAGTGTGTGTGAACAACGGTAAGAGCTTCATCAGCGAAGCCATGCTTCGCCAACTCCCAAAAGATCCAGCCATTCCCACCTTCAAACTGATAGACAAATGGGAAATGGACCTGGAGACACCTAATTCCAAACATCTCCTGCCAAGCAGGTGTATGCTCAAAATCTCCATTGGCAACAAGAGCATAGTTCACAATTGTTGGGTCGTGCGAGACGTCCCTGTCGCCTTTTACTTAGGCAGTGACATTCTCAATCGCTTTGCCATTAGTTTGGACCTAATAAACTTCAAAGCTTGGTCCCGATTAGCGGATAATCCCATGGGCTTTGATGATCCAGAAAAAGCATTTAGGTCAGCTCAATTGCTACCTTATGCAGTTGAAATTCAGATTAAAGAGGAAGTCACCATCCCAGAAAGGACCCGACAATTCTCCCTGGAAGTGAAAGTTAAAAGAGGACAACATTTGAAAAACCCTGATGCTTACATACATCTAAATGCGTCTCTCCAACAGCAAGGGTTGGGGGTAAACCCAACTCCATTAGTCAACATAGAACATGACACCATTCTAATAGAGGTGGATAACAGCGACTTAAAGAGTATTACTCTAGCCGCAGGCACCATTATTGGAATGGCGGTTGATGACCGACATTTTTCCATTGATTTAGGTAATGAACTGTTAGGGCCAATCCCCAAGGACTGCTTTGACAGTGACAGTGATGACAATGCAACACCAGACAGGATTTTTACCCGGCATGGGGGGAACTTCCTGGTGTACACTTCCTGCCCCTATGGTAAGGAAGATGTGACTTGTGACTTCAGGAGGGATGAGGTGATTTTCCAGGTCCATGAGGGCTGCCTTTCCCACCTGAAGCCTCCAGTCCAAATCAACACTCTGACCAGGGACTTCTCCACCCAGCTGGAGGAGGCCGCTGAAATAGCCAAACCAGAAGTCTTTCCAGGCTTCAGGCAGATGGTGGAAGACAGAGTCAACCTAGCTGATGCCTGTGTGACTCTGGAACAAAAGCAAAAGTTGAAACAAGTTTTCTTGGATTTCCAAGATCTCTTTGCGGTAGACTCATATGACTGTGGTCGCACTGACATCCACACAACGACAATCCCCACGGACCCTGGCATGACTCCTGTGTTTGTGAAGCAATATCGCTTGCCTCTCGCATCAATGGAGTCCCTTACCGAAATAATTAAGAACCTTGAGTCCCGGGGAATAATCCGTCCCGTCCACAGCACCTTCAATAATCCGGTGCTGGGAATATTGAAGCCAAACGGCCAGTGGAGACTCTGCGCCGACCTCAGGGAGCTCAACAAACGGGTCCATACTTCCCGATGGCCACTGCCCTACATTGACCAAGGGCTGGCCCAGATCCAGGGGTCACAGGTATTCACTGCAATAGATCTGACCAATGGGTACTGGACCGTGCCTGTCAGTAGGGAGGACCAATACAAACTGGCTTTTACCTTTGGGAGCCAGCAGTACACATGGACCCGGACTCCCTTCGGATACCTCAACTCCGGCAATGAATTCAACATTTTCCTACATAAGGCCATGCCCGACCTGGGTGCGAGGGGTAACCTGGCTTATGTAGATGATGTCCTCATCAAAAGTTCATCTGTGGAGGAACACATAGCGGAGATCCGTTATGTTCTGACACAGTTGAGGGCCGCCGGAGCAAAACTTTCCTTTCAGAAAGCACAGTGGTGTAGAACCCGTGTTAATTTCTTGGGGCATGAGATTACTCCTCAGGGTCTCTGTCCCCAGGAAAAGAAAGTGGAAGCACTTCAGAAACTGAAAGACCCCACAACTCTGCGGGAACTAAGGAGCCTCCTTGGACTGACTAATTACAGCAGAAAGTTCATTGAGGGCTACGCAGAGATCACCAGACCCCTGATTCATCTCCTGAAGGGGGGGGTCAAGTGGGAATGGGGTCCAGAACAAGCCGAGGCAGTAATACAACTCAAAAGAAGCCTCTCACAAGCGCCCTGCCTAGCTTACCCTGTCAGAAACAAGGAGTTCTTCCTGGAGACAGGGTTCTCTAATACGTGCTTGACGGCAGTATTATACCAAAAGCATGACAAGGTCAATAAAGTAATCTCATATGCGAGCAAAACTTTATCCTCTGTGGAGGAGAAATTCAACGATTGTGAGAAGGCACTCCTGGCAACGGTGTGGGCATTGAAGAATTACCGCCCGTTTATCCAGGGGGAACACATCATAGTGGAGACTCCACATCAGCCTCTGCAATATCTCCAAAGTGACAGAATCCGGGCCGGAAATGTGAGTAATTCCCGAATTACTTCCTGGATTCTGTCAATGCAAGGCTTTCCTGTGGAGGTCAGATATGGCCAAAACAAGAAGAGTCCACTCGTGCAAGGTCTGGCTGACTTGCATGATTGTGCCAGAGAAAACTGTCTCGAGGACGAAAGTCTAAAAATCAAGGACAACACGGAGGCATACCTTAATTCCCCACACAAAGTCTTTGAAGAGGACAAGTGTGAGGGAATGCCCACTGTCTATGTGGATGGATGCTCTTACCATGTTGACAACAACGGGGAGAAAGAACTGGTGGCTGGCGTAGGGAATGCATGGGTGAATGAGTCCCCAGAACCCTCCGCTGGATACAAAATTGGTCCCCGAAGTAGTCAGGTGGCAGAATTGATGGCTGTGCATCAGGCCATCCTCACTGCTGTCCAGCATCAACTCCACGAACTGGTCATAATCACAGATTCGGATTATGTACGGAACGGGTTCGTGGAGCACCTGGTTAATTGGAAAACCAGAGGCATGTTATGTGCTAACAACAAACCCTTGAAACATGGGAAGTTGATCCAAAACATTGATGATCTGGTCACCTCGAATGAGATGACCATCTATTGGAAAAAGATCAAGGGTCATTCCAAAGTAGAGGGACCAGACAAAACTGGAAATGACTTAGCTGATCAGCTGGCCAAAACCGGGGCCATCCAAGGGGATCTAATTGAGATTGAGTCCCTGTTGGGGGAAATCCAGGTCACTGCCATCACTAGGTCCCAGACAAATGCTCACAACGATCTTTCAATTGCACAATGGAGTAAGGAGACCCCTGATGCTGATTTGATTACAGCTCAGAAGGGGGATCCAATAATTGGTAAATTTTACCAGCACCTTGAGGACCCTGAGAACTTTCCCCTGACGGATACCGATTACATTGGGAAAGAGGACCTAAGAGTGTTGATGAAATGTCCAAAAATGTTCCGAATCCAAGACGGTTTGCTGGTAAGGAAATCCAAAGCTGGCCACGATCAGTGGGTGGTTCCTACCTCATTCCGAAGCCTGATGTTAAGTCACGCCCATGATGCGGCCACTGCCGGTCATAGGGGGTTTCACACAACATTGGAAATCTTAAGAGAGGTTGCATACTGGCCACACATGGGGCAGGACCTCGACCAATACTTGAAGGGGTGTCTTGTTTGTGCACAATTTCAGCCATCATCCCTCACGCACCGGGCGCCTTTACAAAAGAGGGGAATGACACTCCCATGGTCAGATTTACAAATCGACTTTGTAGGCCCTGTGATTCGCTCGGCTAGGGGGAATAAGTACATGTTGACTGTGACATGCTTGTTTACCAAGTGGGTGGAATGTCTCCCAGCCCCAAACTGCAAGGCAGAAACGGCAGCTGCCTTGATGATTAACCACATCTTTTCCCGTTTTGGTCTACCTCAAAGGATTGAGTCAGACAGAGGTAGCCACTTCACCAGTGAAGTAATGACAAAGATGTGGGAGATATTGGGGGTCAAGAGAAAGCTGCATATTGCTTATAGACCAGCTTCTTCTGGGGCAGTAGAGAGATATAACCGAACCATTGTGAGCATATTAAAGAAGTTTGTGGCAGATTCTGGGCCAAGTTGGGATATCAGATTACCTCTGGTCCTAATGGCCATCAGATCTACCCCTTCATCTGCAACCAAAATGTCACCATTTGAGTTGATGACTGGGCGCAAGATGGTGCTTCCTCAGCATTTGCTCTACAGGACCCAAGAGCAGACACTGATAAATGCCTCCACTACTCATGAGTATGTGGAGAATTTAAGGAAACACCTCCAACATGCTTTTGCTTACGCTCAGCGGAGTCTAGAAAGATCGGCTGATAGCATGAAGACCCACTATGACCTGAAAACTTCCAGGAAGGAATATCAGGTGGGGGACCGGGTCTATCTATACAACTTCCAAAGAAACCAGGCAAAACAGCGGAAATTCTTGCCTACATGGAAGGGACCCTTTGAGATCATCGACAAGATCTCCCCTGTGGCCTACAAGATCCGCATCCCCAAAGGCGGTTCGGCAGAGGGGGAAGACAAGTGGGTCCACATAAACCAATTGAAGTGTTGCCATCCCAGGCACGCTCTGCAACAACTGGAGGAATCCTCTGGAATCCTAGCGGGTACTGTCTCGGACTAATTCAGTTCCAATCATAAAACATACCACATCTAGTCTCTAAAATATTGTGATTTGCATGAAACTGTCTCTTAGTTATACTGTTTTTTTTCAAAATAAGAATGTCATGTTTCGTGATGATGAAATGCATATGCTGCCCCACTATCTCAACAGTGGTGGAAAAACGTCTATGAGTAGGTATTGCCGCTCTTCCTTTGTCGTCCTAGGAGAAAGAAAACCTGAAGACGGGCCAAGGAGGGCAATCCGGAGACCGGGAACGAAGATCCAATGGGCCCAGTGGACCGCCCGATATTCCCATCAGGACCGGCGAGGAGAACCGATCGATCAGTACCGGATGGAGAAGAAGATGCTGAACTGTGCCATCTACAGAGTAGGAAGAAGATTATGCGGACAGACCGGTGCGTGGGTCAAAACCCTTGGGCACGCGACTCCCCATCGACTCAAATTCAAAGTGCAGTCGCGTGGGGGGGCTTGTTGGGTGTCCTGACCCACGTTTAAGCTATCATGCCACAACATTTGGTGCTGTGGGCTTAGAAAATTCAAGATGGCGGAAAACCCACATGTGCGCCGAAATCCAGGAAAGCTGCGCAGTTTGTGCGCACACCAAAATGGTTGCCTCACTTGCCACCCACCAGTGCGAGAATGAAAGGCCGGGTTGCCATGAGGGAAATGGGTTGCCAAAGGAAAAACAGTAGCGCCGGTTAGCTTCAAAGCGCTTTAAAACCACCATTGGACTACCCGCACAGTAGTCTGAAACCATTGGGAATGGCAATGCTGATTGCCAAATGCAACCTAGAATTGTGGGGAATTCATTTCTTAAATCCCAAAAATGGGTGCAGTACCAGTACTCACCACTATCCAAAAGCCGGCGTTTTAAAACCACCCTGTGTTTCTCTGAAGGCAGGCTCAAAATGCCTATTTTCAAACATTGCAACTTGTGCAAAATATTCACTGAACACCAGCAGACATTTGGCAGAATGGAGTTTTGTGTGCTTACAAAATCGGGGAAATGAAGAGCCCAAAACAATGCTTATAACAAAACTGCTATGGAGTCAGCAGTTTAAGTTGCACTGGATTTAAAGACACTAAAATCGAAAATGTTTAGATTAAATGAGTGACCTATGTTTGGTGTCACATGCCTTTGTAACTGTTGAAATGTCATAGTTTTGCACTGAGAATCAGCATTCTAGCTGCATGTGTAAAATTGCAAGTTAATTTAAAAAGCAACAAAAAACATGACAGTTAGCTGAAAGTCTGGCTTAAGGAACTTGATTCTGCCTGGCAACTACCCCCATCAGGAGTGAAACTTGAGTCACAACTGTGTTCCCAGGCCCATCTGCCTTTTGCTGGCCACACTAAGGATATGCCATCTATCTGATAATTGAATTACCTGTGCTCTACAGGAGCTCTGAACAAAGCCTGTCTTGACTCAAGCAAAGGTTTTATTACAGCGGTCGTAAAATGTAGCTTCCTCTTGGCAGAAGGGGAGGAGCACTGCCTGTGAGAGCAAGCTGGCTTGGCAGAACTGGAAAAACCAGAAATTCAACCTTGTGCTGAGGGTAAACCACACCCCTTTGGAGCCAGAACATAACTTTAAAAAGATGGATCATTCATAGAGCGGACATGTGAAAATTTTATAAATGATACCATAATTCTTGTGATTTTTCTGCCCACAGTTTAAGAGGTTTTTAGAACCGGTGGTATGTTCAGGGGGGTGTCAGCGGAAAAGTGGATATTACTCTAAATGTATGCATGTTAAAAATCTGAAACTTCATCAGTTAATGTCCATACTCCCTGCGCACATGTATGTAAAGTTGGGTCAATGTCAGAAATTGAAAAATCAGTTAAAAAGTGAAATATGTGCCATTTCTCAATGCAAGCTCCCAGGAAGAGCAGAGTTTGAACAGGGTATACCTCCTGTAATGCATGATGGGTGCATATGATTTTAAAACAATATGTACCTCTGCAAATATGTATTTGTTTCAAATCTAGATTTGTGTGTAAGTTGACAGGAGGAGTGGACTCTCTGCAAGCCATAAAATGACATCACGCTGACACACACTTCCTTCCCCAATCAAATGAGAAATGGAAGTTTGACCAATTAGAAGCTGAGAGAGAGGTAGGGTCAGTGATGCTAGAACACACCCACATTCTAAACACATAAAAGCAGACAGACAGGACAGATAGGGACCTTCAAATCCATCTGCCGCTGGAAGCTCTGCCGGAAAAATCCATACTTTACCTCCATCAAACCTCCAGAGAGACAAACTAGAGACTTCAAATCCATCAATCTTCAGAATCCAGAGAGAGAGCTGACCCAGGCCAATGTTAGCAGAACCAGAGAGAGCTGACCCAGATCACTGTGAAGTGCAGAGACCAGAGGCCCGTCTAAAACCTGACCAGATCCATGGCGAGGCCCATTTCACTCAAGAGTATAGTGTGAGTACCTAGAAAACTGTGCAGAACCAATCTCTTAGTTAAAATAATATAATTCAATCCTATTTTAATCTAAGTAGAACTGTCTCCTAACTGTCACCTGTCATTTGTAAAGCTGTCACCTGTGATTTGCTAGTTGCAAGCTGCACTTGTCTTTTTGAACTTTAAAATTTCAAATCTGAAAAACGACCTTTATTTAATCGCTCATATCTCCGCAACCGTTTGTGCTAGAGACTTGCAGTAACTTTCATCTGAAAGCTTAGAATCTTAGCTTTTAATCGCACCAAGATTCCTACCCCTTACAGTTTTATCGCGATTTGCAAATTTCTTCACGTGTAAAAAGACAGCAGTTTTGCTTTTCCTTGCCAAAAACTTCGTTTACCTGCTAGTTACTACTAAAGCATTGTTAAGGTGATACTGAATTCATAGAGAGTAGCTATCACTCACCCTGAACCTCTGAAAGGGAATTAAAAGCATTTCCAGCATATTTCTCATCCATTGCTAGCACATATAAAAGCATTTGGGCCTGTGTTTTCAAAACTCCTATCTGTTTTCTGTAGTGTAAGCTTGCTGGGGTGAACTGAATTACATTGAATTGCATTTCTGAGAATTGTGTGCCTTCCTTCCACTTCCTTGCATTGCATAAAAGGGGGGAGGGGATTGCCAGAGAAAAGTGATTACATTGTTTTGTTGAAATCATAGTGAGTATTTTCTATACTGCATTTCATTCATTCAACATTCCATCCATTTGAACTCTATAAAGCATTCTCTATCACATTATTCTTCTTTTGTTCCTATTTACCAGTGTGCTATCTCATCCATTTCATGTCAACTCATTAGTGATTATAAAGAAGTGTGCTAGTGCCAGATTCTCCGTTGTTAATCATTATCATATCAGATTAAGTGTGATATTCAATTATTAATTTATTATAAAGTGTGATATATATATATTTTAAATTATCAAATAAACCTTTTAACTTGCAAAACAGAACTACTTCTTGGCTCAGTGGGGTCAGGGGGATTCCAAGAGAGGGGTGTTATATAGGGGTAGTCATCCAGAACGCATGAACTGGACATAAAGATATATCAATAAGGGTTTTCATTCAGTATTATAGACTAGGCGTTGACTTAGCTGTAGTGTTGAATTGAATCCTCTTACAGCCTGATGTACACTCATTCTGGACTGGTTAGCGCAGAACTCTGGTATGTCGGCCCCATATCACTTACCCCGCTGCACTGGCTTTTATCACACCCCAGACTTAAGGACTGATAATGCAGAAACGTGTCACTGCATTTGCCACCGCGACCCACTTCCGATCGCAAAGCTTTATAAACATACCAACCAAACAAGACACTCCTCACAATATTTACCCTGCTCCCAACACTCTACTGCGTGCATATATGCAATGCTGCATACAGTACTGCAACACTCAGTAATCTGGGCAATACACAAGCACATACAAGAACCAGGTGCACCATCACCTCTTATGGCTCTATGCCATTGTGTTGCCTTTGCAGAACGGTATAAGCATCCCAACCAAAGAATGAAAGTATCACTACATTTCACCTGCTCCCAATACTGTACTACGTACTTACAACCAATGATTCCTAGTGCAATGCGACACGTACTAATCTCGGCACTATCCACTAGGCAAGCACATATAAGAACCAGGTGCACGGTGACCTCTTCCATATGTACACCATTCTGTTACTGCAGCCATGCAACACATGCATGACTCGTCAATGCTGTATGTCCACCCATACACCAACAAGGGTAGACTGCTCTAACAATTCAGAGCCAGCCACATACTTTTTTTGCAAAGTTCGGTGAGAATTGGTCCAGGGAAACAAAGTTATAAGCCGTAAAAAAAGTGCTCCTCCTACGAGTTTAGCAACTTAACCATAACTACAAGGCCGCTGCTGCGGGCCGTGTAATCTATATATATTACACGGCCCACGGTAGTGGCTGTCTAGTTATGGTTAAGTTGCTTATCCCATAGGAAGAGCACTTTTTGGGTGGCTTATAACTTCTCACCAAACTTTGCAAATAAAAGTAAATGACCCACTCTGAATTTTTTTGCAAATTTTTGTGAGGTTTGGTCCAGGGGGGGCAAAGTTATAGGGGGGTCCCAAAATGTCTTTTTTGCCCATAGACATAATGGAAAAAAACTTTGTGCACACCTACAGCTGAAACCGCTCGACGGATTTCCACCAAATTTGCAGCAGGATCCACAGCTTAGTCCTGAAAGCATGCTTTTGTTAATTTGGTGTAAATCCGTCCAGTAGTTTTTTTTGTTTTAAATGGCCAAATCGTAAGGCAAAACAATTAGTGATATCTATGTCCACTCCACGGACACACTTCCCTGTTTGCTCCGCGACGTGTCCGCCGATTGGCTGGAGTGAGGCATGAGTTGCGTCACATTGTTTCGATGCGCCCGCCATCTTAGATCTGCTGACAGTGCAGCAGCGAACAGAGGCAAAATGCAATTTTGGGGAGTGTGTTGGTGTGCAGAAGTGCTCTTCGCAGCTGTCTGTTGACATAATAAATGCACTGCTGGCTATTTTACTTTAGTATGATGTTGGCTTTGGGTTGTTAGTAGAAGATTGTTTGTAATTAATATCTCCTATAAGCAGCCCGCATACGGAAGTCAAAATGTTTGTTAGTATAGGTGTGTTATGCTACAGTACCATAGGCCATGCACCCAAGACTCTAGGCCCTGGCCACAACCACCGCAGCATAACACACCCATAGAATCAAACACCCATCAAATATCCACAACCCAAAAGTTTGTGTACTGTTTCTTTTGTAGACTTTGTATGTGAAGTTTTGGCTAGGCTATGCAGTTAAGACTGTAGAGTTCATAACAAGGAGTGCTGTGTTTCTGAGTCTATTTATTGAATACTTACTGGTTGAGTTTTTTGTGGTTGTATGCAGTTTTGTCATGACATGGGTAAATGGACCAGATATACTTTTTTGTTATCTGTGATAAAAGAAAATATCATATTAGAGCAGGTAGTTCAAAATGAGTTATTGCATTGCATAATAGACATTTCTGTATTTTTCCCCCCTCATATTTAGTACTTTACAAGTGCTATAATTCTAACCAGTGTACTGTGCAATTTACGCAGTTTCTGTGTTTGCTTTCTAAATAATTGGGTCTGTGGAAAAAAAAAAATCCATGCTGGATGATTAAAAAAAAACCTTCTATATTGTGGTACAATATATTTATTTCATTGTTTTACTGTTTATTTCTTATTTCTTGCTAATCTTCTATCTTTTGGCTTGTTGCAGATTTTTTGGGCAATTAGGTACCTGTAGGCGTATTCTAATTGTGTATTTCTACTTTTATGCTATTCATCTACCAGTTGGGTTGTTGCAGATTTATTGGGGCCGTTAAATACATGTTCGCGTATTCTAACTGTATATTTCTTGTTTGATTTTAGTGGTATTTATTTATCTGTTTGCTTGTTGCAGAATCTTGGGTCAGTTAAATACCTGTTGGCATATTCTAACTGTGCATTTCTTGTTACATTTTAGTGGTATTTATTATTTGTTTGCTTGTTGCAGAATCTTGGGGCAGTTAGATACATGTTGGCATACTCTAACTGTGCACAATTTTGAAGTTGATGTTTTGCTTATGTTCATACACAAATTACATATTAAACGTTGGTTTTAAGAATATTAAGTAAGTGTTTACAAGATTTGCTGGCAATTTCTGCTTTGAGTAATGGTAATATCATTACATTTGAACCATCCACAATTCTTTTTTATATATGCAGTGTAGTGAACTGCATTGGTTGTGGCTCCTGTGTGGTAGATTATACCTAATTTTGTGAAGGTTTTCTTACCAAGTGATACTTGACCATGTGTGAATCCAGTCATCTTACAATTGTTTTTGCTACCATCTGCATTGTAACGTAAAAGCATTACTATTGCATATTTACTATGTGTTTGTATTTGTAAGGTGGAGCGATTATCTGAATTGCAGGTAGTACATAATCTCCCATGGTTTGCATGTTGTACAAGCTGCTGGAATGGAATGGATTCACAGTTAGGTATGGATACATACACAAAGCGTTCATTAGTGACTTCTTCCTGGGCCACATGGTTGCAAAGAGTGCATGTATGTTTCCACATGAATGAAATCTGAAAGATTTCATTTATAGGTATGTTTTTGTTTTCCAGTAGTTGTAGTACGTACATTAGAAATTCTTGTGGATATTCTTGTGAATTTATAGTGAATTTTACGATTCCAGCACAGTAGTCCAATTTTTGTCTTATTCCATGAACACTGCGTGCGAATCCCTGCGCCAGCCGCGTGCGCTAAAATCCATTTCCGCGCACAGCGTATTCATGGATTCCAGCCACCAAAACCAGTCGAGGCGCACAGTGGCGCAGCGACCCTGCAGCAGCGCCAGTTACACCCCCAAGAACGCCTCTTGTGCAGGGAAAAGCCATCAATATACCCAATCCAGCGCAAAGGGCTGCGCTAACCCTGTACCAGCACGGCAAGCGGGCTACGTGTATCACTGGGGTGCGCGGGAAGTACCTCACACGATTGACCCCGTGCGAGCAGGGTACGCGTATTTCAGGGGTGCGCGGGAAGTTCCACACGCGATTTCCGCAGGGTACGTGTATTTCAGGGGTGCGCGTGAAGTTCCACACGTGATATCAGCAGGGTACATGTATTTCAGGGTGCGGGGGAAGTTTCACACGCGATTTCAGCAGGGTACGTGTATTTCAGGGGTGCGCGGGAATTCCCACACGCGATTGGGCCCGTGCGAGCAGGGTACCCGTATCTCAGGGGTGCGCGGGAAGTGCCACACGCGATTTCAGCAGGGTACGTGTATTTCGGGGTGCGGGGCAAGTTTCACACGCGATTTCAGCAGGGTACGTGTATTTCAGGGGTGCGCAGGAATTTCCACACGCGATTGGGCCCGTGCGAACAGGGTACGCGTATCTCAGGGGTGCGCGGGAAGTGCCACACGCGATTTCAGCAGAGTACGTGTATTTCAGGTCTGCGCGGGAAATTCCACACGTGATTGGGCCCGTGCGAGCAGGGTACGCGTATCTCAGGGGTGCGCGGGAAGTGCCACACGCGATTTAAGCAGGGTACGTGTATTTCAGGGGTGCGCAGGAATTTCCACACGCGATTTCATCATGGTACGTGTATTTCAGGGTGCGGGGGAAGTTTCACACGCGACATCAGCAGGATACGTGTATTTCAGGGGTGCGCGGGAAGTTCCACACGCGATTTCATCAGGGTACGTGTATTTGGGGGTGCGGGGGAAGTTTCACACACGAAATCAGCAGGGTACGTGTATTCCAGGGGTGCGCGGGAAGTTCCACACGCGATTCCATCAGGGTATGTGTATTTCAGGGGTGCGCGGGAAGTTCCACACGCGATTGGCCCCGTGCGAGCAGGGTACGCGTATTTCAGGGGTGCGCGGGAAGTTCCACACGCGATTCCATCAGGGTATGTGTATTACAGGGGTGCGCAGGGAGCACCACACGTGAATTGCATGTGTGGGTCCTCCCAGGTGTTCCCTCTACACCCTCCACGGCCCCTGCAGGTGGCTCACACCACAGGGGCCTACCCTGCACATGTCCTGCAGGCACCCCATCCACCATGGCCATGCCCCCCAGCCAACCCACATGTCAACTTGCACTACTGTCCACCAACGCATGTCCCCCTGCACTCCCAGCCACCAGGGGCACCCTCCACAGGCCCCCACCCATGTCTCCCACAACCCCCCAGCAGTGCAGGGGCACCCTCCACCAGGCCCCCACCCATGTCTCCCACCACCCCCACCCCCCAGCCACCAGGGGCAGCCTCCACCAGGCCCCCACCCATGTCTTCCAGCACCCCCACCCCCCAGCATTGCAGGGGCACCCTCCACCTGGCCCCCACCCATGTCTCCCACCACCCCCACCCCCCAGCCACCAGGGGCAGCCTCCACCAGGCCCCCACCCATATCTCCCACCACCCCCACCCCCCAGCACTGTGGGGCACCTGCCAGCAGGCCCCCACCCATGTCCAACTCATGTTCCCCACCCCCTCACCCCCCAGCACTGTGGGGCACCTGGCAGCAGGCCCCCACTCATGTCCAACTCATGTTCCCCACCACCCCCACCCCCCAGCACTGTGGGGCACCTGCCAGCAGGCCCCCACCCATGTCCAACTCATGTCTCCCACCACCCCCACCCCCCAGCCACCAGGGGCAGCCTCCACCAGGCCCCCACCCATGTCTCCCACCACCCCCACCCCCCAGCACTGTGGGGCACCTGCCAGCAGGCCCCCACCCATGTTCAACTCATGTTCCCCACCACCCCCACCCCCAGCACTGTGGGGCACCTGCCAGCAGGCCCCCACTCATGTCCAACTTATGTTCCCCACCCCCCTCACCCCCCAGCACTGTGGGGCACCTGCCAGCAGGCCCCCACTCATGTCCAACTCATGTTCCCCACCACCCCCACCCCCCAGCACTGTGGGGCACCTGCCAGCAGGCCCCCACCCATGTCCAACTCATGTTCCCCACCCCCCTCACCCCCAGCACTGTGGGGCACCTGCCAGCAGGCCCCCACTCATGTCCAACTCATGTTCCCCACCACCCCCACCCCCCAGCACTGTGGGGCACCTGCCAGCAGGCCCCCACCCATGTCCAACTCATGTCTCCCACCACCCCCAACCCCAGCCACCAGGGGCAGCCTCCACCAGGCCCCCACCCATGTCTCCAACCACCCCCACCCCCAGCACTGTGGGGCACCTGCCAGCAGGCCCCCACCCATGTCCAACTCATGTTCCCCACCACCCCCACCCCCCAGCACTGTGGGGCACCTGCCAGCAGGCCCCCACTCATGTCCAACTCATGTACCCCTGCACCCCCACACCCCAGCACTGTTGAGCACCTGCCAGCAGGCCCCCACCCATGTCCAACTCATGTCTCCCACCACCGCCACCCCCCAGCCACCAGGGGCAGCCTCCACCAGGCCCCCACCCATGTCTCCCACCACCCCCACCCCCAGCACTGTGGGGCACCTGCCAGCAGGCCCCCACCCATGTCCAACTCATGTTCCCCACCCCCCACCCCCCAGCACTGTGGGGCACCTGCCAGCAGGCCCCCACTCATGTCCAACTCATGTACCCCTGCACCCACACCCCCCAGCACTGTGGGGCACCTGCCAGCAGGCCCCCACCCATGTCCAACTCATGTCTCCCACCACCCCCACCCCCCAGCCACCAGGGGCAGCCTCCACCAGGCCCCCACCTATGTCTCCCACCACCCCCACCCCCCAGCATTGCAGGGGCACCCTCCACCAGGCCCCCGCCCATGTCTCCCACCACCCCCACCCCCCAGCAGTGCAGGGGCACCCTCCACCAGGCCCCCACTCATGTCTCACACCACCCCCACCCCCCAGCACTGTGGGGTACCTGCCAGCAGGCCCCCACCCATGTGCAACTCATGTTCCCCACCACCCCCACCCCCCAGCACTGTGGGGCACCTGCCAGCAGGCCCCCACCCATGTCCAACTCATGTCTCCCACCACCCCCACCACCCAGCCACCAGGGGCAGTCTCCACCAGGCCCCCACCCATGTCTCCCACCCCCCCACCCCACAGCAATGCAGGGGCACCCTCCACCAGGCCCCCACCCATGTCTCCCAGCACCCCCACCCCCCAGCCACCAGGGGCAGCCTCCACCAGGCCCCCAACCATGTCTCCCACCACCCCCACCCCCCAGCAGTAGAGGGGCACCCTCTACCTGGCCCCCACCCATGTCTCCCACCACCCCCACCCCCCAGCACTGTGGGGCACCTGCCAGCAGGCCCCCACCCATGTCCAACTCATGTTCCGCACCCCCCACCCCCCAGCACTGTGGGGCACCTGCCAGCAGGCCCCCACTCATGTCCAACTCATGTACCCCTGCACCCCCGCCCCCCAGCACTGTGGGGCACCTGCCAGCAGGCCCCCACCCATGTCCAACTCATGTTCCCCAGCCAACATGTCATCACAATCTAGATCCCTGGTCCCTATGGTCAGCCTCCAAATGCGAAACACCCACCCGAGTATTGCATCCACCCACTCATAATTGGCAATTACATGACAGAACACCAATTGCAAGTTCCGAAACAAACACATTTCCCTCACATACACCCAATGGGTGTCTGTGAATCTCAAAACCCATATCATGAAATGCATGAAACCAATGAGATGATACTACACATTGAAGTATGGTAAAAAAAAATGTATTAAAGCAAACATAAATTGAATCAAAAATTAAGAATCATAAATGTGAATGTACAAAAATCAAAAGAAGCATGTCCGTGAAAAAAATGCAAAACCAAAAATCATATCCCAAAGTAATGGTGTCCAAAGTCACTGTCCACAAAACAAAATCCAATGGGAAATAAAAAAGAAAGCCATTGCTCCATGGTTAAAATGTGAAAGAAAAATACAATCCAACAGTAAACTATGTACATGGGAACAAGCCAGGGTCCATTATCCCAACAAAAGAAAGGAAACCTATTTAACTACACTAACTAATAAAATAAACTATATACAAAAATGTGGCCAATGTCCGAAAGGTCCAAATAAAATCCAAAACAAAATGAAACCTTACACTACCTACATAACTATGTACAAGGGCAGCGGGCTAGTCTGATGGCTCATTTGTGGATGTCCCGGGCCAGGGCATCATCGAACTCCTGCTCAATGTCCCGGAGGCGGTCCTCCTCCATGGCCCCGAGGGTCCGCAACGCCGTCGACGTGTCCACCTCCAAACCCCTGCGGATTGCCTCGAGGCACTCGCCCGCCTCAGGGCCCTCCGCATGGAGTTCTCCGCCCTGACCATTGTGAGCCGTGCCTCTTCTGCCCGCTGCCGCTCCGCATCTATGGCGTGGCCCAACCGCTGCCACACAGAAGACACTCTCTGTCCTGGGTCCTCCTGCCCTCTGGCCGATGTCTGCCCCTCCGATGTTGAAGGCCCATAGGCCTTCATGGCTCCCACCACATTGCTGCTGCTGCTGTGCCTCTGCCTGTGCACTGCCTCCTGCTGCCTGCACATCCTCCGCCGGCTGGGGTGCAGTCATTGATGTGGCCACCCCTGCTGGACATCCGACTCCCAACTGTGGCAGGGATGCCTCCTCCACCAGCCTGGCCGCACCGTCAGAGGCAGCTCCACAGGGCACCCAGGTGACTGATAGGTGGGAAGATGGCACGGAGGACGACTGGCGCGTAGGGGGTCCAGTTGAGGAGGGGGTCGTAGCAAGCCCCATCATACGGAGGAATCCCGCCTGGGTGACCTGTCCCAGCAGGCTGACGTGGTCAACGAGCCATTCGAGATGACGTGCAGTCTCCTCATGAAAAGACTGCAGGTCACCTTGCATGGCCCGTTGATGCAATGCCACACCACTCAGAACAGGCTCAACCCGGACCCGGATAGCCACATCCGCAGGCAGAGGAAGGCCAGTTGACGTGAGCTCATCCCCTGCCTGAAAACAGGTCTGGACGTAGGCATCCCTGCTGGTGCAAGATGAAGCAGGGACAGGATCAGGGACAGGATTGCACACAGGCACCTCCGCGGAGGCCTGTGCTGCCTCCTGTCCCTGGTCCTGCACTGCACCACTAGCACCAGTGGGATCCCCACCTCCAGACCCCGTCTCTGTTGCTTGCACGGCCTCCTCCTCCACCAAACCCCCCACCAACCTGGATGACTCTGTGCCATCTTCCCCTGTTGGGCCCTGTGGGGTCCCAGCTGCCCCTTCTGCTGCCGAGGAGTCCAACTCCAACCTCCGCCTCTTGGACCTCCCCCCGGCAGCTGCGGCCTGGGACGCAGCACCGGTCTCCTCACTCCCCGACGAGATGACAACATGGGAGGCGAGCCGGGCCTTGCGTCTCCGGCTGGCGGTGGGATCCCCACCGCTCTGCTCCACAGCACCTTCTCCGCCCTCTTCATCAGTTGACGTTGCAGACAGGGAGAAATAAAACACAGGCATCAGGGCACTGTACAATGGACACATACACACATGACAGTTGTACATGAGTGGCATTGGCAAACCTCAGACATGTCATCACAATCCCCAACACACATGTCATTTCAACTCACACACATGAGCCATACCACAACTGCCAGCACCATCCATACACATACAACAGCATGAGCAGGCAAAGGTGAGCCAGACATCAGATGCAACACAGGAAGTGCAACACACATGTACACACACCACCACACTTGCATGCATGTTTACACCTCTGCCAAGTGTCGCAGTGTTCAGATGGGCATCCATGTCACATCTGCCGATCAGGCTTCCACATGCCGCTGTCACATGCATCCATGTTGCATCACTGTTGCACCCTTGTCAAATACAGACACATGCACATGTACACAGCGCTGATACATGCAGATGAAAACAACATACATGCGTGACATCGCGGACATGTCTACTTACATGCACATTCATCCAAACATGTGTGCCCACACAACTGCATTTGGCATGCAAGCCTACACACACAAGCACCATCCATGTCTCACACATTCCAGCCCTCGCATGTGTTAGCCCCACGGACCTGTACACCCCCACCCATACTCGACCCCATACAAACAGATGTGCAACCTGCACACTACTGAAAAATCACCACACGCACTGCTCACAATCAGGATGCATGTACACTTACCGCTCGACTCCAGACGGGTCTGCCTCTCAAGGACCTGGACGTGGAGCGCTGGGGATATGCGTTCCTGGACCCTTATCTGTTCTTCCGACAAGTCGCCCCGGCGCCCCTTGGCATCCGCTGCCTTCAAGAGGCGTCGGGCCTTGTTCAGGGTCCTGGACCTGAAGCCCTCCGAGCGCTTCTTGACATGTTGTAAGTCGCGGACTGCCACCCCCTCCGCGTTGATGGCAGTCACGATGTCAGTCCAGATCTGAGTCCGTACTTCCTTGTCGGCGCGGGAACTTCTGAAGAGGGCATCATACTGCCCCAGGACTTGCTCCACCAGGACACCAACTTCGGTAGCACTGAAGCTAGTGCCCCTCTGCTCTCTGACCGGGGGTTGTCAGTGGTCTCAGATGGTGTTTGCCCCGACATGACAACCCCAGAGGCAAGAGTGGGTGGGCAACTGGGTCCTGGGGCTGGGCTGTGGAGCGATGGAATCCCAGTCGGGAGTCTTCTGTTCCAGCAGGGGTGGTCACAGCAACAGCACCCCTGGCTGATGTGCAGGCAGCAAATGGCAGGGCACGTGGGCAGCAGGCAGTCAGGCAGCAGCAGATGTTGGCTGGGGAACATGAGTTGGACATGGGTGGGGGCCTGCTGGCAGGTGCCCCACAGTGCTGGGGGGTGGGGGGGTGGTAGACATGGGTGGGGGCCTGGTGGAGGCTGCCCCTGGTGGCTGGGGGTTGGGGGTGGTGGGAGACATGGGTGGGGGCCTGGTAGTGGGTGCCCCTGCACTGCTGGGGGGTGGGGGTGGTGGGAGACATGGGTGGGGGCCTGCTGGCAGGTGCCCCACAGTGCTGGGGGGTGTGGGGGTGGTCGACATGGGTGGGGGCCTGGTGGAGGGTGACCCGCACTACTGGGGGGTGGTGGTGGTGGGAGACATGAGTTGGACATGGGTGGGGGCCTGCTGGCAGGTGCCCCACCGTGCTGGGGGGTGGGGGGAGTGGGAGACATGGGTGGGGGCCTGGTGGAGGGTGCCCCTGCACTGCTGGAGGGTGGGGGTGGTGGGAGACATGGGTGCGGGCCTGGTGGAGGCTGCCCCTGGTGGCTGGGGGGTGGGCGTGGTGGGAGACATGGGTGGGGGCCTGGTGGAGGGTGCCCCTGCACTGCTGGGGGGTGGGGTGGTGGGAGACATGGGTGGGGGCCTGCTGGCAGGTGTCCCACAGTGCTGGGGGGTGGGGGTGCTGGGAGACATGGGTGGGGGCCTGGTGGAGGGTGCCCCTGCACTGCTGGGGGGGTGGGGGTGGTGGGAGACATGGGTGGGGGCCTGCTGGCAGGTGCCCCACAGTGCTGGGGGTGGGGGTGCTGTGGGACATGGGTGGGGGCCTGGTGGAGGGTGCCTCTGCACTGCTGGGGGGTGGAGGTGGTGGGAGACATGGGTGGGGGCCTGGAGGAGGCTGCCCCTGGTGGCTGGGGGGTGGGAGTGGTGGGAGACATGAGTTGGACATGGGTGGGGGCCTGCTGGCAGGTGCCCCACAGTGCTGGGGGGTGGGTGGGCGGGAGACATGGGTGGGGGCCTGGTGGAGGGTGCCCCTGCACTGCTGGGGGGTGGGGGTGGTGGGAGACATGGGTGGGGGCCTGGTGGAGGCTGCACCTGGTGACTGGGGTGTGGGGGTGGTGGGAGACATGGGTGGGGGCCTGCTGGCAGGTGCCCCTGCACTGCTGGGGGGTGGGGGTGGTGGGAGACAAGGGTGGGGGCCTGCTGGGTGGTGCCCCACAGTGCTGGGGGGTGGGGGTGGTGGGAGACATGAGTTGGACATGGATGGGGGCCTGCTGGCAGGTACCCCACAGTGCTGGGGAGTGGGGATGCTGAGACACATTGGTGGGGGCCTGGTGGAGGGTGCCCCTGCACTGCTGGGGGGTGGGGGTGGTGGGAGACATGGGTGGGGGGCTGGTGGAGGCTGCCCCTGGTGGCTGGAGGGTGGGGGTGGTGGGAGACATGTGTTGGACATGGGTGGGGGCCTGCTGGCAGGAGCCCCACAGTGCTGGGGGTGTGGGAGACATGGGTGGGGGCCTGGTGGAGGGTGACCTGCACTGCTGGGGGATGGGGGTGGTGGGAGACATGAGTTGGACATGGGTGAGTCCTGCTGGCAGGTGCCCCACAGTGCTGGGGGTGAGGGGGGTGGGAGACATGGGTGGGGGCCTGGTGGAGGGTGACCCGCACTGCTGGGAGGTGGGGGTGTTGGGAGACACGAGTTGGACATGGGTGGGGGTCTGCTGGCAGGTGCCCCACAGTGCTGGGGGATGGGGGGGTGGGAGACATGGGTGGGGGCCTGGTGGAGGGTACCCCTGCACTACTGGGGGTTGTGGGTGGTGGGAGACATGGGTGGGGGCCTGGTGGAGGCTGCCCCTGGTGGCTGGGGGGTGGGGGTGGTGGGAGACATGGGTGGGGGCCTGGTGGTGGGTGCCCCTGCACTGCTGGGGGGTGGGGGTGGTGGGAGACATGGGTGGGGGCCTGCTGGCAGGTGCCCCACAGTGCTGGGGGATGGGGGTGCTGGGAGACATGGGTGGGGGCCTGGTGGAGGGTGCCCCTGCACTGCTGGGGGGTGGGGGGGTGGGAGACATGGGTGGGGGCCTGGTGGAGGCTGACCCGTACTGCTGGGGGGTGGGGGTGGTGGGAGACATGGGTGGGGGCCTGGTGGAGGCTGCGCCTGGTGGCTGGGGGGTGGGGGTGGTGGGAGACATGGGTGGGGACCTGGTGGTGGGTGCCCCTGCACTGCTGGGGGGTGGGGGGGTGGGAGACATGGGTGGGGGCCTGGTGGAGGGTGACCCGCACTGCTGGGGGGTGGGGGTGGTGGGAGACATGGGTGGGGGCCTGGTGGAGGCTGCGCCTGGTGGCTGGGGGGTGGGGGTGGTGGGAGACATGGGTGGGGGCCTGGTGGTGGGTGCCCCTGCACTGCTGGGGGGTGGGGGTGGTGGGAGACATGGGTGGGGGCCTGCTGGCAGGTGCCCCACAGTGCTGGGGGGGTGGGAGTCATGGGTGGGGGCCTGGTGGAGGGTGCCCCTGCACTGCTGGGGGGTGGGGGTGGTGGGAGACATGGGTGGGGGCCTGGTGGAGGCTGCCCCTGGTGGCTGGGGGGTGGGGTGGTGGGAGACATGGGTGGGGGCCTGGTGGTGGGTGCCCCTGCACTGCTGGGGGGTGGGGGTGGTGGGAGACATGGGTGGGGGCCTGCTGGCAGGTGCCCCACAGTGCTGGGGGGTGGGGGTGGTGGGAGACATGAGTTGGACATGGATGGGGGCCTGCTGGCAGGTACCCCACAGTGCTGGGGGGTGGGGGTGCTGAGAGACATGGGTGGGGGCCTGGTGGAGGGTGCCCCTGCACTGCTGGGGGGTGGGGGTGGTGGGAGACATGGGTGGGGGGCTGGTGGAGGCTGCCCCTGGTGGCTGGGGGTGGGGGTGGTGGGAGACATGAGTTGGACATGGGTGGGGGCCTGCTGGCAGGTGCCCCACAGTGCTGGGGGGTGGGAGACATGGGTGGGGGCCTAGTGGAGGGTGACCCGCACTGCTGGGGGGTGGGGGTGGTGGGAGACATGAGTTGGACATGGGTGGGTCCTGCTGGCAAGTGCCCCACAGTGCTGGGGGCGTGGTGGTGGGAGACATGGGTGGGGGCCTGGTGGAGGGTGACCGGCACTGCTGGGAGGTGGGGGTGTTGGGAGACACGAGTTGGACATGGGTGGGGGTCTGCTGGCAGGTGCCCCACATGGCTGGGGGGTGGGGGTGGTGGGAGACATGGGTGGGGGCCTGGTGGTGGGTGCCCCTGCACTGCTGGGGGGTGGGGGTGGTGGGAGACATGGGTGGGGGCCTGCTGGCAGGTGCCCCACAGTGCTGGGGGATGGGGGTGCTGGGAGACATGGGTGGGGGCCTGGTGAAGGGTGCCCCTGCACTGCTGGGGGGTGGGGGGGTGGGAGACATGGGTGGGGGCCTGGTGGAGGCTGCCCCTGGTGGCTGGGGGGTGGGGGTGGTGGGAGACATGAGTTGGACATGGGTGGGGGCCTGCTGGCAGGTGCCCCACAGTGCTGGGCGGTGGGGGGGGTGGGAGACATGGGTGGGGGCCTGGTGGAGGGTGACATGGGTGGGGGCCTGGTGGAGGCTGCCCCTGCACTGCTGGGGGGTGGGGGTGGTGGGAGACATGGGTGGGGGCCTGGTGGAGGCTGCCCCTGGTGGCTGGGGGGTGGATGTGGTGGGAGACATGGGTGGGGGCCTGGTGGTGGGTGCCCCTGCACTGCTGGGTGGTGGGGTGGTGGGAGACATGGGTGGGGCCTGCTGGCAGGTACCCCACAGTGCTGGGGGGTGGGGTTGCTGGGAGACATGGGTGGGGGCCTGGTGGACGTTGCCCCTGCACTGCTGGGGGGTGGGGGTGGTGGGAGACATGGGTGGGGGCCTGGTGGAGGCTGCCCCTGGTGGCTGGGGGGTGGGGGTGGTGGGAGACATGAGTTGGACATGGGTGGGGGCCTGCTGGCAGGTGCCCCACAGTGCTGGAGGGTGGGGGGTGAGGCATGGGTGGGGGCCTGGTGGAGGGTGCCCCTGGTGGCTGGGGGTTCAGGGGGACATGCGTTGGTGGGCAGTATTGCAAGTTGACATGTGGGTTGGCTGGGGGGCATGGCCATGGTGGATGGGGTGCCTGCAGGACATGTGCAGGGTAGGCCCCTGTGGTGTGAGCCACCTGCAGGGGCCGTGGAGGGTGTAGAGGGAACACCTGGGAGGACCCACACGTGCAATTCATGTGTGGTGTTCCTGCGCACCCCTGTAATACAAGTACCCTGATGAGATTGCGTGTGGAACTTCCCGCGCACCCCTTTAATACACGTACCCTGATGGAATTGCGTGTGGAACTTCCCGCGCACCCCTGGAATACACGTACCCTGCTGATGTTGCGTGTGATACTTCCCCCGCACCCCGAAATACACGTACCCTGATGAGATCGCGTGTGTAACTTCCCGCACACCCCCGAAATACACGTACCCTGATGAGATTGCGTGTGTAACTTCCTGCGCACCCCCTAAATACACGTACCCTGATGAGATCATGTGTGTAGCTTCCCGCGCACCCCCGAAATACACGTACCCCGCTCAATCGCATGTGTAACTTCCCGCACACCCCCGAAATACACATACCCTGCTCAATTGCGTGTGTAACTTCCCGCGCACCCCCGAAATACACGTACCCCGCTCTATCGCGTGTGTAACTTCCCGTGCGCCCCCGAAATACACGTACCCCGCTCAATCGCGTGTGTAACTTCCCGCGTGCCCCCGAAATACACGTACCCCGCTCAATCGCGTGTGTTTCTTCCCACGCGCCCCCGAAATACATGTACCCCGCTCAATCGCGTGTGTAACTTCCCGCCACGCCCGAAATACACGTACCCCTCTCAATCGTGTGTGTAACTTCCCGCGCACCCCCGAAATACACGTACCCCGCTCAATCGCGTGTTTAACTTCCCACGCACCCCCGAAATACACGTGACCCGCTCAATCGTGTGTGTAACTTCCCACGCACCCCCGAAATACACGTGCCCCGCTCAATCGCGTGTGTAACTTCCCGCGCACCCCCGAAATACACGTGCCCCGCTCGCACAGGCCCAATTGCTGTATGTTGCCACTTTTGTAATGCGCAGGGACTCTACCGCCTGCCTTCGTGTGACGGACGTGTTTCAGCTTGTGCGTGTCTTTGGCTGTGCGTGGCTTTGCCCTATTCGATTCCATGAATACGTGTGGTTCGAGTGCGTGTGGGCGTTCCGTCTGCTTCCCTGCAGTACATCCCCACTTACGCCCTTATTTTCGCGCGTTGTTCCCCATTCCGCGCGTTACGCCCCGTGTCCCGCCCACTTTCTGGTATATGCGCCGAGGTTGTGCGCTTTCACTGTGCGTGTCACGCACGCCTTTCGGGATGTTGCAGTGACTTGTGCGCCATGCACGGGTTTGGCGCACATCCTGAGGTAAACACGCGCAGGGACTTCCATGAATCGCACGCGTACGCGTGCGCCTGTTTTTTTGTGCTTGCGCCAAGATTTTCGGCGCACGTTTGTTCCATGAATCGGCCCCTGTAAGTGTTGTCAGGATTGTTGGTTGCATTTCTATGAAGGACTGACATTTGCAAACACAATAGGTCTGTACTGTGTAAGTAAATGTTCTCAATAATTGGTGGCAATTGGAATAGAATATGTATTTCTACATTTGCCTAGCAATTTACAGCTGTCATATTTGAAAATTTGAATGGACCTGACAGTTCTGTGTCGAAGTCATTTGTTCGAAGTGTGTGTTGATTCTTTGAAGAAGTAGTTGAGTTACTTTGACCAGTAGATTCTTCTTTGGTTGTGGTACCTAATTTTGTGAAGGTTTTCTTACCAAGTGATACTTGACCATGTGTGAATCCAGTCAGCTTAGAAGTAAATGTTCTCAATAATTGGTGGCAATTGGAATAGAATATTTATTTCTACATTTTCCTAGCAATTTACAGCAGTCATATTTGAAAATTTGAATGGACCTGACAGTTCTTTGTCGAAGTCATTTGTTCGGAGTGTGTGTTGCTTCTTTGAAGAAGTAGTTGAGTTACTTTGACGAGTAGATTGTTCTTTGGTTGTGGTACTTGATGAAGTATTAGTTTCTTTTTTTTCTTTGGCAGAATTGTAGTGATAGCCTGTATCTTTTCAGTTTGGAGTAGTTTTACAATGTTTTGCTTGTTGTGGAACAGGATAGGTTTTTAGATGGGGGATGTGGAGTGAACACAGCCTATTGAATTCTAGAATGCAAGGAATATCTGCATTTACTTTACTTGCATCAAAGTTGATTAGAAATAGCCCATCAAGTGTACATAAGCGTGATAGTGCTACATAGCTCATGCCTTCTTTAATGAGGGTGCTACCAATATCTATTAATGCTTTATCTAGGGTAAGACATTGTGATTTATGAATGGTAACTGCGTATGCTAGAGTTAGTGAAAATTGTTCTCTGCGTACATACATGTCTTTGAAAAGAAGGACGCGGGCTGTTGAGCATCCCATCCTTTTAACTACTGATAGTTTGCCAAAGAGAATATTGACACATTGAATGTTCTTGTCGGGTGCGTATGTTTGAAAGCCAAAAACTGTACCAAGTGCTCCATCAACTAGAAATTGCTCTACGTCAAGGTTACGTTTAAGCATTACTCTATAGTTCAAAGATAATTTTAATATTTTCTCCAAACCAACTGTGTTGGAGATACAGTTTTCTAGGGTATTTAGTCTTGTTGTGGCTTGTTGGAGCATGGGTAGTGTCATACCATGTATGTTCAGTTTATCTCTGGAGCAAATTTCAATTAATGGTTGCATTTCTTTTTTCAACATTGTTTCATTGAATTTTGAACAGCTTGCAAGAATTGGCATCAAGGACATACAATTGACATATTTGTGTGCTAATTGTTCCATGATATCAGTAGAACATGAGTTATGGCCATGGAGTGCACACATGTGCCTGGTTTTTAATATTGCTTGTGCTTCTTGAGATAATACTTTTTTTAAATATTGGTGTATGTGAGGTCTGCAGACTGGCGCATGTTTCTGTTAATTCTCTGTATTGGAAATGTTTCCAAAGGTTGACATGTCCTATGCTGCCAAGAGTTTTACGGCACCATTTGTGCCCTAAAGTTTTAAAAATAGGTTCAGCTTTAACTGGTGTCAATTGAAGATCACCAAAAACAATAATGTGTTATCCTCCAAAGAGCTGTTTGACGTCTGTTTTGAGGACATCTTGTAATCTGAGGTGAATCAAAGCCAACATTTGGTTAAAGACCATGCGGACCTCATGTATTAGCAGCATTTTCATTTGTTTGAAAACTCTGTGTAGTTCCATTGCAGCTTCTGTGGAAAGTTTGTAATAGTCGCAAACACTGACTCAGGACGTCCCATCCACGCCAGACGACCGCCTGAGACAACCGCAATCCTCGCAAGGATACGCACTAGTGAACCGATTCGAGAAGAAACAGGTCTTTTAAACTGGAATCCATTCTGGACAAATCTACAAACCTGATTCTGAATCATAGAACAATTGTCCAGATCTTGCACAGTATTCCAAATTTGTGTCAGCTAAGGTCTGAAGACATCAAAATTGTAGAGTTCGGAATCAAACACAGAACCGATTCCGTTCTCCTGCATATCCCATCACCACTGGTCCTTTCTATGTTGGTGAGAGCTCCTAAACCACAGGCGTATCTTGATCCCCTGAACAACGGAAGAAAGCCATCTGGCCCCTGTACAGACACCAAGATAACCGTGATCCAAGAGAATATGCCTTCAGATGGACATGAGGTAGGGCATCAGGTTAAACTAGACTATAACGAACCAATGGTTGGTGACTGGTCATGGATCCAGGTCGCTCTTTGTAAGAGGAAAACAAAGCCGCCCAGTATAGGGTACTTGTCTGGAAAAGGAGCGCGGATCAAACCATCACGGAACCTGGACCCCACCCGTCACATTGACAAAATTAACGAGATGCCTTTAAGGTTGGCATCCTGGAATACTAGAGGGTTTCACCACCTCACTGTTCCTAGTGACGTAAACCTGATTGACTATGATATACTCTGCCTACAAGAGACTTGGCTGATCGACCGCCCGCATCTAGACGGGTATGATGTGATAAGAGCAGACACAGCAAAGGGCGACAAGGGGCGCCCCTACTCAGGCCTCTTGATAGCTATTCGAACAGGAGTGGGTCTACATCTCAACAAAACCATCTTCTCAGACCTGTCCTGTCTGGTGTCCATTGTGGAATGGCAATCAACGTCCAATTCTAACAAGATCAGCAATCCTGGTAACCTGCTATTAGTCACATGTTATTGGAATCCGGCAGCAATTTCAGATGTTAATTTCATTAACCTGGTTAAGGCAATTTTGGATAAAGCCCTTGCAGAAAATGAGATAGATTCCATCATAATTTGTGGGGACCTAAACATAGTGCTGGAATCCCCAACAAAATGATCAAAACCTCAAAAATCTTCTAACACGGCCGCTTCAAGAGGCCTAAAATGGTCCTGCTTTGCAAAAGTGAGAGGCTTACTCCAAGTCAAGAAAAACAAAAACACAAAGGAAGGTCTGGATCACACAAACGTCCCCACGTGGGAAAGGGACTCTCAATCTGGAGATTTGGAATATATTTTCGTCTCCCCAGACATTTTTCAAATGATTTCGGGTATTACCATCAGAAGGAAACTTAATAGCGACCACAATATTGTGGAACTACTCCTTCCCCAGATCAGCACAGCTTGGCTTTCTACTATACCGGCGAGTGAACAACCCAATAACACCGGCAATAGACTTAGCTTAAACCCCAATGACATAACAGCAATTACTAAAAAGTATTACGAAGCACAAAATACTGCCATAGTTCCTCTAAAAACCCCGGAGTACAGACCGCTCCTGCTCCCCTTTAGTCGTGGCTCTTTTAATAAAAAAAAACACCATCTTGCGACGCCACACTTTTGATATCGAAGTACATGAGAAAAAAAGGGCTATGAGGCGCATCAAACGACAGGCCACAAAATCATCCAACATGGAATTTAAACTCAATCCGGTGATCTTCATCAAAACTTACAAAGCCTGGATAAAACAACATAAACACAGGCTATTACAACAAGATGCAGAACAAAAGCTAAGAACACTCAAAAACAAAAAATCCCAAGATTTTTGGGCACTGGTTAAAGGTGCCGCTAAGACAAAACCAGAGGTCACATCTAACAGTGTAAACAAGAGGGCCTGGACATCTCATTTCGCCTCCCTTTTTGACAACCCACACCAGCATAATAGATCTGAAGAATCATTGGAAACAACAGCAAATTGGAACTTTAATCACAGCCTATCTGAAATTATGGATAAGTCCGGATGGATTGACAAATGCTATCCTAAAAGAACATCCAAGGGAATGGTCTGCCTTCATCTTTTGTGACATCTCAAAAGCAAAATCATTCCCAGCTTCCTGGAAGCTAGCAGTGATAGTCCCAATTTTTAAGAAAGGGGACAAGTCTGACCGAAGAACTTCAGTCCAATAGTTATTAGATGTATGTGTGGCCTGGACAACCAGTATCAATGCAATCGATCCTTTCCAGACGTGTTTCGTTAAAACTATGGGAACCTCTGTAAACATAATGCTCTTAAGCATCTTGAAACACAAGGTACATAAAAAAAAGCAATCTCTTTATAGCGTTTGTGGATTTCGTCCAAGCCTTCGACAGAGTTGATCGTCAACTCCTCTGGACGAAGCTAGAAGTCTTGGGTTGCCCAGAAACGATATTAGGCCCTTTAAAAGCGCTTCACATGGAAACTAAAATCCAGGTCTGGGTGAATCAAGCGGGGCTCTTGACATCTCAAATCCCGACATATCGGGGGGTGAAGCAGGGCTGCCCATTGGCTCCGGCGGAGTACAACTTTTTCACCTCGGACATCCATCATTTTGAGCCAATTCTGTGATCATTCCCTCCCATAATAGGTGGAGAGAAAGTGACCCGTTTGGTCTACGCAGAGGATCTTATTTTAATAGACCAAACAAGAATTGGCTTACAAAGGCAGCTGGACAGCCTGCAGAAATACACTGCCTTGAATCGCCTAGAAATTAATCAAGCCAAGAAATTAATCAAGCCAAGACTAAAACCATGCAATTTAAACAAGGGACCCAGAAGATTGATCGGTTTACTTGGCAAGTGGATTCGAACCCGATTTTATAAAGTGGTTACCTTAAAATACTTGGTTACTTTCACAAACAAAAGCTTGGTAGAGACCCCAATCCTTGAAGACCTGAAAAACAAAGCTAAACAACTGGCGAGCCAAGTCAAAATCATGGACGCAAAATTTGGATGATTCTCTTAGGCAGCATGCATAACATACTACAAGGGGAAAATAGTCCTGTCCTTAACATACGGCTCTGACGGAATCCTGGGTATCCCAGTAGAGATCCGAGGGGGCTTGGAATCAATCATCTGGAAAAAGACACTAAATCTTCCAGACTCAGTCCGGATAGATGCCCTGTGCAGAGAACTATCACTATCATCCCTGGAAGCAGTAGTGGATTGGAAAAGGCTATCTTTATATCGAAAAACAATGCTACCCAACTGCCCAAGGTTGTTGGGCCTAATAAAGAAAGAAATTGAGATCAACCCTTCTGTAGGTTTGTTCAACTGGGTGTCTCAGCTGAAAAAACTATTGGCAGACCTCTGCTGCTCGCAATACGACCTTATTACAAACCCTACCTGGGTAAAAGAAAAGCTGTTCCGTGCTGATTGGATCCGAACCTTGGATAAAGCAAGTGTTTCTAAATTGGTTGGAAAGATACCATATCCTGTTCGGAAGGCAGAACGAGTTGATGCCGTACCTTCTTAAGGTTCCGGTTCGGCGATTCAGGGACACGTTCATGAGAATCCACCTCAACTTAATTTCAACCAATGAAATCTTGTCTATAAGAGGCACAAATATATCAACTGGTTGTAGAATTTGCAAAGACAAGTCCAAAATTGAATCTAACAAACATGTGATGATTAACTTCCCTGGGCTGGCTGCAGAGCGTCACCAATTTTTGATACCTCTTTTTCGATCCTTACAAACATTGGATGACCATCAACATTGGACTGCATTGATGAGTGGCATCTCTACGTGGTAGGTGATTGCAGTAGTTCACTTAATTAGGAAAGTCTACCCAGCAACTTCTGACAGCAAAGGAACTTGTGGTGGGACCTGTGGGCCTGCGAATGAAATGGTTCCCGGAAATGGGGAAAATGGGAGACTGTGGATTTTGATCTTTAATCTTAAATGTTTGTTTGTTGTTTTGTAAAAATTGCAATGCAATTAACTTCAAATAAAGAAAAAAAATAGTCTAATTTGTTTTGGTGTTCTACTGGATGGAGTAGTAATCGGTGTAAAGTGGCACAGCCTATGTTGTAGTCAGCTAAACCTGTGGGGGCAGTTACAACAGCTGACAGTTTGTTTGTTTGTCAATTGTTGAAGGAATTTGCTGATGATTTTGATCAAGAATGTTTTGCCTAAAACAGCTTCACCACTCGCGTATAGCAGTAGAGGCTTGTAGTCTTGGCAGCTACAGTTTTTATTTTCATGTTCCACACCATGTTCAATTTGTTTTGTTATTTCTTGGAAAATGCTACGCTCATTGTTCAGTTGTAATTTTAGTAAAGCAAAGTCTTCTGTAGCTTGGTCATACTGACACATGGTATTTTCTACTTCTATCATGGCAAATTCTGCCTCATTTGCTAGTAGTGGCTGTCCAAGTGGTTCTTGGCTTCCTGTTACAGAAGGTTGACTATTGTCAGGAGTGTCTACTTGTTGTTGGGCCTGGAGTTCTTCTTCGTGTTGCTGTTCATTGTGCAACATTGTTCGGTACTGTGTAATGTTTACATCTGTTATAGTGCTTTCATTTGATTTGAAAGTGTCTTCATATGAGTCATATGTATCCAGTAACTCTTTTCTCAATGGTTTAAAAAGTTGTAACATGGACATGAAATACAGGTCATTATGTTGAGGAGTTTTTAATGACAATTTGATATGATTAATAAAGCTGTGTCTGGTAAGTTTCACTAAGCTGCCTTCACAATTTATCACTCTGTATCTACCTTTCTTTTTATCTGGTTTAACATTATTTTTGTATGTGAAGTTTTGGGCTACGTGGTAGAGACACATTGTTTCCAAAGTGGCACTCCTGTTTGGGTAGTATGTGTCCAGTAAATTGTTTTTTAAAATATCTTGGCTGCTGGGATCATTTTTGGCTATTGTTTCTATGTCCTCATATGATTTGAGAACTCTTTTTCTAAATTTAGCAGGACCATGACTTAGCCATGCTATATTGTCAGATTTTCCGTACAAGGCAGTACCAGTTAAACTGTCTGCAGCTTCATAGTAGCCACATTCTCTATGAGAGAACATTTATATGTCGAAGCTGTACAATTTCTGTGATAATGTTTTGTCAGATGATATGTCATCCCAGAGGTCCTGAAGCTTTGTTTTCTCTGCTTTGGTTAAGTAGGCTGTGACATATCGTGCAACTGCAGAAGAATTGTCTGCAATGTACTGTACATCAATGTTTGCATTCAATAGGAGGGCAATGATTGCATTGTAATCATTGATGTATTTTGATTATTCTGTTCTTTTTATGTAGTATGTGTTCTTAGGTGATTTACCTTTGACACGATGTGTGACTGAAGACATGAAGTTGTTTATTTGACCTGTTGCTGAAACTGGTCTAGAAAAATCAAAGCAGCATTTGGTGTAGTATTTCCCTTTTTTTATATTTGCGATGACAATATTTCCCACATTTGTTTCTTTGAAATTGTGAAATGTGTGCATCAAGGTCCCTATGTGTTTTTTGTGAAGGGATTTCACAAGTGACATATTTTTGGATGAACTGCAAAACATTGGCATCACTGTCCTGACCAAATTTAGGAGCATCTTTAATCCATAATAGCATGTGGATGTGTGGTGCTCCTCTGGCTTGGTATTATTTTCTCCCAAAGAAGTGTTGAACTGCTCTGAGGGGAGGTACAGTCTTTTTGCAAATAAAGTGTAGCATAACAATGAAGCTATGATGGAAATATCTTGATACATTTACAGGATCTAGAGAGCAGAGTTATCCTTGTGTTTTTATATCTATGTTTATTTTATTTTTGTTTGCTATGCGTAGGAAATCGTGTAAATCTTCCCATGCATATTCCACACAACTTAATGTAACAAACCAAGTGGGTGGGCCAAGGTTTCTTATCATACAGCGTACATCAGCATACAGTTTCTAGTGATTCTTGAATTATTTCAATGGTTTCCCTCAGGTTTTCTTCAATATTAATTTCTTTGTAGTATTCATTGTTGTTTTTTAGATATTGCAGGGATTGTCTAACTTTATGTAAGTTGACGAGTTGTTGCCAAATATTTGTGTCTTTTGTAGGTACGCATTTACTAAGACAAAGATTGATCTATTGGCCGTTGCACTCCTAGAGTGTGTACATTTTCTTTGAGATCTAATGATAAATAAACAACTTTGCCACTAATGGCTTTCACTAATTCAGAGGGAGGTAATTTTGCTTTTTTTGTTTGGAGGCATATTATTTCTTGAAATGGGTGCACTGTTTGAATCATGATGCTCTGCAGGTGTTTTGGTAGTGGGAATAATTCCAAGTTATTTGTGATAGCACATGAAGGTGTTTGGTTGTGTCAAGTTTTGCAGTGAAGTAATTGCAAAGTATTAAGGGGTCAGTAATGTTGTATTTGTTTTCTGCTATAAGGTAGAGTGCTAATTGTCTTCAATGTTGTACATCATGTATATAGTTTTTGTCGTACTTTTATAAGAAGTCGTGTGGCAACACACACATACAAGGTTTGGTACTTTAGCTGAGGTACTTTTAAACTTTAGTATTTCTTTTTTGTATGTGTTTAATAGACGGTTGCTATTTGTATAGTAGTTGCTAGTTTGTTGTACATCTATTGAATTTTGTAAGTGGCTTTCAATTCCAAAATATTTTCTCTTGATATGCTCCATTTCTTCGAGTAGTTGTTTGGTTGTACCATGTAGAAGTTTGTTATTTAAATTGGCTAGTGGTAAAGCAGGACTTTTAGCATAGTAGAGTTTTTGAACCAAATGTCTTATAATTGAATGATGTGTTGATATCATTTCGATGTGATGGAAGGTACTTTTGCAAATAGGTCCTGAAATGCAGGCTAATGAATGTCCTTGTAGTCCTGTGTATTTGCGCACTGGACAGGCATCCATATTTTGTAGTAGTTTCATTTTGAATGTGACTTTGCTTTTTACATACTGATTCAGGAACTGGCGTACAGATTTGAAAGATTTTCTGGAAATGTTACACATTGATGTGCACGGCCATTTGTAGATTGGACGTTTTGGTTCAATAGAATAGGGATGTGATACTAAGTTTTCTGGGGATATTTTTGTGAGCAGAGTTTCTTGTTCCATAATGGTGTTATTAAGTTTTTCATACCCTCGTCCACTGCTATGTAGGGCAATTTGGGTTGTTTGCTTTTGTTTATAAGCTTCTGCATTAAAATATGGTTCTGTGGTCGTGGTGTGACTCAGTTCACCTCCACAGTTGTTTAAGAATCTATTTTTGTTGATATTCCGTTTATTGTTATGTCTTTTATTAGTTTAATAGTTAGTTTTGTTAGTGGTTTCATCCTGTTTAAAACTAAAATAAATAACTTTCTTTAGAGAAGGATTGCACTGTCTATGAGAGCTTCTAGGATTAATTTTCTACGGTAGGTTTTAAGGGTTGTGCATGATTTCTCTCCTGTTTCTAAAAGGTTCTGAAGGACTCTGTGGCGGAACATTTTTTGTAAAACATTTCTTTTTGGCATGCTTACTTGCCACTACATCAAGATTTATACATGGAGCGTTAGCAGTAGTGGTAGCTGAAGTCTTATTAATCACTTTCTGTTTCATTTGACATTTTGATAGAGGAGGGAAGGTTTCTGTACTGGAAGCTTGTTTTGTTTCGCTTAATGACTGTAATAGCTGTTTTGTTTGAACTTTTTGTATAAAATCTGCTAGAGATGTATGCTTATTTTGGACACTTTTATTTTGATTTACTCTACTTCTGTGTTGCTTTCTACAGAGTTGATTTGTGGTAGGCATTCTTTGGGGTCTGTTGGAAAAAAAGAATGGGGGTTTGGCTGTTGTGCAGTGTATGCATGCTTTGTGCATGAGTGACTGAGTATGATGGTAAGTATGATTGTGAAGGTGTGTGATTGTGCAATGGGCAGCTACATCAAGTTGTGAAGGCTATTCTTGTATTTGTGTGTCACTATACTGGGCTTTAGATGACAATATAATGTATGCAACTGGTAAGGGGAAGCGCTAATACTACATCTAATGTAAAGGGTTAATATACTTGTTTCTTCTACAATACTAAAATGCTAGTGTGTTTGAGTGACAGTTAGAACATTATGTTAGTTTTGTACTTACTATTTGTATGGAAAGAGTAGGTTTTGTCTAATTCCTTGTTTGTACTTCAAACGCTGCTGCTTTTCAGGAGAGTGGTCTTCACTGCAATTGTAAAAGAAAGAAGTTAGTGAATATGTGTGTTCATAGCACATTTGTTAATGTAGACATTGTTTTGCACTTTCCTTTGCATTTGTGCATAGCGTATATTTTACTTAGAATCTGTTAGTTGAATATGTTTTTCATATGAGTATAATAGTAAACATATAGAGCACACTTGTTTTTTTAATGTTATGTTAATGGATGTTAAGAGATAGAAGAAATAATATTCATTTTTTGCTATTTTTACAGGGTAAATGGCAGAGATTGTACATAAAAGCATTCAATGTATGCCTTTGTGAAGGTGGGGGAAAAAAGCAGAAGGATTTCATATAGAAGCAGTGGTGTTGTTTGATATGGGAGCCTTTCTAATGATATTGTCTTTGTGTGTGTGCTTGAATGAAGATGTATGTACTCATCCTGGCTTTGTGTATTTTTATAACACACTGGTCAGTCTTTTTCATAATTATACTGGTATTTCTCCCATCTTATTATATGAAACAATATTTTTTTAAATAGGTGTGTGTGTAAACAAACATTTTGATAGCTGAAAGGTTTGCAATTGACACTTCATCATAGCCGATGGGAGAAATAACAGTAAGTACATTTTACGGTTTATATACGGTAAGTGGCATTTACTCTGTTCATATTTTTATGTATTTTATTTTACATTTTTATAGTGCTTACACAGCCTGCTGGCATCGAGGTGCTGTTACAGGAATTGTTGTTTTTTAGTTGCGTAATTATTTTGTCTTCATTGCGTACTTATAACGTGCTTAAACACCCAGAGTTTTCTAAGCACAGACCCGGGGATCGAACCTGTGTTGCTTTGTGTCGTCTTGCTTCCAAGGCTCGCACACTGCTGCTGAGCTATGCTCCCGGGCTGTATTTTATTCCTAGAAGAGGTGTACATGTATTGTGTAATAAAATATTCATACCTGTAGTCTGTGTTCATGCATGTGGATGTGCATGAATCTGCAAGTAGACATCACGGGGAGTTTTGCAGTAGTTGCTGCTGTAGGTCCTTTGTAGTCACAGTCAAATTGTACTGAGAGTGATCAATAGTACATCTAAAGTGCTGATCTGTCATGACAGAGTTAGATGTAGAGTTCTTGGATGTGATTGGTGGATGATTGTGTGACTGCTTAACAGTAGCCAATGATGAAGTGGTGCAGAGAGTGCAGTGGAAAGGGTAGAAGGCCTGCCCCAGTGTTACTTATGTGCTCCGTGGACAGCACGGTTGTTCGCATACAGGACATGCCACCTCCGGGGTTTCCGAGCATGAAGTGGGAGTGTATTTTGAGGATTAGCCAATCAGGTGTTGAGGTTCTGCTTCGTATTGAGAGAGGCTGTGTGTAGTGAAGATGGCAGAGGTGCAGAAAGTCAGGGTGTTGGTGGTTGGAGATATGTTTGTGAATGGTTTGGAGCAGTATGCTAAATCTAGGCATGTGGCTAACCATGTTGACACAAAAGGATTGGATGTGGTGTGGAGCACTGTGCCTAATTTGAATTTCCGGGCAATTCTAGTAGTTTGTCAGGATATGGCTAGGTTTCATAGTCCACATGTAGTTGCCCTACACTGTGGTGCTGTGCTTTTGGGCTATGTCAGTGCCCTTACTTTGTTGCAAGATCTGCAAAACGTGGTTCAGGAAATCATGCAAATCCTTCCAAATGACAAGGTTATTTTGTCTGCTTTGTTACCTAGGAAAGTATTGGACCATAGTTTTGTTTTTTGTTAATGAGAACACAGATTCGGGTAATGTTATTTATTTTAAAGACAATGGCATTTCTTTATCTTTTATGGGAAATGCCATGCTGTTTTGGAACATAACGGTTGCTTTGGAGAAATTAATGTGAAGATTTTTGTAGGAAAACAAGAAAAAAAACTAAAATACAAAATAAAAGGTGTTTCTGAAGCATCTGCAAAAAAAAAAAAAGTCTATTTTCAAAGCCAACCTCAAAGGGGAAATGGGGCACACTATTTAAATTTTCATCCCCCATGCTCAGATTTTGGATTTGTCCGCAGACAGCGTGGTTGTCCACGGACAGCGCGCATTGCATACAGGGATTTTGGGGTTGAGAGGCATGCAAATGAGACTGAGCAAAGCAAGGGATTGGTCAATAAGGTTTACTGGGTGTGTTGTGTAAGGCGAGAGTTTGTCATTAGGTATTCTTCCTGAGAGAAGAGCAGATAGCTATGGCTGTGTGTTTCAGAAAGCAGATTGTTTGGATTTTGGGAGATTCATGGATAAATTGGTTGGAGGTGCATGCAGAGCGCTTTGGAGTGGCTGCACATCTTGGATTCTCTCATGTGGAAGTGCACTGGCATGGAGTGCATGGAATGAAGTGGGTGGATTTGGTACCTCTGTGTGCTTCTTTGGTGACACAGAGTCATCCAGACATTATTATTATTCATTGTGGAGGGAACAATTTAGGACATGTGTCTGCAATCTCTTTGCAATTTGCAATGAAAGAAGGACTTGGGAAAGTCATGGACATGTATCCAAACTCCAGAGTAAGTGTTTCCCATATTGCGCAGAGACAGATGTGGCTGCGTTCTTTTTCATTTGGTGTACAAATGGAGAAAGCTTGGCGCAATGTTAACAAGGCTGTTTGTTCCTTTTTGAGAGATGTTGGTATGTCCTCTTTTCAGAATGAAAACATTATGTTTTGTAGCACACAGATTTTTCACAGAGATGGAGTACATCTTACTTATGCTGGCAATCAGATTTTTCTGCAAAATATACAAAACCCATTGCAAACTTTTTTGGAATTATAGCAATCCATTTTGCATTCGGTGTTGACCATTTGACGTTTTTGAAACACAAAAAAACACCACAAAAAGGCTCTTTTCAGAGCCATCAATTACCCCTATAGAAAAGTGCAATGGTTCTGATAGGGCAGTACTCCCAAAAAATAAATGTTGGAGACTTCTAAAAATGCAGAGGGTCATGCACTATTTATTTGTCACTTCTATTTTTAAACTGTGAAAGGCGGCTCTGAAAAGAGCCTTTGTTTTAATTTTTTAAATATTTTTTTGTTTTTTTAAACTCAACACACAAGGAAAGGAGGGGAAAGGAGGGTAGGGAAGGGACACCAACCACGGGGATAAGAAAGGGCAGGTGGAGAGAGGAAGATGTAGGGTGGGCCTTATTCAGGTAGGTCGCAGACCTTCTCATGCTCCTTGACCGCAGTCTCGAAAGCAGTCCGAAGGTTGTCCCCCCTGCAGAGTACTGTGTCGCAGTACATGCACAATATTGTGACCCTCGAAATGTAACGGTCAACAGCATCATGAATGGCCTGTGAGGCAGCTGGAGGGATGCACTGTCCCACAGGAGTGTCTTTTGTGGTGACAGGAGCGGAAATGGAGGATGCTGCAGAGGAACTCAACCTACTACGGTTATTGCAAGGCACAACCTTATGAATAGCCCTACTGTGGAATGATTTTAGGTGTTGCTTCATTGGTGTAGTACCAAAGCTATATGAACCAGGCTTGCCATGACTCAGCACCATGCAGCACTAAGTGCAGATCACCTTGTTCGCATCAGCTTTTGACTTTCAACAATGGGTTTAAATAACCGCCACACCCAAGACTCACGATGAGTGCTAGTAGTAGGGATTTCCACTACCTCATCCTCTTCATCCTCTTCATCTGTCTCCTCTACATCCTCATGACTGTTCCCGTCTTCAGGCCCTTGGGGACGTGGTGGTGGTGGAGGGGGTTGGTGTGCTGATGCAGAGGCAGTAGCAGCAGAAGCAATTTGAATTGCCATCTGGAAGGTTAATAACCCAGAACTAGTAACCAGGAAACAAGAACAGCAACCTGCACAATTGTCCTGTTATAAATCTTGTAAATCCAAAAGCAAAATGAGGATCAGCTGTGGGGTGTGGCCATTTGCTGGGGCGCACTTCGCGGACACCTGTGCCAACCCCGAACACTTCAAACACCAAGAAAGGTCTCAAAAAGTTTCAAAAAGTACACAGATCGGCAGGGACATTGTCTGGGACATGTGCAATGGTGACATTTTACTGTAAAATACCTTGGATTGCTCATAAAAACACTTTTTAAATGTTTGGGGTACCGGACAGTGTCCGCAAATAAGGACACATACTCATCATGGGTGCGGTAACATGATGACGTCCCGGAAATGTTTGCAAATGGGAAGGCTGACCACAGGACACCAAATGAGAAGGGACAGTTGTGCGCATGTGCTTGAGTGTTCTACGGACAGTGTTCGGGTCCCCAAAGTAATTAAAATTTCAACACATGTGCGGCGGTCAGTTGCGGAGAGGCGCAATGTTCGCGGGATCCAATTGTGTGATGCCCATGTGCGCGGGTGTTCTAGGAACAAAGTTGAAGTCGCTGAATAAAATAAATGTGCGTCAGAACTTTGCAGACATGCGGATGGGATATGTGTTCTATGGATATAATAAGTCTAGTTGCGGACATTATGAACAGCGGGGGTGTTCTTAGGACGCCCCCATTTTGGTTGATTGCGGACATCTTGTGTTTTCTAAGGACACCTCCATTTTAATCACGAACAGTACGAACAGGTATATTGTCTTTAGGACACCGCCATTTGGGTTAATTAAGCAGACATCTTGTGTGTTCTGAGGATATCGCCATTTCAATTACGAACAGTACGAACAGGTATATTGTCCTTAGGACACCCCCATTGTGGCTAATTATGGATAGGCAGACATCTGGTATGTTCTAAGGCCACCTCCATTTTAAATACAGACAGTACAAACAGGTATAGTGTCCTGAGAACACCCCCATGTTGATTAATTGAGGACACCCAGGACAGCCGCGCTGTCCGGGGACACCCTGACTGCCTTTTTAAAAAAAACAAATAAGACACTGGCATGTACTAAGAACACACTTAAAATTGTATTATTGTTTAACAGTAGAAAAATTAGGAAAGAGAGGGGGAAGCAGAAACTGAAACAAATACAGGGGAATTAGGGGTTTGGACATGATGTATGGGAGGCGTACAAGTGATGGAAGTCTCATTGTACCGTATTTCTTGGTGGGGAGGGTTGGGGAATAGTTGGCTGGGACATGGAGATGGTGAACAGGTAAATGTGGGACAGTGGTATATAATGTTTTCTTTAGCGTGGTCCACAACACACTCTTTGAGTTGTTTGAAGTATTGCATTAACAAATACATTTTTATTTCCATTTGTTTCAGAGGATCTTCTAATATCACTATTGGTATATTATTTGTATTAGTTGTCTGGTCTGTTAAAAAAATAATGTGTTAAGTACACATAAAGTAATGGTTATTAATTGGCTTATATAGAAAAATGTTGTATCTACCATTATTATCACTCTCTTCACACATTTCATCTTGTTTGAAATTTCCTTCCAGCTATACCAAAGTACTGGAAATTTCTGTGTTAAAAAAATAATATTAGTTTTAGCGTATCTAATACAGAAAATGTATAAGTATATGAAATAAATGTAGTGTACTTATTAGTTTTTTACACATGTTTGCTGTTACTGCTGTGTAAGTATGCTCTTGCTTTTTGCTGTGCAGTTTCTGTGAGGTAATTCAGTTGGAGGCATATTTATTCTGTTTTGGTATATTCCATTATATTGGAAATGCTACTTCAGTGGATGGTTGGTGTCTTGCATACACAGTTTCCACTTCTTATTTATTATTAAATGTAATGTATTTATGTGGTGCTTTTTGAACATGTTTGTTTTTTTTATTGTATGATACAATATTGCAAGATACCCCCTGAGTTTTTGGATAGTGCTGATGGTGACCGCATCCGCCCGCGGACATGTGCGCGGTCCGTGGACATCAAAATCAGTAGCAGGACACCGGGTTTAGTATTTTCTATGTTATAATTTGCTGTATCGCCTGAATATCGTATCTAGCATACACACCCACTGCCAGCCTCCAGCGGCCTTTCTAGGTACCCATCCTCCACCTCAGCCCTCCTCAAACTGTCCAATGTGCCTTAGCAAGAATCAAATGGCCACCCTACCATATCTCCTCATACCCTTATTACACCTCACCATCTTTACTGTTACTTTAACCATGTACCCAGCAGAAAACGCACCCTGTTCGACCTTAGTAAGAAACATCAGACTTTGAGTCAGATTACCCCGCCTCTTCGAGCCCAGTTACCAGAACAAGTTCATAAGATCTACCCTACGACACCCTAACATATGCCCCAACTTAACTACACACTGTAATAGCTCCACCCAACCCAAACTCATCCCGATAACAATTCCGGACACACCCAACCCCTCTACTCTATCCGGAGCCTCATTCAACGCTAGACCAGTAGTAGCCCGCGCCACAGAAATAGCAGACACCCTATCCACTAACAACCTCAACCTCCTGGCGATTGAAGCAGCAGGCCCAGCACTCTCAATAGCCATCCCTGAAAACGACCAAATAATCAGAATGGACAGACCCAATAACAGAGGAGGTGGACTGGCCATCATAGCTAAGACTGATTTTGAGCTAAGACTATCGCCCCATTCATCTCTCAAATCCTGCAAACTCCTCACAGCCAAATTGCCCATCTCTAACTGTCGTACCTTAACCATCTATCTGATTTATAGGCCACCTGGCCCCATTGGCTTATTTGAGGCAGACTTATCCAGCCTCTTAGCCAAAGGAAACCTCTCAAATAATATTACTAGGCAATCTGAATCTTGGTCTCAATGATCCTGATGACAAACCAGCACAAGCTATAGCCAACATGCTTGCTGAACACGGCCTAATCCAAAAAGTGCTCACCCCCACCCACAACAAAGATAGGACCTTGGACTGGATCGCCACACTGAACTGAGATACCAACATCTCCAAAACTACTCCTCAACACTGGACAGACCACCACCTCATCGACTTCACTCTTTCACTCTATAAAGAAGCCAATGGAAAAAAAATCATGGCACCACCACTGCCCACTAGAGCAAAAAAAAACCATATCTCCTGACAACCTCCTACTACGATTGCTGCCAACCCTTAACACTCTCCCCAACAACCTACACCCAGAGTGCCTAGTAGAAAGTTACAACAATGTTATTAAGAAAGGGCTAGACACTATTGCCCCCTAAAACTGCAAAAGAGCAAACAACAAGCCCACCTCAACGCATGGTTCACCCCCCATCTGAAAGAACTAAGAATGCAAAAAAGGAAACTAGAAACTCAATGGCACAATACCCCCACAGAAGAGAAAAAATTACAACTTAAACAATTCGCAAATAACTACAAAAATGAAATCCTACTCACCAAAAATAACCTCTTCAATGAAAGAATCAAAAACTCCAGCTCCAATACCAGGGAACTATTTGCAATCCTAAGGGAATTGGAATCCCCTATACCCCCACCAGATAACATAACCAAAGACAAGCAATGGTGCACCAGCATCCAAAATGCCCTAATAACAAAATCGAAACTCTCCAAACTAAAATCGCACTAAAAAAAGACTCCATAACCACTAACGACTCACCTCCTAGTAATCCTGCCAAAATAACTAACTCACCAGGCCCAAATCTCTTCAGATTCACTAAAATCTCCATACCAGAAACAGAAAGTGTCATCGCCTCTCTCAAACCGTCCAATTGCAAAGGCGACAACTGCCCACCCCAGAAAATAAAGGATGCCGCCAGGGACTTAGCTCCCTATATAACCAAACTGATCAACGCATCCTTCTCCTCCAACACCATACCAAGCAATCTCAAACAATCCTGGGTTCTGCCGCTCCTCAAGAAGCAAACCCTAGACCCCGGTATCCCCACCAACTACAGGCCCATCACCACAGTGCCATTACTGCTAAAGATAATAGACAGAGTAGCATACTTACAAATTCAGCAATAGCTAGAAACCAACCAACTCCTAGGTGCCTGCCAATCTGGATTCAGACCGCAACACGGCACAGAAACTGCCTTAATCGACCTTAAAACCCAAATTAATGAAATTAACGACAAAGTGACTGGTGTCAGTGTCCCTTATCGAGACCCCTAATTGGTGATATTTCTTCCAGTGGTAATAAGGATACAGACTTACAAGGGAGACAATCCAATGTTGTTGTTATAGTGGACCGGGAAGTAGTACCAGTGGCCCAAAGGGGGGTGAGCAGGTCCGAAAGGGACAGGGAGATTGGCATTCGTGATGAAATCACAAATGCTCAGTGGAGGGGGAGGGGGCAGGGGAATGTTTTTACTCTGAACCTACCCCCAGAAGCGGTCCCCTTTGTGGGGATTATTACTGGACTACCCGGGCGCCCTACGGGGAGCTTTGAATCAACACTCTCCCTAATTAATAACCTGATTAATAAGGCATCCCACTGGATTAATTAGAATCTGATGGGGCCTAAAATAGATCCCAAAATCATCTACTTGGCCAGGCGAGTAGGCTGGGTGGGGAACAGGCCCAAGAATCTGAGTGGGGACTGTGTGATGATCACCTTTTCAGACACACAGATAACAGATTATCTTTTGAACACCAATTTAGCTCAGGGCCTTAAGCCTATTGGTAACAAACTGCCAGGTAAACTTCTTCCGCTGGACTATTTCTATGTCCAAGGTGGGGGACAGATGGTGCGGAACCAATCGATGGGCAGTAGGATTGGTGGAGGTATTGTAGAGAAAGATACTGCCCCGGGTCGGGTGTTACCAATTAATACAGCATTGGGCGGCTGGAGCACCATCCCGCCCAAAAAGAGACAGCGAAATGTCATGGTAAGGAATGATTTAGCTTCCTTGCCCCTGGACAACCACTATGAGATCTTAACGTCCTGTGAGGATGTAGATTGACAAGAGGTTGTTGCAAAGGGCAGTTCAATTGTGCAAATTCCCTCCACACCGTTTGGGAGTTCTGTAAGCAAAAGCCCACAATTTTAGCCTGCTCTCTTGGAATATTGCAGGCTCAATTAGGAAGTTGAAGTTGGGGCCGGTGAGGGAGCTCCTTGAAGCTAACTCAGTAGTTCTACTCCAAGAAACATGGGCATTAGAACCCCCACACCTCTATGGCTTTATCTCTTTTGATATTCCAGCAAATGTGAAACCGAGAGGGAGATATTATGGCAGTTTGTGTATTTTAATAAAGGCCACCCTTGAGTGCAGGATAGAGGTGATTTTGACAGAATTGGACTTTTTGCAGGTGGTGTTATTAGTAGCTAGAAAGGGACACAAAATATGTATTATCAATTTTTATACTAGTCCTCATATCTCTGATCTAGACAGACTAACCAAGGTCAAAAAGTTTATAGAGGACCTATTGACCAACGGAAGGAATAAAAATACATCCTACATCTGGGGCGGGGATTTTAATATCAAAATGGGGGGGTAGGCCAGGACATTCTTGACCCCATGGAGGAACAGGTAGAGAATATCCCGCCCAGGTGTATGAGGGATGGGAGAGTGTGCCCAAAGGGCTTACAGTTAAGTCTTTGGCTGTTGGAATGGGGCTTTCATATAGTTAACGGTCGCCTGGCAGCGGACATACCAGGTGAGGTGACATTTAACAATCATCAAGGCTGCTCAACAATAGATTATTTCTTTATCTCAGTGAACTTATGGGAATGTGCTGTAAGTTTTGAGGGGATGGCAGATATACACAGTGACCATCTGTTCATTTGTCTATCACTTAAGGGTCCGCTGGGAGAAGGGATTTTGCAGGTTATAGCCCCTAGCCCATCGCTGGGAGTGCCCATATGTTCAAGAAGAATAAAATGGGGAACCATCCAAGAGGAGGAGTTACACTATAAATCAATTAGTGAGAATGAATCCCTTGTGATGGACATCTTGGGCGACCATTTATCTGCAAGGGTAACTGTAGAGAAATTTGCAGAATTGTTGGCTGCCCTCACAACGAAATTCACTATTGCTATTAGGGCCAAGGGAAGCGTAGTATATCTGTGATTGCCCTAGTCAGGAAAAGCTACCAAAAGGAGTTAAAGAGAAGGAAACTTGAGATAGAAAGGGTAGCTTGGGAAGGTTTTTTGAATGCCGCCATGAAAGGGGACCAGAAGGCCTTCTGGGCCTATGTAAAAAGTGGGCCAGAGGGGTGCTGGTCTAATGTGGGAAGTGGCACCCAGGTGGAAGAAGGGGCTTGGCTATCCCATTTCAGGAAACTGTTTGGGTCAGAGTGTTCACAGGCCCATATAGATCATATAGGGTCCTGCCTAACGTTTGAGGTGGAGGAGACGGAAAAGGCAATTAAGCTTCAAGCGCATAACCGTGACCCGCGTCCAGATATGATCCCCTCAGATTTATTCCAGGATCCAGTAGACATGTGGGCTCCACTCACGGAGTATTGATAGATCGAGGAAGTCGTTTGGTTTTCTCATATTGGCAGTAGACCAGGACATTCAGCAATATGCGGTTCTAGAGTACAAGTGACTGAAGGAAGCCATTAAGAAAATAAAGTGAAAGACTTGCACGCATCATCTTTACGCTTTTGAAAATCTGATAGTGGGAACGCAAGGGTGCCCCCGGTATACAACACGTTTCAAATATGACTACGTGATAAAGAAACAGTGTCCTGAAGACAGAATCTATGAAGAAATACAAAGGAAATTGATTTAACTGTATTCTTGTTTAAAGAAAGCATAGATTCTACAAACACATGTTTAGCATTGGCACATTTGTCTCTTCCAAAAAAGAGGAGAACAGTGTAATAAGAACGCACATTGAAGGTGTGTCCACAGATGATGCCCTATTGTACAAACTGTATGGGTTTTCAGATGTATACTCAATGAAATGACGAAGAGATAATTTGTGTTGTTTATATGAACCATTAGGGTCTTTTTTATATGTATTACTTGAGCTGTATAGCTTTTTTATGATTGTGATAGACATTAAAATATGTGTTATTTCTTGAAAGGTCTTGTGTGTCTACATGTATTTTGAATGGGTATCATGTATGTGTAATTGGCAGATCCGACAGACAAACCCATAGCCTGAAAGGGAGGAAGCAGTTTTTGTGGGATTTTCTTATTGTTACAGTATCCAGTCCTCACCCACACAGCCCCTAAAAACAGGACCATATAGCTTGGTGTAAGCTAAAGTAAGGAAAGGAATCCTGTTAGAATATGGTCACAAATCCGGCCAATTTCATACTAGCATTAGCAGGCTCAATAGAATACAACCATATCTGACACGGAGCCCTGTAAAAAAGACAGATGGCTGATCACAAGGGCACGGTTTGATTCCCTACGGTTGCAAGGAAACACCTATAAATGGAAAGGCTTTCCCGATTCTTCGGGTTGCCCGGTTTGTGGCCATTCTTGCAAGGACCTTCCTCATCTGCTGTTCTTTTGTATAGGGTATGTTGGTATACGTAGAATGACTCTGATTCCTGCCCATAAGAAGACAGCGATTCGTTCGCACAGGGCTGCACTCGTGTTTCTTTTGAGTGCCGATACAGTTTTCACAGCTTGGGCTCTTCTGACGTTCTTGAAAAGAGTGATGTATTTCAGAAATAGTGTAATAAAACTGCAAGGCAGCGAAAGCGAGTGTCGCGAATTATATAATATTTTCGGCAACGGGTTAAATGTTTGAGCATTGTCTCCTGCTCGATTTTACTATTTAATTTTAATGTGGCCACCATACATGAATTTGCGTGTTAGCAAATTTTATCTGTATGTTGTTTACGGAAATGTCCACTGATCTTTTATTTTCTTTTATGGAATTGTAATTCTGATATGTGTATAACTGTATTTTTGTTGTTTAATGGATTTTTTTTATATATCCGAATAAACTTGTTTGATTGATTGTACATGTAAGACACCAACCATCCACTGAGTGTTTCCAATATAATGGAATATACCAAAACAAAATAAATATGCCTCCAACAGAATGACCTCACAGAAACTGTGCAGCAAAAAGCAAGAGCATACCTACACAGCAGTAACACCAAAAGTTTGTAAGAAACTAGTAAGTACACAAAATTTATTTAATATATTTATACATTTTCAATATTACGTACACTAAAACTAATATACCATTTTTTTTTACACAGAAATGCACAGTACTTTGGAATGGATGGAAGAACATTTCTCACGAGATGAAATGAATGAAGACAGTGATACTAATGGTACACAGAACATTTCTCTATATAAGCCAATAAATAACCATTACTTTATGTGTACTTAACATATATATTTTTTAACAGACCATATAGACAATAAATGTAATACACCAAGAGAGACATTGGAAGATCCTCTGAAACGAATGGAATTAAAAATGGATATGTTAATCAAAAGTTTCAATATTCTAAAACAGCTGGTTGAGGACCACATTAAAGAAAAGATTAAATATCACTGTCCCACAGGTACCTGTTCCCCCTCTCCATGTGCCAGCCAACTATCCCCAAACCCTCCTCAGCTAGAAAAATGTTACGTTGAGACTTCCATCCCTTCCTACCCTTCCATACATCATGCTAAAACCCCTAATTCCCCTGTATTTGTTTCAGTTTCTGCTTCCACCTCTCTTTCGTAATTTGTCTACTTTTAAACAATAATACAATTTTAAGTGTGTTCTTAGTATATGCCTGTGGCTTTTTTTTTTAAAGGCAGTTACGGTGTCCGCGGACAACGCAGGTGTCCTTTATGTCTGCAATTAACCAAAATGGGGGTGTCCTAAGGACACTATACCTGTTTGTACTGTTCGTAATTAAAATGAAGGTGTCCTTAGAACACACAAGATGTCCGCCTGTCCGCAATTAACCAAAATGGGGGTGTCCTAAGAACACTATACCTTTTCATACTGTGCGTAATTAAAATGGCAGTGCCCTTTGAAAACACAAGATGTCTGCCTGTCCGCAATTAACCAAAATGGGGGTGTTCTAAGGACACTATACCTGTTTGTACTGTGCGCATTTAAAACGGCGGTGTCCTTAGAACACACAAGATGTCTGCATGTCTGCAATTAACCCAAATAGGGGTGTCCTAAGGACAATATACCTGTTTGTACTGTTTGTAATTAAAATGGCGGTGTCCTTAGAACACACAAGATGTCTGCTTGTCCACAATTAACCCAAATGGGGGTTTCCTAAGGACAATATACCAGTTCTTAATTAAAATGTAGGTGTCCTTAGAACACACAAGATGTCCGCCTGTCTGCAATCACCCAAAATGGGGTATTCTAAGAACACCCCCCCTGTTTGTAATGTCCGAAACCAGAATGAATATATCCTTAGACACATATCCCGTCCGCCTGTCTGCAAAGTTTTTATGCAAATTTATTTTATCCAGGGACTTCAACACTATTCGTAGATCAGCCGCGCACATGCGCACCACACCCTTGAGTCCTACGAACATCACGCCTGTCTGTAACTGTCCACCGCATGTGTATTGCAATTTTAATTACTTCGGGGACCCAAACACTGTCCGTAGAACACCCGAGCGCATGCACACAAGCGTCCCTTCGCATTTGGTGTCCTGCGGACAGCCTTCCCATTTGCGAACGTGTCTGCAACGTCATCATGTGACTGCACCCATGCAAAGCATGTGTCCTTATTTGCGGACACTGTCCGGGCCCCAGAACATTTAAAAAGTGCTTTTTTGAGAAATCCAAGGTATTTTACAGTAAAGGTTCACCTTTGCACATGTTCCAGACAATGTCCCTGCCGATCTGCATACTTTTTGGAACTTTTTGAGCCCTTTCTTGGTGTTCGAAGTGTTCTGGGTGGGCGCGGGTGTCCGCGAAGCGCGCCCCAGCATCTCTATAAAAGGCCAAACCCCAGAGCTGATTCTCATTCTGCTTTTGGATTTCCAAGATTTACAACAGCACAATTGTACAGGTTGCTGTTCTTGGTTCCTGGTTGCTGGTCCCTGGTTATTAACCTTCCAGATGGCATCCCAAATTGCTTGTGCTGATACTGCCTCAGCATCAGGTCCTCCACCCCCTCCACCTCCACCACGTCCCCAAGGGCCTGCAAAGGAGAACAGACATGAGGATGCAGAGAAGAGTGATGAAGAGGATGAAGAGGATGAGTTGTGGAAATCCCTACTGCTAGCACCCATAGTGAGTCTTGGGCGTGGTGGTTATTTACCACCATTGATGACAATGAAAAGCTGATGCGAACAAGGTGATCTGCACTCAGTGCCACATGGTGCTCAGTCGTGGCAGGCCTGGTTCGTATAGCTATGGTACTACATCAATGTAGCAACACCTAAAGTCGTTCCACGATGGGGCTATTTGTAAGGTTGTACCTTGTGATAAACATAGTAGGTTGAGTTCCTCTGCAGCATCCTCCGTTTCTGCTCCTGTCACCACAAAAGACACTCCTGTGGGACAGCGCTTCCCTCCAGCTGCCTCGCAGGCCAGCCATGATGCTGTTGACCCTTACCTTTCGAAGGTCACAATATTATGTATGTTCTGCGATGCAGTACTCTGCAGGGGTGAGAACCTTCGGAGTGCTTTCAAGACTGCGGTCAAAGAACATCAGAAGGTCTGTGACCTACCTCAATAAGGCCCACCCTACATCTTCCACTCTCCACCTGTCCTTTCTTATCCCCGTGGTTGGCGTCCATTCCTTATCCTCCTTTCCCCTCCTTTCCTTGGGTGTCAAGTTTAAAAAACCCCAAAAAATATTTAAAAAATAAAAACGAAGGCTATTTTCAGAGCCGCCTTTCACAGTTTAAAAATAGAAGTGACAAATAAATAGTGCATGGCTCTATGCATTTTTAGAAGTCCGCGGACATTTGTTTTTTGGGAGTACTGCCCTATCAGAACCATTGCACTTTTCTATAGGGGGAAGTGGTGTTTCTGAAAGGAGCCTTTTTGTGGGGTTTTTTGTGTTTCAAAAACTTCAAATGGTCAACACCAACTGCAAAATGGATTGCTGTAATTCCAGAAAAGGTTGCAATGGATTTTGTATATTTCGCTGAAAAATCTGATTGCCCGCATAAGTAAGATGTACTCCATCTCTGCAAAAAAATGTGTGTGCTACAAAGAGGATATATCAACATCTCTCAAAAAGGCACAAAGAGCTTTGTTAACATTGTGCCTTGCTTTCTCCATTTGTAAACCAAATGAAAAAGAACGCAGCCACATCTGTCTCTGCGCAATACGGGAAACAATTACTCTGGAGTTTGGATACATGTCCATGACTTTCCCAAGTCCTTCTTTCATTGCAAATTGCAAAGAGATTCAAAGACACATGTCCTAAACTGTTCCCTCCACAATGAATAATAATGTCTGGATGCCACTGTGTCACCAAAGAAGCACAGAGAGGTACCAAATCCACCCACTTCATTCCATGCATTCCATGCCAGTGCACTTCCACATGAGAGAATCAAAGATGTGCATGCACCTCCAATCAATTTATCCAAGAATCTCCCAAAATCCAGACAATCTGCTTTCTGAAACACACAGCCATAGCTTCAGCTCTTCTCTCAAGAAAAAGACCTACAAACAAACTCTCTCCTTACAGAATATACCCAGTAAACCTTCTTAACCAATCCCTTGCTCTGCTCATTCTCATTTGCATACCTCTCAATCCCAAAATCCCTGTATGTAATACGCGCTGTCCATGGACAACCGCAGTGTCCGCGGAAAGATCAAAAATCTGAATGTGTGGAATGAAAATTTAAATAGTGTGCCCCATTTCCCCTTTGAGGTTGGCTCTGAAAAGAACCTTCTTTTTTTGCAGAGGCTTCGAAAACACCTTTTATTTTGTATTTTTATTTCTTATTTTCCTTCAAAAATCTTCACATTAGCTTCTCCAAAGCAACCCTGATGTTCCAAAACAGCATGGCATTTCCCATAAAAGATAAAAAAATGACATCTTCTTTAAATTCAACAACATTATCAGAATCAATGTTCTCATTATTACAAAAGAACATTCCAGCTTTAAGCATGAAAGCAAACATGCCTCAGTTGATTGCACAGCTAGCAATGTTTTGCTGAGGACAAAAAACAAAACTATTGTCCCATACTGCCCTAGGTAACAAGTCAGAAAAAATACCCTTGGCATTTGGAAGGAATTTCATGATTGCCTGAACCAAATTTTGCAGATCTTGCAACAAAGTAGCCCAAATGCACAGCACCACAGTGCAGGACAACTACATCTGGACTATTGAACCTAGCCATATCTTGACAAACTTCCAAAATTGCCTGCAAATGAAAACCAGGCACAGTACTCCACACCACCTCCACACCTTTAACATCAAAATTCTTAGCCACATTTCTACATTTAGCATACTGCTCCAAACTCTCAACAAACATATCTCCGAGCACCAACACTCTGACTGTCGCCACCTCTGTCATCTTCATTACACACAGCCTCATTCAACACAAACCACAACCTCAACATCTAAATGGCTGATCCCTACAGTCCCTTTTCCATGCTGGATTTGCTGAGAAACCTCTGATGTGGCACGTCCGGTCCGCGTACAACCGCAGTGACCGTGGAGCGCGTAACACTGGGGCAGCACTTCTACCCTTTCCCCTTCACTCTCTGCACCAATCCCTTATTGGCTACTGTTAAGCAGTCACACAATCATCCACCAATCACATCTAAGAACTCTACATCTAACTCTATGAACACAGATCAGTACTTTAGATGTACAATTGATCACTCTCAGTACAATTTGGCTGTGACTGCAAAGGACCTACAGCAACAACTACGATAAAACTTCCAATAATTCTACTTGCAGATTCATGCACATCCACATGCATGAACACAGACTAACGGTATGAATATTTTCTACACAGTACATGTACAGCTCTTCTAGGAATACAATACATACTGGGAGCATAGCTCAGCAGTACTGAGCGTGCCTTGGAAGCAAGACAACACGAAGCAACACAGGTTCGATCCCCGGGTCCTCGCATAGAAACCTCTGGGTATTTAAGTGCCTTATAAATACACAACTAAGATAAAATAATTACGCAACTAAAAAACAAACAATTCCTCTAACAGAGCCTCGATGCCCGTGGGCTGTGTGAGTGCTTTCAAAATGTAAAATAAAATAAATGAAAATATAAACAGAGTAACTGCCACTTACCCTGTAAAAACTATAAAATTAACTTACTGTCATTTTTCCCATCTGCTATGATGAACTGTCAATTGCAAACCTTTCTGCTCTCCAAATTTGTGTTTACACGCACACCTATCTAAGTGCAAAACAATGTGTACATTAACAAAAGTGCTATAAACACACATATTCACTAACTTCTTTATTTTACAATTGCAGTGAAGAACACTCTCCTGAAAAGCAGCAGCGTCTGAAGTACGAACAAGGACTTAATAGAAACCTACTCTTTCCATACAAAAACGTAAGTACAATACTAACATAATGTTCTAACTGTTACTTAAACACACTAGCATTTTAGTACTTTAGAACAAACAAGTGTATTGACCCATTACCATTAGATGTAGTATTAGTGCTTCCCCTTACCAGTTCCTTACATTATATTGTCATCTGAACCCAGTATAGTAACACACAAATACAAGAATAGCCTTCCCAACTTGATGTAGGTGCCCATTGCACAATCACACACCTCCACAATCATCCTTACCATCATACTCAGACACTCATGTACAAAGCACGCATACACTGCACAATAACCCAACCCACACTTTCTAATTTTATCCAATAGACCCCAACAAATGCCTACCAAAAATCAACTCTGTAGAAAAGAACACAGAATTAGAGCAAATCAAAATAAAAGCGTCCACATTAAGCATCCATCTCTAGCAGATTTTGTACAAAAAGTTCAAACAAAGCAGCTAATACAGTCATTAAGCAAAACAAAACAAGCTTCCGGTACAGAAACATTCCCTCCTCTATCAAAATGTAAAACGAAACACTACTGCTAACGCTGCACCTATAAATATTAATGTAGTGGCAAGTAAGAATACCCAAACAAATATTTTACAAAAAATGTTCCACCACAGAGTCCTTCAGAACCTTATAAAAACAGGAGAGAAATCATGCCCAAACCTTAAAACCTACTATAGAAAATAAATCCTAGAATCTCTCGTAGACAGTGCAATCCTTCTCAAAAGGAAGTTATTTATTTTAGTTTTAAACAGGATGAAACCACTAACAAAACTAACTACTAAACTACAAAAAGACTTCTCAATAAACAGAATATCAACAAAAATAGCTTCCTAAACATCTGTGGAGGTGAATGGAGTCACACCACGAGCACAGAACCATATTTTAATGAGGAAGCATATAAACAAAAGCAAACAAACCCAATTGCCATACATAGCAGTGAACGAGGGTATGAAACACTTAATATCACCATTATGGAACAAGAAACTCTGCTCACAAAATATCCCCAGAAAACTGAGTACCATCTCCCCATTCTACTGAACCAAAACATCAGTCTAAAAATTGCAGTGCACATCAATGTGTAAGATTGCCAAAAAATCTTTCAAATCTTTACGCCAGTTCCACAATCAGTACATAAAAAGCAAAGACAAATTCAAAATGAAACTACTATAAAACATGGATGCCTGTCCAGTACGCAAATACACAGAACTACAAGGACATTCATTAGCCTGCATTTCAGGACCTATTTGCAAAAACACCTTCCATCATATCAAAATGATATCAACACATCATTCAACTATAAGAAATCTGGTCCAAAAACTCTACTATGCTAAAAGTCCTGCTTTAGCACTGGCCAATTTAAATAAAAATCTTCTACATGGTACAGCCAAACAACTACTCGAAGAAATAGAGCATATCCAGAGAAAATATTTTGGAATTGAAAGCCACTTACAAAATGCAATAGATGTACAACAAACTAGCAACTACCGTACAAATAGCAACCTTCTATTAAACACATACAAAAAAGAAATACTAAAGTTTAAAAGTACCTCTGCTGAAGTACTAAACCATGTGTGTGTGTGTTGCCGCAGAATTTCTTATGAAAGTACCATAAAAACTGTAGACATAACGTACAAAATAGAAGACAATGAAGATTCCAAATGGATCCAATTAGCCCTCGACCTTATAGCAGAAAACAAATGTGACACTGTTGACCCCTTAATACTTTGCAATTACTGCACTGCAAAACTTGACAACAACCAAACACCTTCATGTGCTATCACAAATAAATTGGAATTATTCCCACTACCAAAACCCCTGCAACAACTAAATTTATATGAGAGCATCATAATTCAAACAGAGCACCAATTTCAAGCAATAATACACCTCCAAACAAAAACAGCAAAATTACCTTCCTCTGAATTAGTGAAAGCCATTTGTGGCAAAGTAGTTTATTTACCATTGGATCTCAAAGAAAATGTACACACTCTAGGAGTGTAACGGCTGATAGATCAATCTTTAATTGTCTTAGTAAATGGCGTACCTACAAAAGACAAAAAAAAATGGCATCAACTTGTGGACTTACATAAATTTAGACAAACCCTGAAATATCTAAAAAACAACAATGAATACTACAAAGAAATTAATATTGAAGAAAACCTGAGAGAAACCATTGAAATAATTCTAGAGTCAACAGAAACTGGTCAATTTGAACTTCTAAATCCTGCTACAGAATCCAATATTTTAGACCATTATACAATTCATCCTTTACACTCTGAAGACACTATAGATGATGCATTGGAAACATACCAAATGCAACAAGCCAAAGGATCTCCAATCAGCATATGGGAAAAAAAAGTATAGAAGCACGGTTCTTTCCTCTACTATTTCCTACTGGAAAAGGAGGAAGGTACGATGATAGACCCACACAAATAACAGCATCAGAATATCGCTCTTTACGAATGTATTCTGATGACCCCAGATTCAGACAAACATGGAATACATATTCCACCTTCTCTTTGAAAGTGAACTAGCAACTCTATTCTACGGAGTTGCACACACATTAAAATCAGGTACCCATTTTCAAAATATGTCAGCTATGCATTTATTGCAAAAAGTGCAAGAAAAAGACATTTTACAGTCAGGTATTACAAATCTTTTAGCAAACATGCTTGATACAAAAGAATACTGGTTCCGACATCACATAGATGTACACTTTATGATAAGAAACCTTGGCTCATCCACTTGGTTTGTTACATTAAGTTGTACAGAATATGGATGGTCAAGGTTTACACGATGTCCTATGCATAGCAAACAAAAATAAAACAAACATAGATATAAACACACCAGGAGAACTCCGCTCTCTAGATCCTGTAAATGTATCAAGATATTTCCATCATCGCTTCATTGCTATGCTACAATTTATTTGTAATAAGACTGTTCCTCCCCTCAGAGAAGTTCAAGACTCCTTTTGGAGAAAAGAATACCAAGCCTGAGGAGCACCACACATCCACATGCTATTATGGATTAAAGATGCTCCTAAATTTGGTCAGGACAGTGATGCCACTGTTTTGCAGTTCATCCAAAAATATGTCACTTGTGAAATCCCTTCACAAACAACACATAGGGCCTCATTACGGGTTTGGCGGGAGCCATGCCGCTATTGGCGGCATGGCTGCCTCCACAACCGGGCCTGTGTCCGGGTGCCCTGAATGGGGAATTACCGGGCAATTCCGAGTTCAGAGGGCCCGGTAATTCCTCCCTCTGGGAACCCGGGCCCAGACCTTCCCATTCCCCAATCATTTTGGCTTTATAGCAGCCAAATTCTCTATGAGCGAACATTTTTATGCTGTACAATTTCTGTGGTAGTGTTTTTCTATATGATATGTCATCCCAGAGGTCCTGAAGCTCTGTTTTCTCTGCTTTGGTTAAGTAGGCTGTGACATATCGTGAAACTGCAGTGGAATGTTTGCATTGTAATCATTGACTGAAGACATGAAGTTGTTTACTTAACCTGTTGCTGAAACTGGTCTGGGGAAACCAAAGCAGCAATTGGTGTAGTATTTCCCTTTTTTAAAATATTTGCGACGACAATTTTTCCCACATTTGTGTCTTTGAAATTGTAAAATGTGTGCATGAAGGTCACTATGGGCCTCATTACAAATCAGATGGAATGGGTTAACGGGGTCTGCTAATTGGTGCGGACCCGTTATTCCCATTCCGCCTGATTACGAGGTCCCCTCATGGGACCTGGTAAGGACGCCTGGTAAAACCGCAAGGGGACCAGGGAGCTAACAACGGGCCGGTCGTAATCGGCCCGTTGTTAGCTTCTGTGCCCATTTCCATTGAGCCCTTTTCGGAGCTCAGTGGGAATGGGGAAGGTCCAGGCCCGGGTTCCCAGAGGGAGGAATTACCAGGCCCTCCAAACTCGGAATGGCCCGGTAATTCCCCATTCAGGGAACCCGGACACAGTTTTGGTGGCAGCCATGCCCTTATTAAGGGCATGCCTACCGCCAAAGCCGTAATGAGGCCCCATGTGTCAGTATGAACAAGCTGCAGAAGACTTTGCTGTACTGATATCACAACTGAACAATGAGCAGCGTAGCTTTTTTCAAGAAATAACAAAACAAATTGAACATGGTGTGAAACATGAAAATAAAAACTCTACCTGCCAAGACTACAACCCTATACTGCTATACATGAGTGGTGAAGCTGGTTCAGGGAAAACATTCTTAATCAAAGTCATCAGCAAGTTCCTTCAACAACTGACAAACAACAAACTGTCAGCTGTTGTAACTGCCCCCACAGGTTTAGCTGTATACAACATCGGCAGTGTCATTTACACCGAATACCACTCCTTCCAGTAGAACACCAAAACTAATTAGACTATTACAAACTTTCCACAGAAGCTACAATGGAACTACACAGAGTTTTCAAACAAATGAAAATGCTGCTAATAGATGAGGTGGGCATGGTCTCCATCCTAATGTTGGCTTTGATTCACCTCAGATTACAAGAGGTCCTCAAAACAAACTACGAAGAGCTCTTTGGAAGAAAACACATTATTGTTTTCGGTGATCTTCTTCAATTTACACCAGTAAATGCTGAACCTATTTTTAAAACCTTAGGGCACAAACTGCACTGTAAAACTGTTGGCAGCATAGGAAATGTCAACCTTTGGCAACTTTCCAATACAGAGAATTAACAGAAAAATGTGCCAGTCTGCAGACCAATAATTGAAATTTGCTCCAGAGAACTGGACGTACATGGTATGACACTACCCATGTGTCAACAAGCTACAACAAGACTAAATACCATAGAAAACTCTATCTCCAACACAGCTAGTTTGGAGAAAATATCAAAATTATCTTTAAACTGTAGAGTAATGCTTAAACGTAACCTTGACGGGGAGCAGGGACTAGTTAATGGAGCACTTGGTACAATCGTTGGCTTTCAAACATACCCACATGACAACACATTAAATTTGTCAATATTCTCTTTGGCAAACTATCAGAAGTTAAAAGGATAGGATGCTCAACAGCCCACTTCCTTCTTTTCAAAGACATGTATGTTCGCAGAGAACCATTTTCACTAAATCTAGCATATGCAGTTACCATTCACAAATCACAAGGTCTTAACCTAGATAAAGCATTAATAGATATTGGTAGCACAGTCTTTAAAGAAGGCATGAGCTATGTAGCACTATCACTCTTACATACACTTGATGGGCTATTTATAATCAACTTGATGCAAGTAAAGTAAATTCAGATATTCCTTGCATACTAGAATACAATAGCCTGGGTTCACGCCACATCCACCATCTAAAAACCTATCCTTTTCCACAAAAAGCAAAACATTGTAAAAGAAAACTACTTCATACTGAAATGATACAGGTTATAACTGCAATTCCTCCAAAGGAAAAAAAAAAGAAACTAATACTGCATCAAATACCACAACCAAAGAAGAATCTACTGGTCAAGGTAACTCAACTACTTCTTCAAAGAAGCAATACACACCCTGAACAAATGACTTTGACACAGAACTGTCAGGTCCATTCAAATTTTCAAATATAACTGCTGTAAATTGCTACGCAAATTGCTACGCAAATGTATCTATAAATATTCTAATCCAATTGCCAACAATTATTGAGAACATTTACTTACACAGTACAGACCAGTTGTGTTTGCAAATGTTAGTCCTTCATAGAAATGCAACCAGCAAACCTGACACCACTTACAGTGTTCGTGGCATAAAACAGGAATTGGACTACTGTGCTGGAATTGTCAAATTCACTATAAACTCACAAAAAGATCCACAACAATCTCTAATGTACTTACTACAAGTACTGGAAAACAAAAACATACCTATAAATTAAATCTTCCAGATTTCATACATGTGGAAACATGCATGCCCTCTCTGCAATCATGTGATACAGGAACAAGTCCCTAACGAACGCCTTGTGTATGTATCCGTACCTAACTGTGAATCCATTTCATTTTATCAACTTGTACAAAATGCAAACCATGACAGATTATGTACTACCTGCAATTCAGATAATCGCTCTACCTTACAAATACAGACACATAGTAAATACGTAATAGTAATGCTTTTACTTTACAATGCAGATGGTACCAAAAACAACTGTAAACTGACTGGATTCACACATTGTCAAGTATCACTTGGTAAGAAAACCTTCACAACAATAGGTATAATCTACCACACAGGAGCCACAACCAATGCAGGTCACTACACTGCATATATAACAGAGAATTGTTGATGGTTTGAATGTAATGATAGTACCATTATTCTAAAGCAGAGATTGACAGCAAATCTTGTAAACGCTTACTTAATATTCTTAAAACCAAAATTTAATACGTAATCTATGTATGGACATAAACAAAACTTCAACTTCAAAACTGTGCACAGTTAGAGTACGCCAACATGTATGTAACTGCCCCAAGATTCTGCAACAAGCAAATAGATAAATAAATACCACAAAAATGTAACAAGAAATACACAGTTAGAATACGCCAATAGGTATCTAACTGCCCCAAGATTCTGCAACAAGCAAACAGATAAATAAATACCACTAAAATCAAACAAGAAATATACAGTTAGAATACGCCAACAGGTGTCTAACTGCCCCAAAAAATCTGTAACAGCACAACAGATAGATGAATAGCATAAAAGTAGAAATAAACAATTAGAATACGCCAACAGGTATCTAATTGCCCCAAAAATCTGCAACTAGCCAACAGATAGAAGATTAGCAAGAAACAAGAAATAAACAGTAAAGCAATGGAAGAAATATATTGTACCACAACATAGATGTTTTTTTTAAATCCAGCATGGTTTTATTTTCCCACAGACCCAATGATTTAGAAAATAAACACAGAAACTGAGCAAATTGCGCAGTACACTGGTTTGAACTATAGTGCTTGTAAAGTACTAAATATGAGGGTCAAAACAATACAGAAATGTCTATTATGCAATGCAATAACTCATTATGAACTACCCACTCTAACATATGATCTTTTCTTTTATCACAGAGATCGAAAAAGTATGTCTGTTCCAGTTACTGATGCCATGAAAAAACTGCATACAACCACAAAAAACTCAACCAGTAAGTATAAAATAAATAGACTCATAAACACTGCAGTCCTTGTTACAAACTCCACAATCTTAACTGCATACCCTAGCCAAAACTTCACATACAAACTCTACAAATGAAACAACACACAAACTTTTGGGTTGTGGATATTTGATTGGTGTTTGATTCTATGGCGGTGTTATGCTGCGGTGGTTGTGGCCAGGGCCTAGAGTCTTGGGTGTATGGCCTACTGCCTACGTCCTTCGACCATGCACCCAAGTCTCTAGGCACTGGCCACAACCACTGCAGCATTGCACACCTATACCACCAAACATTTTAACTGTGGTATGTGGGCTGCTTATAGGGGATTACAATCAATCCTCTACTAACAACCCAAAACCAACACCATACTAAAGTAAAATAGCTAGTAGTGCATTTACTATGTCTGCGGACAGCCCTGAAAACCGCGGGCATGGCGAACACATCAGCGACACCTGACACCTAAACAAATACAGTATTTGACCCATCTAATACTCCCCAGCCATCCCCAAGCACTTCTGCATACCGACACACTCCCCAAAATTGCATTTTGCCTCTGTTTACCATGCGCTGTCGGCGGATCCAAGATGGCGGGCGCATCGAAAAAATGTGACGCACCTCATGCCTCACTCCAGCCAATCGGTGGAAACGTTGCGTGTCCTTGGACATGACGCAACCCGATTAGCCAATAAGTGTCCTGTCTGCGGAGCGAACAGGGAAGTGTGTCCGCAGAGCGGACATAGATATCACTAATTGTTTTGACTTACGTTTTGGTCATTTAAAAAAAAGACTATTGACGGATTTACACCAAATTAACAAAAGCACGCTTTTGGGACTAAGCCGCTGCTCATGCCACAAATTTGGCAGAAATCCATCCAGCAGTTTGAGCTGTAGTTAATGGTTTACCATTTCCCTCCACATTTTACTTTGTTCAGTACATGCATATTATATGAGCTTTTTGAAAGTACAATTCGGTGTATAAACAGAATTCCCACAAGACACATAATCCAAAGTTTAACAAGTGCCATTTATTTATTTATCTATTACATTTTTGAAATGCCCAGACCCAAGGGTATCAGAACATTAGTACAATACATGGCTTCACAGTACAAAATACAATGTAAATGTCTGGGCCAGAGGCCGCTGGCAGCAGAATATATAGTAGTCACCAGGGCCAGATGCCTTGGATAGCAGTTACACATATTTATCGAACAAGCAAGTCTTGACTAGTTTTTTGAAGGTGGAGAATGATTGTTTTTAATGGAGGGGTGAAGCAGAGAGTTCCAGAGAGCGGGAGCAGTGACGGAGAAGCTGACTCCCCTTGCTCTATTGATATTGTGCCAGGGGGTATACAACGAGATGCTGGAACTAGATCTTAGTGCATGCCCGTGGGTAATTTGGGTGATGCGATTGTTGAGGTACAGGGGTCCTCATTGTATACGCATGGGTGGGTGATGGAGGGGGTTTGAAAATCCACTTGCGCTTTGATAGGAAGCCAGTATGAGACCTGTCTGATGACGGAGATGTGGTCAAAATGTTTGAGACGGATGGCAGAACATAGTGCTCATTTTGGAGTATTTGTATTTAACCAGAATGAAGTAAGTAGGAGGGTCACAGAACAAAGGAAGCACTGCGATAGAGTGAAGGGAAAGGGGAAGAGCAATCCAATACAAGGGGCCAACAAAAAAAGAACAGAAATGTGACTGTGCACAGGGGGAATGAAGAGTGACAAGGCAAAATTGAGAGGAAGAACGGAGTGTGCGAGTGGGGGGGTAGAATGAAACCAGACAAGAGAGATAATCTGAGACAGGACTGAAAGGAAAGCCTGCTAAGAGTAGAAAGTGAGGAAGAAATAGTCACAAGGGGCTAGAAAGAAAAGTAAGCGAATAGAAGCATTATAGGTTAGAGGGAGACCAAAGAGAGCAGAGGAGCAGAGGAACATTAAAAAAAAAAAGCAAGAGAAAATTTAAGAAGATATCAAGAGCTTGGTGGCATCGAAAAGTTAGCAATAGACAAGCTTTTTGGATATAGAGATAAAAATGACAAGCAAGTGTGGATAGAAAAATGTGATGCTTAAAGGACAGTTCAGAGTCGAACTAAAGTCCTAGGTTATACGCTGTAAGAGAAATAGATAACTGGGAAGGTGAAAATAGAACAAAAGAAGGAGAGAGCGGAAACGGAATAGTGTTAGCAGGGAGGGAAATTACCCCAATTCTAGTGGTGTTAAGAACCAGAAAATGAGCCGAAATCCAAGATTTAGTGTGAATATCAGAAGAGAATGAAGAAAAGGAAAGAAAGAGCTGAGTGTCATCAGTGTAAAAGTGATGGGAGAGACCATGGGCCTCATTACGAGTAAAACCGCCTGGTTACCGCCGGACTCGTATTACCACTCCGCCTCCGTGATTTCCGGAATTACAGGGGCATTACAACCCCGGTTTTCCGGGAATCACGGAGGCGGAATGGTGTTAATCCCCATTCCCATTGAGTCCCATGGGACTCGATGGGAATGGGGATCATGGAAACACCGGCAGCATTACGAGATGCCTGCAGGCAGGCGGTGTTAAACCCGCCAGGTCAGACCTGGCGGGAACATCACCTTCCGCCTGCAGGAGTTGTGATCGCCCGGCATGGAAACAACGGTGGTGGCGTGTTTACCGCCACCGTTGTTTCCATACCGGGAGATTTGTAATGAGTCCCCATGACTCCGGCCAAGCTGGAAGTATAGAGAGAAAAGGAAGGGGCCAAGGAATGAACCTTGAGGGACACTGTGAATAAGTCAGAGCGTAACAGAGGAAACCCCTGACCAAGAAACTGAAAATGTCCTTTGGGATATGTATGATTTAAACCGAAGAAAGAAAGGGAAGCTATCAGAAGATTGTTGGATTTTGGACATATTGGCTGTCTAGGTACCCATAAATATTATGTCGCAACAGTAAGGTTTGGAGAGGATCAGTGCTTGTGTGAGTGTGAGATAATTACCCAGTGAGAGGAACTCTCTACTCAGCGAGATAAGTCTGCTTGTGCAGCCCGTTGGTGATGCTAAGACTTTAATGTGGCTAGACATGGATAGGTCTGCTTCCAGGTGTACTCCCAATGTTTTTATCTATTTCAACACAGGGATGGATGTGCCCTCAATACAAAAATAGGAGAAGGTGGCATCCAAGTGTTTCAGTCGGGGTGCTCAGTTTTTTCAACATTGAGGCACAAATTGTGCATGGGCATCCAATTCTGGATTGTGCTTTAGACTGCATTGATGTTAACAGTGTCAGAGTTTTGTTCACCTGTGAGAGTAATGCTAATTGTGTATCATCAGCAAAGTAGCTGTAGATGATACCTCTGGCATCAAGCAGATTGGAAAGGGGTTTTATATAGTTATTTTAAAGGGTGGTAGAGAGACATGATCCTTGCGGAACACCTAGCGGGGCAGGGATAGCATCAGTTGCAGAATCTCCTGTGAAGAGTCATGTGGTCCAACCGCTAAGAAAGGAATTGATCCACCGGATAGCTTCTGGGGAGAAGTGGAAATGTTCACTGAGGTGCTGGCACAGGACATTGTGATCGACAAAGTCAATGGACGCGTAGATCAAACAGGACGAGGTTAGCTAGTTTCCCCGAGTCACGGGTGGAGTCGATTTGTATTTTTATGTTCAGTAGGGCCATTTCCGTGCTGTGCGTTGAGCAAAAATCCGGCTGGATTTTGCCAAGAAGATGGTTGCTCTCCAAAAAATTGCTGGACTTGGGTATATGCTAGGTGATCCAGGGTTTTGTTGAGGAAATTGGACTTTGGTAATGGGGCGGTAAAGGGTAGGGATGGAGGGGTCCAAGGAGGTTTACTTTAATAGCTGTGTAACACAGGTAGCTTTGATAGAGGGAGGCACCATGCTCTTTGAGAATGATGCATTGGCAAACTCGTAGTGATGGAATTGAGGGTAGGATAACAGAGCTTGACTATATGGACTGGACAAGAGTCGCCTTCGCAGTTAGAAGGTTTAAGCGACCCGATAGTGGCTGTTAGTTGCTCTTGAGTGTCTTGGGTGAAAGTAAAAAGGGGGATATACGTGGTGTGTGTCCGACTAGGAGACAAATCTGGGTCAAGCACAAGTGCTTTGTTAGCAAGTAGGGCCTTTCTTCTCTGATTTTCGTGAGGAGTGATTCAATTTTATGAGTGAGGGCATTTTTTATTGTGGTACACCAATCTGTATCAGCACGTGTACCTTCAATGGGCGGAATGGGAATTTCCAGATCTTTGAAAATTGCAAATAATTTTTTACTGTTGGAGATGGCAGTTGCGATTCTATTGTTGTAACTATTTTATTTTGTATTTACGTGATTTTTAACCTAAAAGGTTTTTACAAGAAAAGTCGTCAGTCTATGTCGTCAGAGACGTTGCTTTGAAGTTTAAAATAAGGTCCAAAATGTTTGCGGCCGTCACCCACGGGGTATTCTCTCCACCAATCAGCTGAGACCACCATAGTTCGTCCTCGTGTATGTAAGCCAAGGCGAGAATGTTTTACAAGTAGGGTTTTCTGATGTGATCGACCGCTGGGCATGTGAGTAGGAGATGTCGGATTGTTTCTACCGACGCCTGGTTATGGCAAAATCGGCATGTGTTGGATGCGGACTGACTTCTAATCTCTAATATTTCGTTCGTATGTAGAAGATTCAGTCAGGCCCTCAAAAATAAGTTTCTAAGCTTCCTGTTTGGGGTATTTTGCCAGAAATGATTGTGGCTCATGGAGCTTACAGGCCTGTGGTGGTGAGTGGGCCGTTAGTTTGTATGTTGCGGCTGAGTCCAATGTTGTGATCCAGTCTTGCTCGTATAACCTTTTTTGTGTTTTTGTTGGGTTCTCTGAAAGTTCCTTTTTCGTGCTTTGGCGCTCCTCCAGTTTTTCCTCCTGGGATTTTTTCCATTGGTTTAGATGAGGGCTTTGAGCGCCTGTATATTCTTTGAAAATGGCGTTCAGGAGTATTGGGCGATCTCCTAGGAGGATTTTTCTATATAACATCAGAGCGTTGCATTCAATCACTCCCTTCAGTGAAAGTTGGCTTAGTTCTCGTCTTATAAGCACAATTGGAGTTGATTTGGGGAAGATGAGAACCTTTCTCCAGAAGTAACTTTCTAATTCTGTCCAGATCTTAGTTGGTAGAAAAGCCATTGCTTCCGCTCCGTAGGAGTAGGAGGGGACAACCTTTGCTTTATAAAAGTTTAGGACTGGAACAAAAGAAAAACTGCCACATTTCTTGTCTACAGCCTGTGCCTGGGTAGTTAAACTTCTGATTTTTGTTCGTAGTGTGGTTTGCAAAGCCTTTTCCTGAGTTGAATTGTCCAACATCACTCACAGATATTTGAATTCGGCTACACTTTCAATTGGTGCACTGTCGATTTGCTATTTACATTTTTCTGAAATTCCTCCATGTTTGCAGAGAGTTAGTATTTTGGTCTTGCTCTTGTTGATTTCCAGATGGTTGTTCGTAATGTATTGCGCCAAGTTTGACAGTTGTCTCTGGAGACCAATAGCTGTTTGATCAAGCAGTATAATGTCGTCTGCATAGAGCAATCTAGAGATTTTACTTTTGCCTAACTGTGAAGGAAAGGATAGCACAATTTGTTCTGAATCTTTGAAGTCTCTCATGTATGACAGGAAGAGAACTGGAGCCAGAGGGCATCCCTGTTTGACTCCACGGTTTGTGGGTATTGTTGTTGATAGTAAGCCTTGGTTATTTAGTCGTACCTGCATTCTAGTGTTCTTATGTAGCGATATTATTGGTTGCAGGATTTCTTCAGGACATCTCCACGCTCACAGTTTTTTCCACAAGATGTGTCTGTCGACTTGATCAAAAGTCTTGCTTAGACCTATAAATGCCGGGTAAAGTCAAGTGCCTCTTGCCATCACCTAGGCCTTTAGGATGCTGAGAGTCAAAATGTTTATTGTGCTGCCCATGTTTTTCTTAAATCCAGACTGGAAGGGGTCATCACATTCTGCTTCTTGCGACCAGTTTTGGAATCGACGTAGTAAGAGGGAACCATAAACTTTGCTGATCACATCCAGTAATGTGATCGGTCGGAAGTTTGCAGGGTTTTCTCTACTTCCTTTTTTGTATATTGGAACCACCAAGAATCCGGGAGCAGCTTTGTTTCGGTACAACGTTTAAATACCAGACTGATGAACGATGACCATTCCTCCGGATGTTTTTTCAGTTCAACATTTGAGAGGCCATCTGGTCCAGGAGCTCTAGAATTTTTGAGTTTGTGAATTACCTCTAGGATATCCACCCTATCATGCAGTTTTTCCCATGATGTTTCCTCTACATGGGTTTCGTGATCATTTTCTCTGCTCCAGGGTTCTGGTTCCTGAGTCACTCCTCGGAATAGGTTCTTATAGTGGACTATCCATGCTTCTTCAGATATGGAGGTGGTTAACACGCTGTTTATTTGGCGGTCAGTGGATCTAATCAACGCCCAAAATTTACAAGCATTTTTCCCGGATAGCCGTTTTAACATCTCCTCCGAATCATTTTGGTAGAGGGTGAGGCGGTAATTTTTTAACCAGGATTTGGAGTTTTTTGATGCCACCAAAAGAGCTTTTCTGTTCGCTGGGTTGTTGTCTCGAGCTGCCGCTCTTTTTGCTGTTCTTACTTGTCTTCTTTTGACTACCAAAATGTTATCATTTTTGTGGAGACAGGTTTTCAGTCTCAGCATATTGGTTGCTGTTGAATTTTTGTATATAGTAAGGAGGGGGTAATAGTCCGGCTTGATGTTGTTTTGACTAATGCGCCGCGACAGGGTGTAGTTAGTTGCAAGTTTGGAGATGTTGTTGGCACTCAGCGGAAGGCAATTTCGATTATTGGTTACTTCCAGCACAAATTCTATTGATTGATGTGTTGTCCTGTAACCAGTCCATGTTGTAGCCAGAAGGTTGTGATCACTGGCTGCGGTTTGTATCACATCAATGGAAGTTATTGTCGGGATTAAAGTACGGGAGGCGAAGATGTGGTCAATTGTGGCTGTTGATTTTTCGCCTTCCCAAGTTGGCAGTCGACTTTTATTTGCATATAGACTGTCTAAGTTAACCAGTTCTCTCGAGTCCATCAGAGTGAGCCACGCGCGTCCTCGGTCCTCTGCCAGAGTTGTTCGGAGTGCGGGATGTTTCTTGGTACAGACAGCATTGAGGTCTCCACATATGAATAAATGGGAGACCTGGTACTTAACGTAAGACCGATCTATCTCGTTTTCCAACAAGGTAATGAAGCTGGCATTTGAGATAGACTCTGGGTTCCAGTAGGTGTTAATGATGGTAGCTAGTACTGCAGTGATCTTCCCAATGTCCATGTTCTGATGGTTCCATGTAACTAGCACTGTTAATAGGAAGAGCGACGCTGTAAGGATTTCTTTCACAGTGATTCCTTTTCCAAGCCGAATACCTGTTATAAGGCCTGAAAACGGGCGTCCTCTTGTTCCTTTACTTGCTGGTACATGTGTGAGTACATAGCCATCTAGAATTGGTTTCTCCATTAGCCATGTTTCCTGGAGGCACAAGATGTCAAAACTGGCCAGGTTTACATTGCCAGGAGCTGTCAGGTGGGAGAAACCTCGAGTGTTCCATGAGCCCAGTCGCATTGTTGTAGCTTCAAGCTTTTGTTGCGTAGGTCGAACAATCGACGATGGAGTCAAGGATTGCTATTTTCGATTTGCTGACAAAGCCTTTGGGATCCATACCCACAATTGTTTTAACGAGGTTGAGTTTGTTTGTTCTTGTTCGATACTTGCTGTTGTAGCAGGGACCTGTACCAATGTTCTTTTGACTAAGGTTAGGGGTCCCAAAGGCTGTCTTCTAGATTTATCCTCAGCTGGGGACAGAAAAGTGCCTTCGTCTTTTCCCCTCACCTAGGTTAAAGTCGGTGTACTGGCTTGGGGACTGGATCTTCTGTCCCTCTTTTCCCTTTCTGATTCCTTCCGATCAGAAGTTAAAGTTTCTGGGTGGTCCTTTGAGTGCAGTTTCGATCTGTAGGTACTACTCTGAGTAAGTCGACCGAGGAGAGGATCTTCTCTTTCTGATGGCCTCCTCATATGGCGGTGAGGGGACTTCGGGGTTAGTTGAGGTGAGCACTCTCGCAAGGAGCTTGTAATTTTCGTTAAGTCATGACCCAGTTTGAGTAGTTTGTCTTATGCATCTCGCAGCTTTTGTGTGACTCTTCTAGACGTAATATGTAGGAGGGTTGTCGCTTGCTTCCCTTCATGAGTAGGTTCAACTCAAATTAAATCTTCTGTTCTTATTGAGGAAAGCGTAGGTACGCTATTGAAGAGTTTTAGGACTGTTCTTCTGTTTAAGATGACGTATTCACAGGTGTCCCTCAGTTGCTCTATTTTGAATGTAGGCCTAGTTTTGCCCACCTTTCGTTGTAGTGCGTCTTTGCCTCTGTTTCTGTTTTCTTCAACTTGAGGACGCCTGGTTCCGGATGCCGTCCGCTCTTCCGAATATGAGTGGTTGCTATGCCTTCGTGAAGAGATAGGATGTTGATGTAGCAGCCCCGGATCAATAGTGCTGTGAAGAGTCTTTATAAGGTCTGGCCTGAGGTTTAGATGGATATACTGTTTGTCCCCACTCTTTGTTGTTTGTGGTCTTCTTACATCTGCCCTCCAACGTGAGGAAGGATGGATCCTCGTTTTCCTCTTCCGTCAAGCTTGGATTTGGCAGACTTGTCATTGCCAAAACGGAATTAATACAGGCGTGGGAAGCTAAGTCCTTTTTGTCAGAAGGTGGATCATCGAGATATTGGCTTAGATTCATTAGAGCTTCTTCCTCCAGATATTCCTCTGTCGTTTTCAGAGATCTGAGAGGACTTGCTGTCGTTGTTAGATCTACGTAAGTATGGCAAGTTGGTTCATTGGTCTTATTTTGTTGATTATTTTCCTGCGTTTTTCTCTCTGCAGTAATTGTGCTTGCGGTGGTTGAGTAAGCCGGTTTGTTCTGGGCTTTCTTCTCTGTAGGAGGCAGACAGAAGGCCAGCTGTTTTTGCCTTGTCGGTTGTTCCTTGGTTATTTTCTTTGACTGGTCAAAAATAACAAAGTCCCTGTTGGTCGTAGTCTCTGTCTCATGTCCAATAGTTTTTTCCTGGGCCACTGTAGATAGGGATAGTACTTCTTCACTAACGCAGTTGTTCTTAGTTGGCTGCTTTTTCTGCACTTCTGACCTCTTCTTAGCGGTCAGGCAACTAGAAGGGATGGTGCTCTTCGTAGGATTTTTTGGCTGGGTGTTTACTCTATGGTCAGTGACCATCTCGGTTTGAACCGAAGTCTCAGATACTAAGACCTGCAGTTTTGCTTCAAGGACCTTCAGAGTTTGACAGGCTACTGACTTAGTTGATATAGCCAATGCCGTTTGGTTGTACAGAGGATCTTCTTGTCGGTAAGGACTTGTTTCTGGTGTCACGACTTTGGTTTGTGCTCTTGTCTTTGATTCCGTCGCCATAATGTACCCCACCAAATATATGAGTTTAGTAAGCATCATAGCTGATAACGTACTGTGATCCTTTAGCGTGTCGTTTATAGACTCATATAATTTCGTGAATGGTATGAGTGCTATACTGACTGCCGACATGATAGCAAAAATGTTGAGTTTCTTTTTCGAAGAGTCTGTAGTTGCACTAGACGAGAGTTCACTCGACCTTTGGGATCGAAATGGAGGAATTGGTGTTGACGAATGTGAGTCTCTGCTTGATGGTCGCGTGTAAGAAGGTGTTTGCTCCTTTAAAGATGTTGGTACTTTATGGTTGGATTTGTTTTGATGACCAACTTGTGAGGTGTCCAGGTCTGTAAGGTCTTCATTTCTTTCATTTTTGTTTTTTACTGGCGAACCAGACTCTGAAATGTTTAGATCTGGTTCCTCATTCACATGTTCTCTCGTAGGATCTGTCTCCAATTGAGAGTCACTACTGATGGTAATTTTGCCGTACTCTATGTCTGGTTTCTTTGTGATAGGTTGTTTTTGCAGCTCCTTCTGCAACCAACCATTTTCAGTTTGTGGCAAGTTATTGGTAGGTGACATTTGAGGTCTTTGTCGCTCCTCCAGCAAGACTGGTTGGGAGCTTGTCAGCTCTATATGTTCAAAATCTTCAAGTTGAGCCATGTCAGGGGCCAATTGGAAACCGTCTGACTCTAGATCTGTGTCTTGGTATGTTTCAGAGACTTCGGTGGTAAATACTACATCTAGCATTTCGCTATCAGTGATTTTGTTGATTCTGTCAATTTTACGTTTGTGCTGCTTTCCAAAGAAGTCCTTTAAGGTGTGGAGAGAGCTTATTTTCCTAGTATCTGGTTTAGGTGCCTTTTTCTGTTGTTTTTTTTTTGTGTGAGGGGTCAATGTATTTAAGTTTTTAGTGTTCTGCTCCTGGATTTGGCGCTTTTTCGTTCCCTCACTCAGTTTTTCATAGTTGCCCGCAACTTGAGTTTTTGTTGCATGTTGTGCTCTTTTCCATTTTTTCTTACTATTGCCCTCCTCCGTTGCTGTTTTGTTTAATTTCATGTTCAGGGACAGTGAATCGTCCGAACAGCTGCTGTAAAGGTCAAAGCCCCACCAGGCATTTTCCTGGCCAGAAGAGTTCCTTTTTCGAGATTTGGGGACCTGGGAAACTGGTGCTATGGGCACCCAGTCCCGGGGGGGCATGAACTTGGATGGTCACATCCTTGGTCACGTGTTGGGGGAGTACGTTTGTTTCATGCACTTTCCTTTTGTCCAAAGCATCCATATTTGCTGCCCCCAAAGGTTCAGCGTCATCATCGAGACTTCTGTACGGAGCCTCCGCACTGAGCCTTTCGGTCCTTTCTCCTCCCGTTTCGATCACTGGATCCTCCAACAGCTGCGTCCCCCTCAGGTACTGGGGATTGTTGGAGTTCTGGCGAACATCGGCGAGGCCTCGCGTCTCCCCATGCTCTCCCTTCCGCCTCCGAACACGCCGTAGGCCCGCCCCTGATGCTCAACGCCCGCTGTCCTCCGACAGACGGAGCGGAGCCTTCGGCCATGGGAAAAGCGCCCATCGGCGGAGACCCAGCACCGGACGGGTTCAAAGGAAGAGGAGGTAGGATGTTGTTTTTCGTGGGCTCTGTTCCCGGCTTCTGTCGTCCTGATGAAATCACGGGTTCCTCTGGAGATCTTAACTCAGGGCTTGGCTCGGCAGGCGGGTGTCCCGCGCCTCGATCCAGCTGTAGTTGTGAACGCGGAGATTCCCATTTACTTTGCCGGCGTGGATGAATAGTTAAAGGTGCAAGTACAGTGCTCAGACTGAGCTTGTTTATAGTTTGTGAAATCTTTAGGGGGTCCCTCGCATTTCTGTTTGGTGTGTTATGTGTCACAATCGGCGTTTCCTCACCCAAGGATATTTGTGAGGGCAGGGAAGTTAGGCTGTCGTCTGCCACTGCATTTCCCTTTACGGACATTGCTTCTGCCCTTTCATCACCTTTAGGTTTGAAACTCTGGAGTCTGCGGCCTTCAGCTGCCGGGCTCAGTGGGGTAGCGTCTATGGCGTCCATGTCGGCCAGGACTGCCAAGACTGCTACTCTGCCGCCTACTCCACAGCCACTTGCCGCTGAATGTGTTTTTTATTAGTGCTCCTCCCCCAGCACTTGCAGTAGAGACAGTGAACAGACTGTCAGATCAGGATTCAGGATACGGGCAGCAAAGACTGCCAAGACTGCTACTCTGCCGCCTACTCTGCCTACTTACTTGTTTTAACTATTGGATTTGCAGGTGAAGACTGCTTTCTTGTAGTTTAAGGCTGCCGTGGCGACGGCCTGGAAGTTTTTTGTCAAGGGGTGTTTGCTCCATAGGTGTTCTCAAGCTCTTTCTTCCTTGTGTAGAAGGATCAGTTCATCAGAGAACCATGTGTTATTGGCTTTGTGAGGTTGAGGACATTTTTATTTGATAAGCACGTGCCATTTGAGGGCCTGGAGCAGGCAGGAAGGATACTGGATGGCCAGGTCATGTGCAGAGTGTGTTTGGGATGTGTCATTGTTGCTGACTGATGCGAGGAGAGATGGTTTTACATCCTCATGCTTCAGGTTCTGTGCATTGAAGACTTGAATAGGTCTCAGTGGTATTGGCTGCAACAGTGAGAGATTGAAGGGGATGAGGAAGTGATCAGACCACAGAACTGGGTCAATGGACGAAATGTTAAAGTTGGCATTGGCGTGAGTAACCAATCTAATATGCTGCCCTTGGAATGGGTGGGGCCATTATAAGTACGGTTAAACTTTTGTCCCTGAGTGCAACAGCGAGCGCAGTTGAATTGGGGTAAGTGGCATCATTAAATCCACGTTTGAGGTCTCCTAAAATGATGCATTTGGTGAGTGGTTTCATGAGTGGTGTGATGTGGAGCAGGATGTCTAGCTCGGGGAGGTTGGGTTTGTTAGGTTGCCTGTAGATTGGGAGCCAGTTCACTGTGGATTGTGGGTCAGTGGTCAGCTTCAGGGGTAGCATTTCGTAACCTGGGGTGGAAGTTACTGAGCATGTCCTAATTTATAAAGGGATTTGGCAATGAGGGCACACCCCCTCCTATTGCTTCTAACTGGTCTGATCTGTATATGGCGTAACTGGGTGGGATGGCCATGGAAGCATGGGGCCAGAGGCATCATCGATCCAGGACTCAGTGTTGGCAAAGACATCAAGGTGAAGCCCAAGGTTGAGGAAATGGATTTCTACTGCATGCGTGCAAAGAGATCTCACGTTCATTAGAGTGGACTTACAGAATTCTGTTAGCTGTGAATTCCTTGCTGTACTCGTAAATACTGCAGTGTGATGTGTCTTGATGGTATGTTTTAGAGGAGGAGTGTTAGCACTAGATCTTAATCTGGGGGCTCTGAGGGAAGTGTGGTGTGTGGCAGTAGCAATAGTGAATGTTCTGGTTCAGGAGTCTGCGTAATTGGTGTGCACCCAGGCATGGTGCCATGTGTTCACAGGTCATGTCCTTTGAGAAAGATGGAGAGTGCTGTGTAGCTTGAGTGAAGTGGTGGTTGTGGTAGGCAGTAACCTTGTGGAGAGTGGGGCTTGGTAGTGTGGCACCCAGCTTGGTGATGGTGGGGGTGCGGATGCAGCCAATGATGGTAGATATTTAATTTGGAATGGAGAGACCGCTGGTGGTGGCAGAGTGGTATACGGTGTATCCTGGTTAAATTTGGAGCATACACTGACCAGCTGTGGCCTTAGAGCTCTGGTGGAGAGATCTGGAATAGCTAGCACACTGCTAGTGGACCCTGCTGGGGCTGTGCTGGGTGCACATGTGCCAATCCATTCCAGAGCAGGTGAGAAAAGAGACGGTGGTGGGACCAGGTGTTAAGGACGGGACCCGCTAAGGGACTTCAGAGCTAATAACGGTACCGCAAATTGTGCTAACGTTATTAGCTCCTCCCCCATTCCCATTGAGCCCTATGGGGGCTCGAATGGGAATGGGGAATGGTATTAGGCATGGGGACTTACCGGGTCCTCCAGGGTCAGAATGACCCGATAAGTCCCCATACCGCCTACCCGGACCCGGTATGCGGTAAGGGAGGAGCCATGCCGCTAATAGCGGCATGGTTACCTCTTACTGTGTAATGAGGCCCAATGTCTTTAAACCTGAAATGCTGGATGGAATGAATGGTGGACTTTGCAATGATGGAAAGAATCAACTACAAGCTATGAGGTTGTGAAGACCATTTTGATAAGATCTGGGACCACTTCATGAATCTCTATACTGCTTGATCTGCAGTCCCTATAGAATGAGAGCAGATATGATGCATATATGATGCTCTGAACTTGTGGTGCTCAGCGGTTGTCCTAACTGCAGTGTTCAACACCAATTGTACACACTGTGCTAGGTGGCTGAAAAAGACAACTTGGTGAGTAGAATGTTTCACTTGCATGAGGGGACTCTCTTACAGTCATATGACTGCAGGTTATTCATCTGTAGTATGTTCTTCTAATCTTTCCACAATCATTATTTCTTTATTTGATGGCACTACTAAATTGCAACACTGTTGGTGAATGTAGGTTTATTTTCTGTTTGAGGGGTGGGTGTATGGAGGTTAGCTACTAAGGTTCAGAGAAACTGCTCTTAGTAACTTTGCTTCTTGTTACTGGCAACCTCCTTGTTTTTATGTATTTTAATACATTTATTTTGTGGTTTCACTTCTGTATCACTGCCTGGAAACACTTGTGTAAAGATGTGTAAAGATGTGGTATACATACCAAATCATATCATCTATCATATCATATCAGATCAGATCATATCATAGTTACTAAAAGCAAAAAAGAAATATACACAGTAAAAATAAATAAACAGCAATTTGTGACTTTCAGTACAGGCACATGTCGGAAAAATAGGATCTTCTATATGTCCCCATTGTTTCCTGAGGCCGGAAATGCAAAAACTCTTTCTGATAGGATCATTATATATCAAATCACTGTATTATTTTATGTTTAAAAAACATATTTGGGCTGTTTGAATGTGGCTTATCTGCAACCAATTATGACAATGGGCCTCATTATGAGTCCGACGGAAGCAGTGCCATCTTAAGCATTTTTGGGGCCCGGGGCACGGACACCTTTGGGGGCCCTCTCCATCGAGGCAAAGGAATTGAAGTATCCAGAATAACTGGTCGTGTCCGCCTCATCACGATCACAATACATAGCTTGGCATATTAACTCATAGCGATTAAAATAGCCAATGGTACTCCCTTTCAATCCCCTTACCCTCTTCATTCTCGCTGTAATAAAACTGATAAATAAGTGTCATTTCAAGGCCAACATCAGCAGTCCACGACAAGTCAACTTGCATTCTAGTGCACTCTTAATCATTAGCAGCCACGAGGAACGTACAGGGCACTCTTCATGATTTGTATCCACGAGGAAGGTACAGGGCACTCTTCATCATTAGCAGCCACGAGGAAGGTACAGGACACTCTTCATCATTAGCAGCCACGAGGAAGGTACAGGGCACTCTTCATCATTAGCAGCAACAAGGAAGGTACAGGACACTTCATCATTAGCAGCCACAAGGAAGATACAGGGCACTCTTCATCATTAGCAGCCACGAGGAAGGTTCAGGGCACTCTTCATCATTAGCAGCCACCAGGAAAGTACAGGACACTCTTCATCATTAGCAGCCAACAGGAAGGTACAGAACACTATCCATCATTAGCAGTCCCGAGGATGGTACAGGACACTCTTCATCATTAGCAGCCATGTGGAAGGTACAGGGCACTCTTCATCATTAGCAGCCACCAGGAAGATTCAGGGCACTCTTCATCATTAGCAGCCACCAGGAAGGTACAGGACACTCTCCATCATTAGTCCTGAGGAAGGTACAGGACACTCTCCACCATTAGTCCTGAGGAAGGTACAGGACACTCTCCATCATTAGCAGTCCCGAGGAAGGTACAGGACAATCTTTATCATTAGCAGCCACGTGGAAGGTACAGGACAATCTTTATCATTAGCAGCCACGTGGAAGGTACAGGGCACTCTTCATCATTAGCAGCCACCAGCTTCGTGTCTCGATCATCAAGGGAAGGATTTAGGTGCCAGCCTACTATTTGATGTGATCCTAAAAGATTTCATCTGGTTTTCCCATTTGTATTTTAATGCTTTAATATAGCCCAAAACACAGGCTTGTGAAATTGTTATTTATGAACATGCACAAAAACCTTTCGGTTGTACAAAAAAGTGAACTGTTTTTGTGCCAAATGAGAGGACCTTGAAATATGCTTGGCAGAAGCCTGCAATATCTGATCCACTCTCTCTTTTATTTAGGAACCCTTCTGCTGAAATGACCTACATAAAAAGTCAGATCTGGTAATGAATGGGCTAAAAAAATACCCCCTGCATGTAAGAAGCCAACCTTTTCAAGGAAGCCAGGACAGTAATGTCAGTTAAATACTTTGATTTGTCCAGGTTCACTGTATCATCTGACGGGGAAGCCAGGATAGAAGCATGAATGCTTTGGTTCCACAGTCTTGAATTTGCATACCTAATCACTTCTCGGACTAGCACTTTACAGTCTTCATTTGAGGTGGCTGCCCAGGTTTTACAAGCATCCATATGCAGAAACCAATTTCTAGACCTTCACTATACTGATGCTATATTAGTTATTTTTATAGCAACCAAAGGTACAGGTATACTGCTGAAAATAGCACCCTTTGCGCTACAAAACAAAGTACACATACCTACAGATTTATCAACTTCAAACACAGGAAAGGCTGAGTTGGCTTTGCTGAAATTCAGTATTATAATCTTGCATATGAACACAAATCTCTACAATTAGTGCTTAACACACTGAGCTATCTTCTAAACCAACGTGGCACTCACATTTATCAGTATGAATTTCAACTTTGGCTATTGCACATGATCAATATAATTCCCATATAAATGTGAGATTGCTACAGGAGTTGTTGTAGTGAACACACAAACCATGTGTGAGACAGTGAACACAGAAAGCATTACAGGATGAATTGATCCAAGCAGAAAGCATTTGTTACAAAAGACAGGCAATAGCTTCAGAGCCTCAGCAACAGGCCATACAAAATCTTGATGTGTGCTATTTAAGTTTTGTAAACAATGGTCACTCATTTCTTTAGATTAGACACCTTTGTGGGGGCCCCCCTGCAAGGGGGGGGCCCGGGGCAAGTGCCCCCTTTGCCCTCCCATAAAGACGTCACTGGACGGAAGCTGTGCCTGTAAAACTGGCAGACTGCTGTCAGACTCATGATGAATTACTGCCACCTGACTTGCCGGAATAACCAGGGAATTACATCCCCGGCAGTCCAGTAAGTAAGGTGGTGGCAATTGTTACTCCCCATTCCCATTCGAGTCCCGTAGGACTCAATGGGAATGGGGAATTGAAGCACCGGTACTGTGCGCAACAGTGCCGGTGCTTCAGTCAAATTCTGCTGGCGGGTGGCGTTCTGCCTGCCAGGGTTAGTTAGCCGGTCCAGAAACAACGGACTCATTGTCATTGCTTACCGGCACCGTTGTTTCCGGACTGGCAAACTTGTCCAATGGGCCTCAATATGATACTGGCAGTAGCCGTGCCGGTATCATTTTTTTTCCGCCGCCGGCGAATGGGCAATTACCGGGTCATTACGGCCTTGTCAGACCCGGTAATTGCCCATTGGCAGGCAGCGGAAAATATTCTTCCCCATTCCCATTTGAACCCTACAGGGCTCAAATGGGAATGGGGAAGCCGAATGCACCGGCACCATTTGTGAATGGTGCCGGTGCATCTGTCATGCTCTGCTCGCATGTGCCGGTACGCCCCCCAGGACAGACCTGGCGGGCGAAAAAAGGCCCCCGTCAGCAGAACTCGTAGTTTGCCAGTCCGGTAGTAACGGTGCTGGATGCTTACTGGACTGGCAAACTTATAATGAGGCCCAATGTCTTCAAATATTTGCTTTTCGTCAGGTTCTATTTTTACTATTATATAAAGACAAATACATTTCTACTCTTATTATTTTAACCACCCTTTGGACAGTGACATGGTGTTATTTTAACTGTGGTCGCCTTTGTGCATTTGTAATTATTATGGTTTGCTTCAGCAAATATCCTATTTATCATTAGTACATTATCTCTTTTTGACAAAGCCTATTTGATGTGGCAGTCAGTTATAGTGTATTATGCATACAGTTATACTATCATAAGTCTATTACTGTCTTATATTTCCGTTGTTTACTAATTTACTAATTCCTCTATGAGGCATTGACAAAAACATGGCTTTGCACAGGAAGGTTCTTTTTAGTTTGGGCTATTAGGTGCCAGAGCCACCTATAAATCGAGACTGTTGCATTAGATTACAGATAGGGAGACAGGGCATATTGAAGGTGTTGTTTGGTTGTTTGCCCACCCAGTGACTGCCCACGGCCATGCTATTCCATATGGCCATTTCAACACAGTTCCTGCTCCTCCCTGCCCAAAACACCTCTTCAAGTGAATTTTTCAGCTCGCTTTATTCAAGCCCTACCTGTCAAGGGTTTTTCAAAGCAGTCTTCTGAGAGTTAATGACTTAATTGGAGCTACTGGTGCAATAAAATGGTCTAAAGCAGTTCTGCCTTCAGCCACTATGCGTGTCACTGAAGTCCTGTTAAAAACAAGCATTGGCAAAGCCAACAGTTTTGACTTGTTTATAAGTATAAGGCATTTTCCTAGCACATGTGTCTGTCTGGTAGCGTCCCCCAGCATGGCAGGATCAGGTCTTCTGAGTCGGGTATGTGGGAATGCACCACAAAGTTGGTGGTTGACTCCATCCAAGGTGCAATGGTGCTGAGGGTGACTTGATGAAATTGTGAGACAGCTGAGTCATTTCTTAGACTTGTTGCATGGCACTCAAGGGAGCACATGGTATGGTGGTGTTGTCGGTGGGAATGTTATCACTGTGTGGGGTATTTTTCAGTGTGTTGGCCTTAGGTGTGCAGGTACCGCTGCAATGCTGCTGAGGGTGACTTGATGAATATGTGAGCCAGTTGGGTCATTTCTTGGACTTGTTGCATGGCACTCAGGGGAGAACACAGTATGGTGTAATTGTGTGCTGGGATGTGTTACCTGCTCTAACCTTGTGTTTTACTTCTGAGGCATTATACAAGGTTGCTGCTGAGCAAGGTGACCGGGCTGTCAATGACTGCACATCACACATCAGGCAGTCTTGGTTGGTTTGGGCCCCTCCAGGGAAGTAGATTACTACATGACTGAGGACAGCTAGAGCAGGCTCTCAAGGACAAAACTTGCCACATGATGAGGACATTCTTGTTCAATGCAACTTGCACTTATCTCTGTATCACTCCTAAAATGGAGATATGCTTTTAGAGATGTAGTATTGGCTGAGCATGAAGTAGGTTGAGGCACGCCTAGGGTGTAAGCCTGATTGTGTGTCTCCTGTCCCTGTGCTCTTTTGTCTGCCAAAGGGATGGGTGGTGCCTGTGGATGAGAGCGTTGTCCCTCCTGCAACTCTACTGCTATTCCACATGTGGCAATATTGTGCAGGACACAATATGCCAAAATGATCTGGCATACTACTTGTGAGGCACATTGCAGTACGTCACCCGATTGGTCAAAGGAGCATAAGAATGGCTTTAGCACCCCAAACATGTGCTCCACTACACCCATAGGGGCCATGAGTGCTGGGTTGGACCTTACTACACCTGGAGTGGCTGGATTCCTGAAGGATGTGAGCAGCAATGGTGAGAGCGGGTTGGTATTGTCCCCTGCAAAGGTGGAAATGGTTGTTGTTCACATTGATTGTCATGGCTTGTTTTCCCGTGTGTAATGTGACTGCTTGCGAGTGTGTGATAGTTTATACTCACTGATGAGTCAGGTGTTCCGAGAGGTTCCCAATGCCAGCCCCTGGTATAGGAGAGAACGGTGGTAAATGTAGCTATCATGTGTGCTTTCCGGGTAATTGGCATTCACGTGCATGATGTGGTCCTTGACATCACAGATGACCTCCGCATTAATGGAGTGCCAATGTTTTCTGTTGTGGAAGATGTGCTCAATCTTTGAAGGGGTTGGAGGGCTACATGGCTACAATTGATTGCTCCCAGGACATATAGAAACTGTGCAATGACATAGAAATCCAGGCACGCTCTCTGACTTGCCTGCAGTGTGCCTGTCATGTATATGTGCCTACGCACATGTGCTATTATGCAGTGCAATTCCTGGTGTAGGCAACAGTATTGCGCGGACTGCGATATGCCACACACAATGGCTGAGGTGCGCTAGAATGATCCTGTTGCTAGGAAATGTAGGGCTCTTAGCAACTTCTCTAGGGGTGTCAGTGCATGGGAGCAGATGGTGGGTAATGGAAGGTCATTCTCACACTCCCTGACCAGGTGGAATATGACATGGGTAGGAAATCTGTATCTTGCAGACACCTCCTTGTCTCGCATTCAAAATAATAATGTTCAAGGGTGAAAGATGTGGGCCCTTCTCATCATCTTCCTCCTTCTTCCATGATGTATGATCAGTGCCACTAATGTTGGGTCTAACATCAGTGGTAGTCCTATTTTGAATGGGGTTGCATTGCTTGCTTTTAAACTTAGGTTTTCTTCGTGCATTGTACTTTGTGACACGTATCACGTGGTGGTAAGATCACGAGATGTGTGTTCTCATTTGGACTCTGGGCAATTGCACAACGAAATCCATGAATAAGATTTCTTTCTTTGCGCTTGATAAGGCGTGTTTGGTGCTTGCTTTGTGCGTCCCTCAGCATGCCCACGTTATTCCACATTATTCCCCTTTTAGTGCAAAGAATGGGGAATATGCAGGTCCCACCCCCTATTTATATTTTTGCACTGACCATTGCCACACTTTGCGCTGCGTGTCACATAATGCGCTCAGCATAGCGCAAAGGAGGTCAAGACCAGGGCAAAGTCCAATCCATGAATCGGCAACAAATGTTTTGCATGCCGCAAAGTGGATTTTTTCTGCTTGCGCCGTGCAGAACTTTCTATGAATTGGGCGCTTTGTGGCTCACCTCAGTGTCTATCGGTTCCTAGCAATTGGATGATGAAGTAGAGTGCCTTTAATCATGAAGACATGTTCTACTTCGAAAATCCACTATGATTTAAACATAGTTGGGAAAGAACATGTACATAGCGTATTGCATACCTATGAGAGACAGAATAGAGAGGGGGCAGATAGTGCAAGACACAAGAGCGAGAGACAGAGAGCGAGAGAGAGAGAGAGAGAGAGAGACGGGTAAAGGAGAAGAAAGCGTACGAGAACGATGGAGAAAGAATGAATGACGGAGCAGGAGAGAGTTAGCTGTGAGAGAATGAGAAAGAACAACAATGCAAATACAGTCAAACATACAGCTAGGGAGTGATTTACAAAACATTTTTCAATGGGATTTTCCCATTCAATAACGCTATTGTAAATCAGGCCTTGAGAGTGCAAAACCCCAATTCCCCTTCATTACTGGGGTGTTTGTGTCAAGGTTCAGTAGAAAACAAATCCTTCAATTAAGCAACACTTTCCATTTGCTCCTACTCAAAATAGTAGCATGTGTTCTAGGGTAGCGGATTTCTAAAGTAGAACGCTAAATAGTAAGCTCTACATGAGAAACATCTTTAAATATGTAGTGCAGTTAATCAGGAACTAAGTAGATATTATTTTCTTGAAAAGGAAGGTGTGTTTCACTATTTCAATGGCGGTAAAGTCATGCATAATAGTGAGGCATGTGCGCCAATTAATTTTCCCATTCCAAGACCCGAAAAATGTTCCTCCTTAATTGTTTGAGTGAGATAACCGAACACTTTCCCTCCTCTGCTTTTGTGCAAAATCCCTGCCATGGAGTACATTATGCATCCATTATGCACCGAAGGATGAATGCGCAAGACTAAATAGATTTCAGTTTCTAAGATTCAGATTTCTGCTATTCACAAAACGTGTTTGTTCTGCTTGGATTCAGGTGAACTTTAAAATGTGAAATCAATTTGAGGATAAGGAAACCTGATTGAAAGGAAAAGAAACTGTTTTCCCGTACTGACGGCTACAAGGCAGCTGTTGTAGAGAGATGAATTGAATAGGCAGCAGGCTTAAGAAATGCGATAACTAGGATTTTATCTCGTTTGACCTTGATACATTTTACCTTTGAGGCAGAGCTGCATGCTTCAATAATATTGGGATTTGATGTGACCTTTATCATGCTGCTCTCCCAATATATCAAGTTACCTCTGCTGTGATACGAATTAAACTTATGATACTGAAATATATATGTTGCATATCCTATTATCCCCTCAGATGTTTAAAGATCTGGTTTCAACTTGTGGATGCAAAGTAGGTCTTAGCATTTCAATATTTTGCTTAAAGCTACACGGGCTTTGCTCTTTTATGAGCAGAGCGTAGAATTGAAAGCCAAATGGAGCCCGACATGATTTCAGGTTTAATGGAGCAATGCCCATGCGCGGGGCCCTGACTTTGTGTTCCTTTGGCATGGCTGCTATGCGACATAGAAGTTTCTGCTCTCCCACCATCTACTTAGTTTTTACTGCAAAGGTGTGTACATTCGTGACCATGAATATAGCTACCAAATGATGCTCTTTCGTCATCAGTAACATATACTGCTCAATTACATGTAGTTATGGTAAAGTTGCTAAACCCACAAGAAGATAACTTTTTGGGCGGCTTATAACTTCGCTCCCCCTGGACGAATCCTCACCAAGCTTTGCAAAAGAAGTATATGACCCACTCTGAATTTCTTTGGTGAGGTTTGGTCCAGGCGGGGCAAAGTTATAGGTTGGGGGTCCAAAACCTTTGCTTACGCCTACAGCCCAAACCGCTGGACGCGTTTTCACCAAATTTGCGGCAGGAGCGGCGGCTTGGTCTCGAAAGCGTGCTTTTGATAATTTGGTGTAAATCCGTCCACTACTTTTTTTAAAACGACCAAAACATAAGGCAAAAAAATGTGTGATATCTATGTAAGCTCTGCGGACACACTTCCCTGTTTGCTCCATGGACAGGACACGGATTGGCGAAGCGGCTCGCGTCATGTCCGCAGACATGCAACATGCTCTCTGATTGGCTGGGGTGAAGCGTGAAGTGCGTCAGATTTTTGGAAACGCCCACCATCTTGGATTCACATCCGGTGTCCGTGGACATCGCAGGTAAAACATATAAAAAAACTCAACATTGCACTTGTCAAACTTATCAAATAATCTTGGGGAGGTGAGGGGTGATGAGGATGGGATGCAATATGGCTGCAAGAAGCAAAAAAAGGGTGTTAACTAAAAAACATCCGAACACGAAAGAAGCACGTAGCGGTGTAGACCACGCTCATGCACAAAAGAGTTCATGTGGTAAAGCGCACACGTGCAACTAATTCACCCACTCTTGACATATACCGCACCAGTCAAAATGCGCAGACACTTTCCTTTTGAAACTCGCACGCGTGCTTTTAGCAGATTAATCCGAGCTCACACGTGCCTCATCCGAACACGCACACGTGTTGAAGAAAACATGCAGAAATGATGAGCGCGCACAGGCGTTAACGGAAAACACATAGCAGTCAAGACCACGCACACGCGCTGTAGATAACACGTAGCTGCAAAGACCATGCACACACATTGTAGAAAACACTTAGCTGCGAAGACCGCACACACGCGCTGTAGAAAACACATAGCTATGAAGACCACGTACATGCGTTGTAGAAAACATGCAACTACGAAGACCGCATACATGTGCCGTATATAACACGTAGCTGCGAAGACCAATGACATTTGTGATGTCATCTTTGATGTCCTGGGTGTTAGTCTTAGCAGTGCACGGTGGTGGCAGTTATGGTTGCTTAGCTTACCTTAACTGGCGAATTTCAGGGGTTTTTCAGTTTTACTTGGAACCATAACGTCTCTTTAACAACGTTTTTTTTACTGAATTTCATAGGTTTTTAGTAGCGCAACTTAACCATAATGTCCCTTTAACAAAGTATTTTTTACTGAATTTCATAGGTTTTTAGCAGAGCAACTTAACCATAACGTCCCTTTAACAAAGTTCTTTTACTGAATATAGATATAACCTGATTATGAATTACTGTTTTATTGACAGAGGAAAGACCGCACTGCAGCTTGTAGGCCTGCATGTTTTTGAGTACCTAACCTTAGAGTCTGCACCCCGTAAACAGGTTTATTTGTTTATTTTAAAAAACGTTCTGGCAACTCAATATGGTTTACTTCCTCAAAATTATGGTTTACATATATGTTCTTTTTACGGATTAAAACTAGGGAATAATACTAGATTACCTACAGAGAGACTATGTAATGCAATGGTGCCCCCAAAATTTGAGAATACTGCACATACTGTAAAGAAGATCAGCGGTTTGGTGGCCAAGTGAGAACGCTACACTTTGTTTCTAGAAGCAGTTCTGGGGAGTGAGGGGTGGTTTATGGGGGCCAGGGGGGAATGTTTGTTTGTTAAATTTGAAAATGCCAATAAAAACAACTTAAAAAACTAAAAAAACCTGTTTACTCATATTAATGTGTATCCATCATAGCACACTGAAGGGGAGCGCACTTTCACTGTGGCTCATTTTAAGGCACGGACATGCTTTTCCCTTATGACAGCATAAACGCTAGACATATACACCTAATTTTCCCAATCTTATGGCATAGAAAGATTTCCAAAGTGAAGGGGTAGTACCACCTTGGAAGCCTGTGAAAGGTGTAAACGCGGGGCATGTACGCCTTGAGTTTACACCGCACAAGTACGCAGTGGCAATTCGTATTGGTTTTTCTGATATTCACAGCTGCGTACAGAGCTCTGTGTTCCTTACACATCAAGTAGATCTGAGCCATGCACCCAAGCCTTATCCAAACCTCTCTCTCGGGTCCCACAGCATCAAGCCTGGGTACGGGCTAACAATGTGCGATCAGAAAATAAAAATTCACCCCATCCCCAGGAATCTCTGAGTGGCCCCGCCGCCAGGACCCTCTGATGTCTATCGACACCAGGACACCTGACCACTCAAGCACCCATGACCCCCCTGAAATATGCTGCTCCAAGGACCCATGACATCTGTTGCCCACAGGACCCCCTGATCCCCTCTGACCCCAGGTTCCTCTTTCCTCCCTTGTCCCAGAACTCCTGACATCTGTTTATCCCATCACCCCTGACCACCCTCTGCCAGCTGGATCTTCGACATCTATTGTCCCCTGGAGCCTCTGACATCTGTGTCTCAGGGAGCCCATAGTTCCACTACCACTAGTACCCCTGAGTACTGCCCCCAAAACCCCATTCACACCCCATCTCTTGCTCCTGGCACCAAAATCCATGCACTGCCACCTGCAAGCACACTTGCTTGTCCCAAAGTTGCCACATCACATCTTTTGTTGTCCCCAAACACAAGTCATCAGCTAATACCTTGGTCCTGAGTCCACCATTACTTGGCAACTCCCTGACTGACCAGCATGCCTCCTTCCCAGCACACCGGGCTCACAAAGGATCATTCTGCAATTCTGCAACCACACTGTTCCCATGCCAACTATGAGAGGCTTAACGTCCTGGTGGAGGGTGTCACAAAGGAGGCTGACCGCCGTATGGGCCATGGACGTGTAAATATCCCACAATGCCAGTGCAACAAGATCTGGAAGACCATCTTGCAACATATCAATGTCATAGCAACAACACCACGCACGATTGTCCAGACCCAGAAGTACTGGCAGGACCTCGAGGCGTGTCTGGAAGGTGGTAGAAAGACACTGCAGGGAGTACTTGGTCACATTAGGAGAATCTGGTTCACTACACCTGGACCTGTGGTCAGGGGAGGAGCAGGCACTGGCTGTTATCAATGTCAGATTTCTTGATGAAATTGAGGAGTAGAGTCTGGGGATGAGGTCAAGTCAACTGCATGCATTGTACATATCCATGCAATGCTTCTTGGGAACATAGCATGCCAGTTCAAGGCCAATCTATGACCCATAACATCCACAGATGTCCCCAAGACACCCTTCTCTGTGGCTCTCAATAGGGAGACCTGACAACAACCATAAATGCACCCTAGAGACATCCCCCTGAAGGTGACTGCATCCACACACCTCACTTCAAAAATACTTTTGCAAAGGTAGCGGGCGCCCCTCTCTCGAAAGAACAGACTTGATAACCTGTTCAGTGGTTATTAACCACTTGAGAGTTCGCAGCCACTGCTTTTACTCACTGTGCCTTTCACAGATGGGAAATATCCATTTGCATATCAGTCTTTGTCCTGCCCAGGGGCAGTCCAGCACCGAAATGCAATGGCAATTCCAACCTAAACGAGAGTACCACCAGCAACCCCATACACGTGTTTCACCCTTGTTGGGGATCATCAGTGAGGTGAAGCTGATGCCTCTCTAAGCACAGTGAGAGGGAGACCACGTCTGGTTGCCCCCAGGAGACCTAGGGTTACCAATCCCAGGTTTCTTGAAAAATAGTTTTGCAAAGGTAGCGGGTGCCCCTCTCTCAAAAGAACAGACTTGATAACCTGTTCAGTGGTTATTAACCACTTGAGAGTTCGCAGCCACTGCTTTTACTCACTGTGCCTTTCACAGATGGGAAATATCCATTTGCATATCAGCCTTTGTCCTGCCCTTTGCAAACTCACTTCAAAAATACACATTGGAAAATATGACTGCATGAGAAGGAACACTTGCTTGTGCACACCTGGGCAGACTTCTCAACACAAGTGCAACACATCCAACTGTGGTTTACGGACAATGGCATAGTTGCTCCCCAAGCACAACGATGCTATATGAGACATCATGCACACATACGGGACCCAAGAATCACATGCCCTATGAGGCCTTGATGAAGGCACATGCAAGTGTGCCATGAAGACATGCACCCGTTCCAACAGATGGTGTAGGACCAATGTGTGTCCTGTCACATAACACACAAGCACTGACACCACAAGAAATACGGTAACCTTGAGAAGCAAAACACATTCACACACCCTGGTTCACACATATAACATGTGAGCATGCATGCTACTCCATCCAATAAACTCTGCATGCATTGTGGGGGGAGATTGGAAATGTGAAATGCGTGAAATACCATTCCACAATTACATGGTAACACTTGCTGGCATAACACACTCTTTTGTTCCTATACAGCAGTGCAGAGGTGAGTGATACATGCAACTGTACATCAGACTCCCACACTTATGACCAGTGTGAAACACCTGCAGCACCCTCTTAACACCATGTCCGACACTAAATGAAATGACAGCTTGATGACATAGAGCTGGGCAGATAAAAGTGGTGGGGGCGGAGATGGTCCATCATTTGGCAGCACCAATGACTCTGAACACACATGGAAAGAAAGAAAATGGAAAGAACCATGAGCACCACATCTCTTTGATGCATTCTACATTCAACAATTGTGAAATAGAGGATCCGGTCCATGTGATGGGAGCAGTACCAACCCCATACTTCCCCTGCCATTTCTCAACCATAGGAGTATCAATTTGCCACGGACACCTGTCAGAGAAACGTGGATGCTACAGGTATCTAATCCGTATCCCCACTCTTGCTGTGCATGGCATGCAGCACTTGCTGCATGGATGAGTAAGGACATGTTTTCAGGGACGCATATTTGCAATGTGCAGCACAGTGGACAACATCACAGAAGGGACCTGTATGCTTGCAATTGTCGTCTTAGAGCAACACCATGGCATGTCCATGAAATCACACAACTGTGACCTATATGGTGACATGGAGTGGCATATTGCAGCATGACAACAGTGATGCACAGGCTTCCATGCAGTGTGCTAGAATAGTGTCACCAATAGGACTGAGAAAGAAAAGTGCAGGGTACTTTGCATATGGGTGAATATTATCTAAAGACTGTGTTCCGAAAATTAAAGACACGCTTCCATATTCCGTGTGCATAATAACGTCTACATAATCATGTGCAGGAATACTGTACCATGCTGTTGCACATGGCAAACTCACATGGGTACAAATACCCATTACTGTGCAGTAAACTACATACAGCACTCCCCACTGTCTAGGTAGCACATGTGCTGTATTTATATACAGTGAACATAGTGTCACATGCAAAAGCAAAACTGCCTTCTCGTTGATGAAGGATGGAGATGACATGGCAGAGGACGAGGATGTGAACGATGACGGCAGTGATGCTGATGACACCATACGTATGCAAGCCAACATAGCCAACATGATAGTGAGGAGATTTAAGCTCCACAGGACACCTTGCAACCGTCATTGATTCCTGGTTCTCCACCATCAATATAGTGCAAATGCAAGGCAACAGTGACCAAGCACTGGCTCCACCGTCTCACCACAGAGACTGTCACTGTGGTTCCATGTGACATTCGGCTACTGAGGCCTTGGGGCAGCCTGGTGGTGGAGAACATCACTGGCACTCCTGGGGAACCATCTCTCACAAGGCCAGGTGGGGACTGTGCTGCACATCTTCCAGGAACTCTTGGTCATCTGCCAACATCAGACCACGCAGCCAGTATTTTTGGCCCACCTCCTGTACCCATTGAACCTGCCCATGTGGCAATCCATCTCTTGGCAGACATCATTGAGGGACTGACATTCATGGAGGCAGCACAGGCATGGGTTGAGGGAAGACCTACTAATAATGAAGGCACAGACTTCAAGACATGAGACCAGGGAGGATGCTCAGATCGCTGGAGATCATGCCTCTTCAGCTGCTGCAAGTGCAAAGGGCTCTGCTCAGCTAAGGGAGGTGCCTTAGCTTGCCAGGGAGTAGGCAGCTTCTCTGGAATCAGAAGATTACAATTGGGCTAGGGAGGATGCCTGACTGGCCTGAGAGCAGGCCTCTGAAGCAGTTGCATCTGCAGCACTTGCCTATGCTGGCGCTTAGGGGGTTGCCTAATTGGCCTGAGAGCAGGCAGTGGCTGCCACAGGGACCACAGAGGAAACCCAACTTGCTGAAGAGCAAGTACAACTGCCACAGTGGCCACTACGGAAGTCCACACTGAGACAAGGGTGGATGCCCAATTGGCCCAAAAGCAGGTCTCTGCTGGTTTTTGGGAGGACTAAACTGGGCCAGGGATTACACCCGGCTGGCCCAAGAGATGGCCTCTAAGCACAGTTATGCAGCTTGCAATGCTGCCAGTATCCCCTCTGCAGTGGTGCACCATTTGACATGCTGCATGTATCCTCTCTGCCACTGAATGGTGGAGGAGAGCTGCAGCATAGTCAGTCAAACGTTGCTATCAATGACATCCTGGCCTACCAGGAACAGTCACTTACCCTGGTACAACAGTTTGAGAGCAGAGATTCCAGAGGGCACAGATTTATTGGACGATATATGAACGCTCCACCAGATCAGTGCCGACAGCAGAAGTTTTTTTCTGTGCTCCAAACGACCTTTTGGTAATGTTGTTGGTGCAGGTGTGGGCATTGTTTTAGCTTGGATTGCACAGTGGCATCATCATCCAAGGGTGCATAAGGTATTCGGCATCACTGGGGAGAGCATTGAATGGGTTACACTCTTGTGCTGGTGGTACAGGATTGACATGCTGGGTGGTACAGGATTGACATGTAATGTTCATTCCCCTCATGTATCATTGGCCGACATGTGACAGATATGCATGAATATGGGAACAGTGGATGCTGTCCATGTGTAGGCTCATGGTGCATGCAAGGTGTTCTTCTGAGTTCAGGTGTGGTGTCTCATGTGGCACACGTAACTTCAAGATGTGTTGCATTGGCAGAGGGTTACTGTGTACCATCACTTGTCACTGCATTCTCACTGCAATATGTGTAAATAGGTGTTGTTATCCTACCGCCTGGTATATGTTCATGTGAGCACGGCAGTGTTGATGAGAAGATCCCATAGTTATGTGATGCTGGTCAAGTTATCTATACCTAAGTACCTGCGCACACAAGCCACTGGTAGGGACAAGAGCATGGGCAGGAGAAGAATGTTGTGTTTCCGAGCAAGTGTTGTGCTTGAGATGCGATTCAGAAATTGCAACCTTATTTTCTGATGCATGTTAGACATGGCTGCGTAGGTACTTATATGCTAGGATGCAGAGTTAGACTTCACCCCTCGTGAAAGCCCTAAAAAGTGCTTTTTTTCTGGGTGGAATTGCCAATATGCATGCAAGGCTGGTTGGGCTCATGACACATGAAGTGGCAACTGTGTTTACATGATCTGGTGTGGTAGTGTGCTATCTACATACCCAGGAGCCATACCCAGTGGTGCTTTATGTGCTGCATGATGCGTGGCAGGTTGCTCTTGGCCAGGATCATCTAGTTCCAGCATTGAACCTGGGATGCTGGAACACATATGTGTGAAGCACATGTCCATTTGACAATAAAAAGTATGCTGCATGTGTCTGTTTATGTATGTGGACACGTGCTTGTGCCCTGGGTGGTACATGGGCCACAAGTGTGGAGTCCAGGGCTCTGATCACGTTGAGGAAACCTGCAATTGCATAGAAATTTCCCTTCATCCATCTCAACATGCCAGATGTGACCTGTGAACAAAGTGTGCTTAGTGCAAATGAAGATCACAAATACTTTTCAAAATAAATGCGTAACACAAATGGCCATGGTTCCCTTATTCATATTCCATGCACTAAGGAGGAAGTCACTCTTACTTTCTGATGAAATAGTATTATATTCTTTTCTACCTTTAACTGTGTCCAATGTTGCTTTTTCCCTAACATTGCTGTCTTTAAAAACCGTGATTTGGATACTCTACGGATATTCAAACATTATGTCATAGATCAAATTCTCAGAGTCTTAAGGCAGCTGAAATGTTAGTGTTAACGCTAAAGGTTTCTTGTACCGTGCACTATCACCACCGGAGTGGTCTGCTGGTGCTCTTGCAGATCTGAAAAAGGACGGTGTGAAACAGGGAGGATGTGGGAGCAGTTAGTAGGCTAAAGTGGGAATAGGAAAGTGAGATTGATGTTCTGTCGCAAGCTTCAGTTAGGTTTGCACCGTTCGCTGTGCATAGGTGCGATTTCCGAGTCTGAGCGATTCTTATGTGCTGTTGTGCATGGTTATGTGTTGTTTGTATGTTGTTGCAGTATGATGAAGTACTTGCGGTTTGCTGTGCAGAGATGTGGTCATCTGAGTTTCGGTAGGAGAAGTGTTTTAGGAAAATTAGTTTTTTCTTTTTTTTATTACTTGTTTTTATCGTATGTGATTTTTACAAGGTTTCCAAATCCTTTACTTTCCAATGCTTTCAATTATAAAATCATTGCTTCCGCGAATAAGTGGTCCTTTTATTTCACGGCTCATAGTTCTGCGCTTTCTGGAAAACTTGTTTCTGAAGTTTCTGACATTTTCTCATAAGTTCCTGTTTAAATCTGTTGTCTTTGTCTCCTATTTCATAGTCACTTCTGGTCTCGCTCTGTTAGTGTATGTCTCAGAATTTAGCCCATGGCTATCACCCATGAGGTCTTTTCTCCACTCATCAGTCTTGACCACCAAACCTCCTCCTCATATGAAGCTGAATTGGAAAGATGACACATCAGGTAAGTCATTTTAAGTTGTAAATTCATGGGTATGAGTGTAAAAGATGCCTCATGGTTTCTTCTGCTTTTCTTCTTTGCAGTACCGGCATTTATTCGAGGTAGAACATCCTCTTATGGCCAAGATTTCATTGGTCTCTAGAAGGTTTAATCACACCCTCAGGAAAGTGTTTCTGAGGGCTCTGTTAGGAAACTTCTTCATGTATTCCCGAGTTTGATTTAACTTCTTTATGTTAGTTGGCAACTTAGTTGCTAGTTTGTTTCTGGCCGCTGTTTCCAGGGTCTGAATCCAGTCAAATTCTTCAATTTTTTTTTACCTTCATCGGGTTCTGTATTAGTTATTCCTCTGAGCTATGTAGCTATGTATCTCTTGAATTTGTCTTTGGTTTTCTGTGCCCACATGGTTAAAATTTTACAGAGGCCTACTGTTATTTCGATGATGATTAAATTCATTGGGCCTCATTACGACCCTGGCGGAGTGGGTTTACGCCAGCGTTATTCGCGGCGGACCCGTCCGCCCTACTACGAGTTCCCGTAGCGCCATGGAACGTTTTCCGCCTGGTTTTTCCGGGCGGAGAAATCCATGGCGCTACGGGACCTTGATGTTAATTACGCCACCGTATTTTGCGTGGCGCAATTAACGCCTTCCCCACTCCCATTATACCCTATGGGGCAAAAATGGGAATGGGGAAGGGTAAAATGGGGGATGGGGATTTACCGCCCCGCCAAGGTCGGCATGGGGCGGAAAATCCGCCAACCTCCATGGCGCTATCGGCAGCTTTCCGCCGTGCTCCGCGGTGCATTTAGCACTGCGATTTCCGCCAGGGTCGTAATGAGGCCCATTATCTCTGGGTGTTTTGGAAGAAGTGTCTACCTGTATAGCATTATGCTGTTTTGGTCGATCGTTGCCTGGAGTGACAGCAGACTCAACTCTCTACCTATCGGGGCCAGTCTAAGGTTACTGCCAGATATTTAAATGATGTTACTCTGTCTATTTGGATTCCGTCCAAATGCCACTTTCATTTTTCAGTTCTCTTGCTTGATTTTTCCAAGGTCATGATTTTCATTTTATCTTTGTTGATCTTATGTAGGCAGATAAGATGTCCAGTTGTCCTTGCAGAACGACTGACATCTGGTCTAGGAGAATCAGGTCGCCTGCATACAAAATATGTGTTGTTTTTTATGTGGCCTATTGTTGGAGGGAAGTCACCCAGATATGCGATAAAAAGTGCTGGGGCAGGGGGGCAGCCTTGTTTTACCCCTCTCGCTGTCTGGATTTCCTAGGATAGCAAGCCCTGTCTATTTAGTCAAACTCTCATGGTGGTGTCAGTGTAGAGCGCTTTTTATTGGCTCTAAGATTGCCTTTGGGCATTTCAAGTTGACAATTTCCCCCAAAGTATATCTCGATTGACCTGGTTGAATGCTTGGACCAGGTCAATGAAAGCAATAAAGACCCTAGGGCTCCCTTCTATCATTTTTCCTTTCAAGGTGCTCGGTAACTGTATGTTTGCAGTTGTTCCTATGTTCTTATTAAAGCCCACTTGAAAGCGGTCTGCACAAGGTGCTTCTTTCATCCATGATTTAAAACGAGCTTATGTCAGGGTACCAACAACCTTCCCAATTACATCCAATAGTTCTATTGGGAGGTAGTTTTTAGGATTTTCTTTGCTACCTTTTTTTAAGATTGGCACCTCCGTTGATGTTTTCCAGGATGTTGGTATTGTCCTGGTCTCAACACATCTTTTGAACACCATGTGTATGAAGGTAGCCCATTCCTCTGAGTTGGTTTTGAGGTTGATGTTGGTTATACCGCCTGGGCCTGAGACTCTCGAGGTCTTCAGCTTCCGAACTGTTTCTTGAACAATCTCACTGTCATATGGTACATCCCAAGTTGTGTATAATTGTTCCGTTTTAAGACACTTTTTTTTCACCAGGGATTCAAAGAGATTCTTAAAATGTGACACCCATGTGGACTCTAGTATGTTATTCTGAAGCGCGTTGTTTGTTGAGCGTTCCGCTGTTCTTACAAGTGACCAGAATTCTTGTGATTTATAGCCACACACCACCCGCAACATCTCCTCCGAGTCTTGTTGATATAGTTTTAATTGGTGTTTCTCTGCCCAGGACTTATATTTTTTTATTGCCAAAGTCATGTCTTCCCTGCTAATTTGGCTGGTTTGGTGTGTCGCCATTCTTTTAATTTTTCAAAAATCTCATCTCTTTTCCACCAAGATTTTATCGTAAGTGTGGATTTTAGCTTTTGATGAATGTCCCGATTTGTTACCTTTTGTCATGTATGCTGTGAACAGAGGTTGATAGTCAACTGTTGGGCTTATCAGTTCTGTATTACCAAGATCTAGTGTCTGCTGGTATTTCTTAGTCAGTGTTTCAATGTTCTTTGTTGTTAGTTTTAATCAATTGCCTTGGCTGTTGTTTTCAATTTGTGTCAACATCTTAAGCTTTTGACTTTTGAACAAATTCCATGTGAAATGTGTTTTCATGACCGCAAAGGTGGTTATTATTGGAAGGAGGTCTCTTGACATGAACATGTGATCTATTGTCGCATATGAGTTTCCTCTTTCCCATCTCGGTCTGTGGTCTGCCTGGTTAAACAGCAAACGTAGATCAGGGAATTCCCTCAAATTCATTAGACTTGTCCATAAGGTTCCTCTTTCCTGTGCTGGAAATAGGTTCCTTGTGCTTTTTTGGTTGCTTCCATCTTTACAACATGTTGCGTTTACATCTCCATAAATGAATATGTATTTGGCTTGATGTTCTATATATGCTTCATCGATTGCTTTCTCAATCATTGATAAATAGCTTTTATTACTCAAAACTTCAGGGTTCCAATATGTATTAATGATTATCAAGGTGTCTTGCCCTGCACCTTCTTCCAGTGCACTGTAATGTTCCCAGCGTACAAGTATTGCCAAAAGAAATGTATTTGATGTGAATGTTTTTAGTAGATGTAATCCACGTCCAGAGCGTATAGCCAATATTAATCCCAATGTTGGTCTGCCTTTTTTGCCCTTTTGGGCTGGTGGGATGACAAGCCCATATCCATCCAAGTATGGCTTGTCAATCAGTCAAGTCTCTTGGAGACACAGTATGTCAAATAGTCCCAAGTCGATGTCACTTGAGCCCGTCAGGTGGTGAAAACCTCTTGTGTTCCTAGAGCCTAGGTTCAATGTTGTTGGTTTTAGTTTGGAATCTTCTATGAACTCCTCCAGCTGCGTTTGATGTTGTGAGTACTTGCGTTGCTATTTTCTTGGGTGAGTGGCCAAGGCTTTTGGAATCCATGCCCAAGCTTGCTGTTCGTGGTCTCCTTGTACCTTATCCTGCTTATTTGTGAGTATCATGGGTACATCTTGTGCAATAGTCACTTTCATTTTGGGATGCTGGCCATGTGGGAATCTGCCTGTCACTAATGGGTCTTCAAAAACGTGGTTTGCTCTTCTCTTAGCTCTTAAAGGTTATACATATTCTTTCCTTTTGTTTTTTTGTAGTTGATACAGGTCTGTTTTTCCATCAAGTCCTTTGCTTCCAATTTTTCCTTTTTTTAAACTGGTTTCTCTTGTGTAATTTTCCCTTGTTCTTTCATTTTCTCGTTTGTCTTCCTTCTTTCTTAGGTGGTTAGTTTTAGTGTTATTAAATGGCAGACTCACCTCTGTTCTTCTAACATGTATTTGGTGGTCAAGGGCAGCCACTGTGTTTCTTACCTTTGTGAGGTCATACCCCAGCATAAGTAGGTTCTCTGTTGCATCCCTTAACATTGCTTTCACTACCGGTAAGGTAATATGTAGATATGATGCGGCTTTTTGGTCTTCATGGTCCTGGTCCACTATTTTCAAATCTTCTGAATGTAAAAGTCGGAGATTGGGAATGCAGTGAAATAGGCTCAACACTGTTCTCCTATTGAGCATAGTCTCTTCTCCTTTATCCAGAATGTGTTCCAATTTGAACGTTCAGTTGCTTATTTCTTTCTCTTTTGAGCGATGGTTGTTTTTTGGTTCTCTGCCTCCTGTATGAGGGAGTTCTTCGGTGTTTATGTGGATTGTTATTGTCCTTCCTCTGTTACTTTTCCCAGTTTTTGTGTCTTTGAAACTCTGTGAGGCTTTGGTTTGATCACTCGTTCTTTTCCCTGGACTGCGTCTGTTTGGTGCATCTCTGTTTCTATTTATGGGACTTCTTGTTCTCTTTCTCCTGGTTGGAAGAGGAATAGGTTTCTCAGTTCTTATTGGTGTGTTCATTTCACTTTGCGTTCCCCAGTTTTTAGCTGGAGCTACTTGTTTGCATTTGTCTTCCAATGTTAGGAAAATTGATGCATCTTCTATGTCAAGCGTTCACTTCTCGTTTTTCCCCCACCTTGAAGGACTTTGCCAGGTTTTTATTGGTCTTTTTTTCAACTGTGGAGTTTCGATTTGAACATCTTCTGGCTTGTCCAGTGGGTATTGACTTCAAATCATGAGGTCCTCATTAGCCTCAGAATCTTCTATTGTTACCAATTACTTTTGTAACTGGTTTTTGTCCTCAACACCTTCCTCACATAGTCTATTTCAGGTTGAATTAATTTGTTGAGTTTTTGGATTTTCCGAGGGGCTTGTTTCGGGGCCATCTTCTTGTCTCTTCTTCCCTCAACTTTCAACCCTCGTTCCGCACTATACAGTCGAAATAAGTGTTGATGCAGTATACAGTCGAAATAAGTGTTGATGCCCGTTGACGTTTTAGTCTCTGTGTTTAGTCCTTGGTTGGCCAAAGATAGCGAAATCTTTATTTGTATTTTTGTTGAAAACATTTTCTGAATCATTGATTTGTCTACTTGGGCAGGGGTTAAAATAGGGTCTTCATGTGATGCACAGTTGTATGAAACAGAGATCCTATTAGCTTTATGGTTATCACTATTGATGTTTTGTGTGCCTCTAAAAGGTAGATTATTGCAGTTTTCTTCATGTTTTTTTGTCTGCGCCGAGGCAATTATATTTGAAATGCTGTGTAAAGATCTGCCCGTTGCCACCATCTGTTCCACATTTTTATGATTCTGCATTTTGTCATTCTAACTTAAACAGTCAGTATCTGTAGTTGTTTGCATTCCTGGCGAAAATGTCTTTCTGTTGCCTACTTTGGTTGCGTTGATGGTTGTTCCCTTTTCGTCCGTATCAGCCATGTTTAACGGCAATGCTTTGTTGGATTTTTCTTTTAGCCTTAGGTCAACTGCTATGATGTATCCTTCAAGGTATATTAATTTGGTATGCATCATAGCAGAGATCGTGGTGTGATCTTTCACTGTATCGTTGAGCGCCTCGTTAAGCTTGCTGAAAGGAGCGAGGGCTATGGTGACTGCCAACATGTTTGAAAAGAGATTTGGTTTCTTTTAAAGAGTTTGCATGTGGGAGATTGATGGGAGTAATCCTCCCGTATTTTCGAGTCTTCACAAACTTCTGTAACCGTTTTGCTGTTGTTTCGTCAAGCTGTTTTCGTAAAGCTGGATTTGTCCGTTTTTGTCTTGTTCGATTTAGTTGCAGCTTCAACTTGCTTTTTTGTCTGTTGTTTTTGGAGGTTCTTTGGCTCCGCCTCTCAGTTATTCTTGTTCTCTCGATTATCCTGGATAAGCCTGTTGGCACCGTTCTAATCGTTTGGGTGCGCCTCTCCCCCTCCTGTCCACTTTTCGTGAACCTTCATGCTGAGTTCCTGATTTAACGATGTAGGTAGCTCAGTTTGTTGCATGCTATGACTCTCCATGAGGGCAAGAGGGCTCACCAGGTTTTCTCCACTTCTTGGTGCATACACTTCAATTGGTACCTCAAAGAGAATTTTCTCTGATGTCTCCTGGCTGGTGATCAACTTTGATATTTGTTTAGCTGTGTTCTCTGTGCTTTCACCATTTAACTCATCTTTGCCGTCTTTTGAAGGAGGTTGTCTTGTTACTAACACAGGTATCTCATTACAGCCTTTGCGCTTTTCAAGGTTCCGATCTTCGTTTTCACTTTCGTTTAGGAGTGGCCTTGTATCATCCGTATTCTGATACATTGCAGATGTTTCCGGGTCCATACTGCCATCTTCCACTGCCCGCCTTCGAGAGAGTCTGTCTCGGTCACAGTCTCCCGTCTCCCCCCTCCTCCGACAGATGGATCGGACAAGCCATGCCGAGGTAAGTTCTCAGGTTGAGGCTGTGCGGGGGCTTTTTCTTTCTTTCTTTTTCTTTTTCTTTCTTTCTTGTAAAGCTACTGCCTTTCCTAGGAATAGCCCTTGCAGTAACGGAGGGTGTCACATGTTTGTTGGCATCCGGTGAGCCCTCTTCAAAGGTGATCGGCATTTTTGCTGCAGGTTGTTGTGATGAGAGGTGCATGAGTCCTCTGCGTATCGGGTTTCCCACGTCCATTGTTCTCATCGTTATGGGTGTCACTTGTCGAATCTGCAAAGGGGCTTCAAAGGATGAGGGGCAGAGAGGAGCGGTACAGTTGTACCAGGGAGAAGAGGGGTGGGCGGTGTCTAGCGAGTCAGGTGGAGGAAAGGGCAACGTGATGGGCTAGGTGATTAGGAGGAGAGACTCCTTGAAGAGGTCTGTCTTGAGTTATTTCTAAATTAAAGGCACGTGGGGGCGAGTCTGATGTCGACTATTCATATTTTATGTTGCGATTGTAAAAATGAATAAAGAGAATGATTTATATAGAAAACATTTTAATTGAAAACACCCTCCTTAATTCCCCTGATGTCTCGGTAAACTCAAATTGCAATTATTAGAAATCCCCAACGTAAGTTGTCCATAAATACTTCTGTGTTGTTTATGAGTCTAGCTGTCAACTTGCAGTATATCCTTGCTTAAAGTAAGCATCTCACACTGATTTACGGTTATTTTGTTATTCACAGAAGTGACCTAATTTTGTTCATCTGATTATCATGTGGACCTGGCCATTTTCCTATTCACAAGAGTTCTGTTAGAAATAACAGTAACTATTCCAGGTGTAAGTACATTATAATTAGCTGACTAGGGCTTGGTGATAAATATATCCTGCTTGAGGCGGAACATGTTTGGGGATGCTTGTGGCCTTGCGCAGAATTAACATTAAAAGGGCATCATTACCCCTCCAAATTGGCTCCTCCATTTCCCTATATAATTATCTCTCCAATCCACAAATGCCCATTTACTTGTGGGCCTGATTATTGCTAAAAGTCTATAGAACGGAACAAGAAGTGCATGCACTTGAGTCACAGCAATTTGAATATGTTGACATTCTAGGTTTCTAATCCTGCATCTTTGCTTTCTTTCAGAGGCGTTTACAGTTTTCCAATCCTCCTCTGGAAGTATGAAATACCATACATCTCATGGTCCCTGCAATTGTTGCCACACATGCCCCAGCAGACTTGTGGGGGTTGTGACAGTAGAAACAGTGGCATTTGTCTTCTGTTCAGCCTGCCAGAAGCCACTCGCCGCCCTTCTCAAGGAGTAATTGAAACATAAGTCTTGAAGCCATCTACCTCAGATTTAAACATGCAGTGAAGGGACACCTCTTTAAAAAAATAAGTCTTCCCTGTGGCATTATAAGCCGTGAACTAGTCCCATCATTTATCTGCATTCCCATACCGATTGCACCCCACATGTTCTCTGTTTTTTAAATCCTTCCCTTCCCTTCTTCCCAGTCTTAGTCACAGACCGCTTTGTCTGTCTCCCTACCCTGAAAAGAGGAAGACAAAACATGGATCTCCTCCATTTAAGTGGACACTGATATGCTTTACATCTTTAGTTTTCCAAAACTAATATTACAGTTGATTTTGCATTGATTGCACTCTTTTAGCTTTTTAATCATTTTGATTATACGTGATCTCCTGACTAGAAGTATGCACATCAACCTAATTGCAAAACATCTGTCTACTTAGTCATGTTCTCCTTTTTTCCAGCTATTCCCATTCCACTCCCAACCCCACCCTAAATCACTGTATAACAACTTTCTAATCGTGTGCTATACAAATAAACCAAAAAAACTGAAACAACATAAGAAGGAGACGAGGTTAAGAAACAGGCAAGATCAAGATATGGGCCCCATTAGCAGTGGATCACTGGATGTCTGACCATGCAATGATGGCATGCCAACTCAAAAACTGATGTCTGCCACTGTGGGCCACCAGAGTGCACATGTATGTGTAGGCAGGTCATCCAATTGCACATTGTTCATCCATTCCATATTTGCCTACCATTATCAAATAGTGTCATGCCCCGGGCCTGTCACTGCCGCGGACCACAGCAACTTACTTGGAGATGCTAACCGCATTGGCGGCTGTCGCTTGGAGGATCCTGCAGGCAGACTGGGAAGGCTGGCAGTACTTTGGCAGACCAAACTGTGATCTAGGGGCAGGCTTCATCCTGGTGCCCCCGTGATGGGCGCCCCCATGTTGCTCTGTGGCACACACGTGCAGAGACGTGCTATGGGTTCCCAAAGTCAGTTTCACAAATGCCCTGTTCCCCGTTGCCATGGAGATGATGTCTGCTGCGATGAATGCAATGTGGGAGCATCAGGCTGTTTAGATGTAAACGAATTGTTCGTTTCAAGTTTCCTGTGGCGATTTGGCAGATCATTTTGCAGCCGTTTTAACATTCTTTATTACCCTAAACCCACCCCCAAATACACAGAAACAATCAGACAATATGGTCGCGGTCCGGTCGCATGCAACTTGGGTAATACCGGCTATTTAAAGCCTGCAGAACACTACATGGATGCATCTCAATGCACTCTGTGTGGTTTAGAGCCCTGAATCTTATTTCTCATTTTTTTCTTGTTGGAAGTATCCTGCGCTTCCTCTTCTCTTTCCTGTGTAAACTGACCAGTCCCTTCAGTTCAGTACTGATTCTTTTGTAGTCCTGCTGAGTGGAGGCTTTCCCTTGTCTCCCTGCTTTCTGCCGTCCTCTTGGCCTGCCCCTGATGCCCTTCCCTTTGCCTTTGTTGTTCTGGACCTGTTATTTCCACTACCCGGGTTTGCTGTGACTGGACTTTGCAGTTCTACCTTTCTGCCAGCTTTCCCAGCCAGCACTCTGTGCTGCCTCTACACCACGTTAATCTGGGAAACTGATCCGCGGCGGCGTAGGGAATGGCTTCTGGGTACCGTCCCTATTTATCTGCATAGAGGTGGGGCACAGGGGTTTGGCCCTACGCCATACTTTCAGCCTAATGAAGTCTGGATCATCCAGGAAAGGCAAAGAGTGAAGCACCACGACCACGAATTCAACAGCAATGCAAACAGCTACTTGACAAATACACATCTCACAACAAACTCTCTCTTTTTCTCTTTCTCATTCTGTTCATCTCACCTATACTGAATATATCCCTCCATTACCCACTGCTTCAATGGATCACTACCCTGCTGGCTCATTTACATCCAAACTCCCACATTCTCAGCCATGAATATCCTTACCCACCCAGCCGCGATAATCGGCCATTCATCACTGTTTATGCCACTGGCACAAAGACTGTTCTTCAGTTTCCTCAAAATGTATAAAGACTCTACACACGCTGAAACCACAGCTCTCAGATAAAAATGGATCCTGTTCCAAAAATCATCTTTCCTCTCCCCAGCACACATGCACATACTATATGGTTCCCTTTCGGACTTGGGTGCCCAATCTAAGAACTTCCCTGCTTGCTCCTCTCAACAACAATGACTTTGCCTGCAAATTCACTGCCATTTCGCCTATGCTTTCCCACATTCATCCTCCTCATTTTTTCCCCAAACTCTCCTCTATATCCTCTTTCCCCCACCTCCTCCATTGAGCTTCAACACACTCTTCTCTCTTCCAAACCATCATGCACGCTAATTTACCTGTTTGCACCTCAAATTGTTAAGAAATATACACCTGTCATCTCAACATACCTCTTCATCTTATTTAACCTCTCTCTCAACTGATATCTACCCAGCCCGTTACAAAATTGCCACAGTCATACCGCTCCTAAAGACACAATGCGCTAACTGTGAAGGATCGGCAAATGGCAAGAGTGACCTACACCTGCTCCTGTTTCTTTTTTTTAATGCAATAATTAATAAACAAAATGGTGCAAGTAATTCCATCCCAGAAAGGGTGATCTGCTAAAAAGATCTGATTTTCATATACTCCAACCCAAAAGAATAGTTTACACCTGTGTCCTGCTGAATCAGTAGCCTGATTCGCAGCTTGCTCTCAAGTGGCACAGAGCAGTTCCAGGGTTTGAAGGTGCCCTCTGACATCTGCTGTGACAGTCAAGTCACTACAGCACAGAGGCTGTACGTCTGGGTATACACGTCTGTTCCAAAACCTCATCATGATGAGTAGATACTTTTCTGGTGCCAGTTTAATCGTCAAACATAAAGCCAAATCTGAGTTTAGGCAAAGGTGGATAGTAATTCACATAACTATAGAAAGGCACATCCGATTGATATCATGCATGTGACAGCACTGTGAGCCCAGGCCTGCTCTAACACTTCCATGGAAGGTGTCTACATGGCTGGGCCTCTACTTTTGAGCTTTTGTGAGGTCTGATAACACCTCTCTGCAGCTGGACAGCCCCATGCAGTAGCTGTCCTTGGAGACAGGAATCAAAGAGGACACCCATCCCACATCCCAAAAGAACTAACCTCACATCAGAGTGCTGCATACAAAAAGTGCCTTTGATGCAGAGTTAGGGTAGTAGGAGGGGGCTGAGCATTACTGGAGAAAGGTTCCTCCATTGTCTTTCTGTCTATATCTCTCCTTTCTGCCCCCTCTATTTCCATTAGCACAGAGCACTCCTGGTATGATGTTAGAAGGGAAATACCACTATTCTCAAGGACAGAGAATGGACCCCTACAATCAGGCTTGTTTTACTCCAATTACACGTGGATTTGCCTATAAAAGAGGCTTCCACTCCTTACATTTAAGGAAAAACTCTTTGTTTTGAAAGAGTTGACTTTCCAAAGCCCTCCACCAGTGAGTTGAAGACTGAGTGTCCATGGCAGAGACAAACTCTGATCCCTAACCATCACCAGGGAACATTAAAATTCAGATTTTACAAAATAATGCTCTCAGAGCAGCTTTGAGTATCCCCAAAAAAGTACTCATATCCAACTTTAGGAGAGCCCCCAACTGGTTCACCACCACCGACAAAATCTTGCTCAAGGTTGCCTCTCTGACGCACACATGGCTCAATAATGCAGCCCTTCGCTACCTCGTCGACAGAGTTAAGGGATACTCCCCCAAAGGATCTACCAGAACTGCCAACGCCAATCTACTCATGGTCCCCAGATTTAAATGAACAAAAATTGGCGGTAATAGCTTCCAGGTGAAAGCAGCCCAACAATGGAACTCCCTTCCACCGACCCTAAGGATACCGCAACCCCCACGTTAGGCGCAACTACAATCAGTGGATAAAGGAAAATGACTGCTAACCTCACCAGGCTTGCCCTCCTTTGTACATCTGCAAATTGTCTTTCAATGTCTTTATCTGTATCAGTACCTTTACTTACACATGTATACACCTGTAAATTACTGTACAGCACTGTAACTAAGCTGAGAATAACTCTGTTGCTCCTGCGCCCTGATACCATCGGGTCTGACGCACAATACAAATGAATAAAACAAACAGACAAACAAACAATTGGGGTGACTCATGTTGAAGCAACACCTGCACTCTATTCCAGCTGCACCAGACCCAGTCTCCTAACTGAAGGTGAAGGACCCCTGCAGGTGCAAGTTCGACTCCCTGGAGTGGGACTTAAGAGGATAAGTACCAATCTTATCTCTGGCAGCACCTTAGATGACAAAGCTGCGGGAATCCTGTTTGCACAGCTTCAACTGCATTTAAACCACATTTAAACCTCATTCGAACAACAGAGATCCCCTGTTCACAGCCCAAATTCGAACTGCATTCAACACACTTCAAACCAATACAGAGCCCCTGTTTACACAGAGTCAAACTGAATTCGAACCAATAAAGAACCAATGTTTACAAATGTTCGAACCACATTCGACACCCTTTGAACTAATGCATGGCCCTCGTTTACACAAGTTCTAACTGAATTTGAACTGTGTTCGACAGCCTTCGAACGAACACAGGACCCACTGTAATGCTTTTGCACTCTTCTCATCTCTGGACCGCTGCATGCTACCTTCAAAATAGTTTAACCTTCAGGTCAGCACATAGGAGCCTGGTGGACTGTGGAACCGACAAAAAACATAATAAGTTATTTTTAAGATGCCCTGTCCCGCTGATCCACTTTTGGGACCCTACAGACTATTGAGCCACCTTGTTGCATATTTTCCTTCAAAAGAATGTCCTTTTAAAAGTGATATTGTTGCAATGTCTTCCCTGCATATGTTGTGTTTGGCAGGCTTCTGTATTGTTTTCTAGTATATAGTAATATAGTGTGATTGCATATGGTGTGTTTAATTAAAATGTATATATTTTATAGAACCTAGATTGGACATTTGTTTGATGTTTGGGTTGCTACTGATTCACTCCCACACCCCTGTGGCTTCCCTCGGCCCACATTACCACACAAATCACATGAGGTATATCTCTTAGCTGTTCCTGTTTTACCTTTAGGTTTGGGATTACTCTTCTTTGTAGAAGTGGGAAGGCTCAGTAGGTGGTTTAGCCACTGAATATCCTTAGATTTTGCTGGGCAGAAGTCATTTTGTCACACTGAACCCAAAAAGCTCTCCTTCTAGAAACCTCTACCTCTCCTTCTCCATCAATCTACTCTCCTCTAGAGTCAACCTTGTCAAGTGACATGCACTTGCTGAGCCCCTCCAATCTAAATTCGGATCCAAACCCTGCACTGAGGCTGTTGTCATCTGCCTCATAAATTGTTTTACCACTGCTCACCACTCTCAACTCTCATCCATTCCCATCCTCCTAAAAATGTCCACTGCGCTCGAGCCTCTGGATCCTCCTACTTTCCTTCCAACTCAATATATCCTTGGCAAAAGGTAACTGTAATCAATTGGGTGTCCTCCTCTCTCTCTGACTACTTGTTGTTCACATCAAAAATGCATCAAAACCCCCTCTCTGACAGCCTTCCTAGGGGACGTTCCTCAAAGCTAATACCTAGATCTCCTTCTCGTCACGCTATTAGATATATGCATACGCTGTCTGTTAATAGCTAACATTCTAAGTATTCCATATCCAATTGCAATATAACACAGTAGCTTAATGAAGCATTGTCACCATATATCTGTTTTTTTCTCTGTGTATAAAATGCATTTCTTTTATTTCATTATTGTGTAACATTGTATTGTATTTGTATACATGTTGTTAATACTTAGTGCAGAGTTCAGATGCATTTGTGCCTTTTTCTCGATACATACACAGTTAAAATAAATAAATACATAAAGACAAATACACTTTTAGAATATAACACTCGAAATAACAGTTTACAAAAAATGAAGTCGAAATATGTATTAAATTTAGCAGGCATTAGTCATATTAAAGAGACCTTGCTTTTGTTAGAACAATCATTGGGCCTCAGCTACATAGTTAAAATATTCCAAACAAAGGCAATTCGTCTTATTCAGATTCCAATAACTGTATTGTACTTCCATGTGAAATATCGGCTTATTTGGAAAAAATGCTTGCTGGCGCAATACTTACAAATGAAGTTGATACTTTCTGGATATTTCTCTTGTCTCAGAAAAACGCCACTAGATTGTTCCATTAATCAGAACGGTGAAACACATTATTCAACGTCGAGTTTGGCATAAATTAAAAGCCTTGTCCATGCACAAATTTACTTTTGAATGTGAAAAATACTATTTACATATGTTACATGACTATGCACAAAGATATGAGTGAGGTACACAGGAGGTGTGGGTGCAATGTTATAGAGCAAATTAATCTATCAAAACCAGCTGAAACAGAACTCAACTTGCTTGCATAATGTGATCAAATATATCCATACCATCAACAATTAAACCAAAGCAGCTTTTCAACGGCTGTTAGGCAAAGTTTGTATGCAGTACCCTCTGGGAACACTAAAAACAACTCTGGCTACAGGTATAGGACACCCAACCTTTGCTATAAGTTTGTACTACACAGTTTTGGTAGTGTGTTGAGCAGTCAGGCTTATTTCAAGAGGGGTCAATGTGAGCTGTAGTGGAGTTACACAGAGATTTACAGTTACAAGTATTCAAATAAACTCTTACACTCAAGGTTTCTTGAATAAACGATTATTAATTTATTTATCAGTCAGTTAGAATAAGCCTTCTACAGAAGGGAGCAATATAATAGTAACACTCAAATATACTTCATGAAATACACACTCTTAATATCGCTAAATAAGTTGATACCCTTTTGAGATGGCCCACAGACACTACCTACACCCTCAGGTGACTTCAATTGCTAGGGTGCTGGGGACAATAATATATCACTGTTGTATTTAGAATCATATGGTAATAAGTCAAAATGAAAAGATTAATTAGAACATACAAGATACCACAAATATTCTTAAGCATGCAAATACCTTTGGATTCCCCCAGAAAGAGTAATTCAGTACAATAGCCTAAGCCAAAGCCAATGGGCAAAAGTCTTAGATAGGATGAAGCACCTCTGGTAGGTAAATGGAAAAGTCTTTGCACCATGTTTTAAAAGTGTTTGAAGAAAAGAAGAATCAAATCTAGGGCGACAAGCTGATTAGACTTGTGTGTGGTAGAAAATGCAAACAACTCTACAGCAAGAGGTAAGTTCTCTCAGACTTTGTACAGTACCTTTAAAAGGAAGAAAGGATGCAGCAGATGACTCCTGTTCCTCTGCAGCTCTGCAGGTCTCACTGTTCCTGGGCCTCAGTCATGGGGACAACAGGGAGGATGTCAGGAGACTCCTGCAATGCACTGGACGGTCAAAACTCGCAACCGGCAAACTTCACTTTCAGTGGCTGTTCAGTGTTTCAGCACCTTGTGTCTGCCGCAAATAGCAACACCAAGGTTCCTGGCTATCAAGATGGACTTTCCTTGCTTTCAGGGTCCCGCACTCTGTTGAGGGGGCTCGGGCTTGGTCAGTCCTGCTTTCTGGGAGTCCGGAGGATCTTCCTGAAGTTCTTGGCCAGCATAAAAGCAACGCACACAATCTGGTGTTCCTCTCCCTGCCGCTAAGGTTTACTGCAGCAACTCTGAGGGAATTCAACTAGCTCTGAGATGAGTATCCAGGTGGCTTTCTTGGGAGTTGATTGGTCCTACCAACTCAAAGGGAGAAGTCATCCTTTGCAGCGTTTCTCTGTCGATGCAAACTTGGCAATTCAAACCTGCAGCAGGGCTTCACCGGGCAAACTAACAGTCCAGGAGTTGCAGCAGCCATCATCTTCAAGCTCTTCTTTGGTTCCTTTGTCCAGTGGTCGACTCTGCGTCCCAAGTCAAGAGACTCGCCTTTTAGTCAATTCTCTCCCATTCATTCCAGCCTAGCTGCCACTCACCCAGCAGGGTGGCTCTCCTTGCCAGACAGTCAGCCAGCCAATCACCACAGAGTGCATTTGGGTCTCCTAAGAGACTAAGTACAGGGAGTTTCGGGCACCTCCCTCACTTCCTGCCTACCCCAGACACTCTGGAGACATAGGCCGGTTTCACTCCTGAAGCCCGCCAAAGGCAAATGAACAAAGAGACCAAACCTGGTTTGGTGTGCAGAGAAAAACTTGAGAAGGACCTTTACAAAAAGAAATGGTGAAAAAAGAAGACTGGGAATTGTTTTAACAAAGGAGGCTCAGGCGCCATCTTAAAAAACATGGCTCCCGCGATTTAACGGTACTGGAGCTGCAAACAGTTTGCCGTCGGGGTAAATCATGGTAGTTCGTAAAACCACTGCCATCAGCCATTCTGAGAGGAAAGGGTAACATTTGACTGTTACATGAGTAGCTAGACATAGGGGATACTAAGGAAACCCTCCAGCACTCTATTGTAAGAAGAAGAAATGTAAAGGACTAAGTGAAGTCAATTTCACTCCGCTGTTCTGGGAAACAGTAGTTGATCCCAGAGAAGGTATTTAAACCTTGGGAAATCTGAAAGACTTCCCTCTAGCACTGCACTGAAGTACAATTGTACAAGATAATGTCTATGGAGTTTGTTGGACTCCATTACCAAAAATAAACACAGAGGTAACATTCACACAAAAATACATGAGAGAGTGGGAAAAAAGGCTCACATTCATTCCAGGAAAAAAAAATCAAGTCCTCAAAATCCAGCAATGTTGCTGGGGGTCTCTAAGGTAGAGGGAATTAGCACAATTTTGAGAATTCTCCCTAACACTCGTCCCCCCCAGACTAAGGGACAGGGAGGATTTAATCCACCCATTTACTCCAGTCGGTCATACTTCCTGGAGAGACCATCAGAATTTTGGTGATTACACCCTGACCTGTGTTCAATGGTGTTCAATGGTAAAATCATTAGCCCTGTAGGCTGATTGACCATTTAGGATTCTCCCACTTCATCTGCATTAACCATCTCAAGGGTTGGTGGTTGGTTTGAATCACAAAAGTAGATCCATACATGTATGGTCTAAACTTTTTCAGTGACCACACAATAGCAAAACATTCTGGTTCTATAGTTGCCCATCTTGTTTCAGGTTTCCTTTCTTTCAGCTTTCTGCTGATGAAGCAGATTGGGTGTTCCCTGCCTTTCTCATCCAGCTGACTCAGAACGGCACCTATACCTGTATTGGAAGCATCTGTATGTACAAAAAAGGATTGGCTGTAATCAGGAGCTCTTAAGACTGGTGCTTGACAAAGGGCTCTCTTAAGTCCTTCAAATGCCTTAGTTCACTTTTCATTCCACCTGACCTTCTTGGGGAATTTAGGTGAGGAGATCACATTTAAGGGAGAAGCTATGGTCCAATAGTTCTCTATGAAGTTCCTATAATAACCAGTCAGTGAGGCCTAGGAAGGCTCTCACTTGGGTTTGAGTAGTAGGTGTGGCCCAGTTTTGTACAGCTTGTACTTTGGTAGGCAATGGTGTTATTTCACCTCCTCTTACCTCATGTCCAATGTAGACCACTTTACTCTGACCAATGTGACACTTACTTACCTTTATGGTCAGATTGGCCTGCCAAAGAGCCTGCAATACATATCCTAAGTGGTCAATATCCTCTTCCCAAGTAGGGCTGAACACGGCAATGTCATCCAAGTATGCCATGCAGTAGTCCTCCATCCCATTCAGAACATGATTCACCATCCTTTGGAATGTAGCAGGTGCATTTCTTAATCCAAAAGGCATAACCCTAAACTAGTAGAGGCCTGCTGAGGTCAAAAATGTAGTTTTCTCCTTGGAATGGTCTGTCAGAGCTATTTGCCAATAGCCTGATGTTAGGTAAAATGTACTGAGGTACTTGGCTGAACCAAGCTTGTCAACCAGTTCATCTGTTCTAGGTAAAGGATGGGCACCAGTCTTTGTGACTGCATTAAGGGCTCTATAGTCCACAAATAATCTCAACTCTTTGTATCCTGCCTTTGGTACTAGCACAACTGAACTAGACCAAGGACTTGTAGATGGCTCTATTACCCTGAGATCAAGCATCTTGTTGACCTCTTCCTTTATGTGGGTTCTTACATGGTCTGACATTATGTAACCTCTACTCTTAACAGTCACTAGTGAGAATCTCATGCTGGCCCCAAGGGGTCAAGCCTGGTGATAGTGAAAACAGAGCGGCAAACTGATATAACAGAGCTTTGCAACCTCCTGTTGTTCCAGTGTCAAATCAGAAGAGAGATTAACCCCTTCTATCTTTCCATCTAAAGGTTGACCTCTGAGGAGGTCAGGTAGAGGTTCACTCTCCCCCTCCTCCTGATCAGAGGCTAGAAGCAAAGATACTGGGTATGGTCTAGAGACATAGGCCTTTAGTCGGTTGGTGTGAAAGACCCTGTGGGCCTCCATAGGATTGCCTAAGTCTACCAAATAATTGACCTCTCCAAATTTTCCCACAACCCTGAAGGGTCCAATCCATTTGTCCTGTAAGGCTCTCTGCCTTGTAGGTACCATAACAGAACTAGCTGGTCTTGAGTAAACTCAACCATGTTGGCCTTCTGGCTGGTCATGCCAATGCTTCCCCAGAGCCTGACCTGCTTTGAAGTTTTCTGAAGCTTCTATCATCATTTGTGTCATTCTCCTTCGGAGACCTAACACAAAGGGCCTCATTACACGGATGGCGGTAAGGATTTACCGGTACCGGTAAAATACCGGTACCGGTAAATCCTTACCGCCTTACTACGAGGTCCCTTTGCGGGTTGGGGGATTTAACGCCTGCTTTTTGCAGGCGTTAAAATCCAACCCGCAAAGGGACCTCGGAGCTAATTACGGCACCGCAAAATTGCGGTGCCGTAATTAGCACCTTCCCCATTCCCATAGAGCCCTATGGGGCAGAAATGGGAATGGGGAAGGGCAATGGTGGAAGGGGGATTTACCGCCCCTCCAACCTTGGAATGGGGCGGTAAATCCCCTTTCCACCAAGGCGGTGCCAGTAATTTACTGGCATGAGCCATGGCGCTAATAGCGCCATGGCTCACCGCCTACCGTGTAATGAGGCCCACAGTCAGTGACTTTCATAGGCTTGTAGGAAGGAGCACTCTCCAACCCTTCTTTGATTAGGGCCAATGGACCTCCAGCTAGATGTTAGGGAGAATTCTCTGTAAAGGCTAATTTCCCAAACCTAGTGAGTCCCCCAGCAGCTTTGTTGGATTTTTGGGGTTTAATTTTTTCTCGTGCTAAGAGTGAGACTCTTTTTCTCCCACTCTTAGGCATGATTTGAGAATGTCCTTTGACTTTGTAATGTGTTTTATGGGCTATGGGGTCTTTTACTCCATAGGGCTTCATGTGTTTTGGTAAGTGTCTTACACAGTACCCTCAGTGCAGTAACACAGGGGTGTCATAGTGACCCCCAAACATAGACTCCATACCCTGGGACTACTACTGTCTCCCAGGGCATGTAAAGTCACCATTGACTTTACTAGTCTTAAATTGTGAACAGAACCAGTACAAACCATCATATTGTGGAAGTACTGGTAGGGGTAATTCGATTGCTCCTGGGTCTGTTTTTCAAGGGGGCACTGTCCAGTCCCCCCTTGTCGAGTTTCTGGCTGGTGGCAGTGGTTACCACGCAAAATATTCCATCTGAATATTTCCTATGGGATTTTCCCATTCATTTTAAACGCACCACTTTTTTTGGTGCAATGTTAAAGATACCGCCGGGTTATTTATTTAATATTTATTCCCCGGTTGGGTCTTTTTGCCAGGACTCAGTTTTAAAATGGCGTTTGTGTTCGCCTCTGTAACTCCAACCCAAGTCGAGCCCTTTGTTTCTACATTTGGCGGGCGTCTGCACAGAAGCCTCCAAAAGTGGTGCCACTCTGTCTGGGTCTACAGGATCGGTGGGAGGGGGGAATAGGCACCCTGGACTGAGTTGCCATGGCAACTCAATTCGCACTCTTGTGTGATTGGCCCAGTGGTGAGCTGCCCGGCTCACCACTTAGCGTGTTTGATTGACAGCTAGGCTGGTGAATGGGGGTTTTGCTGCATAAAAGCAGGGCTTTGGGGACTGGAACTTCAGAAGCCGCCACAGGACCTAAAGAATCCGAAGACGGGAGAAGCTTTGCCATCTACAACGACAACATCACCGGTTGAGCCCTGCTGTACGAAACTCACCACTTTCCCGACGACAGAGAAGATCTTCTTCCAGGAGAGTCTTGTTCCCTTTGAGCTGGTGGGACCAACCAGTTCGCCTTTTTTGCCTTCCTGGATCGTCTCATGGTCGAATCGCCCGTGCCAAGCACCCCGGCGGCCGGATAGCCACGCTTCACCACTACGGCGAATAAAAGAATAGTACCTTTTAACCGGGAAACTCTGCGGCTGGTTTCTTCCCTGGCAGTGCAACGATCTCCAGCTTTCCTCCACGTCGACGTCTTCTCTTCCCCTGGACAAAGCACCGACTTGCACCCGCTGCCAGGAACAACTGCCCCCGCTGGAGCTTTCTCACCATTTCAGGTACTGTGTCCCGCCTGGTCTCCCTTGCAACAGACCGTTCAAGGTGTCCTGTAAATCCTTGACTCTCTATCCTGGGGTGACCTCGCACCCGTTAACATTACCTTTCTATCTTGATCCGACTTCTTTTTGACTTTCCTGCAAAGACTTTTAGTGCATTTCCACTCTGTGATCTTGGGCACGTTCTGCCTTTGTCTTGTGTTGAGAGTCGTGAAGATATAGGAGACCTCCGTCCCCAAGTGCCGCACAGGGAGAACCACGTAATCACTCCCTGTGCAACCTTTGAGGCCACAGGTGGAGATAATCCGAAGCCGGAACCGAAGTACTAGGAACCCCAAGGCAGCTGTGAAAAAAAGGCAGTGGTTATATACCAAGCAGACAGGATACTACATATAGTAATCAGAAGACAATCAGAGTCTTACCGGGGATCTGATGAAAGGGATGGTGAACCTGAACGGGAGGATGGTTCCGGGACTCACGTAGGCAAAGGACCCACCCTGCGGGATAGATCTAGATGTTCTTCGCCAGTCTCCACCTGGAGAGTGTATTTGTAGAAGGGCCCCAGGTAATCAGATGGCAGCCACCAACTGGAAAGTGAGATTACCCATGCAGAGGTGCAATCAGGGAGGCCCAAGAGAGGTCCGTTGCAGAAAAAGGTCTGAAGCCAGGAAGAGCCGTCCGAACCAAAGGGAAAAACAAAAACGTGATCCAGAGGAAGTCCGTAGTTCAGTCCGGGGTCAGGAGCCGTGATGAGCAGAGGAACCGATGCAGCAAAATCCAAGCGTGATCCACAAGAAGTCCAGAAAACAAAAGCCAGGTCCAAGGAAGCCAGGTAAGCAACATAGGTAGGTAAGCCAAACAGAGTTTTCCAGGTAAACCAGCTGTGAAGCGTAGTATACCGGCACTGCACTGCTTAAATATCGTTTACTTCCTGGTCACATGACGCTAAACGGAGTCACGTGACCGCGACCCCGGGGCACGTGACCGTTTCCTCGGGTCACGTGATCGGGCCACAACGCTACGAGCGAGTGTGTTACTGCTCGAGCGGTGGCCTAATCTCCATGGCAACTGCCAATGGAGAAACGGCCGCAATCGTGACTGTAGGGTGTATGGTGTTTGTCTGGCTAGTGCGCGAGCCAAACTGGGTTGCCTGCGTGAGCCCCGGGAGACAGGTGAATGGGAGGGACAGGTCACTAGACTGGGTGTCGGGACATGGCCGGAGGAACTACCCGAAGACATGACAGAGCCCCCCCCAAAGGCCCACGACCCCGTGGGCAGGAAGGATGCTCCCGATGAAATCGAGAAACCAATCGAGGGGCATGGACATCCGAGGTGGAGACCCAGGTGCGCTCCTCTGGACCAAAACCCAACCAATCGACCAGGTACTGCAGGCGACCCCGAAGGAAACGGGACCCCAGAATGCCTGAGACCTCGAAAACATCAGGCGCATCCAGGGAAACGGGGGCAGGAGAAGGGCGAAGACGCATCGAGGACGGGCAGGGCTTGAGGAGGGAGGTGTGAAACACAGGATGCACCCGCCAAGAGGAGGGGAGAACCAGGCGATAGGCCGCCGGGTTGATGACACGGGAAACAACATAAGGACCCACAAAACGGGGCAAAAGTTTGCGGCAGCCCTTCAAGTGGAGATGACGGGAGGACAGCCAAACCCGGGACCCAACGGGATACAACGGGGCCATGGTACGCCTAGCGTCTGCGGAGGCCTTCATGGATGCCCGTGCCTCCTGCAGATGAACGAGGACCTGGGCATGGAGGGCTGACATATCCCGAACGCAGGCTGCTGCGGCAGGGTTCTCGGTGGGTGGAATGTCGGGGATAGGGAGGACCCTGGGATGTTGGCCATACATGGCGTAAAACGGAGAAAGACCCGTGGAGGAGTGAGTAGCGTTGTTGTAGGCGAACTCAGCGTAATGTATGTTCTGTAACCAGGTCGATTGCTGTTGTAGCATCAAACAACGCAGATACTGTTCCATGGACTGATTTGTTCTTTCGGTCTGGCCATCGGTTTCCGGGTGATAAGCGGAGGAGAACCGTGCATCGATACCTAGCAGAGCGGTCAATGCACGCCAGAAACGGGATGTGAACTGAGAGCCTCGATCGGACACCAGGACAGAGGGAAGGCCGTAGAGACAGAAAACGGTGTCAAAGAAAAGCTTGGCCAAGGCAGGGGCAGACGGGATACCATGACAAGGGATGAAATGAGCCATCTTGGTGAAGACATCGACCACTACCCATACGGTGTCGTAGCCCTGGATCTTGGGTAAATCGGTTACGAAATCCATGCTCAGGGTGTGCCAGGGTTTTGGTGGCACGGGTAAGGGTCGCAGTAGCCCCAATGGACGACCCCTACGATGTTTGCCCTGAGCACAGACTGAGCATGAGTTTACGTAACAGCCCACGTCGTGTCTCATGGACGGCCACCAACACCAGCGTTTCAAGAGGTCCAAGGTGCGGGCCTGACCCGGGTGACCATTGATCGGGGCGTCATGGGACCACTCCAGGGCTAGGTTTCTGGTGTCAGTGGAAGGGAGAACTAGGCGATCCTGTACATATGGCAGACCGTTGTGATAAGTGGGATCCCATTCTGACAGCTGATCGGGGTGCTTTTGAACCCAAGAACGTATCTCTTCTAGTAGTGCTAGAGGGGGTGTACATGTGCAGACAACATGTCCTCGGGGTAAGAGCGTGTCAGGAAACACCGGTAACGAAACCCCCCCAGGGGAGCGAGACAAAGCGTCAGCCTTGCTATGCTCTGTACCAGAGCGATGTTTAATCTGGAAGTCGAAAGCGGCGAAGAACAGATGCCACCGGACCTGTCTACTGTTTACGCATTTCAGGGCTGCCAGGTCTTGCAGGTTCCTGTGATCTGTGTATACCGTAACCTTATGTTTGGCCCCCAACAGGTGATGACGCCAAGTTCGGAAGGCGTCCATCACCACCAGTAGCTCTTTTTCGGTTACGGTATAGTGGGATTCTGCGGGGCTGAACTTACGTGAATGGAAGGCCACAGGATGCAACCGCCCTGTAGCGGGACAGACCTGTGACAGGATCGCCCCCAACGCAAAAGAAGAGGCGTCGGCCTCAACGACGTATGGTTGGTCGGGGTCGGGGTGTTGGAGCACAGGGGCAGTGGTAAAGGCGTTCTTCAACGCCTCGAAGGCCTGCTGGTGTATCTCCTGCCACTCGAAAGGAACAAGAGGACTGGTAAGGGACGTGAGAGGCGATACGAGAGAAGAGAACCCAGAGATAAAGCGCCGATAGAAATTAGCGAAACCCAAGAAAGATTGCAAGGTCTTTAGGGTCTTTGGTGTTGGCCATTCGAGGATCGCTCGAACTTTGGCATGATTCATGGCCAGACCACCAGGTGTGATGTTAAACCCTAGGAACTCCACGTTAGACACATGGAACAAACATTTTTCGGGTTTGATAAACAACGAGTGTTCTTGCAGTCGGGACAATACTTCTCGTACGTGTTGTATGTGTTCTTCCAGAGTGTGAGAGAAGACGAGTATATCATCGAGATACACCACCACAAACGTGTCTAATATGTCCGAGAAGATGTCGTTCATGAAATGCTGAAAGGTGGCAGGGGCGTTGCACAGGCCGAAGGGCATGACCGTATACTCAAAAAGGCCATACCGCGTACAGAAGGCGGTCTTCCATTCGTCACCCTTTCGGATGCGGACGAGGTTATAGGCCCCCCGCAAGTCCAACTTGGTATAAATGGAGGCGTGGGTTAACCGGTCCAAGAGGGGAGAGATGAGTGGAATCGGATAGCGGTTCTTCACCGTGACGGCATTAAGCCGACGATAATCCACACAGGGACGTAAGTCGCCCTCTTTTTTGGGCACGAAGAATATGGGACTAGCTGCAGCCGACTTAGACGGACGTATGTGACCGAGACGCAGCGCCTTATCGATGTACTCCTTAAGAGTCAGGTCTTCCAATAGGGACAAAGAATAGATGCGGCCTGAAGGTACCAAGGCCCCGGGCACTAGGTCAATCGGACAGTCATAGGAGCGGTGAGGAGGGAGTACTTCAGAGGAGCCCTGATCGAATAGCATTGTGTAATCCTGATAAACCTCAGGGATGTGAGCGGTGACTAAACCCACTATATGTGAGGCAGGGGGAATGTCGTCGCCCAGTATCGTGAGTTGGGCAACAGCACCAAGTGCTAATGCTGGGGTGTCTGTTTCTCTGTCCACGGGGAGGCAGTAGTTCTGACAGAGTTCAGATTCGAAATGGACGTGCCCCGTTCCCCAATCAATATGCGGGTTGTGTTCTCGTAACCAAGGTATTCATACTATGACGCCGAACTGAGGCGTGGATATCAGATCAAAGTGGAGGGTTTCCCTATGGACTGATAGGATAGTTAGGACGAGGGGGGTGGTCTGTTGCTTAATGGGACCAGAAGCGAGTTCTGTCCTATCGACTGCTTGAACCAGTTCGGGTCGGGGTTTATTGATCAGGGGTAGGTTTGGTGTCTGAGCCAGAGCGATATCAATATAGTTCCCGGAGGCCCCGGAATCGATAATGATCCGCACGGGGTGGATGATACCAGGGGCAGGCTGTATGGTGGCTTCTACCTGGATGGGCCTGATTTGACCAAACGATGGAATTTTTATCGGGGAAGGGCATGGAGAACTCGATCCTACCCCCGTATCTAGGATCGAGCTGGATGAAAAACCTGTTTCTTGGGTCGGGGTCTCCGGGGACACTCCTTCACAAAATGCCCCCTAAGCCGCAATAAAAGCAGGCGTTCTCAGCCCTTCTGCGCTCCCTCTCTCTCGAGGTGATGGGACTCCTAACACCCCCTATTTGCATAGGCTCACCGGTGGATTCAGAGGAAGACGACGGGATAGCAGAGCTGGCCGTTTGGGAAAATCCGGCCTCAGCCCTGCGTTCAGAGCGTCGTGCGTCCACTTGGAGAGCCAAGTCCACCAGGGCCGGGAACTGGACTGGAAGAGACGGTACCATAGCCAAGGCGTCTTTCATAGGGCTGCTTAGCCCTCTATAGAATACAACCGATCTCTTACTTTCGGGCCAGGAGGTCTCTGCTGCCAGTTGGTTAAATCTAGTAATGTACTCAATAAGAGAGCCCTTCCCCTGGGACAGGTCCAGCAATTCTAGATCAAGGGATTGTGCTTTATACCTGGTGTCGAACACTCGGGACATTTCTAATACTAACTGATCGAAATCATAGAGGGCAGGATGGTCGGTTTCTAACAGCGGGTTTGCCCAATCAGCACCCGTGCCAGCTAGGTGAGAGAGAGTGAATGCCGCCTTGGTGGTAGGATCCGGAAAAACAAGAGGTCGACACAAGAAGTGCAACTTACACTGGTTAAGGAAAGTCCTAAACCTTCTCGGGTCCCCATGGAACTTTTCTGGGGCAGCCAAAGGAAAGGGAGAAGGCAGAACCACCGGAACGGGAGCCGAGGGTATCGGGATTGGATGTGCAAGGGGTATCGGTGCTGGAGGGGCGTCTCCGAGCTCCGGGTCCACGGGTAAGGGATGTTGGGCGCTCTGTAACAGGTCAAGACGCTGATGGACCGCGGTATTAGCAGCCACCATGTCGGCCCGTAGTACCGTGATTGCTTGGATGACAGCGGCCAGGGGGTCTTCAGCGGCACCCTCCATATCTTACACGACAGGCTTCACAGTCTGTCTTGTGTTGAGAGTCGTGAAGATATAGGAGACCTCCGTCCCCAAGTGCCGCACAGGGAGAACCACGTAATCACTCCCTGTGCAACCTTTGAGGCCACAGGTGGAGATAATCCGAAGCCGGAACCGAAGTACTAGGAACCACAAGGCAGCTGTGAAAAAAAGGCAGTGGTTATATACCAAGCAGACAGGATACTACATATAGTAATCAGAAGACAATCAGAGTCTTACCGGGGATCTGATGAAAGGGATGGTGAACCTGAACGGGAGGATGGTTCCGGGACTCACGTAGGCAAAGGACCCACCCTGCGGGATAGATCTAGATGTTCTTCGCCAGTCTCCACCTGGAGAGTGTATTTGTAGAAGGTCCCCAGGTAATCAGATGGCAGCCACCAACTGGAAAGTGAGATTACCCGTGCAGAGGTGCAATCAGGGAGGCCCAAGAGAGGTCCGTTGCAGAAAAAGGTCTGAAGCCAGGAAGAGCCGTCCGAACCAAAGGGAAAAACAAAAATGTGATCCAGAGGAAGTCCGTAGTTCAGTCCGGGGTCAGGAGCCGTGATGAGCAGAGGAACCGATGCAGCAAAATCCAAGCGTGATCCACAAGAAGTCCAGAAAACAAAAGCCAGGTCCAAGGAAGCCAGGTAAGCAACATAGGTAGGTAAGCCAAACAGAGTTTTCCAGGTAAACCAGCTGTGAAGCGTAGTATACCGGCACTGCACTGCTTAAATATCGTTTACTTCCTGGTCACATGACGCTAAACGGAGTCACGTGACCGCGACCCCGGGGCACGTGACCGTTTCCTCGGGTCACGTGATCGGGCCACAACGCTACGAGCGAGTGTGTTACTGCTCGAGCGGTGGCCTAATCTCCATGGCAACTGCCAATGGAGAAACGGCCGCAATCGTGACTGTAGGGTGTATGGTGTTTGTCTGGCTAGTGCGCAAGCCAAACTGGGTTGCCTGCGTGAGCCCCGGGAGACAGGTGAATGGGAGGGACAGGTCACTAGACTGGGTGTCGGGACATGGCCGGAGGAACTACCCGAAGACATGACAGCCTTGATCTCTCCAAAAGTGGGCCTGGCCTATGAACTTTTTGCTCTACAGTAGACCCTGCCTTTCTTGACTTGCTGTGGTTCTTTAAAAGTGTTGGTATTGTGTGTTTTCCTATTTCTGCCTTTTCTCTCCCTTTTTGAATAATTATTGGAGTGCCATCTATGGTTACACGCTCACCTCTGTTTTGCTAAATAAGTGGTGTACTAACCTAGACTTGCCAAATAATTAATTAGGGAGGTGTATATATTTCTAGTGACTATGTTTGAACTTGCTTGATATATTAGTGCCAGTGTATTTTTACAAGTGTGTTTTTTAATAAATAATTATATACTTTTATACCAAAGCTCTGGTCAGTGTTTGCTTGTGCTACTGTATTTTGTAGCCCTATTGTGTATACTCTATATACTGCATTACTCTTCTTGAGAGAAGTCTGACTGCTCAGCCACATCTACCAGGTAAATCAGGGTGGTACAGACTGCTATCAATTGGGTTTACTGCTAACACCTGTAGTCTTAAACTTTTTGCAGTGGTCCCTAAGGGAACTGCACAGGTTTCTGCCTAACACTAGATGACCATAGACAAGCTCAAAGAGACTAAATCCAACCCCTTCTTGAGGGACTTCTCTATAAGCAAAGAGAAGGCATGGCAGTAGAAGGTCCCACTTTCTTCTAAGGGGTTCTTCTAAAGCACCTATCATGCTCTTCATACTTCTATTAAACCTCTCTGCCAACCCATTCATCTGGGGATAATAGGCAGTTGAGAACTTGTAGGTTACTCCACATTGTTTCCACATGGCCTGCATGTAGTGGGACATACAATCGGATCTACTGTCAGAGATGACCTCCTTAGGAAAACCTACTCCGGTAAAAATACCACGTAGGGCCTTAGCAACTGCCTGAGCAGTAACAGTCCTCATAGGTATAGCTTCAGGATACCTGGTAGCATGGTCTACCACAACCAATATAAATCGGTTGCCTTAAGATGTGGGAAGGTCTAAGGGACCAAGAATGTCGATTCCTACCCTTTCAGAATGAACTCCCACCATTGGGAGGGGCACCAAGGGTGCCACATTCTTGGCTCCACTCTTGCCAGATGTCTGATAAGTGTGACAGCTCCTACAGAATTTCTCTACATCAGACTCCAGCTTAGGCCAGTAGAAATATAGAGAAATCCTTTCATTGGTATTCTTATAACTTAAGTGATCAGCTAAAGGAATCTCATGGTCTAACTGTAGGAACTGAGGTCTCACCCCCTGGGGCACTACAAGTCTACTGTACTCGCCTGGGGTGGACTCAGTAGGTTCACTGTAGAGAAGGCCTTTCTCCAGTACAACCTGTGATTTGAAGGGCACTTGCCATTCCAGTTGGGAAGTTGCCTGTTGGCGAAGTCCATCAAGAGTGGGGCACTCTCTTTGACCTCTGCTGAAGTCTGCCCTACAAGGTCCACCTTCTGCCAGTAAGGACTGCAGCTCAGGAGATCTTTAGGATCCAGATCTCCAACTGGAGGAATGTCTTCTTCCAGCTCTGCATCTTCAGCAGCTGACTCAACCTCTCCTGGTTGGTTCTCACACTCAGCCTCAGTTGGTGGAGTAGTCACAGGTGTGACTTTGGACTTTCCTCTCTGGCATGTCCTGGTTAGATGCACAGGAGTGCTATCTCTCTTGTTTCCTGAGATCTTGGGTTTCCCCTTTGTCTCCTTCTTCTTGGAAATGGAAGTTGGCTTTTCCTGTGGACTGGGTGTTATGGGTTCTTCTGTAACAACCCACTGAGAGTCATTTAAAGTGAGCTCTCTGGCCTTCCTTGTCTGCTCTTGCTTCCTTTTAAAGGGAAGCCTGGGGGTGCTTACTACAACTACAAGAGTCTTTAAGTCATTCCCAAGCAGGACTCTCCCAGGCACTCCACTTTGTACACTAACAGGTATGCTTACACCCATGTTGTTGCACTGAATGAGAGCTGGTAGTATTGGCAACATTTGTATAGGGCCTCCAGCAAGCTTAGTGGGGTGCCTTAGCAACATCCTCAGGTTTGAAGAAGTGTTCATCTACCACTGTGATGCTGGCCCCAGTTTCTCTAATGGAAGGGGTCGACTGACCATTTACAAGTACACTGTCCTTGTAGTATTGTTTTGTGCTATCTGGTATAGAGTTGTAGACATATATATTCTGCTGCTGTTCCCAGAGGCCCAGGGACACTAAAGAAACACTGACAGAGACTCCAATGGGGTCTTCAGCCAATAGTTCAAAGTTTCCGTTTGCCATATGTACTTCTCCCTCGGGGATGAAGGCTAAGGAGGCAGTGTGGACCCCTGAAGGTTTACCCTTGCATCTGGGATCCCCTTTCACATGGTCAGTTGACCCACAAGCATACCATTTACCAAATGTTTTCTGGTATGGGGGTTTCTGCTGACCTCCCTCTGGTTTGGAACCCGATATATCACTAGACTGTCCTGGTTTCCCATGTGGCTTACCCTTCTTATGTTTGTGGCCCTCTTTTGGATTGGAGGTTTTAGAATTTTCTTTGTCATCTTTCTTTTGATGCTTCCCCTCATCCTTTTTATGAGTGGCCCCAGAATCCTTGTGAGTAGCCCTGTTGGCAACACACAAGTGAGCAGTGTTTGCTAGCTTCTTGAGATCAATGCCATTAGAGTCAGCTCAGGAGAGCAGGCATCAAAAATAGATTCCAACGAAAACAGATTTCTCATTCCTTCAAAAGAGTTCACTCTGTAACCCTTAACCCAACCATCTAAGTTTTTCAAACATTCACACACCCAGGTAGCCCAATGGGAACCATCCGTCTTTTTGAGGGTCATAAACCTCTTAAGCTACTGGGAAGGAGTTTTCCCTAATATAGCTATCAAAGCTTTCAAGCTCCCCCCATCTTCATTACAGCATCAGTTGCAACTTGGGGGAGCCTAGACAAAAGCCTGATTCCCTGTGAAACCCTGAATCCCATAGTTATATTCAAAAGCACCCAACCGATCCAAAATATCAATTTTCACCTCATACATACTCGCAGCTTCCTTAGGCTTACAAGGTCTCTTAGGACTGGAAGATCTAGAAGACTCTGGGAAGAAACATTTTCAAGAGACAATGGGCCTCATTAGGAGTTTGGAGGTAACCATGACGCTATTAGCGCCATTGCTGCCTCCAAATCCTTACCGACTCTGCCCTGGTGAATGGAGCTATTACCACCCCATTCCAAGATTGGCTGAGGCGGTAATTCCCCATTCACCAGGGCCCTTCCCCATTTCCATTTGAGCCCATATAGGGAATGGGGAAGGCGCTAAGAATGGTACCGCAAATTGCAGTACCGTTATTAGCATCAAAGTCCCCTTGCGGGTCCCGTCCTTAATGCCTGGTAAAACCAGGCGTTAAGGGAGGACCCGCAAAGGGAACTCGTAATAGGGCGGTAAGGGATTACCGGTACCGGTGACCTTGCCGGTACCGGTAATCCCTTACCGCCCGGGTCGTAATGAGGCCCAATTTCTTCATTTCAAGAGCATGTTGTAATTCCATTTTCCTTAGTTTGAGATCATGATGTTTGGCTTCAGCTTGGATTTTTAATCTTTGAAAATCGAACTAAAGTCTCATTGTTTCAAGAGAGACACATTTTGGACTCAGTACTGCACCTTGTATGGTCCCTGTAGCTAAAGTTGATGCATAAGGGCCTATTGAGGTAAAGAGGGGTTCACATTCTGAGACTCCTCTAACTCTTTTGACTCTTCAATAGCATTAGAGTTAGACTCTGAATCATCATCATCCACATCAGTTTCCACATTTCCTGGATTAGTAGGTGTGACAGGCCTACTATCCAGACTTTGATTTTCTAACAATCTTGCAATAAGTTCATTGTTCTTTCCTTTAACAGGGGGAGGCCTGACTTTACACATTACTTTCCATTGCTCTACTGTCAAAATGATCAGGGCTTCCTGTCTGAAGTTTTCCATATCTGGCATGTTACAATTGCTTTTCTAGTGGAGCTTAGCCTTGCATAGGTTACTATTTGAACAAAGGTAAAGAATCTCTAAATGTAACAATTCTACTTTATATCCTCACCACCTGCCACCAGTGTTAGGCAAAGTTTGTATGCAGTACCATCTGGGAACAATGCAAAAAACTATGAATACAGGTATAGGCAACTCAACCTTCGGTATAAGCATGTACTACACAGTTTTTGTAGCGTGTTGAGCAGCCAGGCTTATCTCAAGAGGGGAAATGTGAGCTGTAGTGGAGTTACACAACGATACACAGTTACAGGTATTCGAATAAACTCTTACACTCAAAATTTCTTACATGAACAATTAATCATTTATTTATCAGTCAGCTATAAAGCCTTCTTCAGAAGGGAACAATAGAATAGTAACACGCAAATATACTACAATATTGTACACTCTGATTTTCTGGATCAGACAAGCCCCTTTTGGGATGGCCCGCAGACACAACCTAGACCCGCAGGTGACTTCAGTAATAAGGGTGCTTGGGGCATTACTACCTTACTATTGGCATACAGAATACTCTTTAAAGGGTAAGTAAATGGCAAAAGATATTAGAACACATGAAATTCAAATAGTCATAAGCCCAGCAAATACTTTCAGATAGCTCTGAGAAGAGCCATTCAATTCAATAGGCTAAGCGAAATTCAGTAGGCCAAAGTCTTTCTATAGGATGCAGCACTTCAGGTAAGTAAATGGAAAAAGTATTTGCACAAGTTCTTAGGAGTCTTTGAGAACAAGAATAATCCAATGTAGGGCCACAAGCTTATTAGACTTGTGAGTTGCTGAAGTTATAGGCACATCCACAGTAAAAGGTAAATTCTCTTAGGCTAGTTTTTACAGTACCTTAGTAAAGAAGAAAAAGATGCAGCTGAAGACATCTGTTCCTGTACAGTTCTGCAGATCTCACTGTTCCTGGGCCTCAGTCGTGGGGACAATAGGCAGGATGTCGGGGGACTCCTGAACCCTATTGGCACTGTCAAAGCTGGTAACCGGCAAACTTTACTTTCAGTGGCTGTTTCGCATTTCAGCTCCTTGCGGTACAGCAAATAGCAATAAGAGTAATTCCTGGTTGTCAAGGTGGACTTTTCTCACATCTCTTCAAGCTTTTCTTCTGTTCCTTCATCCAGTGCTCGACTCTGCCTTCCAAGTCAAGAGACTCACCTATTATTCATTTCTCTCCCATTCATTCCAGCCTAGCTGCCACACACCCAGCAGGGTGGCTGTCCTTGCCGGACAGTCAGCCAGACAATCACCACAGAGTGCATTTGGGTCTCCTGGGAGACTAAGTACAGGGAATTCCGGGCACCTAACTCACTTCCTGCCTACTCCAGACACTCTGGAGCCAGAAGAGGGTTTCACTCTTGAAGCCTGCAAAGGCAAATGAACTAAGGGACAAAACCTGGTTTGGCATGCAGAGAAAAACTCGAGAAGGACCTTTCCAAAAATAAATGGCGAAAAAAGAAGACCGGGTCCTGTTTTAACAAAGGAGGCTCAGGCACATCTTGAAAAACATGGCTCCCATGATTTAACGTTACTGGAGCTGTGAACAGTTTGCGGTCGGGGTAAATCATGGTAGTTCATTGTAAAACCACTGCCACCAGCCATTCTGTGAGGAAAGGGTATGGTTTGACTGTTACATGAGTAGCTAGACATAGGGGATAATAGGTAACCCCTCCAGCACTCTATTGTAAGATAGGGTGTGCTGGGTCTAGAAATTTACATGACTAAGTGGAGTCAATTTCACTCCACAGTTCTGGCAAACAATAGTTGATCCCAGAGAAGGTATTTAAACCTTGAGAAATCTGAAAGACTTCCCTGTGGCACTGCACTGAAGGTGCTTCGTGACACAATTTTAAAAGATGATGCCCATGGAGTTTGTTCGACTCCATAACCAAAAACACACTCAGAGGTAAAATTCACACAAAAATACATGAGAGAGTGGGAAAAAATGCTCACACTCTTTCCAGGTAAAAAAAATCAAGTCCTCAAAATCCAGCAAAGTTGATGGGGGTCTCTAAAGTAGAGGGAATTAGCAAATTATTTTAGAATTCTCCCTAAGGGTACCTGCATTTGCATGATGCCTGTGGGTCATGCACTGGTGACAGTGAACATCCCCTCGCCCATGTCCTGGTGAACATGCAATGTGGTGTGTCTGGTAATACTTTGATTCACCCAATAGCCAGGTCCGCTGTCCACTGTAACACACCATGTACCCAGGCAACGTGCTATTGTGCAGGACCATGGAGTCATGTGTTGATCCCAGGAAGCCTGCACAGAAGTGTGTGATCACCAGGTCCACATCACAGACGACATGCACATTCATTGAGTGGTACAGCTTTCTATTCCGATCCACAGTGACGTGGGCATCCACTAGCTCTTTGTATGTGTGTGTGTCTGCAGTCCACGGCTAACAATACATTAGGCATGCCCACAAGGGCATAGAAGCAGACCTTGGTGGTGTTCACCTGTGTCACTGGTAGGGCAATGTGCTGGGACACTTCACGGCAGTGGGCATTCAGGACCTGCATGAACACAATTGAAATGCCAGCTGGGAGATGCCATACAGCTCCCTGACTGTGTACTGGAATGTGCCCTTTGCAAGAAAATGCAGCACAGGCAACACCTTCCACAGGGGGGGATATGGCAGCTTGGATGCCAATGACACTCTGAGTGTCATCCTGGAAGAGGTCGACTATTGCAAGGATGGTGTCCCTGTTCAGGCGGTAAAGTGTGTGGATCTACCTCTCAGTCAATGACCAGGGTGTAGCCCTTGTGTGGGGCATATGTGCATGCTTCCTGGGCACAACTTGTGGCACATTGTTCCTGTGCATTCTTCTTCTCATTCTGCTCATCTGCCTGTCGGCCTGTTGCCACTGTTGCACCTCCTGCTCATAGAGCTGTACTCCTGCAGGCAGCACCTCCATGTCCATGACTGCTGCTACCAGTGGCAGCACGGTTGTGTTGGAAGGTGTGTGTGGTCCTTTTCAGCAGTCCATGTACTCATTGTGTGCTGCTGGGTCAATTGGGTGGACCTGTGGGCTGTTCCTTCATACCTGGGCCTGGTTACTGCCTGCTCTACATTGGCCGTTCTTCCAGAACGGTTTTCCCAGTGGCCGCAGCATTTTGGTGCCAGTGTTTCTGGGAAATCTGTGATTGTACTGCTGCCTTGAGTTTCCAGCACTGATTCACAAGGGTAATGCAGTTTCAGTTACCTTTGCTACCGGCAATGGTAGCACAGTGCACGCTGTTACCGGCATCGTTGTTACCGCCATTATATCTCGTAGTGCTGAGGTCCGGAATAAGTGCTTGTAATCAGAATTACCGGCAAATTTTTTCCAAATCTTCACACTTGTAATGAGGGCCATTATCAAAATGACTTATCTTTTATGGAAGATATCAGTTATGTTTGTTGTTTCTAAGACACTGAAACCGCAGGAAACTCTGTCACACACCCAACATCGTAAAATTATTTTACCAGGATCATTCAATTGGTGAAATGGAAGGCTGGTATTTTTTGCCCATGTTTCCCAGTGTCCCAGTTTGGAATTTGACAGCAGGCTACACCTCCTCCCATCCCATTTGATCCCATCTTTAATTTTAGACCAATGTAACGTGTGGCAAAGCTAGAGAATGTATTGATAGAACAACACCATAGCTTAACCAGGGGTCTGGCCTCTCCCACAAAGCCAAACATGAGTTGGCACAGTAACCGACCCATACCTGACTTCCTGCCTCCGTATCTCACAACAGAAACCCCATACCTGGCACCCTGCCAACTCTCCCTAACCATAAACATAAGACCCCCACTTGGCAACCTTCCTCTTCACCAGTTGGTGCTATGTAAAGGGTTATATTAAATGGTTATATTTATTATCATTTACGGAGTAACAATATATTTTATAAACACATACAGATAGTTAAAGAAAATAAGGCACAATGAAGAACATGATTTTCTGAGGAACACATCATGTATGAGGTGAAGAAGGTGGGGATTTGAGCCTTTTTTCCGATTTTCTGAATTTCCAATTTACAAAGTTTATCTTCTCTTATTCCATCTTCAGTCTTAGAATCAACAAAAAAGTCCTGCCAAGGTTTAATTCAAGGACTAAACTAGTTCAATTTTTAATAAATCTGCTACCAAAGCGCCAATGTATCAACTAGAGGGAAGCCTTTCCATAGTCTGTAGCCGATGGGAAAACATTTGAAAGTACAGACAATTGTTGAAGCATAATGAAAACCTACTATAAATATAATCTTAGTCTGCATAATTGCATTGTCAAGAAAACAAAGGGAGTTAAACTAGTCCCACAATCGGGTGCACCCTGCTAACCTCCCTTTTCAGATCTGTACCTCTGTTTCGTGACCCTATTTTCCATACCCATCCCTTTTTAGTGTCCTTCCATTGCACCAGAGTGTTAATAGCCCTTTAACCCCATTCCTTACAATTAACTTTAAGACCACAGTTCCCCTTCTCCTCAAGTTACCTTTAATTCAATCCCCTTGCCTTCACCCTTTTCCTTTGGCCACATTACTAATCCACCAATTCCTTGTCACTCACCCCTTACATTGCCTTGGTTCAAATCTAGAAAGTAGACACCTTGAATTTCCAGTCAGCATATGGGCTCTGCACTTGGACATTGCAGAGTGAAAGATGCTGAAAGGACTTGGTTTTTACTGTGCTTTCAATTTGCACCTTCTTGCAGGGTTGGCTGCATATCTCAATTTCTGGAAGTAGAGGGAACTGTCAAGAGAGCCAGCCTTAGATCTAATGACGATGAGGGAACATGCTCAACCTATTATATTTATTTGCATTTTCCAGTAAGGTGCAGTGTGTGTGTTCCTGCGGCTATGTGTCTATGGGCATCATTACAACTGTGGCGCTCAAGGTATGAACGGTGCCGGTAAGCGACAGGCACCGTTCATAAAGGGCCGCCACATTACGAGTTCTGCAGTGGGTCCCGCTCTGTACGCCTGGCCAGACCACACGTGCAGTGCAGCACCCGCTAGCAGAACAGGATGCCAACAACAGACCCATCATTAACGGGTCCGTTGTTAGCATCCTCCCCATTCCCATTGAGCCCTATTGGGGCTCAATGGGAATGGGGACGTACCAGGTCCGGGTCCCGCGAATGGGAATTACCGGGCACGCAAAGGTCGGAATGGCCCGGTAATTTCCATTTTGCGGGACCCGGACCCGAGTTTGGGGGTAGCCATGCCGCTAAAAATGGCATGGCTACCTTCAAACTCGTAATGAGGCCCTATGTCTCTGTGTATGTGTATGTGTTTCTGTTTCTGTGACAGTGGTGATTTATTCCAGTGTTACTGTGATTGTGTACAATGTATTATTATTATTATGGTATCTATTGAGCATGGATCTAGCTTTGAGAAACAATGGAGCACTTCACAGAGGTATACAATAGTACGGATGCATAATGGAGTGCTTTTCAGATGTAACAAACAAACAGATATACAGCAGGGGATTTGATAGAGAAGGGCATAGAGGAGGGGTACAGCTGTACAGGGTTGCGGGGAGGAGAGGGACGGATGGCATCTAGCAAGTCAGGTGGTGCAGGGGCAATGTGATGGCCTAGATGTTGAGGAGCAGAGACTCCTTTGAGAGGTGGGTCTTGAGTTATGTTCTGAATTGTAGGAGAATGGGGGCAAGTCTGATACTGATGGGGAGGAGGTACCATAGTCTTGTGTATAGGCAGTTTATAAATGCCATACCATATCATATCATATCATACCATATCATATCATATCATATCATATCATATCATATCATATCATATCATATCATATCATATCATATCATAGGCAGAGAAGGCTTTCTTTGTGGTCCTTTCCTTTTTGCAGTTGCAGATTTCAAGTCTGCACGTGTCCTGGCTTCTGGTGTGCTGCCCACCAAAATTATTGAGTTTCTCTGCAAGATAGCTAGGTGACCTGAGGGAGACTGCCTTACAGATGATGGAGCAAAATGTGAAGGGGATTTGCGAATGCAGTGGGATCCAGTTATGATTGATGAGGGCTGGGGTGATGGGGTTGTATCTGCGTAGACCATTGATGAGGCATGTGGCTGCAAGTAGGGTATTTTTCAGAGGCATAAGGGAGGATGCTGGGAGGCCTTTGAGGAGGTCATTGCACCATCCAGGTGGGATAGGACCAGTGCTTGAATGGAGTATCTAAAGCTGTCCTGAGGGAGGAAGGGTTTGACTTCTGCAGGAAGGAGAGCTGATAGCAACCTGTCTCAGTTTCCTTAGCTATGTGTGCCTTGAAGGAGAGGTGTTTGTCAATGTGGAACCCAAGGATCTTGGCGCAGGAGGTGAGCTCGGTTGTGAATACTTCTAGGTTCATAGTTGATAGCCAGGTGGGTATGTCTGGGTGTTCTAAGTTGTTGGAGAGGAATATGAATTCAGTCTTGGAGGGGTTGAGCTTCAAGCATACACTGGACATCCAAGACTGGATCAGCGGGAGGCAGGTTTTGAGTTTATGGATGTCCTTGATGGAGTCGATCTTGAGGTATAGCTGTGTGTCATCAGCATATAGGTGGACGCGGATGTTGTGTGTGGCTCTGAGGGCTCCCAGCAGCTGCATGTATAGAAATAAGGTCACTTAGGAGAGAATGGATCTCTGTGGGACCCCAAAGGTGATGGGTAGCATTGGCTATCTAGAGGAGCCTATCTGAACAAACTGCGAGAAGGCTTAGTGTGGTGGATTGAGTGCTTACAGTAGAGAGCCACAGTTCAGTAGGGGAGTTTACTCCATGTGAGGTGAGGTTTGCATGGTTTTCCATGAGGGCATTCACGAGGAAGTTCTTGAAGGACCTGAAGGTTTGTCTGATGTGTTTCTGCTGGACGTGCTAGACTAGGGTGGTGTGCATGATGTTGAAAGGCACTGTCAAGTGGTCAGACCAGTCAAGTGGGAGACCAGAGCTGTAGTGGAAGGAAAGCAGTGTGGTGATGATTAGGTCAAGGAACATACCTTTCTTGTGTGTTGGGTCTTTTGTGTGCTTTGTGAGACTGAGGGTGTCGAGAAGGTTGAGGAGAACTTGCTTCATCAGTTGGGTGGCCTTGTTGTCTGGGAGGATGAAGTCGCTCATGAAGATGTTGTTCACGTGGTTGAGGGATATGGTGGTGACCAGGTCAGTGAAGTCTCAGTTGAAAGGCATTGTTGGGTTTGGGTGGTCTACTGCTTCATTGGGGAGAGCAGAAAGTGGCAGGAGAGGACTTTGATGGAGCCAATGTTGTTGACAGCAATTCTGGTGCAGGGCCATGAGGTCTTGTCGATGACTGCAAGGCCTCTGCCTGTGTTGTTTGGCTGTTCTCTGTGTTGGATGCTATAGCTGTCGGGGACAAGGACATCTAGGATGTGGGGGGAGGTGGGTGTCAGCCAGGTCTCGGTGATGAAGATGGTATCAAGTTTGTGTGTAGTGATGAGTTCAGCTATGTCTGCTGTATGTGTGGGTTAGGTTGCTGTATTGCTGAGTGCGTGCCTTAGAGGAGGGGAAATGATGTTGGCATTGCTGGGATGGTGGGGAGGGCCTCTGGAGATGGAGGGAGAAAACACATGTTGGTGCATGCTTGCCTGCTGTCTGAGCAGGGATTTGGTCCCAGGTTCCTCCTGGTCAAAACAGGACAAAACAGGAATTGCCCTTTTGTTCATCTGCCCTTTACTTTGGATGCACGGGTGAGAGATGCCCTTGGCCGAACAGTTAAGAGTAGAAAGGAAGAGGCAGCCCTAAGAAGGTGGGTAGGTCTTAGTCCATTTGACCAAGATCCACTTGCACCTGCTCAATAACTGCAAAAGAAAAGATCTGGCAGGCTTTTAAGTAGGAAAAAAGGTAGGCAAAACAGGAAGGCACCAATGAAAGAACAAAGAAATATCTAGGCTGAGTACCACAAATGAAATACACCAATCACGGGCTGAAAAGATACAAGTATCTTTTAATACTGTACAGTTTACAAAGAAACAGATAGCTATCTGGCCCCAACACCTCACAGTATGTACCAGCCGACACAGTGAGGAGAGTGAGGTACAGGACATCTAAATACTGGCATTTTTATACATTTCAGTTGGGATTCAGACTAATGTCGCAGCAGGTACAGTAGCTACTACTATTGAAGCTCACTATGTATCACAATTTGTTCACATCCCGTTCTCTAGACAGGAAGTGAACAGTATCAGAAAGTCAATTCCAGACATTAGAAAAAAATCCAACAGGGTTTTACAAAGAAATAGAATCTGTCTTGCATTCGTCAGTTTTCACTTTGGGTGATATAGACTTGTTGTTTCCTGTGATCTACCTGCTGATTTATGGAAACAAATTAGGACTGTAGATGATCAAGCAGGATAGGGTGACACATAGGTTAACTTGATGAGGATAGATGGAGAAAGGAGAGCTGGTGAGAGACCACCACAAGTGATACTGACTTTGCCAGACAGAATATTAGTGAAATTAAAAACTTTGGTTCCTGAGAGAAGGATTGTTTGGGACAAACTCACTGAAAATCTGAAGGTGCTACGGACTTCCTTAATCGGTTCGACCAAGTATTTTCAGAATTTAGTGGACAGGGAAAAGATTGTTTATGGATAAGTTTGTGTGTGGATTGTTGCCTGATATTCAGTCACAAATCATGACTTCCGAGAGTCCTTATCAACTAAATTGCAGTCTGAAGTATTGCATATGGCTCAATATTAGGAAAATAGGGCCAATAATGAAAAAGAGAGGATTGAAAAGAAAAAGAGAGACCTGAAAACCAAAGTATTATTGCAACAGATAGTTAGAGGGACTAGAGGTTTCAAGGTCAGTTTGTTCCACAAAATAATGTAAAGTTGGGTCCTGTGCATGTGAACCAAGGTGCTTATTGCAGAAAAGAGGGCCATTGTAGAGCACAATGCCCGATCCGTCAGCAGACGTCGAATAATACATATGTTGTAATGGGTAGACGATCCAGAGGCCGCCCTGTGTAGGGTGTCCTGGTAGAAACCAGCTCACTCAAAATCTACAGTCATTCTCACAAGATAATCAGCAACCTAGTATACATAGCAGAAATATTTTTGATAATCCTCAACTGCCTATCATTCTGAAGATCTTGTCTTCGAAGATATATGGGACCTCATTACGAGTTTGGAGGTAGCCATGGCCTTAATAAGGGAATGGCTGCCTCCAAACTCGGGTCCGGGTCTGTGGTCCCGGAATGGGGAAATGCCAGGCCATTCCGACTTTGGAGGGCCGGTATTTCCCCATTCAGGGAACCCGGACCATCCCCATTCCCATTTGAGCCCCCCTAGGGCTCAATCGGAATGTTGAGCATGCTAACAATGGGCCCATTAATGATGGGCCCGTTGTTAGTATGCTGGTCCATTTGCGGGACCCTGAAAGGACATCTGGTCTGACCAGACGTCCAGAGCGGGTCCCGCAACGGGACTTTGTAATAAGGCGGTACGGGGTTAATGGCGCCGGCACCTTTACCAGCGCCTTTAACCCCTTACCACCTCACTTGTAATGAAGCCCATTGTGTCGTTAGGACAGCCCGAAGCAGGGTCTGGAACAAACGCCTATTCCCGTTAATCAGAAAGGTCACTACATTGAGATGAATGTGTGGAATAGGAATCATCTATTTTTGAATGATATAGGAGCACAGAAGTGTTCCATTGATCATTCACGGGTTCCAGACATTCCACTGTCAGGGCAGAATAACGTTTCTGTAGTGTTTTCTGGCACGCCAGTGGTTAGTCCGGTTTCTCTGCCAGTACCGATTTCACTGGGGCCATTTACGTATTACTGTCCGTTTCTTCTGACAACAAACTGTGGAGAGAATTTGTTGGGGTTGAATCTGTTGAAGGAATGAAATGCAGTAATTCATTGTTCTACGGATGAAGTATGTTTGACGATTTCACCCCAGCAATCTTCTGCCTCACAGTTTTTGACTAGACCTTTGCCGCCAGAATTTCGTGAAGGTCCGACATGTTTTTGGGCGGTTGACGACAATGATGTCGGTGTTTTGAAAATTGAGCCTGTTAAAATTGTTTTGAAACCAGGAGTTAAGTTGCCACGTATTCCACAATATAGGATTTCAGTTGATGGTGAGCAAGCTTTGAAGAGTATAGTTTTCGATTTTGTACATCATGGAGTAATTGAAGAAATTGCAGGAAGTTTGTGCAATAGCCCGATTTTATCAGTGTATAAGAAAGGGGATAATGTGATTCCTTTTCGTTTCATTATCGGTTTACGCACTATCAATAAGGTTGTTGCTCCGCAATTTCCAATTGAGCCTGATGTAACTACGATAATAATAATGATCCCAGCTTCTGCTACTCATTTTAGTGTGGTAGATCTTAAGAATGCCTTCTTTAGCATTCCCATTCACGTGGATAGTAGATATTTGTTCGCGTTCACCCTAGGGTATGTTCGTTTACATTTACCTGTGCATCACAAGGGTACACAGAGAATCCCAGCATTTATAGTAGGGCTTTGAAAGAGCAGCTCGACACACTTGAGTTGCCTTACACTTGTACATTGTTGCAGTACGTTGATGACCTTCTTTTAGCTGCAGACTCAGAAAGTGGTTACAAAGAGGGTACTGTGTTATTGCTTATTCATCTAGCATGGGCATAAGGCTTCATTAAAAAAAGTTTCAGTATTGTTGACAGGAGAATGCCTATTTAGGCAATCTCCTGTCAAAGGAGGGAAGAAGATTGACACCTGAGCGGATAAAAAGCATTTCGAGCATGTCTGCCCCAAATAAACAGAAAGAGGGCAGAGCCATGGCAGGAATGGCTTATTGCTGTTGATAGTGGATCCCAAATGTTTCACTAGTGATTAAACCATTGTTGGCATTGACAAAGAAGGGCATTTCTTTGCCACTACCGTGGAACTTGGAACACCAGAAAGCATTTGATCTGCTCAAGACTGCACTGTGTTCAGCACCAGTTTTGGGCACACCAAATTATGATAAGGCCTTTGTGTTGTATGTGCATGAATGTGATGTATGTACTTTGGCTGTGTTAACGCAGGAACATGTGGGAAGAATAGACCGTGCGGTTATTTTTCCTCCACACTTGATCCTGTTACATGTGCTTATCCAAATCCAGCAATACCTCGAAACCTACGCCAGTTTAGGCAAAAGACAGTCAGGATTCCGCAAAGGACATGGGACCGAAACTGCCCTTCTAGATTTGAAGAATCAAATCACCAATATAATGGACTTAGGCAAACCTGCTCTCCTCCTGCTGCTAGATCTCTCCGCAGCATTCAACTTAGTTGACCATGGCACCCTCACATCGCACCTAGTCAATGCAGCCCATTTCTCTCACAAAGAAACCTCATGGATCACCTCCTTCTTAGAGGGTAGTCATGAAGGTGTACTCTGACAAGGCCAGTTCTCCACCCACCACCATAAATTGTGGAGTCACTCAAGGATCATGCTCTGCACCTACCCTCTACAACCTCTTCACCAAACCCCTCTTTGACCTCCTGGACTCCCTCGGCATAGCATACACCAACTATGCCGACGACACGCAAATCCTCCTCCCCCTTACTGGAGATTATGACCAAGACACAGAAGCACTACTCAACATCTACTCTACTATCCAAAACTTGATGGCCATCAGTAGTCTCTGCCTTAACGGCGACAAAACAGAGATCATCATCATGGCCCCCAGCGAAATTCTCTCCAAGCTTAGCCAAGACTACTCACACATGACCATCGACAACTCCCACATACCTGTCTCCACCGTCGTGAAGACCCTAGGAGTCTATCTAGACGCTACACTTTCCATGACAAGACAAGTCAGCGACATCTCCTCCTCTTCTGCACTGACCACTAAACTCATGTATGCCATAAAACCCTACCTCACCACTCCCAACTGCCTCTCCATCGCCAGAGCCACCATAGGATCCAGATTAGATTATTGCAATGCCCTCTTAGCCGGCACATCAGCCAAAAATCGAAATAATCTCCAAATAGTGCAAAACAACGCGTTCCGTGCTGCTCTCCACATCCCCAAATCTGACAACATAGAAGAAACGCTCACTGGCTCCCGGTCAAGGAAAGAATCAACTTCAAAATACTCACACTCACACACAAATGCATCAATCACACCGCTCCATCCTACCTATCAGAAACCATAACTAGGAAATCCTCCCTTCGTCCCAAGAGAAGCCACCATGACAATCAACTCCTAATCCCTACCATAAGAAGAGCTAAAGCTGGAGCATCAGCTTCCCACACTTAGCACCCAAACCCTGGAAAAACCTCCCAAATTCCCTCAGAGCAGAATCCACCCTCCTCTCCTTCCGCAAGTCCCTCAAAACCACGCTCTTCACATAATCCCTTCTCCACCCTCTGATGGAACTCCACCTTACCGCCTTGACATCTATATTACTAATGTATGTAACTAAAAAATGATACTGTAATTTAATAATTGCCATGTATACTTAACAAACGTTCCTTTTGTAACCAGTCAATCTTCTGTATATGTAACACCGCCACAATGCCCATGGGCTGACTAGGCGCTTCAAAAAAAATGCATATAAATAAATATGTCTGAGAGCTGTCGCTGCTGCTGCTGCGTCTGTAAAACAAAGTGAGGGTATGGTTTTAGCTCACACTTTAACCGTAATAGTACCCCACTCTGCAGAAGTTCTATTAAACAGAACGCAAATGCAACACCTTACTTCCACATGATTAACAAGATACAAACTGATTCTGTTTGCACCGCATATATAAATTAAGAGGTGTTCCGTATTGAATCCGGCTGAATTGTTACCTCTTCCGCAAGATATTGCTTGCAGTGAAGAAATGTCACATGACTGCCTCTATACTACAGAGCAAGAAATCAAAGGCAGGATTGATCTAAATGATACACCTCTGAATGATCTACAAAAGGAGCTGTTTTGTGATGGCTCCTGCTTCAAACTTCTGGATGGTACATCAACTGCTGCTAATGCCATCACTACACTAAGCACGATTGTGGGAACTATGAGAATTTCTAATAACTCTGCGCATACCGCAGAGATTATCACACTGACTCGAGCTTGTGAACTTTCTGAACATCTTAGAGTAAACATATTTACAGACAGCCAGTATGCCTTTGGGGTGATTCCAACTTCAGTAGATTATGGGCTGCTGAACGAGGTTTCTTGACCTCACATGGAACAAAAATCCAACACAGCACCTTGATAGTTCAGCTAATCTCAGCACTTGCTCTTCCTGCTCAACTAGCAATCATGAAGTGTGCCGCATATCAGAAGGTTGTAGATGATGTAGGGAGAGGAAACACTTTTGCTGACAGGATAGCTAAACAGACCACCACTGATTTTTACTCAGAAATGTATGTCAGCAAAGAAACTATAAATATCTGTACTGTAGATGAGGGGATTGCCTCGATAAATAATATCCAAGCTAACGACACTCAAAAGGAACTTAAACACTGGGCTGAGAGTTGAGCAAGTTTGGATGAGGAAGGTTGTTGGGTGGACAACAAAAGTAAAAGATGGATGCTACCCGATGCATATGTCACCGACATGGCTCATGGTCCTACTCACATATGTGCTAGGAAAATCTGTAAATTGCTAGAACCTGTCTGGGTAAACGTAAACTACAAATATGTCTTAGTAGTGATTTGTGCCTTTAGCAAGTGGGTCAAAGCCTTCCCTGTGAATGATGCCACAGCAATGACAATGGTGAAAAAAATGCTTAAGGAATATTTTCCTAGGTTTGGGTTGCCGAGGGTCATCTGGTCGGATAATGGTCCACATTTTATCGCTGCTGTAATCTTGCAAGTATGCGTGGGATTACAGATCGATAAACGATTCCATTCTGCTAGACACGCTCAGAGTGCTGTACTTGTAGAATGCCATAATGCTATCTTGAAGAACAAGCATGCGAAAGTCTGTGCCAGCAGTAATTTGAAATTGCCAGACGCCTTACCGATAGCTCTATTGTCCATGCGGATGACCCCACAGACTAGAACTGGACTCTCCCCATATGAAATAGTGATGGGGAGGCCAGCTAACATTTGGAACCTGCAGAAACCCAGAGCATTGATAGATGTGGAACAATTGCTTCTTACTGAATACTGTGACCAGTTAACTCAAAATTTGTATTTGATTTATCAACAGGTGTGAGAAGCCCTCCCAGTTAAATACGAGGGGCCAGGTCACAGAATTCGACCTGGGGACTGGGTGCTAACAAAGTAATTTGAGAGATCATCCAGTCTCGCACTGCGCTGGAGAGGACCGTTCAAGGTCCTTTTGGCCACACAGACTGCTGTACGAGTAGAAAGCAGGAGACACTGGATCCACGCGACACACATCAAGAAAATACCTTTTCCTTTGCCACTCGATGAAGAAGAAAAGCAGGAAACCACTTGTTCTGTTTCCGGTGATCAATCTGTCTTGAACAACATTAAGGATGTTTCAGAGATTCTTCTTGAGCCCGTGGGGCCTAGGGAGACTGATGCTTTGTCTTCAAATTCTTCTTCAGATCTTTCTGCATCCTTGAGCAATCTTGCCTCTGTTTCACCACTTCCATCAGGAAGCAGCAACACTCTGTTCGCAGATCACACCGTACCTGGAGTTTTAAGGTACAATCTGCATCCACGGAACTAGACTTACAGCACGGCATTGCTGTGCCCATGGGAAATGACTGTTGAGCTAGTCCTTTGCCACTCTCTCGCCGAAACATAAGTAAGTGGCTGGGACCAACAAAAGCTATCTTCAATCAAGATACATCACATGGTCAGGAGATCACCAACAAACAAATTTAAGGAGTCCGTATCAGAAAGCTTCCGGAACAAACTTTTGAGGAACAATGCATGTCGCTATTCCTACTCGTACGAAGCAACCGATCGATTGTGTGGCTAACAAAAACATTGGGCATGAAAATTCATGGTCCTTGAGGACTTATTGTTTTCTCTTGATTTTGTTAATTGGTCTAACAGTAATCATAGCTTTAGGGTTTTTGTATATTGAGGGGGTGCGTCCACTTGAAACTTTGATACCCACAGAAAGTGTTCCTACTATATCTTCTCCTTTTGTGCATCTGCACACTTTATCTCCTAGGGATTCCCAACACAGACAGAGTTATCACAACAATACACTTTTGTTAATCATGAATACGACCCATGCAATTTTGAATAGAACTAATTGGTGGATATGTTCACATTTGCCACAACACGGGGAAAAAGGGTTGGGCTGGTATATTCATCCTTTGCCTTTAACTAATGCATGCTACGCCTCTCTAAGGGCACTATTGTTATACATGTCCTACAATAGTGTCCAGCCTCTCTTCATGTTAATAATTTTTGGTCTAGAGTTTGTGCCTAGTTCACATAACAGATTTTACAATATTATACAAAGGATTACATGAATTTACATTTCCATGACAATACAATGGTGGTATAGGTTCTCGGATCTGCGGTAAGCCTTGTTTCAAGAATCTCTTACAATGTAGTTCAGCTAAAACATACGATTGTCGTTTACGCTTCATTGTTTCAGTGTTTATACAAACTAAACATTAACAGAATTTAAAGGTCAGTCAGCTCGACTGTAAGATGAAAACACATTCCACCATTTTAGAATATGAATTACAAGTGAAAATCAAAATGGCAGACGAATCTTAAAATGGCGGCAAAGTTAAAACTCAGAATTCGGAACTTTGCAACGCGGTTTTCCATGTAACGCGAAGGGGTTTAGGCCAATATTAAATATAAGCTGGCACTATATAATTACGGTTTAACAAACCCTCCTTTTGGCCCAAGCCAAGAGCTTTACTAAAAAATATTCACTTTACTCGCAACTCCACGTTTCAATGTCCGTACAACCCGAATCACATTCATCTGATATATTGATCGTCATTAGATCCTTGACAGTAATATCCTCCATTACAAAAACTTTAGTCATCTTCTCGGGTGCGTGTATTTTATGTACTAATCTTCCTACAGTTTGCGCACAACATCCCCTTAACATCGAGCATATGGCAGGAAGACATGGTATGCAACAACAACAGAACAACAGAATATCAAGGATACCCACTAAGGCCGAAAAGAGTTTGCATCCCCAAGACCGTAAAGAGCCCCAGAAGCAAGCACTAAGATCCCAATTTCCCTCTGGAACATGTACTTCTGTACTTAGGATGTGCAGATTTTGTATTGCTTTGAATATGGTAGGGGAGGAATCAGGTACAAAAACACAACAAGCAGATCCCAGTAATTTACATATTCCATCACGCTCAGCCAGGATGACATCTAACACCATCCGGTTCTGTAGAGCTACTAATCTAATTGCTTTCTGTTCTAACGTCATATTGTAGAGTATATCAGTGGTCCGGTTGATGGTTTTCTCTAATACTCTTGTCACAAGGGTCTGAAATGTCTTCTTCCTCAAAAGAGGACTCCGTCTCACCTCCCTCCCCTTCCTCTTCACCTTTACTCTTCCACTTGGGTTCAGGCTTCTTTTTCCCTTTGATCCCGGGACTCTCCTTTTTTTTATGTAGATAGGGGACATCCACGGAAGGACGCCACAGCGCCACCGTATAGGTGGGCGGTGGGCAATCCTCTGTGACCATCGATAAGGGGAAAAAGCCAGCGGCACAAAAAACCCCAATGAGACTTCCCAGGGCTGAAGAAGGGCCGTCTAGGTACGTTGGAAGTCCGAATGAATCAAGACGTAGGTCACAGGCACTCCCAACACAGGCAAGGGTTCCGGTACCCAGATGAGTTGGAAGGTACAAATACGAAAGGCAAAGGCAGTCCAAAAGCAGGCAATGGGTTCCGGTACACGGGTGAGTAGAATGGCACAGAGACGAAAGGCAGTGGCAATCCAAAAGCAGGCAAAGAATTCTGGTACACAGGTGAGTAGAATGGCACAGGGATGAATGTAAATGGCAGTCCAAAGAGGCAAGGGAACAGAAAAATAACAAATCGAAAGAAAGACAGAACCAAGGAGGAAACAGCAAAACTAAAAGTCAGCACAAGGACCGAAATGACAGGAAGAGGAGGGGAAGGATGGGAGCAAGAGAGGGAGAGAGATAGAGCCGGAGTAAACTGGAAAGAGGAATGGAAAGGCAATAAACAGGGGAAAAGCGGACGGGACCACAAAAGGGGAAAACACTGCAAGCGATAGCAACAACAGGAGGAAACCTAGGAATGTTGCAATGCGTCCGTAACCCGGAAGTAGCTTTACTCTTCCACTTGGGTTTAGGCTTCTTTTTCCCTTTGATCCCGGGTCTCTCCTTTTTTTATGTAGATAGGGACGTCCACGGAAGGACGCCACAGTGCCACCGTATGGGTGGGCGGTGGGCAATCCTCCGTGACCGTCGATAAGGAGAAAAAGCCAGCAGCACAAAAAACCCCAATGAGACTTCCCATGGCTGAAGAAGGGCAGTCTAGGTACGTTGGAAGTCCGAATGAAGCAAGACGTAGGTCATAGGCAATCCCAACGCAGGCAGGGGTTCCGGTACCCAGATGAGTTGAAAGGTACAAATAAGAAAGGCAAAGGCAGTTCAAATGCAGGCAATGGGATCCGGTACACGGGTGAGTAGAATGGCACAGAGACGAAAGGCAGTGGCAATCCAAAAGCAGGCAAAGAGTTCCGGTACACAGGTGAGTAGAATGGCTCAAGGGCGAATGTAAATGGCAGTCCACAGAGGCAAGGGAACAGAAAAATAACAAAACGAAAGAAAGACAGAACCGCTTGTTTTGTTCCTCCTCTACCTTTCTACACCCCTCTCCCTCACCTCTTGTTTTTTTTCCGGCTCTACCTGAAATGTCGTCAGGCCTAGTACTGTAGTCGCCTGTCTGTTTCCATTTCCTTCCCACTCTCCCCCTCCCTTCCTTATCTATGTTTTAGCTCTTGCACTATCTGAAATGTCGTCAGGCCGAGTACGATAGTTAATTTCACATCCTTACTGTTCATGGCCTGTAAGAATGTCATTGTTTTTTCCCTTGTTTCCTCCCTTGTCTTGAAGCACTTTGAAACACATTGTGTATAGGCGCTATATAAATAAACTATCATATCATATCATATCAAGGAGGAAACAGCGAAACTAAAAGGCAGCACAAGGAACAAAACGACATGAAGAGGAGGGGAAGGACGGGAGCAAGAGAGGGAGAGACATAGAGCTGGAGTAAACTGGAAAGATGAGTGGAAAGGCAATAAACAGGGGAAAAGCGGACAGGACCGCAAAAGGGGAAAACACTGCAAGCGATAGCAATAACAGGAGGAAACCTAGGAATGCTGCAACGCGTCCGTAACCCAGAAGTAGCTGAATAAATACTAGCGGTGATTGACGCGCCGAAGAAAGAACTAGACCCGTAATGGGAGACGTGATGGAACAGTCAATGTCGGCCCGCTATTCCAGCGGTTCCAAACCCGCCATCTCCCCCAAGGCGTGACAACTCTTGCCAATCTCCTAATAACCCCGGAATTCATGATCTGTCCCCAAAATGGCACAAAGGATTTTGCTACATCACCCACGAACAGTTAAGGAGTATCACCATTCTTGTCCCGCCTTTGAAGAGCTCTAGAGACCTCAGAGGTGCTAGCTACAAATACTCCTGATAGCAAGATACCCAAATAACAAGTACCCTGCCAATCTCTAGGTAGCCAAGGATAAGCTTCATTACCGCATGCAAAATAAACAGGATCACCTACATACAAAGGTCTGTCCTCACTAGTCAAATTTGCAATATTGGTCAAACCCTCAAAAGTACCCATTGACTGATAACCATTCCTTTGTATGCAGAAGGAAACAGAGTTGGGGCTGTGATTAAAAGTGTAGGAAGGAGGCGTGGCATCCCAGATGCCTACGGGAGCCATCTTGAAAGAGATGAACGATTGGAAAGGTTTAGAAAGTCTACCAGAAGGCCTAATAGAAGCAACATTAAGCTTGCTCCTATTTGCAAAAAAAGAACATCCCAGAGGCATCAGGACTCACCTTCGAAACTCATACAAATTAGTCCTATCGAAATTCCCTGAGATGCTATCATTCCAATGACCAAAGAATAGTGTCTTTAGAGAGGCATAGCATCCAGTAGTTAAAGGCAAAGGATGAATATACCAGCGCAACGCTTTTTCCCTGTGTTGTGGCAAATGCAAACATATCCAGCAATTAGGTCTATTCAAAATTGCATGGGTCGTATTCATGATTAACAAAGTGTATTGTTGTGATAACTGTGTTGGGAATCCCTAGGAGATAGAGTGTGCAGATGCACGAAAGGAGAAGACATAGTAGGAACACTCTCAGTGGGTATTAAAGTTTCAAGTGGACGCACCCCCTCAATATACCGAAACCCTAAAGCGATGATTACTGTTAGACCAATTAACAAAATCAAGAGAAAACAATAAGTCCTCAAGGACCATGAATTTTCATGCCCAATGTCTTTGTTAGCCACACAATCAATTAGTTGCTTCGTACGAGTAGGAGTAGCGACATGCATTGTTCCTCAAAAGTTTGTTCCAGAAGGTTTCTATGACTGACTCCTTAAGTTTGTTCATTGACCACGTGATGTATCTTGATTGAAGATAGCTTTTGTTGGTCCCAGCCACTTACTTATGTTTTGGTGAGAGAGTGGCAAAGGACTAGCTCAACAGTCGTTTCCCATGGGCACAGCAATGCTGTGCAATGCTGTGCTTGAAGTCTACTGCCGTGGACGCAGATTGTACCTTAAGACTCCATGTACAGTGTGATCTGCGAAGAGTGTTGCTGCTTCCTGATGGAAGTGGTGAAACAGAGGCAAGATTGCTCAAGGGTGCAGAAAGATCCAAAGAAGAATTCGAAGACCAAGCAGCAGTCTCCCCAGGCCCCACGGGCTCAGGAAGAATCTCCGAAACACACTTGATGTTGTTCAAGACAGATTGATCACCAGAAACAGAACAAGTGGTTTCCTTCTTTTCTTCTTCGTCGAGTGGCAAAGGAAAAGGTATATTCTTGATATGTGTCACATGGATCCAGTGTCTCCTGCCTGCTACTCATACATCAGTCTGCGTGGCCAACAGGACCTGGAACGGTCCTCTCCAGCACGGTGCACGACTGGATGCTCGCTCAAATGACTTCTTTAGCACCCAGTCCCCAGGTAGAATTCTGTGACCTGTCCCCTCGTATTTAACTGGGAGGGCTTCTGTTGATAAATCAAATACACATTTTGAGTTAACTGGTCACAGTATTCAGCATGAAGCAAATGCTTCACATCTTTCAATATTCTGGGTTTCGGCAGGTTCCAAATGTTAGCTGGCCTCCCCATCACTATTTCATTTGGGGAGAGTCCAGTTCTAGTCTGTTGGGTCATCCACATGGACAGTAGAGCTATAGGTAAGGCTTCTGCCAATTTCAAAGTACTGCTGGCACAGACCTTTGAATGCTTTTTCTTCAAGATACCATAATGGCATTCTACAAGTCCAGCACTCTGAGAATGTCTAGCCAAATGAGACTGTTTATCGATCTGTAATTGCGCGCATACTTGTAAGATTACAGCAGCGATAAAATGTGGACCATTATCCGATCAGATGACCCTCGGCAACCCAAACCTAGGAAAATATTCCTTAAGCATCGTTTTCACCATTGTCATTGCTGTGGCATCATTCACAGGGAAGGCTTTGACCCACTTGCTAAAGGCACAAATCACTACTAAGACATATTTGTAGTTATAGCAACACTCCATCTCGATGAGGTCGAAATTAATCACCTCAAAAGGCACAGAGGGGGGACCAAAACTACCCCTCAGTGTCGTTGTACCCTTCCCCACAATATGCTGTAAGCCTACCATGCAGCTTTGAACAAAACGCTCAGCAGTCTTTGAGATGTTTACGTTTACCCAGACAGGTTCTAGCAATTTACAGATTTTCCTAGCACATATGTGAGTAGGACCATGAGCCATTGTAACCATGGCGGTGACATATGCATTGGGTAGAATCCATCTTTTCCTTTTGTTGTCCACCCAACAACCTTCCTCATCCAACCTTGCTAAACTTTCATCCCAGTATTTAAGTGCCTTTGGAGTGGTGTTAGCTTGGATATTCTTTATCGAGGCAATCCCTTCATCTACTGTCCAGATATTTATAGTTTCTTTCCTGACATACATTTCTGAGTAAAAAATAGTGGCGGTCTGTTTAGCTATCCTGTCAGCAAAAGCGTTTCCTCTCCCTAAATTATCTACTACCTTCTGATGTGCTGTGCACTTCATGATTGCTAGTCAAGCAGGAAGCGCAAGTGCTGAGAGTAGCTGAACTATCAAGGTGCCATGTTGGATTTTTGTTCCGTGTGAGGTCAAGAAACCTCGTTCTGACCATAATCTACCGAAGTTGTCAACCAGCCCAAAGGCATACTGGCTATTTGTAAATATGTTTACTCTAAGCCCTTTGGAAAGTTCACAAGCTTGAGTCAGTGCGATAATCTCTTTAGCCTGGACGGAGCTATGCGAAATTCTCTTAGTTTCCACAATTGTGCTTAGTGTAGCGATGGCATAAGCAGCAGTGAATGTACCATCCGGAAGTTTGAAGCAGGAGCCATCACAAAACAGCTCCCTTTTTGGATCATTCAGAGGTGTAACATTTAGATCAATCCTGCCTTTGGTTTCTTGCTCTGTGGTATAGAGGCAGTGTGACATTTCTTCACTGCAAGCAATATCTTGCGGAGGAGGTAACAATTTAGCCGGATTCAATATGCAACACCTCTTAATTTGGTTATGCAGTGTAAATGGAATCAGTTTGTGTCTTGTTAATTGTGCGGAAGTAATGTGTTTCATTTACGTTCTGTTTAATAGAACGTCTACGGTGTGGGGTACCATTACGTTTAAAGTGTGAGCTAAAACCATACCCTCACTTTGTTTTACAGAGGCAGCAGCAGCAGTGACAGCTCTCAGACATCTCGGCAAAGTGCATGCAATGGATCAAGTATGGAGGAAAAATAACTGCAGTCTATTCTTCCCCCCATGTTCCTGCGTTGACACAGCCAAAGCACATCCATCACATTCATGCACATACAATACGAAGGCCTTATCGTAATTTGGTGTGCCCAAAACCGGTGCTGGACAGAGTGCGCGTCTTGAGCAGATCAAAAGCTTTCTGGTGTTCCAAGCTCCACGGTAGTGGCAAAGAAATGCCTTTTTTTGTCAATGCCGACATTAGTTTTATAACTAGTGAAAACAGCAAGAAGCCATTCCTATCAAGGATCTGACCTCCTTCTATGTATTTGGGACAGACATGCTAGAAATGCTTTTTATCCGCTCAGGTGTCAATCTTCTTCCCTCCTTTGACAGGAGATAGCCTAAATAGGCAACCTCCTGTTGACAATACTGAAACATTTTTAATGAAGCCTCATGCCCATGCTCTGCTAGATGAATAAGCAATAACACAGTACCCTCTTTGCAAGCACTTTCTGAGTCTGCAGCTAAGAGAAGGTCGTCAACGTACTGCAACAATGTAGAAGTGGGAGGCAACTCAAGTGTGTCGAGCTGCTCTTTCAAAGCCCTATTATAAATGCTCAGACTCTCTGTGTACCCTTGTGGTGCACGGGTAAATGTAAACGAGCGTCCCCCTAGGGTGAATGCGAACAAATATCTACTATACACATGTATGGGAATGCTAATTCTTAAGATCCACCACACTAAAATGAGTAGCAGAAGCTGGGATCATTGTTAATATTCTAGTTACATCAGGCACAATTGGAAATTGCTGAACAACGACCTTATTGATAGCGAGTAAATCGATAATGAAATGAAAAGGAATCACATTATCCCCTTTCTTATACACTGGTAAAATCAGGCTATTACACAATCTTCCTGCAATTTCTTCAATTACTCCTTGATGTACAAAATCAGAAACTATACTCTTCAAAGTTTGCTCACCATCAACTGAAATCTTATATTGTGGAATATGTAGCAACATAATTCCTTGTTTCAAACAATTTTAACAGGTCAATTTGCAAAACACCGACATCATTGTCGTCAACAGCCCATAAACACGTCGGAACTTCATGAAATTCTGGCGGCAAAGGTCTAGTCAAAAACTGTGAGGCTGAAGATTGCTGGGGTGAAATCGTCAAACGTACTCCATCCGAAGAACAATGAATTACCGCATTTAATTCATTCAACAGATTCAACCCCAACAAATTCTCTCCACAGTTCGTTGTCAGAAGAAACAGACAGTAATCCGTATATGGCTGCAGTGAAATCGGTACCAGCAGAGAAACCAGACTAACCACTGCCGTGCAAGAAAACACTACAGAAACGTTATTCTGCCCTGACAGTGGAATGTCTGGAACCCGTGAATGATCAATGGAACACTTCTGTGCTCCTATATCATTCAAAAATAGATGATTCCTATTCCACACATTCATCTCAATGTAGTGACCTTTCTGATTAACGGGAATAGGCGTTGGTTCCAGACCATGCTTCGGGCTGTCCGAACGACACAATGGGCCTCATTACAGGTGAAGCGGTAAGCGGTTAACAGCGCTAGTAAAGGTGCCGTGCTGTTAACCCCGTACCGCCTCATTACAAGGTCCCCTCGCGGGACCCGCTCTGGATGTCTGGTCAGACCAGACATCCTTTGCGGGTCCCTCGAGGGGACAAGCATGCTAACAATGGGCCCGTCATTAACGGGCCAGTTGTTAGCATGCTCCCCATTCCCATTGAGCGCTACGGGGGCTCAAATGGGAATGCGGATGGTCTGGGTCCAGGTTCCCTGAATGGGGAAACACTGGGCCCTCCAAAGTCGGAATGGCCCGGTATTTCCTCATTCAGGGACCACGGACCTGGACACGAGTTTGGAGGCAGCCAAGCCCTTTTAAAGGGCTTGGCTGCCTCCAAACTCATAATGAGGCCCAATATATTGTCGAAGAAAAGATCTTCAGAAAGATAGGCAGTTGAAGGATTATCAAAAATATTTCTGCTATCTATACCTGGTTGCTGATTAGACTATTTTGGTCAGATTGGGGACAAGCACAGGTTAGTTGTTTGTCCCCAAAAATAGACTATTTTGGTCAGATTGGGGACAAGCACAGGTTAGTTGTTTGTTCTCTATAAAGAAATTGTGACTATTTTGGTCAGACTGGGGACAAGCACAGGCTAGTTGTTTGTTCTCTATAAAGAAATGGTGGGCTGGACTAAGGCATAACCCTTTTCACCTCGCAGACAATATTGATTATTGTTGATCTGCGTGATTTTAGTGCCTTACATAACTCCTTAAGCCTCATTAACTTACTCTTATATATATACATAGAGATTGGTTATAATATATCCCCCTGGTTAAACACAGTTGGGGGTTCAATTGAGGATTTTTTGCTGTCCACGGAAGTTATGTATTTCTGAATTAAGTCAGGCACAATGCACTTATGCTTAGATTCTAGGATGTTTAGTAAAATAATATGCACTTTAACTGGATATGCTTAACATCAATTATGTGTTTTTATGCTGTTTTTAATTGGACGGTAATTGAATATGTGTTTATTAAAGATTGATTGAATATATCTCTATGTTCCTTGACCTGATCTGTCCCCTTATTTAGCTCCCTCTCAGTGGGCAGTATATTCCATTGATTGATTCTATGGCTCTATTCCCATGAACTTCCTTTTTCCCCCTTGGTGGGTTTGTCTTACTTTGGTTCTCCCCTGGGTTCATGGTGTTGGGGACGCCTATCCTTTTTGATTACACAACAGGAAGAGGTAAGACAACAGGAATAGGTACATAAGGAGGTGGTGCAGTGGCACCAGACCTATGTTCATTTAAGAGTTTTCTAATTAGTTCATCTGAGACATGAAAATCTTTAGACGGATATATTTTCTGTAAACCAAGTTGAAAAGCCCTATCCATGTTTCTAACAGATTCTGACTGTTTTTATTGATCATATAATAATGCTTTTACTGAATTTGACATATGATGACGTGCATGCTTCTCTTTACTCTTAAGTTGACGCATAGCTTCTCTTTTGCAATTCTGAATTACATCAAATGCTGCAGGTCTAGCTTTTTTCTTTAACAATATAGTTTCTAAATACTCTATTCAGGCAATCTCAAAACTACCATTCACTGGCCGCTGAAATTCAGAAGCATGTCTAGTTTGTCTGTGCCAAATATCGTTGAATACTATACTACCAAATGCCGTTCTTACAGTACATAAACATGCCCGCGACCCCTCCTGTGGCGCCAGTTGGTCAAATATCAAAGATTATCTGTCTCTGCGGAATAACGCCCTGGAACAATCAGACAATTTCGCAGGAATGTCAGATTACTGGTGTTACCTGGCGTTGTTTGTGCTTGCGAGTACAAATCTTCCACCAAATATCAGGACACTTAGGAATCCGGGCACGACTCACCTGGTTCAAAGGACTAAGGAGATCTGATAGGATTACAAAGGACAAAGGACCCTAGTGGTTGGTGATTTCGGCAAAACTGCCCGCCTCAATGTATATGGACCCTCGTCAAGATGCTGTCTCGGACCGTGTGCTCACCCTCCAGGGATTGGATTGTGCAGTACTGTTGAGGTATCACGTCTCATCTAAAAGGGGCCCTCCGGTCCGATAGCCGAGTCTTTCCTTCAATGAGGTGGCATCAATATTGAGGGTCACCATTCGGGTGCCATCTGAAAGAACAAAGAAATATCGAGGCTGAGTACCACAAATGAAATACACCAATCACGGGCTGAAAAGATAAAAGTATCTTTTATTACTGTACAGTTTACAAAGAAACTCTCTGGCCCCAACACCTTGCAGTGTGTACCAACTGACACAGTGAGTAGAGTGAGGTTCTGGACATCTAAATACTGGCATGTTTATACATTTCCTACAATATTGTCCAGCCTCTCTTAATGTTAATAATTTGTGCTCTACAGTTTGTGCCTAGTTCACATAACAGCTTTTACCTTATTATACAAAGGATTACATGAATTTACATTTCCATGGCAATACAATGGTGGTATAGGTTCTCAGATCTGCGGTAAGCCCTGTTTCAAGAATCTCTTACAATATAGTTCAGCTAAGACATACGATCGTCATTTACTCTTCATTGTTCAGTGTTTATACAAGGATGTGGCGTGTGAGCACAGACAGCACTCGAATAGCATTTCGTATGAAGCACAAGGTTTCTTTGCTTTGCTTAAACAGTCTGCTCGCAGACAACCTAAACATTAACAGAACTCAAAGGTCAGTCATCTCGACTGCAAGACGAAAACACAGACCACCATTTTAGAATATGGAGTGAAAATCAAAATGTCAGACAAATTAAATTAAAATGGCAGTGAAGTTAAAACTCAGAAATCGGAACTTTTTAACGCGGCACTATATAATTTCGGTTTAACACCAACAGTTTAGCAGTTATTGACAGGTGACAGGGCTTAAGCCATGTGGCCTAGATCCACTTGCACCGGCTCACAAACTGTAGTATACAAAAGTATAGGTTGAAGGCTGTATATGTGTTGTGTGCCCTTGTATCTTTATATCTGGATCTGTTGTTGATTGCATGTGTTCTATTTGTTGGTCACATAAGAGTGTTCTTGACAAGACAATGAAAAACAATCACAAACCTAGGGGGTTATTCAGAGTTAGGTGGTCACCATAAAATCAACAGGTTTTGGCAAATACTCCTGATTTTATGATCCAACTAATCATGTGATTGATCAAATACAACCCACGTTATTTGACTGGAATACAGGCAGCAGTATTTTGGGCAGACCTTCTGCGGAAGATGCGCCCATTGTTACCTCCACTGTATTACTGTACAGAAGAAAAACAAATGTGCTTCCCTTCAATACAGAGAAAAGGGGTTTTAGAAAGGTCCATGTTATGGGGTGAAATGTGTGCATCTCTGATTTCCCCATCCTACCAATCTATCCATGTAATGCATCAAAGAATCAGAAGTTTCCCTTTTGTGCATACAGAAAATGCCAATACTCTATATAATCTATTTCCACCTTCACAATGAATGTGAAAATGACATACTTTTTTTCTCAAATAGGACAAATCTTCTTGTTACCATCAGCAGAGGTGGTATTCCAGAAATACCACCTTCCCCAGTGGTAAACTCTGAATTAGGTGGATTTTCAAAAATAACAACAGTGGAGGTGGTAGCTTTCTCCAGAAATATTTCATTTAAAAACTCACAAATCTGAATGCCCCACCTTAGGTTGTAGTCTACTAATACGTAATACCTGTATATTCCATCTTTCTGTACATATTTTTGCACTGTACCAAAAAGTGAGTACCACAAACAATTTGATGTTTATTTTTATAAACAACATATAGTTAAATCCATGGGTGCTATTAAACTCTTTTTTAAGGAATTCACTTTAAGGAACTCACTAGTGGTATGAATTTCACTGGGGCATACAGGAAGAGGCTTTACAGAATTAATCTGGGCACAAGCTGAAATGAGATATGGGTCCCTTACTTGGGGAGGAAAATCAGGATAGGGAGGCCTTCAGCTAAGATGTAAGCACTAGGCCCGCCTGAATTAGATAATGGACAAATGCCCAAGGAAATCCCATTTGAGCCACCTTGGGCCGGGAACATGCCACCTAGATAGAAATAGGGCTTGTATTAATATTAAGAGATCAGACAGCACACAGGATGACCAAGAATAATGGGAACCCATCACGCCTGGAGGCAACACTCCTGGAGGCAACAATTAGTAAAATCCAAAAAACGGCAAATGGAGGGAGGAGGCAAGGTACAACAAATCCGTGGAAAAGTGGAAGCAGGAATATGATTGCCACAAATAAAAACACACTAAAACGCACCCTTACGCATGCACCTCTCACACATTGCACTAAAGATAACCGTACCTCTACAGCACTGCAAACTGCACGTACTTCACGACATCAAAAGCACAAAACAAATCACACACAATCTTGCACAACACCACACAATGGTGTGGGGAGTAATGAGAGTCCGCAAGCGAACAGAATTAAAAGACCCACTTTAAAAATGACCTACCAACCTAGATTTAAAACAAATAACGGAATCTTCACACTGAAACATGTACATATTAAGACAGACTGTGGGGTTTCTGTATGTACCACAACTTAGGGCAATGTAAAAAAGGCCTACCGGTCATTACCAAAGGAAAAGCAGCATCTTAATCCACAAAGGTAGAAGAAATTCAAAGGTGCCTTTCACATGAAAAACAGGATTTTTAAACAATGACACAAACACGGCTTTGCATGTGTGTTTGCAAGTTAAAGCAAGATATGAAAAACATGTTCCCCTACCAACATAAAGATGTCAGGGAAATGACATGGTGTGTGTTGACAAAAAGTAAGGTAGATTATGCTTGACATGCAAAATACTGATAAAACATTTAAAAAGTAAAGCCTGCTTGGATTTCATGAAAAGTTCCTGTTGGCCAATTTAGACAGACTGTGTGGGTGTCTTACTGGAAGGTAAATCCTGAGAAAGCGAAACCAAAAATGTAATCCGAGTGCAAATTGGAAAAGCACATCACATTGCGGGCCGAGAAATAAATGCATAATTTTTCAATGAAACTGTCCCCCATCAAAAGGGGGTACAACGTGATAATTCAGAGCCACTTTTCAGCAGAAAAACGAACAGCAGATAATAACAAGTGTATTCTATTAATGACTAAACAGCACTGCACTTTCAGCTTAAAAGCAAAGTTAATCCTGATCAGTAAAACACACTGTATATCAAAGAAAAAAGGCTGAGGTTAGCATTTGAAATCTGCTAATTCAAATTTCAGCCAGGGACAAATGGTGGGGCTCCATGGCAAACTTTACAAGGAACTGGCCCACCAGAAGCAAGGCTTTTACATACCACCAGCTGTTTACAACTGCAATAAAGTGTGGCTGCTGAGAGGTGTCAAAAACAGACTTTCCCAACTTGGTATGGTATTATTTATATAGTGCCTAGACACATTCAATTGTTTCAAAGCGCTCAAGGAGGGTGGCAACACAGGGAAAAATACAACAGTCGCTCAGAGACCTTGAAAATCTGAAATGATAATAGTCTGTACAGGCAGAGTAAGGGCATAAAATATCTTTAACAGTGTGGGATGTAGCAAATAGGCCTGACGATGATTCTGCAATGTTAACAATATAATTAGGGGTGGAGACAGGGGAGAAACAGACAAGACAATCTTTGGGAGAGGTGCGTACGGTGCGTAATGATCGAGCAAGTGCACAGATGGTAAAAGCGAGGAGAAGGTCAAGTGCACCGGGATGGTTGAGACTGGGATAAGTGCAGAGAGAGCCACTCTCTTGGGTTAATTTCTCAGTGCCTTGGGTGTGGGTGGGGTGTAGGGCCCTGAGGCAAATGCGAGAGAGGAATGGCAGGGGTGCCGGGACCAGTGACACTCTGAGGTACACCTGGCGACCAGTCAGAATGTTTTAGGGAGTGGTGCTAGAGAGGGAAAGGACAGAGAACTAGGTTAGCAGGGTAGAGGGAGAGCGAAGGAAGAGGAGAAGAGGAGGGTCTTGAGGAGTTTCCAGAATTTTAGGTGATCCGGTTCAAGGCGTAGGGCGGCAGGGAGGTTATTCCAGAGGGAGGCACCTCTTAGGATAAGGATCTCCCACCAAATCTCTGCTTGGAGAACTGGCTCACTCACAGAAGGTTGGAGGTAGATGAGCTTAGGGCTCGTGAGTGACAGTATTTAGGTAGACAACATTGAAGGTAGGTGGGTCCCAGATACGAGAAAGCCTTGTGGACAATGCAAAAGGTCGTGAATGTGATCCTGTCTCTGAAAAGGCAGTTATGAGCAGGCCAAATACTCTAGCTTGTGCATCCCAGGTATTTATAAGCTTAAATCAATTTCAAACAATCAACTTCAAAGAAACTAATAAAAAACACTGGTCCAGTGAGAGGAGCATGCTGGTGGAGTGTAAAATTAGGAATATGCGTAATAAATGACATGTTCCTAACTATTATGCTTTTGGTGAGAACGTCTTAAAATTGCCACATGGCCGTGCAACATAGCGCAGACCTGACTGTCATTTTATTAAATTCCACCTGGTTGGCTGAATCAGGAAATATATGTATTAAGGCAGTCACTAGTAAATCACAATGTTTTTGATACATAACTAGTTTTTGCCAACAATGTGTCCTTAGAACAAATGGCGATAACACATGGGAATTGCCATGTGTCTGCTCCAGACTCCTAAGCCAATCCTTAGTGATGGGCTGTAGTTGGGAGGAGAGAGAAGGGTAACTGTCCAATCTTATTTGCGAGAACTCTTGCAGGGTACTCCCCAAGATTGTAAATTTGTTGGTGTCATCACTGCTATATAAAGTGGAATGCAGTATGAGGAAGGGACAGAGCTGCTGAAATTTACTATTGGAAAGAGCTGCTGAAATTTACCATTAGGGAGAGCTGCCCAGGACCACCAAAAGAGATTTTGCAGAGATTGCCTCTGAGTGTAGCTTTCTATTTCTAGGAAGGCCTAAAAGCTGACTGGTCCTATGGTGGAGAACGGGGGGCCATCTTTGAGAGTGGAGTGACCAGACCCATGCCCTATCTTTCCAGAGTGTCCTGACATGCAGCTGGCTATTTACAAAAAGGAATTTAATGAATTCTCCTTGGCAGGACACCAAGGGGTGATTTTTGCTAACATTTAAAGTAACAAAGTTCATTCCCGGTGTGCGCTGAAAACAATAAACTGTGATTAAATTGGGTAATCTTATTTGTCATGTTAACCCCGACTTCCTTAGAAAGAGGGATATTGTTTACCTGAAATTAAAAAAAATCCTACCTGACAGTTTCCACAGCAATCGCCTTTAGATGGCGGGGTGTTCTGAAAAATAAACTGCTAAATCACCCTGTGTTTATTTTAAACCAAAAGTGTGGGTGAAATCATAATTGTCATATGCATATGTACCAATCTATAAAGCCTACTGCTAACCTTTTAAGCATGCAGGCAAATTGCATAGAACCACTGTTGTAATTGTTTTTTTTATTGATCCGTTAAATTTATTCTTGAAGGGAAATTTATAGAAGATAAAGAATTGATATTTTTGTTCTTTCAACGCAATTGTGTGATTTATTTATCTTGAGCGGAATCTATTGTGTTGTGTCACAGATACAGTGGTATGTGAAATGTTAGTGTGATTTTCTATTACTTATCATCCAAATAAATACATATATATCTCCTGTACACCAGGCTGGTTCTTGGCTCACTAGGAGCTCAGGGGCAGGGATCGAAGGGGTATTACATGAATTGAAGATAGGGCTGAAGAAAAGAACAAAATAAAGTCTGTTTTGTGACACTTAGTCTGGAGAGGAAAGGAACTCCCTGTGTTGAGGGTATCCTAACCATAAACTGTTAAAACGGCCACCCTCCGACTATCAAACCTATGCTCAGCGAACCGTGTCCCAGAACTGAACCTGCCAACAGCACACTACAGGTCTCCTGCTCTTTTCCTGCTCAACCCTACTAACCTCCCACCTCTCCCTCCTTGCTTTGCATATCAAACTGAGCGCCAATAAACTAGATATGTGGCAACATTGCACTGTATACAAACCTTTAACATTAACATTCTTGGCAAATAAGTGTTGTGATAAGTTCATGAGGACAGTAACAGACCAATGGGTATGGGTACAAGGGTGCCATTATTATCATTCAGGATAAGAGAACCTGTCATTTAAATGTGTAAATTGCTGCTGGCCAATATGAACATGATCCTGCAGCTTAGACTCTTCTCACTGTGCAGGCCTATGTGTTGGGGACACGCAGGCACATCTGCAACATTTCTTCTGAAATCAAGACAAGTGCCACACCCTATTTTCAAAGGTGCTAAGCAGGCCATACAGCACTCAGTTTCATAGAGTCAGCCTGCTTTCTGAAGGATTTTGCCTTTTTCAATTTGTTTTTAGCATTTTTCAGCTCTGGCCCTGTGAGCAACAGCCCATACATCCTGGGGGAAATTGCCTCCTTGCCGTCCTCCCAGCCGGCCCTTTTGTTAAATTACACAAGGGAGATTGGTGAATCATAATATGCAGCCCTTTGGGCGTTATGAAATGTGTCTTCCTCCACATACGATATCATACATTCCGCTAAAAAAAGTACATATCAGATGTATGCACATCACTTGACTGTGCATTGCAAGCAACTATTTGGTGGCCTGCACGAAAACACACAGATTACAAGTACATTTTTTCAAGTCTCCTACCTATCACAAACCTATATAAAAACATGGAGGGGACAAAGGCAACATGAGGATCACATACCACTGGAGATGGGTTATGTGTCTGTGATAAGGCGGTGGAAAGGAAGGAAGATCAGAGCCAGGACAAGGCCTCTAGCAAGAAGCCAATCAGACCTTGGGGGATGAGGTCATAACGGAGCCCCGAAAACAAAGTCGTCCTCCGAGCGAGTGGAAGAAGGAGGAGCGCTTGCAGCTGCTGTCAGTCACTGAGGAGGGAGCCAGAAGCCAAGGTGTGCGTCGAGTGAATGAAAGGAAGAGTGGATTAACAGAAAGGCAAACGACCGTGCTAACAATTGTCCGTGAAGTCTTTCCAACAGGGGCTGAGCCCAAAGGAGGCTGGAGCACAACCAGCACCAATGGGGGCGTGTACTGGAGACCTCCTTTCTGGAGAGCAATAGAGAAACGAATAGGGAGGATTGAGAGACAATATGAGACTTTAAGGAGTTGAAGATGAGTGATCTCTAGGAAAACAGTTTCCACAGAGTAAAAGACAATAGAGTCCCATCTCCTAGAGAAATCTCCCGAACACTGTTAGCCTCAACAGAATGGTTTGTGACTACAAGTAAACAGAATCTTTTTTTTTTTGTTAAGTAAGAAAAAGGGAACCGCACGTTGTCCCACTTTTTCCCAGAATTAAAGAAGCCTGCTGTTTCTACAAATAAAAGTCAGTAAGTCTGAAGTGATGAAGGCTGGTCTCATTTCCTAGTCCCTGCAGTGTCCCATACCATAAAATCTCACAAGCAAATGGCAGCATGCACCGGCATTTAATAACACTATCCCCAAATCCATGATGTGTACAAGTTACTTTCAGGAATTCACTTTGCTGTTTTATGCACTCAGATATAAATTCCCATTACAGCTGAATCAGGTGATGATGAAAAGGAGAGAGAGGAAATGCATGATGGTGGTGTGGCTGCTATCCTTCCTCCTTTTCCTATTTCTCTCCTGCCACACCTGAAGACGTTACCAAAGTTGTCCACTCCATGATGGTCCATCTAAACAGGTCTCCCCTTACTCATCTAGGACCATCAAAGATAACATTGGCTCTTTTGCCCCTGCTCTTGCTGATTTCTGCAATCACTCTTATTTCACTGGATCTTTCCCCTACCCCCTTAAGCACTCCCTTGTGCGCCCACTCCTGAAAAACACATCCTCTAACCCTAACTGCCCTACCAGCTATCGCCCTATCTCCCGCTTCATGGGGAAGCTACTTGAGAAGCTGGGGTTGCCCCAATTTAACTCTCGCACTGAACATGTTGGTGGGCTCCACGACCATCAATCTGGATTCCGAGCATCTAGAGGCACCGAAACTGCTCTTCTGAACAACCGAGAAGAACTGCTCACATCTCTGGAAGCCAACTCCCCCGCTGTCCTATACTTCTCAATCTTTCCTTTGCATTTGACGCAGTTAACCATTTTACATTTACATTTATTAATTTTATACCGCGCTGTCCTTGGACCCAGAGGCTTGGGGCTGCCAATATTACATACAAACATAAAACATTAATGGAAAATTAGGAGGATAAAAAGATATAGGTGCCGAAAAGTCATTAAAAACAGAATTATATAAAAATCCACGTCTTGAGTTTAAAAACGTCAAAACGTCAATGGATTTAAGTTCCCTAAGCTCAGGTGGAATTTTATTCCAGATTCTGGGAGCAGCATGCATAAAACTGTTTTACTGACCCTGACAGTATTAGATTTCGCAGTGTGAAGCAGGTTGGTGTTATTAGATCTTAAACACCTGGTTTTCACTTTATGACTAATCAGGACATGCAGATATTTCGGCATCCTGCCCTGCCAGCATTTACATACAATGAGGGTGAGTTGGTAAACAAGTCTGGACTCCACGGGAAGCCAGTGAAGGTTACAGCGAGTTTCTGTAACATGGTCACTGCGCGCGGTGCCGGTATCCATCCCCACTGCGCTATTCTGCACCACCTGTAGTCTTTTGCAGTATCCTTTGTTGATGCCAATCAGTAAGCTAATGCACTAGTCTATTTTTGCATCCATTATTGCTCTGGCAATGGTGTCCGCGTTCTGTTGGTTAATAAACGGGCACAGGTGTGCCAGCAGTTTTGTATAGTAATCAGATGATGACATGATAGAGCTAATATGCTCTTTCAAGAGAGGTGCTGATCCAGCACTACCCCTAGGGCTTTGACCTTTTTTTGAGTGAGTTTTTTAGTACCATTAAGGTTAATGATCTCATAATCTACACCTAATTTTTTTGCAGGTTTTTGGAGCCCGCGACCATAAGCTCTGTCTTGTTCTTACTAAGAGCAAGATTGTACTGAATATTCAGTGTTCCACAATGGAGTATACCTCATTGAGGTGATATTCATTGTTCTCATAGTTGCTGGTAAGTGGTATCAAGCACTGAGAGTCATCAGCATAATTAGTGAACTCAATATCATTAGAGTCAAGATATTAATAAAAGGGTTGTGAATACAGGGCGTGAGACAGGCCCCCTAAGGCACCCCGAATTTGGTATTTTGTATTTGTATTTTATTTTATTTATAAAGTGCCTTACGCCAAAGCGTTGTGCATCAAAACAACATGATACATAGAACAATAACAGTGGAAGCAGCATACAGTAATGAATCAGTCCAACAAAACAGTGAGAAGAGCAATTAAACTGGAGGGAAGAGGGGAAACTTAGCAGTAGAACTGAGAGGGAGAGGGAGGGGGGAGGATGAGAAGGGGGAGAGGAGGGAAGGGGAAAAGGATGAGAGAGTGGAGCCGGGAGAAAGGAAGGAGATGATCAAGGGGAGAGATGAAGGAAGGAGGGGGGCAGGAGGGGGAAGGGGTTTCATGGTGGATAATGGAGAAGGTGAGATTTAAGGGATGTGCGGAATGAGGAGAAGGAAGGAATAATGCGGATAGAGAGAGGTAAGGAGGTCCAGTGCAGGGGGGCAAGGAGCTGGAAGGAATGGAAGCGGGAGGGGGCACAGGGGCATGGAGGAACGGTGAGAAGGAAGTGGTCAACAGAGCGAAGGGAGCGGGAGGGATTGTAGAAAGAGAGGAGAGATAAGGGGGAGCAAGACCATGGAGAGATTTAAAGACTAAGCAGAGGAAGTGAAATTTTAGTTGGGAGTGAAAGGGGAGCCAGCCCAGGGAGGAAAGGGAAGCAGAGATGGAGTCACGGGAGGAGAGGAGACAGAGGGTACAGACGGCTGAATGGTAGATAGATTTGAGGGGGGCGAGCTGGGAATTAGGTAGTCCAAAGAGTAAGGAGGAGCAGTAGAAGAGGCGAGAGAAGATACGGGAGGAGATTAGAAGTTTAGTAGCATGAAAGGTGAGTGAGGGGCGGACTTTGCGAATGTTAAAGTGGTGGAAGCGACAGGAACGAGAGGTTAGAGAGATATGGTGGGAAAAAGAGAGAGAGGAGTCAAAGTGAAATCCTAAATTGTAAGCATGGGCAGAGATAGGGAGATTAGAAGGAGGGAAGTGAATGAAAGGTGGAGGAGAGGGAAGGGGAATAGAGTTGGAGGGGAAGAATAAGACTTCAGTCTTGTCAGTTTTGAGAGAGAGAAAGTGGGAGGCAATCCAGACTTTAATAGCGGAAAGACATGAAAAGAGTTTTAGGAGGAGGTCGGGAGAGAAGAAAGAGAAGGAAAGGAAGAGCTGAGTATCATCAGCATAGAAATGGTGGGAAATGCCAAACGAGGAGATAACAGGGGCAACGAGGGAGGTGTAGAGTGAGAAAAGGAAAGCGGCCAAGCACCGAGCCTTGGGGTACACCGTAATCCGGCAGCTGGGTTGGAGAGGACCGGCCTCCCCAGGAGACAGTAAAAGAGCGGGAGGAGAGTTAGGAAGATAGCCAGTTAAGAACAGAACCTTTGCATCCAAAGGAACAAAGAGTGTTGAGAAAAAGGGGGTGATCAACAGTGTCGAAGGCAGCAGAGAGGTCAAGAAGAATAAGGACAGAGGATTGCTTAGAGTGTCGAGCGGAGAGGAGGGAGTTAAGGATGTAGGTGAGGGCTGTTTCAGGAGAGTGTTTAGGATGGAAACCAGATTAAAAGGTGGGAAGGAGAGAGAGATTGGAAACAAAGGTCGAGAGCTGAGAGTAGGCAAGACGCTCGAGAAGCTTCGAGAGAAAAGGGAGAAGAGAGATAGGGCAGAAGTTAGAATTTTAAAGTTATCGGGGTGATCCTGCCTCTCCCGAGAAGACCCTGCATTCCGTATCACTAAGAAATGATGAGAGCCACAAGGTTGCCTCGTTGGAGCAGTTTGCTACTTCCTTCAACCTGGGGATCAAAATAGTATGATTCACCAGGTCGAACGCGGCCGATAAGTCTAATAACATGAGAAGAGATGGCATGCCTCTATCCATACGATCAACCAATCTCAACTTCAATTCCAGTAGGGCTGATTCGGTACCGTACCCCTGTCTAAGACGGATTGGTGTGAGTGAAGAACAGGATAAGAGTTCAGGTGGGCAGAAAACTGTACATAAGCTACTCGATCGAGAATCTACAATAAAAACAGGGTATTTGTGATAGGTCTGAAATTCAGTGGATTATCCCCAGCTAAGCTTGGTTCTTTCATAATGAGTGAATCCAAGCTTTTTTTTTTTACTCTGTTGGCACCCAATTTTCAATAAAGGAGGCATTAATAAACCTACAGATTGCTTCCATTAGTATAGCCAAAAAGGATTTAATTATTACAGCAGAGCATGGATCGCCTTTAGATAATGTGGACTTGAGCTACTTTATGATAGGTGGTAATTCCTCCACCATGATAGGGGTACAGCAGAACTCTGGGACTTGGAGGTTTGGTGCCCGAAGTGCTTGATTAGTTACTCCAGGGTTATCAGAAAACATGGCTTTTCTATTAACAATGGCAGATCTGATTTTGTCAAGCTTCCCCTGCAGTGCTACCTGAATTGATGTTCACCAAGCTGTATCCGTTATAATAGAAGAAGTCTTCTGCCTAAAAGGAGTGGCTTTCTCTTTTAAAATTATGAAGAGATCTTTACTTTCATGTTGCGCATTACTGATTCTGTCATTAAAGCATTTTTTTGCATTAATAATTGTTTGCTTGTAGTCTTTAGCAGCTATTTTATATATAGCTAAGAGAGAAGGCAAAGTCAAGTTCTTCTTCCAATCATAAAAGCATTTCAGCATATGCGATATGAATTCCCCAAGTTCTTCAGAGAACCAAGCATTTCTTGGCACAACGTTTTTAGGTTTCAATTTGAGGGGGGCAAGGAGACTAGTACATTTATCAAAGGAGGTGATTGGCCCATTGGATAGCTCCTCAGAAGACAATATATCATTAATATTGTCCATGGTAGAGCTCAGCAGGGCAGTTATGGGCTCTCTGATAAGGTTCCTAGTATTTCTGTACTGTATCTCTGTAAGAATAGTCACATTTGATGCATGTGCGTGACATTCTGTTGCTACGACAACATCTTCGTGTATGGTTCCAGAATGTTGATGGAAGCATACACGAAGATGTTGATGGAAGAGGTTGGTCTCTCCGGGGCTCCTACGAATAAACTTGTATGAATCTTGAAACACACAAGATCGGAGTTGTGTGTTAATGTGTCAATGTACACAACAATTGGCGGCGAGGATGTCCTAATGGAAGGAGCCCCGGGCGCAGCGCTCGTAGTGAAAGGAAGCTGTTGATCGCGGCCGTTACAGTGACGAGGTACGGTACGGCGATCGTAATCATATTAAAGAGAGAAATGCGCTCATGAGAAGGAGGTGAGGAGCGGGAGACCGAGTGGAAAAAAAAAAAAGAAAAAAGAGACTTTAAATTGTACTTACGAGCAGCGGCGGAGGAGAGACGTGCGCGAGCGGCCAACTGCCTATCGCATTAGAGGAAAGGACCCTAGTACGTGCTGAACGTGCCGCCATCTTAAAAAAAAAAAAAAAAAAAAAACGGAGAAGCATACGGAAAGAGGTACAGATACAATGTGGATGTTATATAAGTGGTGTATTTAAAAAAAAAAAAAAAGTGGACAATACTTATTGAAATAGAGTGCAGCACATTAAGTGACGGTGCCCCAGGAAGTCTATTGATAAAGAGTGCAGCACATTAAGTGAAGTGCCCCAGGAAGTTTTAGCAACATCTGTTGGAAATAGGGAACATCATGCAGACCATATCTGCTCCAGTGAAGTTTTTGCCATTGCCTGGGAATCCAACATGTCCTTGGGAACAATGGCAGGATAATTTTCAAGTATATCTGAGAGCAATTGGAGGGTCAAGATACAGTGATGATCAGAAGGAGGCCACTCTTCTAAGTTGTGTAGGTGCGGAGGCACTAAGGATTTTTAGGACTTTACCTGAATTGGTACAGGATGAAGTGAGTTGGGAAGAATCGTCGAGTGGAGCCAGAAAATATGACACAGCAATGGCCAAACTCAATAAACATTTTGGAAATAAAACTAATATAGTATTGGAAAGATATAGATTCTTTACGCGAAAACAAAGTAAGGAAGAAAATATAGACTCGTATTTAGCTGCATTGAGGGGGTTGATGGCCACTTGTGCGTTCACAGGAGTTGCAGATGAATATTTAAGAGATCAGGTGGTGTTACATGTGGCAGATTCCCGGATTCAACAACGGTTATGGCAAGCGAAAAACCCCACATTGGATAAAACAATTGAGATAGCCAGATCTATGGAATTGGGGGAAAAATGTATGAAGGAAGTTCAAAAGAAAATGGAGAATGTGGAAGTTAAATCAGTACAAGAGATGGAGGTTGGGAAATATACCAGTCAAGAAGATGAATTGGTTGCTATTGTCAAGAGGTTGGTCAAATCAGATGTTAATAGTGGAAGTAGACAAGGAAGGAGTGGAGTGTTCAAACAGAATAACAGATGCTGGAATTGTGGATGGCATAGACATGCCGATACAGAAAGAGATTGTCCAGCTGTGTCAGCGGAATGTTACAGATGTGGCCAATTGGGACATTTTGGAAAAATGTGTCACAACAATAGATCAAGAGGAAGATTCAACAGCCGGTTTGGGAGAAATACTGGACGCTACAATAGAGGTAGAAGTGCAGCGATGACAAGTATAAAAGCAATGGAAGACATGGGTGGTCCGAGCAATTTTTTGGCAATCAAGGATCGGCTTGAAGATGAAGTTCAAATACTAACTCTTGCATCAAGTGAAAAAGAGATGGGACCATGGGTAGCCATGGAGATAAATGATATAACGCTACAAGTAATGGTGGATACTGGTTCTCCTTATACAATGGTTGATGTAGAGACGTATGTCAATGTATTAAAAAAAAATTTGGGGGAATTACAAACGACAAAAATCAAGGCAACTGGATATGGAAAAACACCCATCAACATTATAGGATTTGTGTGGGTACATCTGAAATTTGAAGGGAGAGAAACATATTGTAGATTATTGGTGGCTGAGAATGGATTTTCAATAGTAGGTTGGTGGGAGCAAGCAACATTGAAAATCAGAATTCATCCTGGTGAAAAGGTACCCATCTTATGCATTACGGAGAGCAGTTGTGATACAGCAGAAAATTTGGCAAAAGCCTTTCCGAAAGTTTTTAAGGAGGAAATTGGTTTACTCAAAGGATTTGAGCATCGAATCATACTAAAAAGGGGTGCAAAGCCAGTGGTACATAGAGTGAGAAATATACCCATTGGTACCAGAGAAGCATTGAAGGCTGAATTAGAAAGGTTATGCAAGCAAGATGTCATTGAACCTATTGAAAGCTCGGAGTGGTTATCCCCCATCGTGATTGTCAAAAAACAGGATGGGTCCATTAGAATGTGCGTGGACCTAAGAGACTTAAATTCTAACATTTGGGTGGATCGCCATCCGTTGCCGAACATTGGGGAAATGTTGACTACCATGAAACCGGCAAAGTATTTTACAACGTTAGATTTATCGTCAGCGTATCACCAGGTGCTGCTGGAAGAAGAGAGTAGACATCTAACGTCTTTTGTGACACCCTTAGGAGCCTTCCGGTACAAGAGAATGCCGTTTGGGTTGGCTTCAGCAGCTGCAGTGTTCCAGAGACTGATGCATCATTTATTTGAGGGTCTACAAGGAGTACATTATTTTCAGGATGACATATTGGTGTCAGGAATGTCTCAAGAAGAACATGATGCAAAGTTATTGGGAGTATTACAAGTATTACAACAAAAAGGAATGACCTTAAAAATTGAGAAATGCAAAATCAAGAGAAGTGAAGTAACATATTTGGGTCATCGCATAACTGCTGATGGAATAAAGCCAAAAGACTCATTAGTAGATACCATTTTGAAAATTGCTGATCCCAAGAATAAGGACCAACTGAGGAGTTTCATGGGATTAACTGAATACTACTCGAAGTTTGTTGACCATTATTCAGACAGAACAGAGAGAATGAGAAGTTTAATGTGCAAAGGTGTAAAATTTGAGTGGACTGAAGGTATAAAAAAGGAATTTGAACAAATCAAAATTCTGATCAATAAAGCACCGGTACTAAAATTATTTGATTCAAGCGCAAAAACAAGAATATCTGTGGATGCAAGCAACATAGGACTGGGAGGAGTTCTAGAACAGGTTCAGACTGGAGAAGTTGTTCCAATTGCTTTCGCTTCACGGACGTTAAGAGGTGCTGAGAGACATTATTCAACAATTGAAAAAGAAGCTTTGGGGGTTAAATGGATATTGGAACATTTCAAAAGTCTCATTTGGGGCATTCCGGTGGACATTATTACAGATCACAAACCACTTGTACATGTGTTGAATTCAAAAAATCCTCATATGACCTCTCCAAGAATAAGAAGATGGTTATTGATCATAATGCAGTTCAATGTGAGGATAAAATATACTCCAGGAAAAAACAATGTGGTAGCGGATTGTTTTTCTCGCCTGCCGTGTGAGAACGGAGCAGAGGTTGGTGATGAAAGTGAAACAGTGATGGAAGAACAAAATATGGACTGTATTATTGCTCAAGTGCATCCCAGTTTTTCAAAGGAGGAATGGATAAGAGCTAGTGAATCTGACCCTGAACAAGAAATGTTGAGAAGAGCCATTGAGAGTGGATGGCAAAACATGGATGACAATACAAAATACTGGGAGAAATTTAAGGATGAGTTATCTAATGACAAAGTTTGTGTTTATCGAGGAGAACGCATCATACCTCCAACGAATTTGAGGAGGAAAATTATGGACATTGCCCATGAAGGTCATGTGGGAAGGATGTTGACAAAGAGAAGAGTAAGAACTGCTTATTGGTGGCCTAACATGTGGAGTGAAATGGAAACTTTGGTCAGAGATTGTACTGCATGTGCAGTGAGTGACAAGAGTAAGTCGAAAATTACAACCCCATTGCAACCAGTGAATATTCCTAGTACAGTATGGACAAAATTAGCCATTGATATAACTGGGCCCTATGAGACATTAGAGTCGAATAAAGTGTTCCTCATAGTATTGGTAGATTATACGTCTAAGTGGGTGGAATGTGGCATTGTTGAGGACTCAGTGTCAGCTATCAAAGTAGTGAAATTTCTGGAAGAAATCTTTAACTGAGAAGGTGAACCGCAAGAACTGGTGTCGGACAATGGAACTCAATTTATGTCTGTAGAAATGCAAAAGTTTCTGAAGGACAGAGTTATTAAACATAGCACCACAGCTTTATACCATCCAATGGGAAATGGGTTGGTAGAGAGGATGAATCGTTTTATAAAAGGTATTATTCAGCTAGCCATGATAAATCAGTTACCCTGGAAAGAGACACTCAAAGAGGCTCTCAATACATACAAAGTCACGCCACACTCTGTCACTGAGGAAATGCCATTCACGTTGATGAGAGGAAGGACACCTACTAATAGACTGAGACCGGCTTGGATGGAGAGAAAAGGAAATAAGGAGATAAATTTGGAAGACATTGTCAGCAAAGTAAAAAGAAAACAAGAAGAGTATAAAAGATACTATGACAAACAAAAACATGTTCAAGAAAGCCAAATTGAATCAGGTGATTGGGTTAGAGTCAAAGAGCCAAACAGGGTGATGAAAGGAGAATCAAGATATCGTCCTCCTCAAAGAGTGAAGGAGTGCTCAAAGAAATCTGTGATATTAGAGGATGGGAAAAAATGGTCATGCGATGATGTAGTTTTGGCAAAGGAAAATGAGATGAGGAGAAATGAAGGAGAACAAGGCTGGTGTGAGGAAACATTCCGGAATAAGATATCCAAGGATGATATTGAAGAAACAAGAGTAAGATGTAAAAATAATATACAAGAGGAGAAAACCCAAGGTAGACCACAAGAAGTAGGGAGTGACAAATCTTGGGCAATACCAAGACACAGGAGAAGATGTGGGAACCGTAAATCTGACTATGTGTACTATTGAAGATTTGATATTTAATGATTGGATCCAGATAACGAATTACAACCCTGATATAACGAAGATACTGTATCCTTTATTAATATACATAGTTCAAGTTATTATGCACAGTAATGTATATATACAACAGCAGTTAGATATAATAAGGGTGTTCTAGTTTAATGAGTTTTTTTATTTTGTTATTTTGTTAGAAGGGGAGATGTAAGAATAGTCACATTTGATGCATGTGCGTGACATTCTGTTGCTACGACAACATCTTCGTGTATGGTTCCAGAATGTTGATGGAAGCATACACGAAGATGTTGATGGAAGAGGTTGGTCTCTCCGGGGCTCCTACGAATAAACTTGTATGAATCTTGAAACACACAAGATCGGAGTTGTGTGTTAATGTGTCAATGTACACAACAATCTCCTGTTTGTTGCATCCCTTAGTTTTTATGGGAAACGTTGAATCTAAGGTAAAAAGGACAAAAAAATGGTCTAACTATGGGACTACCGATATGTCATTGACCGGGACATTAAGGGTGGCAACCCAATCTAAGGAATGCCCTTTGATGTATGTTGGTACAGTGACTATTTGGGTAAATTCTAGGTTTGGCAAAGAGCCCTCCAGTTCCAAGGCTTTACTGTCATCCTCCTGTCCTAGCCATAAGTTAAAACACCTAAGAGTAAACATTTTGTTTTGGGTTTGAGCATAGGAAGAATGAAATTGGTTAGAGTTTGAGAGAAGTCATCTATGATTGCTGGGGGTCTGTATAAAAGCAAGAAGTTTATAGTAGCCTCTGCATTTAAACCTATTTTGACACAAATCATTTCCATATCATCGATTGGATGATTTTTAACTTCCCAGATAGACAATCAGGATTTATAGATAAGGGCCACCCCACCACCTCTGCCCTTGAATCTGTCATACCTAACCATGGTATATCCATCAGAAACTGCCAGATCCAGTGAAGGCCCCAAAGACTTGTGTCCCCAAGATTCTGTAATGGCACAGATATCGATTTTGTTCCTCTGCTATAAAGGCAGCTACCTCTTTGGCATGCTCAATAAGAGAGCATGTGTTTAATAGAACTCTTTTAAGTTCAGGCACTGTGTTGGTGTGGCCACTGAGATTGGTCATATCTGTGGCCTCCTTTTTCAGTGCTAGAAGGTTTGTGGACTCATCTATGATCATGGGAGACCCGGCATCCTGGTACCCTGACCAGGGAGAGCCGGTCGGGGTCCCTTCTCTGTGCAAAGAGGAGGCAAGGCACTATCAAGCATTCCTTCCAGTTCATAATCACTCTTTATAGAAAGCTTAGATATAGAAGGTTCCCTATGACTCAAGGACATATTATTGTTCATGAACATTACCTCAGAATGTATAGTTTGGCCAGAGCGGTTCGCAAAAATCTTCCTTGCCTCATCAATCGCAGCAAGCACTTCCACAATGCCCATTATCCAACAAACAGGAGAGTGACTTCCTACTTCCGGCCCTTCACAGACTGCCACAGACCGCTTGGTGGTCTCAAGCCAGCGCTCTCATGCCTGAAATGCAAATAAATTGGCAAGACTCACCAGGCGGCCTGGGAAATGTAGTTTCCTGAGCTGAGAGTCACAGCTGTTTTAAATCCCACTAGACGAGATGCAGACTGTGGCTCTTTGTAGCTGAAATAAAGCAGACTTCAGAAATTGGGCAATTAATAAAGATAAAAGCTCACTGAATAAAGGAGTAGAAAAAAAACAACACAGCACCCTGCGTCACAAGGTTATACAAATACAATGTATGAATACACTGATAACACGGATCTGACAATGGGAGTAAAAGGCACCACAAAATAACACCAGGTAACCAGGTAAAATGTTAGGGCTAAAATACTAAAAGTTTACATTCCATACACTTGGTATCTCGGAACAGGCACTGGATTGGCTGTCCTCCTTCCTCACTAACCACTCTTCTCAAGTCATCTTGGGCCCCTTCTCCTCTCCTACATCCATCTCCACCTGTTTTGTTTCCCAGGGCTCTATACTCTCCTTCTGGCTCTCCAACATCTGCCTTGCTCTTCTTGCATGCCGCATCTTCTCTTTCTCCTCCAACTTCCAGTGTTACGCAGATGACACACAACTCCTCTTCAGACTCCCTGCTGACCCTCTTGCACCATCTATCATCCCTGACTGCCTGCTGCCATCCAGTCCTGGTGTGCCTCCAATGATCTCTGCCTCAACACCTGTCAAACTGAGATCCTTGCCATTTGGGCTCCTGCCCCCTCCTTCTTCCTTTCACTCTGGCCTTCCTCCTTGGGCTCCCCCCTGCACCTTGAAGTCATCTTCGACACCTTTCTTTCCATCCCCACTCACACAGGACATTGCTAAGAAGTCCAACTATCAGCTTTTCCTTCTCAAAGGCATTCTAACATTTCTCACTTTCCCGCAGAGGCTCAATGTGACTCAATCCCTGGTTCTATCTAGACTTGACCACTTTAACAACCTTCCACTGAATCTTCCTTCTTCTACTCTGCAAACCCTGCAGTTTATCCAGAATAGGGCAGCAAGACTTATCCTTGGCCTTAAGCCCAGGGACCGCATCTCTCCTGCACTAACAAGTCTTCACTGGTTCCCCGTTGCAGTACAGATTTAATTCAAATCCCTCTGCATCATCCACAAGGCTTTCTAAAGCCCGGAGACCACACTATCTTCAGCTCTATCTCACTAAATACTCTCCCTCTAGACTACTTCGCTCCTCTGGCGCCAACTCTTTGTGTGTAAATCGTTTTGCTAAACAGAGGGCAGGGGGTCACTCACTCTCCTCTATGGGCTCCCTCCGTTGGAACAACCTCCCCCTCCCCCGGTGCCTTGAGCATGATCTTCTCAAATTCGGGAAGTTCCTTAAGAATTTCTACTTTTCCTCCTCCTTCCCTCCTCTGCTAATCCCCTAGTTGCTGAAACGATGTCCTTGGTCCTTATGCATCTTCCGGGCCTTGACATCCCAGACCAACTCTTCCCAGCTCCTGTCTTTCCAAAGCTCCTTGCATCTGCACTCCCTCTGCTCTGGAGACTCACACTTACACCTCCCGTAGCCCAGGCTGTGTAGCACTCAACATTCCTAGCACTTCGTCCATGCTCTCCCACAGGCTCGGACTCCCCAGCACTTATCCCCTCTTCCCTCTTCCATTCTGCACTTGTACCTTCTGAATACACACAAGGCATGCTAGGTTCGTCCCCCTCCCTCTTCCCTCTCTGCTCTTAAATATTGTGTTGTAATGTTGTAATGTATTTCCCATTCTGCCTCCCTCCCTGCCCTCTGGGTGCTGTCAAATAGTATATTCTTATTGTATAAGCGCCTAACAAGAAAACCATAAATAAATAAATACATCTTCCCAAAAATCCAAATGGGAGCATCATTTGTGCTGTACCAAAGCCTACGGGAGTTCAGACATACCAACCTCTCAACACCACGAGTGAAGTGACATTGAAATGTGCCGTGTAGGGTGTTTTTCTGATAGAACCTGCAACGGTGTGGTACTTTCCGAATGACAGAAGCTGGAGGGGTGACATAACTGAGCAGGATGTATTGGATCAGCTGTAAAGACTTTGGCAATAGCTATCATTCAAACACAAATAGCACTGTAGGACACATACTTAAAAAAAGACTGCACACGTTCTGCAAAACCACGTCACTGCAAAAAGTGAAGATACAGCGAAGTATGCCTGATGGTCCACATCCCATGAAGGTCGCCTGGGAGCTAACTGAAAAACACAGAGCATAGACCTGGTAAACATCCCTGTTAGGTCCCCGACACGTTCATCAATGTTACTGATGTTAAACAAGAAGACATCATGCTGCCAATTGGTCCACAGCGTGGTGGTAATGTTTAGTGCTGCAGAACACAGAGTAAAGGGCTAAAATTACATGACAGAGGACCTACTTCACAGATCGTTTTCCAATGGGGTTTTGTCATTATACAACGCTTCTGTGAATTAGGCCCATAGACTTGGTAGGAATATGACTGAGGCATCTTCGGCTATAATTTCCTAGTCCATCATAGACATCGCCTTCGCTCTATCCATTAGGAAGAAGCAGGGATGGCTGGTGGGGCGAAAAACGTTACCAAAGCCAACACTGGCCTACTTCCAGTAACCCAAGAGAGGATTAGAGTGGGCATATTGATATTGGGCTTCTGCCACGTGCTCTGTGGATATAGTTGCACCCATGTGCCTAAAAGGCACCTGTTAGACAAATGAAACCCCTTTACTGGCCTTCAGTTTTATGTAGTGCCTGTTCTTGATGTGTGTCAAAAGCTACCTTACTGTTGTCTCGGTAGTTTTGTTTCTTACCTTTCAGGATGTCTAGTTGGTCCATTAGCACTCACGTTTGTTTTCAATTGTTGTATGACTTACTGCATGCTTTGCTCGTTGCACTCCGTTAGTCGCTTTTCTACGGTTCTCTTTTTCTGTATTTGTGCAGGTTGTCACTTTTCAATATGTGTGTACGTCTTATGTTGCAGCCTGTGGTTTGGGTTCAGACTTACGTTTGTGTGATGTATTGTGTACACTATACTACTAGTAGTAGCCAGTGGTCAAAGTGTACGAATTGAAGTAGTGGAACTATGTTCCCTACTGGACTGCCCCGCTCTCCACTCATCCCATTCCTGCGCCCTCTCCCACACACAATCCAAACCCCCAAACAAACACACCTGCTATTTAAGAGAATGTTCAGTGCAGTGCACTGAAGTGCAAGCTTCAACTTCTTCCTACACTTTTAGTTGAACACGAAACCATTCCAGAACGGTTTATTTTTAAAATAAAAGTCTAGGAACAGTAAAACTTAAAAATAAAAAGTATAGGAGCACCGCTCCCGACTGCTCCTGCCCACTTCAACCTCTGGTAGTAACATGCCATTGTATTTGAGTGTGCGTGTGTGTTTCTAATTGCACTTTTGTGATGTGCATTAATCACCTGGTGGTCCCACCCGTTTTTTTTTTCTTTTTTTAAGTAAGAAGTGGTTTAGCATAGCATGTGTTGCCACTCATCCTTCCTGATATTCAGCCGCTGGTTGAAGGTTGTCAATGTCTTAAGGTGTAGACACGTGGGGCAGATTATCTGGCATTTAACAAATGCACTTAGCACAAGTGTATTTTTTGCGTAACAAATAGGAGTGGCAGGTTTTGCCCCAGGCAATATTAGTAAAAGATATTTACTTTGGGGAAACATTAAGCTGTTTAATGTGTGCTGTTTAAATGTTACATAAGGAGCACACACTATTTATTGTTGTTTCTTAATGCATAAAAAGAACAAAAATCAGATTGCGTGGTACGTTGTTTTGCCTTCAAAAAATGATGGCAAAGTGCCCTGGAAAAACTGGACCGATGCTTAATTGTGTTACTTCCTGTTAAGCGAGCAGAAAAGAATTGCAAAGTTAATTTCACTCCATCGCGAAAATCTTTAGCAATACGAAATTGGGCAAATCCTGTTTTTTTTTTCTCCATTATCTATCACACAAGAAGGAACGCTGGATCGTGGTGCATGTTGTCAGTTTTTATTACCAGTCAAACTTTACATCCAGTTGCCTGGTGTCTTATGATACAATTGTGGATTCAGTCCTATGTTAGCCGTCTAACAGTTTGTATGCATTCTGTAATGGATAACCCCCATCTTGCCACCTAGGAGACATTACTGAATTTTAAAATGTTTTTAATTATGGTTTCCCAGCTCCCCATGCACCCCTTCCTTCCCTCCGCTGCTGCCCATATCCCCCAAAACTCCTGTTTTAGCAACCACAATCGTCTATCTGTCCGATATATCCCACAGTTAAATGCAGTGAAATGCCCCACTGCAAAATGTGGTCACACGTGTGCGTCCAGGTAGGAGACGCTACTTTCTATAACATCCACTTTGACCCACATAGGCATCTGCTTCGGTATCACCATAACCAGAACAACTTGTCCTGTTCCATTTTACACCACCGAGTTTTCTGCAGGTTAGCCAAACATTGTACTGCATGAGACAAGCTGTTGAAGCAGGCCTACACAAAACGAGCTGAACTTACAGGCTTATTGTCACACAGGTAGCGATACAATATTTTGGTCACAGTTTTACATGATGGAGCAACTCTTTAATCGTGACACACACTTTAATTATGCAGTAAATGAAACCCCAAGTACTAGCAGAAGCATAATGTTCATGCCTACTTCTAGAGGCGGCCATGAGGGTGTTTGGCTGCCTACACTCTGCGTCCAGGAAAGTGGGTTTATATAACCCATTTCACCATGCCTGAAAATAACATGAGGGCCTGCACCAGTAATGTAACATTGCATAAGGAAAAGTTAATATATAAGTGAAAACGAACCCCATACTATACTTTACAGGAAATTGCTCCATGACCATATTAACGAGGCAGAAGGGTTCCTTTATAAGGTCACAGAACTTCGAGGGGACTTGCAATATCATTACAGCTGTCTGTAGGGTTGTATGTATTCCTCATAATACATGGCTACTCTAGAGAGACCCCTTAACGCTCACACCAGAAAAATAAAACCCACTAGGGAAAACAGCCCAGCACACCTCTTGCAAGGAAAACAAAGTTTTATTTCCACAAAAATAGAAATGTATCAGCAGAGAACTCTGCTGCCACACAACGTTCACCCAAAATCAGCACAAACAATACTTTATGAAGGCAAAAAGCGTCATCACTGACGTAATTTACATACAGTGCAAACGCACATGGCTGGTTGGTCGAGACCCTATACATAGGCTACCTGCTCCATAAGGAATGCCAGGCCATTGGTTGAAGCCCCTTATGACAGCCCCTTATGTCCATCTTCTTCCACATGGGTTCCTCCTCTCACGTCATGGGGGGGGGAGTTACCAATCATTGGCAAATATGTGAAGAAAAATAATATAGGCTCTATCTCTAACCTGATGTGGACCTGGAACTGCAAACATGGGCTAAGAGCATACTAGGAGGCCAGCGCCTCTAACAAAGTACAGCTCGATTCCAGACACGTTATCGCCCAACCAAAGTTCCCCAACCTCGTTTTAGCTTTGTTTTTTTATCCCTCCCGGAACCTCGCAGCACAAATCAAACGACCTATGGTGAAGGCTGTGATCCTTGTTCTCAGATCTTTGCTGATCGATTGGGGGGTCTAACAGTTTTATGGTCGGTGGCCGGGACTGACTGCAACCTTGTAATGATAGGGGTCTTGCGGCTCAGACTTTCGGGTGCTATTACTTAGAGCCCAGACAGGAAGGGTCGGAGGCCCATCGCCTCCTTCCTTTAGCATCACTTTCATAGTGAGCTATCAACCCTGTCGTGGCCTTGCAAGGCACATTCCTTTGGGGATATGAAATGTTGAAACATAAGACAAAGAAGGGTCTATGAATCTCTGCAGCTCTGGCCTTCCTCACCAATGCCCAAGCTACAACTCATTCCCTCTTGCATATAATTTATTTCTATATGTGTGACTCGGATCTGTGGTCCTCGCTTTAGCGCAAAACTAGGCTTTGATTCCAACATGGCTACTATTCTTCAAAATGGCGTTTGATTCCCCATGCGTACTAGAGCACGACGTGCACCCCGCTCACTGCATTATGGCTCCTTACGACCCCCTCCCCCACGTAACATCCCCTAACCCCTACTGTACCTTCCAGTGCCTCTGTTTCATCCAAAAGCACTGGGGGGTCTGGGACAGGGTCTGGGACGATCACCTTCCTTCCCAACACTACACACTGACATCCCCTTTAGTACCTGACCTCTTGCTTAATATATCCTAAGAGATGTTCCATTGTAGATCAGTAATCAATGTAGAATCTGTCTGGATTTAAAAAGCTAATAAGCAGTGCTTAGTTTCTTGCAGAACAAAAAAAGTTCAAGAGGTTTAATAAAAATGCATCAGAAACACATTGTAAGCTAGAACTCAGCTCTTTGCTGGCTCATGCAGCAGGCATTGTGACGTCACAACAAATGCGTAATAACTGATTACACAGCAGTTGTGATGCCTTCCTATTACAGGTTAGTTGTGATGTCACAACTAGTCTGTAATAACACAAATATTTCCAGGCTTTTATACGAGCTGGCTGCTATGCATTATATAAATATTAATGCAGATGTGATGCTGTGACTCAAAGGCGGGTACAATGTTAAACACATACTAACATAAAAAGTTAAAGTACACCGTGATAATATATTACAATGTCAATATAACAAAGTGCATCACATTCCACTTACAACATATTGGCTATTATGAGACACCAATTATGGATGGAAATAAATCCATATATCCATGGGACGGTTTGCAGTCGGTAACATTGATATTTAAATAACTTCAATGATATTTTGCCATGTCAAGTCATGTAATGGAAGTTCATCGCAGTCTGTTTACGTTAGTTACATCCTTTTGAAACAACCCTCTTGGGCAGTAGAAACCTCAGATGAAGAAATCTGCTCTCACTATGATGCATGTTGGTGTAACTGTCCAACAGTCCCCATAAAAGATCATCGGGTACCTCAAAACCAATCATTAATGATAGTTCTTCACTTATATCCCACCACAATTTTGAAAGCTCAGGGCTTGTCCAGATCATGTGGTAATCATGTGCTCACACCGTGCCTCTAAAGTCACCTTACAGTTTTGTATTCACCATGCTGTAGTGTAGAGAAGCATGTGCAAACATGTGCATTGATTACCCTAAACTTGAGATAAAGAGACTCCTCTTTAATAAGTAGACACGCGTTGTGTCAAACATCATCCATTATAGCCATCCCTAATCTCTTAGCCTATTATTATCAGGATCTAGGAGCCACCTGCCTCATTAAGTTGAACCATTGAGTAAAATATCAAAATAAAGTGGCTTGGTACTTATAGATTGCCAAGAAAATGTATACAGCGATGCGTCTCAGATTCCTTTGGGAATGTAGACCACTTGCTGTGGAAGACTGATCTAAGTAGCATATACTGCAGCAGAGCCAGCACCCAACACCCCCGGCAGTCCTGTTCCTCAGGTAAAGTCACAATTATACCATTCGGAAAAATATTACCCAACACCTTAAATCAGCCCTTTTCCAGATCTTTTGAATTGTTGTGCTTTACATAATACAGCAACTCTCAAGTCCATATTATCCACTGCTTTCAAATCAATTTAATATTTGAACGTGGGAGAGCTTCCATTACCAAGTATGAGATAAATCCTGTTTGGGCCAACCAGGTATTTTTGTTAAAAATCTGGGATTCGTATGATGCCAATTGAGTATCATTTTGTCATAGCAATGAGATTCATATGCGTTGTAACTGGGTGCCATGTTTACTGGCACCATTTTCATCAAGTATTGAAGAAGGAGCGACCCCATGCAATTGGAACATGAACAAAATGCTATAGTAGCTTAGGATGCACCAGCATCTTCAGTAGCGCCACCCTACCCTTCATTTACACAGGCAATTGTATCCATTGTTGCAGTTTGGAATGTAATGCAGTTAACTATGCACCAACATTATTATCATATAGTTCAGTATGGCTCCTGGACACAGTCATACCCAAACATTTCATATACCGATACATCCACCTAAGGATGAGACTATCAGCTGGGGGAATGATTTGGTTTGCTAGAAGAAATATTTAAGATTGCCTGGTGACTTGTCAAATTAGAACCATGGAAACTATTTATTTCCAATCATCTGCATCAGAGCAAATGGTTGTACATATAAAATCGCAATGTTATGGAGAATTCTCCAGAATCTCTAATTTCCCTTACCTTTAGAGTCCCTCAGCAGCTGTGCTGGATTTCTGGGGTTTGATTGTTTTACCTGGTAAGAGTGTGAACCTTTTTTTTCAACTCTTTCATGTATTTTGCTGTGTGTTTTACTTTTTGTGTTCATGGATATGAAGTCTCACCAACTCCATAGGCATCATCTTTTTACTGTGTGTCCCAGAGTACCTTTAGTGCAGAGACACCGGGTTGTCTATTCAGACCTCCCAATTTAAACTCAATTTTCTGGGACTGACTACTGTCTCCCGGAACATGTAAATTTGCCATTGACTGTATTAGTCTTTTTCAATTTGCAGACCCAGCACATACTATCTTACAATAGAGTGCTGTAGGGGTTAATACTTATCCCCTTTTGTCTGATTCTCATGTAAACATTTTTATGTTACCCTTTCTTTAAGATCTGGCTGGTGGTAGCGGTATCTGCCATTTTTATTCTAACACAGACAATGAAAATAGTCTTTGGTACCATTAGAGGCTATGGTGGTAGCCTCAAACTAAACCTGGTAATCCACATTTATTTTAACTTTTTTCCGTTTGGGTTTTTTCGCCATTTCTTTTTGTAAAGGTCCTTCCCGTGTTTTTCTCTGAGCACCAAACCAGGTTTGGTTTCTTTGTTCGCCGTCCTTTGGCGGGCTTCTGCACAGAAGCCCTCCTTAGGTGCCTGAGTGTCTGGGGTGGACAGTATGTGAGGGAGGAGTTTGAGTCTCCTTGGAGACTCATGTCGCACTCTTTGTGATTGGCTGTGGTGACTGTCCCGCCAGGAAAGACACCCTGCTGAGTGATTCACAGCTAGGCTGGTGTGAATGGGGAAAAACTGCTTAAAAGGCAGGCCTCTGGGACTGGAAGGGAGAGTCGCCACTGGAACGAGAGAACCGAAGGAAGCTGTAGGAAGGAGACTGCTGCAACAACTGGAAACCCTGGTAAAACCCTGCTCCAGGTCAGAATTGCATGAAACTTCAAACGACAGAGAAGACCTTCTAGGAGATGTCTTCCCTTGAGCCTGGCGGGATCAACCAGCTCACAAAGCCCATGGACCTCCTCTCCAGACTGGTTGAATTTGCTGTGCCGTGCTGCAGGAAACCGGATAGCCAGTGGGAGAGAGTCCATTCGTGCTTTTAAGGCGCGTACCTTTTATTTGTCTCTTTGCTCTGCTGTGGCCTCTTCCCTGGGCAGTGCAGGAACCTCCAGACATCCTCCTTCTTGTCACCACGACTGAAGCTCCTGGAACAGCGAGACTGCAGGAACTGCCAGGAACAACTGCCTCAGCTAGAGCCTTCTTCATCTTTAAGGTACTGTGCAAAATTCGGCCGCTCGCTCCATCCGGCCGCGGTGAAAGTGTTTGAAATCTTTCACCTCTACGGAGGCTTGTCCTTCTCTTCCTTTTCGTATAACCTTTATTCCAACCAACTTTGTTTTGAACTCTTGGCAAAGACTTAACCGTGAACTACATTGAGCTGTGTGATCCTCTGCAAAGACTCTGAACCATTGACATTGGCTCCGACCTATTGACTTGAATCCTAGTTATGGTAGCCTTTTCTATATTGCCCTTCCTATAACTTGCTGGTGCTATTGATTTTTGATAACCTGGTCTTTTCTCCCTTTTAAATTGCTGAAGTGCCATTTTGCTCACACTTCATTTTGAGCTTAACTTGTCCAGAATTGATTGGGTGTTGTTGTAGTATATTAAGACTGTGATTTTCTGCTGTTTTATGATAGTGAACTGTTTTATAACTGACTGAGTAAATACATGTATATTCTTTTACCTAGAAACCTTAAGTTAGTGTTTGTTTGAATCACTGTAATTGTTATCCCAGATGTAACCCTTGATACTGCTCACTTTACTCTTGGGATAAGTCTGGCTACTCAGCCAGCGCTACCACTTTAGGGTACTACACAGGATTCTGCCTAACACTGGTGTACAGGGTGAGGATAAGGTATATTTGTTACATTTGGAGTGCTGCTATTAACTTGGCTCAACTAACCACAAGTCTAAACATCACTGAAAACCAATTTTAGCATGTCTGATATGGAAAGCTACAGTCAGGAGACCCTACTTACTTACACTGTTGGTCATTTGAAAAATCTGTGTAGAGATAGGAATCTCTCTGTTAAAGGCAAAAGTCAGAATCATTGAAATATTGTTGGAATACCAAAGTCAGGGTGTGGGTCTGAAATACCTACCACTCCAGCAAATGTGGAAAATTATGAGTATGATAATGTTTCAAATATTATGGATGAGTCAGATGAGGCCGATGAGTCTCCCAATGTAGCCGCTATTGCTCCTCTACCTGCTCAGAAACCTCAACCTTTCTCCAATGGGACCCCATCAGGTCCTACACTCAGTCCTGAATTCATTGCTCTAGAAAAGATGAGGCTTGAATTGGAAATCAAACATATTAATTCTCAATATGAACAAAAGCATCGAGAATCATGCCTTAGAAATGAAAAAGTTGTCTATTGAAAATGCTTCTCTCCCAGAGTCTTCTAGGTCTCCCAATCCTAAGATTCCTCACATGCCTAAAGAAATTGTAAGTATGCATGAGGTTAAGTTTACAATTTTGGATTGGTTGGCAATGTTTGAATATAACCATGGTATTCAGGACCTCACAGGGAACCATTTGCTTCCCTGGCTTTTTTCTAGGCTCCCCCCTGTTGCATCTGATGTGGTAATGGAGTTGGGGGAGATGGATAGGATGGGTTATTAGTGTGTGAAGCTAGCTTTGATAGTTAGATTTGGGAAGAGCCCTTCCCAGTACCTTAAGAGGTTTAGGACCCTCTAAAAGCATGACGGTACCCCTTGGGCTACCTGAGTGTGTGAAAGATTGGAGAACTTAGATGGTTGGGTTAAGGGTTGCAGAATTAACTCTTATGAAGGTATGAGAAATCTTGTTTTGTTGGAGTCAATATATGATGCCTGCTCTCCTGAGCTCAGACAGCACTTGGCTGATTCTAAGTAAATTGATCCAAAGTAGATAGCTAAGGCTGCTGACTTGTGGGTTGCCAACAGGGCTACTCACAAGGATTCTCGGGCAACTCAGAAGAAGGATGAGGGAAAGCAGCCAAAGAAAGATAACAAGGAGAATTCTAATACCTCCACTCCAAAAGAGGACCCAAAAGCCGGTCAAGTGGCACAGCGAGTAGAACGCTCGCTTTGACATTGGTGCAGAGTCTGCTAACGCAGGTTCGAATCCCGGCGGGGCCAAACTCATCCTTCCGAGGTCGATAAATGAGCACCACACACCATGGGAAATAATAAGCAGCGCTCAGATACCTGAGGGTTCACAGCGCTATATAAATGCCAAATTATTATTTTTTTATTAAACAAAACAATAAGGGTAAGCCACAAGGGAAACCAAATCAGGCTAGTGTACCATCTGGCCCCAAACCAGATGGAGGTCAGAACAAGCCCCCATTCTTCAAAACATTTGGGAAAAGTTATGTTTGTGGGTCAACTGACCATGTGAAAGGGGATCCCAGATGTAAGGGTAAACCTTCAGGGGTCCACACTGTCTCCTTAGCCTTCTCCCCAGAGGAAGAAGTACCTATGGCAAGTGGAAGCTTTCACCTGCTGGGTGATGAACTCATGAGGGGCTAGTGTTTCTTTGATGTCCCTGGGTTTGTGGGAACAACAACATTTAGATGTCTATAATTCCATCCCAGATAATACTAAAGAGTATTATAAAGATAATGTGCTTGTCAGTGGCCAGGAGACTCCTGCCATTAGAGACACTGGTGCCTGCATAACTGCGGTTGATGAACAATTTTTCATGGTAGAGGATGTTGCTAAGGCACCCAAACACCTAACCAAGTAAGCTGGAGGCCCTGTGCAAATGCTTTCCCAGTTACCAGCTCTCATCCAGTGCAATGACATGACTGTCAAGATACCTGTTAGTGTGCAGAGTGAAGTTCCTGGGAGAGTTTTGTTGGGTAATGACCTGAACACTCTTGGAGTTGTTTCTAGTTCCCCCAGGCCTCCCAATAAAAGTAAACAGGAGCTCACTAGGCCTGCCAGGGAGAGGACCTTGAGAGGCCCTCCCGGGGACTTAATAGAGGAAACTATCACCCCCAGTCCACAGGATTTATTAACTGCTATTTCAAAAAAGAAAGAGGCAAAGGGGAAACCTAAGACCTCCAAGGAAAAAGCAGATAACACTCCTGTGCTATGAACCAGGACATCCCAAAGATTGTCCAAAGTCACACCTGTGATTACTCCAATAGCTGAGGCTGAGTGTGAGGTACAACCCTGTGTGTTTGATCCAGCTACTGAAGAATCATATCTGGAAGAGGACCTATTCTAGTTGGAGATCCGGACCCTGCTGACTATCCTGAGCTGCAGTCTTTACTGGCAGAAGGTGGACCCAACAGGGAAGACTTCAGCAGAGGACAAAGCAAGTGTCCTACTCTTGAAGGTCTTCGCCAACAGGCAGCTTCTCAGCTTGATGGGCAAGAGCTTGGGAAGCATATGTTGCACTGGGAAGATAGCCTCTTCTACAGTGTACCAACTGAGTCTATCCCTGGGGACTGCAAAATACTCCAGTTCCTACAGTTGGCCCATGAGATACCTTTAACTGGTCACTTGAGTTTCAAAAAGACCAAGGAAAGGCTCTCTTTATACTTCTACTGGCCTAAAATGGGTTCAGAAGTTGACATATTATGTAGGAGCTGTCACACTTGCCAAACCTCTGGCAAGTGTGGATCCAAGAATGTGGCACCATTGGTGCCTCTCTGAGTGGTGGGAGTTCCTTTTGAGAGGGTGGGAATCAACATTGTTGATTCCCTTGACCCTCCCACATCTTCAGGAAATAGGTTTATCCTGGTTGTAGTAGACCATGCTACTAGATGTCCTGAGGCAATACCTATGAGAACTGTTACAGCTCAGGCTGTGGCTAAGGCTCTACTTGGTATTTTTTACCAGAGTAGGGTTTCCTAAGGAAGTGATATCTAACAGGGGGTCCAATTTTATGTCCCACTACACGCAAGCCATGTGGAAAAACTGTGGTGTCACTTACAAGTTCTCTACAGCCTACCATCCACAAACAAATGGACTGGTGGAGAGGTTTAATCACACAATGAAGAGCATGATAGGTGCTTTAGAAGAACCCCTTAAAAGAAAGTGGGACCTTCTACTGCCATGCCGTCTCTTTGCTTATAGAGAGGTACCTCAGGAGGGAGTTGGATATAGTCTCTTATGAACTTCTTTACAGCCATCCAGTCAGATGTACGTTGGCCCTGATTAAGGAAGGGTTAGAGAGTGCTCCTTCCCCCAAGCCATTCAGAGTGACTGACTATTTGATAGGTCTCCAAAGGAGAATGTCACACATGATGGAAGAAGCTAGTTATAATTTGAAAGCAGGTCAGGCGCTGGTCAAACATTGGCATGACCAGAAGGCCAACATGGTTGAGTTCGCTCAAGACCAGCTTGTGTTAGTTATGGAGCAAACAAGGCAGAGGGCCTTGCAGGACCAGTGGATAGGACCCTTCAAGGTTGTGGGAAAACTTGGAGAGGTGAACTATCTGGTGGACTTGGGAAATCCTAAGGAGGCTCCCAGAGTTTTTCACACCAACCGTTTGAAGGCATATGTCTCTAGGCCAGAAGTGGGAGCTTTGCTTCTAGCTTCAGCTTGTGGCCAGCATGATATCCTCACTGGTGACTGTTTACCTGTTAAAAGCAGGGGTTACAGAATGTCAGACCATGTAAGGACCCACATAAAGGAGGAGGTCAACAAGATGCTTGATCTCAGGGTTATAGAGCAATCTACAAGTCCATGGTCTAGTCCACTTGTTCTATTACCAAAGGCAGGATCCAAGGAGTTGAGATTCTGTGTGGACTATAGAGCTCTAAATGCAGTCACAAAGACTGATGCCCACACTTTACCAAGGACAGATGAACTGGTGGCTAAACCTGGTGCAGCCAAGTACCTCAGTGCATTTGATCTCACTTCAGGCTATTGTCAAATAGCTCTGACAGACCATGCCAAGGAGAAAACTGCATCACCACCCCAGCAGGCCTCTACCAGTTCAAGGTTATGCCTTTTGTATTAAGGAATGTCCCTGCTACATTCCAAAGGATGGTTAATCAAGTTCTCAATGGGATATAGGACTTCTGCATGGCATACTTGGATGATATTGCAGTGTTCAGCCCTACTTGAAAAGAACATGTTGACCACTTAGGATATGTTTTGCCGGCTCTTGAACAGGCCCATTGGACCATAAAGGCAAGTAAATGTCAAATTGTGTCAGAGCAAAGTGTTCTACCTTGGACACAAGGTAGGAGGAGGTGAAATCCGGCCATTGCCTAGTAAGGTACACGCTGTACAAAACTGGGCTACCCCTACTTCTCAAACCCAAGTGAGAGCCTTCCTAGGTCTCACTGGGTACTACAGGAACATCATTGAGAACTATAGGACCATAGCTTCTCCCTTGAATTTGATCTCCTCTCCAAAATGTCCTAAAAAGTTCAGATGGAATGAGGAGTGCACATAAGCATTTGAAGGCCTAAACACAACCCTTTGTCAAGCACAAGTCCTAAGAGCTCCTGATTATACCCAAACCTTAATTGTGCAAACAGATGCATCGAATGCAGGTATAGGTTCAGTCCTTAGTCAACTGGATAAGAAAGGTAGGGAGCACCCCATTTGCTTCATCAGCAGGAAGCTGAGGGAACCAGAAACAAGGTGGGCAACCATTGAGCGTGAGTGCTTTGCTATTGTGTGGTCTCTGAAGAAGTTTAGACCATACTTGTATGAATCTACTTTTGTGATTCAGACAGACCACCAACCCTTGAGATGGCTAATGCAAATGAAAGGGGAAAACTCAAAAGTACTGATATGGTCAATCAGCCTGCAAGGGTTTGATTTTACCATTGAGCACAGGTCAGGATGTCACCACCAAAATGCTGATGGTCTCTCTTGGATGTTTGACCAACTAGAGTGAAGAGAATTATCCAGGAGTGGTTTAAATCCTCCTGTCCCTTAGTCTGGGGGTGGGGGTGAGTGTTGGGGATAATTCTCCAGAATAGCTAATTCCCCTTACCTTTTGAGTCCCTCAGCAGCTTTGTTGGATTTCTGGGGTTTGATTTTTTTTTTTTCCTGGTAAGAGTGTGAACCTTTTTTTCCCACCCTTTCATGTATTTTGCTGTGTGTCTTACTTTTTGTGTTCATGGATATGGAGTCTCACCAATTCCATAGGCATCATCTTTTTACTGTGTGTCCCACAGCACCTTTAGTTGTTACGATCACCTGGTCTCTGCGGAGGAGTTGGGGCACAGTTACAGCCCTCCCTGAACTTGAATCACCCCCTTCAGGCCTCTCCCTCAGTAGAAAAGCTGTTAGCGGTGGTACGTGGTGATACTGCTCATGCGTGGAGATAAGAGTGTGTGAGTGCACCAATCTGTGATTGTTGTACCTCTCGAACCCTTCACCCCAAAGTACGGTTTCTGTGAGCATACACCTGCCCATAAAGCTCACCTGTGAATTATGGAAGACAAGCTCTCCATCCTGCTACTTCTGGCAGGGGCGCGTATATGGGATCTAGTTCCTTCACTGATCCCTGATAAGGATTAGTCCAGTCCAGCTGCGACTATGCTTCTTTTTATGATTGGTAATTCTTTCTTGAGCTCTTGTGATGCTGTTCATTCTGTTAAATGTCTTTATATGTTGCTCCTACTTATGCCCGCAATAATGTCTCTCTTCTGTTTTCTTCCCTTAGATGGAAATGCAGCTGTGAGGCGCGAGACGCGGCCGGATGGAAGATGGATGCTACCACAATGTTCGACAGCAGGTAAGTGATGGGCTAAGGAAAAGCGCAAAGTATGGTGAAGCGCAACCTAAAACTGACAGTTTTTTCAATTTCTAACCTTGTCTTCTATTTTTCCTTGCAGGCGCTGCTGTCGACGATGGAGCATGTCGTGCTGCAGTGCCAAGATGAAGATTTCGGCGTTCCGGAAAGTGTAAAGATTAATACTTGGTTCGCCGAAGAGATGTACAGGTAAGAAGAGCTTCCCCCAGTCGGTAAGTATGCTGCCAGGAAGCAGGATGTCCGGGAAGCAGGATCTTCAAAGGTAAGTCTGACCTCAAGCAGCGGTGAGCATTACGCTACTTGCAAGTGTAGAATAACGCAAAGCGTCTGTCTTGATGATCGTGGCAGCTTATATAGCTGAGATTGTGGGCACGGCCTTTAGGGCCTAGCTTACCAACCACACCCTGCCACTCCTAGAGAGTGAGCACGTGCAAAGGCAATCCATTAGCAGCCACACCCTAGAATCCACTTGGGGCTGCTTAATGGATGGAATGTTCATGGTTAATTCATCCTGCTTAATCGATGGAATGTTCAAGGTTAATGCATCTGAAGTGCTATGTCCATAATAAAAGCTTTTTGGTGTTAAATGGATGTTCTTGTTTACTTTTGTTCATGTTCCTCGCGCCAAAAGCGCCAGGACAGTGTCCACCCAGGTCTCCTGTGCATGCGACCCCTGCATGCCTGTGCCCCTGACTTCATGACCATGACATTAGTGCAGTGACACAGGGTTGTCTTTTCAGACGTTCCACTTTAAACTCAATTTTCTGGAACTGACTACTGTCTCCAAGAACATGTAAAGTTGCCATTGACTTTATTAGTCATTTTAAATTCACAGACCCAGCACACACTATCTTACAATAGAGTGCTGGAGGATTTAATACTTATCCCCTTTTGTCTGATTTTCATGTAACATTTTCATGTTTCCCTTTCTCTAAGATTTGGCTGGTGGCAGTATTATCTACCAATTTTTATTCTACCGCAGACTATGAAAATAGTCTTTGGTACCATTAAAGGCTATGGCGGAAGCCTTGAACTAAATCTGGTAATCCACTTTTATTTTAACTTGGTTCCGTTTGGGTTTTTTCACTATTTCTTTTTGTAGAGGTCCTTCCTGTGTTTTTCTCTGCGCGCCAACCCAGGTTTGGTTCCTTTGTTTGCCGTCCTTTGGCGGGCTTCTGCACAGAAGTCCTCCGGAACAGCAAGACTGCAGGAACTGCCAGGAACAACTGCCTCAGCTAGTGCCTTCTTCATCTTTAAGGTACTGTGCAAAATTTGGCCGCTCGCTCCGTCCGGCCGCGGTGAAAGTGTTTGAAACCTTTCACCTCTACGAAGGCTTGTACTTCTCTTCTTTTTCATATAACTTTTGTTCCGACCAACTTCCTTTTGAACTCTTGCCAAAGACTTAACCGTGAACTACATTGAACTATGTGATCCTCTGCAAAGACTCTGAACCATTGACATTGGCCCCGGCCTATTGACTTGAATCCTAGTTTTAGTAGCCTTTTCTAGGTTGCCCTGCTTATAACTTGTTGGTGCTATTGATTTTTGATAACCTTGTCTTTCCACCATTTTAAATTGCTGGAGTGCCATTTTTCTCACACTTCATTTTGAGCTTAACTTGTCCAGAATTGATGGGGTGCTGTTGTAGTATATTAAGAGTGTGATTTTCTGTTGCTTTATTATAGTGAACTGTTTTAAAACTGACTGTGTAAATTAATGTATATTCTTTTACCAAGAAACCTTGAGTTAGTGTCTGTTCGAATCACTGTAATTGTTGTCCCTGGTGTACCCCTTGATACTGCTCACTTTACTCTTGAGATAAATCTGGCTGCTCAGCCATCGCTACCACTTTACTGTGTAGTACAGGCTTGTACCAAAGGTGAAATTGTGCTTGCACTTGTAGTCTTAATTGTGAGTAATAGTCCTAAAGGGTACTGCACAGGATTCTGCCGAACACGCAATAACACTGAATCCGACAGACTGGATTGGATGTTAACAGTCATGGGCCCAACTTATGGGACTTTGTTCAATGAAGGCCTTAACGATGGGTTCCAATCTGAAAACTTGGGGTGCTGACAGCAATGTTTTTTGTCACTCGTGGCGCCCACTTTCATTAAAATAAAAGACTTACCTAAAATGGCCACTTTGGAGATGGAAGACGGGGATGCATGCAGAGCCCCTCTCCCATTTCCATGGTGGCTGGATACATGGAATGGAATCAAGTAAGTTTGGTTGATGGGTGAGGAAGGGAAGGGAATGTACCGGAGATGAGAGGTTATTAGGGTGAAGATGGCGGGGGGTGTGAGCAGCCTTCAGCTTCCTCTGAATGCAGGCTTGGGTCATTGGATTCAGCCAGCGGTCCAAGCAACCTGACTGCCTGGTTCTCCACCATGTGTGCTAATACATGATATGATATGTGTTTCAAAACCACTACTCCCCATTAAATCAAATAGAAAGCTCCAAGATGCAGAATCAAAACACCACAACTGCTGACACACACAGGTCAATCTGGGACAATACATAAAAATATGTCTCAGGTTTAGCCCTGTAAAGTGCCTCATCATTAACCCGACTGATCTGCATGTTTTAAAGATGACATCAGAGGCAGTAGTCTGGTGGCTAAGGCATGTGCAAAGATGTCCGTGTCCATGTAACATAGTGATAAAGGCTGAACATATCCTTGGAACTCAAGGGATTTGCTTGGTTTTAGAAGGGTTGTGATCACTGCTTCACACAGAGAGGGAGGAAGAATTCCTTCAGCCAAATATTCCTCCCACAATTAAGCAGATGCAGCCTAAGAGACAAGTAGTACTTGGCACTAAGACCATTTGAACAAAAGCTTTTATTACTGGGCAGAAGATCAATGACTGCTATCATTTTTGATAAGTGATAAAGGAGAATCCAGTTTGTCATGTTCGCCACTGATTGCACCAATATAGGCAAAGCATCAAGAAACAACATATTCTCTACTCTGGAACTATCAGCATGAATACAAGCCTTTGTAGTATTGAAGGAACACCTCAGCTTGCTCTGTGCCCATCTACACATCATAATTTCTAATATACAGTGCACCTTCAAATGATAAATAATTTGTTATTAGTTTAGCCAGTTGTCTAACAGGTCAATGATATATTCCATATCTTCTAGCCATTGCTGGCACTGAGAAGTATCTAGACTTCCTTTGAGACAGTGCAAGGACAATAACCAATGTATAGAGCTAAGAAGCTCAGGGATCTGCTCCTGTGTATATTGATATTCCATTACCTTCAACTTCAATTCTGATTTTCTAAGTTCTGTAAAAATATTTTTAAAAACATCCTATTCTGTAGACATACAAATGCCTCTTATATATAGTTTAATCACTTGCCACAATACTGCCATAGATGAGATATAGCCAGTTAATTTAAACTGCCTGGGTGGCTTACAAGTTAGCTACTTTCCCATCTTTAAGATAAGCTATTAGGTGAATGATCTGAGAATATACAAGGCAATATATTGCATTTTTGAACCTGTCCTACCAGGGATTAAAATATGGGCCAATAGGTGATACGGGAGGATGTGTCATGTATGGATTAAATAAATGTATGCTCTCTATGGTGCTCAATTTCTCCTATCTTATTCTAACTGCTTCTCTATTGACTATCGTGCTCTCCTCACTGTCTCTGGTAGCAAGAGGTTTACATGGGACATCCTGGTCTCCCACCCAGGCCTCCCTATCGTTGACACCTATACCAGTGCTTCCTTCAGACAAACCCTCACCGACATCCTCTTTGTCATGCCCTTGCCAGACATATGGACTCTTCATATGGTCTCTGTGCTTCCTCCTTTCTCTTCTTCCCCCATTAATGGTGGCACCCGTTAGGGGGTCCTCCTGGCCCTCTTCCACTCCTCTAAGGTCATCATTAATTTTTACCTGAATAGTACGTTCTTGGTCCAAGGCCCTCAGGCCAAACATCTCCTCTTTGATAGACGCTTTCCGCGCCTCATCAATTTCCTTTCTACTCCTGCTGTGCCCTCTCTTACCCCCCACAGCTTCCATGCCTCCCCCTGTTTCTCCTCCTTGGTTACTTTGCCTTCTCCTCCTTCTTCTACTCCCCCCCTCGGGCTTCTTCTACACCTATGCAGAGCGTACCTCTGATCTGTACCCCTCCCCGGAAGTCTTTCAAGGATGGCAACCTTCTCCATATTGTCACTCTCAACTCTCACTCAGCTGTTAAACATTCCTCTGACATCTGCCACCTCCGGGAAGAACTTGACCTTGATGCCCTCGGTCTCACTGAGACATGGTTCACGGTCAGCCCTGTAATGAGCTTTGACCCTCTCCTCCATGATGGCTGCAAGATCCTCTCCATACCCAGATCCAACCATTCTGGAGGGGTGTAGACCTGATCTTCCTGGAGTGGATTCCTGCCTCTGTCATTCCTATGCAGGCCTACTCCTCTTTTGAATGCCTCATCTGCAGGCTCTCTCTCCTGGGCACTCCCTTACTGTGACTGCCATCTATCAGCCACCTGGTCAGATCTCCTCCTTCCTCTCTGAGTGGGTGGCCTGCTCCTCCTCCCTCCTGGCCTCGACCACTCAACTCCTCCTCCTTGGAGACTTTAACATCCACCTGGAGGCTTCCTGTCCTTCTTCTGGACTCTTTCGCAACCTCTGTGACTCTCTCTCCTTCTCTATCCTCCCCTCTGGCCCGATTCACTCTGCAGGGCACACTCTGGAAGCTATGATCTCTTCAGACCTTCCCCTTCATATCCCTCTCACCACTCCTCTCTGCTGGAGTGATCAAACGTTCTCCTTTCCTCCCATCTCCCCCTCTCTACCCGTCAGGCCAAGCCAACTCCAGCACTGCCACCTATCTTCTCGGTTATCCGACCTATGAGGCGCGAGTCCGTTGAGGCTTTCACTGCCACTTTCTCACCGCCCCCCCGCCGCCCCTTTTGGCTGACTCACATCCTGTCACAGCCCTTTCCATGCTCCACTCTGCTATATCTTATACATTTGATGTTCTTACCCCTGTTATGTTGCTACATGCCCAGTGTTAATTATTTTAGACCTTTTCATGCAGTTCTGTTCCACGTTCTATTTGAATATAGCTGTCCCAGCTGTGCCTGTGATCCTGAAATAAAACAGTGTTACTTTTTGCCTGCCGTACACTCCTTTTTGTCTACTTTTTGTAATTTTTACTGGTGAGTTTCGAGGCAACCCCCGACACATAACTTCCTGGTTACACACCCAACAGCACGTTTTTCAAATTGCACCAAATACTACTCAGCAGCGACTTTACCGAACTATCAAATGTGCTTATTTAATCCTGCTGTGAGGGCTCAGTATCAGTACATGGTTATCACCGGGTCACAGCCATAGCAATATTTCTTGTAATGTTTGTAAAACAACTGGTACAGTGCACTTGCTCAAATGTTTAGTGTGTACATGATAATAAGGAAGTTCATAGTTTCTCCAGCTGGCAAATGTGAACTGTGGACTAGGTGCACCAATACAGGCCTATAGTGAGGTTCTGTATGCTATAAATCACTTCATCATGTGCTAATCACACACAGTCACGCGCTGCAAGGCCCCTGTGGACTGTGGGCCACACAGGACAATAGAAATGATAATCCTCTTGCTTCAAGGCCACTTGAAGAGTATGATCGCTGCTCCCACTTGAGCGTGATCTCATAGAAAAAATTATCTCTGGGATCTGCTCAATGTATCCCACTTTCAAATGTTCAAATGCTCCAGTAAATGTTCAAGCTTACCAAGCATCAACCACATAGATTAATGTGTGTGTCACTGAGCTGCAGCATTATAAAGCCACAATGATGAGCTGCTCAATAGTGCCCCATGTATCAACATTTAAAAAATAATACCTATATCAACAAAGAAATTGTTTGACTGATAATGATGATTCACACTATATGCTATTATTTATGTCATAATGAAGAACAATTGTACAATATTAAGGAGAATGTATATTAATAATTATTAAGAGGAACCTCTCACTGTCTGCACACACATCTTTTCTGTTAATGATTTGGGAGGTTCCAATGAAATTGTGACGCTTATCACCTGTGTTCTTCCCACCTTCAAAAACAGGAAAATCAGCCTACAATATGTTTTACGTATTCAAACTAACAGTTACAATATTACTAACAAATATGTACGGCTAAACGTATATGCTCCTTGCCTAAGCATGATTGTCAGGGTTTGTGCAAAACTAGAAACACTAGAATTTCCAGGAGTAAGACCTAGATGTGAGAATTTCTGGGCTGGTGTTTATATAAAGGCAGGAGAGGCGTAGTCTGTGGCCATCAATTGTTGGCTTTTGAGGAGGCAGAAATGGCCCATGAGTTGAAGGACAGGAAATTTTAACTAGGACAGTGTTGGTAAGAGTAGAACAAAATGGATAATAGGCCCTAGGTAAAATTAGGGAATTGGGTTACAATCATGTGTTGGGCTGGGAGCACATGATGTGTGGATGGATGTGTGTGTGTGTGCTCATTTTTGTGTGAAGGGGCAGTACACTCCATGTGAAAGTTATAAGCATATGCTAAGCACACAGAATGACAACTCCATAAGCATTTAATAGGCAGAGATGAAGGCAAAAGCAATGACAACCTCACATGGATTTAATAGTCACAGGAGATGACCAAAACACCTGAGAAGCTCACATTCATTTAGTGGACAGATGTACCTGACAACCTCACGATCACTCAGTAGACTGAGGATAAGGCCAAAGCACTGAGAGCACCTCAAACATTTAGCAGGAAGAGGAGAAGGACATTCACTGCATGTATTGTGTAGACATAGAGAAGGCTAAAGCACTGAGAATCCTGGGTTCATGTAGAAAGTGGATGAGAAGGCCAAATCACTTAGAATCCCATATTTAATTAGGAGACAAAGGTGAAATCCAAAGCCCTAACAGTCTCAGGTTGATTTGGAAAGTGAAGTGGAGGGTCAAAGCACTGAGACACTCATGTACATTTCATAAGCAGAAGAGAAGGCCATAACCCCATATGCATTTAGCAGATGAACAATTCCAAAGCAATGAGAACTCCAAATGCATTTATTGATCGATGCGGACTGAGAAACCGTGGGGCTGGAGAGAATTCCATGGACCTGACTGGCTCGAGGACAAGGAAAAGGGAAGCTGACTACGAGAGAGAACATGTTGCGGGAAAGCCAGAAGCCGACGCATGGGTCCTTGACATTTGCAGGTTTTGGAAGGCAGCCTTCACCTTGCCAAAGCCAGAAATGATGCAGAACCCAGCAGGAACCACGTTAGAAGGAAGGAAACACTGAATAGCCCCCACGGATTTGCCACAGGAGAAACAGAAAATGCCACCAAGAGCCGGTGAGTCCACCCAAAGGAAGCAGGTACATTGGCAGCTATGTCAAACCTGAAAATTGTTAAGGGAGCACATGAAATAGAAAGCACAAGTGAGCATTTCTTTAAAAGGGAGAATGGCACAAAAGTGATAGACCTTCAAGTTTGTGAGTGTAAGCAATAGACATATAAGAGAAGCACTGGCAGGATAGTATACCAGGCAGATACAACATCAGATACAGCAAACATAAGAAATTATCAAGTTTTTAGTCCACACTGCGCCCACATTAGGAAGCCCTGGTAGAAGGGTATACCAGGCAAATTAAAGGTGCAAGGAAAATACATACATAAGAAAGCCTTGGCACGAGAGTAAACCAGCCTGTTGCAAGTATGTGCATATAAAAAAAAAGTCCTGGCAGGAGATTATACCAGACAGTTGCAAGTGTGTTCACATAAGAAAGCCCTGGTTGGGAAGCACACCAGGCAAGGACCAGCTGAACAGTCTATAAGAAATACATCACCTAAAGAGGTCCTGAGAAAGATTCATGAGGACTAGCAATAAAGTGTGCTGATCAAGAGAAGAGGAGTGAAAACCTGGCAGGAGAGTACACTAGATATCCTAACAAGCCAAAGACAAAGGGCATCATTATGAGTCCGGCCGTAGCCGTGCGAGTAAAACCTACAGACTGCTGCCGGACTCATGTATTTTTCTGGCACCTAGCTTCACAGAAACACTGGGGGATAACGATCCTGTTGTTCCTGGAAGTAAGGTGCCGGAAAAATGTTAATCCCCATTCCCATTTGAGTCCCATCGGACTCAATGGGAATGGGGATGACAGAAGCACCGGCACCAATAATAATGGTTCCGGTGCTTCTGTGAAAGTCTGCGAACGGCTGCTGTCCCACCTGCCAGGCCAGACTTGGCTGGGGCAGGACGGCAGTCACTCGCAGTGTGCCGGTCTGATAACAACGGTGCCAGTAGCCTTACCAGCACCGTTGTTACCGGACCACCACACTCGTAATGAGGCCCAAAGAGTCAAGTTATTTTTTGTACCAGTTGTGTTGTTGATCAAGAGCAACTCAAGGAACAGATATTTTTGAATATAGAGCAGAGGGGAAGGGAAACACCCTCTGGAACAAGGACTTTATTCTTCTGTAACCTTTGTGTTGGAGTTATGCATTTTCCTAAATGAATATGTATAAACCACTGAAGTCCAAAGACTTTACCTTTTTTTTTTTTTAATGCAGGTCCCTGTCTCTCACCGAGTGTCTCTCTAACAATATATGAAGGGGGTGAGTTGTCATCAAAATGAGTTTGAATTTGCTGTAATTCCCTTGGAGACCGATCATCTCTCCAAAGTTTAGGTTAACTTCCATAATAGGCCTCAAGTGTTCCTGGAGATTCCGAATGTAAACTAATGCATCATCCGCATACAGGGAGATGATCTGTGGTTTACCCGCCATTCAGACTCCACAGTGTCTGTATTTAAGTCTTACTATATCTGCCAAAGGTTCAATTATAATGGTGAATATTAGGGGCAACAGGGGGCAGCCCTGACGAGTGCAACAGCCTATCATATATTGTGAGGAAAGCAGCCCCTTCGTAATGACCTTGGTCACCGAAGTTGTGCAAAAGAGTTGTACGGCCTCAAGGGACCCCTGGCCAAATCCACACTTTGACAATACGCCATACATGAATTGCCAAGAGACGGAGTCGAATGCCTTTTAATATCTAATGTGGCTGCTACCGCTTGGGCTCTAGGTTCTATCTGTGCCAGTATGTTAAAAAGGCGGCGAAGGTTCAATGCTGTGGACCTGCCATGGATGAATTCCGACTGATTAGGATGAACAATGAATAGCATATCCGGCATCAGACGAGTAGCCAGTATCTTCACGAAAATGTTCACATCAATATTGATTAGGGACAGGGGACTTGAGACACTCATGCCAGACCTGGAGAAGTTATGGGGCAAGAGCCTCTTTTGTAGCGCCTATAGAATTCAGCGGTTAGGCCATCCTAGAGGTCTTAGTAGTGTCAACATTTTTTACTTTGATTTCTGCATGGGCCCTGAAGGTGTCTATAGCCTCCCTCATCTGCGCAAGTATTGTTGTATGGTGGCCAGCAGTTAGTTCCCGGTCAAGTTTATGCAGTTTATCCTCGCATTGTGATATATGGTATCAGATTGCTTGGAGGACACTGCATTCTGCAGACATTGCGATTCCCCAGAAGTAAACCTTAAAGGCTTCCCAGAGTGTACTAGCTGAGGGCACTGAGCCCACATTCTTTTCAAAATACAAGTGTACGTGTTAATCAATAGTGGATGCAAACGCCACGTCTTGTAGGGCCTGAGGTTTAAAACGCCATTTGCTGCGAGGCCTGGAGAAAGTAAGCAGTGTCAAGGAGATGCTAACTGGGGAATGGTGAGAGTAGGTGCAATGGAGCATGGAGACATCTTTGACCCCTCCAATAAATGTGTTAGAAATGATCCACATGTCAATGCAGAAGAGGGAGTCATGGCATGGACAGTGGAGTAAAAAGTGTAGGATCGGTCGTCAGTGTGTAGCGTCCGCCAAGCATCAATGAGGTCAAAGGAATTCAAACCCTCTTTGATAGTAGAGGCAGCTCAGGAGGGGGCTCTCTGGTTGTGAGTGAATCTATCTAATTCCGGGTCCAGTATGGTGTTAAAATCCCCTACTTCCCCCCACAGAATAGGTACTAGTGGATATTGGGCCAACTCATGCAAAATATCCACATAGAATTGAGGGTCATCCACATTATGGACATACACATTCATTAACAGTATCTCCCTGCCTTTCCAGAGTTCCACACACCAAGACATATCTACCAAGTGGGTCCGATTTTGTATGACTGCCCCTAAATGGGAGGGATCTGTGCACTAGAATCATAACCCCTCTAGATTGTGATGAATAGAATGTAAATAAGAGGTTCTTCACCCATTTTTTAGCAAATCCCTCAGAGGCCCCTGAGAGGGCATGTGTCGCTTGTAAATACAGGATTTCGTCCTTATGCCTGTCGACATACAGGTGTATTTTCCATCATTTAATTGGGTTACCCAGCCCCGGACATTCCAACTAAGGCAAGTTATGTTTCCCATCTGGATGCAAGGTTATCAATGTCACCCTTGCTTATAATATTCAGGTCCAACCATTCGGCCATTACCAACCCTCCACTCACCCCCATCTCTCCATTTTTTGTAAGCGTTGTGCATGTCAAGTGCAATTTTAACAACCCCAACAATCTCTTGCCCCCCTCCGCCCCTTTAGAAACTTGGGAGATGCAATCCCACAGATACCCCCCAACTGATTAAGGCAACATTGACGCTCGGACCCACCACGCCAACCCGGGACTCAGACATAGATAGAAGGATAAATGCTCACATGCTTCTAATGAAATTAACCCCAGCTGGGGTAGCACACTCATTATCCACTGGGATCAAACACATAGAAAAGTATATATTTTTAACATCCCAGGCACAAGAAAATTATGACAGAAGTATTTAACATTTTATCTCGTAGGTCAATCATTGGGGTATGTGAAATTAAAGTCAGGCACATGCAGAGACATTTTTTATGGGAGGGCAAAAGGGGCACTTGCCCACGGCCCCCCCTGGCAGGGTGCCCCCACAAGGCTGCCTAATCTGAAGAAGGAAGATTCCATTGTTCACCAGTCTAAAATTGCACACGTCAGGATATGATATGTGGGTGCTGCTGAGGCTCTAAACCCATTGCCATTCTGTTTTGACAAGAACATTCTGCCTTGATCAAGTATCATGCATTTCTTTCTGTGTTCACTGTGGCATACATTTTTTGTGTGTGCCTTATGGCAAAACTCGGTAGCATTCTTTACTTTCTGTTGGAATTATGTTGATCATGTGCAATATGCAACAGTGAAATGCATATTGATAAATTGAGTGCCACAATGGTTCAGAAGTTAGCTCAGTGTGTGAAGTGCCCATTACAGAGGTGTGTGTTCTGTGCAAAATTAGAATTTCAAATTCCAGCAAGGCTGGCTGAGCCTTTCCTATGTCTGATGTTTATAAACCTGCCTGCATATGTAATTGGTTTTGCAGAACAACATCTGCTATTATCAGCAATGTACCTGCACCAGGTAGGGGTTGCTATAAAAACTTACATTTCATCCTTATGGTGAAGGGCTAAAAATTGGTTTGTTCAGATGAGGTGTTGTAAAACAAATGCAATTGCCTCCAACGATGGCATAAACTGTTAGTCCAAGAGGTGATTAAGTATCCAAATTCCAGACTATGGAACAAAAGCGTTCATGCTTGTATCCTGGAGTTGCCAGCAGACATAAGTGATCCTGGTCAAATCCTCTAATAAATCTTACATTACTTTGCTGCCTTCTGTGGGGTTTGCCTTCTTGCATGTTTCTGGCATAGTCTAGCCCATTACTTGATCTTTCTTCTTATGTAGGCCATTTGGGTGGAAGGGTTGGTAGACAGAAGAGAGCGGGCCAGATGTTGCAGGCCTCAGGCAAGCATATTTTAAGGTCTGTTTGTTTGACACAAAAAACGGTTTGCTTTTTGGTAAAAGTCAAACAATTTTATGCACGTTTATAAATGACAATGTCACATGCCATTGTTTTGGAAGTATTTAAAGCGTTAAAATTAAAATACAAACCCAGATAAAATGTGTTAAATCACATTGGTTGGTATGCTGGTACTGATATACTTCATCAGCCTATATGTTGCGAGCGCGACAGGTGGGGGGCTGAGGGCGTGACCAGTATTCTTGATCCCTTTATTCCTTTGGTTTGGTGTAGGGGTGCCCAAAAGATGTCTGTGCCCAGGGCCCCAAAAGTGCTTAAGATGGCAATGGTCGCATCCAGCAGGCTCAATTTGGTTTGCACTTGCGGCGTTCAGCAAGCCAGCAGGGCCTCATTGGGTAACTTAAAAAAGAAAGTGTTGCTGTTCCATTCAACACGTAGTTTTGCTGGGTAAAGCATTGCATATTTCAAATTGCCATCACTGAGTTGCTTCTTGACCGCTAGGAATGATTTCCTCTCTTGCTGGATGGCCAACAAGAAGTCGGGGTAGATATGTATCCTGTTTGAACCCAATATCAAGTCCCCTTGCTCGCGAGCCATGCGCAGGAGCACATCCCGGTCACAGTAGTTGAGAATGTGGGTGATGATGGGCCGTGGAAGTGCTCCCGGTCTGGGCTTAGGCATCAAGGATCTGTGGGTGCACTCTATTGCAAATTGTGGCGATAATGTCAGATTCCCCAGCAGTGGGAGTGGGAGTAGCGTAGACTCTATCCACAGCTCCAGAATGTTTCTGTGTTACTCCTGTAGCTCCGGCCTGGACAGGGTGACAAGTTCAATCCTCATAGTGGATACATCGTCTTTGCTGACTAGTCAGGCTGGTGGTTTTTGGGGTGGAATTCACAGTACGGTAAGTGGAGGTTTAGAGTAGTGACAGTTAATTGAAGCAAGAGTTGAGTGGAGCTTCTCAGTTGCAAATTGCAGTTGGGCAGTCAGTTGCCACAAGGTGGCTGCATGGTCTTCAGGGTCAAGGGTACGTTGGGGTGGTACTGGATGGGCCTCCAAGATGGTAGGTGTTTTAAATTAAGTGTCTACTGATCTCATTCCAGGACAAGCCAGAGTTGTGAGGGCCTGCACAGTGCACAGGCAGGCACAGGCCATGGGTGTCAAAGCTGCCCTGCGGCTCAGTTCACAGGGTGGTTCAAGCTTGGAGGGACCTGATGTCCAAAAACAAATATGGAGCTAGGTGTCAGGTTGCAGGAGATGGCCCCTGGTAGCTGAGTGGGCCGGCAAGATACAACTCACACTACGTTGGGCTGCACCCACCTCTGCCAGCACCCGGAGTGCAGCTGCCAGTCTGAAAGTATCCAACAGTATCCCAGGTCCCCACTGGGTCTGCCCACCCAGATGATGCGCAGCATTACAGATGATCATTCAAGCCAATGCAAGGGTGCCCCCGCAGCAGAGGTGAGGTGGACAGCAGTGATCATGGCCTGTGGATCCATTGAGGTGCACCTCTGAGCACGGAGGGACCGCTTCAGCAGGTAGCATCAAGCAGGTCTTGAAAAACACATGTTGGCCAGCGGGTTATATCCCAGCAATATTCAGCTGTGTGTGTTCCCCAGGGAGAGAAGGGAGGAATCGGTGGGGCTCTGGAGAGCTTAAATAGGGCGCTCCATGTGTAATGGGCAAATCTGCCTTTCTTCACAGCCCACCTGGGTGCTCCAGTCATGTGATGTGTGCCATCCCTCCCATGCGCCGGGATGCCGGGCGATCAATCTTTATACAGCGATCTCTGATTGACACCGGGAATGGACCGGTGTGTCTCTGGATTGTCAGCAGCTCGATACTTGCGCCAAAATGTTGTAAAATCAAGTAAAGCAGGAGAGTTTCTGTCCGGGTTGGCCACAGGCTCAGGAGCTCTAAACAAAGATCTGCCATCTGGGTCACAGTGCAACAGCGCCCCTGACATTACCCTTTTCACCTTAGAGTTACTTTATTAGAATGTGAGGCCCAGAATAATACTTTTGAAATGGGGCGGTTTTGCTTTGGACATTCTGACATTGACAGACCCTTAGTTTTGGTTTTAGGTAGGGAAACACCTCTTAGAGCAGGAACAAAGAGGCAACCCCACCCCCTTTTTATTTTAATAAAAGTCTTTGACCAAATCCATGGCTCCGTTGTGTCTGAGTTTCATTCCTGGCTCCTCACATATGGGGTCAGTGGTGGGATCAGACTTGTTTGACACAAACTGGGGGACCCAGAGGTTAATTCAACCTGGAGACAAGTATTGATACCAACTGATCTGGTCTTAGTACCCCAGTCAGGCACTTAAATCACATTTGCCTCTAAGTCGGTACAGGCTTGGCAATATGGCCTGAACGTCTTAGCATGAGTCATAGACTCTCACCATAGAGGTGAAATAAATATCTTGATTCACAACAGTGGGAAGGAATCATACCAAATAAAAGAAGGAGAAAACATAGCCCAGGGGATCCAGGAGAGGACTGTGTTTCCCAAAGTAGAGGAAGTTAAGACCACTGATAATATTGCTAAGGGATCAAAGGCTTTGGAGAGGTAGATGCAGATTCCCCAACTACATCCAAGTCTGTACCACCTAAAGCCCTTGGGGAGGAAGCAGATATTATTCCACACTTGGATTCTCCCAAAGAAATGATCCCTTGTTTGCAGAAACTTTCCCCCATGTGGTACTTGAAGAGGAGGGCAGAGAGAAAGGGGGCATTTTATTTTCTAAAAACTGGACTACTGTATAGAGGTGCCCTTAATCCCAATGGCACTCCCAGATCTCAGATAATGGTACACAAAAGCCACAAAAGAATGCTATTAGAAAATGTTCACTCACACTTAACAGGTGTTCACTTAGGAACAACCAAGACACAGGCACAAATGTTAAGCCATTTCTAATGGCCGGGAATCAATGCAGATGTGAAATATGTTGTGCTTATTCATGCCCTATGCCAAAAGGCCAGTTTTCAGATGCCCCCTCCAGCTCCATTACAACCTTTGCCAATCATCATTGTGCCCTTTTCACGTATAGGCATGGACATAGTTGGACCCCTTGAACCATTGAAATTTGGGAACCCATATATATTGGTAATTGTGGATTAGGCAACTCAATATCTTGCAGCATTCCCATTACGCAATAATAAGACCCAATAAATGATCAAACACTTCACATAATTCTTTTACAGGAGACCATGTGCATGATTGACATTAAACTAGATGGCTTTACCTCCTTCGTGCATCCAGCCAAATGCGGCAATATGGGTCGCCCGTCTGGCGGTTTGGCTATTATTATTCACAACAGTCTTAAATTTACCTCTAAACATATGTATTCCTCAGATTACTTTTTAGTCATTGAACTGACTCTTGAAGCCCTGTATCTCTTAGCCTTTTGTTTCCTTATATTGGAATCCTCACGCAACAGAGCTTGACACACTGCTTGAGAATTGAAATGCATTACTAACAGATGCACTTATAGGTAATAGTACTCATTGGAGGGGATTTTATTTCTACACTGATTCCTGATAGAAAAACAAAATCTAAAGTACATAAGAGTGCATGCATATACCGCCATAACCCGTGCCAGAGGACTCCGATGGTCCACATTTCTAGAAGACTGGGATATTCATATCATCCGATTGGATTTAGCCCAACCAAATACAACGTGGCAGCGCCGCACCAACAGCTCTTGCATAGATTACATTGGGATATCTTGAATGCTGTCTGGTAACTGTAGCCCTCTTAGTATATCCAATCCCCAGTTGGGCGACCATATGACCTTGAAATGTAACATCTCCCTTTCTTTCAAGTCCTACAATTCAATCCCCAATCTGGCACTAGCTGAAATTGACAGACATGCTCTTTCCATTTGTTGGAACCCCGGTTTGTTCAGGCTTCTTGCAGCTCGGGTTAGTCGTGACCTTTGGATTGTAAAGGAAGCCATCCCTTCGGATTCTTTCAAAAGAACGCTGCTGAATGGAACACGCGCACAATTCACTTGCAATTACAAACATTAACGCTCAGGAAAAAATCCACGGGGCATCTTCTCATCCTAACACATTTACCAAAGCAATTGTGCTGCTTAAACGCCAAACAAATCAGGACATCTGGCAGCTACAACATTCACCTCTGGCTCCCTTCCTGTTTATCTCTCTCAGAAAAAAAATAATTTCTCGGTACAAAATGAAGCTGAAAAAGATTCAATTTCATTGCCATCTTAAGGATAACTGTAATAAAGCACAATCCATGCTTGCTTTAGTTGCTTCTTATTAAGTTTACTCCCAGTTCTTTGGTTACATGTTACAAGATTAAGACATCAGATATAAGACATAAACACTGGCACCCATCACCCAGGTAGGAGAGCCAACTGACTCTCAACAGAACACTCAGCACAGCATTCTCTCACTCATACATCGATATTCCACTTGACACTCACATAACATCACCAAGCACATGACAAGCCACAAAAGACTCAGTACTTCACAACACATCTCCCTCCTTGTCGAAACACGTACACAGATGACAAGCACTTCAGATGACAAGCACTTCACATACAGGCAAGAACTTCACAACAATAACCAAGCAATGATTTCCCACCTATGCAAACACAACATCAGGGATGTCTGGTCAATTTTGAGAAAGCCCCTTGGACATGCATGCATCCTCTTTTAAATCTGCAATCTCAGGTGACACCTGGACACAATTTTATAAGGCAAAATACCAACTACCACATTTGATGTGCTCACCATAGCCAAATCAATTCCTTCTATATGTCCATGGGAAGTTAAAAACGTTCAATGGCCGATCAAAAAATGTAGGTTTTCGAAAGCAGCTGGCCATGACGGGCTCCCGCCTTGTGTTTTGAAAGATGACCCTCTCTTCTGGGCAACAATTTTGAAGTGTCGTTTTGACTTCATTTTTCAAACAAAGGCTATTCCACTGCCATGGCTGACATCGATTAGCATTTCCTTGCACAAAAAGGCCCAATTGATATCCCTTCTAATTTTTGCCCAATCGCTCTGATTGACGTCTCAGAAAAGGTTTTCATCATATTGATTGTTAATGATCTAGACCGTTTCATTTCATCACATCACACACTTTCACGATTTCAGGTTGGCTATAGAAAATCAATGGGCACACCACTCAAGGCCTCCATTCTGGCCCATCTGCTAGCCTCCTCTGTGCAGTCCATCGATGGCCCCATCTACTTGTCATCCGCTTTTGACAGTGTCATTAGAGGTATTTTATGGGAACAGATGAAGGGGTATAGTATTCCCACAAACATCATTTCCAGTATTGCTCTATTACATGGTCAAATTAATTATATGGTGCACATCAACAAAACGGGTCTCCTTACCAACCCAATTCCCACACAAATCGGATCAAGTAAGGATGCAATCTTGCATCAGTTATTTTTAATCTGTACCTTGTGGACATCGACTTATTGTGGAATACATCTGACACCTGTGTATGGGCGGGATATGAATAAAATATCATATCATAAAGCTTGCCAAATTATCACCAGCATCCATTGCAAACTTTAATAAACAAATGTTGTCATTGTTAACTATGATTGCTATGAAACCCGAAGATCTATTAGTGCGTCCCACGCTAATCAAGAAAAAGCTTTTTCAAAATGACTGCTCATTCACATCGGATCGCATTGCGCGACACCATTCCTATCCTATGTAGAACCTGCCAAATTCAGACACACAAAACGTCCTCTTATGTCTTACCTCACATGATTTCCGTGTAACAAGTCTAGAAATCTCTACATGAGATTTAGACTCAACTTATTTCATACCAATGTCCGTCTTAGAAACTGGAAACACAATAAGGGTGCCATAGGCCTTTGTCTTTTTTTGTCAGAAAAGTGATACATTGGAAACACTAATGCACTTGATTATATTTTGTAATTTCTTTGAAAATCAGAGAACATTAATGTTGGGAAAACATTTGTGTCATCCATCGCTGTTTTCCCGTGAGTTACTGTGGTTGTGTTGTATGTGGGGACGCAGTAATGCTCTAATTCTCTCCTTTGCACGTCTTCTAATTTTCGTTCAGGCAAAACTGAATGAGTATGAGGAAGGAGTAATGTATCATCACAGCGACAGTAACCACGGAATGCACCTAAAAAAGCTTCACTTTCAGTTATAACAGTTGCTTTACACATTGCAGCACATGAGCACATATGTAATGCGTTCGACATTGCGTACATTTCTTGGCTTATTTCTTTGGTAATTTGCCATTCAAAAGTCTCAAGTTTTCCTTTCTTTCGCTAAATCACTATCCTGTATTACTTTATCAAAACATGTCTTCTCTTTCTTCCTCATGCAATAGCTGCAGTACTATGAATATGACAACGACAATCTCTTATGTTTTTGAAATTGAGCACGTTTTATTTGATTGGCATGTTTTCTCTTTGCGTTATATAATGCAGTCTTATTATGTATCTTATCAAAATTATGTTCCGTGTTTAGCCAATATGGCGTCCCTTTTTGTGTTTTAAAATGTAGTCTTGTTATGTATCGTATCATGTATTATGATTTCATACAATTAGTAGTATTCTCATATGAATCACACATGTTTTGTATATGTTTGTAAAGGTGCATGTGCACCAAAGACAAAAAATAAAAATAATAATAATTTTAAAAAATGTGGGACACTGGACAGTTTTGATTTGGACATTCTGTCATTGACAGACCCATAGCTTTGGTTCTAGGTAGGGAAACACTTCTTGGAGTAGGGTCAGAGAGGCATTTCTCCACCCCATGTTATTTTTATAAAAGTCTTTGACCAAAACCATGACTCCCTTATGTCTGAGTCTCATTCCTGGCTTCTCACACAATCACAATGGCTTTATTCAGAAATAACACATTTCTATAAAGCACACTTCACACATAAAAACAGTATGAGTGGAAGACATAAAACACAGTATTTCACCCATGTTCGTTCTCAACAGAGGGGCTGTCATAGTCTTGCCTAAAAATAGAAGGAGTGTGCATCAACAAAAAATCTAATGAAACAAGTAGGACTCCCCAACTAATCAATTGTAGTTTCAAAGATCCTCAGGAGTTGGTGCAATGCTGCATACAGACAGCAACATATCCTATTCAATAATTTAAAAAAGTACATATGTACCCCTCCTCTGTGCCCCTCTGTATCCTACCCCCTTTGTACATCTGTGCTGTTGTTCCTTCTGAAAAAGCACTCTGTTATGCATCTGTACTGTTGTATACCGTTGTAAAGTGTGCCTTTGTGTATCTGTATTCTTGTACACCTCTGAAAAGTACTCCCTTGCTTCTCGGAGCTAAATCTGCTCTTTATAAATACCATAATAATAACACTAATACTACTAATAATACTAATTAATGCAATCAATTATCTTATTCAATATGATCTGATTATCGCTGCTTTAATCACAAAAAAACATGAACAACAATTCATTCTAACATTGAAATCACTTTAAACAAACAAAGCTGCCTATGAAATATGAAGTGCTAAACAGGGTTAGTATCAATGTGTACACATATAACAATACATTATCAGTCCTTCTTTATCTAAGATGTGATATTGGGCAAAGACTTTTAGCCAACACACATGGTATATTAAAAAAGGGCTGTTATCACTGGTAGTTCACTCTTCCACCTTTACAGACCCTGTTACATGGAAGGCACACAGTCATTCATTCCAAGCACACTGAGGAATTATTCTCATTCCCACTGGCTATCAATGTTAGACACAATGTTTGAAAAACTGTGATTTTGGCACAGTGTGTTTCAGCCTTCTATGGTGTGGTACACGAGTAAACCACGTGCCCCTCAATTTATATCAGAGGCCTTCATTAGGACTGCAGGTGCTAGGCCTTCAAGAAGCTCCCAATCTGTTCCACCGCTTGTTACATCTGGGTAATTTCACCTCATGTCAGATGACTCTTGTTCAGAGCATGGTAAATCCCTCTTTTGTAGTGGATCGTGTATACGTACTACCTGCGTCTCAGTTTCCAGCACCTTCGTTCACAGGGCCCGGCCTCTATTAGTGCACATCGACATGATCAGCAGGTACAAAGAGCCATTGCTTTATGATGCCACCGATCCAATCAGTGGCTATAAAGAATCCTCGCTCTCTCATGCCAGCACCCAATAGTCATGGTAAGGTAATTGTAGACGGCTATGGTCGGACAAGGTAACATTTTCATTTAAAAAACACCAGCGCATCGGAGGAATTTAAATTTCCATTCTGCCTTATCTGATATAAAATCAAACTTTTTCAGGACTTTGCTGAACAATGAACATGCTTCTTGGTTTACTCAACATTTTTGCAATAGACACATCCATTTGAGAAGCTGAGGAGGCACTTTCCAGTATTCGCTGAGATGGGAAATAGGTTTAATCTCAACTTCAGGAAGAACATTTTCTTAGATGAATTAGTCAGACAAGAGGTTTGATAGCCAGCATGACTTAATAAACCCTCCAGCCTTGTCCATGATACAATCAGCCATTGCCTGTTCTTCATGTTTAAGTAACACTGAAATGCAACATTTGGCAAAGAAGTGTCCCAAAGATGTCTTAAGTATAAATCGGCAGGCTGATCTTTAATATGGATCAACCAGTTCCAACAAAGGCTACCAGAATAGAATGCCAAGCCCCAAAGAACTTTTTATGAAATCTTAATGCTTCCAAATTATGAAGACAAAGCCAAAATACAACTTGGCATATCATTACAGCATATTCTAATAGGACCAAGCCCAATTCTAGATACAAGGGGAGTTGGGGGACAATGTTGGGGAGTTAGGGGGCAATGTTGGGGAACACGAGTAATTTATTTAAGAAAGTAATCTCCTTCACAGCCAAGCAAGAATGAGTAATGCAAAAATGCAAATCTGCTAGAGAAAGTAATAGTCGCAACTGTGCAATGTTTGAATCGGGTGAGGCTGAACTCTATTTACGCTTCCGCATGCTATTAGATATTAACCTTATCCGAGGGTAACCTGCTTGATTGGAGCACTGTTAAATTCACAGTTTATTTTGATGGGCATACCATGGTGACAAGATGTGAATATTGTTTCTATAGGTTCACAGAGAGATGGCGATCACTACTGAATCAATGTAAACGGTTCATTTGTTCTTGGTGCCCCCACTGATATAGAAATAAGCACTATGTCATCAGTGTATAAAGGTATTACAATTATCTTATTCCCTAAGTGCTTCACGTGTCATATTGTCAATTAATACAGCCACATCATTCATTTATAACAAAAACAATAATGGTGCCAAGCCAGTCTCATGATAAACTATTGACCTTACATTTCTCAGTGCATTCTCTACCCTGACCACAGGCAGTAATAATACTATAAAGTTATTGAATCATGGCAAACAAAGCCTCTGGTAAACGCTTATATGAACACGCGTCTCATAACGATGCCTATTAACTCAAGTCAAAAGCAGTTTTAACATGGATAAAAATCATAAATAAATTAGCTTTGCCTTGGGTTACCACTTTATGTAGAAACTCAGCATGTAAACAACATTGATCGAGAGGACTCCTGTTTTCCGTGACCCTACATGAAGAGTGGAAATTAACGAATTGTCCTCTACCCAGTCCTCTGTAATTTTCCAAAGACTTAAGCCAGGTTGTCAATTAGGGAGACGGGACTCTAAATTCCTAGGTATGCCATATTGCCTTTTTTGAAGATTGGCACTAATTCGGCCGTTAGCCAACTTGATGGAAGTGCATTCTGCTTCATTAGTTAATTAAACTACGTCACTAAAAACAGGGCACAGAAAGAAAGGCTTTTACGAAATAAATCAATTGGCATTCTGTCTGGACCTGGTGTTTTTACTGCTTTCTACAGGCGATTGGCAATGGCAACTTCCACCTCATGAAAATGTTCGTTGCTGGTTTCCTAAAAGCACCTCATCCACACTGGCTGGACACACACCTCCACTTACATAGAGCGACTCAAAGTGGGTGTGGTAACTTTGGCCAGTAATGACCTGGTCTAATTCTGCTGTTGCCATGCTAGACTTGCCTGTGGACACATGGGCCATAATCATTGCTGATCTCTCGTAGCCTGCATTAATGAGGTCCAAAGGATGTATCGGGGAGCTTTTCTATCTGATTTAATGAGGGATTTGTATTGACTCCCCAGTTGAAAGATAATCCGATCATTATATTTAGTTTGCGCTTGTATTTTTAAATTGAATACTTTTTTTGCTTCTCTACAGTCTATGTCAAACCAAGTGTTAGGCGCAGGCTGCTTCTGGCAGGAATTACATGAATGTGTTGTGACTAATGGGCAGATGGTCCCACACAATAATTGGTAGATCTGCTCGATGTTGACCCTGTCGGCAACCCAAGTGACTCCATGGAGCTGGATCATAGATTGAATGTTATAATATATTTATGGTAAAGCACCTTGCTACTTTTCACTGCTCCACTTTGGTCTGCGTCTATTGCTAGTTACACTAAGATCCCAAAGTATACTACAAAATGCCAAGGGAATGGAGCTTTTAATTTACAAAAGTCTAGAATTACAGGGTCGCAGTTGCTCTCAAATTTACTGTCCATCATAGCATCTATACTATGTTGAAACTAGCAGAATGAATCTGAATAAAATCAATACGCATTTCTTCCTGAAGCTTTCTGAAGGTGGGTTTCATAAGGGCAATAAATAGGGGTACAAACATTGACTGCCCTAAGACCCAGTTCACCAATTCAACGAAAAAGGGCCGCCCTCTGGGTCGTCTTGGGGAGGCTTGCAGCCAGATCTGGATTGTCCCAAAGAACATCTTCCTCATTGTAAATATCCCTAGATAACTGTAACGGTTCAAATTGTGCATTAGAATCACCAGCTACTGCATAGGTTACTTCTTCAAAATGGAACGATACGTCTCTACATTTTACAATTAGACTTTCTAATTCATATAATTCAAGCCCTCGTTCGGGAAAAGTACTAATTTCAGTACTCCTCCCAAATAAAAACACAAACACATAAAATCTAAGGAAATGGTTGGTACTACAACAATCTCAAAGTCTTAGTAGGACACAACCCAAAACTAAAAGCCACAGTTTGTTGGAGTTATCTGGGTCGGGACTCCCTGTCCACTGCGCACCTTGTTTACGAACAATTGTGTTTTAGCCCGCAGCCTGGCTCATGGTTTGTCTGGGGACCAACTCCGGGGTTCCCAATTGGCTGAAGGAGAGATTACCTACCCAACGGGACACGGACTCCTCGGCTCCATTCCTCAGAACGTCACTAGAACTGGCTTTCCAACCACACTAGCACCCTGATCCGGGAGGACCAGCCATCAGCTCTATCCAGAGCCTCCTTTCTACCTAATTAGCAGTGAAACGCGTGTCGGCTGTGTGCACTCACCTATGTTGAAAAACTGGCATCATTGGCCACGTTAATGTTTTCCAATTGCTCTGGTTTTTTGTTGAAAACAATAATAATAAAGCATCAATTTACAAACATCTACATGACTCTTCTGACCTGATAATGAACCCAAATTATAAGATAATCATCTGAATTCTTGGATTATCCAATCCCGCCAGCACCCAACACTATCCACAGGTATGCCATCCCACGTTCTCCAAAACTAAAAGCCCTCCACTTGACTGACCTTTACTCCTGTTTACCGCTAGACTGCTAAAACACTGAAAACCCAAGTTGGAAACAGTAGTCCAAGCTTCCTGTAAGCATACAACATCAAAATGAGCAATGTAAGTTTGCCAATCAGGGTTGTCAATTTTTGTGATTAAACCTGCTTTATTCCAGGGGAACAAATTCCGAAATACCTAACGAACCTAACTCTATATTGTGCCACCCACTCTACACCAACACACACTAGAAACAATGCTGCTCACATTATGGCTCCCTCCACCATGCCAATAACTCCCTACAGTGTTCTTGTAACGTACTGTAATAGCAATGACTGTAAAACTACTGTATATCACTGTACTACCCAGATCATTAACTGTTCAGAACATTATCTGTATCTCTTGCATTATCTATGACTTTTATGACTAACAACTGTTACCTTGCTGAAACTATGACTTCTTGGAACCTGCACCCAGATGCCCCAGGTTTGGTGCGCTTTATAAATGGCAAATATATAAATAATAACATGGAAACATAAGTAATCTGTTCATTGTTTAAGTTACAGCCTTCATGGATAGTAGAAGGCTATTCACGCATTTGGTGTGGGCATCAAATCATCTGTCCCAAAGTTAGTTTGCTCCTCAAAATCTTGGATAGCAGTGGGCTGTGTTCAACCAGTTTCAATGGATCTCTGTAGGGTAATTGGCTGGAAGCACAATCTTCTGAATAGGATGACTCTCTATCATTAAACCACCTCTTCAGATAGTTGCATAGAATGACAGGTGACCCTCTCAGCTGAAAAGTCCTACAGTCAATTGACAACAACCCTTCTGTTAGGCTTTATTTGATAAATGTTGCTCTGATTATATCATAATAAATTAATAATATCTGTTGACACTCACAATATGCTTCCTTTGACATGAAGGATCCAGCGAATGACTTTATAAGTGAAGGATTCCCATTTGACTTTGTAATGTTGTGTATTTTAGGGATCATGGTCATAAAAACGTATCTTTTGTCCTCCTCATGAAGTTCATTCTTGAGCCTCAAAACAGATAAGGATCCTGTAGCAGATCCATATAAAGCTAACTGAATTGACTTTTTCACAGAAGGGCTGGAATGTAAATTCTGGAGCGAAACACCTACATCAGTGGCTCTGCCCGCTCTATGGTGATTATTGGTTACCTTAGCTGAAGTGGTGGGCGGAATCTTAATAGACGCCCTCACTGGACTACCTAAATGCTTGCACTGCCCCAAACAATGTTCACCAAAGCCCCTCAAGCTGCTATTTCCTGCTTTAATCGCTCAATATGGTGAGCATTTTCAAAACAATTGGGGCAGGCACACTAGTAACCGCCTTGTTCCGGCTTTGCTATTGTGAGACTGGAGATAGAGGAATGACAGAACAATAGAAGAAAGAGTACAGTCACAGGTGAGATCTTCAGCAAATGTTAAAATGGTCTGGCCGATCTCCAGGGTTCCAGGGTCACCCCGTTGATGTTTTATTGATGGAAGTAAAGACATGCAATTTATTTTGTAACCCGATGCTATCCAGCACCATTATTGCAAGTTGATCCACCATTTCCCCTCTGGGTTGCATGTTGCTCTGTTTCCAGATGGTGATGGTGCACCTTCAGTGGGGAAGGCAAAACATGCCCTCATTGGTTCGATGATAGGTGAGGGTCTTCATACTGGGCAAGGTGATTGCGGGGTTCCAGGGTCGTTTTTTTAAACTCAAAATCCTGTGCTAGAGTCAAAGGTACCATAATAGATGCACGGGTAGCCACATTAAATTGGGAGCCATTCACCTTAATTCCAGCAGGAATGCTGAGGTTTGTTGATACCCCTCAGAAGTCACATAGTAACAGTTTTCATTAATTAGCATGATTGAAGCATACACCATTACATATCTTTATTGGTTTGGGGTATAACAGGGATCTCCCTAGTGCATTCCTTTTACCCATAATGTGGATGCTTCTACAGGGAAAGACACATTCTCTTCCTCACATTCTTCTCCAAACCCAACATTATACCCCGTAGTAATGGCTCCTAACCCCCACTGACTAGGCTACAGGTAGTTAGTAGCAATCACAACTGGGGCACATGTTTGCGACCTCCCACAGCACCTCAGTCACTCTGGCATGAACCACGAAAACTTAAAACTCAAAACTCAAAATTTAAGCTGCACCTTCCAGGGTAGACTGCTTCTGAGTTTTGAGTTGATTGCATGTTAAGTATTGGATTGTAAACACAGCTAATACATCCTGGGTGTCAATCGAAAGAAGGGAAGAAAAACAAGTGTGCAGACAGGAAGAGGGAAGAAAATCACCCAGAAGCACTTAAACCATCTACAGTGCCTACTAGCAGCATAGCCACCTTGTCCAGCCAGCCGGGTGCCCAGGATTGTTGAATGCACGCTCCTGCACAGGCTTGATTCAGCACATCATTATGACACACCTCACCTTAAGTTGGTCCTCTTCTCCCCCTCTCCTCCACTTTTCTGTTTACCTGTTGAACAAAGTCCAGGCTACCATACACCTTCCCAGTGAGCCAGTCCACGCTCCCCAACATTGCTCTCTGACACCAGTGGTTTGGGGAAACACACCCAAGGACATGGAGGATTATCAAAATGCATCACTAGCAGTTGCCATCTCTGTCAGGGGTAATCTAAAGCTGGCGTATCACAAACAGGTACACATAGTATACCATACCGATATCTGCCTGAATTAAGGAATGACTGCCCATAATGCAAGTCATTTGGAACTGGGACCTTGCAGAGGCAATCCTTCGAACTGTTAAGGATTTCAATCAGGCTACACGCTCTGCTCTCATCCTAGTGTACAGCGCAATGGAAAAACGTATTTAATATATAGATTCAATTATTTGAAAGATGTACCACTTGTATCACACCCCTTATTTAAGAATACCCCGGATCACGCTGGACCAGCAATTAGCCTGGTTTGTAAAAGGTATTATTTATTTATTTAAGGTCAAAATCACAATACATATATTTTAATAGGTAAACAACAATCACCAATGGGGTGACAGAGCACAGAATGATATCTTTAATACACAGGGACTAGGTTATGAGCAAAACAAATGCAGCACAGAAAATAATACTTTTGTGTTGGTTTCAGATCAGATAGCACAATGGTTAGAAATTTCCCCTGCAACACTTCTCAACCCCTCAATAGGCAATGCAAAGAGATGGAAGGAGAAAGCAGGTATTCAGGAATAGTACAGGTCAAACAGTGTCTCACTTCCCCCTTTACACAGAAAGAGAAAAACGAAGTGGGCTTTTCAACTGTCAGTATGACTTTTAAAGTGGCTGAGCAAGACTCTAAATGTGTGGAGAAATGCTTAAATTGTTGTAAATTCCTATTGGAGACACTTTTAACAGTTGCACACAAGCATAAGCAATAATTTAGTCAGCAGAAAACATTTGCAATCTGAAAATCCATGTCGGAAGCCGTTTGAATCTATTTTACATGTGTAAAAATTTCGCAAAATTAAATTTATTGGCAAACTTTTACATGCACGATATTCGCGATAACGGGAGAACCTCACTGTTTTGAAATGGGCTCTATGGTTGGATATGGATGTTAGCTACAAGTAGGAGTTGAAATTTAATTTCTGTCACAAAAACTGAAGGAGTTATAGCGGTTTTAGTAAAGGTTGTTTTTGCGAGATAGGCGCGAGAATGGAAAGAGGCTTTAGTTTTAAAATCAGAAAATATTGGCTATTGACTAGAGCATCCAAGCTAAGCCACCAGGACGGCACAGGTAAGAGTCAGGAGTGATTTGCGACTCAGTCTTGGTTCCTCGCTGTCCACCTTGGAGCGCTAGGCTGGTCACTCGAAAGAAATTAATAGATCAAGTTGACAAATGACTAGGAAAAAGATGCTTTTGCAGATAGACAGAATAAGATTTCACTACAGATTTAGACAATGTTACTGATTATGGAAGTAAGGATAGTTCAGAGGTTAGAAGGGGACAAGATACTGCATGGCAATCAACAATTTCTAGCTTTCTGTTAATACTCACAAAACAAAATGGATTTAAGATTTTGGACCGTCAGGATTCTGGACCGTCAGGATTCTTGACCTATTATTGACTGGAAGCTGGCCACATTGGACTGGACAGGGTCAGCAAGGTGCTCTGGTCACAGCATGGCACAGGAGTGGACGGGATCTGCTCTTCTTGGTTCTGAGGATATTTCAATTCTGCAGGCAAGCAGTAACAGCACAGCCCGGCTGTATTATAATGCTTCCCCTAGGCTTTTGGGGTTCTGTTCTAGAATTTGAAGCCTAGCTGAACATGGTTCAGCTATGCAATAGGCCTGTGATTTGCCAAGTTTCTGGAGTCTGGAACAAGTAAGATGTAGATTTCAGCAGCAGGGTGCTCAACCAGCATCAGGAGGGTGAGTGGATCTGTCTGTACCTATGTGTGGTGAGCTGTCTCTATTTATGCTATGAAATGACATCATGAAGGGGGGGTGTGGGCCGGTTTAGCTAAGCGTGCCCCTTTGAGCTGTGATAGGGTCAATACTTCATCTCCACCTTGCAGTTTGAGTGATTGGCTCAAGGCTGGGTGATATCAGGTTTTATGATTTGCTTTACAATCCTCAGAGACCCCCCTTTAGCCATTGGTATCCAAGTCTGATTTTATATTAAATGTACATTTCTACATTGGTCACCTTTATGCAAATCACACTTAATGATGCCATATTTTACATAACAGCTATTCCTCAAAACCCTGCAGTGGTGGGATCTTGTCTCCCCTTTCTACAGAATATTGCCCTTTTAGCTATGAACACACTTTCTGATTTTTCTGCAAATTTCCACAAATATGCGTGTTTAACATGGGGACATGCGTGTAAATTTTCACAATTCTAACCACCATACATTTTGCGTAAAATCACATATCTTGCCATTCCTGTCCAGAACATGCCACAAAGTGCTGCCGCCTCTTCACACGTGCAGCTGGAAATTAAATTAACAGCTCTGTCATGTTTATATTTTTCACCATTTTGGATAGCAAGATATATGTTTTTTTAAAAAGTGTTCTTTGTTCAGGTTCAGCAACAGAAGGTCGCCTGGATCCACCCCTTGGTCTCTCCTTGGAGTCCAGGAACACCCCCTCCTTGGGGCATGTTCCTGCCAAGAGCCATTTACGATCACCTTCACACCCCCAATTTCCTGAGTTGGAGGATGTCCATTGTTTTGTCCTGGGCTAACCAGCAATTAGCACCTCAGCGTGAGTTTCAGCTGAGAGGGAGGCCATCTTTCTGGGAGAAACCTGCCTTTCCAGTTCCTGCAGCTCAGCCAGGTTTAATTTAATTTTTAAATTATTTTGCCTTTTTCTTAGTACAAAACAAACTGGTTGTATCAAATAACAGCTAGAATTCTCATTCAAGATTTTAACCTATGGGATCATAAACAACTACAATATGGGTTACTATTAGCAACAGGCCTCTTATATTACAAACATTTGACTTTTAGTTTATAACATGTTAAAGTTTAATCAGGAAGGCCCCTGACAGCTGTCATCACAGATAGCCCTCTGCTGCACAGAGATATTTTTTTACAGATCCACAGGCAGGCCACTTTTGCTGTGGAGATATATGTATGCTCTTAGCCTTTCAGGACCTTGTAAGTTCACAGTGATTCCTTAAACTAAGTGAATTGTAGCACCCAGTGAGAATTTTGAATATTTGGAAGGTGTTCTGTACCGGCATTCTGAAGTTTCAGCAGCAATGAAAAGGTGATTTAAAGCAATATTGGAGTTTCATTTAGCAAAGCACTGCTTTTTCCTTCTGCACTCAACTTTCAATTGTTGTGGAACCCAGTGAAACATTTAATTATTGAGAGCTCTGTTTCACCACTGACAATATGCGTGGCAGATTGGGCATCCATCTGTTTTGCATTGAAAAGCGCGATTTTCAGGGGTTTTTGTGCGCACAAGGGTTTGGCTGCCATTTTGCTGTTTCTGGCACCACCATAACAGAGTGATGCAGCATAGCAGAGAAAAAGTGGGTCAATACATCCCACAGAGCTCTGGCAGGATGGCTAGCAGGCAAGTATCCCATACCACTTGATGAAAGGTCTGTAGTAACTAGTGAAGCTCAAGGAAGGTCTCACCTGCATGTGTGGTGGGAATGTCCCAATACATCTGTGCCTGGACTTTGGACTGGAGAGTTGTGTTCTTACCACCACCTGCATGTTGTCGTAAATAGGTAACTGTCCTGCATAATCTGACACTTGGATGCCCTGATAGTCAGGCCAGCTTTTCCCATGGCTTGAAGCACCTGTTTCACGTTGGATAGATGGTATTCCCATTTATGTCTGAAGACAGGAAAGTCATCTAGATAGGCAATGCTCAAATCCTCTTAACCAAGTATGGCATGATTTAACATGCTTAGTCAGTTAGGTTGACTTGCCAGTATGCTGCCATGAGGTCAAACGTACTTGTCAATTTTGCAGTACCTAATCTGTCAACAATGTCATCTGCTTCAGGGAGTGGACCTGTCTTCATGACAGAATTGAGCCCCCTTTACATCACACAAAAGAGGACTTCAGCCTTCCTACTACTGGACTTTTTAGGTAACAGTACCACAGAACTACCCTATGTGATATTGGATCACTTACTCACCCCTAGGACCATCTTCTTGGATACCTCCTCCTTGATGGTGTCCTTTACCTTATCAGAGATCCAGAAAACTCTCTCTCCAGTGTCAATGTCATGGAAACACCAATCCATTATTCATGAAGTCAGCGAGGCCAGACTCGTATTCTCTCCCAGATGCTGGCAGTCCCACAATTACTGTTCATTTCAATCTGGGGAGATCTGGACACCCTTGGGACACCAAACTGCATATAGAAAGTCGTTGAGGGGATCTATATTTTCATCAAATTAATCATCAGTCATGAGAGCAAACACCAAGTCATCCCTGCTGTAGTAAGGTGTCAGCCAGTTGACTGTGTATTTGCATAAATTAGGTAGTTAACCTGGCTCACCTTACCAGACCCACATAAGGACCAGTCCACTTATCATAATGGACACTAGGCTTGATAGGTTCCATAATCCAGAAAATCTGTCTGGGAGTATATTCTGTCACTGTGGCCATGCCAGTCCTTTATGAGCTATCAAAAATAGAGTAGGTAGTCCAGCCCTCGTCAAACCTGAAGAGGACACCTAAAGTCTGTATAATGACTTCATATTAGAAAATCAATCAATTTTGTTACAAACTACTCTTACAATATAGTTCTAAAAAGCTCTCAATCAATATATTTACAAATACACAATCATGCATTCAAATAATTTATTATTATTGATACACTTTTACATGGAAAAATTATACAATTCTTAAACAGATAATTTCAGTGCAAAATACAAAACAGTGCTGGAGAATACCACACAGTGCATAATGCATAAAAGTGCAAAAAGATAGTAAAACAGTATTCAATAAACTGTTTGAGGATGTAGTGTGTAGATGTCCCACTGTTATGATATATATCCAAAGAAACCTTGTATCACACCATGGTCGCCTAATGATCACATGAATGATCTACACAAATTGTGATCATATTTAAACACTCTCAAACCTAACATATACAATGTATAAATGTGTATAATTGTGTAAGATACTGCATAACCCTCTGGGAGTCGTTTTTTTTCCGGCGTGTAATTACCGGGGCATTACACCCCCGCAGGTCCCTGTAATTCCCCATTGCCAGGCACCGAAAAAAATGACTCCCCATTCCCATTGTAGTCCTATAGGACTCAATGGGAATGGGGAGGATGGAAGCACTGGCACTGTTGATAACGGTTCCGGTGCTTCCGTCAAAGCCTGCAAGCGGGTGCTGCACAACCCGCCAGGTCATACTTGGCGGGAGGGACTGCACCCGCCCGCAGGACTTGGAGTATGCCGGTCTGGTTACAACAGTGCCCGTAGCTTACCGGTTCTGTTGTTCCTGGACCGGCACACTCATAATGAGGTCCTATGTGTTTCGGCCCACTCTGGACAGAATACATTAATCTGTACTGCGGGTCACCTTGGAACTCACCAGTAAAAATTACAAAAGTAATCAAAAAAGGAGTGTAGGCCAGGCAAGAAATAACACAATTTATTCAGGACTCAGATACAGCTGGGAAAGCGGAATTCAAACAGAATGAAGAAAATAATTGCATGAAAGGCGCTATGAAAGATACACCCCAAAAACCAAAGCTTTTATAATCATACAAACTAATTAGCATCAACACATATGGCAAGAATTGGATAGTCATGTATGTGAAGCTGATTTGTAAAGTTGTATAATTCCCTGATAGAAGGAAATATATTATCTTGAAATGATTGGGTCCTGCAAACCTTACCACACCACCCTTGGCCCCATCTGTGACATCACAGTCCAGCCCACTATTTCCACATCATAGTGCCAAACATTGAGACATTTGAGATAACCAGCAGATCTTTATTCATCTGCCGCCGGTCATCTCCATACTTTTCTCATGGGAAAACAATTGATCATGACACTACAAGAGCCTTGAACTGTTGACAAGTTACCAGCATATTGTTACACCTTAGGAACTCTTCAGACCACTTCCCATGCTGAAATGTAATAAGGGGCAATTGGAAACTGTCACGGGACACTTTGAAACAATCAGTAGACCAGTTTCCTAAACTAATATTCCAAATTATGAAATACCTGCGTATTCACTGTCTTTCCCGGCACCCGTGAGCTTTGCTTCTTGACCTCGAAACTATCAAAGGTGGCTCATCTCTTACAAACATGATCCTGGGAATTTGTAGTTTGCAATGTGCAGCTAGCTTCTATGGCTGCTTGTCAGATTAATAAATTACAAATTCATTTCTAATGAAAGCAAGCTCCAACGCCTGTTTACAGTGCCTGAGTATAATGCTAAGCCTTACATACTTACCGGTTATTCAAGCTACATTACCAATAGGTTTTTTATCTAGAACACAATCTGCTGGGGTCTGCTTAGTGCATACGTAGGACTGTGCAGCTATCAACGAAGCCCCCTCTATTTAGTGGGCTTATCCTGCAGCTGATATGTTTGTGCATTTTTAAAGTGCTGAATGTTTCCTCCAATAATGCAATGGGCCTTCATCAGGTGATCCAAAATGGAGCGGTTCGTGGCATTGGTGGCCTTGGTCGATGCACCATGTTACTAAAGCGTGAAAAAAATTACACTGGCTATCTGTCAGCCAAAGAATTAGATTTTAAGGTACCATGATAGTCCATAACTGCCTGACAGGCAAAGCTTCTAACTATCTCTCAGCCCGAATCTCCAGAGTTCCCTTTCAACAAACTCTGTGTTCCAATAAAGACATCCTCCTACAGCAACCTTGAGTCCTGTTGAAGAAATTTGGTGGCTCAAGCTTCCATGCCTGTGGCCTGAATCTCTGGAACCAGCATCTTCCTGTCCTCAGGGGCTATGAGTCAAGAGCCCATTTTATAAACAACTAAAGATGCATCTGTTTGACTTATGGCCAGGCTAGATTCTACGCACCAGGTTGCCTAGAGCTTTTCCTTTCTGTTATGACCTTTATTCGGTTTTTGTTTTAACTGTATTTTGAGCGCTGTGAGGCCCCTGGGTCTAAGGTGCAATATAAAAATTGAATATATATATAGATAGATAGATAGATAGATAGATAGATAGATAGATAGATAGATAGATAGATAGATAGATAGATAGATAGATAGAACCAGCATCTTCCTGTCCTCAGGGGCTATGAGTCAAGAGCCCATTTTATAAACAACTAAAGATGCATCTGTTTGACTTATGGCCAGGCTAGATTCTACGCACCAGGTTGCCTAGAGCTTTTCCTTTCTGTTATGACCTTTATTCGGTTTTTGTTTTAACTGTATTTTGAGCGCTGTGAGGCCCCTGGGTCTAAAGTGCAATATAAAAATTGAATATATATATAGATAGATAGATAGATAGATAGATAGATAGATAGATAGATAGATAGATAGATAGATAGATAGATAGATAGATAGATAGATAGATGCTTTTTCTCCTCCTCTCCTCTGCTGACCTCCTGGCTGTAACCGGAACTGCACTGGCTACCTGGACACCTCCGATCTCGGGCCCAGGTCCATGCCCGCCAGCGTCACACATCTGCACTGCCCACCAGGCTACCCCCACACTTGTGAACTGTTTCTGTATCCCCACAGTCCCTCCACCGGCCCTTGACACCTGATGTCCGCCCTTACCCATTCACTCGCCACATGATGGCCGTTACTTTACTTGTTATCATCTTACTGTGTACTGCACTGTCCCTGCCCCATTCCCATGCACTTGCGCGATCTGAATGATACCTGGCCTAGTAGGATTGTTGTCCGTCCTCCCTTTGTTTCCCCGCCCTTGCCTCATCGTGCCTTGAAACACTTGTGTATAGGCGCGTTACAAATGCCATATCATATCATATATCGTATCATGTTGAAAATCTTCTCAGAGATAAATAGCCCTACAGCACATTCTCCCTTGCTATAGCAACAAAGACACCCTCAATATTAAGCCATCAAGGTTACTAACCTACAAATGTAGACTGGTGGACCTCCAAAATGACGGTCACCATCTCTTTACCAGCCTCCAACAAGTCTGCCTCTGTCCCTCGTGGGCAGTGCCATACGGAGAAAAAATGCATCCTATAAACACTCAAACCAAAACAGAGTTGGTTCATCCCATAGTGAATAGATACACTCATTGGGCTATACTTGCTTCAAATTCTCCTTCAACGAGTGCAATATTCGTGCATTTTCAATACTGTTAGTGATTTAGCGAGTTACTAACACTCGCATAAAGAAACTTATCCTGAGCAATGTAATCACGTACCAGACCGCGAAACCGAACAGACCAAATTTGCGCCATTTCATTTAAATTGTTCTGTGGACCAATACAATACCATATGTGCAACGTTAGGAATTCTGCATCCTCTCATGTTCGCCAGCCATTGTGGTGGCCATGTTGAAGAGGGCTGAATCCTCTTTGAATCTCACAGTGCGGTCTATTTCAACCTTGTCCAGAGATTAATTTTCCACCTTATTCCTTCGGGTCATGGTTCTCATGTATATAGCACAAGAATTGTCTTGTTTGTTCATGTATTTTAAATGTGTAACAATAATAATACATTATTTGAATACGCGATTGTGTGTTTGTAAATATATTGATTGAGAGATTTGTAGAACTAATATTGTAAGAGTATTAAGGAACAAAATAGATCGCCACTGGATTGGTTTTCCAATATAAAGTAATCATATACATGGTCACCCCGAGTTGGGCGGTAACCCTTAAATCCGGTGGTAACGCTATTACCACCGCGTTTATGGGTCCTCCCAATCATGAGTCTGGCAGCGTTTACCTTTGGCTCTAAACTGGGGCTAAAGGTGTCAACTTAACGCCCATTTTTGGCGCAATTAGCACAGCACTATTAGCACATGCTAATTGCGCCGGAAATTCCCCATTGGGTGCAATGGACCCAATTGGGAATAGGAAATACCCAATACTGCCCAACCCTTGATCGGCACTAATAGCGCCGGACCGGGTGGCGGTAACGCTATTAGCAGCACTTAGACTTTAGGTGTCCTCTTGAGGTTTGACAAGTGCTGGGCTACCTACTCTATCTTTTGTTATATTATAATAGAGCCCCTCTTTTTGAGTAGGAGTTCTTTCTAAGGATAAAAGTGAGGGGCAACCTTTTAGAGATTATGCAGGGCTTTTGAGCACCTGACTGACTTTCATTCTGTACTTGACCATCTTGAATCTGAGGCCAAGCTCATAATCCTCTCTGTCACAGGAAATATTCTGGGATGGCCCACACATCCTTACCACACCAGACTTAGTGGACCCTTAACAGGATGGCCAAACACACGTTCCAAGGGACTGAAACCCTATCCGGCTTTGTGGCACCTCCCGGTAGGCAAAGAGAAGGCATGGCTGGAGATAAAAGCATGTCCTCCTTAGATGCTTTTCCAAGCTGCCATCATGCCCTTTTGTTGAACCGCTCAACACGCCCATTGGTGGAAGGCTGTGGACAATGTATACACACCACATTTATCTTGCATTGCCTTCAGAATTTGGCATATGGAGTTGGATCCCTTTTCTAATCTGGCCTAGATGGCCTGAGCCTTTTTCTGGACTTGAGTGCTCACATATCTGGCAGCAGCTGTGGCAAGCTCCCTAGGGTCTATTATACCTTTTTCCACTAAATTCTGGTGTAACTCCATCTCACAATTCTTAAGTATATTCTCACATGGTACCAAACTGTAGATGCCCACAAAAGTGTCAACGTTGTCACCTGTGAAACAGGAACTTAGATATTTGAGAGATTGATGTGCAAACACCTCAATGGTATCGGCCTCCTTTTTTGTGAGGTCATTCAGAACCTCCTAAGGAGCTAACTGAATAATTGCATCATTTTGATCCATTGGTTGCCATTGGTAGACAGCAACCAAGGGCAACTCCCCACAACTCAAACCAATCAAAGATGTCTCTCAACCCTCATAAGGTTGGATCATGTCCTTGGGGATGTGGCACCTAGGCTTTCCTTGGTTGTTCCCATTGGAGATATTTCCCTACCCACTAGATGTTCTTTGTTCCCACTGGTTCTCCAGTTCAAGTCTCTACAGCTCCAGTGTGACCTGATTTCTGTTTCTCTCCCATAGAGCTACTGTTGCCTTTTTATGCATCCTCCAATACCTCTGTTTCTGTTCTGTTAAAGTGGTTGCAGCAAGCTGAGCCTTCTCTAATAAAGCTACATCTTCCCTCTGCTACTGCTCCCCTAAGGCCAACTTCCTTTCATCAAGAAGAAACTTCCTGTCAGTGGAAACATCCTGAAAGTGACTCACTCGGGATCTGACAGAAGCTTTGGACTGTACAGGAGCGGTTCTGGATGATTTGTGTTTGGTGAACTCACTGGAAATCAGTCACTGCTAAACAATACATGGCTTGCTCACCACAAACATATCAGTTGGAAACACGGAAGTGGTGACATACTGGTTAGCTGTGTATGTGTTGTTGTATGTGTTTGTATGTAAATGTGAGCATTTTGGGGAGGAGGAGTGTGAGGAGGAGGGAGAACTGGACAGATAGCGGGATGGCGTGCCCCCGTAGAACACAGTGTAAGTAGTGGGGGAAAAGGGCAGAGGAGATTATGAGGGTTGGATGAGTGTCCCCCGGATAGGAGGATTGGGGAGGGGGTTTGCAAGTGGACTCAGTTAACCAGATTTGATCAAAATTGTTGTTGGGAAAGCATTTTAGAACCACAGAATTCTGAGATCTGACTGATGTGATGGTGTCACGTGAGGGAGACGCAATATTAGCCTTCATGCATGTACTGCTGAATAAAGTGGGAGTACCCAGGTGAGACAGTGTGCGCCGGGAGCCCGATGAGTACAGACCTGTGTCCTGCATCTCCTTTCAGGTACGTGGGCAAGGCCTGGCCACGGGGGAACCGGGGGCGAATAGAAACATGACACTGGCGGCGAGGATGTCACTGGGAAGGGAGTTAATGTTGCAACGTTCCATTTAACGTAGGCAATGATTTCTGACGCCTGCCAGGAGCACTAAGCACTAAGCCTCGCAAGGACGTTTCCTACACCATTTTGTGCAATGCATGGTTGCGGCTCCATGTGTGGAATGCTCGTATGCCATAAGATACATTTTTGGAGCCCATCTAGACATTCCTGTAAAGGTCACAGAGGCCAAGGTGTGGGCCACAGGGACCGACATGTCAAAAAATGTTTTTAAAAAAAATGTTTTCTTCTTTCTTCATCTCCTCTGCTTCAGTTGTGGGGAGGATGGATCCATTCTGCTTGTTGTCCTGAGGTGATGACTAGAGACGAAACCAACCATCCACGAAGTACACTGAGATGTCCACACCGCGGCCCTTGCAAGGGTGCATGTGCAGATGCAACACCACAGTGGTCCATTGGGAGACACAGACTGTGGCCTTCACGGGAGTGAGAGGTGCCTGTACGATCTGTCACCATGAGCAACTTCGACAATGATACCCAAGGTGCAGGAGGGGCACTGCAACGTAGGAGAATGCCCTGTCAGCAAGGAACTTTGGCCTCAATGCTTGAGTTTGACACATCAGATACCCGCTCGAAGCTGGGGCTCAGATAGCTGCTGTGGGTGGAAAAACTCGATAAATACTTTAAAGCAACTGGAGAGATGGGCGACAAAGTGAAAGAGTCGATGCTCATATATGCAGCTGGGGTGGAGGTGCATCGCATTTTCAAGTCCAACCGACAACTCATACCAGGCGGTGAAAGACTGCCTTAGGAACATTTTATGCCACTTGCAAATCAGGACTTTGAAACATTGGTCATGTGCAGCGAGAAGCAGTGGGAAGATGAGTCCCGCGATCAGTTTTGTGGGAGGCTTCACCACTTAGCAAGCACATGCCACTGGGAAAATGAGGAGGGCATGATCTGCATTCAATTGCTAAAACGGTGCTGCTGAGATGGCCCCCAAGGAGAGCCGAGAAACCACAACCATGCCCCAAATGTGGCTGCAATCTCCCACATGCAGGTGACTGTCCAGCGAAGGGGGGAATATGTGGGTGCTGCGGGGCAGCAGGACACTTTGCGAGAATGTGCAGGGCGGCTGCTACAGTCACCATTCCCAGGGGTCCGAGCTGGATGTCCAATGACCCGCCTCTGAGACAAAGACAAGTGGCTGAGGTGGAGCAGGAAATGCGGGGCCTGGAAATAGCTGAAGAAGAGGAAGAAGAGGTCTTCTTTATTTCAAGCATCGACTCAGTCAAAAAGAAAAGAAGACAACCCACATGCATAGTAGAAGTGTGCGGAATATTGACTCCGGTGTTGATAGACACGGGCACATCCGTGTGTGTACTGGCAACCCGCCACTGTGAGCTGCTCCCAGGGCCTGCAGTATTGGCAAAGGCATGCTCCAAGATATTTTTGTTTGGTGGGCACCAACCGCTGCCCCTCTGAGGTGCGTTTGTGGCTCCGGTTGCCCATGCAGACAATGTCATCCGAGCGAAGATCTTTGTAACAGACATTAGCACACACTTGCTTCTAAGCTGTGCTGCATCAGAGGCAATGGGAATCATTCTTTTCACCCTTACAGTGTACGCAGAGGACATCAACAAATTATTGGAGAAGTTCACTGACATCTTCCAAGGAGTCAGGAAGCTCAAAGGTGAACCAATCAAGTTACATGTTGATGAAACAGTGTGCCCAAAGGTGCTAAAACATTGACGCATGTCATTTCACCTAAGGGAACAGGTGGAGAAAGAACTGTAGAACTTAGTTGACTTAGATATAATTGAAAGGGTAGAAGGCCCCACCCCGTTGGTGTCCCCCATTGTGGTAGCCACCAATCCAAAGCAGTCCAGGTCCATCTGCATCTGCATAGATATGAGGCTGCCAAACCTCGCCATCAAGCGACAGAGACATATCACACCCACTCTGGATGACATGGTGGGGGAACTACAAGGGTCAAATGTATTCTCCAAAATTGACCTGCGGTCTGGGTAGCACCAGTTAGAACTACAACCGGACTCACCCTATATTACAACCTTCACGACTCACCATGGGTTGCATCAATATAAGCGATTGAGCTTCGGGGTCGCCTTGGCAGCCGTAGTTTTTCAAAATGTCATCAGGGGTGCTCTGGCCAGCCTGAAAGGTATTATAAACTTGAGTGATTACATTTTAATTTATGCCACATTGGAAATTGAACATATGACTCTCTGCTTGGATAGGACACTAGAGAGGATAAGGAGTCTAGGTTTGATGCTGTACCGTGAAACGTGTGAATTCCTTAAAGACAGCATCAAGTTCTTTGACTTCTTCTTTCATGCCAATGGGATCTCCCCGGATCCACAAAAGGTCAGGGACATCCAGGAGGTGAAAACCTCCAGAAAACATCTCAGAGGTTAGGAGCTTCCTCGGCATTGTGACCTATGGCAAGAGATTCATGCTGAATTTGTCAACCCTCTAAGAACCTCTCCGGACCCTGACGAGGAAGAACACTGGCTGGGCGTGGTCAGAAGCTACACAAAATGAGTTTGACACCATCACGAAAACATTTACGGCGAAGAAACAATGGCATTCTTTGATACAGTAAAGGAGTCTGAAATTATTGCAGGTACCAGTACGGTCATGCTAGGGGTGGTACTCCTCCAGCCTGATGCCCAAGGGAAAATTAAACCCATTGCCTATGCCAGCAAGGCACTCACCGCCATGAAACAAAAGTACTCGCAGATTGAGAGGGATGCATTGGCAGTGCTGTGGGGTTGCCGGCACATCTGTATTTACATCCTTGGCAAGCCTGTCACTGTAATCGCTGATCACAAGCCATTGATCCTTAGCCTGACGTGATACTCATCCAAGCCACCTCTCAGGATAGAGAGCTGGATGTTAGCTCTCATGGAATACGGAGTCAGACTGCAATACAGGCCAGGTACCCACAATCCAGCAGATTACTTGTCGCAACATCCCAGGAGTGGTAGTGATCTGGAAGCGACAACAACGGTGGATGGTGACGATCATGTCCGTGTGGTGGTAGACACAGCAAAGACTGTAGCACTGACCCTTGAGGAGGTGGCTGAGCCACCAAGAGAAGACAAATGCTTCCGACTGATTCAGGAGGCCATTATCAGTTGCGAGTGGAGGTCGGTACTATCCAGTACGGCTAGCAGAAACCGGGAGACTCAATGAGAACTGGAACAACTGTGGAAAGTCCGACATGAACTCTCGGTGACCGGAGGTGTACTGCTACTACGGGGCTGCCAAAGAGTGGTTTGGAGGGCACTGGTAGAGAGAGTACCGGAACTGGCACACTGTGGCCACCAGGGCACAGCAAAGATAAAGGGGAGACTACACCCCAAAGTGCGGTTCCCTGGCCTCAAGACAAGGGTGGATGAATTCATCAGCAGATGTGTCTGCTGCCAGGAAGCCGCCCCGGTAAACCGCGAGCCATGCATAGAGTCCATGGAGAGGAGTGACACCCCCTGGGACACCTTACATGTAGACTTCGGGTCAACAGGGAGAGGAATGTATTGTTTTGTAATGATCGACCAGTGGTCAAGATACCCGGAGGTAGAGCTGGTACAGTCGACATCCGCTGAACAGATCATCCAAGTGATGGAAAAGGTGTTCGCCACCCATGGGTGCCCACAAGTAATTTTCTCGGACAATGGAACGCCATTTCAGGGACAGAGCTTTTCGTTCATGGCAGACTGCAGTATCACGCACAGGAAGGTGACACCTGGGTTGCCGAGGACATATGGAGAGTCTGAGCGCTTCATGCAAATGCTCAACAAAGTGTTCAGGATAGCCCAGGGGCAGGGAGGAGACCTGAAAAGAAACCTGTATCAGTTCCTCAGGGAATACCGAACCACCCCGCACCAGTCCACTGGGGTGCCCCCTGCTGAAGCCCTCTTCAACAGGTGCCCACAAGGGGCTCATTCCGGAGGCTGAAAGCTGATCACCGGGCATCATTATCTACCCAAGGTCATCAGAGGACTGATTAGCACACGAGGGAGAAAACACCAGACGTCGGCTCAAACCACCAGACATTGCGGTGGGAAACACTGTCCTGATGAGGAACTTCAACCCATAAGGAAAGTTGTCCTTCAATTATGAGCCCACTCACATGGCAGTGACCCAAGTAAAAGGTTCCTTGTTGACCGCTGCTGATCACAGAGGGGTGGTGGCAAGGAAATCCAGCTTCTTCTGGAAGGTAGGGGGTGGGAGAAGCAGAGAGACCAACGAGGAGAAGCCTCCCCGGCCTGAACTGTGGACAGAGAACAACCCCCATAAGAAGATACCAGGGATCAAGAACTTGCACCAGGTGATCTGGAGAGAGAGATGGTGGTCGAGGAGCGATACCCCCGCAGAGAGGGCCGTCACTGTTTCGTGAGGTTCAAGGACTACATCATGGGCTGAATTTGAAGTCAGTCGAGGATTTTCCCGGTAATGCCCACGTTGGGCCCACCATATGCTCATGTGTTATTACATGCATGTCTGTCACATTGACAGCAGTTTGTGGCTTGTAACTATGTTTAAATTTTGTTATGAAAAAGGAGGAATGTGAATGTGTCACGTGAGCGTGATGGCAACGTTATCCGTCAAGCATGCGCTGCTGAATAAAGTGGGCGTACCCAGCCGAGGCAGTGCACACCGGGAGCCCGATGAGTACAGACCTGTGTGCTGCGTCTCCTTTCAGGTACGGTGGACAAGGCTTGGCCACGAGGGGCCCGGGGATGAATTGAAACATCAAAACTGAGGCCTGAGACCAGTGGAACACCTGGTACCTCTGACTGCCCACACTGCCTGCTCTGTGGGAGGAATGTTGGGAAGCATTATCACTGTCCCTTTCCCCATTCACTTGAAGGCCACCAGAGGAATGGCTACATGATTAGGGGATCTGTCTTGATATTGGCCTCCAGCAAACCCTACATTCCCTTAGCATACTCACAATCTTGGAGGCTATTGAGCAGTTTGGCTTTCCTAACTTTACTGCCACAGCAAAGCTCCCTTTTTTTAGCAGAACTCTCACAGCTCACCTACTGACAAGTTGTGTGCAGTGTGTAGAGAAACCCCTCAATGCTCACAGCAGAACAAATACAACCCACTAGGGAAAAAGGACCAGCACACCTATTGCAAGGAGAAGAAGGTTGAATCGCACAAAAATACAAGTACGTGTCAACAGAGAACTCTGCTGTCACGGAGCACTCTGACAAAGATGCCATGAGTAGTAGCTTTTAAGAATAAACATCATCACGTATGACGCACATCATGTTAATTGTTAATTGGGTTACACTAACAACTCATTATTTCACAGTTCTACAGTGCACCTGGTACCGAGGACATGAGCGAGGCAGCCACTTTAGAGGTTGTGATAACTCCTTGCAACTATATGAACCCCTGCTGCTTTCCCAGACACAATGGTTCTTCCACACCCCTCCCACCCATGCCATGCATTTGTTACCTTCTCCCCTGGCACCTCACAGCACAAATCACATGGACTGGGGGTGGAGGCAGCCAGTCGCTGTTCTCTGATATTCTTGATCTTAGCCACTTTACAGTTTTACGGCCAGGCGTCTTGGGTTGGTCAGTGTACTCAAATGCTTATGTTTTGGGCTTGGGTGTCTAGGCCCACTATAACTTAACAATCTAAACTGGTGGAGGCCTAATGCCCTTGCCCCTTTCTCATGGGATAGCTTCTTCAAAGATCCATTGCAGACCTATCTTTGACTTGCAGGGCACATTCCTTCTGGATTGCCTGCACAAAGACACAATAAAGGATTGTGTGTGTGTTTTCAGGAAATTAACCTTCTGTAATGCTCACCTGACTCCCATGGAGGCGCTGGCCTGATTCGAGCTGCTGTGACCTCTTCTAAGGTGATGCGCAGGGTTCGGAAGATGGACTGGACCGGGCCCCCAAATATGGCTTGTCTGGCTCGCAGAAGTATCCTTCTGTAGGCGAAAATAGGGGATTAACTGTCTGCGGGGTAATGCAATCAGCCTCCCACTTTCCCCTCTCACCCTCCTCGAAACCCTTCTGTGATTCCTCGTAGCGTCTCACCTTAGGGTGTGGAAGGACGAGCTCTCCATCCTGCTTCTGATGCAGGGGCGCGTTGGTATCCAGTTACTTCACTGGATTTTTGGATTGGTGAGAACCAAACTTGCTTGGCTTCCAGGTAAGTTTTTTGATAAGAGGTTCCCCTTGTGTCCATGCATTAATGTACTAATGCTAGTGTCTTTTTCCCCATAGGGGCCGGGGTACGGAATGCCGGGGAACAGGCACCGACCCGAGATGAGAGGTAAAATCCTTGTAGAAATCAGGTAAATCAGGTAAGTCTTTAATGAGCGTTTTTTGGTAATGTCTTTTCATTCGCTCATTAACGCTGATGTCTCTTTTTCCCCTTAGGGGCCGGGGTCCGGAAATGCCAGGATGCAGCGCGGACCCGAAATGAAGAGGGAATGAATCAACAGGTAAGTCTTAACATGGAGTTTTAGCTTTCCTTATTCCCTTCTCTCTCTCACCTTTTGTTCTGGTCTTTTTCTCCCTAGGCGCTGGGGCGTGACTGCAAATCCGGATGATCGCTGCTGAACATGGAGGTGCCCAGTAAGGTGAGTGGAATGCGGCGCTGCAGCGATCGACGCGATGAGCTTTTATATAAAAGTCTTCATTTTCAGGATTGTCGGCGAGATGTCTCCGGGATGCGGATTTAGCAGGTAAGGACTTTTCCTTCTTCTGTTCTCTTCTTCTCTTCCTTTGTAGGTGATCCAGGATGTCGGCAGGCGTGGCAGAAGTCAGGATGCAGGAGCAGACACGGTAAGCGTCCAGCTGCTAGATGCAGAACAACGCGAAGCACGTGTGACTGTTCGGGTGGGGTTTAAATAGCCTTGGAAGAAGTTCCAGGTATGTATCCTTCCTCCAATCAGGTATGTATCCTTCCCCGACCACGCCCGGATGGTAAATTAGTCCCACAGGTAAAGTAGTTCCTTTCAGGCCTCAAGGAGGCCGGGATCCTGCAGCATGGTCTGCATCAGGTAAGTGCACCCAAGCACATCCATAATGAGCTTGGCGCCTATGGCGCCAGGACTGATGTCTTTTATGAGCCTGGCGCCACAGGCGCCAGGACACTGTCCAAAGGGCCCCTATATGGGGTTGCTGGGTCCTTCCTTGGGGACTGGATGTCCGCTTTCGGGGACGCAGGGCTTGAACCGGCTCCCCGGGAGCGGGCATCATGACACCTTCTGCTGATCTGCTAAGGCTGTGTGTGAAAAATGCACGCACACTCTTCTAACCCTCTTTACTTACTGTGAGTATGCTAACATAGCCATGGCACTAGGACTCAATTTCAAAATGGCGTCTACCTTCTAAAATGGGATTTTCCTACACAAGTGGTTCTAAGGTTACAATTTGCTACTTTTCCATTACAATTTAACTTCTATGAGTGTGTCCCTCCCCCTATGATATTCTAACTCTCCTGCAACTTTTCCTTCTACAATCACCTTGTCCTGAATCACAGTAGGCCTGGGTCCTTTGCCCCTCCTACCAAACATTCCTCCCTTTCATAAATTTGATATTAATGAACTCTCCTGCCATCCTTTTAGCTTCCTCATACCTCCATGTATCTTTCTTAGGTACCCACACTCTTAGTACTGAGTGCAAACATTCTCCTGCTTGAGAATACTGCTCTGTGGTGTAGGTAGGATCTATGCAGTCCCCATCTCCTTCTACGTCTATGCAGTGCTCCACATAATGTTTGGGGTCAGATGGGGCCATAGTAACTTTACCAATGGGGGTTCAATACTTTGCTGTATTCTTATAAACTGGGGATTATTTGGGTCAACTGTTTGTACCTGTCCATTTTTTGTACCGCTAGGTGCACTGCTTACCCCAATTGTAACCATCATCATTGCACTATTAGAGATTGCCTTAGCACAGCATCGAAGGCCCAACTTTGAAATGTGCAGAAAATCACCAACACGAACACCACTACTGGCACTAGTGTCTTGACGATCGCTCCGAGCCACGATGGTGCCTACAAGAAGAGATCATCGAACCAGTCACTCTTTTGGATCCCAGCTTCCGTCTGCCTACGTTCTCCAAGGGTGTGTTTGGCTTCTATTATTTGCATGAGAGAGCCCTTTGCTGCATTGTTTGTGGGCATGTAAGTGCAACAGTATTCTCTGATTTCTTTTTTACAAACTCTTCCTTCCATGGTTGTAAGCAGATCAAGCACATACCGGTTCTACAGCACCATCAACAGGATGGCTATCAGTTCAACTTTAATCGCGTTAAAGCCTTGTTCAGTGTCATTCGCCAGCTGTATCAGTTTGTATCATTTGGCATTGGTTGCTGCTTGTATCCCTGCCACTAACAGAGAAGCAGAACATGTCTCTTCTTTATTGTACAGTCTGTATTGGTCATGTATTTCTTTGAGCAATTGAGGTGAATTTTTCGATAGATAATTAGATCTTTTCTTCCTCTTTAAGAGTATGTTTTCTTTCTTTGCTGGCAGAATTCAGAAGACAAGAGTCTGTAGTGGGGATGCAGAAGCAGTGGCCTCTGGTGATGATATGGGGGTACCCAGGCTGCCTGTTTTCATGATTAAGTGTGCTTCAGGAATCACGAGAAGAGATGAGTGCAGCGTAGTCAGTGAGCATACGCCCCTCCATGATGGTGGGAGGTGCAAGAATGCCTGCTGGCCCCAGACCCAGTAGGTATCCATCACTGCAGCTGTTACCTTCTTGAGATCTGCAATGTTTATTGTCACATTGTACTTGTCATTGGTACCCACATATACATCTCCTGCATTATAGTTGCACAGTTGACATTCTTCGGTTGTATACTAATTGACCTTTTCACAATTGACCTCGGGAGAATCGACCTCAGGAGAATTTACCTAATTTAGAAGGTCAATTAGGACATATATGTGGGGGAAACCCCCAGCAAACCCCCCACCCAATCCAAAACCCCCTGCAAGACCCCACCCAATCCACTTATATTATTTATAATCCAAAACTAACCCAATACATATATAAAATAACTAAAATAATATAAAGGTCAATTGTGCAGAAGGTCAATTAGGACCACTATAATTAGGTAAATTGTGCTAAAGGTACATTTTAAAAGGTCAATTTGGGTAATACGCGTTCTTCCTGTTTCTGCACCTTCACCGGCTTCTCGTTTGCTTTGATTCATGTTAGCATGACCACGTGCTTCCCTCAGTATTCTTGACATGCTTCATTAAGCATCTGAATCATTTTTTTCTGTCCTATAAATCCTCCTGCCATACAGCTGAGCACAGTCTCTTCCCACCAAATGCCACAAACCTCACTCCTCCTAGCTGCATGTATGGTCATTGCAAACACTGTACACTTCTGGTGTTGCGGGAACAATGCTGTTCATCTGGATCCATCATCAAAGGGTGTATACTGTGCACTTGGAATGTGCTTCACATTCTTCATATTGCTAGATTGACAAGACACTGAGCATCCATAAATTGAACCTCTTGTGGTATAAATACCCTGGGTGCTTCCGACACGTATGGTATTAAGGGGCGAATATAAAAACTCCCATTTGGCCTGTTTTCCCACCAAGCTCATGTTGGCATAGCAACTGTTACTCATCTCTGGGTTGTGCATGTCCTCTACCATATCCATACCTAAACCTCTATACTCATCATAGCTCTTCCTAGATTGTCTTTTTAAACATTTTAACATGTGACTTTGCATCTGATAATACATTATTAATGTTTTGTGATATGGCTTCCCCATATGGTGGTGGATTGTGGTATTATCCCAGTGCTGATAGGCGTACCTACGTCTATTACACCTCCCTCAGATATTCCCCCTTTTACATGCTCCAACCATATACAATTACATACTAAATATATTGCTAAACCAAACATAAAGACACAACATATTTTTAGGACGAAATGCATCACATACATATAAATGGTCAAAAACATGGACATATTATATTTGTATTTGGTTGGATTTTGTACAGTAAAAACCAGAGCATTGACGAGAAACTTTACTGACATTGTCAACTGAAAAGAAAAATAGTAAAGATGTACAAAAAAAAGAACCAAAAATATGTTAAGAAATAATAATAATTATTTACTCAAAATCAACAAGAATATACTAAGTCATATGTACAGCTGATAAATGACTCTGCAAATATATGTCCACTTTTACTCATGTACTATTGTTTTGCTCGTTAGTGGGGGGAGCGGCATCAGGAGCCCAACGAACATGAGATAGGTGCACCCAATATCGCAGCTCCTGGACCTTCACTGCAAATGGAGTGACATAGATGATGGAAAACAGGCCGTTATATCTTGGTTCACTTTACCTGCAGGCAGAGCTCCTCATAAACACCCTGTCACCAGGCGACAATTGGATATGCTGTGAAGTCATTGGAGTAGATTGGAGTAGATTGGTTATTCAGACATTTGTGGTGCTATCTGTTGTGAGAATTCTTTTTGGTTTTGGATCTAGTTAATGCAGACAGGTAGAGTCAAGTAGTCCCTGAATTCCTCACCCAGAACAAATGCTGTGCTGTGAGCATCAGAGGCCTTCCTCGCAGGAGATAGAGGCGTACACATTTGCCTACCAGTTACCACCACATGTGGTGATAAATGTTCATCCTTAAAGGGCTGCGTGCACAAGCTGTACAACGCGAGGGAGAGGCAGTGCACCCAGTTTCTCTGTAGGGTGGCACATAACATAGAAACATGTGCCTTCAATAATCCCTTGATCCTCTCCACAATTCTATTGGCCTGGGGGTGGTAAATTGTACACATCTGATGCTTGATGCCTAGCAACGCTGTCACTTTCTTGAAAAGTTAATTAAGGGAATAGGTGCCATTATCAGACCACAGCACATCACAAACACCCCGACGAAGGAACAGTTCCCTCACAAAAAATTTGGCAGCACATTTAGCATCTGGATGTGCACAAGGACCAGCCTGAACACACTGGGAAAAAGGACATATAACGACAATCAAATATCTACTCCCATTACACAGTTCTCCCAAGACAGCATAGTTAACGTGGAGTTCCCTAAATGGCCCAGTAGGGCGAGGTAATGAGCCTCGTATTGTTCTTAGGATGTGACCTGTACTGTAGGATTGACATGTGATACAGTTTATCACCAATTTAGTAAGAATTTTCTGAAGGTTGGGAACAAACCAAGACTCTTTTCAATGTGCAGTCATGTGCTGTTTTGACAAATGAGAAGGATAGTGCATCTGCTTGAAGGCAACCAGCAATCATTCATTTGACATGACAACGTAACCCATACTTTCTTGCCGCTTTAACAAATCAGACTGTGCATTCTCTTTTTTGCCACAAATCCTTGTCTTCTTGTGGGGCTTGACCTTGTAATTCAATGATTTTGGCTATGGGGAGTGAAGTGTAGGCTGTTGTCAATTGCTCTTGTCCCAGTGGTGTTACTGTATATTCAGAGATGGTGGGTACTGGAGATAAGCAGCTTGTTTGGCCACTGAATCCACAGTGGCGTTGCTGAGTTAAACTTTGTCTGTGTCATTGGTATGGGAAGTGCATTTAACCCCGGCCACCACTAAGGGAAGTGATATGATCAGTTTATCCAATATTGCTGCATGTTGAACTGGGGACCAGTCAGCTCTTCTAAACCCTCCCCTCTTCCACTGCGCTAACTCCCAAATGCACAGTTGTGGTAACATATGAACCCATGTGACGCAAGAAGTGCTTCTATAAGCGCTATAAACTCATTTGCCAGAGCGACGTAGTGCATGGGCATCCTTTTTTGCATCACCACCTCATACTCTCTGTCCATTAGGGGGACAACTGCCACACCAGTTTCTCTAAAGCCTGTCCCCTGGTCAATAGTTGCTGACCCATCAACAAAAAGCACTTCTCCTCTCTAGAGCTGACTGTCTCTTGCTTTAGTATGCCTTCTTCCTCGCCTCCAAACATTACACAGTCATGTCCGTGCACAGTTCAGGAAAAAGTGGCAGAATTTACTGCCATGCACCACACAATGTGAATTTTTGGGCTGGATAAGACAATGTCCTCTGTGTGTTCAGAGTTGATTTAGATCATTCAAGGAATGAAAATACTGCATGCTCCACATACCGTGATACAGAACACCCAATGCTAATTGTGGAGCTCTTCTGAACTGCTAATGCAGTGGCAGCAACTGGCCCTGCATTACTGAATCTAGCACTCCACTGTTATATGCCAATGGCTTGTGGCCCATAGTGATTTTCTGTGTGAGTACCACAGTCATCATTTGACCATTAGAATGGGAAAACAAGTACAATTCTTGAGTGTAGTCAGGGATTGCTATCACTGGGGAAGTTGAAATGACTTCTTTCGGCTCAATAAAGCTCATAAGCATGTCCTCTGTACATGTAAGCTTGCTGTCTGTCTTCTGTGCCTGTTTGAGGCCCTGCAGCAGGGGCCAAGTGTATGTGGTGTATTCTAGCATCCAAGCCTTGCACTACATACACACTTCAAGGAATTTCAGCATTTCTGTGACAGTTGTTGGCTGAGGGCACATTGCATTGACGTGGCACATTCAGGTATTATTTTTTTATCATGTATAGATATCAATTTTCATAGGTAAAGACATTTTTGCAGACAGTATTGTAACTTAGCTTTATCTACCATGTACCCTTTATATGCTAACAGCAGCAAGAAAGTAACAGAGTCCCTTCGACACTGTTGTTCATCGTCACTGCATACTAGCAGATCGTCCAAATACTCAATGATTGTGCTGGGTACTTGGATATTTCCCAAATCTGCATCTAGTATTCTGTTGAAGATTCTAGGGTATTCACAATACCTCTGAGGAAATCTTGTGTGCTTGTACCACCTTCTGCCATGCATAAACGTGGTGAGGTATTGAAACTCTGGGTGCAAGGATACTGAGAAGAAGGCATTCTTCAAATCCTCTAATTTTAACACAGCTATGGCAGACTTGTTGCTTGTTCAACTTGTGTCTGAACCAACCCATATCTTAGGTAACTACCTTGATCTGGTCTTTGCTAAGACTACTGATATTAAAGTGGCCACCACTCATAGGGTCACTTGGTCGGATCATTTTATCATCCCATTTGTATATAATTTCCTAGATTGTGCTACTGTCTCCTGCAATCAGAATGGGTGGAAACATAACTGGCATCAGTTGATGGCTCCTTGATTATTTCTCATATTAATGATTTGTGTCTGGCCTCTCCATGTTTGGATATTTCTTCTCTACCTCAGATATTTTCTACCATGGCTGATGTGTTGGAACATCTCAAATGCATTAGAGTTGGGGGTCGGCCTTTGGAGGCCTGTTTTAATAACACTCTTAAACTACTGTGTCTTAAATGCAGGCAAGCTGAATGAAAGTGGCACTCCTCTTATGCTCCCTGTGATAGGGCCTCATTTTGTGCTATTACAGCTAGTTATCATTGAGCTATTAGGGAGGCCAAATGCAATTTTTTCACTCTTCGCATTGAGTATTCGATTAATCATCCTAAAGAACTGTTTGAGGTTGTCTGCTTGTTGTCCACTAGGGGGTCTCCTTATGACTCTACTCCCCCTTCCCAAAATATATGCGACTCCTTGGCTGACTTCTTTATCCACAAAATAGTGCATATTCGTGAGCATATCTCGGTATTCCAGAGTCAGACCAGTGAGTTTGTTGTCCCTCTTTGTACTTCGGTTCCTGTGTTGATTCCTGTTCCTCTGGCTGTCCCAGTATCCTTATGGAACTCGTTTCTGTCCTTCTCAATTACAGGCATTTTTTCAGCTGTTGAAACAATGAAATCTGCCTTACCTACTGATGCTATTCCTCTAAATATTGTGAAGAAAATTCTGCTGTCAATTGCCACCAATGTTGTACCTGTAATCAATCGCTCCTGCTCCATGGGCAAGATCCCCTAACACCTGAAACATGCCTTGGTTATTCCGCTGCTCAAAAAGCCTTCTCCCAATCCTCAGATTCCTGAGAATTGTCACCCTCTATCTCTCCTCCCTTTTTTTATGAAGTTGTTGGAGTCACTGGTTGTACCCCTGCTTGGGAGATTCTGAGAAGACACATGTCTTTTTGATGCCTTTCAGTCAGGGTTCAGGCCAAGTCGGGACACTGAAACTGTGCTGGTCTCAGTGTTGGATGATTTTACCCTTATTTCTGATCAGGGTGGAGGCACAGCATTAATTTTTTTAGATCTGTCAGCTGCTTTTGACACCGTTGACCACTCCATCCTGCACAGTCGACTGTCTGCTGCTGGGATTTCTGGCCTGGTTCTATCCTGCATTCATTATTTTTTTTCTGATCGCTCTCAGTCTGTATCTCTTCAGTCTTTCTGCTCTTCTCTATTTTGTCTGTTTTGTGGTTTTTCATAGGTTTCTGTTCTCTCCCCACCTGGTCCAATATCTAAATTCAGCCTAGTTATGCTCTTATCTGCCCCCAAGGTGTTTACAATGATTATACTCAGATTATAGTCTGTCTGGATCTGCCCCATCCTTCCCATGCTACTCAGCTGGGGAACTGTATGCAGGCTGTTGGGAGCTGAGTGAGCGACAACTGCCTTAAATTGAATGGTGGCAAGTGTGAGGTAATGGTGTTGGGTTCTGCTTCTGCTACTTCTCTCTGGTCTCCTTCCTGTTGGCATTCTTCTATCGGTGCTGTTCCTGTCTGTGTAGCAGTTGTTAGAAATCTTGTTGTTGGGTTTTTCTGCGTCCCTTTCTATGGCCACTTAGATCAGCGCAATGTGTCAGGCTGGCCACTTTCAGTTGAAGATTCTTCGAAAGGTGCTGCAGTTTTGTTCCTCTAAATATTTGTGCTCCGGTTGTTGCAGCTGTAGTCCTTAGTAGTATTGATAATTTCCACTCCTTGTACCTGGCACAACCGGCTTTTCTGTTACAACGCCTACAGATTGTGCAAAAATCTGCTGCTTGACTAGCCACTGATACCCCATTCAGTGGCCATATTTTCCAAATTCTTTGTGATTTTCATTGGTCCCGGTGGCTAAGCATGTACATTTTAAGTCCCTGTGTTTGGTACACATGGCTTTTCATGCTGTGGCATCTGAATACCTGCAGCATATGTTTTGCCCTTATTTTCCCTGCCATTCTTTGCGCTTTGGGGACAGATTTCTTATTTCTGTGCCCAGATTTCAGTTTGTTTGAGTTGGTGGTCCGTCCTTTTCTGTGATGGCTGTCTACCTGTGAAATGCCCTGTCTATTGCATTGTGGTCCATTGTGGCTCATCTGCAGTTTAGAGGTTCATTAACTTTGCTTTTCTGATAGTCTGTGCTGGGCCAATGTATGTGTTCTGAAAGCCTTGTAGCGTTAGGTCGCCTTTTGGTGTTAGTTGCGCTGTACCTCTCGGTACGAAATGGATAACATAACATATAACAGTAAAATGTTTTGCTTGCTTAAGGATGCTGCACAAAATGATTGCAGGATTTGGAACTATGGGAAATTGTGCCATTGCAATGTCATTCAAGAGGCAGAGATCCTATTCTACAACTTGCCCCCTTTGCCTTTTTATCAGGTATATAGTCGTGTTGCATGGAGAGTTAGAGGGCACAATAATTCCTTGATTTAGGAGTGCATGGATAGTGTCACTTATATCTTCCTCTGCTTCTTTGGAAAGTGGATATTGCTTCACACGGGTTAACACTGCACCTGGCTTGAGTGTTATTGGAACGGGTGTCACTCCATGTAAGAGCCCTACATCGTGGTCACTAGTTGTCCATAGCCTCTCGTGAACCTGTGCTAAATCAGCTTAAGGGAAGGAGGGTGCTGTCACAAGGGCCATCAGAGGACACTGCCCTTTACAGTATTGCACCATTATTTCACAGGGTTTGCAAATAGCCAACACTATCTCTCCATCATCAACCCTGTCCTCAAACAATTCTGCATCTGTCACTTCTTTTAAAGGTACTGTCAGTTCAATGCACAATACAGTGCACTACTCACACCTTCTGAATCGGTCCCAACTACAACAATACTTTTCCCTGACAACACCAACCCTTGCAAGTCCATTGTGAGTATTGTCCCTGCCACAAGCTCTGGGGTCACAACGGGTCTGAAGATCAAATCAGATGGTATGCTCCAGCATGCCTTCCCAATCTGGGGTACTGCTATCAAATAATACTGCAATCCCATACCAAAATTATCAGGATCAATAGGAATGCCATGAACCACCAGCTCCTCTCCTCTACCATGTATAATCACTATTGCTCTCATGGCACACATTCCTGGGGTAGCACCTATTGTTCCCCATTCTGTAGAAGAGATGGTTATGTTTAATTTGATCAGGGGGACACTGCCAAATTTACTGGTGAGCTTTCTGAATACAATTGAGGTGTACACACAACTTTGCCTCCTATTTGATGGCTACATCTTCAGTAAATGGAACCATTGCTGTTGCCCCAAGAGAAGGCTTGCGTGTCAAGAGTTTTACCTGGTAACAGGAAATTTACTTCACTGATACATGATTTAGTGGCACCACTGTCAACCATAAAGAAGAATTGTTTATATCCTACGTCAGTGCCCACCAAGCGTTCTTTGTCAGGGTGGGTAGTCACAGACAGGAATGGGCACACAAGAACTCTCTGTGGGCTGTCCTAGTCAAGATATGTATTGGTACCTGGGAACGTGAAAGAGTTGCCTCCCAGAATTCTCAGTCCCTGATAATGTATCACTGTTCCATTTGGAACAACATTGCTCCTGGGCACTGGGGTGCTGTACAATTGGTTTAGCGACTTAGCTTGTATAAGGGTGCTGGGCAGGGGTCGCAGTGTATTTCATATGGTATAGATGTGGACATCAGGGGTGTGGATAAGTGCTGTTGCTGCATTGGGCCTGTAGGAGTGTATGAATTATACACTGCTCCCATCCTGCTTCTACACTCCCTCGTAAAATGACCAATTTTTCCACATCTCCAGCATTGAATTGGTCCCACTCCACCTCTCGGTCGCATCCCTCCAAATCCATCTCTTCCCCTCTTCCCCCTTGAAACCCTCCTCTCCCATGCTGCTGACCTCCTTGGTACCACTTTGGGTACTTTGGCTGCGATTCACCATTCCACTGCGGCCAAATCTGTTTGGGTGACTGCTGCTACCACCCCCTCAACTGCTATTTTTGCCAAATCTTGCTGTACCAGTTTTTCTTCCTCAACCTGCAACCTGTGTTCCGTTTGCTTTTCTCTTTCTTTAATTCCCTTCCCCTTGTTCACCACTTTTCCCCTTCTCAATATGAACATCCTTGATTGAGGTGTTGTTCAATCTGAACTAGATATCCCTGGCCCTTCATTTGTCTAGACCACACCCTAATATGCTCCCTTCTTCCCTGAGGGCGCTCAACCATACTAACTCTGTCTGTGCCACCTCTAAAGCTTCTTCTAATTCTTTCTGTGGTTTTCGGTCCCATAGTACTGTAGTATTAGTATTGGTTTGGTATGGGGTGGGGGCATGGATGAGGGTTGTGCTGTAGCAGTTGAAGGCATATATGAGGTGTCTCCTTCTCCCAAGGTACTGCTACCTTAACTACATTTGGGGGTACGCTGTTGTCACTGAGATTTGCACTCATCATTATCATGTATGTCCTCCACCATCTTCCATACATCTAGACTCTCTTTGCTCCTTTGAAGCTTTTTACCTTTATATTCCGCTGCCAGAAATGTTTACATGTGTTGCAGTATCCCTTTATTGTTTGTCCCCTGCTGTGGCCATGGACGGACCATTACCTCCTGTGTCTCCGCCACTCACTGCTTATGATATTTTTAAATTGGGTCTTTATACAATGGCAATGCACTACACATATACTGCATTGGTGTAATTAGCCCCATGATGGAAAACCTTATATACAATAATGTCACACCATATACGAGATATAGTTCTTCTTACATGTTCCTACAAGTCCATTGCTCCTGTTCCCCTTTCATCCCTACCCACACTCCCTTCTTCTTTCAATCGCTACACATATACACACACATGCATACTCTCCCTACACACAATACCCACACTACTGTTCCCACAGGCCCTCCCTTGGCCGCAACTCGCTGCACAATAAAATGTAAACACAAAAACAACACGCTAAAACAATAAACTAAAATAACAACCGCTATTTCTCCTTATCCCTCCCCGAAATATGTTGGGCATAGGAATTTGAGCTCTCTAATTGGAGCTTCTAATTTTGTACTCTCTGATCACATTTCAAAATATGGCACCATCTTCTCCCTGCTTCGGGAAGGATCTGACTTCTCTTTTTCTCTTCTTATATACTCATACTAGTAATAAAATATTATAGGGCAAGTGACTCGGACTCCTAAAGGAACCCCTACAAATTCTTTTGATATTAACATTTGATTTGAGTAATGCTTTTGGATGACATTTCGAAAGTGATTTAAAACCTGCAGCCCCCCCCCCAGACTGCAATGTTTGGTAAAGTTTTGATAAAAATAAAAAATGTATTAAAAAACATTATTTTTTCCAAAAGTGCAGCCTATTTCCCATTCATTTTCCCACAGACAAACAAGGTCAATTTATGGCAAAGCGCACAGCCCAAACCAATGTATGGATTTTGCACCAGGTTTGAAACAAGTTATGCACGAAGCGTTGACTCGAGATCAATGCATGGTTTGGGGTTATTCCATGCAGAAGTTATTAAAATATTTGATGGAGAAGGGGATGCCCCCTTCTCAAAAATCGATAGCAATATCTTGGGGATTTACCTGAAACGACCGCCATCTTGTTTTTCTCTTGATGCAAGAAATATCTGTGTCTTTAGCCGAGGATATGGGTAAATGAAACACAAGAAAAAAGCTATTTGCAGGTCAAAAAGCATGCCTATGCCACCAGGCTAGAGCTAGGGGCTGGGGGTTTCTAGAGTGCACCAAGTGAAATTCAGGAGTTGGATGGGGTCAAAGCTTTCTGTAGTCACGGCTATAGCTTTGACTAGCCGACATGTCAAAGCAAACTGCATCACAGAAATATCATGTGTTGTGTGGGGAAAGGGAGACAACAGGGGAGGTAAGGAGGCCATCTGGGAAGTGGGGGGAGTTGGCACACATGATGGGGTACTTGGTAAAATCATTTTTTTTTTCTCCAGCAAGATTGCCGATATTTGCAGCAATGCCTGAGGCTGGGAAGGACTACAGATAAGCATGGGTAAGAGTAGTTCCATGCCCGCGGCTATACATTTTGTGGTGTCAGTGTTTCATTTCTTTTTTAAAATCATTTTTATATTTATAGTGATGTTCTCTGTGAAAAATCACTGGCCATGGCCAAAGGTCATTGTCAGTGACACGGTAGCTATTTGGTAGTCGTATCAATTTTGGCTGTGTGTTTTCAGACTTTTGTGCATGTGAGAGTGTGGAGAAAAACAGAAGAAAATGGTTTACAAACATGCATAGAAAAAGGAGCCACCCAACTCTAGTTTTAGATGCCCCATACACAGTCTTTTTGTCTGTATATTGTCACTTATGCTATTATATCTTGTGTCTATTAAATGTTTCTGTACCTAGTTTACTGTCATGTTTTATTCTCTGCTTTCTTTATCGTCAGTTACCTTACATAACTGCATGAGCAGTGTTCTACTGTATTGATCTTTTAAGTTATATTCCATTATAAAACCTGAAGTGAGCCCCCCCTTTATTAACAATTTGCAACCGTGGTTATTATAAAAGTCAATTAACTGTAGCCGCAGGTATAAAACAATGTTTGTGCTTATTATTTTATTGTATTTGTGTATTTATATGTGATAAGTAGTCTTTAAAAGGACAATTTTGGGGTACACTGCGTGTAGTATTTTAGCACATTTGAAGTACTGTTTTGATGTTGTGAAGTGACTCTTCATTTCCTTCATTGGTTAGGTGTACTCCATCATGTCTATAGAAATTGGCCATGCTGAACTCTATGTTGTTGTTTGAAATTCATAGTTGGTTGTAGTCTCTAAAACAACTTTATTAACATTTCTCTGTGATTTCTCAATTTTACCATTAAATATGGTGGTCTATATCAATTTTTGTCTCTGGGTCAAATTGGAAATGATAAAGATGGTGTGAGGAAATAGTTCCATAAATGTTACCATGTCTTGTTTCATCATTAAAGTAAGGGACAAAGTTCGTACATTCCCTAACTATTGCCTCCACAATGAATTAGTATGATGTCTGGCTACCCCGTACTTCTTAGACTTAACAATCTGGGAAACCAACGCATTCCCCACCACCAAAACCATTTAATTGTAAAATCTCTGAAACCTAAGTCCATGTTTATTAGGGATGACATTTAGGAGTTGCCAGGGGTCGCACCTGCAACCCCTGAGGTCTCCCTTGCTACACCTAAAAAAAATATTTTTTCCTTTTCCTTTTATTTTACAAATTGAAGCTCCTGGACTGTGGCCAGTGGTACTTTGTTTCTGGAGTCGCTGGTTTCTTGTTCAGGCTTCTTAAAAAAACAAGGTGTTCCACCAGTGTAACACTTTGAGCAGTGACCCTAAATAAGAAAGAATAGGAATCACAAATAATTTGTCTCTTTGGAATTCTATACAATAACAGCTAGACTCATTAAACCTTTATTTCAGGCACACCTCATGGGGTGAGTCACTAATCTAGTCTGTTCCTAAACACCTCAAATTCACAATGCGGACAAACACCTCCAAAAAGCATTCAGAGTAGAATAAACATCCATTTTGGACTATGGACCTGATTCACAGAGCGTGTTCCTTTGAGCTTGCACAACATTATAAAACGACTCTGTGAATCAGGCCCTATGTATTTTGCTTTTCGCAGGTTGCAGTTATAGCATGTTTTTTTTCTGCTGTTGTCTCTGTTACGATCATCACAAGAAATTCCATCTCAGTGTTTTCAGTCACTTGACAAGTTCCTTGTGCCTAAAAGCTTGTGTACAGTGTACAAATGTTTGACCATAGCACACGAAGTGGCCTTGATTTCATTGTTGCACAGTTAATGCTTTGTTGTAATGTGTCTATCTTTACTTTCTCCATGGCATGCTGTTCAGGAGGTTTGTTTGCATGTAGGGGGTAACAAGTGCCTATAGTATGGGATGCCATGTGAATGTGCTGCTTTCCCGGCACTACTCTAAATTCTTTAATACACAGTTGTGAACCCTCCTAATGGTATGTATTTTGCCAACCTCTGAAGCCTTGCAAGAAAGATCCATGCAAGCCTGACATGTGGCTAACTTTGCACCAGACCTGCAGGTGAGCAGGTCTGCTGTTAAATCTCAGTTACCAGTTTAATGGTATCCACTGCAGAGTGTAATTTGCTTTCTGACTTTGAGAACATTCAGACATGTAATTGTTAATTTTGCTCTAACCGGTAAGCTAGCTATAGCTGATAAGATAGCTCATGGGGTTGAGCACATACTGCTGTGATGTGTGTTTTATCTACAGGTTGCAGGTTCGAATCCTGGCAAGGCCAACTCAGCCTTTCATCCTTCTGAGGTTGATAAATGAGTACCAACACAGGTTGGGCGATATTGTACGTATATTTGTTCTGTAGAAAAAGCTTAAGGCTAAGTGCTATATAATTATACATCCTTATCATTTGGTCTTGGACATCTGCTTTCATCCACAGTAATTTGGTTGTATGGGCCTAGACACACTGATATTAACAATGCATGTGGTGATCCATTCTTGTATGAAATGTATATCACATTACAGTGATATTGTAACCATATTTTTCATAGTGTACTTATGAACAATGCAATGTGATGCCAATTTCTGTTTTCTTAAGGGGTGAAAGGTCATGTTTCATCACTTCCCTTGATGTCACTTTGGGGTGGGGTCATATTGCATCACTTCCTGTGATGTCATCAGAGGTTAAAAGTCATGTGATGTCACTTCCGCTACCCCAGGCATTTTGTGAAATGGCTCCCCAGATGTTAATGTTCAGTTTCAAACAAAAAGCCAGCAAAAGAAACAGCCAACTGTTTCCAATCAGCTACACAGTTTTCAAACCAGCCATGGTATCTGCAGTCTTTCTCTGTTTCCAGGAAAATTATTCTTAGTTTGAATTTCTAGTAGTTTGTATGAGCAGGGTATATATGATGTGTGTGTTTTACAGTTTGTAATTGGTTGATGGTACTGTTGTAATTATCTGCGGATATCCAGCAGCCACTCCATGTGAGGCGCTGCTACCCGCAGGCGATATTGGGGTAATGGCATTTCATTTGTTTGTGGACATGTGGTAGCCGCGGCTGTCCGCCATTTTAGGTGGAGTAGCATCAAATATGTATTGAGTGTTTTGGGAGATTGGGAGAGACCAGGGGAGTGGCAGAGGACCATGGGGAGTGGTGGGGGGGGGCTGGTCTGCATGTTAGGTACAATTGTTTGGAGTTTGGGGAGTGGAAACACATATTTGTATTCTTATTTATGTTATTATAGCTCGGCTAACAGCACACAGACATGCAGGGCTTTTCTATAATTGCATCTATTAAAAAGCATGTGCGTTGGTGCGTCAATGATTTTTTTCATTTCATTGGTTGTGCCCATAGGCACGGTTATATTTAAAGGTGCGTCTATAAACTATAAATTGTCTGCGCAGCAATCATATTTTTATGTGGATGATACAGTACATAACAGTACAAAATTGTATTTGTGTGTGTTATTTTGTTTCGGTGTTCTCTTATATCATTTGAAGGTCTGAAGGCCGATTTAGTTTGGTTTTGGGCTTGCAACAAATGTATGTGTTACTTGTGTAGCTCTTTGTGATAGGTTGTAGTGAAAATGTGTCATCCATTTTAATAATTTTATTAGTATATAGTCTTTTTTTATATTCATTTTGGAAAGTATAAAAGCCACCATTTTCTGCAATTTGATCCTTTTGATTGCAGAACTCTGCCTTTGTACATGGCAGGAGAGTGGGTGATGTGAAAGTAAGTGTTATTAATATGTACATGTTTGAAGGTTTATTTGCCATGTTGTCTGTGTGAGCAGTATTTTTTAATGTTCACTAACATGGACCAATACAATTAGATTTGTCAATCAATAGCATTTATATATAGGCATTTCATTTTTTTATGCATGTTAGTGAGGTTGAAGGTATATTTGATTAGATTTGTTGTAATTTTAATTAATTTTCAGCTATGCAGTCCTCTTAGCTGTATTGAGTTTTCTGTGAGGTAGCACAATTAATGGTGTTTTGTAAGTTCATTTCAGTCATCTTTTAATTTTTTAAATTTTGTTTTAGGTGCATCGTTCTCATCATCTCAGTGGATTTGCACAAGATGTTGGACAGTTAACTTTCATGAAAGGTCAACCTATATTCGAATAAATGTGTTTATTCAGATAAAGTATGCATTAACCAGGCACAAAAGAAAAAATAATGTCATCACAATTATCAAACATCAATCTTCAAACACTATTCCCACATTAAAAAGTAGTACAATACAGTTTCAAATGCCGGAACACATAATACGAACCTAATGAAATAAAAGACTCTAAACAATTGAGCCAAAATCCTCTTTCTCTGATACATCGCTCTTTTCAAAAGGGAAAACCATACACCTGCGGTCAGTTCTAAATCCCCTACCCAAAGAAATAACAAAGCTGGCTTATAATAGCTCAAATTAGACTCCCTAAGAACCAGCAAAATAGTAGAACTTCTAGCATCATAAGACGCTGGACAAAACAATAAAAGTTTTTTCGGGTCCTCCCTAACAGCTCCACACGTTGGACATCTGGTTATATCGGGGAACCCATGCCACTTTGCAGTGTTTCCACCTCAACTGCAGGCTGTCAAATCTAACACATGTAATCCACCACCTGTCTCCCTTTTAGAAATCAGGAGAATTTAAGTCTGAATTTCATTTATCCTATTGATCACATCGTGATCTCTGTCAAGGTTGGGGGCAAATTCGATGTTTTCCCTCTTTTCCCTCACCGTTTGATTAAAAATACACTTATAATGATTAATTTTCCCCAAGGTCTACAAGTTATCGGGAGGAAAAAGGGCAGAAAAATTGTTCTTAGACAGCGAGTCATTAATAAACGCTAACCAGGGAACTATATGCCATTTTGCCCTTTCGATAATCGACCTATTAATAAAATGACATAGAGTCCAACCCCAGTCCCTATGTACTGAGACACAGGGGGCGGATCCAGGGAGTCCCAAGAGCCTTCTGAGAAACATGTTTTCCTTAACCTGCATCTCTGGTGCCTTCGTAAAGCCTCACAACGATGCTCCATAGAGAGTCGCTGCCCTAGTCTGCACAGCATAAACCTTCAATACCTTTTCCAAAGGTTCTCTCTTACAACAGGACAAAAAGCAGAAAATTCCCCATATATATTGACTCATCTTAAGGGATTGTTTGTTAACATGCACTTGGCCCATCGCTGTCTCTTAGAATCTAAGGCCCAAACAGTCGAATTCTTTAACTGTAGGAATTATGGCTCCATTTTAAACCATCAAGCACATCATTGTTGGAATTTTCTAAAGTTGTTTATAAAGGCCACATAGGGATCAACCCAGGGGTTCTGGCTATTAACACTGTGTCATCAGCGTAAGCCAGGACCGGAAAGGCTCTCTCTGCCCCCCAAGCTTGTGTAATCCATCCCAGTGTCCACCAGTGCTTTTAGGAGTCCATTAATATACAAGGGAAAACATGGGGGTCAAGACACAACCCTGATGGACAACATCAGGCCAACATCAAAACATACAGTGCAACCCTCCCCAACCACATCGCACACTTGTCTGGTTTTCCCTCTGCAGTTCATTCAACACAATTCAAATCTTCTATAGGAAGCCCATGGACCTGAGCAAGGCCCATACATTTGATCTATTCAAATTATCAAAGGACATGCTCAGGTCCTTAAATGCCAAATACAGTGGCTCCCCCCTGCACAACACAGAATTTGAGATCAATCGTTACAGGTTTGACCCTGTTGCATTGTTCCTACTCCTGGTTGAAAGCCAAACTGTATATCAGAAAGTGCTGTGCCCTCCATCAACCAGGTCTCCATATACTCCAGCAACACCCTCGCAGATATTTTGAACAAAGTGACTACTAGGGAAATAGGTCTGTATGACATGGGGCTGACAGGGTCCCCGTTTTTAAAGATGGGGAAAATGATGGTGGATTGCCATGAGTTCGAAAAAAGCCACAGTCGAGGGAGGCATTAAATAATACTGTCATCAGAGACACCCATAGATCTGGTTGGTCTTGAAACAGGTATGAGACAATGGCATCAGGGCCTGGGGCCCCGATTACGAGCCTGTGCATTAATGGTCAGAGAGACCTTGTCTAACTTAAAGTGCAATGATGTACGGCTACTCCTAAATCCCTTGGATAGTGTTCTTGTTACCCCTTGCTCTTTCCGTGGCTTTCTATGCCGGTCCCCTGTTTACAAATTCCCAAAAATGTTTTTGAGTTGTTTCACTTTGATGCCTCTTAAAACACTTCCCACACTTCCTCTTCTAGCTCTATTTTCCTCTTTTCCAACACAGAACTATCGTTAGCTCTGGCCTGGATGATCTCCCTCTTCAAGCTAACTGGTGATTTTAATACCTTCAGGAGTCATTTTTTTGCAGAGCTGCAGGTGTCATTGAACCACCCCCTACTACTTTCATTCACCTTCCTGTTGCACTCCACCACAAAACCATTGGTAAGCACCCCCAATAAGTTTACACAACATTCTACCACCACCTGGATTGGTAATATTAACAAGGATTTGGGAAATTGTAGGGATTTTCCTAGCCAAAATAATATAATGCAACTTAGAATCCTGAACTTTGGCCCAATTAATTTTCCTATTATGTATATCCTTGACTTTCACCATGCAGGATGAGTTGTTAGACATGCTTTCTCTTCCAACTATTCCCTTTAATTTCAGACTGTTTGGGTTATGATGACTACAGGGATTTGTCACAACTTCAAACCCAATTACCCTTTCCCATAACCACAATGAGAGGCACCAAATAGTCTATCATGGAGGAGCGCTGATGATTATTAAAGGTCAGGTTGCCCAGAACATCGGGCGCTATGCGACCATTCACAGATTGCCTCCCCCATTCAATAATCCCAGCACATAATTGCAGACCCTTCACACAAACCCGGGTATCCTTCATTAACAGCTTTGGGATGTATAAAGTCAGGTCTTCAAGTGGATCTCCTCTGTTCTTAATGTCACTGGGCCTAGTAAGATTGTTTTTTTTGTTCTCCCCTGTTCCCTTCACTTTGCCTAGTCCCCTTTCCTCTCCTTCCCTCAGAAGCTCACTGTCTCCCAATCTCTGGTTCTCTCCAGATTGGACTACTTTAACAGCCTCTTTCGAAATCTACCTGCCTCCACTCTCCACCCTTTAAAACTAATCCAGAACAGGACTGCAAGACTTTTCCTTGGTCTCAAGCCCTGAAATCGTATCTCTCCAGCTCTGAAATCCCTCCATTGGTTCCCAGTGGATGCAAGGATTCAATTTAAAGCCCTCTGCATTGTCCACAAGGCTTTCCGGTGCCTGGGTCCAAAATACCTTCAACTTTCGCTCTGGAACTACCTCCCCTCTCAAGCCCTTTGCTCCTCTATTTCTAACTCCCTTAGGGTCAGTCGTTTTTCAAAGGAACATGTTGGGGGTAGATCTCTGTCTTCAGCTGGGGCCTCCCTTTGGAACAGACTCCCTGCTGCCTTGAAACTTGAGGAGAACCATCTCTGGTTCCGGAAGCACCTCAAGACCTTCCTCTTTGGCTCTGCCTTCTCCCCTCTTCTCCCCTGCTGATCTGTTCTCTCTCTCGGCAGCGTGCACCTGACCAACCGCTGTCCTTTGGGCCCAGGTACCTGTTCAGCCTGCCACCCTCCTGCACTGCCTCCGGGCACCACTTTCATTGGGGTTTCTATCTGTACCCATACAGTACCCCACCAACCTTTTTTCTGCACTTATCAGATATACCCTATCTGATGAACCTAGCACGTGCTGGCTGCACTACCACTGTTCATCGCCTTTATTAAGTTATTTATTAATATGTATTCTGTTCTCTCCTTTGTTCCACACTTTCTACTTCTCCCCCCTTCGATGCACTTTCCCCCTTTTCCCTTTCGCATGCACTTGCACGTTCTTAATGTCACTGGGCCTAGTAATATCATCGTGCTCTGAAACACCTGTGTATGAGCGCAACATAAATAAAATATAAAATAAATACATAAATAACATATCTGCTCATAGCTGTCCTCAACTTTCTGAAAGAATTAGTTATGTGGACAGACGAAGTTGCTGTAACTACCACTGGAGGAGATAACATTGTGCCTCCTTAAAGGGAGGTAATTTCTTTATTTTAGTATCTTAATTGATTCCTTGCTTTCTTATGGCTTCAAATATCTTGAACGTTTTTTATTGCCTTTTATTTTTTTTTCTTTTTAATCTGTTCACTTAAATGATGTTAGTTTGTTAAAAAGCTTAGTTGTAAAACCAAATACAAATAAAAAAATAATAACACCCATTCTGAGGTTAAAGTCTCTGCCCCACACAAACTTAACCCTGCTATGCTCCTTATTTCTTAGTTGGTCATCAATAAAGGTCTTCAGTATTGCCAGCCTATCTACTTCAGCTTTGTGAGCGCTATTATAGAAATAAAGTATGGCTACTGTGGTACTGCTGGCGATGGGAGCAGCACATCTGTAGACAGTTTATGAAAAGTTTTCTTTTTTAATCTCTCTAGCATTTCTGATGACTCTTGAAATGGAGTTCTGCAGGTGTTTCAAGTTTCTTCATACCTAGATTTTTAAATATTTTTTTTTCACTCCTAGTTCGATATTTTTATCCCAATGACCCAATGATTAGTATGTGCAAAGAGAACAACAGTGTTGTATGCACACATGTTGTATCTTATGTAGTGTAGGTGATGCAATGCATACAAGATATGAGGTTCATAAGAAAGTGTGTACTATATTGTGTTTTTTAAACTGTGTGTGTTCTTTGATTATGTTTTCTTTTTTCAGATATAAGGATATTATTATATATTGTTTTAAACAAAGATGAATAACCATGGCTATGTTGTAGCCCAATGTGCCGTTGAAAATCGGAGGCGGGGTTAAGCACAGCAACGACTGGGGAGGGTCGTAGCCGCAGGTTTGTTGGATTATACCCACAGCTATATGCCTCAATGTGTGAAAGAGTGCGCTTTACATTTAAAGAGCCTACTCTAACACTGATCTATTATGTATATATCCATATAAAATCTATGTGACTAGCTAGAAAAAAGTCAATGAACTCTCCCTGCAGCTATCAGAGTTATTATGTACTTTACATAACTCGTTTTACTATCTCTTTTGATATTCATATGCTATATGCAGTTTCTTTTAAAAAAAAATACACTCCTATAGACGTGGCTACTACAAAAGGAGCGCCATTGGTGTATTTCCAAACCCATCACATGTGCTGGGTTGTGTAGTGGCGGCTGACACAACTTAGCGGACAGTGGGCAATATTTCCACGTAAAGGACCAACACTGCAAGAAAGAGATCGAGTAGGTCATGTGTAATTTCTGCAGTAACGTTTTGTGGAGGGGACCTTCACACAAACCATCACAAAGCTTGGAGACATCCACGTTAATTCAACATTTTTTGCATGTTCATTGGGATGAAGCGGATGAATCCTATAGGAAAGCTCATGTGAAACATAAGGTCAAAGCACATGGAGCAAGATCAGCACAACAGTATTTGTCATCTGTGCCACAGTCCGCCAATTCAATTACCAACTATTTTCCACCAAGTAACACCCAACTTCAGTCCATCTTGTCTGCTCTCGATCTTTCTTATTTTATTTTGATGTGCAAATCCTGGTACCGTACGATCGAGGTGTGAGGTCTCACCCTAGACGCTTTGGGCAAGGCTCTTTTGGAACATACAGACATATGCCAATCCTAGGTACATTTTTGTACCCCAATCTTTAGAGAAAAAAAATAAAAGAAATGTACAAAATATAAAACGTGAACAAAAAATAAAAGTTATTTTGTTTACCTTTTGTTACATGTATGAATCCTGGAGTTTTCCCTTCCCATTTAGGACCTCTTTTTTCCTTCTCCCCCAAAATGCTCCTTTTTAGGACCAACTTTTCAGTTACTGAAATAGACAATAAAAACACTTACTGTAAATATGGATCAAAGACCTTTAATGGATGCTTTCAATACAGTGTGACAAATGAAATGACATATTGTTATGTATTTTATTATAGCTGTGTTTATCCCCTGTGAGAGCTGTGAGTAGACCCCCCGAGTTGTTGTTGCATTTTGCCACGCATGTATTTTGACAGCCGCAGCTACAAAAAGGATTTGAAAAAAAAAAACATATTTACACATATATATATGGCCAGTGGTATTATTTATTTTAAGATATATTGAGTGTACTCTTTGTACACACTTACTGTAACACTTTTTATAACTTTCTATCTATCAACAGTACATATAAATTTTAAATATATATATGCAAACACATTTTTTAACAACAGGTTTATTTGGGGGGAATGTGGTTGTACAATTTTTTTTAAATTTTACTTTCTACACATTATGTATTGTTTTCATTAGACCAACTGTCTGTATTATTAATGTCAACTATGTATGGCATAACAAAACATTTGTGCTCTGTGTCGTCTTGCTTCCAAGGCCAGTGCATTGCCCCTGAGCTATCCTCTCGAGAGAATTAACATGCTATGATATAACATTCCCTAGAAATAACATGATTAATATGTAAGCTCATAAAAACTTAGATTGTCTTATTAACAATTTAGGCCATGGAATTAGCCATGACAAAGGCTGTGGTCACTGGCTATCACCAAACACCATAGCTAGTGGTCAGTTTGTGTTTCAAAATTCTAAAGTGCATGGTTAAAAGCCATGCCTACTGGCCCATCACTGTTTTAAAATATACGGTGTGCAACGTTGAAAGCTGTAGTGAGTGGCCATAGCTAAAGGCCATAGCTAATGCCCATTAATGTTAGAAAATACAGTCGGCATGGCCAAAGGCCGTAGCCACCGGCTAGTATTGTGTTGAAGGTCATGGATAGTGGCTGTTTAGTGTATATACTATACAGTAGGCACGCCTGAAAGCCATAGAAATGGGCTGGTAGGCGTTGTATAGTACACAGTGAGCATGTCCCAAGTCGATCGCTGATGGCATGTTAGTATTTTAAAATATACAATGGACATGGCCAAACGATGTACAAACTTTTGATTTGCAGTGATCGGACCGCGGCTGAATTTACTGCGGCTGGAACGTTTGCATGAGAAAGGTGCAAACTACCAAAAGTTTGCACCTTTCTCATGCAAACACACATACATACTCACACCCACATACACAACACACCCATAACACCCCCCAACCCACACCCTCAGCACACCCCCACCCACACCCCCAACATAAACAAACCCCACTTACCTTCATCTTCACGCTGGGTTCCTGCAGCACTAGTTCCCTTTCACTTCCGTGATCGGGAACCGGCGCCACAGGGTCCTTTTCTTTTCTTTTCTTTTTTTAACCGAAGGCTGCGGGGTGTCCCCTGCATCCCCCACTCACTATACCATAAAGTATAGTGAGCGGGGCGATGCGGGGGACACCCCCGCAGCCCCTGTTTTTTTTTTTTCTTTTTAAACGGAATACTGCGGAGGTGTCCCCCGCATCCCCCGCTCACTATACCATGAAGTATAGTGAGCGAGGCGATGCAGGGGACACCCCCGCAGCCCCCATTTTTTTTACAATGCTACCACCAAAGGTTCAAACCTTTGGTGTTCGAACCTTTGGTGGTAGCATTTTTAGAACTTTTGTTCATTGCAACCATTTTTTGTCGGTAAAATCGTCCTATACCAAACTGTTCATGGTCAAAGGCCATAGCTAGTGCAACCCATTTATATATTAGAATATATAGTGGGCATAGCCAAATATTGTGGCCACTTGCCAGTATTGTGCTAAAGCCCATGGCTAATAGCTGTTTAGAGTATATAATATACGGTGGACACAACTGAAAGCTGTAGCCACTCGTGAAGGCCAACGTCTATGGTCGATGGCCTGTTAGTGTCCTAAAATATACAGTGCACATGGGTGAAGACGGTGGCCAATGTCCATGACGGAAGGCCAGGATTAGTAACCATTAATGTGTTGAAATATCTTTGCCCAGGCACACTGACCATGGCTGAAGGCCATCCATAATGCCGGTTACTGTGTAATGTAAATAGTGATGTCATTGGTGATGTGATCTGTAATGTCATCATTGTGGTCATAAGCTGCGCAACAGGGGGCATGAAGTTAAGGTGGCTTTAGCTGAATTTCAGGGGTTATGTTGCCTTAATGTGTCCTTCTACAATTACCTTGTCCTGAATTGCTGCAGGGCCTAGGGCATTTGCCCCTGCTTCCCAACAACAGCTCATGTCAAATTCTTTTGTAGCAATTACAAAATATCTGTAAATTATTTTAACATTACATGTAAACTTTTATATTTTGAAATACTAAGCTTCAGGCAGAGTGTTTGTCAAATCCCAGTCACTTCCCACTAGTGTGGCAAAATTGTTCCTGTCCTGCAGGAGTACAAGGATGAATAGTGGCTAAACTACCTACTGAGCCATCACAATTCTGCAAAACTATAGTAATCCCAATCATAAAGGTGAAACAAGCACAGTTAAGGGATATACCTCCTTCACCTGGGCCGAGGACAGGCTAGCCTCTTAAGATGGGTGTGTAAGTGAACAAGCAGAAACTCAAACATCAAATTAAAGCAGTCCAAAATAAAATAATGTCTAATCAAGGTCCAATAAAAATATATTTACTTCAAGTAAACACACCATATGCAAACATGACAAAATAGAGCAACATTACAAATTCCCACCTATGTGGAATGAACACAGAATATGCAAGAGATAGAAAGATGCAACAATCTAGCTAATGAAACTGGGGTGAAAGCCCATGAATAACCACCATGTTTGTAAATTTGTAGGTCTTGTGCGAGAAAAGAGATCAAAGCTGATGCAACCAGTCTCAAATGCCCAAACTTGGTCCTATAGGCAGTTAGAAGTCAATAATACCTTCTTGTTGTTCTTGGCATTTCAACAGGCTTCTAGATCTGTGTGAATTGTGTGAACCATGCTTGAATGCAGTGGTTGCAATGTTCCAGATGGGGAGAAATTGGCTGAAGTTCACTGCAGTTTGAAGCAGCATTCGAATTAACAGATTGTGAAGACCATCAGTGCCATTTGGTGGTCGACAGATGGTTTGAGAGCCAAGATACTAGTGATGGATGCACAGTTTGTGAAGAGATGCAGTGATTGAGGGGTGCAAATCAATGAAGCCACCCTTATCAGTTTGACATTTGACTGGAACATCAAATGAGATGATGGTGGTTAGAAAGGTGGATCAAATATGGCAGTTGCAGTGACAAGCTTTTAGTTGGACCACAGACTACAGCGTGTGCAGTGGCAACAGTTTTGAATGTGTAGCACAAGAGTTTGAAGATGGAGAGAGTGCCAAAAGCAGAACAGGCAGGTCTTGTTGATTTGAATGGGGTTGAACAGTGTTCGAAGATGGAGCAGTCCATCAGTGAAACAAAGGGGTCCTCATCATTATAGCCCAGTGAGCCCTAATTCAGGGGCTCGGGGACAAGATAGGACCTCATTCCCATTATCCCATCACTATGGAGGTTGGCAAACACCTGCAGGGGTCCTTTACCTCCACTGAGGTCTTGGGTACCGATGTAGCAGGCACAGTGGTAGATATTGTTCCAGCAGAATGTAACACCTGTGATGAATCCTATGGAGTCATCACTGTTTTCCCAGTGTTAACCTCCTCCCATGTGGCCAGGGGACGGCAGCCCTAGTTGATCCTGACCCTGGGAGTGGCCATGTGAGGGAGAATCACATGGGGAGAGACAACTTCTGGTGAGATGTCATGGCTTCATCGGATGAGACATGCTATCCCCCATTTTTCCTTGAGGATAAACCTCCCTACCAAATACTCTCATGGCCTATTGTCATACATTTCCTCATCCTCCTGTGAAGGGTAGTAAAAACCTTTTTCCTAAACCCATAGGCCAACCTTACAACTATGATCTGCCTTATGAAACTTATCAAAATGCCTTCTCCAGTTCCACATCCCAATCATCCAGTACTGACTTGCCCTTGAAAACCTTTAAAAATGTTTTTCAAAGTTTATCCTGAAAATTGTCAAGAATGGACTGCCTTTCCCAGAATTACCAAAATACTGGGACGAGGAAGAGGAACCAAGCAATGCAGAGAGAAGGAGTCCACAGGCCCAAGTAACACTCTAGTTGTTAGACATACACACCTGTGACTGGGAACACTTAAAGAGCAGAAGCAGAGAGTCATGGTCTGATTCTAGTGGGAGAGATCTATGCCGCTCCTTGCAGATCGAGAGACTGAAAGACTGAGACCATTGTGGTGGAGCCAGATGGCTCGAGAGCCAAGAGGAAAGAAACTGCCACCCGAATAGGACATGCTGCAGGAATACCCAGAGCCAACAATAGACTCCTGAGTGTTTGCAGGTGTTAGAAATCAGTGTCTAGCTCACTGAAGCCTGGAATGATGCAGACAAGCCCAGCGAAAGCTGTGAGAGATGGCAATGCTAAGAGGAAGCAGTTGTGAGAAGGAGGCAACCAAATGCCCATCACCGGCTGACTGGGGGAGAAACCAGGAACGCAAACAAGAACCAGTGAATCCACTCAGAGATAGCGGGACACCAGAGCAAATCATTGGCCATGCCGAATGCAAGCGATTGTAAATAAGGAAACCAAGTGAGAAAGAGTGTTAGAGCTCATTGTTAAAAGGGGAAAATAACTGAGAGTAAAAACCTTACAAGTATGTGAATGAATACAGTGCAAGGATATGGGAAACCTGGACAGGATAATATATGAAGCATATACATTATCAAACAAAGTAAATGTGTATGCCTGGATGAAGGCAGAGAGCCTGTATATTACAAGTGTGTGAATCCAAGACGTCCTGGCAGGAGAGTATACCAGCAATTACAAGGAATCTGCAAACGTTAAAGGGGTCCGGAGAAGAAATATCAGGACTAGAAAAAGGATTGCGTTAACCAGGAGTAAAAGGTCCTGAGAAGAAATATCAGGACTAGAAAAAGGATTGTGTCAACCAGGAGAGTTGGAACAAAACCATGGCAGGAGAGTAACCAGGTATCCTAAAAGAGATAAAAGTAGAAATCCAGACAGTTTTGTGTGTCAGTGTTGTTGCTGGTCAAGAAAGGCACAAGGAACTGTTATTCGTGAAAATATCAGACAGTAAAGCGGAAACACGGGCAGGGAGCCACCCTCTGGGGCAAGGATCTTTATTCTTGAAGATCCTTCATTTTTGGTTTAGGTAGGGAAACTCCTCTTAGAGCAGGGTCAGAGAGGCATTTTTCCAACCCCTTTATTTTCAATAAAATTCTTTAACCAAAATCATGGCTCACTTGTTTCCGAGTTTCATTCCTGGCTCCTCGCACACCTTATGCATGCTGGGGATCGTTAGGAGCTGAGCTTGCCTCAGCCTTGGATCACCTGCCTTCAGCTCACAACTTGTGGTCTCTGGAAAGGACGGTTCTTCCAGTTGGTCCAAATTAATTATTCTAGAAGTATTGAAGTCCAAAGGTAAATTAAAGAAGGAGTGTGCGATCCCTTATTTTAAATGCAAAATTCCACTGAGGATTTGACAAAAGCAAGCCTACTTTAATGGGTCCAATCCCTGACCGGAGTGATTTGTGATAAAGTAAGTGGCGGTGACAGGAAGGAAGAACCAGTACTGAGAAAAACAAGATAATGGAACCTTTCCCTAACTATTGAGTTCCCTTTGCCTACATTAACAATGTCTCCTTCTCAGACATGTATCAACAACATGTATCAACAAAGGCCCTTTGTTATACAGCATCCTTGTGAGAGGCAAGGACTTTCTTTTATAGTGTGTGACCTTTGATTCTTGTTTCCCCGGACACCTCTCTCTGAGGGCTACTTGGGCTGGAGGATGGTGGTAACTTTTGTAATTTGGAACAGAGGTGTAAACTGACATACAACCTCAGTACTGAACGGACATGGCTGTCACAACAGCTGTCAAACAGGGCGTGTATGAGCTCTGAACCTGCTCTGTGCCACTGGAGAGCAGGTTATGCAGATCGGGAGACTGATGCAACAGGGCACAGGTGTATGTTATGCTTTTGGCATGGAGTTTATAAAAGCGGGGTTTGATTATCCATCAGGCCACATTTTCTGAGCTGGAATTACCCGCATAATTGTATTAAGTAATACAATTTTTTTCAAAAAGCCAGGGTTTCTACACACTTACCAGATGGCAGTTCCTCATAGGTCACTGATGTGTACCTTTTACTTGATATTTTAGGTAATTAGGTGATGAGAGATCACTTTACTTTCTTGGTGATGCCATCTACAAGTAGTTTTAAGGCTTTTCAAGTCCAGTGGTCACCAACAGAGTTAGACTTGAAATTTAAGCTGCCGAACCCCAGCAGAGACAGTTGTAGCCTATTCTGTTGCCCATTGTGGATGTTCAGTGAGTGCTTCGATGTTTGTGGGCAAGTTTTAGCAGCCTTAATGTTGTACCCTGAAGCAGAACTTGTTTTCTTTAACGAATAGCATTGCTTCTCTGATTTTGTATAAATGAATGGTATTAAAGTGTATTTCCTTACCTCCTCCCATAATAGCTCAACGGTGACGAATGAGTGACGGTAACAGATATTAGCATTTGCTAAATGGATCATAACAGACATATTTTGCCTTTTGGGCACCGTGTCTTTCTAACTTCACAGCAATGATGACATTCCAACATTGCATCCTAGGAGAGAATTCCTTTTCTAAATGCATGTGACGTCCCACTGCATAAACGAACAGGTGGAAGACGATGAACTCCAAACAGTCATGGTGTCATTGTGTGGACGGATTCCCTCTTTAAATACATGTAAGGCAAGCATATTGCGATGAGTCACAGGCTTACTCTCGAGTCCAGTATAGGTTTTACAAGTGTGCGTTGAATCATGTTGCCGCCACTGGTTTCCCAATCAACCTGGCGCTGTACACCGCAAATAATGGCGTGTGAGGCATTGACTGCAAATGCATAGCAGCGTGCTGTGTTCATTGTATGCCACCGAGTTTCTAAATAACAGAGCCCTCGAGAGTCCTAAAGGCGAGTCTTTTCTTTTCAGTCATTGATTCTTTAGAAAGATAACTACAGCGATTTATTTGCCAATGTGTTACATAATCTGCCTAAGCTGCAAGGGACTCAGGGGCAAAGCTTAAGTAAATCAAATAATTGTTATCGTTTCCAGTACATGGGAGGTGGTGACTACCGCTCAATACCCGGCATTGTTACTGAACAGCAGGCATGAGAGCCTAGATTTTCAGAACATTTGCATTTACGTTGCTCCAATGAACAAATAATTTCTATAAAACTGTAATAATTACCCAGTAACATATGACATCATGCTCATCTCTTTCTCCCATGCCCTGTATTAAAGGCAGTAAAGTGAGCACAGGACTTTTTGAAACCATCTGCTTGCAACCAAACCAACATTGTATACATTAATTCTGATTCTAGCTTAGGTATACAACCTAATTTCATAACCCCCTCCAACAAGCTCTCCATATTGTCCATGATTGCCGTCCTGACATCCATTTACTGAGCAGAATAAAAGAATCCCTGGGAGCCAGCAGCCTACACTGAAGGCCATTAGTCAGAGATGCTGGTTGGCCATCTTGCTTTCCTCATGAGGCACGCCACTGTTGGGCACTGCAAGTAATGCGTAGAGATGACGCACATACGTACTTCTGTATTTCAAATAGTAACTTGTTTTATCTTGCTTCTCTAAACTACACATATTGATAGACATAATGAGTGGGTCTCACAGTGACTGCCCCGTCAAGCTGCTGACGCCAAGTGGTGTCTGTCTTCCTTTCTTGTCATTTTCCCTTCCAGGGACAATGTAAGTGGTCGAAGTGAGCGTTAGCGGTCGGGAGCGGTGCTCCTATACTTTTTTTAATTAGCTTGTACAGCTCCTATACTTTTATTTTAAAATGAAACCGTTCCGGAATGGTTTTGTTTTAAAATAAAAGTGTAGGAAGAAGTTGAAACCTTCACTTTCAGTGTACTGCACTGAACGTTCACTTAAACAGCAGGTGCAAGTGTTTGCGGGGGTGTATTGTGTGTGGGAGGGGTTGTGGCAATGGGGTTTGTGGGGAACAGGGGCAGGCCAGCAGGGCACATAGCTCCACTACTTCTTTTCGCACACTTCGACCACTGGAATGTGGTACATGAGTGTGAGTCTCCAGAGGAACCATATATTTGTCATCAAGTTGCCATGTCGTCCGTGGGTTTGAAGAGCAAAAATGAGAAACAAACAAAAAATAATCAGACATAACTCTCAACATTTTGTGTGTACAGGGCATGTATTGACGGGTAAGGGGCTTTGCAGGTGAATACGTTGTTCCCATAGAGGGTGACACTGACCAAAAAGGTATCAGTTGAGAGTTATGTGAAGAGAGAAAGAACAAGACAGGAAGATCTGACATATATTATATTTATTCAATCAGTCTTTGAAGCCATTGGTGCCATCCTTAGCGGAGGAAGCAAGCACTTGATTGTTCTTTGTGTGAGCCGTTACGTGATTGAGATGATCTTCCTCTCACTAGCAGCACTCCCATTGCGCCACTGGCGGACGTCATTAAGCTTGGTGCTATATCAAAGGCTTCAACTTTCGTCCAAGGGCAATGCTTTGGAACAAGTACCACATTTCCTTCCACGATAGTGGATGACTAAGCATATCTTCTGGGGTCAGCATGATGTTTCATTGTTTCCTCGGCATGTCTGTGTCACTTTTTAACAATCCAATGGTTTGGTTGTGGGTAAACTGGTGTTTGTGGTCAGCTTGTACAGGGCTAGCAGCCCAACACGAGTTTGGCTTTAAAAAACGCTTTAGAAGAGTGAAGAGAAGTTCCATAGTCTCTCACTTTGTCACATAGGGCCTGAGGCTGTGACATCCTACTTGCAGCACTTCTTGGACTGCGCACCTGGGGAAACCAAGAATCCATTAACCATTACATTGGTTTTAGGCCAGAGGGGCATCATATTTCTATGTGTGAGACTCAGGTGCGTTAGGAACTTTGCAAGGTCATGACTTTTCATGGGAGGACAATTGTCATTTCTCTGTGTCATGGGAATGTCTACTTAAGAAAAAGGGTTTGCATTGGTTGGGAAGGACAGAAGTGGAAGCATTAGGTGAAATGTTCTTCACTACAGGATATCTGGCATACGCATTCATGGGGGCTAAGGGGAACCTGCCATCTTTCAATACCCTGAATAAATTAGCAGATGTCTCTTGCCAGACCGCCTCTTGGAAAACTGAAATGTTGAGAGTCTCAGGGTTTCCTGAGACACTCAGGTTTTACTTACTGGTGCGTTGTCAAAAATAGTATGCATGTATTATATATGTTTAACTATTAAGTGTGGGTAACCATAAAGTGTCAAGCATATGGCACTATCTTGCAAGAACTCTTCAGTTGACTTCATGGGTAATGTCCACAATTATTTGATGAAACCGTTCAGGAATAATGATGCAACGCCTACCAAGCATGATTTCATAAGATAATTCAGAGAATTCCTGTTGAGGATGTGTGAAAGCTCAATGTTAATTAACATTGACACTAGCTTGAAGCTGTCCTGCCTCAGTTATGTGCCTCCCACTCCTGGCTGACATCAATTTGCGACCTTCACTAGGACTTGGTACAGACTCACTAGCCCAATAGGTAATTGTTGTGCCAACCAGTGAATGTATTCTTCACTCAGTAATGGCGGCAAACTCTGCTTTTTCTTGTGGGCGTGAAGACATGAAATCCACCCGATGACACTCTTTACCGGGCTTGTGGGGCTTGTGGATTATCTTGAAGTCATATTAAAGGAGTCTGAGAACCCACCATGTCATCATCGGTGACATTTTGCTGTTGTGGTTCCAATACATGATAAAAAGTGCTTGATGGTCAGCGGCTATCGTGATCGGCTTGCCAACATGTGCAAGTGCTCACACTGATGTGCAACAGCACCGCCATGTCCCAAACCCTGTGTATTTGGCAACCTAAAATGGTACCTGGGATTGTGGGGGACTTTCTCTAGAACATCAAACGATAAACAGTAGCCCAAAAGATGAGAACATTCAAATTATCATTTTGAATTGGAAGAATCCCAAATTGAGTCAGAGTGAAACACCAATGTAATGATAATTGAATGAATCCCACACACAAAGAGGACATGCCCAATTAATAAACACACATTTTGGAGTTACATTTTTCTTTTAAAAAGACTAACAGAACATCTAAGATAACAAAGCCATATGCTTCAGAGTTTAAACACTTTTCAGATTGGTCAATACATGTGTAAATGCAAATAAATCTGAAGCAGCCCCCAGAGTGCACGGGCAGAACTCTTATGGCTGATCACAAATAATGGTAGTATGTGGGTGTTCCTGATTCCCGTGGCCCTCTCGCCCTGTCTGGATGTGTTTGAGTTGTTTCACTTACTCGTGTAGGCGTAGGCTGTCCTGGCTGTTTCAGTGGGGGCCACCGGCCACACGTGCTAAATATAACCTGAGCACTATTTGTCTGAGTGTTAGCGGCTCAGCACCAAGTCTGTAGCATTTGCGCAAATCTACTTTTGCCGCTGAAAATTAGGAAGGTTGCAGATGGATAATTGTGAAGTGGTTTTATCAATGTCAGGTAGGAGCCGAGCATAAACTCTTTTCACAATGTGAGACTGTCCTAAATGACATCGAAAAAGTTTTCAAGTACCTAAAAGGTGATTTGTTTCTAATCTCTGTTCAAACATAATTTCCAAGCTATAGTTGAAGGGCAGAAAATGGAGCGAAGAAGTGGAACAAAAATAGAAAACGTGCCATGTGTTGCATATGGTGCCCTTTGTATAGCAAATACTATATGCAGTTGGATCGCAACACAGGTTGGTAAATCACTTACGATGAAAAGTAATGTATTCAACAATATTTGAGGTAACGTATTTGTTATAAGCACACAAAAAACACACTCCTTGCCACAGTTAATAGTATTGCATTGTTTGCCCAAGATCACGAGACTGCACTGTAAGACATCTTTCCATGTTCCAGTACTGATTGCTTACCTTTTCTAATTGCAACATCTACAACTCATTTCTGTTAATTTTCATTTCATTTTGTCATTTTTTATATCACCTATCAACATGTGTATGGTCCCAACATGTTGTCGGTTGAACGTCCTCGGAGGGACCGAATTCTGAAGTATGAGATTGTTAGGAGGTGCTAGTATGAGTGTGTGCATAACTGACATTAAAGGCTATGCGGGCTTGGCCGAGTTGGTGCTAGCCACCCATGTCTAATTGGCATGTGTATACATGGAGAGACATTACACTAGGGAAATAAGTAGAGGGGGGTGTAAGAGGATAGGCAGTTGTGTTTGTACCTGCAGTTTACATTTTTGGGCGTGAAAGGTAGCTACATTTTGATGGCAGAGGTGTTGTGCAAAGTGTCATTCATGTTGTATGTGAAAGCAGATGCTGCCGGAATGCGCCTTGCATCTTTGGCTAATTCCAAAAAGCGCAGAGTGCGAGAGTAAAATTGGTAAATTCGGCAAATTATAAAAGATCTGGCTTGATAAAGGATGGTGGATATATTCTTCACGCTTCCAGCTTTCATTAAGTGGCTACGTTCAAGGCCCCACTTAACCGTAAAGGCAGCATACTGCCAATGCGTGCATTCTGTGATGAATCCAACAGAGTCATAACAGAATTCCCGGCGGTGGACTCCCATGTTGCCAGTGGACAGCAGCCACTACCTGGTCCTGACACTGGGGGTGGCTTTATGAGAGAGGATCACATGGGAGGAGACAACTACCAGGGAGATGTCATGACTTTATTGGACAAGACACAGTATCACCCCCTTTCCTATGAGGCAGACCCTGTAATGCCTAGGACCTTCTTCCATGAGAAAGACCATCTAATACCCAAGACCTTAATGGTCGATTGTCAGCTGCGTGTTCCCCCTTTTAAAAGAAGTTAAAAAAAAAACGTGTCTTCATATTATTCTAGTCCACCATCCACATATGACATAAACACACACAACTTAAACATTACACCTTTTGCTTCTGAGGTACCTTTATGTAAAGTCAATGAGAAAAAATGATTTTAATACTCTGTGTCCAATGACACCTATGGACTTCAACTCCCAGAATCACCCAAGTACTGAGACAAGGAGGATGAAGGAGCGTGAACAAAGTGACAAGAATTTGAAGCACAATATGCAGTCTAGTTGTATTTCCAAATCACCTATGGACGGGACATTTAAAGCTGGGCAGCACACTACCGAGAGAGGCAGTACAGGAGAAGATGTTAGCCCCTATCCAGATGCTCACAAATGCAGAAATCATGTACCATTGTGGTAAAGCAGAGAAGGCCGGCAAATCAGAAGGAGAAATGCAGCTTGGGAAACAGAACTCCTGTGGAGATGCTGGTAGCGTCGAGAGAGGTCCTGGGCACTCGGTGGGTCGGCAAGACAGCAATCTCCATTCCGGGACCTAATGGGAAGCAGGCGTGTGAACGCAGAGCCACAGAGAAAGTTGGAAGGACATTTGCATACTCCAGTGTGGAAAACGGGTGAACACACCACGCCGTGGAAGCCCAAACTGTACTGGAGATTTTGGAGAAAACCGGTGAGTCTGCCTGAAGTCAGTAGGGGCCCCAGGGTGTTCCGGCGACTGCGTCTACAGCAATTTGAATATTCAACTGTTGTTAAAGTCAAACAAAGATTGTTTGAATACAGAAATAGTAAATTACAGTCATCCCCAATAAGCTATGAATGCATGGGAAGCAAGTGTGGGGAAAATCTTGAACAAACTTCACTGCAAACATATTCTGTGCCAAGAGCAATAAATGCAGTGTTGGTGATACATAGAAACTGTGCAATATATGAGAAGCCCTGGTAAAACAAAACACCAGGCAATTGAAACACATAAGAGGCCCTGGCACGACAAGACACCAGGCAATTGAAACACTTAAAAAGTCCTGGCAAGGGAGTATACCAGGCAAGTGAAACCCACAGGTGAAGTTTTGCATGGAGAGTACGCCAGGTAGTTGACATTGCATAAAGAGTCCTGGCAGGATAGTACACCTTGCTGCCATAATTCCATAAGGAGCACCCTGGCTTGGTAGTATAACTAGCAATTTGCAAATCTTCCAGAGATGTTAAAGAAGGACAGTGTTTTCTAAACCAAGGAAACATTCATGTTGAAGAAAGACAGTGTTTTCCAACTAAGGAGAAAGTTGTGTTAAAGACAGACTGTTACAGAGCATGTTGCTAAACAGGAACCTTTTGAATCAAGATGAGACACAGGGGAACTGTTGATAACATAAATAATTGTCATCCCTGTACAGGGCTAGCAAAGGCTTCCACATTGGAGAACATTTTTGTTGGGGCTATTCTTACTTTCAGTTGTAAAGCCTGTTTTACCAAATACCCAGCTGGAGACATCTCCTTGCACATTTAATTGTGGTGTTCAGTGTGAGGGTCAGAATAGGACGTTTTGAACACAAGGATGTTTTTCAGTTATTGACATCCTGACAAGGACAGATCCTTAGTTTTGGTTTTTGGTAGGGAAATTCCTCTTTAGTATAGGGCCAGGGAGGCATTTTTCCAACCCCTTATTGTTTAATAAATGTCTTTGAATGAAAATATGACAACCTTTACTTTCTGCCCCCTCACAATTCACTGTACTGGAAGATATTCTACAATCACCTAGAAACCATAATTTAGTCGCTATCATGGCCTTGACTAAGTGCAACACCCTGGTCAGCTGCACAATCCTTCCAAGTGCTATACAATGACTATTACAAGAGATCCTGTGGTGCAAAGGCTGTCTGTGCAATACAAAGGCCACTCTCACAAAATCCTCTGAAATCAACACCAAGGTTGCCTGAATTATTCCAATTTCAGCTCAATCACTGAGACCTGAGCAGCAAACATCTCCTGCAACAGCTCGTAAAAAGCAGAAGACAGTAGAACCTGGCATGATATTACACAGAAAGAACATGCAAATGGCAGACTCAAAAGATGCAGACATCCATGTGAGTAGGCGATTTGCTTTATCAACAAGTGGGGAATGAAGTGTTACTGATGCACCTGGGACATGTGCCACCACTAATACGACAGGTACAGCATTCTCTGCCACCACCAATGGTACTACATGCACACTCACGAAAATGTCACATGGCTTTTGCTCCTGCCTACTCGTGGTAGCACCTTGTTTTTCCCATGATGACTCAATTTTCTAATTAGTTTTTTTGAGACAGCCTAATTATTAGTTCAGTAAAAGGCAAATATATGTTTGTAATGTGTTTCCAAAGTGCTGGTTTACTTATTTAATTAAGTTTGCGAACTCAACAAACATCTCACCAGCAGATGAGTATTTATGCCAGCGTGGGATGAGAGGTATTCATGCCAGGACACTATTGGGAACAAACCCAGGCTGCAGAACTCACCATTTCGTAGTGATGTGCAATAGAATAGGCACCTTAGACAAGTATGGGGAAGATAGACAATGTTAAAATCCAAATCCATTCAGAGACAATCAAATTCAGCAATCAGCGAGAAAAAGAAAGAGAGACAGAAAAACGGAGAGATAGAGAGACACAGAGAGAGAGAGACAGAGACAGCTACAGAGAGACAGAGAGACAGAGAGACAGAAGATTCAAGAATCACAAAGAGAGAAATAATAAGAGAGATTGGGCTAAGGAGAGAGAGGGCAAGCAAGCGTGAGAGAGAACATACATGGTGATATACAGTCCGAATGAAGGATGGAAGATTGCGTAAGAGAAAGTAGAGGTTTGAAGAAAATATGTTGTTGAAGACCGAGACAGAAAAGATACAAAAGGCAATTTGATTCAGGGCTTTCATAGGGTGCTGTGATGCCTAGATAAGAGCATTTGATGCAAACCCTTATTATTGTTTGTACTGTTATAATAGCCCCACCAACATGAGATGTAAGAACTCTCCCTTTGAGTTTATGAATCGACAAACATATATATGTTTTGTCATTGTCTTTGTGCATCAACGCAAGTGCATTGTGCGTTATGCAACACATGGGGTTAACAGGTATTCGAGATGACGACATGTGTTCATGTTTGTTTTGAGAGAATGAAGTAGACACGTCCTGACACCAGATATGTGATACCGTCGTATATGAGATGTTCAGCCACTTCTGTCTTGTGTGCTCACATCACTTTGCACATTGCTGATTGCATTTCTAGATTTAACATTAAGTACTTTTTCAGGTTTGAAATTAAAACACATGGCTAACCCAGCAAATGTCATGCAAATTAGGACAGCTGTGAGTGAGAGGTACATTTCTTAAATTGGCTGGCAGTGCTAGAGGAAATAAGATGTTTTGTGTATATATATATTTTATTTGAATCAACATTTTTTGAAAATAAAATAGAACTTGCTGGCAGTTTTTCCGCTTTGGAGTCTCATCAACAAAAAACAATTGCAAATGTCCAATATAATGGTATTCAATGGATCTACGTCTGTGAGAAAACTGGTGTGCATAGTATTGCAATGGAAACTTATGAACCACACACGAATATCGGTTGCATATGTTTAACCCACCATGCCATTTCATCAACATATCCCAATCGTACATCCTTCAACAATTTCAAATACTGTGACTAGTTCTCTTGGCAACAAGCGTGTGACTCTTTTCAGTGGTGAAGGAACTATCTATGTAGTAGGTGCAGTTCTAAAATCAAGAGCATCCGCATTGTGCCCCCTGGCCCTTCCTTTTTGTCTCTTCTTATTGTCTCTCCATAGCCAGCTTTCTTTCTCTCCCATCTTCTCTCCATTCCCAGTCTCATGTTTCTCCCATTTCATTGACTTTTCTGCTTATACCTTAGGCTGTGTCTCCTTTTTGTGATATTTTTTTCTGATTTTCTCCAACCAACTCTACTCGTCACCCATATGTACTCAGCAGGAAAATGTCACCAATCCGATGTTGTTCCCTAGGAGTATAACACATCTTTCTAAAATGTGTATGCAACAGTTTGAGGAGAAGATTATACAAAACCTCAAAACTCACGAAAAAACACTTGGAAAGTACAATAGTCTGAGAAAAATAAAGGTATGCTGTCATTTCAACGACAGACATTTTTACGACTGCCTTTTTTACATGGACGTTATTTCAAAAAAATAATTGAAATTTTGGGGCAGATAAGGGCTTGGGGGGTCGGGAATAGTCAAAAATAGGTGGGGGAGTGGGGGCTTGGGTGGAACCCCACCAAAAAATAAAAATGTGATTACTTTTTTCGTAATAATGTCCACGTAAAAAAAGGCAGTCGTAAAAATGCATTTCGGCGAAATGACATGGAACCAAAACAACATTGAGGGACCTGCACTGAAAGTCGTGCTGCTTTTTCAGTAGTGCATATATGTTATTTAATATGCAAGAAGTCTCCCTTTGTCCTGACATTTTCAGTACTATATTATAGTGTGGCAGTTACTGCATTATAGTTAACTTGAGTATCAAGTTCCATAGGAAATACAAAAACTGAATTGCTAATAACTTTTGACTCGTATGTCGGATTGACTGAAGTTTTGCAAATAAAATTGTTTTCACAGGCCACCTAGAAATATTCTGAAAGATCTGTAAAAACATTAAAAACAATAGTAAGTAAGTACAAAAAAAACATTGTTTCAGGCTAGTCTGTATGTCCATTTTTTGTTCAACTGCACAGCCAACACCGCTGAATGGAATTGGGTCAGGTACAAAATAACACTAAGAGTTTACTCGATTCCTGCGGGAAGTCTGCGGTTATTACGTTCAGTATTTTAAAAAAATATTCTTCTCCCAAAATACAGCTATATCTCTCATGGTGCTTTGCAGCACAGAGCCTGAAAGGCTTTTCAGAAATTAAAAAGCAGTCAATTGTTCCCCAAAATTCTATTGCTAATAATATTTGACTTGCTAAATGGATTTGGATGAGATTTTCAAAACAAAGAATTTGTCAAGGCCTGCAAATGCAAAGATTGGGAACACAATGTTGTAAGATTAACAGGTTATTAAGAAAACAACACCACTGTGTCACAGTTTTCAGCCCATTCAAGTGCAGTTTTTGAACCTCTTTAGCATGAAAACCTCTGGGCATACTTGGACCAAATAAGGGACAATTTGGGCACAAAGCAATGGCATAAAATTCTTAACTGTTTCCCATAAATCCATCCAGTGGTTATTAAAATATTTGACAGAGAAGGGGGTGCCCCTGCTCCTTAAAACCTGTATATTGGCCTTGCTGCTTTTTACATTAGAGAGGCTCAGCAAGGCTAACTGCCTGATTCATAGAATTATTTGCGCTGAAAATGGGGATTTGTGTGCAATTCTGCCCGCAAATCCCCATCTGTCAAACAAGGATTCGCAGGCAGAATGGCACACAAATCCCTGTTTTCGGTGCAAATAATTCCATGAATCAGGCAGTAAATCTTTTGACTTGCTAGATGGATTTGGATTACAAAAACCCTGATAAACTGGACATTTTGGGAACAATTGGTTAGAAAATGTAAAAGTTATTAAGAAAATATAAAAACATTGTTTTCAGCCTAGCCACATGTATTTCCCCATTGATATCAATTGTAGTTTTTGAAAAGCTGTTGCATGAAAACCGCTTCGCGGATCTGGACCAAGTGAAAAACAATTTTGGCACAAAGCATTGACTTAATTTCTTTCACTGGTTTGGGCAAATCCATCCAGTAGTTTTTCAAATATTCTACAGAGAAGGTGGTGCCCCCTTTGCTTTAAAAACTTTATATCGGTCTTTGTACTATGGCTAGTGGGCCCATTTAGAAAATCTATTGGAACAATATATAGAGTGCCCATGGCAGAAGGCCATGGGTTTTGGCCATGGCCGAAGGGCATGACTAGTGTGACCGGAAGAAAATTGTTGGGGCAACATGTAAAGGGGCCTCAGCTGAAGGCTGGGGCCAATGGTCCTGGCAGAGGCCTTGGATAGTGAGCGGGAAAGAAAGGTAGTGTTTTAAAAGGTATAGTGTGCATGGTCAAATAATCTGCTCACTTTGCAGGGCCGAAGGCCATGGCTAGTGGCATGTAAAAAACGATGATATAACAAAACCCTTGAAATTCACTGAAAAAAATGGTTAAAGTTTAGTTAGCTTGAGCAGATTTAACGCAACACAATTCTTGAAATTTAATGGATGTGGCAAGTCAGGACCAGTTTAACTCATGCTCATGTTGATGTCCCTCATAATGCTATACCCTCATAATCCCTTCTCTTACGATATGTATGGGCTCATCAGATTTGCAACGTGAACACGCCGACTTAAGCTGGTCATGACTTTTCACATCCACTGAATTTCAAGGATGTTCTTGTGTTAAATCTGCTCAACTTAACTACAATTTAACTAAGTTGTTTCAGTGCACATTTATGTATACACATAATGAAAATGTGCATTATATTTATTATAGCACTTAATATATGAATTTATATATAAAATATATGAATTTTACAGAGGAATATAAATGAACTTACATTTTTCTATACAATAAATGCATTATAACTTAACATATTTTGTTCTGTATATATCATATATAATTACTTATTATGGCATTGGGACATGTCAGCATACTTTATACTTGATTTCTGACAGTATACCATATCTTTATAAGATATTCAAAGTTTAGTATACGATTCATGATTTTCAACCTGCAAAGTACCCTTTTTTATATATTTCCTATATGTTTCTCAATATTCTATATGTACATATTAATAGGCAACAACTGGATATCAGTGTGCTGTGTGCATATTTCAAAACATAATTATGCACCCTTATATACGGAAAATACATTCCAGTATAACATGTATATATTTCAGCGAGAAGCATTTTCTTATCTCAAGATTGAACAAATGCCCCCCTTTTAAAAAGGTAAAACATCTTGATATATAATGTAACACTCTCCCTATAAAATATTGGTATATGTTTATAGAAATGATACTCCTATCTAGCCCGCAAAAAAATGAAATTTCAAAAGTGATATTTTATCCACACATCTGGCAGTGCTATGATACGTGAAGCATAGCAAAATGAAATAAAACAAAAGATACAGTGAAGCAGTACGATCAGAGCAACCCAAGCAGAGATGAACTATCAGAAAAGCAATGCAATGCTTGAGTGCCCTTAACAAGCACAAGGCCCCATTAGCTTCTTTTGCGACTCCCTCTTCTCTTGGATACTTGACTCATCTAAGTCCTCGGTTGAACAGTCATGTATAAAGAAATGACTACAGAGAGCGCAAGGAAGAGCAACTCGCTTCCCGAATACAAGTGTACAATATCTTGAGATTCTTCAAAATGGATGTGTTTGTATGTGAATTTGTTTTGTGTGTGTGCACGCAAGTGTGTGCGTGCACGTAAACGTGAGGTTTCTAGTTTAAAATAAAGTTAGGAATGTTTACTTCTTTCCTTCTTGTGCGTTTGATACAAAGTTCTCCAATTTAGACTGATTAAAAATAATGCTACAATGTGCAAGATGGTGTTCTTGAAGCACCCACAGTTCTCTTTTTCCTAGTTGAGTAGAATGTTTTTCTTGATAACTACACACTTGCTGCTTGCACATGCCCTTACTGATACTTTTTACATGTTTTCTGCTTTATTTCTGTTACATTTACCATGGTTTGCACTTACGGTTCTACTTGTGTACTGTATTACTGATTATTCATTTGTGTTAGACAACATCAATGGTGCTTAGATAACAAAAGCAACACATTGTAGTGTACTGTAAATGACAAGGCCAATTAAAAAGGCCCAGAACCCCTCTTAGTTGGGGTGGAAGGTCTACCAAGGAGACATCAAGGTGGTGCACGGTGGTAGCAGAGAGGACTCACAACCCTGCCCCCTGTGTCAGTATGTATCTCTGCATATCATTACCTCCTACTATGCCTCTTTTCCTTTTTCAAGATCATCGGAAGAAGAGATGAAGCCTGGTATGAGAGGTCAACTAACTCTTCACAACTGTATTGGTCAAGCACTGAAGACTAAAAACCAGGAAGCAACATCAACTGACCTGGGCACCGTGCTACTGATGTCCTGCCCAGGCAAACAGGTACATAGTGAGAGATGAAAAGGAGATGCAGGACTCATGCAATCACTGCACAAGTAGCAGTTCACTTCAGCAAACTGGTTTGTGCACTGGTATTATTTCTTTGGACACCATAGACCATCAAGGTTATGCCCCCGCCGCGAGGGGCATATTGCTATTAGTACCCCGCCCTGATATATCTGTGTGACCGGGGAACTAAAAGCATTTTTTCAATCCCGAAACGCTGCAGTTTTTCAGGACAGAAAAAAAAGAAACAACCAAGAAAATGGCTGCCGGGAAAGGGAAAACGGAGTCCGTTTTCTGTTTCCATGGCGGCCATTCGGAGCGGACGTGCTGGGAACAGAAGTGTTCCCAGCGCTTCCGCTCCTAAAAAAAGGAGCAGAAGGTGAGTGGGGTTGGGGGGGTAAGAGGGGAAGAAAAAAAGTTTTTAAAAAAAACATACCTGCGTCCCCGGTGAGGGAAGGTGGAAGCCTGCAGCCATGTGGAGGCGCAAAGTGGGGATGGCCCTGCTCCTAGTCTCCACACGGCTGGAGGCTTCCATCGTCCCGTCCCCCATCGGGGACTAGGGAGCAAGAAGGTAAGTGGGGTGAGGAGGACAGAGAGGTGGGAGGAGGGAGGAAAGGGAATAAAAAAAACAATTAAAAAAAGCCTTACCTGAGTCCCCGGCGGGGGCAAAGGCAGCCTCTCAGCCGTGGGGAGGCTCGGAGCAGGGATGGCCCCGCTTTGAGCCTCCTCATTAGCTGAGGGGCTGCCACGCCCCCCGCCGAGTACAAGGTGGCTGGAATCCCATCCTAGAAGCAAAGGATTCTCGGCCGGGTAACGACCCCCGGCGAGAGCCAATCACAATGCGTGTTGCACTCTGCTTGACTCTCGCTGGGTACTAATTGGTCAAGCATATGACATAGCAACTGATTCCTCAGATTAACATTAAGCATGTGCCTGTCGCTAAGCCTGGGGGAATTATTAATCTGAATTCCAAATTACCTTAATTTAAACCATAGCTGTCTGTTGCTGTTTGAGAGATGGAGCATTTTGGTTTCATTTTTAAGGATGGCATTTTGTAAACATATGCTATGAATTTAAATATTATAGCATTGTACTTGGTCAGAGTGATTTTAGACAAGAGTATAGTAAGGAGTTTTCTTTGTGTAAACACCATTTGAAAACAACATACATTTTCCAAAAAGGCAGGCTAGCCGTTGGCATTATATTTCAAAAACTCCACTTTCTCTGCCAAGCAACTCAACTCAATTTACTTTGCATACATTTTAAGGGGACTGCTTGATTGAACAAACACTAACACACAAGCTATTTAATTGAATTTGTGTGCCACAACTTTGGGGAGAATAGAAATAAATATGGTGATGCTGGAAAAACTGTTGGAGGTGGTGATCACAGTCGGTTGATATTAGTAGCAGATTGATTGGCTGTATGACACAAGACACCACCTTCTTGAACACATAGGGGGTTATTACGAGTATGGCGGTAGCCATGGAGCAATTAGCTCCATGGCTGCCTCCCATAACGTGACTGTGTCCGGTGTTGTGCAATGGGGACTTACCGGTCTAGTCCGACCCTGGCGGGACTGGTAAGTCCCCATTGCACAAACCATTCCCCATTCCCATTCGAGCCCCCAAAGGGCTCAATGGGAATGGGGAGGGTGCAAATAACAGGCTCGCGAATGGCAAGCCCGTTATTTGCGCCCTGGTCCCTTAGCGGGACCCGTAAGGGACGTGTGGTCCGACCACACGTCCCTTGCGGTTCCCATTAGGGGACCTCGGAATTGGGCGGTAGGGGATTACCGGAACCGGTCTCCTTACCGGTGCCTGGTATCCCCTACCGCCCGACTCGTAATGACCCCCATAGAGCTGTGGACTGGCAGAGGAATTTGAGCTGGGCCACATTGCTTGAAAATATGCACTCGCAAACTCAACAAGTAGATTAACTATTTTCAGGGAATCAAACATTATGGTGTGCTGGAAAAATTGTTGGAGATGGTGACGATCACAGGCAGTGGGCATTATGGGCATGTTGCTTGGCTGTGTGTCACATAAAAACATATGCCTGAGCACACTCAGCAGTAGGCTGAAGTAGAAATATCCGCTGGTCCAGCTTGTTTGAATGGGAACACACACAAGTAGTTGTACAGTTTTGTGGGAACAGAACATTTTGGGAGTGCCAGAAACATTGTTGGCAATGGTGGTGCTAGTGATCATAGCTGGTGGCCATTAGTAGTAGGTTGAGTCACTGTGTGTTGCAACACACCTCCTGCACACACACAGTGTAGTACTGTGAAATAGGGCAGATAAGGAATTTGAGAAGGTCCACCATGTTCAACTGGGCAATGATGAAGGTGATCACAGGTGGTGGACATTAGTATCAAGATGATTAGCTGTGTGATGCAACAAAACAGTGGCTTGAGCACAGTCAGCACTAAACAATAGGGTGGAAGAGGACTTTGCATTAAGCCAGCTCATTTGAATGGGCACATTAACACACAAAACAAGGGTAAAAGAGCATGTTGCGGTGCTGAAAACATTGTTGAAGGTTGTGGCATTGATCACAGCTGGTAGCCATTAATTTCAGTTTGACTGACTGTGTGACCAAACGATCTTCCTTCTTGAAGACACTGAGTGCGGAGATGGCGGGAGGACACATTTCATCTGGGTCACATTATTAGAACGGGCACACTTGTGAACAAATCAAGCAGTTGAATTGTTGTGGGGGAGAAATGATGTGTGGCAGCTGGAAACATTGCTGGAGGGGATAACAGTGATCACAGGCAGTGGACACTATATGCAGGTTGATTTGCTGTGCAATGCAACGCACCAACTGCTTGAACACATTGGCCCTCATTACGACCCTGGCGGAAATCGAAAAACGATGGCGGAAATGCAATACCACCATCGAATAGCGCTCGGTGCGATTATGACCCGTCACCGTAAAGTACGATGCCATTAGCGACACCGTAGTGAACGCCAACGCTAACTGCACCAAGTACGCGCACGCGCGCCATGCAAAACCGTAATTACCACCATGGCGCAACGGTACGCGAATTCTGACCCTAGCGGACATTTACCTAACGAATTACGGCATCGCGAACCAACCGTAAATGGCCCTACTGAGTGCCTGTACAACACTCCCTGCCCACATTGCACAACTCCTCGTAGGTGCAATGAAGTCACACAATGCAACCAGTGAAATGTACAAGTCACCCATGCATGCCAACGAACAAATGAATGTAGGGGCTCCAAGTGCCTTGTGAGTGGCCATCCATATTTGGCATGTCACCATTGCCGTACTGATGCAGCACAGGCATGTGAAGGTTCAAGTACAGCAATATGAACTGAAATATGAGACAAAACAACAACAGGCGCCCATCGCTTGACACCAGTGTAAGGCAACATTCAAAGCAGTATCCTGAGGGAGACTGCACCAGCCCTGTACTCTTGCCAGTAAACAAACCAACCATCAGCATAAGCACGTACCACACAAGTTGGCAGAGTGACTGAGCAGCCAGGCTCATCTCAAGAGGGGCCAATGGGAGCTGCAGGGCACAGATGGCACGAATACAGAAGCTATTCCAATGGACATGACCTCAGTCTCCCTCCAAGAAACGCACGCAAACACAGGCACCTGTGACCAGCCATATTCTGATAATCACATCATTCCACCAATCCACCTGGCTGACCGGCATCTGTTACACAAAAGCTAATCACCCGCCCCTGAGCATGACAACATCAAAACAGTCATAATGGCAGCCCCTTTCCCTGACCTCACTGGGCTTCGTAGGCAAACGCGGCCAGTACAGTACCACGCAACTATACTCAGAAGCCGGAACCCAATGCAGATCTTCTCACAATACATCGCTCCACAAATAGGAATATGCTACATTACCTGCAAAGAATAACGCTACACGGTCAATATCAGAATAAAAATTTAATGCACAACAAAATCACCAAGCCCATACAGCTATTAGGTCATGAACTCCAAAATATATTTAATCATTGTGGGCTGCATCCGCAATAAATGACCAGCTTCTTCTTGTGTGACGCCCTGTTCCTTCATGGTACACAGGGGCTACATTCACGTTCAAAAAGGCAACATGGAAGGGCCTAGAACCGCAGGGCCGTCCCATTAGGTAGGCATTAGTCCAGCTGAAAGGTCGATATGTTGCTCCTGGCCACTAGTACTGCATAAGGGCATGTGGCCCATTGGCGATCGTCCCATAAGATCGTAATGGTGCTCCACTGATTAACTCGAAGCAGCAGGTGTCGGGAGTAAAAGCCATCTGCAGGAGTGGCATACAGATGGCAGCGGCAAAAGGGGAGGAGATACCTGTCACCCAAATGAAATGAAAAAGAATAGTATGGGCATCAGAACCTCATTTGAATTACTCACTTCAATGATCACACTAAATCTACAGCCATATGCATGCTAGGCCACTCAAAAGGATTATTCCCACCCAAAAATCACTTGCGAATCATAACTATATAAATCGAGGTGAAAACACTATTACAAACGAGTCTACGTGTGCATGCGTCTGTTAAAACAGAATCCATTAGATGGGATTAGTAACGTGCATAGACACAAGTGTTTGAAGGCGCGTCGAGACAGGGAGGGTTCAACAAGGGCAGATAGACGATGGTCCCACTATGGCAGCTCTGCATCACATAGCGCAGGGGAAGTGGATAGATTCCAAAAAGCCATGTACATGGCAAACTCTCAATTAAATCATCTGTCCATGCATCCATACATCATTCCCTCATCCCGGTATGAAAACGCCTGATTATTTACTCACATAACATGTGAAATTTCCATTGAGTCTGTGCGTAATGCAGTCTGCAAAATCCACTGTGCTCCAGGCCGGAATTCCAGTGTTGTGAAGTAACATGTATTTGGGAACGTCCTGCCTTATCATCCACTACGCTATTGCGCATCCCATACTATTCATATCAATCATTGCATTCTCACCATGGCCCCTGTCCGAAGGACATTAAACAATAGAACGTTATATTTGCAGTCAGACCTGTGGGCGTCTCCTCGCCGCTAGCTGAAAACCGAAAGCGCTGTCCTTCGAATTCCTCATTTGCAACATCACGTCGAAAAGGCATCTGTGACCGCTTGAAATCACAAATTCATCCATGTAGTGCGGCAGTGTGTGAAAATGGCAACTGGCTTCACTCACAAATGGGACGCCCCCCCGTCGGTGATCCTCGGTACAGTGCTGCATGAGGGTCCACCGTTAATCGAGTACTTCATTCCACTGACCCTTCACAAGTTTGTTCGCGACTGCAAAGATAGTATGTGAAACAATGGGACCATAGCAGAATGAACATATAAACCAATATTTCACTGCCATCGGGATTAAACACATGATTGTAATAGCAAGATGCCATGCGTCAAATTTCAGCGTTGTGTGCGGGACGTGCTTGCCCAAAGGGGATTGCAGCTTGCACAGGTGGAATGAATCACCACAGGTGGAGGCTATACAGCCTGAAAACACATAAATTGCACACCCAACCCCCTCCCACAACCACACCCACTCCAAAATGCTACCGGCAGGACTAGCGATGTTGGCCCTGGGGGACCTGATAGCACTGCAAGTACTCCAACTTCAAGAAGAAGACGAACACCAACTACTACAACAACCGGCCGCACAGAGGAGACGCAGGAGGAGGAGGAGGGCAAGGCAGGGCCAGCAAGGCCCACCAGCACAGCCACTACCACCACGCAGGCAGCCCGCAATCCCACGCCTCCGAGCTCATCCGTTCAACCTCACTGATGAGCAGATCCACACCCTCTACCATTTGGAGCGGGACACCATAACCGCCATTGTGGACATGACACACGCTGACCTTGTAAGCATGATAGATACCCCAACCGCCATCCCACCCCTACTGAAGGTGGTGTCTGTACTCCACTTCCTGGCCACAGGCACCTACCAGCACACAGTCGGACAGTTGCATGGCATTTCACAGCCACTGTTGTCACGGACACTATTGCAAGTGCTCGATGCCCTCCTGAAGCACGCAGACGACTACATCTCTTTACCACGCTCGGAGCATGAGATTACAAACACAAAAGTGGGATTCCATGCACTTGGCGGCATACCGGGTTGCATTGGTGCCATCGACTGCACCCATGTGGAATTGGTTGTCCCACATGCCATGGAGGTCCAGTACCGGCACCGAAAACAATATCATTCTCTTAATGTACAAATGGTGTGTGACTCCAACAGGATCATTACACATTGTTGTGCCCGATTTCCTGGATCAACCCATGATTCTTTGGTCTTGAGGAACTCTACAATACCACGCTACATGGAGCGACACGCAGGGAACAGATCCTGGCTACTCGGTGAGTCTCATTTCATGAATGATAATGTGGTGTATGTGATGCGGCAATTACCTGGCAGGAAAGGGGGGGGATGCGTACGTAGCAATGTCATTCCACAAACATCCTTTATTGTCAACATACAGGTGATGCCGGGTATCCACTGAAGAGATGGCTCCTTACACCACTCCGGAACCCACAGAACCAGCATGAGGAGGACTACAACCATGCCCACTCACGTACCCGTGTAGTCATAGAACAGGCATTCGGCCTACTGAAGGCTCGTTTCCGCTGCCTCAGCAGGTCTGGCGGGGCACTCCTGTACCGCCATGAGAAGGTTGCAAAGATGGTCATGGCATGTGTCATGCTACACAACATGTGCGTACGTAGAAATGTGCCCATGCCCCCTGACGCAGAACTGCAAGCACCTGAAGATGGTCATGATGAGGGTGGGGATGTGGCAGCACCTCAAGGAGTCCGCGAGGCACAGGAGGCCCATGGAATTCGTCAGGATATCATAGATTCATGCTTCTAGCACTCACGCCTGGTGGCTGATACATGGACACGGGACTTGTGGCACTGTGTGTGTCTGGAACATGCACAATATGGACTGTACGCCTATAAAGGCCTCGTACACAAAGATCAATGTCCACACATCTCATTGGATGATTGTGAAATGTTTATAGCATATGTGAAATTATGTTACACACCCCATCGACCCGCCACCCAAGAAAGCCCAACACACCCCCTCCACCCTCCTACCTCCCCCCCGAACACCAGTGTCCAAAGATGCTCATTGTCAGTGGGCAGACGCTATTGCAAGCCCCCTCTCCGGGTATCAGGGGCACCCCTGCCTGTGGAGCGCAGGTTCCTCCCAGATCTATGTTGGGGGCTGCCCTGGACGGAACTTGCAACGGATGATGTCTCTGCCTGCTCACGTCCATGCATGTCCCTAAGGGTTTGTGATAGCTCAGTGAGCACACGGCGCACAGCGGCAAGTTCAGCACATACGTCTTTGGACGTCGCATGCAGTTCCCCCCTCAGGCTCTCGGTGCTTCTCTCCATTTGTACCCTCAGGCTCTCTGTACTTCTCTCCATTTCTGCCCTAAGTGTCTCAGTAGATGTTTCTATGGCTGCCTTAGTACCCCCACATTCATCAGCATGCTCCTTGAGGAGCGTGGCCAGTTGCTGCTGTTGCACGATCACCTGGTCGAGGGACTGTTGCCTCTGCTGGGCCATGCCCATTTGCGGTGGTGTCACAGAGGGGCTGATCACCTCATGTTGCCTTGCCACAGGGCTTGTGGGGGATGGCCAGTCGTCGTCTTGTGGGTGCCCCTGCGTGGTATCCTCATGGTGTACGGGATGAAACAAACAGGGGGATTGAGACAGGTCATGGATGGATCCTACATCGACAGCACCGTTTTCTGTGTCAGAGCATGCTGCCATTAATGCAGTGTCACCTATGGTGCTGCTGCCACCAGAAGCAGTGCCTTCTGTGGCATCCATTGGGGGGACCTGTGGTGCTGCTGTTGTGGGCATGCTGGCTGCTGGGGTGCCTGTTGAAGTCCCCTCCTGTGTGCTGCCACTTGATTTGTGCTGCTGCCGTGTCTTGATCCGTGCAGCTGAGGTGGAGGGTCTTTGGCCGTTGGTCTTGGCCCTCTTTGCAGGTGTGCTGGTAGGGGTGTTCTGAAGCTCGTCGTTTGAATCGGACCCTGTGGTGAAGTAAAGGAGGGCGAGCGTTATTTATGGGTCTGTGGAAATTGGAATGGCAATGTATCACATGCATTGGGGTGGTACCTGAGGGTGATTTGGGTCAGGGCCTTGGAGGTGGTTTCATTTTTGTGTGGATTGAGGATGCAGTTGTTTTGCAGCCTGCAGTTAGGGTGTGCATGCTGCACGTGTAGAGGGTGTTTTTAGGATTTGTAATTATTTATGTATTTAATGTGACTTTTAAAGTGCGCTATCAGGCCAATGTATGTGGACGTTCTCCTGGACATGTGTTTCTGTTGCACTATGTGGACACATGGTACTTCACATGATTGGACATTGTGGATTTAGCATTGTTTTATTTGGCCCACCTACCTGATTCTTCGGATGTCTGCACTCCTTTCTCCATCCCTCCGACTCCCTCTATACTCTCCATTCCAATGGTGGAGGCACAGATTTCTTCCCAGGGGGTCAACTTGATGGGTGATTCCGATCCTCCCCCGGTAGCTGTGGCAATGTTACGGTTGGCTGATAGTATGCTCCGTACGCGTATCCGCAAGTCGTCCCATCGCTTTCTGCATTGCTGTGGGTTGCGGGGTGCGGTCCCCACCGCACTTACCCGCTGTGCCACCAGGGCCCATGTGGCCTTCTTGTTCGCAAGTGCCGTCCTGGTCATTTGCGTCGAGAAGACGATGGCAGCATTCTCCTGGAGGGTCTCTGTGAGCACGGTGAGTTCCTCATGGGAGAAGTGGACCTGCCGCTTGCGGTCGCACGCTTTTTTCGCAACTTTTCCCATTTTGATTGTTTTCACTAGGGTGGCTAACGGGTTGGGATGTGTCTCAGGGTAGGATTTTTAATGGTTGTGTTGGGATTCTGCTTTTGTAGGTGTACGGTGTGCTGTTTCCCGTTCCGGCCCCATGTTTTTGCTTCCGTTTCCGTATATTTACGGTCACCGTATTTTGCGATTACCGCTCATTACGGTGACCGCTATGATGGGTGGCGGAATTGCACCTAGGGCGCCGTACGACGGCGGTGAGGGGCGTTTTGGGGACATTTCCGCCATCGCGGACTTTGCACTTCCGCCATGGCGTGGTGCTCGTGCCCGATGGGTCAGAATTAGCCGCACTTTACTCCGTCGTGCAATGGCGGAGACGCTATTTACGCTATGGCGGTCAGGTCAGTTACTTTCCGCCAGGGTCGTAATGAGGGCCATTGTATTTAAAGTAGGCCTGAAGGAGGAATTTGCACTAGGCCAGCTTGTTTGAATGAGTACACTCACACACAGAACAAGTAGATACATCATTTTGTGTGTACCAAAATAAATGTGGGGCACCTGGAAAATTGTTGGACATGGTGAAGGTGATCACAGGTGGTGGTCATTAGTGGCATGTTGAAGGGCCGTGTGACACAACACACTAACTGCTTGAGCACACTGATCAGCAGGCTGCAGGAGAACTTTTTGCTGGGCCAGCTTGTTTGAATAGGTCCATTAACACACAAAACACACAGTTACATTGTATTAGGTAACAGCAAAGGGAAGCATTTTGAACTGGTGGCAGTAATCACAGGTGGCGGGCATGCAGCACAACCTCATTTTGAAAACAGGGTTGCCAGTGTCCGTGGTACTAGAGACAAAACGAACCAACAATTGAGATGTCCACATCACAAAAGGCACAATGTGGAAGGGGAGAGCAAGGTGCCATGGAAATACTGCATTGTTCAATGCAGAAACAGTAGCTGCTGCAATTGCTGTGGATGCACACATCGTAAATAGTACGATAGTACAACGATGGTCAATAAGCACACATTGTACATCCACCACAGATACAAAAACTATTGAAAGGATTCCAATTCTGGTTGTGGGGTGGCTACTTATCCTTCCAATGTTATCTCTATCTTATATGTTACTGCCACCTCACTGAAGACAGCACAAACACTAACTTTCCAAATATCACAGTCTGCCAACAGTGGGGATGTATTTAATGCTCCCTTGTTGCAATAGAGCACCAGACACATCCAAGTTCTGCGGGCTGTCTTTTGAATTACAAGCAGAAGAGACTGACACTGAATCTGTGGCAGAAGGGAACAAAGGAGAATGTGCAGCTCTTAGAAATAGATAATGGGCTGCAGAGCCATTCCCAATAGCCCATGTTAGAGGATGAGGACTGTTCTCAATTTAGCACTGCTATTGCCTATCCCCCATTGCACTCCTTTGGCCTCTGATTTTGATGATGGCATCGATGGTGATGACGGTGATGATGAAACCAGGATGTTGCTTACACCCCCTATTGTTAAAAGAAAACACTCTGAGAGGTTTATATGGCTATGAACACTGGTACTGAGTCAGCAGTGGATCAGAGCGAGAATTAGATGAATAAAAACAACCTCAAGATGAACCTATTACCACCACAACCCGTGAACAGGTTCAGACGTGCCGAAATATCAACTCAAAACACTCATTCTGTGTATACTCTCTTTGCAACACCTCAGAGATCCTGCATATAACAGACTGTTGCAGTAACCAGTTCCACTCTTGAACCAATGTCCCCTGTAGAGCACCATGTTCCCTCTACTACAGCCTCTGCTCAACAGCCAATGACACCTGCTGTGGGTCTGAAGTGAACATCTATGGAGTGGAATATCCTTGTACAGTTGCAAGAACTGCATCTGACCAACTAAACGTTGTGTCCCATAGGAAAGGAGACGGGGCATATCAGCATTGCTGGGGCATATGAAAATACATCATGCGGAAAACGGGGAACAACATATTACACAGCATACCCCGAGGAGACCGCAAATACTCAGCAGCATGCTGGTACTGTCCCACTTGTGAGAACTTTGAGGTATGCCAGCCCCATAGCAAAGTAATCAACCTACATGTGCCATCAGCAGCACCCAAAACAATTATGTAGCATTAGCGGAATTAATATTATCTGTGCACCAGCCTAACCTCAGTGACTCATTTAGATGCAGTCAGAAACATATTTGCAACCATCCAGAGTACAGCTGCCCAATGCTAAATTAGCAATAATGCTGGCATTATATTTTCTGTTTTATAGCTTTTATGAAAACAAATTTTTCAGAGAGATGGTGTTAAATGCTGAAGACTGATGGAAAATTCTGAGCCAGATTTAATATACATTCAAGGGTGTACCTAGGCTGCATGTTGCAGAACGTCTTATGGCAAGAAAGTACTTTGGCAGTTCAGAAGGTGGGAAAACTATGGATATGGCGACAGGTGGGCAAAGCACTGACTGCATGGCAGTAACTGCACATTGGGTCACCCACTCCTCTAGTGGTGAGCAAGGAAAGTAATTGAGTATCTGCAGAATATCCACCAAAAAGCCACTTTACTATGCAAGGTTTTTATGGTAACATCAGAACAGAGCTGACATCTGGAATAAAGTGTAGCCTGTGGTGACAGAGTGGCTAACACCCTGGCAACTAGCATTGGACTTTGCATCAGCAGACAATGGCTTCAATGCCATTGCTGTACTAAGGCTGGGGAACACAATGCATGGGTACATGATCTTCACCTTGCAGGGTTGTAAGACAATGCTCCCCTGTCTGTGATATGCTTCATGTGGCACAAAGGATATGCTATGTTTGCAACTGTTCTCAGAGAGGCAGCAATATTTTGCGTGCATTGCAGCTGCAGCTCAAACTAACCCACCAGGAGCTAAAAAATACCTGTTCTAACCAATTGTAATTGGACCCAGCACATATTTGAGCGGCTGTGTGATTCATCCACCATCACAGTGAAGCATAGTTTGTTGCATCCTTCTCCCACCATCAGTGTCAGCTGATCTGCAATGACTGAAGTTTACTATGACGCTTCGAAATAGCTACACAGTGTGTGAGCCAAACCTGCACTGAACTGAGTGAGTTACTTCCATTTATCTGCTCGATAGAACAAATCTGTCCAGAAGAGCAATGGTACATTTTGAGCAATTTAGATATTGTGCAGCTGGTGAGACAACAAATGGCCCAAGTATAAAGGGCATAAAAAGAAAACATTGATTATCTTTAGGCGTTATTCATTGACCCCTGTTTTAAGGATGAAGGGGCTGCATTCCAAGCTATTGGCAGTAGGATGATACATGAAGGTGGCATAGTTGGAATGTGCAAGACTGCACGCAAGAGGCATTAACAAGGTCACTTGTTTGCAGAGCACAGGTTTGAAGGACAGGCAACAACAACTGAACATCCCCATCAGTGAGTAAGACGTCTGTCTTCTTCTGGTAGGAACCTCTCCACTGCTCTCCACTGCAACAGTGTCACGTTAGGGGAAACCAATATAGGATGTGCAATACTCACATACACATCCCTTTGGGACTCACTTCCAGATTCTCCATTGGTCAATGTGTCTGTGTCATGATCCGACCTGCCTGCCACCCAGCAACAATGCATGTACACATTCAAAGACTCTATTTAAGGAATAATTATCAGGTTAAAACCTACACAACACCTCTGCTTTAATTTACCTTTTTCAACAATGCAGGTGTGGCCCAAACTAGTTTCTTGTTCCATTCAGGGGTCTAGGCAAAACCAGAAGATGTTTTCTGGTAGATGTGCGCTATCCAAGAATCAGCGACCTGGTGGAAGGACTTTAATTACATGTTCAGGACGCAGGCTGCTGAGAGACAGAGGGATCTTACCTACATTCACATTTAGCAGCCTTCTGATTTGATTACAATCAGCTGCTAAAGGCTATCAAAACCTGGGTTGAGGTTAATTGGCACATCTGCCAGAGACTGCAAATACTTCCACACTTTAGGTCTGGGGCATGGGCCTTCAGAGGCCTTCCGGCTCCCTTTTAGCAGTGCAGTTATTAAGTCAGCTGCATTCACTGAGATTTCCATCTTTGTGCTTCTGTGAAACATTTTTTAACCTTTCCTTGAAATCATGAACTTTGCTGCTGAATACTGTTTGCTGTACCTGCTTTGCAGCTCCTGGTTTGACTGCCTTTAAAGACATACAGTTGAATATAGTATATTTACTACATTTCTAATTTTCTTCAAAAGCCCTGTTTTACTTTGAGCTTTCCTTCCTCACAGACACCTCCTGTGTCTTTCTGGGGATGTTGCTTTCTCTCTTTCTCTCTGTAATATCAGTCAATTTCTTTACTGCCATTTTATCATGTCATTCAATTCCACAAATTTGCAGTTAGCATCAAACTGCAGTATTAAGCTTTCCTATTTGTTGGCTTGTTTGTTTCTTAGTTTATTACTATATTTCAGTCCATAGTTCAAGTGAATCCACTGGTTGGTAGCCACCAGTGCACTGTCTTTATTGAATCCACTTTATCACTGAGTTCCGGGAGGATAGCTTAGCTGCAACATGCTCACCTTGGAAACAAGACGACACGAGGCCACACAGGTTCGATCCCTGGTTCCCTGCTTAGAAACCTCCACGTTAGAAATATGCAAATAAGATTCCCCCGGTCTGTGTGAGCACTTTAAAAATACAAATAAATCAAATTAATTAAATAAATAAATACAATTTGCAGTGACCTTCTGTCTTGTATATAACTAGTACACTGAGTTTCCCAGGCCCATGTATTTTCTGATTTGGCAGTGACCTGCCTCATTTGTGAGTAGTGCTTTATGTTTCTAGATATTCCCAGAAAGCTAGGATTATGTGTTGCTGTATTTCAGCTTGCCCTGGCTGCTTCCCTGCTAGCCCTCAATAAATGTACTGATGCTTGGCCTAGGATTTCCTCTCTACCACCAACATTCCTATGTGCCTTATAATGTACTTCTTATAAAGATTCTGTCTGCAACCTCTGTCTTCAGTCTCTGCTTTGTATGTCTTTTCTCTAACTACACTGTACCTGGTTATTTCCATCCATGCTGTTTTCCACCTGTATTGCAAATTGGTCGACTGTTGTTCAACTGCTCTTTATTGGAATACAATGTGACCCCCTATGTTGGTCTCAATCAGGAATCAATAAACAAATTACTTATATTGCCTTTCTCTAGTCCATTTCAGTCTTACCTGTCAGTATGTGGTCTCCAGCTTTACCCTTACACTGAGAACAACTGTCTTGTCAGCCCATCCAACCCATGATACACCGGTTACCTGTTCTGAACTCAGATCTCTCTTGTATGTACCCACTTTCTGTTATGTATTACAAAGCACCTCTATCTTCTTTGCGTACTGTGACAAATGTCCTTTGCCCAGTGCTCTCAAGCATATCCCTGACAGTCTGGATCTGGGAGAACAACAGGTGGTGCCAGTGGGGCTACAAGTACACATATAATGGATATATATTTAAATGGCACATGCCAGCTTAGAGCTAGAGAAGTGGTATTCAAATGTTTTGATGACAAGCCCACTGTGATGAACCCTGCATAATCCTCACAAAACCCATACCTAAAATCTCTTCCCAGGTGAGCAGGGGAAGGCAGATGCTTCCTAAACCTAACCCTGGGGGTGTTATTAGCTGGGTGGATCCCAGGAGAGGGAACAAGAGGATTCCGTTAGGAAAGATGCAGTATTTGTCTTCTTTAGAAAGGGAGATCTCTATGATACCAGAATATGTAATGGCTTGTTGTCAGAGTCAAATGTCCCTTGCCATAAAAAAAACACATTAAGAGTAGTGAAAACTCTTGTGATAAGCAGGAAAAAAAGGAAATAATTGGGAATGATAACATTAATAATTTGACTTCTGATGAAGACAATTCTTCTTTGAATCTGATTCAACCATTTTATTATCTAAAACCCTTTTCTAGAAATGGAGCTATTAAGCATTATTAATTCAACAAAGCAGAATATTTTAGTTGTGAAAAAAGTGGTACAAGAAACATTAGGGACTTCTAGTACTGGGACATGGAAGAGGGCCTCAGAGGCACTAAACTGCAGGCAACAATGCAATCTAGTGGTTCTAATGGCCCACACCTGAGCGGGACTTTTGAATATATGTGCACCCTTCAGGTGCAGGCCATTAGAACATCAGCTGCTCCAGGAGGGTTATAACTGTTGTTGCCGGAATAACAACAATTCAGCAGTTAAGCAAAATACCAACACACATTGCCTAAGCCAAATAAAAGCCAATGTGAGAAGAAAACATTATCAGCAGTGTGTTGATGGAAAAGTAGGAAAACAGAATGGCAGGAAGGGGGCCTTCCTGACATAGAGTGTTCAGGAGGAGAGGAGGCAAACCTTCATTACTTGTGGCAAAGCCAAGATTGGAAGAAGCAGCACCAATGTGCAACTTGTTTTTCTAAAAGAGATTGTGATTGTTGATGTGGCTGCAAGATAAAGACTTTCTTAAAGATTTGAAGTTGACCTTACCACGAGTCATAGTGTTCCTTTTTTTCTTTGTCCTTGCAGGTGAGTATACCAGGATAGGGACCTTTTTAGAAGTAGTCCTGGCAGGTTCATGGACCTGGAAAAAACCATTGAAGTACCATATTGTGGGAGAAGTGTCCTCAAGAAGAAGAAGTGACAAAGTCACTAAAATATTTTCTGAGCTGTTGTGGAAGCATCCTGAAAAAGTTTATTGTTGCTACAGAAGATTTATAAGAGTGTTTTATTTCTCAGAAGAAGTTATGTTGAACATTTGCTAGACATGAAAATACAAAGACTGTTGTCCAATTGAACTATTGGTTAAAGTCCAAGTGGACGACTTTTGGAGTAGGAGGAACTTTGTAAATTGAAACTTGGATACACAAAAATAACTGGTTCATTTAACCTTTTGAATGAGAATCCTGCTTTGAATCTGGGGAAGGGGAACTGACCCAGGTTGCAAGGACGTATATGAGAGATATAATCCTTTAGTGTACTAAAGTGGTGATCAACACTGACAATGTACAATACTAAGGAAGAAGACACAGTTAATTGATTTAAAGCACTGAAGAAGACCTTTCAAAAGGTCAAAACACGTGGCGACTATGGGTATTGAACATATAATACATTTGTAAATTACGAAATTATGATCTGTGATGAAAGAACATTGGTTTATTAAGACTTGCTGTAGGATAATATATGCCCTACTGGGTTTGTAGTCAATAACAACGTAGAACAGTTGGAAGTGAAGGGGAGCACGGATTATTGCTGAAAAAAATTAAATGGATTATTTGTTTCTGGCCTTGGGCATTGCCAATTGCATACAACCATGCATTCACCCTCCAATTAGTAGATTATTAATCATCCACTGAGATCACACAGCATAAATAATGTAGCTAGCTCAATTTGATAGCACACCCCTCTAATTTCTTGTATGTAGATCAGGTTTAGAGCTTGCAAATACCTATCATAATATGGTTGAATATTTGACATGGAGCCATGATGATTTCAAAGCATTATTCTCACATAGTTGAAGCATAACAATGCTTTTAATAGGGATTACTGAGATGATAGGGTGTACAACTTCCAAGAGAAATATGATGATTCCAAAAGTGGATCAAGAGAGAACAATCACAGTCATCCCCGTGGAGTTCTTACATAAAAAGTGAAACTGACATTGGGGCAGCAGGCCCGGATGAAAGTAACAAGAGAATAGAGACAAATACTTTTTTAAAGCATATCAAGAGGATCAAGAGGTGTAATTTCAAACCAACCACATACGATTTCAGGATCCATCAGTCACAAGTATCATGATAAACCAAGTTCAAGGAGATTGACCAGAGGAATGCGAAGAGGAGGAGGAGTCAGAGGAAATGGACCCAAGGAGAAGGAACACCAGATCCTGGTCACAGACAGAAAGAACAGCGACAGAGACAAAAAGTAACTTAGTGATGAATTTATCAAATAGAAACTTAGCAACCTCATAAATATCAACACTCAATAAAGGGATGTCATTTGCCCCTATGGCTACCAACAAGTGGGTAATTGTACAAATTGTTATTTTTAAATTTGCACGAAAGCTCAAGCTGAAGAAATATTTTCATGCTAAACAGTGCCGGGCTAGACCTAAGGAAGAGGTTGGCATAGATAGTGAGATGACAAAGCGAAACATTAGCAACACCAGATTTCTATTGGCACTAGGAGAACATGATGAGTTAAAGGAATTGGACATTTTGAAAGAAATTAACAATTATCCTAAAAATCTCACATAACATTAGCTTAGAGATAAATCCAAATTCACCCATGTTTTAGGACCTGATAATGCCATACATCTCTTTCAATTTTCTTGTATGACTGGTAACAACATTAAAGGGAGGAGATGCAAAAATATAACAAGTAGTGAAAGGACATCTTTGAAAACACTATCCAAGGACAAATCAATTGTTGTCAATAAGATGCCAGAGGGGGGAATATCATAGTCATAGACAGACAAGACTACATTTGTATGACAGAGACACACCTTAATAAACCAGGGTGTTATGAGAAACTAACTAGTAACCCACATAAGGAAATCAATGTGTTAGCAAAGGAAATGGTGACCAGATGGGGACACACTGGGCTACTGACAGACAGTGAGAACAGGTTTTTAACAATCAAGCAACCTAGGTTACCTAGAAACTATTTTTTGCCTAAGGTGCATAAACATGTTGAGGACATACCCGCAGGACGACCCATAGCCAGCGGTAAGGGATGGGTTACTAAAACATTTTCAAGATTTAAAGTTACCATCTTGCAAGCTTAACTAGTGAAAATCCCATCTTATCTGCGTGATACCATGTACCTGTTAGCAATAATAGAATCTTTTGAATGCAATGACGAATACAGACTGGTCACAGTGGAAGAGAAAACCTTGTACACATCCATCAGACACAACCTAGTTTTGGAAACCATAGATTATGTTTTTGGGAAAAGATCTGCTTCATACTTGATGCACCTTATCATGTTGAAGATAATGCATATTTTCACTATGACTAATAATGCTTTCTTATTTGACAATAACATCAATAGACAGACCACGGTGGTTGCAATGGGGCCAAATATGCCCCTCTCTAGTCAATCCTTTATCCAGTAGCAGTGGAGAGAGAACATTCCTGATAATCCGATGATGGAATATATTAAGATATGCCCTCCGATTGATGATCATTAACTAAGATTTATAGGACAAGACAGTTTTTAGAACTAAGAGTCATAGGAATATCTAAGAGATATAATGCTTTAGTGTACTAAAGGGGCAATCAAAGATGAGATTATACAATACTAAAGGACAAGAGTAAGTTCCCTGTTGGGGAACTCCCGTCACCTGCACACTATCTATGGCTAGAACAGCCCAGTAGTTTTAGAGTAGTAGAAGTAATTATTTCAATTAAAGTCAATATTTTCTTTGTAAAGTCAGACCATAAGTACACCATTCACAAAGTCTTTTTTTCTCTCAAAGGTGATTTATTACAAACATATGTGCCCACATGAGAATTTATCTCAAATCTAATGGGCTACAGACCAGACTTGAGTGAGTGTTTCTACTTCTCGTTTTTTAGTTATAACATTTGTCCAATCTGAGGGAATGTTCTTTTATACATACAATATTTTAATTTTTCTTAGGTTTGCTTTACTCTCATTAACAACTTGGAAGCCATACTGTGAGCACACGGCTCACTTCCCATTAACATGTTAGGAAGTAATTTTACATTTGTTTAAGGTTGATTATTTCCAAAATGTCCTTACCGCTCTCACAACCTTGAATCATTGAACATATTTAAAAACCATAATCAAGGATTGGTACCAATGTATTTACCTTGTTTCTTAAATTTGTCACATCATGAGAAAATTGATCAGGTTTTCTAGAGTGTATTACCACAAATCATTATTTAGACAGATGATGATTGAATTTTACATCTGTACAAAAACAAACTTATTAGATGATTTACACAAAAACCTTTTTTAGATGATTTGCACTTACTGATTTGTATATATGTTTCTTTTTTGAATATTTGTAGATATGTGAAAATTGATTGAACATGCAGCCCCTGATGAAGAGAACGAATCTCGAAACGCGTTGGGCACATATTTTTTGAATAAATCACCTTTGAGAGAAAAAAAGACTTTGTGAATGGTGTACATATGGTTTAGTGACTTTAATTGAAATACTTACTTCTACTACTCTAAAACTACTGGGCTGTTCTAGCCCAGGGGACGGGAGTTCCCAAACAGGAAACTTAATCTTGTCCTATTGTGTTAACAACCCATATGCCAGGGCTGTTTCTTTTCTCCTCTGCACCTTAAATCAGTTATACGCACACTTAAATTGAATGGGCAACCAATTTTACTTACTAATACAATAGTACTACACATTTGGTGTGCATGGTGTCTAAATCCGATAGGTTGATTATACAATACTAAGTAAGAAGCCACAATTCATTAATTTAAAGATCTGAATAAGACCTTTCAAAAGGTCAAAACACCTGTTGGCTATGTGTATAGAACTTATACTTATTTGTATGTATTAGACATTTGTAATCCACATAATAAAAAGGTATTTCCAGGTGCCATACAAATATTACATTTGCAAATATTATATTTGCAAATTACGAAAATGATGGTCTGTGACAAATGGATAGTGGCGTATTGAGACTTTGCTAGCCCTAGCATAATATAAGAGCAACTGAGTTTGTAGACAAGCACAACATACAACAATTGGGAGTTAAGTAGTGCATGGAGTGTTGCTAAACCTTTTTAATAACCTCTTCCTGGGATCCCTTTCTGTTCACTCTTTCAATACATAAAATCGAGCTTCAAAAGTGTTGTCCCTAAGCACTCTGCTGAGAGTTAATGGCTTAATGACAGTTTTAAATAACCACTTAAGACGTCCTGCAAAAACAAGCTGTGGCAAAGCCAACACTTTTAGCATGTGTACAGGGATTAGGCATTTTCCATCATATGCCTAGATAATCACACCAGGTTTGAGCTGTTGCGATTTTATTGCAAGGCGATACCATTGTATCAGTGCCTAGCTAATGGCCACCCCATGCCTACACACAAGTGCAAATTCTCTTGGTATTCTGTTTCTTCTCTCCCTCGTTCCTGCCTGTTCTCTGATCTTTTGTCTGCTTCCCATTATTCCTCCCCTGGCTTCTGATTATTTTCACCCCTCCTCTCAGTTTTCTCCCCATTTTGTCTTTTTCAATGACTATACCACTTTCGATCTCTCTATTCCTCCCCCCACCACATCAATCCACGAACGTTTCTAAATGTAAGACTCTGCAGACAAAGAAGATATGCATGGCGTGGATATTCTGTCAGGCTGTGTTTTCTTTCTAAAACGCACCTCACGGGGGTCAAGTCCTAAAAATTAAAGTGGGGGGACTCATCGACAAACGCAATGGGATATGACATTCCCAGAAATTAGCATATCAGGGTTAAATATTCACATTTCATTAAATTGGCTTTGCATAACCACTCAAATTGCACAGAACGAATGGCATTTGCCTTTCACACAATCAACCGCACACACAAAACCAAGAGAGAATATTTTCTTCTAAAAGTGTTTTTGAAAACATTAAAAGGTGTCATGTTTTAATCTCCAAGAATCAATCCAAATGTTTTCCCTGGAACGAAATAGTAGCAGTAGCGAAATGGGACATTTCACCTTTAGCTGTTTATTTTTCATAGGGCTATAATGCAGTGGTGAAGTGTCCAGCCTGCAAATCCGATGACTGCGGTTCGATCCCTGAGGTCGACTGTAATTCATAAATTCAAGGAGGACATTCAATGTTTCTCATTTTAGCTGGGGGGGACTGAGTCCACCCTCTGAAAAAAGTGGGTGGACTATATGGGTGTGTACCCTCGACTTGAGCCCTGCTGTGGGTGCACCTACTGCTCAGTTGAACTGACTAGGCAGCTCTTAATTGATGTTTAAGCAGTGTGATTCATGCCCCAGGTTTGGCTCTAAGCCCCAGCTGGGGGACGAGTCCCACGCTTTGGCCAACAATGAATTAGAGGATGGCCTGCTGTGTCACAAAGGATGGGAACCCTGGGCAGTTTAGGGAACACTGACTTCTGTGGTTCAATTGATAATACTAGCTCAGGATCAGAAGATCCAATATTATTGAGGTGCCTATGGATGGTGATTACTGATTTAATGATGAAAAGCAATTTAATGACACACCTGCCCAACGTGTGAAGTACCAGGTTTGCTTTAGTTTGTGTGTCTTATACCAAAGCATAAGACAGGTGGGTGTGATCAATTACCAAAAGATGTTCCAATGATTGCACAGGGTCATTCACACACTTAATTGTTATGTCTCTCCTGTCTCCTAGGAGTGAGGGCACACACTGTGGGCCTGATCCACAGTGTGTTTTCCAATGGGAGTGTGCCATTATAGAATGCTTCTGTGAATTAGACCCTGTATTTCTACTTCTCTCTTTTCTCTCTGGGCTGGGAGCACAGACTCCATTTTTTGTTTCACTTGTCTTGTAGGAGTAGGGGCACCTTCTGGGAGCGCACACATGGACAAAACCACTATCAGTTTTACCAGAAAAATACAAACCCCAATTCGAAAAATGTGGTATTTTACGAAAGAGCAGTCATTTAAAATAAAAAAAAAACTGTTTTTATTGTTAGTGTCATACAGATGATAAGGGTCTAAGAGTATATACACCATATCACCCTCACATTTACACATTACCACTTCTTCATTGGTGTCAAAAAGAACTGAAGCCTTCTCCGTCTTACAAAAGAGGCACTGCTTCTCCCACCAGATAATTATATTTTTCCCAGGCAGAGACTGGCCCACCAACATCACCCTAGCTATGAAACATACCTCATTGAAGGCAAGATCGGAAGTCAGGTCATAATGTGTTGCTGAAAATCGGAGTTCCTTATACATGGTTGCTATGAGGGCGTGGTCTGCAACTCTGAATGTCAGTGTTGTGGTCATTCTGTTTTCTGACTTTTTAGCCATCTAATATGTCGATAAGTCTGAACGTTCTCCATTGTGTCTTAATGTAAGAGTGTTTGCATCCATTGTACCACAAAGAACAAAGCCTCATGCTTCACGTGCTCAACTGAAAAGGTGAGGATGCATAAAATTGATCCAGTCATGGCTTTACTGCTTGCATCCTCGTACTTGCAGTTCATGTTTTCCAGTAATAATTGAAGAAATGCACATCCCAATGTGCAAAGATAAATCGCTCCACTGAAAGAACAGCAACACTGATGGCGCAGGCCAATTTGAGTATTTTACAAATTTGATTGATGACCCTAAAACCCACTCGTCAGACTAAATATGTGTCATGCATCAGCCCTGGAGATTTGTTTATCGTTGGAGGTACTATTAAAATGGCTGCCCGTTCCGTTTCAACGGTCTAGTTTATTCCAATATGGGCGATGGAATCTATAAACCGGCAAGCCAGAGCAGAGCATGGCGCGTTATATCGTTTTTTGTTACGTGCCCTGCTAGTCGCTCTTAGTGTCAAGCCTTCCAGCATTTTTGCTTTTCTCTCTAGTCCTAGTTCCTTATCTTGCCTATCTGCTATCATTACCCAAGTGGTGTCCTTTGGTTTTCAGGTAAGGTGATTGGGATCTTATTCTCTGTACTTTCAATCACGACGCGTACTACCAAGCGTCTTCCGTATATGTGTTTTTCTCTGCTACTTCTCTCAGCCGGAGCTTTCAGTGTACGTTTTCGCTGTTTGTGTGATTTGCTGATCTATACTTTTCTGTCTTTTCCCAAACCTCTTCTTTTCTTTTTCACAGCTACTCACCTGCTATACTGTTCGGAATGTCTCTCCTTCATTCCGTCGGAATGAGACATTCCCTCGGTTGGGACTCTGCCCAGAAGAAAACGAGACCACACAACACTGGAGGCTGAATCCTTGCTTCGCTGCATTTCACGGGGAACGAGCGGAGCAAGGTGTGGGCGTTCCTCCTACGTCTTCGGAGTACCGCTGATGCAGGAATCGGCTGTACAATCCATCATACAACTGCAGGACTTTCAGTATTCCACGGATACCTATCCTAAGGCGGACTGAATACTGATTTTTTTTTTTTGCCTAATGGCTTTTTTCCCCATTTTAGGGCGTTCTCCTCGGGTATCCCCTAGATCTGTAATTAGCCAGATCACAGAGGCTACCGAGGGAGCGCGTCCCTACCTCCGACAAAAAAAAGAGAAGAAGCCTGCTGAAGGAGAAAGAGTCAAGAAAATGAAGGCTGCAGCCAGGGTGGAAGAGGTACCGGAGGAGACAGGTGAGGAGGAGTCGGGGGAGGTGGAGACAAGGCGTGACAATATGACGCAGTCGCACACAGTGTGTTGCCCTTGCGAGGATGAAAACACATTGATGGGGTGCAGACGGTTACACAAAACGTTGAGGGCACACTCAGGGCAGTTCACGCTGTTATTGTGGACCATCAGTGTTTGCTGTCTGACAGTCTGGCCCATAACCTGGGTGGATGCTTGTTAACATCGGGAATAAAAACTGCACAACACGTAGCCAATAGAAAAGGAAGGCAAAGTCTGACAGATCACTAAAGGATGGGTCTTCCCCTGACACACAATTGCATTAGAGAAGTTCAGAAAGGGTTCAGTTGACTTTCCAGTTGGAAAACGCCAGAGGAACTTCAGGCACCCACATCTAACACAACCCCAATCTCTTCACAGTACGCACAGAGCTCGAACTCAAGCTCTTCCGGTGTCAGCCGTTATTGATCTAACCGTAAAGGTAACATGTTTGTTTTCTGGTGCATGTAATTCAGTGTTTCTCATGGCAAATGAAGTGCTACAAGCATGAGTGGACGGGGGTCAAAAAATTGCCCCGTATTACATTCAGTGCCAAAAACCTAGGTAGAGCTTAGGGGGTCTCCCACAAGAACATTTGGAATAAATGGGTCAGCATTGTGAATTTTAAAGTACATATGGAGGGAAAATGAAACATCACAATATTACTTTTTTTAAGAGTGAGGACTGACAAACTAAATTGTATTACAAATGCATTACTTCAAAGGGATGTTGGGGGATGAAAAGCATGGCACGAAGGGTGTGATGCTCATAGACAGAGGAGAGAGGGTATGAGGAGAAGAAAACCAGAAAGGAGACTCATGGTGCAGAGGCCCATCATGAAATCTCCACAAAGCTCATTAAGCCAGTCCACTTCTGTCAAAAGAAAGGTCCATATCTGGATGACCTGTCGTGAGTTCTGACACATGATATGGGTACACCACAGGGCCATCAGCAGCATAAACACAGAAACCAGGCATCCATCCACCTAATCCGCTGTCCGGTCTTCTTTTTGTTGTCCGAGTCTTGTTGTGCGCGCCCTGATGCCTGCGGGCTTTGGCGCGGTATAAATAAACAAATAAATAAAATCATGAAAGAGCACCCACACACATTTTGCTCCACATAGGGGAGCAGAGTCAGTGCAAAACACTGAGAAGAGACGATAGCTGGGAGGCACAAATAGAAGGTACTCACAGAGGTGAGAACACACATGGGGCCTATGCAGGTACTTCACATAGGTCAATGTGATACACAAAAAAGCCACTCAATGCACTCCCACTACATCATCTCTACATACAGGTCGGAGTTACCCATGAGTGGTGACGGCAGAATAAGAAAGTGCCACATCGAAGCACAGACCATCTGTATTGCCCCCCAGGGGCCCATTAATTTCTCATAGTTCCAGGGCAGCAAGGAACCCCTGGCTAATGCATTTCCTTCCACAGCTCTCCTACAGGACTTACCATGGTGGGGCACAGTTGTCAAACACCAGAATCCATTCACAGATGTAGTTGAACATCTGCCCCAAAGACACGTTAGTTAGTTGCAGTCCAATGGCTTCTCTGTGCAACATTTTCACCTTCACTGGTCACTGATAGTAAATTAATGGACCCCTGTCCATTTGTCCAACATCAATATTGATTGAGGGCATAACAAGGATGATTTAATGCAAGCTCCTGGGCTGTATGTAGCACGTGTGGGTCTTTGCTTCTGGAGTGGGTAGCTTTCTTGTTCAGGCCTCTTTAAATATAAAATAAATAAAAAAAAATAAATTAAAAAAACAGGGGTTCCACAAATCTAACACTTTCAGCAGTTACCCTAAATTAGAAAGAACAGGAATACCAAATAATGTGCCTTTCTGGAATTCTATACAATAATTGCTAGACTCATTAAAACTTTATTTCAGGCACACTTCAGGGTGTGAGTCACTGATTTAGTCGGTTCTTAAATACCTCAACTCAAACTTTCATCCTTCTGAGGTTGATAAATGAGTACCAACACAGGTTGGGTGATATTGTATGTATATTTTTGCTATATAAAGCGCTTAAGCGTAAGTGCTATATAATATCACATCATTATCATTTGGCCATGAATGTCTGCTTGCATTCACAGTAATTTGGTGCTATGGGCCTATAGACACTGATCTTAATGATACATATGGTGATCCATTCTTGTATGAAATGTATATCACATTATAGTGATATCTTAACCATATTTTTTGTAGTGTACTTAGGAACAATGATATGTGATGCCTCTTCCTGCTTTGTCAAGGGGTGAAAGGTCGTGTTCCATCGCTTCGCTCGATATCAGTTTGGGGTGGGGTCAGAGGACATCATTTCCTGTGATGTCATCAGAGGTCAAGGGTCATGTGAGGTCACTTACGCTACCCCTGGCATTTTGGTGAAATGACGTCCCTGCCCACCACAATGTACACACATGATTGCAAATTGCAGAATGTACTGTATTTCAATGTGGAGAAGTGAACCAGAAAACAACAGTAATAACTGGGGAGAATTGGCAAAGGCGTATCAGCAAAGTATTGCCTGCGGGTACGCAAGACATGGGTCTGCATCCTATGTAATGCATTCCAGAATCAAAGGTACAAGTTTGCAGCCTGAGCAAAAAAGTAGAGTTAAGCACTGATTGTAACATACACCGGGAAAAAGAGAGAATGACATACCGAAACCACCAGACATAAACAGCATAGGAATTATTAACCCCAAACATCTGTGAGTAAAGGGATTCATTGACTTTTTACCGCTATAGAAAATACATAAGACAACGATATAGTGCAGGGCAAACAGGTTGAAGAATAACCCAGACAGTAAAAATATATATGTTCCTTAGTGCATGCTTCCAAACTAGAACAGCGTCACTGCATTACATATAAAATTATGATCGAGAGTGATCAACTGGGGAGATATGTTCCACTGAAGGGATCTGAGTGATACCTGATAGACAGTAGAGCAAAGCTCTCGGCCATGTTGTCACTTGGAATCAGGAGGCGAAATACTCACCACAGTTGAAAGCTACCACTCTATAATAGGATGTTGTGTATGGTGTTAGAGATCTTTTTGGGCTATATTTAGGGGCCGATTCATGGAACAAATGTGTGCCGAAAATCGTGGCGCAAGCTGGCGAAAGCGTGAAAAAGCAAGTGCACGGACACGCGTCCAATTCATTGAAGGCCTTGCGTGTGTTTTTCCCGGGATGAGCGCCAAATCTGTGCGTGGTGCACACGGGCGCACACGTCATTGCAACATCCAGAACGCTGTGCGTGATGCGCACAGCGAAAGTGCACAACATCAGCGCACACACAAAAAAAGGGGGCGGAACACAGGGCGGAACACATGGAATGGGGAACAACGCGTGAAACAAGAAGGCGTAACTGGGGAAGTACTGCAGGGAAATACACGGAACGCCCCCACGCAGGCAGATGACACGTATTCATGGAATCGAATACGGGAAACCCGCGCATGCCAAAAGACGTGCACAGGCGTCAACACGTCCGCCTCATGAAGGCAGGCGGAAGAGTCCCACCGCGCAGTATAAAAGTGCACGCAAACAACAAACTTGTATATACAGCTACGATGAATGCCCCATTTGTCGCAGCACTGATCGTGGGACACAGCAGGAGGAGGAGAATAGCCAGGACCTGCATTTTTTTTTCCCTGGACCAGGCTTTTTGGGATGCCTGATGACCAAGCCTATGGCAGGTATAGGTTTCCACCTAGTATCATCCTCAACCTGGTCAGGGAGTGGGAAGATGACCTTATATCACCCACCCTCTACTCCCAACCATTGAGTCCCTTGGAAAAGGTGCTCAATGTCCTGCATTTTTTGGCCACTGGGTCATTTCAGCAGACAACTGCCATAGTCGGGGGTGTCTGACAGGCCATGCAGTCACGCTGCCTACACCAGGTGTTGGCAATCATGACTGCGTGCCCCTCAGTCCGCAGGCACATATACATGCTCAGAACACCAGCAGAAAGGCATGCCATGGGTCAGGACTTTTACAGGGTGGCACACTTCCCCAAAGTGCTCGGTGCCATAGATTGCACCCATGTGGCGCTACGTCCACCTAGGGACACTTAGCACATCTCTCGAAAACGCAAGCACTGGCATTCCATCAACGTACAGGTTGTATGCGATGCCGATGGAATCATTACCTCTACCCATGACAGTTTCATTTACAGAATGTCTGCCCTGAGCCGGGACCTGGAAGCTGGGAAGCATGGCGACACATGGCTCATTGGTGAGTACAAATGTCTATGCACATGCATGCATGTCACACAAAGACAAATACACAAACCCAACTAATGACAATCATCCTAACCTCGCCAGGGGACAGTGCCTACCCTCTGAGCAACAACATGATGACGCCAATACGAACCCCACCACACCACCCAGGTAAGATACAACGCTGCCCATATTGCAACCAGGAGTGCTCAAGTCACGCTTCTGCTCCCTTGACCGCTCTGGCGGACAGCTACTATATGCACCACCAGTAGTGTGCAGGATCATTGGGGCAGCATGTGTCCTGCACAATGTTGCAACATGGAGGGACGTACCGGTGGACATTGTGGTGCCCCCACATTCCCAATCACAGGCACAGGTGCTGCCCATGGGAGGGGAAAGGGCATGTGGCGAGGCACCCCGGACCCAGCTTGTGACCACATTTTTCACCTAAACTCCCATCCCTGTGGAGTGCACACAGGCCTGGCACATACCAGGTGACAATCGATGATGACAAAAGAGACAGTCAACTGTCACAAACTTACCACCCTGAGTATGCTGCCACGGAAGTGCTACATTGTGTGCATCCCTAGCTACTTAAACATAACCAAGCAAGGTGTGTATCACAGCCCCCCTCTCCCCCCTGCAAAACAGGCTATGACAATCACTGGTATGTCACCCAAACCCTCCCAACCCACATCACCCTTGTCTGCCACACCATGACATGGCATGCAACAGCAAAAGCTCAACACATTACCCATTAGATACAGAAGTGACATGTGATAAATGGAAAGAGGCCCGAGACAATCACACGTGACATTGAATAAGATGAAATGACTGACCAACAACCTCCCACACATACAAAGTCACACACAAATGCATGCCACCAGTGGTACCATCAACAAAAGACTGAATGCCTGTTCTCATGCACATTGGCCAAGCCAAATCCGCTAATCCTTAACCTGTGTGCTGTGGGTGTCTCCTGCAACACACTGCACAGCACACAGCACAGTGAGCAGCCATTGTGCTGGGGATACACCTTGAGCATCACATAAAAAGGACAAGCAACAAAAATAACCCATTGACGCATGTACACCATCCCCCAATGGTAAGTGATCATGCGCTGCAGGGACACTGCATGCCAGAGAAGGCAATCTGTGTGCACGTGTGGGCACGGAAGGGTGGTTTTATGTGTGGTGGAGCATTGTGTAGGTGTGTGTCTGTAGGGACATGCATTCAATACATGCATGTGAAATCAAGTGACCCTCAGTGTCCTGTACACATTACATGTGAACATTGCCCATGTGTACACCATAGCATGTCAAACCACAACAATCACCTGACACCTGAAAAGTAAATACAACACAGGAACAGGCATTGACCAGCAAAACACATCGTGTACATAGTACCCCACAATGACAATGTCAGAGAGTGCCCAAACACTGTAGCCCAAGTATACTGTCCAACAACAAAAGGCCCTCCCTCATTGACACATTACCATGCCCTTCTGAACAACTGTGTCTGGGATCCATAGCCTTCTTCCTTCTAGTCTACCTGGCTTCAGGATCCCCCTACCCCTTAGTTTCCATGTTCTACCTTGCATGTAAATAGGGTCCAGCCCCCTCAGAGGCCACCTTGACTGGTAAAAATACCAAATCGCAGAGAACTCCAAGGAGCCAAACCCCCAAACCAGGGAAAAAGCCTGTAGCCACCAAAAACCCTGGAAGAGTCTCCAGTAGATGACTTGAAGTCACTGAACAGGGCCAAGCACATGTCCAAGCAGAATGATAGAACAACCAAGGTAGCACAGTTCAACAATGGTTCAACAGGATGGGTAGCATTTTCAGTACACAATAATCGATGAGGATGCAAAAACTGATGGGTAATGTCACAGCTCCAGTTTCCAGGCGCAAGAGTGGCATGAACCAAGCCCCCCCTCTGCGGTCTGGGCACCTGCAAGGTAAAACTTACACAGGCCTCCGAGACCCCGGTGGAGAAAGAGGGTCAGGGATCCGTTGTTTGGATAGGAATCTGTATTCAGGATAACCGGAAATAGGGTCAGGAGAGGGGAGGTGGATGGGCAAGGGTAAAGTAGGCAAAAGACAAAATACAACTATTGACAATAACACATAATCAATCAGAGAAACCATGTTCTACATGCACATTGTACAAAATGGGTCAAATGCAAGCCAAAGAGACTCTTATCTCTGGGGTGAGTGTTGGCCTCCTGCCTGCGCACTCTCAGGTCCGGTAACAGAAGCAGTTCAATGCTGCAAAGAGAGCGTGAGTTACTATTCTGTGTGTGTTTTCACCACACACACAACACCACTCATGCCTCAAACTTAGTGACTTCTCCACAACCAAACACTCTTGTCTGCTGCTTTGTTTGTATACTTTTGCTTGCCCCCGTGATGGTTCATACACTGTCAATGCGGTAAGGCAGCCGCACGTGGCCCTGCAGTAAATGGAAGACCAATGTGTTAAGAATCACACATGATAGAATGGTCCTTGGGTGAGCTTCTAGACGCGTGTGGCGAGGTGCGACTTCAGTACAAGTTGTGTTCTGACAGCCGCGGATTTCAATAGGTAGCTCATGTGGAAGAAAGTCCAATGCCTTTGTGTAAATGGTTGTAACACCGAACCATCCTTGCGAGCCCATGGATAGGGGAAGCAGAAGTGGCATATGTGAGTCAGGACCCCAAGCTGCAAACACATACACGAGACAAGCTTGAAGGGCCCAGCTGGAACATACATTGGATGCTTTCAAAAGCTACAAAGCACCACACCGTCACATGAATGCACAATAGACAAGCAATTTTAAACTATATTAACTAATTAAACTAACTATAAAAATCAAAAATGGCCACATACGGCCTGGGGGAGGGAGGAACCAGGAGGGGGGAGGTACAGGGTGCACCTCAACACCCACATGCGATGATGTTGAGATAAAAATAAAAACCTCCATGGGCTCAATGCCCACATGGCCCGACCTGTGAGGGAGATAAGTCATCATCCTCCTTACCCTCTATCTCAAAAGGTAGACGTGGCATAGTACCCTGACCATGCCTATGCGCAGCTTGCCCCTCAATGGCAGCAAGTCTACGGGACCGGTGAGCCTGGTTCTGTGTGGCGATAACACAGCATGCAGAACCTCACGTGATATGCGTGCTTCCTCTTGCAAGGTAGCACGTGTAACACAGAGTTCTTCCTGCATGGCCTGGCATGGCATCTGGAATACCTCCCAGCAAGCACGTTGCTCACCCGAGATGGTATTCTCAAGCTGCTCCAACCTCTCCTCTGTCTGCTGCCTCTGGGACATCAAGAACACACCCAGATTAGATCGTAGGGAATTATGGTCATCCCTCAGGGCCTCCCTGTGTGCCTCTGCATGAGCAGAAATTGCTTGACGCAGAGATACCATTTCAGCCTGACGTGCCCTATCTGAGGCGACCATGCCCAACCAGAGCGAGCAAGCCGTGGACTGTGCCGCCCGCTGCTGGAGATCCACTTGCCTAGCAGGGGGGAGCACAGATTGGGCCACACGTTTCATGCTCTGAGCGATATTATCAATTGCTGCCCCCTGGTGTTCGAAATTGGCAACCATGGCTTGCTCCCACTCAGTATACCCAGTGGCCCATGGCCACCGAGTTGCTGGGCTTGACACCCGTGGGGCCCAAGGAACCGTTGTCCTTTTTGGGTTGGCACCGCCCGCGGCTGCAGGACTACATTCCTCTGTTGACGTGATGCCCCAGGCACATCAGCAACTGGTGTGGAGTGTGACTGTACATCCCGATCCACCACAGGTGGAGATCCCACCACCATCTGGCCCCTCAGTGCAGGTGTCGCGGACAGAGGATCGTCCACATCAGAATCACTCACCATTGACGAATGGACATGACACGCATCCAACTCGACATTGTCGTCAGAGTGATCATCCGGTCTAGACTCATTGCCAGCCCTAGACACGATGGTCTGGAGCACAAGTGGGTTCTCGTGGTCTACCACCCCATGACCCCCACTTGTGCCAGGGTGCTGGGGTGATAGCAACCCTGTGTCTGGCCTGACATCACTATCCTCTGGCTCCATTGCATCATCATCATCTGAAAAGTGGGAAAAACAAACATAAGTACAAATGTTAGAAGCACATAACCCACACACAGATAGTCAGTACATCGACAACCAACACATGAAGCAGACATTTCACACACATATGAGAACCTGGCATGCATCCAGTTCCATTGATATGCAAATACATCCCAAACGCATAAATGGATGTGTCTAAATAGCAAAGCCTACACAAGTAGAAAATGGAGTATATCACCTTCATCAGACAACACCTCGGTCAGGCACATGTCACAGGCAGAATAGACAGATGGCAACACAGAGATGGCACACACCATAAGCATGTCTGAACTGCAAATTGACCATAGCTGCAAGTGAATCCAAACACACAATGACACGTAATATGCATGTACACATGCATCACTAAACCATCATCACCAATATAGCTTCATCCATCTGCAGCTTGGCCGTACCGGGTGTCATGGGCCATGTAAATATAGTGAATGTCCCGAGCAAAGCAAGGGCCTGCAACCAGGCATGAGGGACCATAACACCGAGTACGGTCTGAGCTGCAGGCCATGAAGCCTCCCGAACAACCCTCAGTGCCTGATTGAGCACACTGTGCTATGAATGTGCCCTATTCCATAATTCTGTGTGTAAATTCTTCAGGGCCAGGCCCCACCATATTGGCTAAGTGGGACGGGGCGTACATATACTGCACAATAGTGCACCTTCAGGATTATGCCAGTTCAACATGACGTGCGCAATGCTGAAACCTCACCAGCATTAATGTCAATCAATTACATATTAGTCAGTCAACAAAAAAGCTGCGGAAGACACATGTATAAATGAACACTTTCATACACATATAAGTGAGTAGCTGCAATGTTGCACTAAACAACGTTGAAGCTGCTTGCATATGTACATGTGAAAGCGTTCAAAAACACCCCTTTCCCTATACACCTGTATTGTGAACATGAACAGCATTCAATACAGCAAAGGGAGCAGCTACAAAGCTGCTTGCTTTGATGTATGTGAAAGTGTACACATACACACGTGAAGGCAGCTCCACAGTCATTACAGCCCGATTGGCAGGCTACATTCAATCTGCGCCCTATACCAGTTGGTATAGGCTGCAGATTGACCTATCAACTTAGCTAAACACCCACTAGGGAGTTCCAATACTGAGTACATGTGTCACAGGATGCACCTGTGCCCGTGGCATTCATGACAGAGAAGGGATGAAAATCTGAACATACATGCCAGGTCACTTTTACATTGCAGAAATGAGTAGGCATATAGAATGGTGTAACACGGCTCAGAAGTGGGTTGATGCAGTGCACAACATGTGTACCTTACCCACTATCTACATGAACAAGTGCATTACACAAAGGCAGTGTAAGGGCAGGTTTAGGCATCACGTGCAATGTGCATGCAATGGGTTGCATGGCTACCAGACAACCCCCCCTAAGTGAAAATGCAGGGAGGCATTGCAATGCAGCGAAAGGGTGACCAGAGACCTGTGTATTGGCAGACAGTGTTGACTAGCGTCAGTTGCATCATATGAGTCAACTGACAACATAGCAGATGAGAATGGGACAGTAAGCAGGACACATGAGGAACCCTCAGCAGTACACCCATGTGTGCAGAAGCCTCTACACCAGTTGAACAGAGTCAGGGGGCCTGAAACAGGGGGAGGCCTGTGCCCTACACAACAGACTGTGACACCCTAAACATGTGTGTGATGCAGGACTGAGCCAGAGTGGGCATGGAACGGATGATCAAATGCCATTAAATGTATGTCATCCTGGACACGTACTACAATGATCATCTGGGCAAGGACACATAGGGGCATGCATGGAATGCACATGGAGCATGAATGGGCACTCATGTCCCTGTGCAGCATCTGCCATTTGCACAGTCCGAATGAGACACCCTGCATCAAGGACAAAGGATGTACACCACTGTATGTGTCTGGCAGGTTGGCAGGGGGAAGTGTGCATGTACACAGGAGCGTTGAACAGGCCAGTGCAGTACTCCAACATGATACCCACCACTGACATGGTGAAATTTGGGGTGCAGGGGGGTGGAGGGGCAAGGGAGCATGCCTACGTGGAGTACCCGCATGCAGGCAGAACACACATGCACCTCTGTCATGCGATGACATAGTCCCAGTGCTGAGTGGAAAGACACCATGCAGAAGGGCCAGTGAGCTAGAACATGGACCGGAGGGGCAGCCAGGTGACTAGCATGTGAGCAGGGTGCAGGTGTGTTGAGAAGGATAGTCCCCATCTGCTGTACATGTCCAGCATCCTGCACAGCAGGCACACATCTATCACGGCTTCAGTTTCCAGGCTCAGGAGTGGCACGAACCAACCAACCCCTCCACGGTCTAGGTGCCTGCAAGTTGGAACTTACACAAGCCTCCGAGTCCCTGGCAGGGAAAGAGGGTTAGGGTCTCGTTGGTTGGATGGGTGCCCTAGCAAGGGTAACCGGTGAGAGGGTTAGGATAGGGGAGGTGGACAGGGAAGGGAACACGGAGTAACACAATGAAACATTTGCACATTCACTTAGCATGCACAATTCCCCCCCACTCCCCACAAAAAGGGCTGAGAGCAAGAAAGAGAGTTATCTCAGGGGGTGAGTGCTGGCCTCCTGCCTGCACACTCTCAGGTCCGGAGTCCGGAGCAGTATTATTGCTGAAAAGAGAGTAGGAATTACCATTTGCATGTTACTTCACACACCAAACATTTACATACATGCACTCTCACAAGAAGTTAATTGCACCCTTATGCATGCTCAAGGTGTGCCATGCAAGGCATTTTAGGCACATGCATTTGCTCAGGTTATCCCCTACACGTGCGGATTAACAGCCGCGCGTGTCTCCGCAACAATGGTTTGCCCAAAAGGTATAGGTTTCTGGAAATGGGAGCCTCAACGTGATAACGACCCGTGTTGTTAATCACACATGTCGAATTCAGGCTCTTCAGAAAGCCGCGTATTGTTAAATGAGTTGACTTCCTGCAGATCGGCACACGGTAATTAGTGTGTTAATGACATGCACTGCTATCGGGCTGCAGGGCTTCTAGGGTCCGCGCGTGGCTCAGAGTCATTTTAGATGAGACTATGGCACTGGCAGTCAAAGCGCTTAAACTTAGCTTTTGCTGGAGCAGGGGGCGTGAGAACGTTGTGCAGTGCCCCCTGCGCGTGCCCCTTGCCGCAGCTGCTCGCGAAATCAATTGGTTCTCTACGGTGCACTACAACGGTGCACGCCTTCCTCCGGGTCTGCTTGGATTCCCTGAGGCTAGTGGTACTTATTTGTATCTGGCGAGGGGCCTGGGTGGAGGATGTATGGGGGGTGGCCCCTCATGCGCTTCCCCTTGCTCGGAGCTCCGGAGAACACGTCTTCTCTGGTCGAGCTTCTGAGCACATGCCCCGTGCCCTGGATGTTGTTGCGCGCTTGTGCGCACGTGCCCCGCCCGACCTGGGCTTCATTAAGTAGTTCTTGGCCCTGGGGTGCCTGGGAATTGTAGTCTGCAGGCTATTTCTCCTGAAAAAAGGACATAGGAGCCTTTTGTAAGGCAGGATACTTCCTGCAACAGCATGTTTATTTGGTTTGTTGGCTACCAATAACCTATGACCCACTCCAGTAGCTGGTACACCATGATTGCTGTCTTGCCTCATGACAGCATCAGTGAAGCATTGCATGACTTGCACATGAGAACCATGCACACATAGCATGTAGTGGCATTCAAGCACAACACATCACACAAGCAAACCACACATGGTCTGGACAAACACGCGACAACACTCACTGGACAGGGCATCAAAGTCGAGCATCTCTCCCACTCCTTCCTACAATTCTGCCGGTATGAACTCCGCAACGATCGACTCGTGCGAGTGAGATCTACCTCCTCAGGTGGTGACCCACCACCAGTCACCTGGGTCATGGCATAATTGGAGGCACGCTTCACCTTAGTACAGCGTTGGAGGTAATCCCAACGCTTTTTGCACTCCTGAGCTGTGCGCACCTCATGTCCGAATGCTCTGACATTCTCCGCAACATGCTTCCAGTGGGACATACGCTGGGCAGCCGTAGTGTGACAATTTGGGCCCACTAACATATCACGGTTGTGTCCCAACACGTAGTCCACAAGGAAGTCCAGTTCATGCGTGCAGAAAGGCTTCTTCCTCGACGTGCCAGAGGCCGGAGCTGTGTCTGGGGTCCCAGCCTCTACTGCAGGTGCAACCTTCCTCCTCTTGGACAGTGGTCCAGACCCTGACTGGCAAATGCCACCCTGATCAGTATGGGCAGTGGCGCTGGTGGATTGAACCAAGGGAGTGACAGGTGGAACAAGGATGGAAGCCCTGACTTGGGTCAGTGGCTGCTGGGTGCCCCTGACTTGACCCTGCGCAGCAACATCTGCAGTGCTAAGGTCACTGACCGGTACTGTCCTGGATGGTAGACTCAAAGCCGGGGTTCTGTCAGCTGCATCTGCCCATGCACTTGCCAACACCCATCTGCTCGGGGCAGCAGATGACAATACTGTCCCAGGGACATGTGCCTCAATCAGGGCAGTGCTTTGTGCACTTCCCATGTTCCTCCTGACTTCCTGGAAATCATCCTGGGACTCTTCAGGTGCCAACGCAGCATGTGCAGGCGGACCCTGAGCCTGGGTGGATGTGTCCACAGCTGCACCTGCAGCTACCACTACCCTTGGGCCTGTGGCAGTCGATGAAATGGACTGCCGTGTCACATGGGCGCCAGTGCCAGATGCAAGAGCTGCATCTCCCGGAACCACAGAGGGTGGTGGCATGACTGCACCAACACGTGGCACAACATCGTGCCGAAGTGGTGCATCCCTGCCTCTTCCTCCTTCTGTGGCCACCCTGGACACCCTGGCGTCCCCCTACTCCCTGGTCACCCCGGCCATGTCCCTGACCACGCCCGCCATGAGGAGTACACCCAGCTGAGGCGCCTCTCACCTTTGGTGGCCTCCCAACCATGGCACAGATGGAGTAGTGCCGGCACAGATGTAGTAGTACCAATGGGAGGTGTACACGACAATTGTCCTGGGCAATTGGGGTGAAGGGGGTGGGATACAATATGTTAACAGCACCCCTGTGCACCTGTAAGGCTGTATGTGACCCCAGTGATAAAGTGACGGGTCACGCAACGCTCAGGCACCCCAAAACTGTAGTCAAACCATGCACACAAACCCCGGTAGCCCATGTGTGTGGAATTAACCTCCCGCAGTACGCAGTGGCACCCAGGGACACGAAAAACACATAAGGTGGGGCATGTAGGCTACTATCACCTCAAAAACGGGTACGCGATACACAGAAGCTCCCGCAGTGGGAAAAATAGCGTGCGCGACTCACCGTCTGACTAGCATGATAATGAAAAACACGCATAGCTAATATCCCTGCCAAAAGTAGAGATATGTCCTTGATCCGCGGTGAAGTTGTGATGGTGTGCGAAAACAACCAGAAGTAGCAACTCACGTAGGTCTCCATGAAAGGCACGTACAATGAAGTGCTGGCCTTGCTCACCTTTAACCCGTGCTGAGGGAAACGCCTGCGCGCATCACGTCACTTATGCGCTTAGGCCCTTTCCTCGAATTACACGCATTAACACGCGGACGTGCTGTTTTTTCACATGCCAAATCACTCCGTATCAAGCTGGCCACGTGACAACACACAGAAGACCACACTCCTGCCCAGAAGGCCGAATAACTGCCCTCCAGATCCCAGAGCCGACTCCCACCAGCCATCTGCTGCTGCCTGCCTGCCTGCTGGCCATGTGTCCTGCTATTTGGTGCCTGCACGTCAGCCATCTGCAGAGGTCCAGTTGCTGTGACCACCCCTGCTGGAACAGAAGACTCCCGACTGAAGTTCCATCGCTCCACAGCGCAGCACCAGGACCTAGTTGCCCACCCAACCTGCCTTGGGGGTTGCCATGTTGGGGCAAACACCATCGGAGACCACTGGCAACCCCCAGCCAGAGAGGCAGAGGGCTACCAGCTTTAGTGCCACAGAAGTTGGTATCCTGGTGGAGCAAGTCCTGGTGCATTATGATGCCCTCTTCAGAAAACCACGCACCGACAATGATGGACGGAAGAGGATCTGGAAGGACATCATGGCTGCCATCAACGTGAGGGGGTGGCAGCCCGTGACATACAACACGTCCGGAAGCGCTGGGAGGACTTCAGGTCCAGGACCCTCAGGAAGGCCCGGCGCCTCTTGGAGGCAGCAGATGCAGAGGGGTGCCGGGTCCGCCTTACCAATGACCAGGTGAGGGTCCTGGAATGTATACGCCCATTGCTTCACCTCCAGGTCCTTGAGAGGCATACCAGTCCGGAGTCGAGCGTTAAGTATCCATGTGTACTGATTGAACGCAGTGCATGTTGAGGTGTGCCAGGTGTGTGGAGCTTGGACATATACTTTGAAAGGCCCATGTATGGATGTGTATGTGAAGAGACATGAGCTTACCGCATGTGAGTCCAGTCATGTGTGAGGCACATCAATGGTGTATGTGATCAAATGCATGATGCACAAATGCATATGGGGATGCACACATGTTAGCATTTCTTTGTATCTACTATGGCATGGTTGGGGTGTGACACATGGATGCTGGTTCCCCCTTCTTGTACATGCACGGCATACATGTGAGTGTGTGTGTTTGACATGTGTGCAAATGTGATACGCCATGGATGCATGTGACACAGACATGTAGGAACCCCATTGGCAGATGTGACATAGTTGCCGATGATTGCAATGTGACAGGTGGTGGATATGTACAAATGCATGTATGTCTGTTGTCGCATGTGCATGTGTTCGGCACTCCTCATGTTGCTTGTGACGTCATGCCAACCTTTGGATGTTAATGCTGTTGTGTGCGTATGGATGCTGCTGCCTGCTGCACGATTCCTGTCAAATTCTGCATGTGTGTGGGTTCAAATGATTTGAGTGTTGGGGAGTGTGATGGCATCTGTGAAGTTTGACACTGCCACTCATGTGCAACTTTGACATGTGTATCCGACCATTGTACAGTGCCCCGATGCCTGTGTTCTGTCTCTCCCTGTCTGCAGCGTCGACTGATGAAGAGGGCGGAGACAGTGCTGTGGAGCACAGAGGCAGGGATCCCACCACCAGCCGGAGACGCAAGGCCCAGATCTCCTCCCACATTGTCATCTCTTCCGGGAGTGAGGAGTCTGGTGCTGCGTCCCTGGCCGCAGCTGCCGAGGGAAGGTCCAAGAGGCGGAGGTTGGAGGTGGACTCCTCAGCAGCAGTAGGGGCAGCTGAGCACCCACAGGGGCTATGGAGGAAGATGGCACAGAGTCATCCAGGTTGGTTGGGAGTTTGGTTGAGGAGGAGGCCGTGGAAGGCCCACACACGGGGCCTGGAGGGGGGCATTCCACTGTTGCTAGTGGTGCAGTCCAGGGAAAGGAACAGGAGGCAGCACAAGCCCCCGCGGAGGTGCCTGTGTGTAATCCTGTCCCCGATCCTGTGACTGCATCATCCTGCACTAGCAGGGATGCCTTCGTCCAGACCCATCTTCAGGGAGGGGATGCGCGAACAACAACTGGCCTTCCTCTCCCTGCTGATGTGGCAATCCAGGACTGGGTTGAGCCTGTCCTAGCTGGCGTGGCGTTGCGTCAATGTGGTATTCGTGATGACGTGCAGGGTTCTCGTGAGGACAATGCATGTCATTTCGAATACCTCATTGACCATGTCGGCCTACTAGGATAGGCCACTCAGGTCGGGTTACTATGTGTGCTGGATCTTCTAGCGACCCCCTCCTCAACTGAACTCCCTATGCGCCAGTCGTCCTCCATGCCATCTTCCTGCCCAAGTATCACCTGGGCACCCTGTGGAGCTGCCCTGAACCAGCGGTCAGGCTGGTGGAAAACAAATCCCTGCCACAGTCTGGAGTCGGAGGTCCAGCAGGGTTGGCCATCCCATCAACTGGACCTCAGCAATGGGAGGACGTGCAGGCATCGACCAGCAGGGCACATGCACAGCAGCAGCAGGCTTAGGGTGGGAGCCATGATGGCTTGGGGCCTTCCACATCACGTGGGCAGACATCGGCCAGAAGGCAGGAAGACCCTGGATTGAGAATGTCTTCCGTGTGGCAGTGGTTGGGCCAGCGGATAGATGCAGAGGGGTGGAGGGCGGAGGAGGTACGGCTCACTATGGTCAGGGCGGAGAACTCCATGCGTAGGGCATTGAGGCGGGCTGAGTGCCTCGAGGCAACTCGCAGGGAGTTGGAACAGGCCATGACTGCATCCCTCGAGGCCAGGGAAGAGGCCCGCCTCCGGGCCATCGACATGGAGTTCTATGATGCCCTGGCCCGGAACATCAACAAGTGAGCCATTGGACCGGCCTGCCGCCATTTTACATAGTTCATTAGTGTTAGGTTTCCTTTGTTTTTTCTTTTATTTTGGAGTTCATGGACATTGCTCCACTTCGTGGATATACTTTTTTATTCATAGGACTTTTTTGTATGGTTCCTTTTGTTTCTGGATCATGGACCATTTGGACTTCCATTGTATATAGTTGCAGACTTGTACATACTTTATTTTTCAACTTTCCCATGGAACAATGGTTTTCTTTTATTTGGATTCTTTTTTTCTTATTGACATTGGCAATGGCCCACTTTTTTATTCAACATGTCGTTCATTCTTTTTTCCTTGTATTACCATTTGTTTTGGTTATATCTGTCATTGTATATTGATTTTCAAGTTTGATTTCTATGTTTCTTCATTATGTTTTTAATAAATTGTTTCTAACTATATGTTTGGTGTTGTGTTCTATCATTGGTTTTGTGCATGTCTCAATGAACATTGCCTCAGTCATGTGTTGCCACTGTGTGGCTCTGTTGTGCATTCATGCATGGGCATGGTGGTTCTTTGAAGACTGTCATGGCATGGGTAATTTGTGAGTGGGTTCTGCGGATGGTTGCATGCTTGTACCGGGGGGAAAGGGGGATTTGGGTTGGCATTAGGGCCATGGGTCTGTTTTGTTAGGACATGTTGTTTGGTGGGCTATGTGTTAGGGCCTGCTGGCAGGCGCCCCTCACTGCTGGGTCGGTGGGGGTGCATGGGAACATGAGTCGGGGGTTGCTGGCAGGTGCCCGTCACTGCTCGGTGGCTGGGTGGGTGGGGGACATGTGTCAGGGCCTGCTGGCAGGTTCCCATCAATGGGGGTGGGTGGGGGTGCAGGGGGACATAAATCAGGGCCTGCTGGAAGGTGACCATCAATGGGGGTGGGTGGAGGTGCAGGGGGACATGAGTCGGGGCCTGCTGGCAGGTGCCCGTCAATGGGGGTGGGTGAGGGTGCAGGGGGACATGTGTCGGGGCCTGCTGGCAGGTGCCCGTCAATGGGGGTGGTTGGGGGTGCATGGGGACATGAGTCGGGGCCTGCTGGTAGGTGCCCGTCAATGGGGGTGGGTGGGGGTGCAGGAAGACATGAGCCTGGACCTGCTGGCAGGTGCCCGTCACTGCTGCGTGGCTGGGTGGGTGGGGGACATGAGTCGGGGCCTGCTGGCAGGTGCCCGTCACTGCTGGGTCAGTGGGTATGTAGGGGGACATGAGTCAGGGGCTGCTGGCAGGTGCCCGTCACTGCTGGGTGGGTAGGGGACATGAGTCGGGGCCTGCTGGCAGGTGCCCATCAATGGGGGTGGGTGGGAGTGCAGGGGGACATAAATCGGGGCGTGCTGGCAGGTGACCATAAATGGGGGTGGGTCGGGGTGCAGGGGGACATGGGTTGGGGCCTGCTTGCAGGTGCCCGTCACTGCTGGGTGGGTGGGGGTGCTGGGGGACATGTGTCAGAGCCTGCTGGCAGGTGCCCGTCAATGGGGATGGGTGAGGGTGCAGGGGGACATGAGTCGGGGCCTGCTGGTAGGTGCCCGTCACTGCTGGGTGGCTGGGTGGCTGGGTGGGTGGGGTACATGAGTCGGGGCCTGCTGGCAGGTGCCCGTCAATGGGGGTGGGTGGGGGACATGTGTCGGTGCTCCCGAGTGCATGGTGCCATGTGGGCTGCCCACTGGCCATGCCCAGGGGTGGAAGCTAGTCCACTGTGGTGTGGGCTGCCTGCAGGGCATGCCTGGGGGTGTAGGGTAGTCCCCTGTGGTGTGGGCTGCCTGCAGGGCATGGGAAGGGGGGAAAGGGCACACCTGGGAGGGCCCACACTGCCAAATTACATGTAAAATTCCACACACACCCCCGGAATACACGTACCCCACCCGTGCTAGCAGAAAGTGTGTAAAAGTCCACGTGCACCCATCGGAATAGACTTACCCCGCTCGTGCTAGTGAAAACATGTGTAAAAGTCAGCGCGCACCCCTGGGAATACACGTACCCCGCTTGCGCTATTGAAAACGCATGTAAATGTCCATGCGCACCCCTTGGAATACACGTGCCCTGCTCGCGCTAACGAAAATGAGTGTGAAAGTCCACGCGCACCCCCGGAATACACTTACCCCGCTAGCATTAGGTAAAATGCGTGGAAAAAGTGCCCACTGTGGTGTGGGCTGCCTGTGGAGCATGGGGAGGGTGGATGGGCTGCCTGTGGGGCATGGGAAGGGTGGATGGGCTGCCTGCGCGTATTCCGGGGGTGCGCATGGACTTTTACACACGTTTTCGCGGTCACGGGCGGGGTACGTGTATTCTGGGGTTGCGAGTGGACTTTTACACACGTTTTCGCTAGTGTGAGAGGGGTACCTGTATTCCGAGGGGTGTGTGTGGACTTTTACATGTGTTTTCCATAGCGCAGGCGGGGTATGCGCATTCCGAGGTGTGCGTGGGGAGTTTTCCACGTGTTTTCGTGGTTGGGGGGCTGTATGCTGGTCCACTGGCCTTTGCGCCATGTAGTGGATTTGTGCAATGTTTTGGCGCACGGGGCGGGGTTGGGGACTTTACTGGTGCTGCTGCACGGTTGCTGCTCCATTCTGAGCCACGTCTGGTTATAGATGTTGAAATCCATGAATATGCTGTGCGCTGAAATGGGTTTTGCTGCACGCGGCTGGCGCAGACTGCCACACGTGCACTTTGTGTGCCAGCCGCATGCCCCACTTGTGCCCCGAATTCTCTGAATTACCCCCTTAGTATCTTGTGGTATTTTGTGATATTTTGGTATGGTGGTATTTTTCTTCTCTTTTGGAAATATATTGGCCCTCATTCCAACGCAGGTGGTAAGTTCCCTACTTTACCACAATGGTGTAAACTCTGTTTACACCATGGTGGATGGCAGATTTACCGCCCCATTCCAAGGTGATTGGGGCGGTAAATCCCCAATCCCCATTTACCCTTCCCCATTCCCACTTTTGCCCCATAGGGCATAATGGGAGTGGGGAAGGCGCTAATTACGGCACCGTAAATTACGGTGCCGTAATTAGCGCCAAGGACGCTTAGCGCCTTGGTACTTAACGCCTCTGAAAGCAGGCGTTAAGGTGGAAATCAGGCGTTAAGGGTTCACGGCGCCAACGGCGCCGTTAAACCCTTAACGCCTGGGTTGGAATGAGGGCCATTGTGGTAAACCTATTGGGGTATGTTTGTAGTGGTGACACCTTTTTCAGAACACTCACTAATAATTATTTCACAAGGGTCACTAATAGTAAACAAGTAATGAACTTAGTACACTGAATAATTAGCTCATGATTTCCTGTGATATTTTATCTTCAATATCACTCTTTTATGCCCTTGTTGCTTGCATCCTAGAATACATTAAACATGCAAATGAAATACAAAACCTTCATTCAGCCTCTCAGAGTAAAAAAAAAGTGCAGAATAAATACATTGAAACTAAATTACCTTTTCAAATTAATATTCGTTATCAGAAACTAGAAATATGCAAGTCACACAGAATGACTTTTGAACCCACGTTGTAATTCAAACATAACCATGGATTTCCTGCAATGGATTTCAACACACTAATCGGCAATAATGTCCAGAGCTCTGCTTGTAATTAGTCTTGAACTTTGCAACAAGATTTGGTAGAAACTCTGACCCTCTGAATCGCAGCAAACTTTGGCGAAATATAATCACAGTTTTACATGCACATTTATTATTATTAATGCAGCACCTAAAAATTAACTGAAATATTTAACCTATGCCACATAGTATCAAACATCATTTTTAACATGCCCCTCAATTATAGTATAATTACGTAGGTTAAACTGGTGATATTCCCTGATTCAGCCCTTCTGCTTGCCGCGCCCAGAGTCAACCCAGACAAGGATTCTCGAGACTCAATCTCTTGTAAGGACTGCCAGCAAGAAAACAGGAGACTCAGCCTCTCAGGAACCAGCCCTCTCATCCAGCACCTCTGCTTCCTTCGTCAGTGAGTGAGAGAATGACCGAGCCCTCTCTGCCTCCAACCTTTTTCTAAAAAAGATGTGCCACTCAAAAAGAACCTCTCCTTGACCAATCAGCCCATTAAAATAGCACGTGATTTCTTTTGTGCCTTTACATGAGATACAAACTGAATCACTTGAGAGAAAGTGTTACATTCTTCCGGCGCTTCATGCCCTGAGACAATGCAATGTCTTTGCCAGAACGCATTCCACATTCCAGACCACCATGCATTTCCATCAATCAGCATCCAGTTTGTATCATGGACTGGTAACTGAATGTTATTATTGGAGTCTCTTATATGTTAAATGGGTAAGGTATTAGTATGTTAGTTGCATGTTTGTTTGATTTTCAGTGCAACTCATTTCACAACTGTGACATCATGGAGCAAAGTGATTATTTTCTAGCATGTGTAATGTGCATTGGCGTCTATTTAGATTCCGTAACATATATGAGTCTCACAACCTTGGCCCTAGCTAAAATTCAAACCTTCGCTAAAATGTGCATGATGAAATGTGGAGCTACCTTGTATCTCCTACACAAGCCAACCTGTGCCTCTTTACCAACATTGTGCTCTCTCTTAAGGACCAGAATTACAGTGGATGTAGAAGGCAGGGATAATGAATTGTATAAACAATGGTAGTGCTAGCAATTCTATTATTTCCACTGTACCACCAAATTCCTTGGTTGGGGAGGAATGGTGGTAATTCCTCACAAAAAGATGGATTCGCCAAAAATGGGATAACCCCTGTGGTATAATTCAAGTCCCCAAAGGAGTCATATGGATTTCAGGAATGATAATCAACACTGCCATGCAGTCACTCACAATCAGGCAAATGTGCTGTGATTGTGATTGGCAGAAACAGTGGATGAGTTTGAAAGTATGTCCACAGGAAGTACCTCCAAACTTGTAATGATGACTTAACAGCCCACAGCATCTTAACAAGAAACAAAAAAAATCCTGTCACAGATAATGATGTATTTCACTGCCTGTAAAGTCAAAGCATTCAAATATAACTTGATGCTACACAGTTGTGATGTGACATCGTGGGGACACATCCTTTGGAAATGGAAATAGTTGAATCAATACACAATAATTAATTTAAGCGGTGTACATATCACTAACAGGAAGATACTCCACAAAGGAGTTTGCATCATGTTTGATGTACAACGAGATTTAAACTTGAGTTGTCTATGATATTACTTCATAAACCCAAGCTAAAATTGATCTATATATGGTATATTTTGTGAATCACCCCATCCTCAACCATCATCCACTCCATGGGCTGGTCATATGAAGCAGTAGTACTGAGGATGTTAAATTGGGGCAGGTAGGACTCAAAGGAAACGAGGGCCACCACCGGAGACAAGCAGAGACACATAGAGTCAGAGCCCTGATGTATTCCCCTTCTCTAAGTTCTGGACAGTGGCATGTGAATTCCCTATGCCACTGTAGTAATGTCTTAGAAGAACAAAGCAGCATTTAGCAATATGTGTGTGCTACTGGCCCCCTATGTAAGCCATACACATCAATAATATGTAGAAATTAGTAGGTCCAAAGAATGATACATGCTTTTATTGTACAAGCAAATAGTAGCATTGTCCATTTGCTACCGGTCTTTTGGATAACAGTAGTGCACATCTCGAGAACATCTCCCCGGACCAACGGTATTCCACCCTTAAATGTATGTTACTTTAGTCAATGAAAAGGAAAACATGTTTATTCTAAGATGAGTCATGCACCATAGTTCCGCGCATACATACTTGCTTCAAAGACTTCTTGTTGAGAGTTAGTTGTTTTGAGAATAGGGCGTTTGAGTTTTTTAACTTTTACTGGATAAGGACATGAAAGACATGGAGACTGTGAGGGAAATGTACACATATACCCTGCACAGATAAAGACAACTCAAATACAACTCAATGGGCCTCATTACACGGTATGCGGCAAGGCAATAACGATGCCGGTAAAGGATTACAGGTATCCTGCCAATTACGACCGGTCTTTCCGCTATTAGCAGCACCGCTAAGAACGCTGCCTCTAATAGCGGCAAGGCTGCGGGTGCATGACCCCTCATGTTGGCAATAGCGGCATGGCAGAAATAGGAGCCCATCACAAGCCATGCGGACATGCTAATAGCGGCATGGAGTAGGCCCAAAAAGCCCATACCGGCATGGCGGAAATACCGACATCGCAAACCACCCATTAAGGGACATGTGCAGTGTTCCCAACTGCCACAGGTGGCCACAATCAGCACAGGTGGAGGCAATTGAGACTGGGGCAGTACAAAAGGAGCACACCACACCCCTTCCCACACCCCTCCCCACACAACGATGATTCCAATACTAGCAGCATTACATGGGCTGGAGGGCATGATTGCATTGCAGCACCAACAGCAACAGGCAGCACAGAAGAGATGCAGGAGGAGGAGGAGGAGGAGGAGGAGGAGGGAGGAGAGACAGGCCCAGCAAGCCCCACCAGTGCACCTAGCTATACCACAGAGGCAGCCACGAATCCCCAGGATTAGAGCCAGTCCACTCAACCTAACCCCTGAGCAGATACACACCCTGTACCGTCTGGACCGGGATACCATCACCACCATTGTGGACATGATACACAATGACATTGTGAGCCTCATTGACATCCGTACTGCCATCCCCCCTCTACTGAAGGTGGTAACTGTTCTCCACTTCCTGGCCACAGGCACCTACCAGCATACGGTAGGGCAGATGCATGGCATATCACAACCAGTTTTCTCACGCATGCTGAACCAGATGCTCGATGCCCTCCTGAAGCACACAAGTGAACACATACCCCTGCCACAGACTGCCCACGAGATCTCAAACACCAAAGTTGGCTTCTATTCACTGGCAGGCATCCCAAGTTGCATCAGGGCCATCGACTGTACCCAGGTGGAATTGGTGGTCCCACATGACAATGAGGGAGTCTACCGAAACAGAAAGCAATACCACTCCATCAACATCCAAATGGTATGTGACTCAAACAAGATAATCACACATTGTTGTGCCCGATATCCTTGATCAACCCATGATTCAATGGTCCTGCGGAACTCAACGATTCCACGCTACATGGAGCGACATGCTGGACAACATACGTGGCTACTTGGTGAGTAGCAGGGCAAGCACATGGCAGTGTGACGTGGTGTGTGATTGGGGAGGAGAGATACATACTCCAACTGGGCGTGATTGGGGGGGGAGATGCATACTCCAACTGGGTGTGATTGGGGGGGGAGATGTATACTCCAACTGGGTGTGATTGGGTGGGGGGAGATGCATACTCCAACTGGGTGTGAACAGTTGTCAGGATAAACAATGGATATACATATTCACACCACTGTCCACCGAGGCAGCCCACAATGGACCTAACACAAAACCACATTCAAGTAGTGATCTGCACAACAAAGAAACGAATCCATTACACCAAACATGCCATATCCATCCACATGCACATTGCACATCACATCATACCCTCTATAACACAAAGCAGCAACATGCAGCCAAAATGGACATTGTAAATGCACGCTGAACAACATCACAATGGATATGCGGCCTTGAGTGCATACAAAGGGCTCTCCTGTAGCCATTGTACTGATCCACACCCGTACACCACTACTGAAGTGACGCATCACATCATGGGGACATGAACTTCGGGATGGCAGTACACTAGCAGTGTGGCACATACGTTGCCAGGACCAAGAGACACAAATGACTTGACCTCACCCAGTACATGCCAATAACTGCCGTAGGCATGCATGGTGCATGTCCACTTGCAAGGACTACCTCACCTTCCCACATTGCAGTGACTCTGATTGCACCCATGCATGCAGGTATTTGTGGATGTCATTCACAATGCAAAGTTGATTTGTGTGATATGTACATGTTCCACTTGATGTAAACACTTACACATACCCATTGTTGCACCCATGCAGGTGATGCTGGCTATCCCCTGAAGAGGTGGATCCTTACCCCTATACGGAACCCACAGAACAGGCACGAAGAGGAATACAATCGTGCACATACCCGTACCCGTGTGGTGATTGAGCAGACAGGTGGCCTTTTGAAGACACGGTTCCGGTGCCTCAGCAGGTCGGGCAGGGCACTCCTGTAGGGCCATGAGAAGGTGGCCAAGATCACCATGGCATGTGTCATGCTGCACAATATGTGTATCGGACGGAATGTGCCAATGCCCTCTGACATTGAACTGCAACCACCTGCTGAGGATGATGATGGAGATGAGGAGGAAGGAGACGGAGCTGCAGGTCATGCAGGTGGTGATGCCCAGGAGGGACGTGCTATGCGCCAGCATCTGATTGACCAAATTTTCTAATACACATGGGTGAACTTTGTTGAATGGATGTGGGTATTTGGCCACTGGGTTTTGTGGTGAAGTGCACACTGGGCCCTGTCCACCAAAAAAAGCACACATACACAATGAAAAGGTCCACTTCTGTGATATATCTTGTCACCAGCGTGTTTAATGTCTTATTACTTAAAGAAGTGCATGGACCCAACTATGCAAACACCCTTTCCCCCCTGCCCCACTACACTCCCAAAACACCCTTTCCCCCCTCCCCCCACAACACTCCCAATACACCCTTTCCCTCCTCCCCCCACAACACTCCCAAAACACCCTTTCCCCCCTCCCCCCACAACACCCCCATGAATGGCTTGTACATCAGTGCTGCATAGCTGTACATGTGTCAGCAACATCTGGCTGGCCCTAGTTCCCATCCCCACTGCCGCCATTGGGGGGTTGAGAGGTTGTGCGGTGCATGGCCCGCAAGGACCTGCGCCGGGGGCTGGGCTGCCTTCAGCTGGCAGAGGAGGAGGTGCACGGTTGTTCCAGTGCCAATGGGGGTTCTGCCTGTCCATTGCGTCTGCTATGCGTGTGAGGACCTGCCTCACAAGTGACATTTCCTCACATAGCCTGTTGGTGCTGGCTTCCACGGCCTGTCTGATGTCCCTTGCATGCTCCCTGCACTCCTCCCTCGCATGTGCTGCCTCATCCACATGCTGCCCAACCAGTGCAGTGATGTCCTTCTGCCGCTGTCTGATGATGGCCATATCATGGCCACTGTGTCTTGCTTGTGGGGTGGGAGCCGCACCTTGTTCTATTGGTCCTGCATCAGGTGATGACACTGGTGGACTCCAGCACTCTGCCACTATTTCATCACCAGACTGCCCAGGACTGCTGGAATGTGATGTGGGGCGTGGGCTCGGTTCTTTTGACTGCTGGGGGCTGGGTGTATGTAGTTGTATGGCCGAGTCAAAAGTGTCCTCCACATCAGACATGGGTGCTCTGGCTGCTGCCTTTCCGATGGAACTATTGGCAGCAGACAGTGTCCCTTCCGCGGGTGGTTTGTGCGTGGGGGGAATTACTAGAGTGGGTGCTGCAATTGGTTCAGGCGTAGGTTCACGTCTTGGTGACATTGGTGGCTTGGTAGGTTTGGCACTCTGCAGGAGTGCACTCTTCCCTGTGCCCCTTGATATGCTGGCGATGTTGCCTGATTCCTTTCCCCTGGGTTGTTTCTTTGCGGGGGGAACCTGCATCGCAGTGTCCTGCTCATCGGTGTCACTCTGTGAGCTTGTGGGGGACAAAGAGGGGGATGGCATTGGTGTTGGTCAACGTGCTTCATGCAGATGTTGTTGTTCATGCTGTTCTATGCATTCGGACTTCATGTTTGGGCATAGAGGTCGTAAGACTGTTGGGTGGGTCATTCATGCATGAGTCTGGGTGACACGTGTCTGTGGTGATGCATCCATGTGTGTGTGTTGGGATGTGAAACACATATGGGCTGGGTTGTGTGCGGTTATGTTTGTGGGCCACATCCATGAGATGATTTAGGGCTGACATTTGGGGAGGTACCTCATCTTTCACAGTGCAGTGTTTTGTGTGGCCACTCACCTCCATCAGACGATGTGGGCACACCACACTCCATTTGGCTGACTCCCTCGATTGATTCAACCCCTATGGTGCTTGCACAGGTCTCCACCCACTCCATTAGTTTTATCGGGGATTCTCCACCGCCTCCTGTGTCCATGGCCATGTTCCGGTTGGCAGCCAGGATGCTGCGTACACGGAGGCGGAGATCGTCCCACCGCTTCCTGACATCTTTCACAGTGCGGGGGTGGAGCCCACCGCACTGACTTTATGGGCTACCTCTGCCCAGATCGCCTTTTTTTATTAGGGTGGCACGCCGCATGTCATTGGCGAACACCACCTCTGCATTGGCAGCAAGCGTGTCAGTGAGCATTGTAAGCTCTTCATTAGAAAAACACTCCTTCCGCTGCTGCTCTGCTCCTTTTTTAATTGCCTTGGGCATTGTCAGTGTGTCTGTGAAGGATTTTGTAAGCCTCTGGTGTGGATGCAGGTCCGGGGGGCAGAGGATGGCAATGGATTGTGTTTTTAAAGATGGCCACCGTGCTATTTCCTGCTCCTGTGCGATGATGCTATTTCCGGTTCCGCTTGTTTACGGTGACCACTAATAGCGGTCACTGCTAATGCTGTGTTGTAGGAGGGCGGAAGTGCTATCAGCGCTTTCTTCTGTGCCTCTAAGGGCCTTAACGGGTCTTTACCACCTTGGCGGTAGGGTCCTTACCGGCATGGCGCTAAGCTTGTGCCTGCGTACTGGTGATGCCACGTTATTAGCGGCCTACTTCCAACAAGGACACATTATTAGCGCCATGCCGGTAAAGGCGGTAACTTACTGCCTACCGTGCAATGAGGCCCAATGTATTCATTTCACAGAATTCAATTTCAATTAAATGGATTTTTATGTGCACTTAAATACATTTAAGCGTTTTTATATGTTGTTTAACATGGACATACATTTTCTTCGAGAGATATTCCATCCTTCTCTAATGATTAAGGAGGGTAATCCACCTACTTCTTCTTTTCGCTGACTATGTCCAGACTTCCCAACCGTTAATATTGCCCTACTTTCATGCTCTGTTGCCTTGCTTCTTTCTTGTTCCCATTGTTTGCCAATTCTATTCTTACTCTTTTCATTGTAATGTATTGTGTGTTGGTTCATTTTATTTCTATAGTACCTACTCCTAAGTGCTTTACCATACATTAATGAATTGGTACACATTAGGAAATGATGGTAGAATACAACAGAGTAAAGAATAGGCTGAGGATGAACAAAGAAGTAGAAACAGACAGAAAATGCAATGGTGATCCAGAATAACAAAATATGAAATGTCCAGCAAGCCTGAACATTGCAGGACAAAATAAAGCAACCCCACCCATCAATATGCAAAACACAACTCTAAAAATATTTCAAAAATACAGACTGCAGAGCCAAGATGATGTGCTTCAAATACATAATTTTGAAATGCACATGAGGGTATGGAATGGCAGTGCATACCTCGAGAAAAGTCCCAAAAGGTATTGGGCTCTTTCTCCTTCACCTCTGTACACAACACCACTAACACGTCAAAGAACATCAAATGCTGTTACCGACCACTATTTCAAACCACCAAGCAGCACAAGGCCCACACTGCATGAAAGGTGAAGCAGTACATTGTCGGGTCCAGTCACCTGCCCCAGCTCCAGACCACCACAGGAGACAGAGCACAATGACAAGCAACCAAGGGACTTCCCCAACAACATCCCATCGAGGCACGGCTAGAGTCCCGAGGAAATGCCCCGGTGATAGGCTGCAGAAATCTCCAATTCAAAGTCATGGACTCAGGCAGCAGATGTCAGGTACAATGGACCGGACCCCTGTGCAGGTGTTGGCGAAGGGCATCAAGCTGCACTGGGAGAGGAACACAGCGGCAGCAGGACCAGCCAGCTGCAACATTCCCTCTCCATGGTGGGTCCATGGCGATTGTTTAGCATGATTGTTTTTGTGTGCAACACTGTGAGTGTAAAATGGGGTTATGAGGCCATATGGTGTTGTGTGAGTGTGCGTAGCAAATTTAATATCATAAGAAACTGCACCTTACTACAGTTTTGTCTGCAAATTATTCCACAGGGTATTAAAATGACTGTTTAAACAAGAGTGTGAGAGCTCCTCTATTGAGGATGAACAGGGTAAAATAGCCTCTTCAATGGAATGTCTTCCACTCAGGATGGTCTACAGCAACCATCTAGCTCACTGCACCCTTCACAGAAGAGAAATATCCATTTGCCTATCAGTCTGGTCCCACCCATAAGGGTAGTCTAGCCCCAAAATGCTAGGCAATTCTCCTCTGAACAAGAGTACCAAACAGCAACCCCAGACATGTGTTTCGGCCTTTTTGGGCCTCCTCAATGAGGTGAAGTTGAGCCTCTAACAATACTTTATTATTGTGTAAACGAAAGGTAATTCAGAAGTGGACCCATTCCTCACGTGTTTGTGCTTGCTCTGCCAATATATACCACTATTCGTAAATAAGAACATGCTCATGTTGGCTTTGCAGTAAGAAAAAACATGTCTGGACTCACTACACCATTGCAAGGTAGCGAGACCCCCGATACCAATAAAATGTCATTCCACAGTTTGAAAACATGCCCTAAAAGACTGCACTAATGTTGGCCAATATGGCCATGTAAGAGCATGCATCAGGTTGTATTTACCCTTAATCAGCAGAAGATGTTATGCACAGTACAGAAGAACATATGTTCAGACTGGCTGCAACAATGTAGGTGAGTATGGCCACATAAGAACACCCACTTTGTTGGCTTAACCCTTGATGCCAGTAAAATAAATACTATGGGCCTGATTCCTGGAATCATTTGCATGGAGAATAGGGCAACTGTGTGCAAATACGTCTCTGTCGATTCATGGAATCGAATGTGCTGAACTTTTCCTGGACTTGCTTTGAGTTGGCACTGGCAAAGCACATCTGTGAGCTGTCGAGGGCCTTGCGCAAGACTGCATGGAGAGAATGGGCGTGACTTGCACAGAGGACTGGGAAGGGGTCGGAACACCACAAATGGAGAAAAACTTGCAAAAAAGTGGGAGTTCCCAGGGACGGCCTGCAGGCAGTCCCTCGCATGCCCACAGTCCCTCGCATGCCCACTATTGCACAGCATGAGACGTATTCATGGATTCGATTGTGCAACCTCACAGCCGGGAAATGGCCACGCAAGTCCTCCAGACGATCTGCCACCCGAAGGCAGGCATAAGTACACTTGCTCGTAGGATTTGCAGCACAGCAGTGGGTTTGCAGATCAGTTTTTAGGGTGCGGGTACTCAACTGGGGTTCTAATGTAATGCAGGGGTTCGCGTAGGCAGTGATGTGGGCTGCAGGAACAGTTTACTGGGGTTTGCACCATGATTTTCTGAGTTTAGACCGAGTTACGATTTTTCATACAGAGGTTGTCAGGGTGCGATGAAGAGTTACAGGGGACCCTGCATAGGATTCCCAAGATGCAGGTCTGCTTGAGGGCGACCCCTCAAAATGTTTGAAGGGTGCATGTATTCGAGCCTGGGGCAGTGCACAAAGGTAGCTGATCTGGCAGTGTATGCTTTGCGCATGAGCGTGTCGGGGACATTCTGGCCGCAACTTGCGAATATGGTTAGTTTGCGTGGACAATTCCATGAATACTTGGGGCACCCATTTTTTATTCTGCACACAGGCTCACGCAGTGTCCTGCGCTCATTTTCATGAATCAAACTCTAGGTCACAGTAAGGAACATATGCACACTGACTGCACCAGTGTATGCTGTAGGGTCACGTATTCCTGTCACTGTAAGAAGATATTTCCACTCTGGCTGCACCATTGTTGGCAAGTATGGCCATGTAAGAACACATATTATATCAGCTTTTCCCTGAATGCCAAAAAATCATGTCATGCCACAGTAATCAAATATGTCTAACCTGGTGACACCAATGTGGACAATGATGACCTCAGAAAAACACTCATCATGTTGGCTTCACACTTCATGCCAATTAAAAATATTCCTTGTCATAGTAAGAAAGATGTCAATAGTGGCTGCAACAGCACCCGTGAAGCCCCAACACACCCGCACCCAAATCAGAAGCCTGTGGCTTTCCACACACTCAAGCATACACAATCATGCAGCATCCATTCGCTCATGGACATGGATGCAACTTACATACTCTCATTCAGCTGCACACCCATACAACTACATAAACTCTCACAAACACACACACACCTAAACAACACAAACATGCATACTTATAGACATAAACTCTCACATCTGTGCTAGCTCTCTGCACACATCCATGCTAGTTCTCTGCACACATGCATGCTAAACGTTTCATGGTCTTAAATGCAGATGCAACTCAGCCTCACATTACCTCAAGCTTCCATGAGGATACACCAAATCCCACACAGCATTAAGAGTTAAATGGAATCAGGAGGAGCACCTGTTTCTTTCACATGAGCAGTGGAGCCAAAGCACCTCCATCTTGTCGCTCCAAGATGTCTGATTGTACCGAGAGGTGTAGAAGTACCTCCTAAACACAATTCAGCACTGCAGCATCCCAGTTGGGGTAGTAAAGTGTTAGTTAATGCTAACTCAGAAGCTCTCTCTCAGCTGCTTCCTGCAATTGAGAAAAAACGCTGTGTTTTCAATAAGCTGTCTTGAATCCTCCATAATGTGGGGCAGGTTGGTGGCCACCACGGCTCTTTGCTCTCCTAATGATATAAAACCTTAAAACACTCAGAAAACCAGCTACGAAACTCACAGTTTATGAGCACAGATCTCAGAATTTTTTTTTTTTGCCATTACAATCACAATCCTGTGTGGAGGCTCCGCATGAAAACTAAATATACGTGCGATGTCATCAGTGATGCCATCATTGACATTTGTGATGTCATCTTTGATGTCCTGGGTGTTAGTCTTAGCAGTGCACGGTGGTGGCGCGAGTTATGGTTGCTTAGCTTACCATAACTGGCAAATTTCATGAGGTTTTCGGTTTTATTTTGAATCATAATGTTTTTTTCACTTAATTTCATAGGATTTTAGTAACGCAACTTAACCATAAAGTCCCTTTAACGTTTTTTTCGCTAAAATTCATATTAATATTAATAGTGCAACTTAACCATAATGTCCCTTTAACAAAGTTGTTTTCACTGAATATAGATATAAATAATGGCAATGTGATAAATGTTTACTAAGACTCCCTTACCTTACATTTATATAACATAGAAAATACTAAACCCCCTGTCCTGCTAGTGATTTTGATGTCCGCGGACCGTGCACATGTCCGTGGGCGGAAGCGGTCACCATCATCACTATCCAAAAACTCAGGGGGCATCTTACATTATTGTATCATACAATAAAAACACCAAACATATTCAAAAAGCACCACATAAATACATTACATTTAATAATAAATAAGAAGTGGAAACTGTATATCTAAGACACCAACCATCCACTGTAGTAACATTTCCAATATAATGGAATATACCAAAACAAAATAAATATGCTTCCAACTGAATTACCTCACAGAAACTGCACAGCAAGAAGCAAGAGCATACTTACACAGCAGTAACTGCAAAAGTTTATGAAAAAGTAGTAAGTACACTACATTTATTTCATATACTTATACATGTTCTGTATTATGTACACTAAAACTAATATTTATTGTTTTTAACACAGAAATGTCCAGTACTTTGGAATGGCTAAAAGAACATTTCCCAACAGAGGAAATGAATGAAGACAGTGATAATTATGGTAGAAACATTTCTCTATATAAGCCAATTTATAACTATTAGTTTATGTGTACTTAAAACATTTTTTAACATACCAGACAACCAATAAAAATAATGTACCAAAAGAGATATTAGAAGATACTCTGAAACAAATGGAACTAAAAATGGATTTGTTAATGCAACACTTCAATCAATTAAAAGAGTGTATTGTGGACCACATTAAAGAAAACATTAACAGGCCGATTCATGAAACAAACGTGCGCCGAAAATCCATGCGCAAGCAGGCGCAAGGGAGCGCAAGCGTGAGAAACGCAGCGCACGCGCACGCGTGCGATTCAAGGAAGACGCTGCGCGTGTTTCCCGCTGTCCGTGCGCGCAATCCAGCCATGGCGCACGCAGGCATACACGGCATGCGCTACGCGCACAGCAAAAGTGCACATAGCGCGGCGCACACAACCAAAGTGGGCGGAACAGTGGGCGTAACACGCGGAATGGGGAACAACGCGTGAAAAAGAAGGCGTAACTGGGGAAGTACTGCAGGGAACTACACGGAATGCCCACACGCACACGAACAACCCGTATTCATGGATCCGAATACGGGAAACACGCGCACTGCAAAAGACGCGCACAGGCATCAACGCGTCTGCCACACAAAGGCAGGCGGAAGCGCCCCGTGCACAGTACAAAAGTGCGCGCAAACAACAAACGCGTATATACAGCTACGATGAATGCCCCATTTGTCTCAGCACTGATCGTGGGACACCGCAGGAGGAGGAGAATAGCCAGGGCACGGATTTTCGCAACACGGACAAGCCTTTTTGGGATGCCTGACGACCAGGTCTATGGCAGGTATAGGTTTCCACCCCATATCATCCTAGACCTGGTCAGGGAGTGGGAAGATGACCTTACATCCCCCACCCTTTGCTCCCAAGCATTGAGCCCCTTGGAGAAGCTGCTCAATGTCCTGCATTTTTTGGCCACTCGGTCATTTCAGCGGACCACTGCCATAGTGGGGGGGTCTCACAGGCCACGCAGTCACGCTGCCTACACCAGGTACTGGCAATCATGACAGCCCGCCCCTCAGTCCGCAGGCACATATACATGCCCAGAACACCCGCAAAAAGGCAGGCTGTTGTCCTGGATTTTTTCAGGGTGGCACACTTCCCCAAAGTGCTCGGTGCCATAGATTGCACCCATGTGGCGCTACGTCCACCTAGGGCCACTGAGCACATCTACCGAAACCGCAAGCACTGGCATTCCATCAATGTACAGGTGGTATGCGATGCAAAGGGAATCATCACCTCTGTCTATGCAAACTACCCTGGCTCCACCCATGACAGTTTCATATACAGAATGTCCACCCTGAGCCGGGCCCTGGAAGCTGGGCAGCATGGCGACACATGGCTCCTAGGTGAGTACAAATGCCCTTGCACATGCATGCAAGTCACACACAGACAAATACCCAAACCCTAATAATCTCAACTATTATCACCTCCCCAGGGGACAGTGCCTACCCTCTGAGCAACTACATGATGATGCCAATCCGGAACCCCACCACACCACCCCAGGTAAGATACAACGCCGCCCATATTACAACCAGGGCCATAGTGGAGCGAACATTCAGAGTGCTCAAGTCACGTTTCCGCTCCCTTGACCGCTCTGGCGGGCAACTACTCTATGCACCACCAGTAGTGTGCAGGATCATTGTGGCAGCATGTGTCCTGCACAATGTTGCAATACAGCAGGGCGTCCCGGTGGACATGGTGGTGCCCCCACATCCCCAACCACAGGCACAGGCGCTGCCCATGGGAGGGGACAGGGCACATGGCGAGGAAGCACGGACCCAGCTTGGGGCCACATTTTTCACCTAAACTCCCACCCCTGCGGAGTGCACACAGGCCTGGCACATACCAGGTGACAATCGATGATGACAAAGAGACAGTCAACTGTCACAACCCTACCACCCTGAGATAGTTGCCATGGAAGTGCCACATCATCTGCATCCCTAGCTACTTAAACACAAGCTATCCCGTGTGACCAAAAGGCACACATATGACATATGACATGATATGGCCTATACACAAGTATTTCAAGGTGCGATGAGGCAGGGAGGGGGGAACAAGGGAAGACAGACAACGGTACTACTAGGCAAGGTGTCATTTAGTTTGTGCAAGTGCAGGGCTAGGGGGAAGGGAAAAGTGCAAGGGGAAGGGGAGGGGGGGAGTGCAGTACAGGGGAAGTAGACCAAAAAACAAATACATAGGTCAGCTGGTGGCAACTGCAAAGGTAAGTCCAGACAAGTGCTGGGAAGGGTGGGCTGTAGGGATAGAGAGACAGTACCGCAGTGCAGGGGTTGCCAGGGATGCAGTGCAAGTGGAGAGAGGCTGGGCCAGGGACCGAGGTCGGTGAGAGTGGCCCAGTTGCAGCTCCAGTGCAGTTCCAGTGCAGAATTCCGCAAGGGAGAGGCAGAGAGAAAGCAGAAGCTAAGAGGATGGTCCTGAGGTGCTTCCCGAACCGGAGATGGTTCCCCTCAAGTTCAAGTGAGGCAGGAAGGCTGTTCCAGAGGGAGGGCCCTGCTGCGGAGAGAGATCTACCACAGCTAGTTGCTCTGAGAAGCGGATGACCCTGACATGCAAGGTGTGCATCACACACACCTGCACAACAGGCCATGGCCATCACTGTTATGTCACTCAAACCCTCCCAAACCACAACATGACATGGCAAGCAATACCCATACACCAACACAGCAACAATAAGGTACACATTGCCATGTCCAAAATGTACAGTGGCATCAGACAATGATGCCTGACCAGGAATCAGATGAAATGACATACCAACAACCTCCCACCCAAAATAAGTCATTTCCAAATGCATTACAAGAGTTGCACACGTAACATAACAATGAATGCCTGTCTACATGCACATTGTGCATTGTAAAATCAACACTGCAGCTTCTGTGTGCTGTGTCCTACTCCTGCAACACACTGCTCAGCGCACAGCACAGTGAACAGCCATTGTGTGTGATGCACACCCTGAGCATCACATCTAAGCGACAGACCACATCAAAAAGCAAATAAGGCATGTACAGGATCCATAATTGGTCACAGAACATGTGCTGCAGGGACATAGTGGCCACCAGAAGGCAAACAGTGTACACGTGGATATGCAAGGGTGGGAGTACATGTAGTGCATCAGAGTGCAAGTGTGTGGGTCTGCAAGGACATGCACTCAACATATGCATGTGCACTCAAGTGACCATCAGTGTTCTCTACACATCACATGTGAACATTCACCATGTGTACACCCCAGCATGTCAAACCACAACTGTCCCCTCGCACCTGAAAGCTAAACACAACACATGAACAGGCATTGATCAGCAGAACACAACATGTACATAGGACACCACCATTACAATGTCAGAGTTCCCATCACACTGCAGGGCAAGGCAACTATCAAAAACAACCCCCCCTCCCTCACAAATGACCATGACCCACTGAACAACTGCACCTGGGTCATGGAGCCTTCAACCCTCAATTCCACCTGGCCACAGGATCACCTTTACCCTTCGTCACCATCTCCCACCTTGTGTGTAAAAAGATGCCTGCACCCTCAGAATCCACACTCATTTCCAAAATCACAAAATCCAAGGCATAAAAACGAACCCGAACACCCTCCAGTAGATGACTTGACATAGCAGTACCTCACAAAGGCCAAGTACTACCACAATGATGCAACAACCAAGGTAGCACAGTAAAACAATGTCACAACAGGATGTGAACCATGTGTGGTACATAACATAGGATGATGCATCATGAACGGATGTGTATTGTCACAGGTCCCGTGTACAGGCGCGGGAGTGTCAAGAAACAACCACCCCCACCGTGTCCCGGGTGCCTGCAAGGTCAAACTCACACAGCCCCTGAGACCCTGGTGGGGAAGGAGGTTCAGGGATATGCAGTCGGGACAGGTGTTGGCACACCGGATAACTGGAATGAGTGGCAGGAGAGGGGAGGAGGAATGACACATGAAAGTAGGGAATGCACGAAAATGTACTACCTGCATGAACACATACACAATCCAAACAAACTTGGACATCATTGTCATGGCCTTATGTAGTCCAGGTTTAGGAGTGGTACGAACCAACCACCCCCTCTAGGGTTTTGGCGCCTGCAAGTTCGGGGCTTACACAGGCATCCGCAACCCCAGTGGGGAAAGAGGGTTAGGGAACGTTGCTTGGATAGGTAGGGGAAGCAGGAACACCGAGTAGAGGGTACAGGGTTCAAAATTGCATAGGATTCCGGGTGATTAGGGGGAAAAAAAACATACCAAATTGAATCACACATACATCCATGCATTAGTGCACCCCCCAGCAAGCCTATGCAGAGCAGTTTGAAAGAAAAACAATAAGACACTTAGCTCTGATTTTGAGTGCTGGCCTCCTGCCTGCCCACTCTCAGGTCCGGTTACAGGAGCACTGCAATGCTGCAAAGAGAGCCACAGTCAACAACCTGTACGTGCCAATTACACAAAAACACACCACCAAACATGCCCCATAGCAACAAACAACTCTACAAACAGACAATCTGGTGTAGATGCTTTGTACCCATATATAACAGTACCCTTGTGACGGGTCATACACAGTCAATGCAGTAAGTCAGCCGCTGGTGGGTGCGTGGCAAATGGAACACCAATGTGTCACAATTCACACAACATGCAATGTTCCCTGGGTAAGCAGACAGACGCATATAGCAAGCCATGACTTCAGAGCAAGTTGCGTACCACCATGACCGAAACAAAGTTGGCAGTGAATTCATCATAAAGTACATGGAAATGAAATGCACTGCACCCGAGTATGTCCCTTGCTGTATGTCCCTGTGAGCTGCCCCTTTCCATGTCTCGGAAGGCTACATGGTTGATACAAGTGCCTCAATGGACCTTGGTGTACCGGAGGGCATGTGCCACTGCCCCTGCAGGTGTCCCAGACAACCCTACAATCAACAGCCATTAGTCCACCAACACATCTGAGCTGCATTGTGTGATTCAACACCAATATTCGTCCAAGCTCACCCTCAGTGCTGTGACTAAGCCTGCATGTGCAACTCGCCTGGTGCAAACTTTGCTGTGTAGTGGCCCCCCTGTGCTGCTCACCTTGCCTGGAGTTCCTTGGAACACGACAGCAGTTCTAGGATGTAGGTCTGCAATCCCTGTGCCTCTGCTTGTGCACACATGTGCATGTGGGCACCAACAAACGTGCCCAGAATTCCGTCGTCCAATGGGCCATGTCTGCTGGCTAAGGTGCTCTGGAGGCTCATCCCCCTGCAGAAAGGGCATGAAACACATGATTAATGCTTCAAAGTCATCTGTGTGTGTCTCTTCAGGCATCTCATTACTTGACCATGTCAGAGAGTCACAGCATAAATCACACCATCAGTCCGTCTTTCACATCCAAAGTGTGGAACACTATCTACAGCATGAATTGCAACAAGCACGTGTACAGTAAAGATAAGAAACATACTACACAATGCATAGCAATGAATGTACACATTAATCATGAAACACCCCATCTAGCAAAAGCTGAACAGTGGACAATAACACCAAAATCATCCCCACTAGGGGTGTAAACACAAGTCACACAGCACCAGACATGCCACAGATATGACAGTCCAAGGCCCTTGTGTAAAATGTTGTAACACCGAACCATCCTTGCGAGCCCATGGATAAGGGAGGTAGGAGTGGCATATGTGAGTCAAGGACCCCAAGCAGCAAACACATACACAAGACAAGGCTGAAGGGCCCAGCTGGAACAGACAGTGGATGCCTTCAAAAGCCACAAAGCACAGCACCGTCACATGAAAGCACAATAGACGGGCCTGGTGCAAGCTTTGCTGTGTCGTGTCCCCCATGTGGGAGGTACAGGGTGCTGCTCAACATCCACATGCGATGATGCTGAGCCAAAAAAAAAAACCTCCATGGGCTCAACGCCTGCACAGCCCGACCTATGTGGGAGATAGATGGTCGTCCGAGTCTGGCTCATCCTGGAAAGGAGGACGTGGCACAGTAGCCTGGCCACGCCTAGCCGCAGCTTGCCCCTCGTCGGTAGAAAGTCTGCCGGACGGGTGAGCCTGGTTCTGTGTGGCGATGTGGCGTATGTCTGCATGCAGAACCTCACGTGATACACGTGCTTCCTCTTGCAAGGTAGCACATGTAACACGGAGTTCTTCCTGCAAGGCCTGGCTGGACAACCGCTGCACCTCCCGGCAAGCCTGTAGCTCAGCCGAGATGGTACTCTCAAGCTGTGCAAACCTCTCCTCTGCCTGCTGCCTCCGGGACATCATAAGAACACCCAGAGTGGATCTGAGCGAAGCATACTCCTCCCTCAGGGCATCCCTATCTGCCTCTGCGTGAGCAGCAATTGCTTGACGCAGAGAAGACATTTCAGCCTGGCGTGCCCTGTCTGAGGCCGCCATGCCCAGCCTGAGCGAGCTGGCCGTGGACCGTGCCGCCTGCTGCTGGAGAAGCACCTGCCTAGCAGGGGGGAGCACAGATCGGGCCACACACTCCATGCTCTCAGCGATGTTCTCCATTGCTGCCCCCTGCCATTCTGAATTGGCAGTCATGTCTTGCTCCCACTCAGTATACTGCGGTTGCGCACTGCGACCGCGTTGCCGGGCTTGACCCCTGCGGGACCCAAGGTCCGGGGGTCCTCGATGTGTTGGCACCGCCCGCGGCTGCACGACTACATGCCCCCGTCGATGTGATGTCCCAGGCACATCAGTGACTGGTGTGGAGGCTGACCCTGCGTCCCGATCCGCCACGGGCGGAGGAACCAAGACTGTCTGATCCCTCAGTGCAGGTGTCGCAGACATAGGAGTGTCCACATCAGAATCACTCACCCCTGACACATGGACTTGATGCTCATCCAACTCAACATGGACGTCAGAGTCGTCATCAAGGCTGGACTCATAGGCAGCCAGAGACAAGATGGACTGTAGCACTTGGGGGGTTTCGTGGCCTACCACCCCACGACCCCCACTAGTGCCGGGTTGATGTAGCGGTACCAACCCTGTGTCTGGCATGACAACACCATCCTCTGCCTCCATTGCGTCATCACCTGAAAAATAGAGAGAAAAAAGGTCACTACACATGTCAGAAGCACACAACACACACACACCGACAGCAAACGCCTCAGGCAGACATGTGACACACAACATATAACCTGCCATGCATGCTGGGTCAACTATGAATTGCTTCTGTGATCAGACCTGTTGAAAGGTGGCAGTTTCCATGGAAGTGGGTCTATGCAGTGCAGAAAATGTGTACGCCACTCACTACCTACATGTACAAGGACTCCATGGTGTGTGCCAGGAAATATGAAGGCAGTGCAATGTTGAATTCAGACATCACGTGCATTGTGCATTCAATGTGTACCATATCTAGAAGCCAAGCACCCCTCCACCCCAGTACCAAAGCAGGGATGCCTAGCATGGTATCAAAAGGCTGACCATACACCTGTGTATTGACAGGCAGTGTTGACTGGCATCATCAGCTGAATGTGATTCAAGTGACAACACTGCAAATGATGCAGGGACAGTAAGCAGGACACATGATGAAAACTCTGGATTCCGCCCATGTGTGAAGAAGACACAACCGTTGGACAGAGTCATTGGCCATTGAACAGGCTGAGGCCTGTGAGCCACACAGATTGTCAGACCCTAAACATGTGTGCAACGCAGGACTGAGCCATAGTTGACATGGGAAGGCTGATGAGATGGCAGGCAATGTATGTAACCAAGGACTTGTATTACAGTGATCATCCAGTCAAGGACACATAGAGGCATGCGTGCAATGCATATGGAGCATGAATGGCACTTATGTCCCTGCGGGACATCTGACCCATGCACAGTACAAGTGAGATACCCTGCATCGAGTACTAAGGCTGTAACACACGGCATATGTCTGGCAGATTCTACGCTGGAAGTTAGCATCTACACAGGACAAATGAACAAGAAAGTACACATTGGCAAGATTGAAGCAGACCAGTGCAAAGGTGGAACTGGGGTGCAGAGTGGCGGAGGAGGGGCAAGGGAGCATGCCTACATGGAGTCCCGCATGCAGGCAGTGGAGACATGCATGACGGAAGCATTGCATTACTTACACATCAGAACCATGTACACGTCACATGTAGCGGCAATCATGCACAACACATACCACAAGTGAAACACACACGTCCTCAACAAACACGCATCAACACTCACTGGACTGCGCATCAAAGTCCAGCATCTCTCCCACTCCTTCGACCAATTCAGGTGGTATGAACTCTGCAACAAGAGCCTCATGCGGAGTGAGCTCTTCCTCCTCTGGTGCAGGCCCACCGCCAGTCACCAGAGTCAAGTTGTAATTAGAGGCACGCTTAGCCTTAGTGCTGCGCTTGATGTCATTCCAACGCTTTTTGCACTCTTTTGCCGTGCGCACCTCATGGCCGAATGAATTGACATGTTCCGCAACATGCTTCCAGTGGGTGCCACGTTGGGCAGCCGTAGTCTGACTATTGGCACCCACTAGCATGTCACGGCTGTGGCCCCGCACGTAGTCCACAAGGAAGTCCAGTTCCTGCTTACAGAAAGGCTTCTTCCTCGACGTGCAGGAGGTCGTGGCTGTGTGTGGGGTCCCAGCCTGTGCTGCAGGTGCAACCTTCCTCCTCTTGGACTGTGACGCAGACCCAGGCTGCCTAATGGCGCCCTGACCAGTATGGCCAGTGGGTTCGGTGGATTGAGCCAAGGGAGTGGCAGGTGGAGAGATGACCAAAGGCCTGACTTGTGTCAGTGGCAGCCTGGTGTCCACTAATGGACCCTGCGCAGCAACATCAGCTGTGGCAGGGTCATTGACCGCAACGGTCCTGGTTGGCAGACTCACAACCGGGGTGCTGTTGGGTGCATCTTCCCCTGCACTTGCCAACAACAGGCTGTTCAGGTCAGCAGATGACATGACTGCCCCAGGGACACGTGTCTTGGTCTGAGCAGCCCGGCCTGCCCCTATGGTTTCCCCCCTGGCCTGTTGGAGATCTATCAAGGGCTCTTCAAGTGCCAACGCAGCCTGCGCTGGCAGACCCTGAGCCTGGGTGGCGGTGTCCACAGCTGCACCTGCAGCTACCACTACCCTTGGGCCTGTGGCAGTCGATGGAACGGACTGCCGGGTCAAATGGGTGCCAGTGCCAGATGCAGGAGCTGCATCCCCAGGAACCACAGGGGGTGGTGACATGACTGCACCGACACATGGCACAACATTGTGCTCAAGTGGCGCACCCCTGCCTCTTCCCCCTCTGTGGCCGCCCTGGACACCCTGGAGTCCCCCTACTCCCTGGTCACCACGGCCACGTCCCCGACCACGCCCGCCACGAGGAGGATGCCCAGCTGAGGCGCCCCTCACCTTTGGTGGCCTCCCAACCATGGCACTGAAGTAGTAGTGCTGGCACAGATGGAGTGGTGCCAATGGGAGGTGTACACCACAATTGACCTGGGCAATTGGGGTGGAGGGGGTGGGAAGCAAGATTTTAACAGCCCCCCTGCACCTGCAAGGCTGTATGTGACCCCGGTGATGGGGTGACGGGTCACGCAACGCTCAGGCACCCCAAAACTGCAGTAAAACCGTGCACGCAACCCTGCAGCCTACGTGCGTGGATTCAACCTCCCGCAGTACGAGGTGACACCCAGTAACACGAATAACGCGTACGCGTGGGGCACGCAGGCTACTATGACATCGAAAATGGGTGCGATACACAGGGGCACCCGCAGTGGGAAAAAGAGCATGTGCGACTCACCGTCTGACTTGCGCGATGTAGAAAAACACGCGTAGCCAATACCCCCGCCAAAAGAAGAGATACGTCCTTGACAGCTGTGAAGTTGTGATGGCGCGCGAAACAACAGGAAGCATTAACACACGTCGGTCTCCACGAAAGGCACGTACAGCGAACTGCTGGGCCCGCTCACCTTTAACCCGTGCTGAGGGAAACGCACGCGCGCGTCACGTCACTTACGCGCATGAGCCCTTTCCTCGTATTACACGCAGACGTGCAGTTTTTCACGCAAGCTGAAATGCCCATGCACGCCTGTGCGCGTCACGTCACAGGGGCGCTTGCACTTCAGGGGCCTTCTGTCCAATGAAATTGCGTATGCGTGCAGACGCGCTTACGCGCTAAGGGCCTTTCCTCGAATTACACGCTGACGTGCCGAATTTTCATGTTCCAACTCACTCTGTATCAAGCTGGCCATGCGTAAGCACACGGAAGACCACGCTCCTGCCCAGAAGGCCGAACTACTGCCCCCCTGAGCTCCGAGCACGCTCCCACCTGCCATCTGCTGCTGCCTGACTGCCTGCTGCCCACGTGCCCTGCCATTTGCTGCCTACACATCAGCCAGGGGTGCTGTTGCTGTGACCACCCCTGCTGGAACCGAAGACTCCTGACTGGGATTCCATCGCTCCACAGCCCAGCCCCAGGACCCAGTTGCCCACCCACTCCTGCCTCTGGGGTTGTCATGTCGGGGCAAACACCATCTGAGACCACTGACAACCCCCGGCCAGAGAGGCAGAGGGGCACCAGCTTCAGTGCCACCGAAGTTGGTGTCCTGGTAGAGCAAGTCCTGTGGCATTATGATGCCCTCTTCGGAGTTTCCCGCGCCGACAAGGAAGGACGGACTCGGATCTGGACTGACATCGTGACTGCCATCAACGCGGAGGGGGTGGCAGTCCGCGACTTCCAACATGTCAAGAAGCGCTGGGAGGACTTCAGGTCCAGGACCCTGAACAAGGCCCGGCGCCTCTTGAAGGCAGCGGATGCCAAGGGGTGCCGGGGCCACTTGTCGGAAGATCAGATGAGGGTCCTGGAACGCATATCCCTAGCGCTCCACGTCCAGGTCCTTGAGAGGCAGACCCGTCTGGAGTCGAGCGGTAAGTGTACATGCATCCTGATTGTGAGCTGTGCGTGTGGTGATGTTTCAGTAGTGTGCAGGTTGCACATCTGTTTGTATGGGGTCGAGTATGGGTGGGGGTGTACAGGGCCGTGGGGCTAACACATGCGAGGGCTGGAATGTGTGAGACATGGATGGTGCTTGTGTGTGTAGGCTTGCATGCCAAATGCAGTTGTGTGGGCACACATGTTTGGATGAATGTGTATGTAAGTAGACATGTCCGTGATGTCACGCATGTATGTTGTTTTCAGCTGCATGTATCAGCACTGTGTACATGTGCATTTGTATGTATTTGACAAGGGTGCAACAGTGATGCAACATGGATGCATGTGACAGCGGGATGTGGAAGCCTGATTGGCAGATGTGACATGGATGCCCATCTGAACACTGCGACACTTGCCAGAGGTGTACACATGCATGCAAGTGTGGTGGTGTGTGTACATGTGTGGTGCACTTCCTGTGTTGCATGTGATGTCTGGCTCAGCTTTGCCTGCTCATGCTGTTGTATGGGTATGGATGGTGCTGGCAGTTGCGATATGGCTGTGGTATGGCTCATGTGTGCAAGTTGAAATGACATGTGTGTTGGGGATTGTGATGGCATGTCTGAGGTTTGCCAATGCCACTCATGTACAACTGTCATGTGTGTATGTGTCCATTGTACAGTGCCCCGTGCCTGTGTTTTATTTCTTCCTGTCTGCAGCGTCAACTGATGAAGAGGGAGGAGAAGGTGCTGTGGAGCACAGCGGCGGGGATCCCACCGCCAGCCGGAGACGCAAGGCCCGGCTCCCCTCCCAGGTTGTCATCTCGTCGGGGAGTGAGGAGTCCGGTGCCGCGTCCCAGGCCGCAGCTGCCGGGGGGAGGTCCAAGTGGCGGAGGTTGGAGTTGGACTCCTCGGCAGCAGAAGGGGCAGCTGGGACCCCACAGGGCCCAACGGGGAAGATGGCACGGAGTCATCCAGGTTGGTGGGGGGTTTGGTGGAGGAGGAGGCCGTGCAAGCAACAGAGACGGGATCTGGAGGTGGGGATCCCACTGGTGCTAGTGGTGCAGTGCAGGACCAGGGACAGGAGGCAGCACAGGCCGCCGCGGAGGTGCCTGTGTGCAATCCTGTCCCTGATCCTGTCCCTGCATCATCTTGCACCAGCAGGGATGCCTACGTCCAGACCCGTTTTCAGGCAGGGGATGAGCAAACGACAACTGGCCTTCCTCTGCCTGCGGATGTGGCTATCCGGGTCCGGGTTGAGCCTGTCCTGACTGGTGTGGCATTGCGTCAACGGACCATGCGAGGTGACCTGCAGTCTTTTCATGAGGAGACTGCACGTCATCTCGAATGGCTCGTTGACCACGTCAGCCTGCTGGGACAGGTCACCCAGGCCGGATTCCTCCGTTTGATGGGGCTTGCTACGACCCCCTCCTCAAATGAACCCCCTACGCGCCAGTCGTCCTTCGTGCCATCTTCCCACCCATCAGTCACCTGGGTGCCCTGTGGAGCTGCCTCTGACGGTGCGGCCAGGCCGGTGGAGGAGGCATCCCTGCCACAGTCGGGAGTCGGACGTCCAGCAGAGGTGGCCACATCAACGACTGCACCCCAGCCGGCAGAGGATGTGCAGGCAGCAGGAGGCAGTGCACGGGCAGAGGCACAGCAGCAGTAGCAACGTGGTGGGAGCCATGAAGGCTCGGGGCCTTCAACATCGGAGGGGCAGGCATCGGCCGGAGGGCAGGAGGACCCAGGAAAGAGAGTGTCTTCCGTGTGGCAGCGGTTGGGCCACGCCATAGATGCGGAGCGGCAGCGGGCGGAAGAGGCACGGCTCACAATGGTCAGGGCGGAGAACTCCATGCGGAAGGCCCTGAGGCGGGCCGAGTGCCTCGAGGCAATCCGCAGGGGTTTGGAGGTGGACACGTCGACCGCCCTGCGGACCCTCGGGGCCATGGAGGAGGACCGCCTCCGGGACATTGAGCAGGAGTTCGATGATGCCCTGGCCCGGACATCCAAAAGTGAGCCGTCGAACTAGCCCGCTGCCCTTGTACATAGTTATGTAGGTAGTGTTAGGTTTCCTTTTTTTTGGATTTATTTTGGACCTTTTGGACATTGGCCACATTTTTGTATATAGTTTATTTTATTAGTTAGTGTAGTTAGATAGGTTTCATTTCTTTTGTTGGGATAATGGACCCTGGCTTATTCGTATGTACATAGTTCACTGTTGGATTGTATTTGTATTTTCACAATTTGACCATGGAGCAATGGCTTTCAATCATTATTTCCCATTGGATTTTCTTTTGTGGACAGTGACTTTGGACACCATTACTTTGGATTATGATTTTTGGTTTTGCTTTTTTTCACGGACATGCTTCTTTTCATTTTTGTACATTCCCATTTCTGTTTCTTTATTTTTGATTCTATTTATGTTTCCTTTAATACATATTTTTTTATTGAACTTCAATGTGTAGTTTCTCATTGGTTTCATGCATATCATGATATGGGTTTTGAGATTCACTGACACCATTGGGTGTATGTGAGGGAAATGTGTTTGTTTCGGAACTTGCAATTGGTGTTCTGTCATGTAATTGCCAATTATGAGTGGGTGGATGCAATACTCGGGTGGGTGTTTTGCATTTGGAGGCTGACCATAGGGACCAGGGATCTAGATTGTGATGACATGTTGGCTGGGGAACATGAGTTGGACATGGGTGGGGGCCTGGTGGAGGGTGACCCTGCACTGCTGAGGGGTGGGGGTGGTGGGAGACATGGGTGGGGGCCTGGTGGAGGGTGACCCTGCACTGCTGGGGGGTGGGGGTGGTGGGAGACATGGGTGGGGGCCTGCTGGCAGGTGCCCCACAGTGCTGGGGGTGGGGGTGGTGGGGTACATGAGTTGGACATGGGTGGGGACCTGCTGGCAGGTGCCCCACAGTGCTGGGGGGTGGGGGTGGTGGGGAACATGAGTTGGACATGGGTGGGGGCCCGCTGGCAGGTGCCCCACAGTGCTGGGGGGTGGGGGTGGTGGGGAACATGAGTTGGACATGGGTGGGGGCCTGCTGGCAGGTGCCCCACAGTGCTGGGGGGTGGGGGTGGTGGGAGACATGAGTTGGACATGGTTGGGGGCCTGGTGGAGGGTGACTCTGCACTGCTGGGGGGTGGGGGTGGTGGGAGACATGGGTGGGGGCCTGCTGGCAGGTGCCCCACAGTGCTGGGGGGTGGGGGTGGTGGGGAACATGCGTTGGACATGGGTGGGGGCCTGCTGGCAGGTGCCCCACAGTGCTGGGGGGTGGGGGTGGTGGGAGACATGAGTTGGACATGGTTGGGGGCCTGGTGGAGGGTGACTCTGCACTGCTGGGGGGTGGGGGTGGTGGGAGACATGGGTGGGGGCCTGGTGGAGGCTGCCCCTGCACTGCTGGGGGGGTGGGGGTGGTGGGAGACATGGGTGGGGGCCTGGTGGATGCTGCCCCTGCACTGCTGGGGTGTGGGGGTGGTGGGAGACATGGGTGGGGGCCTGGTGGAGGGTGACCCTGCACTGCTGGGGGGTGGGGGTGGTGGGAGACATGGGTGGGGGCCTGCTGGCAGGTGCCCCACAGTGCTGGGGGTTGGGGGTGGTGGGGAACATGAGTTGGACATGGGTGGGGGCCTGCTGGCAGGTGCCCCACAGTGCTGGGGGGTGGGGATGGTGGGGAACATGAGTTGGACATGGGTGGGGGCCTGCTGGCAGGTGCCCCACAGTGCTGGGGGTGGGGGTGGTGGGAGACATGGGTGGGGGCCTGGTGGGGGGTGCCCCTGGTGGCTGGGGTTCAGGGGGACATGTCAGGACAATCGCGTGTGGAACTTCCTGCGCACCCCTGGAATACACGTACCCTGCTGATATCGCGTGTGAAACTTCCCGCACACCCCTGGAATACACGTACCCTGCTGATATCGCGTGTGAAACTTCCCCCGCACCCCGAATTACACGTAGCCAGGACATTCGCGTGTGGAACTTCCTGCGCACCCCTGGAATACACGTACCCTGCTGATATTGCGTGTGAAACTTCCCACGCACCCCGAAATGCACGTAACCAGGACATTCGCGTTTGGAACTTCCCGCGCACCCCTGAAATGCACGTACCCAGCTGAAATGACGTGAGGTACTTCCCGCGCACCCCAGTGATACACGTAGCCCGCTTGCCGTGCTGGTACAGGGTTAGCGCAGCCCTTTGCGCTGGATTGGGGATTTTGATGGCTTTTCCCTGCGCGAGAGGCATTCTTGGGGGCGTAACTGGCGCTGCTGCAGGGTCGCTGCGCCACTGTGCGCCACAGCTGGTTTTGGTGGCTGGTATCCATGAATAGGCTGTGCGCTGAAATGGGTTTTGGCGCATGCGGCTGGCACAGGGATTCGCACGCGCACACTGTGCACCAGCCGTGTGCGCCACTTGTGCGCTGAATTCTATGAATTACCCCCTAAATATCACTGTCCACATGTACCTGTTCCCCCTCTCCATGTCCCAGCCAACTATCCCCAAACCCTCCCCACCAAGAAAAACAGTACAATGAGACTTCCATACCGTTCTCCCCTCCCATACATAATATCCAAACCTCTAATTCCCCTGTATTTGTTTCAGTTTCTGCTTCCCCCTCTCTTTCCTAATTTTTCTACTGTTAAACAATAATAACATTTAAAATGTGTTCTTAGTATATGCCCACGTCTTCTTTTTTAAAAAAAAGGCAGCCAGGGTGTCCGCGGACAGCGCGGCTGTCCGGGGTGTCCTCAATTAACCAACCTGGGGGTGTCCTAAGGACAATATACCTGTTTGTACTTTCCGTAATTAAAATGGAGGTGTCCTTAGAACACACAAGATGTCTGCCTCTCACAACCACCCAAAATGGGGTTGTCCTACTAACACCCACGCTGTTCGTAATGTACTCAACCAGAATGAATATATCCATAGAACACATATTCCGTCCGCCTGTCTGCAAAGTTTTGATGCACATTTATTTTATTTGGGGACTTCAACATTCTTCGTAGAACACCCGTGCACATGTGCATCACACACTTGGGTCCTACAAACATTGTGCCTATCCCCAACTGTCTGCCGAATGTGTGTCACACTTTTAATTAGTTTTGGGGACTGAACACTGTCCGTAGAACACCCCCGCGCATGCGCACAACCTCCACTGCGCATTTGGTGTCCTGCGGACAGCCGTCCCATTTGCAAACGTGTCCGTGATGTCATCATGTGGTCACACCCAATATTTCCGGCCCCCAAACATATAAAAACTGCTTTTTTAAACAATCCAGGGTATTTTACGGTAAAAGTTCACCACTGCACATGTCCCAGACAATGTCCCTGCTGATCTGCATACTTTAAGGAACTCTTTGAGCCTGTTCTAGATGTTCAGGGACGGCACGGGTGTCCAAGCAGCGTGCCCCAGCACCCCTATAAAAGGCCACACCCCAGAGCTGATCCTCATTCTACTTTTGGATTTCCAAGATTTACAACAGGACAATTGTGCAGGTTGCTGTTCTTGGTTCCTCGTTCCTAGTTCCTGGTTATTAACTTTCCAGATGGCATCCCAAATTGCTTCTGCTGCTACTGCCTCAGCATCAGCACTCCCACCCCCTCCACCACCACCACGTCCCCAGGGGGCTGCAGAGTGGAACACGCATGAGGATGCAGAGGAGACAGGGGAACAGCATGAGGTAGTGGAAGTCACGGACAACTAAAAACTGTGCAGTGCTGCCCTATCAGAACCATTGCACTTTTCTATAGGGGGAAGTGGTGGCTCTGAAAAGAGCCTTTTTGTGGTGTTTTTTTGTATTTCAAAAACTTCAAATGGTGAACACCTACTGCAAAATGGATTGCTGTAATTAAATAAAAGGTTGCAATGCATTTTGTTCATTTTGCAGAAAAATCTGATTGCCGGCATCAGTAAGATGTACTCCATCTCTGCGAAAAATGTGTGTGCTACAAAACATAATATTTTCATTCTGAAAAGAGGACATACAATCTCTCAAAAAGGCACAAACAGCCTTGATAACATTGTGGCTTGCTTTCTCCATTTGTGGACCAAATAAAAATGAACACAGCCACATTTGTCTCTGTCTCTTTGTAAATTGCAAAGAGATTCCAGACACATGTCCTTAACTGTTCCCTCCACAATGAATAATAATAATGTCTGGATGACGCAGTGTCACCAAAGAAGTACAGAGAGGTACCAAATCCACCCACGTCATTCCACGCACCCCATGCCAGTCCACATCCACATTAGAGAATCCAAGATGTGCAGCCACTCCACAGTGATCTGCATCCATCTCCAACCAATTTATACATGAATCTCCCAAAATCCAAACAATCTGCTTACTGAAACACACAGCCATAGCTATCTGCTCTTCTCTCAGGAAAAACACCTACTGACAAACTCTCTCCTCACACAACACACCCAGTAAACCTTATTGACCAATCCCTTCTCTGCTCAGTCTCATTTGTACGCCTCTCAACCCCACAATCCCTGTATGTAATATGCGCTGCCTGCGGTCAACCACGCTGCCTGCTGACAAATCGAAAAATCTGAGCATAGGGAATGAAAATATAGTGTGCCCCATTTACCCTTTGAGGTAGGCTCTTAATAGAGCCTTTTTATTTGCTTTGCAGATGCTTCAGAAAAACCTTTTATTTTGTATTTGTTTTCTTATTTTCCTCGAAAAATCTTCATATAGCTTCTCCAAAGCAGCCCTTATGTTCCAAAACAGCATGGCATTAACCATAAAATATAAAGAAATGCCATCTTCTTTAAAATAAACAAGATTACCAGAATCAATGTTCTCATTATTACAAAAGAACATACCGGCTCTAAGCATAAAAGCAAACATGCCTCGTTGATTTCACATTTAGCAATATTTTGCTGAGGACAAAAAAGCACAACTAGTGTCCCATACTGCTCTAGGTACCAAATCAGAAAAAACAACCTTGGCATTTGGAAGGACTTTCATGATTGCCTGAACCAAGTTTTGCAGATCTTGCAACAAAGTAGGGGCCCTGACATAGCCCAAAAGCACAGAACCACAGTGTAGGACCACTACATGTGGACTATGAAACCTAGCCATATCCTGACAAACTATGAGAACTGCCTGCTAATTCAAATCATGCACAGTGCTCCAAACCACATCCACTCCTTTTGTGCCAAAATGGTTAGCCACATTCCTAGATTTAGCATACTGCTCCAAACCATTCACAAACATATCTCCAACTACCAACACCCTGACTTTCTGCACCTCAACCATCTTCACTACACACAGCTCCTCTCGATACGAAACAGAACCTCAACACCTGATTGGCTAATCCTCAAAATACACTCCCACTTCATTTTTGGAAACTATGGATGTGGCATGTCCTGTCTGAAAACAACCGCGCTGTCCGCAGAACGCGTAAGTAACACTGGGGCAGCCCTTCTACCCTTTCCACTACACTCTCTGCACCACTTCCACATTGGCTACTGTTAAGCAGTCACACAATCATCCACCAATCACATCCAAGAACTCTACATCTAACTCTGTCATCACAGATCAGCACTTTAGATGTATTATTGATCTCTCTCAGTACAATTCAGCTGTGACTGCAAAGGACCTAAAGCAACAACTACTATAAAATTCCCCAAGAATTGTACTTGCAGATTCATGCACATCCACATGCATGAACACAGACTACAAGTATGAATATTTTCTAAACAGTACATGTACACCTCTTCTAGTAATACAATGCAGCCCGAGAGCATAGCTCACCAGCAAAGTGCGCGTCTTGAAAGCAAAATGACACAAAGCAACACAGATTTGATCCTCGGGTCCACGCTTAGAAACCTCTGGGTGTTTAAGCACGTTTTAAATATGCAATTTAGACAAAATAATTACACAACTAAAAAACAAACAATTCCTGCATCAGCGGCTCGATACCCGTGGGGTGCGTAAGTGCTTTAAAAATGTAAAATAAAATAAATAAAAATATGAACAGAGTAACTGTCACTTACCCTGTATAAACTGTAAAATGAACTTACTGTCATTTCTCCTATTTGCCATGATGAAGTATCAATTGCAAATCTTTCAGCTCTCCAAATTTTTGTTTACACACACACCTATCTAACAAAATATTGTATCATATTATAAGATGGAAAAAAATAAAAGTATAGTAATGAAAAGGCTGTCCAGTGTAATAAAATTACACACAGCCAGGATGAGTACATACATCTTCATTCAAGCACACACGCAGACAATATCATTAGAAAGGCTCCCAGATCAAACAACACCACTGCCTCTATATGAAATCCTTCTGCTTCATTTCCCACACCTTCAAAAAGACATGCATGGAATGCTTTTATGTACAATCTCTGCAATTTACCCTGTAAAAATAGCAAAAAATGCATATGATTATTTCTTCTATCTTTTAACATCCATTTACATTACATTAAAAAAACAAGTGTGCTTTACACGTTTACTATCATACTCATTTGAAAAAACATATTGAACTAATAGATTCTAAATAAAATATACAGGATGCACATAGGCAAAGGAAAGTGAAAAACAATGTGTACATTAACAAAAGTGCTATAAACACACATATTCACTAACTTCTTTCTTTTACAATTTCAATGAAGACCACTCTCCTGAAAAGCAGCATTGTCTGAAGTACGAACAAGGACTTAGAAGAAAACTACTTTTTCCATACAAAAAGTAAGTACAAAACTAACATAATGCTCTAACTGTTCCTCGAACACACTAGCATTTTAGTATTGTAGAAGAAACACATATATTAACCCTTTACCATTACATGTAGTATTAGTGCTTCCCCTTACCAGTTGCATACTTTATATTGTCAACTGAAGCCCCGTATTGTAACACACAAATGCAAGAATAACCTTCCCAATTTGATGTAGCTGCCCATTGCACAAATCAGAGCAAATCAAAATAAAAGTGTCCAAAATAAGCATCCATCTCTAGCAGATTTTGTACAAAATGTTCAAACAAAACAGCTAATACAGTCATTAAGAGACACAAAACAAGCTTCCAGTACAGAAACCTACCCTCCTCTATCAAAATGTATAACCAAATAAAAAGTGATTAACAAAACTTCAGCCACCACTACCGCTAACGCTGCACCTATAAATCTTGATCTAGTGACTAGTAAGCATACCACAAAAAAGTTTTACAAAAAATGTCTGCCACAGACACCTTCAGAACCTTTAAAAAACAGGAGAGAAGTCATGCACAACCCTTAAAACCTACCGTAGAAAATGAATCCTAGAAGCTCTCGTAGACAGTGCAATCCTTCTCAAAATGAAGTTGTTTATTTTAGTTTTAAACAGAATGAAATAACTAACAAAACTAACTACTAAACTACAAAAAAGACTTCTCAATAAACAGAATATCAACAAAAATATCTTCTTAAACATCTGTGGAGGTGAATGGAGTCACACCACGACCACAGAACCATATTTTAATTAAGAAGCATATAAACAAAAGCAAACAAACCTAATTGCCATGCATAGTAGTGGACAAGGGTATTAAAAACTTAATAACACCATTATGGAACAAGAAACTTGGCTCACAAAAGATATCCCTAGAAAACTCAGAATCATCTCCCCAGTCTACTGAACCAAAACACCCAGTCTACAAACGGCCGTGCACATCAATGTGTAACATTGCAAAAAAATATTTCAAATCTTTACGCCAGTTCCTCAATCAGTATGTAAAAAGCAAAGACAAAATCAAAATGAAACTACTACAAAATATGGATGCTTGTCCAGTGCGCAAATGCACAGGACTACAAGGACATTCATTAGCCTGCATTCCAGGACCTATTTGCAAAAGTACCTTCCATCATATCAAAATGATATCAACACATCATTCAATTATAAGAAATCTAGTCTATGCTAAAAGTCCTGCTTTAGCACTAGCCAATTTAAATAACAATCTTCTACATGGTACAGCCAAGCAACTACTCGAAGAAATAGAGCATATCCAGAGAAAATATTTTGGAATTGAAAGCCACTTACAAAATGAAATAGATGTACAACAAACTAGCAACTACTTTACAAATAGCAACCTTCTATTAAACACATCAAAAAAGAAATACTAGAGTTTAAAAGTACCTCAGCTGAAGTACCAAACCATGTGTGTGTGTGTGTTGCCGCAGGAATACTTATAAAAGTACCATAAACACTATAGACATAATGTAAAAATAGTAGACAATGAAGATTTCAAATGGTTCCAATTAGCTCTCTACCTTGTAGCAGAAAACAAATATGACATTACTGACCCAATGCTTTGCAATTACTACAATGCAAAATGTGAGAACAACCAAACACCTTCACGTGCTAACACAAATAATTTTGAATATTCCCACTACCAAAGCCCCTGCAGCAACTATATTTATATGAGAGCATCATAATTCAAACAGTTCACCCATTTCAAGCAATAATACGGCTCCAACCAAAAACAGCAAAATTACCTCCTTCTGAATTAGTCAATGGCATTTGTGGCAAAGTAGTATATTTACCATTAGATCTCAAAGGAAATGTACACACTCTAGGAGTGCAACGGTCAGCAGATCAATCTTTAATTGTCTTATTAAATGACAACCTACAAAAGGCAAACAAATGTAGCAACAAATCGTGGACTTACATAAAGTTAGACAAGCCCTGCAATATCTAAAAAAACAACAATGAATACTACAAAGAAGTTAATATTGAAGAAACCCTGAGAGAAACCATTGAAATCATTCAAGAGTCACCAGAAACTTCTCAATTTGACCTTCTAAATCCTGCTACAGAATCCAATATTTTAGACCATTTTACAATTCATCCTTTAAACTCTAAAGACACTATAGATGATGCACTGGAAATGTACCAATTGCGACAAGCCAAAGGATCTCCAATCAGCATATGGGAAAAAAGTATAGAATCATGGGCCTTTCCACTACTCCTTCCTACTGGAAAAGGAGGAAGGTACGATGATAGACCCACACAGGTAACAGCATCAGAATATTGCTCTCTACGAATGTATTCTGATGACCCCAGATTCAGACAAAACTTGGAATACATATTCCACCTTCTCTTTTAAAGTGAACTAGCAACTCTATGCTACGGAGTTGCACACACATTAAATTCAGGTACCCATTTTCAAAATATACGCAATTATTACAAAAAGTGCAAGAAAAAGATGGGGTTTTACAGTCAAGTATTACAAATCTTTTGCAAACATGCATGGTACAAAAGAATACTGGTTCTGACATCACAGAGATGTACGCTGTATGATAAGATACTTTGGCCCACCCACTTGGTTTTTTACATTAAGTTGTGCAGAATATGCATGGGAAGATTTACACTATTTCCTACGCATAGCAAACAAAAATGAAACAAACATAGATATAAAAACAGCAGGAGAACTCAGCTCTCTAGATCCTGTAAATGTAACAAGATATTTCCATCATCGCTTCATTGCTGTTCTACACTTTATTTGTAATAATACTGTTCCTCCCCTCTGAGAAGTTCAACACTTCTTTTGGAGAAAAGAATACCAAGCCAGAGGAGCACCACACATCCACATGCTATTATGGATTAAAGATGCTCCTAATTTTGGTCAGGACAGTGATGCCACTGTTTTGCAGTTCATCCAAAAATATGTCACTTGTGAAATCCCTTCACAAACAACATATAGTGACCGTCATGCACAAATTGTACAATTTCAAAGACACAAATGTGGGAAATATTGCCGTCGCAAATATTAAAAAAAGGGAAATACTATACCAAATGCCGCTTTGGTTTCCCGAGACCAGTTTCAGCAACAGGTCAAGTAAACAACTTCATGTCTTCAGTCAGACATAGTGTCAAAGGTAAATCGCCAAGAACACATATTACATAAAAAGAACAGAAGAATCAAAATACATCAATGATTACAATGCAATCATTGCCCTCCTATGGAATGCAAACATAGATGTGCAATATATTATAGACAATTCCACTGCAGTTGCACGATATGTCACAGCTTACTTAACACAAGCAGAGAAAACACAGCTTCAGGATCTCTGGGATGACATATCATCAGACAAAACACTATCACAGAAATTGTACAGCGTAGACATAAAAATGCTCTCTCATAGAGAATGTGGCTGCTATGAAGCTGCAGACCGTTTAACTGGTACTGCCTTGTATGGAAAATCAGACAATATAGTACGGCTAAGACTTGGTCCTGCTAAATCTAGAAAAAGAGTTCTCAAATCATATGAGGACATAGAAACAATAGCCAAAAATGATCCCAAAAGCCAAGACAGTTTGAAAAACAATTTACTAGACACATACTACCCAAACAGGAGTACCACTTTGGAAACCATGTGTCTCTACCACGTAGCCCAAAACTTCACATACAAAAATAATAATAAACTAGATGAAAACAAAGGTAGATAAAGAGTGGTAAATTGTGAAGGCAGCTTAGCATAACTTACCAAACACAGCTTAATTAATCATATCACATTTTCATTAAAACCTAATCAGCATAAAGAACTGTATTACATGTCTCTGCTACAACTTTTTAAACCATGGAGAAAAGAAGAAGAGTTACTGGATACATATGACTCCTATGAAAATGCTTTCAAAGCAAATAAAAGCACTATAACAGACGTAAAGCTTACACAATACCAAACAATGTTGCACAATGAACAGCAACACGAAGAAGAACTCCAGACCCAACTACAAGTGCACCCACCTGACAGTAGTCAACCTTCTGTAACAGGAAGCCAAAAACCACTTTGACAGCCACTAATAGCAAATGAGGCAGAATTAGCCATGAAAGAAGTAGAAGACACCATGGGCCTCATTACGACCCTGGCGGAAATCGGAAAACGATGGCGGAAATGCAATACTGCCATCGAATAGCGCTCGGTGCGACTATGACCCGTCACCGCAAAGTACGAAGCCATTAGCGACACCGTAGTGAACGCCAACGCTAACTGCACCAAGTACGCGCGCGCGCGCCATGCCAAACCGTAAATACCACCATGGCGCAAGGATACGCGAATTCCGACCCTAGCGGACATGTACCTAACGCCATCAAGCATGGCGGAAAGTACCATTCCGCCATGGTGAGAAGTACGGCATCGCGAATCAACCGTAAACGGCCCCACTGAGTGCCTGTACACCGCTCCCTGCCCACAAAGTACAACTCCCCGTAGGTGCAATGAAGTCACAATGCAACCAGTGAAATGTACAAGTCACCCATGCATGCCAACGAACAAAAGAATCACAAGAGGGGCCAATGGGAGCTGCAGGGCACAGATGGCACGAATACAGAAGCCATTCCAATGGACATGACCACAGTCCCCCCCCCCCGAAACGCACGCAAACACAGGCACCTGTGACCAGCAATATTCCGAAAATCACAACATTCCACCAGTCCACCTGGCTGACCGGCATCTGTTACACAAAACCCAATCCCCCGCCCCTGAGCATGACAACATTCAAACAGTCATATTGGCAGCCCCCATCCCTGACCTCACTGGGCTCCGTAGGCAAACGCGCCCAGCACAGTACCACGCAACTAAACTCCGAAGCTGGAACCCAATGCAGATCTCCTCACAATACATCGCTCCCCAAATAGGAATATGCCACATCACTCGCAAAGAAGAACGCTACACGGCCCATATCAGAATAGAAATTTAATGCACAACAAAATCACCAAGCCCATACAGCCATTAGTCCATGAACTCCAAAACACATATCACCATTGTGGGCTGCATCCGCAAGGAATGACCAGCTACTACTTGTGTGACGCCCTGTTCCATCATGGTACACAGAGCCACATTCACGTACGAAAAGGCAACATGGAAGCGCACAGAACCGCAGGCCCGTCCCAATGGGGAGGCACTAGTCCAGCTGAAAGGCCGAAATGTTGCTCCGAGCCACTAGTACTGTGTAAGGGCATGTGGCCCATTGGCGATCGTCCCATAAGATCGTAATGCTGCTCCACTGATTAACACGAAGCAGCAGGTGTCGGGAGTAAAAGCCATCTGCAGGAGTGGCATACAGATGGCAGTGGCAAAAGGGGAGGAGATACCTGTCAACCAAAAGAAAAGAAAAAGAACAGAATGGCCATCAGAACTACATTCGAACAACTCACTTCAATGATCACACTAAATCCACAGCCATATGCATGCTAGCCCACTCCAAAGGATCATCACCACCCCAAAACCACTTGCAACTCATAACCATCTATATCGAGGTGTAAACACCATCACAAACGAGTGTACCTGTGCATGCGTCTGTCAAAACAGATTCCATCAGATGGGAATGTTAACGTGCATGGACACAAGTGTCTGAAGGCGTGTCGAGACAGGGAGGGCTCAACAAGGCCAGATAGACGATGGTCCCACTATGGATGCCCTGCATCACATAGCGCAGGGGAGGCGGATAGATTCCAAGAAGCCCTGTACATGGCAAACCCTGTATCAAATCACCTGCCCATGCATCCATTCATCATTCCCTCATCCCGGTATAAAAACGCCTGAATATTTACTCACATAACATTAGAAATTTCCATTGAGTCTGTGCGTTATGCAGCCTGCAAAATCCACAGTGCCCCAGCCCGTAATTCCAGTGTTGTGAAGTAACATGTATTTGGGAACGTCCGGCCTCATCGCCCACGTCGCTATTGCGCATCCCAAACTATTCATATCAATCATTGCATCCTCGCCATGGCCCCTGTCTCAAGGACATTGAACAATAGAACGTTATATTTGCAGTCAGACCTGTGGGCATCTCCTCGCCGCTAGCTGAAAACCGAAAGCGCCGCCCTTCGAATTCCTCATTTGCAACATCACGTCGAAAAGGCATCTGTGGCCGTTTGAAATCACAAATTAATCCATCTAGTGCGGCTGTGTGTGAAAATGGCAACTGCCTTCACCCACTAATGGGACGCCCCGGCCGTCGTTGCAACTCGGTACAGTGATGCATGAGGGCCCACCGTTACTCGAGTACTACGTTCCACTGACCCATCACAAGTCTGTTCGCGACTGCAAAGATTGTATGTGAAACAATGGGACCATAGCCGAATGTACATATCAACAAATGTTACACGGCCATCGGGTACAAATACATGATTGCAATAGCAAGATGCCATTCCTCGAATTGCAGCGTTGTGTGCGGGACGTGCTCGCCCAAAGGGGAGAGCAGCTTGCACAGGTGGAATGAATCACCACAGGTGGAGGCCATACAGCCTGAAAACACATAAATTGCACACCCAGTCTCCTCCCACAACCACACCCACTCCGAAATGCTACCGGCAGGACTCGCGATGTTGGCCCTGGGGGACCTGATAGCACTGCAAGTACTCCAACTCCAAGAAGAAGATGAACACCAACTACAACCGGCCGCACGGAGGAGATGCAGGAGGAGGAGGAGGCCAAGGCAGGGCCAGCAAGGGCCGCCAGCACAGCCACTACCACCACGCAGGCAGCCCGCAATCCCACGCCTCCGAGCACATCCGTTCAACCTCACTGATGAGCAGATCCACACCCTCTACCGTTTGGACCGGGACACCATAGCCGCCATTGTGGACATGACACACGCTGACCTTGTCAGCATGATAGATAGCCCAACCGCCATCCCACCCCTACTGAAGGTGGTGTCTGTACTCCACTTCCTGGCCACAGGCACCTACCAGCACACAGTCGGACAGTTGCATGGCATTTCTCAGCCACTGTTCTCACGGACACTATTGCAAGTGCTCGATGCCCTCCTGCAGCACGCAGACGACTACATCTCTCTACCACGCTCGGAGCAGGAAATTACCAACACAAAAGTGGGATTCCATGCACATACCGGGTTGCATTGGTGCCATCGACCGCACCCATGTGGAATTGGTCGTCCCACATGCCATGGAGGCCCAGTACCGCAACCGAAAACAATTTCATTCCCTGAATGTACAAATGGTATGTGACTCCAACAGGATCATTACACATTGTTGTGCCAGATTCCCTGGATCAACCCATGATTCTATGGTCTTGAGGAACTCTACTATACCACGCTACATGGAGCGACACGCAGGGAACAGATCCTGGCTACTCGGTGAGTCTCATTTCATGCATGATGATGTGGGGTATGTGATGCGGCAATGACCTGGCAGGAAGGGGGGGGGTGTGCGTACGTAGCAATGGCATTCCACATCATACGTTTATTGTCCACATACAGGTGATGCTGGGTATCCACTGAAGAGATGGCTCCTCACACCAGTCCGGAACCCACGGGACCAGCATGAGGAGGACTACAACCATGCCCACTCACGTACCCGTGTAGTCATTGAACAGGCATTCGGCCTACTGAAGACTCGTTTCCGCTGCCTCAGCAGGTCTGGCGGGCACTCCTGTACCGCCATGAGAAGGTTGCAAAGATGGTCATGGCATGTGTCATGCTCCACAACATGTGCGTACGTAGAAATGTGCCCATGCCCCCTGACGCAGAACTGCAAGCACCTGATGATGGTCATGATGAGGGTGGGGATGTGGCAGCACCTCAAGGAGTCTGCGAGGCACCGGAGGGCCGTGACATTCGTCAGCATCTCATTGATGCATGCTTCTAGCACTCACGCCTGGTGGCTGATACATGGACACGGGACTCGTGGCACTGTGTGTGTCTGGTACATGCACAATATGGACTGTACGCCTATGATGGCCTAGTACACAAAGATCATTGTCCACACATCTCATTGGTTGATCGTGCACTGTTTATGGCATATGTGATATCATGTTGAACACCCTATCGACCCGCCACCCAAGTGAGCCCAACACACCCCCTCCACCCTCCTACCTCCCCCCCGAACACCAGTGTCCAAAGATGCTCATTGTCAGTGGGCTGTCGCTATTGCAAGCCCCCTCTGCGGGTATCAGGGGCACCCCTGCCTGTGGAGCGCAGGTTCCTCCCAGATCTACGTTGGGGGCTGCTCTGGACGGAACTTGCAACGGATGATGTCTCTGCCTGCTCACGTCCATGCATGTCCCTAAGGGTTTGTGAGAGCTCAGTGAGCACACGGCGCACTGCGGCTAGTTCTGCACATACGTCTTTGGACGTCGCATGCAGTTCCCCCCTCAGGCTCTCGGTGCTACTCTCCATTTGTGCCCTTAGTGTCTCTGTACTTCTCTCCATTTCTGCCCTGAGTGTCTCAGTTGATGTTTCTATGTCTGCCTTAGTGCGCCCACATTCATCGGCATGGTCCTTGAGGAGCGTGGCCAGTTGCTGCTGTTGCACGATTAACTGGTCGAGGGACTGTTGCCTCTGCTGGGCCATGGCCATTTGCGGGGGTGTCACAGAGGGGCTGTTGACCTCATGTTGCCTTGCCACAGGGCTTGTGGGGGATGGCCAGTCATCGTCTTGTGGGTGCCCCTGCGTGGTATCCTCATGTTGTACGGGATGGGACAGACAGGGGGAATGGGACAGGTCATGGATGGATCTGACTTCGACATCCCCGTCTTCTGTGTCGGAGCATGCTGCCATCAATGGGGTGTCACCTATGGTGCTGCTGCCACCAGAGGCAGTGCCTTCTGTGGCATCCGTTGGGGGGACCTGTGGTGGTGGTGTTGTGGGCATGCTGGCTGCTGGGGTGCCTGTTGATGTTCCCTCCTCTGTGCTGCCACCTGATGTGTGCTGCTGCCGTGTCTTGATGCGTGCAGCTGAGGTGGAGGGTCTTTGGCCGTTGGTCTTGGCCCTCTTTGCAGGTATGCTGGTAGGGGTGTCCTGATGCTCGTCTTTTGGATCGGACCCTGTGGTGGAGTAAAGGAGGGTGAGGGTTATTAATGGGTCTGTGGGTATTGGAATGGCATTGTATCACATGCATTGGGGTGGTACCTGAGGGTGATTTGGGTCGGGGCCTTGGAGGTGCTTTCATTTGTGTGTGGAGTGAGGGTGCAGTTGTTTGGCAGCCTGCAGTTAGGGTGTGCCTGCTGCACGTGTAGTGGGTGTTTTAGGGGTTAATAATTATTTATGTATTTATTGTGAGTTTTTAAGTGCGCTATCAGGGCGATGTGTGTGGACGTTCTCCTGGACATGTGTTTCTGTTGCACTATGTGGACACATGGTACTTCACATGATTGGACATTGTGGATTTAGCATTGTTTTATCTGGCCCACCTACCTGAATCTTCGGATGTCTGCACTCCTTTCTCCATCCCTCCGACTCCCTCTATGCTCTCCATTCCGATGGTGGAGGCACAGATTTCTTCCCAGGGGGTCAACTTGATGGGTGATTCAGGACCTCCCCCGGTGGCTGTGGCAATGTTGCGGTTGGCAGAGAGTATGCTGCGGACGCGTATCCGCAGGTCGTCCCATCGCTTTCTGCATTGCTGTGGGTTGCGGGGTGCGGTCCCCACCGCACTTACCCGCTGTGCCACCAGAGCCCATATGGCCTTCTTGTTCGCAAGTGCCGTCCTGGTCATTTGCGTGGAGAAAACGACGGCAGCGTTCTCCTGGAGGGTCTCTGTTAGCACGGTGAGTTCCTCACGGGAGAAGTGGACCTGCCGCTTGCGGTCGCACGCTTTCTTCGCTACTTTTCCCATTTTTCTTGGTTTCGCTAGGGTGGATGACGGGTTGGGGTTTGTCTCGGGGTAGTGTTTTTAGTGGTTGTGTGGTTTTTGTGGTTTTATAGGTGTACGGCGGGATGTTTCCCGTTCCGGGCCCATGTTTTTACTTCCGTTTCCGTATATTTACGGTCACCGTACTTTCCGGTAGGCGCACACTGCGGTGTCCGCCGTGATGGGTGGCGGTATTGCACCTAGGGCGCCGTACGGCGGCGGTGTGGGCCGTTTTGGGGTCATTTCCGCCATCGCGGACTTTGCACTTCCGCCATGGTGTGGTGCTCGTGCCCGATGGGTCGGAATGGGCCGCACTTTGCTCCTTCGTACAATGGCGGAAACGCTATTTACGCTGTGGCGGTCCGGTCAGTCACTTTCCGCCAGGGTCGTAATGAGGCCCCATGTGTCAGTATGAACAAGCTACAGAAGACTTTCCTGTACTAAAATCACAACTGAACAATGAGCAGCATAGCATTTTCCAAGAAATAACAGAACTAATTGAACATGGTGTGGAACATGAAAATGAAAACTGTACCTGCCGAGACTAAAAACCTATACTGCCACATGTGAGTGGTGAAGCTGGTTCGGGCAAACCATTCTTAATCAAAATAATCAGCAAGTTCCTTCAACAATTAACAGACAACAAACAGTCATCTGTTTTAACTCCCCCCACAGGTTTAGGTGCCTACAACATAGGCAGTGCCACTTTACACTGATTACTACTCCTTCCAGTAGAACACCAGAACAAATTAAACTATTACAAACTTTCCACAGAAGCTGCAATGTAACTATGCAGAGTTTTCAAACAAATGAAAATGCTGCTAATAGATGAAGTAAGCATGGTCTCCAACCTAATGTTGGCTTTGATTCACCTCAGATTACAAGAGGTCCTCCAAACAGACTACGAACAGCTCTTTGGAGGAAAACATATTATTTTTTTCGGAGATCTTCTTCAATTGACACCATTGAAACCTGAACATATTTTTAAAACGTTAGGGCACAAACCTTGCCATAAAACTCTTGGTAGCATAGGAAATGTCAACATTTGTCAACATTTCCAATACAGAGAATTACCATGCACCACTCTGCAGACCTCACATATGCCAACATTATAAAAAGTATTAGAGTTGGTGTACTATCTCAAGAAGCACAAGCAATATTAAAAACCAGGCACATCCATGCACTCTATGGCCATAACACATGTGCAACTTATGTCATGGAACAATTAGCACACACAAATGTCAATTGTATGTCCTTGATGCCAACTCTTGCAAGCTGTTCAAAATTCAATGAAACAATGTTGAAAAAAGAAATGCAATAATTGAAATTTTCTCCAGAGATAAACTGTGACACTACGCATGTGTCAACCAGCCACAACAAGACTAAATACCCTAGAAAACTCTATCTCCATCACAGCTGGTTTGGAGAAAATATCAAAAGTATCTTTAAACTGTAGAGTAAAGCTTAAACGTAACCTTGATGTGGAACAAGGTCTAGTTAATGGAGCACTTGGTACAGTTGTTGGCTTTCAAACTTTCCCACATGACAACAACATTCAATTTGTCAATATTATCTTTGACAAACTATCAGAAGTTAAAAGGATAGGACGTTCAACAGCCCGCTTCCTTCTATTCAAAGACATGTATGTACGTAGAGAACAATTTTCACTAACTCTAGCATACGCAGTTACCATTCACAAATCAAAAGGTCTTAAAGCACTAATAGATATTGGTAGCACAGTTTTTAAAGAAGGCATGAGCTATGTAGCACTATCACGCTTATGTACACTTGACGGCCTATTTCTAATCAAATTTGATGCAAGTAAAGTAAATGCAGATATTCCTTGCATTCTAGAATAAAATAGGCTGTGTTCGCTCCACACCCCCATCTAAAAACCTATCCTGTTCCACAAAAAGCAAAACGTTGTAAAAGAAAACTACTTCAAACTGAAAAACAATGCAGGATATCACTACAATGCCTCCAAAAAAAAAAAGAATACTTCATCAAGTACAACGACAGAAGAATCTACTGCTCAAAGTAACTCAACTACTTCTTCAAAGAAGCATCACACACTCCGAACAAATGACTTAGAAACAGAAATCTCAGGTCCATTCAAATTTTCAAATGTAACTGCTGTAAATTGCTACGCAAATGTAGCAATACATGTTCTACTCCAATTGCACCAATTATTGAGAACATTTACTTACACAATACAGACCAATTGTGTTTGCAAATGTTAGTCCTTCATAGAAATGCAACCAACAATCCTGACAACACTTACAGTGTTCATGGAATAAGACACAAATTGGACTACTGTGCTGGAATTGTCAAATTCACTATAAACTCACAGGAAGATCCACAAGAATTTCTAATGTACTTACTACAAGTACTGGAAAATAAAAACATACCAATAAATGAAATATTTCAGATTTCATACATGTGGAAACATACATGCACAGACTGCAACCATGTGGCAAAGGAAGAAGTCCCTAATGAAAGCTTTGTGTATGTATCCATACCTAACTGTGAATCCATCCCATTTCAGCAACTTGTAAAAAATGCAAACCAGGGCAGATTATGTACTACCTGCAATTCAGATAACGCTCCACCTTTCAAATACAGACACATAGTAAATACGTAATAGTAATGCTTTAACGTTACAATGCAGATGGTACCAAAAACAACTGTAAGCTGATTGGATTCACACATCGTCAAGTATCGCTGGGTAAGAAAACCTTCACAACAATAGGTATAATCTACCGCGCAGGAGCCACAACCAATGCAGGTCACTACACTGCATACATAAAAAAGAATTGTGGATGATTCAAATGTAATGATAGTACCATTACTCTAAAGCAGAGATTGCCAGCACATCTTGTAAACGCTTGCTTGATATTCTTAAAACCAAAATTTAATACGTAATCTGTGTATGAACATAAGCAAAACTTCAACTTCAAAACTGTGCACAGTTAGAGTATGCCAACAGAAATCTAACTGCCCCAAGATTCTGCAACAAGCAAACACATACATAAATACCACTAAAATCAAACAAGGAATATACAGTTAGAATGTGCCAACAGGTATCTAACTGCCCCCAAAAAATCTGCAAAAACCCAACAGATAGATTGATAGCATAAAAGTAGAAATAAACAATTAGAATACGCCAACAGGTACCTAATTGCCCCCGAAATCTGCAACAAGCCAAAGATAGAAGATTCGCAAGAAACAAGAAATAAACAGTAAACCAATGAAAGAAATATATTGCACCACAACATAGAAGGTTTTTTTACTAATCCAGCATGGATTTTTTTCCCCCACACACCCAATGATTTAGAAAACAAACACAGAAACTGAGCAAATTGCACAGTACACTGGTTTGATCTATAGTACTTGTAAAGTACTAAATATGAGGGTAAAAAAACACAGAAATGTCTATTATGCAATGCAATAACTGATTATGAACTACCTGCTCTAACATATGGTCGTTTCTTTTATCACACAGATCAAAAATGTATGTCTGGTCCAGTTACCCATGTTATGAAAAAACGTCATACAACCACATAAAACTCAACCAGTAAGTATACAATACATAAATTCACAAACACCACACTCCTTGTTACAAACACCACAATCATAACTGCATAGCCTAGCCAAAACTTGACATACAAACTCTACAAATGAAACAGTACACAAACGTTTGGGTTCTGGATATTTGATGGGTGTTTGATTCTATGGGTGTGTGATGCTGCGGTGGTTGTAGCCAGGGCCTAGACACTTGGGTGCATGACCTATGGCCTACGGTCTTCGGCCATGCACCCAAGACTCTAGGCCCTGGCCACAACCACTGCAGCATAACACACCTAGAACACCAAACATTTTGACTGTGGTATGTAAGCTGCTTATAGGGGATATTCATTACAATCAATCCTCTACTAACAACCCAAAACCAACATCATAATAAAGTAAAATAGGCAGTGGTGCATTTATTATGTCCACGGACAACCGCGATGACCGTGGACATGGCGAACACATCAAGGGCATCTGCCACGTAAAGAAATACAGTATTTGACCCATCTCTTACTCCCCAACTCTCCCCAAGCACTTCTACACACCAACACACTCCCCAAAATTGCATTTTGTCTCTGTTCGCCGCTGCGCTGTCGGCGGATCCAAGATGGCGGGTGCATCAAAACAATGTGACGCACCTCACGCCTCATCCCAGCCAATCAGAGAACAGGTTGCGTGTCCGCAGACATGACGCAAGCCAGTTAGCCAATCAGTGTCCTGTCTGCGGAGCGAACAGGGAAGTGTGTCCGCGGAGCGGATATAGATATCAATAATTTTATTTCCTTATGTTTTGGTCATGGGGGGTCCCAAAATGTCTTTTTTTCCCATAGACATAATGGGAAAAAATTTGCGCACGCCTAGAGCTCCAACCGCTGCATGGATTTACACCAAATTAACAAAAGCACGCTTTCAGGACTAAGCCGCCGCTCCTGCTGCACATTTGGCGATAATCCGTCCAGCGGTTTGAGCTGTAGGCGTGTGCACATTTTTTACCCATTATGTCTATGGGAAAAAAAGAAAATGTGCAATACAATTCAGAGTGGGCCATATATATCACCATTTGTTTGCCTTATGTTTTGGCCATTTAAAAAAAAAACTACTGGACGGATTTACACCAAATTAACAAAAGCATGCTTTCAGGACTAAGCCGCCGCTCCTGCCGCAAATTTGGTGGAAACCTGTCCAGCATTTTGAGCTGTAGGCATGTGCAAAGTTTTTTTTCCCATTATGTCTATGGGAAACAAAGACATTTTGGGATCCCCCTACAAGTTTTCCCCCCTTCGACCAAACCTCACAAAAATGTGCAATATAATTCAGAGTAGGCCGTATACTTTTTTGCAAAGTTTGGTGAGGATTCGTCCAGGAGGGGAGAAGTTATAAGCCACCCAAAAAGTGCTCTTCCTATGAGATTAGCAACTTAACATAACTACACAACCACTACTGTGGGCTGAGTAATATATAGGATTTCACAAACCATATACCTCATCAAAATGAGTTTTAGTGAATCAAAAGCGGTAGCCAAAGTTATGCCACGTAACATCTTTAAACGTAAAGGGGAGGAGGTTTTAAAGGCAAAGCCGAGAACAGACTCTCCACGTGCTTTGCAACACTGTGATTTGAATCGGAAATGTTTATTTTAGTATACTGGACATTGGATATTGGAGAGGTCTACAGGGCACAACAACCTGCGTCCGTTCACATTAAGGGAGTGTGGAAGAACGCCCTTAGTAAATGCTTGACTTGAACATTCGCTTTGTGACTGATGAATTATTTTTTGCACATAGCCTCCATGATGTCCTCCTCCATTGTCCTCCTCCATTCCTCCACTGGCCGGTAATACGAACATACGTCCACTAGTGAAGAGCCAGTGTGTCTGCACAGTTGCCATGACAGCTTACGAGGAAGAGACATTGAGGCATTTGACCTGAAACACTTTCTTCCGTTTACTTGTGTGCATGTGTCCCCTGATCCATATGGCTAGAGGAAAGCATGGGAACAGAATATTTCTTGTGAGGAAAGCAGAAGTCGAAGTGTATGAAAAGAAGTAGTGCAACTTTGTTCCCCGTCCCAACCACAATACAAACCCCAAAACAAATGTGCCTGCTGTTTAAGGGAATGCACTGAACTGCAAGTTTCAACGTCTTCCTACACTTTTATTTTAAATCGAAACCATTGCGGATCGGTTACTTTTTACAAATAAAAGTATAGGAACAGTAACATTTAATTTAAAAAAGTAGAGGAGTACCGCCCCAACCACTCCACCCACTTGGATCACTGGAGGAAAGACAGACCAGTAATTACGTAAACAGATTGATTGTAAATAAGCGCCTTTTTTAATGATTATTTTTGCATTACAAGCAACGTGCAGTAGAACTCCACACTATTGAAATAATGTTGCTAAGGAATTAATACAATGGAGTATGTTTCCGTGTGTATGGATGATTCCATGATTAGTTGGAATGTGAATGCATTTGTGGCTTTGAATTTTTATTGGAAAAGTATGTTTTACGGTTCTTTTACAGAGCCACAGTGGTGCACTCTCCATTGGTGCATACATGATTTAACTTTAAGATTTCTAGATGTCCTTTCTTTTAAAACACCTCTTTGTTATAAGGAAGTGTTGGCATTATACAGTTAATTGCAGTACTCATGCACCCTGTTATGACACATTACTCATAACACATACAATATGGCAGAATATTTATCTCAATGAAAGTTCTTTCCTAAAATGATTTCCTCGTTTTATATGTTTTGCAAGTCTGATGTTTTGGGTACGCCAATGTTTTGTTTAAGCACCTCATTTCAGCTGGTTTGCAGTGACACACACTTTGAACAATTTTGAATGTTCCCATAGGGTGAACGGTCCCTGAGACTGGGAAATGTTAACCTTGTTTCTGTAGCCAACGCTCTTTCAAAGGAAATAGAGAGCATTTGTACATTTCTTTTGGTGGAGTGAGGGAGGAAGTCCATTTTTAACAGTGAGAAACAGGAGTTTGTCAGTGAATTTGGGTGGTGCTAAAATCCTCAAAAGAAATGACCTTGAATGTTTGTAAATAACATAACGTTAGAATAATTGTCTGTGACATATTTGCAGTCACTCTTTTGGAATTCTTCCACTTATAATTTGAAGCTGAAGCTGTTTTGCCCCATTGTGATTCCAAATCCTTCTAGTGAAACCCGTTTGTTTACTTTTTGTTAATTGTTTTACCAGTCGCAAATAGCTAGAGCCACATGTGTGCTTTATTCTGAAGGGCCCCATGGCACAGATTTCAGTTGCTATATTCAGATGTTAAGTTGTTTCAGTGTTTTTTATTTCCCACACCTTTACTCTTGCAGAATCTATTTTTTATTTGATATACACAAACTTCCAATAACTCTGTCATAGGTAACCGGAGCCAGATGGTTGGTGCTTATCCATTCATTGTCATTTGTGATTCTCTTCTTTGAATTCTAAATAAATAATAAACAAAAAAAAACATGGGACGGAGAGCAGAGAAAAGGAGAAGGAAAGAATGGAGAAAAAAATCTTTGATGCAAAAGAAGGAAGAACAATGAAGTTGGAACGTTTGAAAGATATAAAGAAAGGAAAGGCAGGCCTTAATTCGGGTCAAAGACGATGTTGACAGTACAGGTTGAGTGTACACATTATAAGGAGGAACACATATTTCAGGTCTATTGCCAGAAAAAAGGTCAAGGGTCACCCTTGCTTTGGACTAAGACTCAGGGAAAAAGGCTTGACGGCAGGCTGTTTGTGAAGATGTATGCTGATGACGAGATGTTGGGCAACCTCACCCATAACATGCATTGTCTATAGAATATATTATGCTTTTCACCAGTAGTGTATTCAGTCGTGATCCACAGATCTACCCCCCGCCCCATTTATACAATCCCATCCCATAATTCAGAGCAAAGAACAGACAGTGAAGTATTCAAAAATGAAAATGTATTAAAAAAAGTTAGATCATGGTTGGAAAACTGGCTCTCCGACTTTACCCTGGCGGCCACTACAATATGGTGCAAACATAAAATTATACAAAACAGCCTAAATGAATCTCACTATTGTAAGTCCACAAAGGCATCCACTTTCAGTCACAACAATCTCCATATAAATGTGTGTGTGATTATGTGTGATTCCGTTACCATCTGTTGTAGAAAGAATAAACTGATACAAGAAAATATATGTATAGGGTCACTCATCCCATCTTCTTGATGTTAAAATATTCCATCTCTTGCACACTCAAATTCTGATTCCGAAATTCCCACATAGTCATGCATGATCATATCTGTGGGAATTAGGGCATAGAACCCCTTATATACAGTCAATGATAGCATTTAATACTATGCATAGTTAAGTGGAATTGTCTATTTGGAAAGCAGTACCAGATTGAAAAAAGGTCCCCAATTACGAAAAATACTTACAAAGTGCTGGATTATACACTGCACCGCGTTCCTAGAGACATCCGTGATCGTGTGACCAGTGTACTTGGCTGGGTACTGAAGTCCGTACATGAGGTTAAACTTAGGGGGCGTGGCCTGGAGCTCATGCTATAAGGCTGTGTGGGTGCTGAGCTCAGGTGCTTAACCTACAAAGATTCTGAACACAGTGCTTTAAGAACCTTCTGCTACACCATTTTCTCAGAGGCACCTGCTTGGCGACCTCTGTCACCATATCTGGGCTGTGCTAGGTGCAGTGCAGTGGTGGATATTAGCACCTCTGAAAATTGAAGAAATTATGGTCGATGCCAGCCACAGAAGGTCCAAAATGGCGGACAATATGCGCTGCTCCATTGTATTGAATACGTTTTAAAAAGCAGCAAACAATCTAGAAGTGCATGCGGTTGCCATCTGAGCGCCCCTCTCCCTAGTGCCACGCATGTATCCCAGTGCTGAAAACGTGGGTCCCTTAGAGAGGACGGAATTTGGCCTGGTGTGACGCCGGTGACTGCCCCAGAGGGCACCCAAGATATTGCTGTCACCTGGTGGCATACGGGAGGCTCGTTTGCGTGCCTGGTGCCACGACGTTCGGAGAAGTCCAGAGAACAGGGATCTCCCTGATTCTGCAACCCTGAGCGTGAGTGCCCCATGCAATGGGGGAGTGTAGCTGTCTCTCCAGACAGACCCCCACAACAGTGAAGCTGCTCCTGCAGCGCTGGAAAATGCTACGAGATGCTACGAGGTGAGCACCTCAGCTAGGAGGAATGCGGAGCGGCTGAAGTCTTTACATGCACTCCTGGCCGGGAGGGCTATGCTAACAGATGAGTGCTCAGTGACAAGATCCTGAGCTAATTCACAACGGGCACCGAGACCATGCACAGCTGCTCCCCCTGAACCAAGAACTGTACAGGGCTAGCAGAACTTGCTCGAGTGAGGAGCTTGCCTGCTTCCTTCAGGACAGGGGATTGCACTGTCTTCATCGAAGCTACGTGGTGCACAATGACATTGAGAGGTGATAACTGATTAGCCTCTCGGTAATACCACCACATAAGAAAGGAGGGGTGCACTTACCAGCAACAACAAGTCCCTCCTTCTTCCCCGAGCAGCACCTGAGACCTTATACAGGCACACAATGCTGTTTTTTGGTGCCCTTGCCATCAGACTGCTAGTTCTGGGTGGTGTCAACAGGTATCCAAGGATGTTTCACGCCAGAGCACTGCTTGCGAATATGGTGAGTGACTGCGCAGCTTCCCCCTGGATAGATGCACAGCAACACACTGCCTTTGGGCGCTCTGAGAGCCCCTGAAATGCTTGTGCCTGTTGCTGGACTAGCTTGTTGTGCAAAGGACTAGTGGGGATTTGCTCTGGGACGAACTTCACAGTGACTAATAGTTCAAGTGCCACTTTGGACATAAACCACATCACAGCAGACCTCTGTTGGTCGGAAGCCCCTATACATAACTCATAAAGAAGGGGCTAAGGAAGTAGATGCCAGACCTCACGCTACTAACAAGGGAATAGGACTTGGCTGCTGCCTGGGAGTCCTGAAACACTGAGCTGGATATTAGAACCCCCTAGGCTGGGGCACCCAACAAAACACTGCAAACTACTTAAGCACATGTAAATTAAGGAAGATCAGTTCTTACACAATCATTGCCTGAAGAGGGGGAAGCACATATCGGGAACACAGAACTAGACAAGTAGTCCTGGGGGACAGTTTGGGTCATAATAATACTTTGAGCTGGCCAGAGCAACCAACCTGTAATTTAAACTACAACCAGAAGGACAGCACAGCACTTGCAGTGTCACAGCATACGGACGGCGCTGCAACCGACAAGCTTGGGTTCATGCCTACAAGAAAGAATAAGAAGAAAGGTCAACATCATGGACTCCGTTGCAGGACTCAGTAGAACACAGGAGCAGACCACGACAGAGAGTGGTAAGGACGCCGCAAATGTGGCGGCTTGAGCAGATCCGCAGGAAGACAAGGTCTTTGCAGTGATTGGGACACTTAGAACTTCACTGGAAAACAGGATAGATGAAGTTAAGGCAGATGTGCAGTTACTAGGACATGACGTGCAAACCGTGGCAGAGCGAGGCACGAACACTGAGGAACTATTAAAAGAAACCACTGTTAACACCACCGATCTAGCCACCCGGTTGAAAACACTCGAAACCAAAACTCACTGCTTGGAACAGAGAGCGCATAGCAGAAGATGCAGAAGGCAAAGACCCTGCAACCTACAAAGAGTTTGGCCCAGACAAGTTATTGCATGGATTTACAGTTGAAAGGGCTCATCGACCTCTACAAAAAAGACCCCCACCCTTCCTCGTCCTATCATAGCTGGGATACTGAACTTACGACACTGGGAGGTATTACCACAGTTTTCCAGAGATGGTGGAGTGATACAACAAGGGGGCTCTTAAGTAGTCATCTATCCGGATTATGCCCCTCTGGTGCAACAGCAAAGGAATTGATTCATTTCTGTCAAGGCTAGGCTGTGAAAAAAGGGGATCAGATATATGCTTACATATCCAGCAAGACTCAAAGTAATACATGAGGGAAGATCAAGGTTTTTCGACAGCACGGAGGCAGTGTCAATGTGTTTGGATAACAACAACCTGGACAAATATGAAGATTCTACACACAAAGCAACAGGAAATGGAACTACTTAGAGGCACCTTTTGAGGAGCGTCCCCACAACAGATGGGATGAGATGTTAAGATGTCAAAGTTGAGCATACGCTCTGGTTTGGAATGTGTATGGAGCACAGTCATTGTCCTGGTTTGAGGTGCTGCGTACAATTGCATGAAAGCAAATGCCATCATGTGTGCAAAACATTAAAACAATAGCTAGAGCACCAGAGCTGGAGACCAGCCCACTGAGCTCTGATGGACTTCTCCCTGATCCATATTGACACTCGACAGCGGACATCTGTTGGATTTTCAGGCTGGTGCCTTTTTCCGGTAACAGGCACTGGCAAGCCCGAGCAGACTACATCTGTTGGGCACAGTCTGAACACCACGTTCCGGGGTCATTTGTTTCAGTTTGGTTTGTTTTTACCCAAACAAGGCGATATTGCACTTCTATTGTTCGGTACATTGCATGAAACTGGAGGGTGCGCGAGAATGGTTAATGATCAAATATATATGATACTGCTCTTGCTCTTACATCTGAGAATGTCCTGGGATATGGATACTGTGTGCGGGGGCTTGTTAATTATGAGGACATATCTGAAATATGGTGCAAATTAATATTGTCACATGGAATGTAAGAGGCCTTGGCTCATATATACGTAGACATAGAGTTAAGTCAATTAACAAGGGGGGTCCTGGGAGTCCCTCTGCCAGACATTAGTCCTGGTTACCTACAGCGCCAAAAGGTTTCCATAGTCCTCTTGAAAGGAACACATTTGATGGCAAAGGATCAAGAGAATGTAGTGAAATGCTGGGAGGGTGTGGTATATGGAGCCCCATACTACAAATATGCAAGAGAAGTCCTCAGATGGGTCAATGGCACGCTCCCGTTTAAGTTTCTGAGCTGTGATCGAGATACAGAGGGCCGATATGTCATCCTCCAAGGGTATCTAGGTAGTGTAGAGGTGGTCATAGTCAATTTGTACTTCCCTAACCATGCCATACCGGCGCACATTCACACATTAAGTGCCTGTTTTACCCCCTACAGAGATGCCTTCTTTATATGGGGAGGGGATTTTAATTGTGTTTGAGACATCACATGCAACAGGTCCATATCACTTAGATCCCGAGCCCCAACGCCGCAGTAGCGCCTTTAGATATTGTACTGACTGAACTTGCTTTAACAGATGTATGGCGGGTGATCCACCCGGACACACAGGAAAACTCCTATTATTCTTCCCCACATGACCTCCATACGAGGATAGACTATTTGTTTGTAGGCGCTGAACACTTACATGACAGCACAAGTGCAGAATATATGGCCAGTGTTTTATCAGACCACTCGCCACTCATTGTGACCTGGAATTGCGAGACGCCACCGCCCACCTATTCTGATGTGGCGCATACCTACAGCTGCATTACTAGATGTAGCATCCCAAGAACAACTTCAAAATACATTAGACCTCTTCCTGGAAGATAACATTAACAGCGTTGAAAGATGGGGTACAGTTTGGGAAACCTTAAAAGTGGTTACTAGGGGAGAGGTTATCACGAGGATGAGAGGAGTTAGGAGACAGGCTGAACTGGAAATTCTGGAGAGCAGAGTACAGGAATTAGAAACAAGGCAGCTTGTGGAACAAGCTGCAGAGCAGATCCTACGCAAAGTCAGACTAGACCACCAAGCCACTTGGAAACGACTATTGAAGTTTGATTATGCCACCTATACTGCATGCATGCATTTAGAAAGGGACAAGTCGAGCAGGCTCCTTTTCTGGCAATGCCGCAAAGAGCACCCAAGAGCTCCAATCACGTTTTTGCATGATGAATGTGGGTAACCCTGGAGAGTGGTATCTGCAATCAATGACGTGTTTGCCACTTATTACACTGCACTATATAGTCAAAATACACAGGTACTAACAAAAGAAATAGAGGAGGCCTTCACCAAAATCACGCTTCCATCACTCACTAGTAGCCAACGTGATCTCTTGGACCAGCCCTTCACCTTACAAGACCTGGAGGAAGCGATTAACACATCAGCCTCCGGAAGACACTGGGAGGAGACAGTCTCCCAGCTAAGTTTCATAAAACATATCGAAATAAAGTAGCCCCAACACCTTTCAATGTCTTTGAAGAGACCTTTGAAACAGGGAAACTCCCGGGCACTATTAAAGAAACATGGATATTCCTCACCCTTAAGCCTTGGAAACCAGTGGACATATGTGGCTATTAGCATGCTGAATTGCAATGTTAAACTACTGACAACAATGCTCACAACCCGACTTCGGCAGTGCTAATACACTCGGACCAGACAGGGAATGTGCCGGGAAGCAATGCGACTTTGAATTTACAGAGGTTACAACACATAATTGACCAAACAAACGGACGTCCAGAACAGTATGTGGTTGGATCATTAGATGTGATTTAAGCTTTTGATTCAGTGTATTAGGATCGGATTGAAGCAGCGCTAAAGGGTTTTGATTTTGGGACTTTACACTTCCCCCACTGCCAGGGTTGGAACAGGGCGACACATATCTAGGCTGTCAGATATCCAGGGGGGGACCCAACAGGGGTGCCCTCTCTCCCCAATGCTCTATATACTGGCAATAGAGCCTATAGCTGCATACTTTATACACAAATGTCTTGAGGCTGGGATACACATAGGCAATACCATACATTTGCTCTCATTATACGCAGATGATATACTACTTTTTCTTTTCCAACCACATCACAACCTACCCATAGTATTGGAAGTACTGGACAACTTTGTGAGACTGTCTGGAATAACATTTAACAGAAATAAATCATGCCTTTTTCCCCTAGTTGGGCTAAACAACAGAAGGTTAACTTCCACACTAGACTGGGGACTGAGGTGGGAACACGATTGTTTGAGGTACTTAGACATTCGAGTTGCGCACTCCCCAGAACAAACACACGCGCTAAACACATTGAGAGTGGTGGAAGATGTCAAAAAGTCTATGTTGTTCTGGTCCCAGCTACCTCTCTCGCTCATGGGAAGAGTGTCCATTACGAAAATGATCATAGTACCCCCCCTACTATATGGATTGACAAATGTTGCCTACTAAATTACAGCCCCCTTCTTTCGTGAATTAGAAACCATGCTAAGAAACTTCTTATGGGGCCTGAGAAGGCACAGGCTATCCACAGCTATTCAGTCATTCCCCTTCGAACAAGGTGGAATCCAGCTGCCAAAACTTGAATACTATTATCTGGCAGCTCAATTTAGCTTCGTCACCAGGTGGCTGGTAGACGAACCCAACACAGAGCATCGTCTTTTGGAGACCCTGGTCAGCCGTGGGTGGTTACGGGAAGCACTTTGGCTCCCTGCAGGCAAGCAGGTAACCCATCCACTGTTGTAGCTGTTGGGCAGGCAGGTCTGGTCACATACACATAATGTCCTGAACCTCAAACATCCCTATTCACCTCATATGCCCATTCGGGTAAACACACAGTTAGACCCTGATGAATTGAAAGTAGCACAGTGTTGGGAGGCTAAAGAAATTGCAATGTGTGTAGACATGTATGAGAGCGGCACATACAGAGAATTCTCAGATCTTACCCGTAAGGAGGGACTCCCGAAAGGGCAGTTTCTAAGATATATGAAGATAACTAAGCATGCTAAATGCGCATTGCCGGACTGGCCAACAGAACCTCAACCTAATGTGCTTCGAACACTTATGTATGATTTGGATAATGGCTGGAGACTGGTGTCTAGATTATATAAAGCTTTAATTGAAAGTACTAATATCGACCTCACAAAACTCAAAACGAGCTTAGAAACGGATCTGGGTACAGATACCAGAGAGAAACAGCGGCTGTGGGCACTAAGCCATTTTAAAAATGTATCACGCAATCCAAGGTTTTGATTGCTTTAGACTAATGTCCTCCACTGTACGTATATCACCCCAGCTAGAGTGGCCACATTTCACAAAGATACACCTTCTAACTGCCCCCAATGGGGTCAATTAGACGCCCACTTAATGCACCTGTTTTGGGAATGTGATGTGATACAAAGGTTTTGAACAAGACTGAAACTCACTTTCGAAAATGCAGAGATTACCAGATAAAAATGGACTCCACAGGAATGCATATTGGGAATGTATAGCAGAGCCTGTAAGCATAAACATGTCTCTAGGTTTATGGACTTAGCCTGTATATTGGGTAAGAGATGTGTGGCCATGACCTTGAAATCTAATAGAGGCCCACAATATGATGTATGGCTGAAGGAGATGCAGCGCTGGAATACACCGGAAACATCGACATGGGGCCGCGCTATAGATATACATGGGGGAAAGCACTTGTTAACTGTTCTTTATCCTTCAGACTGTAGAGAAGGAACCAAGTACCCCCAACCTCAACCACTTCACCCATATTGCCTATATGTTGGGGACCAGAGTGTGAGACACGTGCAGTGCCAGTTGAAAATACTGATACTGAGGAGAATCCTGGAATCAAGGTTCCCATTGAAAAAGCCATACCTGTATACGAGAAAGTATGATGGCCATTTGAATGAAATCACAGCAGAAGCAGGGCCAATGAATGGAAGAGAAGAATGATGAGGTCACTACCATCATTGTCACATGAAGCAAGCATAGAAGATATGCAGAGACAAGAGAATGAAGATATTATATAAGGCACAAATGAAAGTATCAAGGATAAGTGACATTTTGGGATCAAGATGAAGAAACCTATGCTACAGAAACAATGAAGATATCAAGTTGTTTTACACATGGACACATGCAAAGAAATGCAAGCAGACAAAGTATTCTTGAGGCTAGTTTTATAGTGAATAGATTTGTGGCATGCGCCAACATATACATATATAGAAGTGAGTAAAGAATTGATGTTTCCACTACGTATTATAGCAGAGCTGGACAAAAAAATGAAGGCCTCTTTTCCAGTGTGTCACAGTTCCAAACAAGAGAACGAATTAATAGGAGTTAAACTCAGAAAGGCAAGGGTGGACAAGCCCCAAGAAGCCAAGGCCATATCAGGCTGGGTTGAGCAGACATTGGATACAAATCGTATGAAAGATTGAAACTCCTGTTCAGAAGATATGGACAAAAACAAGGAGACATCAGTGGTCTATTAGAAGATTGTATTTTAAATGCACTAGAGATTGATTTTGTGGTCTTCATTCACATTGAAGAATGGACGAACATGACAACCACACCTACGAATGAGGGCAAAGCGTGCCTTCACTCCCCTGAATTCACCGGAGCAAAAGAGCACTTCCAAGGACAAGTTCAAATCCTTAATTGAGAGCAGACCATTGAGGTGATGATAGATGAATATGCTTATTGGTGGAAAGCTATGGTTAAGTCTAGCTCACCAGCACCTGGAAGACCAGCCTGTGTGCTGCTAACGCAGGTGGAAAAGTACTGACGGAGGTTAGATTGCCAACCAATTGTAGGGGGTTGTGTGATTAAGGGTCATATAGTTTGTGTAACCAACGGGACGGTGTGTGTTTAGTGATGTTCATAGTGACCTGTTTAAGGGGAGGGCTTAGTTGCCCCACCTGATGTTAAGGAACCTATAATTTTTCTTCACTCTCTCAGACTAGTATGGATTGTATACTTAGATGTTCCCTTAGAACCTATCACAATAGCCACTAGGTGTTTGTAGTTTGCCACGTAGGATGACGATAGTAAATCCGTAGGTTGACGTCATCAATGACAATTTATTGCTATAAAAGAATGTTTTTTTTAAGATGCATTGAGAGAGCATGCGCTGAGATGTCCATTGATGTCCGTTGTACTCCCTGTTTTAGATAATTGATATTAAAACAGTAATCTTTTTGCCAACTACCTGAGTCTATTTGATTATTGATGTTTGAGTAACGCCTACATCCACATCCATCTCAAGGGTTTGGTACCTCGTCTTAAAGGGCTGGGGTCTCCTAGTTCACGTGGTAGTGGAGAGGATGGTTAAAAAATCCATCAAGATAGTAGGCTTTGGGGTCCCGAAAATATCACACAACCTCTCCATTCGGCTGAAAGGACGTAAAGCTCCCTGTGGATACAGAAACATTTTTAATGATCAGACTTGCAAACTAGATGAGACGGATGCTTTGTTTTCAGTCAGAATCCCCTCCCGGCGTCTACAGAAAGCTGAAAGAATGGAAAGTTTAAGCAGCTGATAAAGATGTGGAAAATCAAGTCAAATACGTGAATGGTGAGTAAAAACTGAGTGAGGTGGCAAAATTGTGAATGGGCACTGAGTGAAGAAAGAGATAAGGGAAAATACGAGTAACGGAGAGAGGTTGGGGTAAAGTATTTTGAGAACAATGAGCATTGAATATTAAATAATTGACTTGAGGAGAGGCGAAGCAATGAAGAGGTATCGTGAGGGAAGGTGGCACAATAAAGAGTACGCCAGTTTCCTGCTTCGTAAAGACATAACAGAAGAAATTGTTTCTAGAGCCCTAATTACTGGTGACATAGGCAACAAACTTGATTGAAGACCAGTTTAAAGTGAACGATTCACATCCCAATCAGGTTATTTTTTATGGGTAAAATAAGTCTTATAGAGAAGACTGAGATACATGTGGCCGGTCGAGCATGTCTGTTAGTATTTTGTGACTGAATATGGTGAAAAAACAATAGAGGAATTGATAGATGTGGAAAGAAAACATATGATCGGCGAAAGGGCGAGTACTGTGCTGTTTTGCTGCAGAACTTATTGTGGAATACCTTCCTGTGCCCCGCTTTCGCTGTGGAGTGTTGAAGTGGGAAAACAACTTTTTGGAGGTGCGTGTGCCTTTAAGTCAGCAGCAGGATCAGCTGACTTTAAAAGAGCCGCCTCCACGCCCTTGCGGCGTAAGCCCTCGGCAAAAGGGCAAGTACAGTGCTGTTTTGCTGCTGAACTTATTGTGGAATACCTTCCTGTGCCCGGCTTTCGCGGTGGAGTGTTGACGTGGGAAAACAACTTTTTGGAGGTGCGTGTGCCTTTAAGTCAGCAGCAGGATCAGCTGACTTTAAAAGAGCCGCCTCCACGCCCTTGCGGCGTAAGCCCTCGGCGAAAGGGCGAGTACTGTGCTGTTTTGCTGTTCTGCGTGGTCTGCCGCCAGAGACTCTGTCGGATTGCTCGAACCAAACATCACGCCTGCTGCTGCTGTGATGTACTCCTAGTCCCTGACACAAACTGTATCAGTAACACCTACTCTGATGCACCTCGCTAAGACTCGCGCACAAACCAAGAAATGGACTTCAATGGATGCACACCCTGGCTCCGAGAAGACGGCTGTAGCTCTCTGTGGGGAGCGGAACTCAACAACTGTAAGTACTCTAAGCACACAAGTCATCGCTGAGACAGGCGGTGCCATCCGCCCAATGGTCGAGGTTGATGCCAACAATGTTGAAACAAACGTTGAACCCGCTTATGATGCCCCAATACATATGGCTTTTTAACAGTGTCCACCATACAACCTAACTAACAGCACTGACCCTACCTTAGGGTCAGTTTGTTTAGATAGCCTGGCGAACAATGCCTGTTACGTTAACCACGGCTCAATGGCAAACCCAAAGCTTGATCTTACGGAAGAGGCACTTGTGTCAATGCCGGTCGATGTTCACATTCAAAAACACAGCGGTATTGACGAAAGTCGTCTGAATACACTGTGTTCTGTGGATTCTAACACTGGGGAGACTGGTGTAATGAATCTCAGGGAACTAGACGACCGCAATAGTAAATCGTACGTAACACACATCAACCCCGAGACCATGGTCGATAGTGATGGAGGGGACTGTGTCATCACGAACCCACTACCTTCTTGTTGTATGTCCACTGATGCTATAGCTTTACTCAACCACAACAGCTTTCTTGGCAATGATGTACCGGTCACACCAACAACAAAAACATCAAACACCTCATTTGCCGAAATTCCTCAAAGAGACGATCTGAGCAGAGAGAGTACTAATGCTCTCTGCATTACCTAACTCGGAAGCTCGCACTGAGGTAGTTATAACACAGGGATCTGGGAAACGTAGACCTTCATTAGACATCGTTAACAAGCTAATTATCGACTTAGCATTAACTCCAACAAAACCGACATGTTGAAATAGTGAATCAAGGTCACATGATGTTCAAAAACGAATGTTAGAACAAGTGATGCATGAAGCGACACAAAGCGGCTCTCAAAGTGTCACACGCAGAGCTACCGTTGGAGCTAAACGCAGTTGGACTAACACAGACAGTTTATCACCGCTGCGTTGCTCTCAGGTAAAAAAGTCAAAAGTTACCTCCACTTCAGAAATCCACAAGGATCAAACGAGTCACGAATCTTCCTCAGCTGTATATTTTGAATGTTTTAAAACCGCTAGACACCAACACTTACAAAATACTTCTGTCTCAGAAACTTCTTCGTCTGACTCTTCGATTATGGAGCGCCCTTACCCTAAAATCAGATCTTGCAGATGCTCAAATTCCTCAAAACAAGTACATATGCCCAGTAAGCAAGAGGTCCCTCGAAATGCACCTGTCTCTAAAGACCTACAGGCTGTTATCATAGCATCTATGGGAATTTCTATTGCGCCTTTTTTGAAACTCTACGAGCAGATGAATGAAAACATAAAAGATCTTTCAACCTTAACTCCGCTTCTCAACACAAAAATAATTGAACTAGAAAGAAAAGAAACGAAATATCAAACTAACCTAACCTCTACAAATGACAAAATTGACCGTTTTCTAAACTCTATCTGTAGCTTTACTGCAAACAATAATGAAGATAAAAAATTGTTGGCAGAAGTAGCACGTGAAGCCTTAAAACATTTCAAAGAGCACCCTGGGAAGTCGGTGTGTAACACAAACTTGGAAGCAACTGCCTCAGTTAAGGCGCATAGCGACACAGACAGTGCGCTTGATGTAACAGTCACAACACAGCAAGGAAATCGAAATTCGATGAGCTATATTCCGGCCACCCAAAAACAAAATATAACTACTCAGTTGGATAAGATCTCAGACAAGGCTGGTGGTCCACACTCACAGAAGGAGTGTATTCTCCCTGTGTCTAATGTGTGCGATAAAGACTCTTCCTTGCAAATGTTAGCCACATTTGATGAGATGGTTGAAATTAGCAGCCAACCATGTAATCCTGCAATTGCTGAAACTCAACTGGCATCATCTTCAGGAAGTAAACCTGTCTCAAAACAAAAAGGTGCAAATGATGATATAACACCAACAAGACTGAGTGCTGTGCCGACCTCCGCTAGTATGGAGGTATACAACATCTTTAAAAAACCCGAACGGCTGTCAAAGCCAGAATCTACACTCACTGTTGGGAAGTCTGCCAACTGCGAAAAAAAAACTAAAAATTTACCGTCCAATAAAATGAGACGCGGAAATGGTTCCAGAAAATTTCTGCGAAACCTGAAAACAGTGAATTTAACAGTCGCTGGTACGAGATGCAATTCCTCCGACCTTGCTAACTCAAAAACCCTCCAAAGAATTGGAAACACTAATGTCAAAACCTGTTCTCCCGAAAGAACTTCAGATGATGACCTGGATTTGGTAAATCTATCTATATATGACGATGATGAAGTAAATCAAGTAGACGAGCTTCTAGACCTTACAAACAAGAGCTTAGCTTCACAACATGTAGGAGTGGAATCCTCTTATCCAAGCTGTAACATTGGGAAGACTCAGTCCGACGTCTTACTTGGTACTCAAAAACCATCAAAGACACGACGCACATCTACTATCGTCAGTGATGCTGACACGATCTTTGAACTGAATAATGATCCAGATCCACCATTTGTAACAATGGCTGAAAGACAACTCAAACTGGCGGCCACAAGCTCCAAGGATCTCGAACCTGTAACATGCCAACCAAAGGACTCTCACATGTCGATAAAAAAGATTGCTGCCACGATTCCCGAAGCGAACGGTAAACCGGACTCACCTTTCGAAACACTGGCTGAAAGGCGGCTCAAGCTGGTGTCGAAGAGTCTGAAGGACCTTGACTGTGATATCAGTCATGTGGAGGTCTCCGATAAACCCACAGAAACTGGAAAAAGTGGTTCGACTATCTCAGGACGCTCGAACCATCAACGCCAATTTGTGTATAAACAGCTGAAAGATGAAACTAAACCAAGTTTTAAAAATATGATGTCTAAACCAAAAATAACAAAAAAGGAATCTTCATTTGAAAAACTAATTCTGGAAAGACGTGACTCATGTGATAACTTGATTCTAAATCGGCAATATCTATCCAAACTATTTTATTTGATACCGAGTTTGCGAACACTCAATTCCGATGACGTGAAAATAGTGGAGTTTCACTGCGAAGAAAGAAACGATATGGTGACTCTGCACCTTGCTTCCAAAATTATTCGCGAGATACTGTTGGACGCGGTACCTGCACTTCTGTCCCTAGGTTTCGACTTATATCCACAGAGCCTAGTTGACAAAATTCCTGAACCTTCTTCAAACAATACATATGATAAAAGCCAGTAAAATTTAAAGAAAAGAATAACTTCGAGTACAAAATCCAAAGAATACAAAGACACGAAACCCGGGATATCAACTGGAACCGAGACCAAACCAAAGGACACAGAAACAACTCAGTTCTACTTAAATTACCAAATCCAAATAACTGTTGAAGGTCTGAACAAAAACATCGGGCCAACTCAAAAGAATGACGCAGAAAATGGAAATTGGGCATGGTTAGCTGCAAACCTAAACAACAAAAACCATGATTAATGCTTAAATCGGAGTTCACCTCAGTGCCTTAATTTTGGATTGTGGAACACACAGGGTTTTGTTCACCTATTCAACTCCCCTTGGATGAACAACTTAGATCTGATTTGTCTACAAGAAACTTGGCTGACAACCTGCTCGTTGTCGCCTGCCTTTGAGATAGTGGTAAATCCAGCGTTTAAACCACCCAAAGGTAGGCCGATGTCTGGCCTTTTGATAGCGGTCAAAAAAGATCGCGGACTCAGAATTATTGAGACAGAAAATGTTTCATCATATATACAAATTGCCAAAGTGAGTATTACCTCCCTCGACAAATCAGAGTCCATGTACATAATTAATCTCTATTGGAATCATACTACAACTGGCGCTGTTAAGTTTATAGACCAGGTGACCACTATATTGGACAACCTAATGGAAAACTCAAGCAGACCATCGATTCTTCTTTGCGGTGATCTTAACATAGACTGCTTGAATCTGAATACTGCGTCAAAAATAAACTCCTTGACTCACAAGGTCAACGAAAAAATGGGACAGCTTTGGATGAACAAAATGAGTTTGAGAAACCTTACACTTTTGAATGGGAATACACCGGGTGATATCCCGGCACAGCCCACATGGAGACGTGAAAATCAATTTTCAACTATAGGCTATCTCTTCGTGTCTGAAGATCTTGCAGCCAAAGTACATCGGCTCGAGATCACCAAAATGAAACATAGTGATCACGACATGCTAAAGATGTCGTTCAATGCCTATAGTCAGACATCCCAACAATTATGGCTCCACGACACCACGTACCGATCCGGAAGAATTCGTCTTAACTTTAAAACCAAAGATATAAACTCGGTAACATCTGCTTTGGAGGACACTCCAGGTGAGATTGAATATCAACACCTGTTGATTCAATTTGTGGAACACAAACAAGGCCATAAACAACAAAAAACACAGCATAAACATAAGTTTGATCTACAAGTATTGCAACAAAAACGAACTCTACGTAAAGAATTAAGGATGATACCTAGAAGTAACAAAGAATGATACGATGCAGCTAAAAAACGTATAACGCAAAAATACAGAAACTGGAGAAATAATCACTATGCTACAATCTTGCAGAATGACTCCGAAGAGATGATGCGCAATCTCAAAAAAAAAAACTCAGCTGAATTTTGGCGTGTAATAAACAATCTTGCCGCCCCACAAATAGCATTGCAAGTATCTCTAATTTGTCAAGAAACTTGGGTAAAACATTATACGAACTTGTTTAACACATTTGAAGTGGAAAACAAAAGTACAACAGAGCACAAACTCCCGTGGACACTGGAGTTTGACATAAACGAAATCACAAACTCAATTAAGAACTCCAATGCATCAAGAGCTCCAGGGCCGGATGGCCTCACGAACTACGCAATGAAACAAAACCCAAAAGAATGGGCAAAGCTCTGTTTACTCCTCTTCGAAAGAATAAAAACAAAACGAGCTACCCCAAGATCTTGGAAAAATGCCATAATTGTGCCGATTTTCAAAAAGGGGTACAGACTGGACCCGAGAGACTATCGACCTATCGCCTTGTTAGATGTAATAGGAAAAATCTATGCAACTCAACTACAACAAACCTTAAAATCGTGGGCACTTAAAAGTCATCGTAATGACCCACGACAAGCGGGTTTTATTAAAGGCGTAGGTTGCGGTCTTAACACCCTTGCTGAATCTCTTAAAAATGGAGTCAATACGAACTAACACTGCCATATATGTTGCATCTATTGACTTCTCACACGCTTTCGATAGTGTTGATCGCCAGATTCTGTGGGAGAAACTTAAAGCTTGGAAGTGTCCAGTGGATCTTATAGACGCAATAAACCGCAATAGTAAATCGTACGTAACACACATCAACCCCGAGACCATGGTCGATAGTGATGGAGGGGACTGTGTCATCACGAACCCACTACCTTCTTGTTGTATGTCCACTGATGCTATAGCTTTACTCAACCACAACAGCTTTCTTGGCAATGATGTACCGGTCACACCACTCTAATACCACTGTGCAAGTCAGACTCGACCAAGGAGGAGCCTTATCTCCTTTGATTCCAACTAATAAAGGAGTGAAACAAGGATGCCCCTTGGCTGCAATTGTGTTCAATCCCTTTATTTCTGACATAGGCGACGCATTAAACGAGGCAATAGCATTTCCACCTAAAATTCATGGCTCACAGTTGGGTTACTTGTTGTATGCTGATGACCTCTTACTCTTGGATGTCACACCGGTCGGCCTACAACGAAAACTAGATGCCTTAGAAAGATATGTAATGGAAAACAAGCTTTGTTTAAATAAGAAGAAATGTGAGATCTTGATATTGTGCAACTTGTCAGCCTATAAAAAGAGATCAACCCAATATGTGTGGTACCTGGAAAAAATACCGCTCCAGATCTCTACTCACATAAAATACTTGGGATCCATAATAAGTGCACACATAAATGACAATCCTTGGGTTGAGGCCACTAAAAGGAAATGTCAACAACTGGCTTGCCAGGCCGCGATCATAAACAAAAAATTTGGGAAGTTTTCTATAAAACCTGTGATAAATTTTTACAGACAAAAAGTAATACCGACCCTGATCTATGGTGCTGAAAATATGTTCGGCTGCTCACACGAGTTATGGAACACACTTGAAAACAACTTTTGGACCAGAGCGTTACACATCTCTAAAGGATGTCCGACTAGCAACATAAGATTTGAACTGGGACTGACTTCCATACAAGCGAGAGTTTGTTGGAATGCTGTAACTTTATACAGGAAGTCACAGCTCTCCAATGCAGCCCCTCCTTTCAAAATAATACATAAGCCGGACTCGGAACACGAATACACAATGCTTGCTAAATGGAATCGGCAATGTTCTGAAATTTTGGACGCAAATGACATTGACATTACTACTTTACTTGAAAATCCTGATAAGGCCAAATGTAAACTATGGAGTGCGGACTGGCATCAAACCTGTACTGACAGATCCAGCTCTTGTCTCTTAAGAGAAGTACCACCAGAAGCAAGAGAGCTAGACAAACTACAACCGTATCTGACGCAATTTCCTGATCAGAACTCAAGATTACTATATCTGCACTTTCGACTTAATCTTTTCATGACAAAAGACCGTACAGGTACTTGGTTACGTAAGGAACCTGTTGATTTAATCTGTCGCTTTTGTAAACATTCGATAGAGACACTAAAACACTTGACGTTGTTCTGCCCAGAATTTCGCTCTTTGCGAACCAAGTTATACGGACCGCTTTTTGAGGCACGAAGTACCTATACGGCTGAAGATTGGTGGAAAGTTATATTTGAAGGTGCTGACCGAAAAATTATGTTTGGTTTAGTTCAATTTTTGAAGGAATTGAAAACCCGTCTAAAAGAGCCGATTCCGACAGTAGGAGGGGACGATTGGCAAAGCGTCTAATAACATATGTTTGGTGAAAGAAGTCGGAAGAAGTGTATCTTGTTATCTGTTTTAAAGGTTTTCCTTGTAAACCATATAAAACTAATAAAAATAAATAAATAATAAATAATGATTTGAGAATTATTTATTTAGGGGAAATTGAATTCATGGTGCTTAGTGAAAACATAGATTAAAGTAAAAAACATGATAGAGAGGGTTCGTAGCCTGTGACGATTGGGTGCACACTGAAATAGTTTTGATTTTCTGAAATGTGTTTTTGAAATCTGTAAAGTTTAAGGGTGAGTTTTGAAAGTCAAGTGTGACGAGTCAAAAATGGAGGATATTACCCCACTTATTGTCATGCACGGCAGTCAGATTACTGGACCAGGACCTGTAACACCCTATTCTCGCAGGTCTTGCCCGTAGAACCTCAGAGCCTTTCTAGTCCAGATGGAGATTGTTTGAAACATTACCCGGAAAACAGGGTTTGCATTATACATGTCGTTAGTATCATGTGATTTGAGATGCATTTATTTATTTATTTATTTATTCACATTTGTTAAGCGCACAGCAGACCGAAGACATTGTGGCACTAGTTACAGTGTTGCTTATACTTAGTTGCATACAGTTCGTGTCCATATGGTTACATTGGACGAGATATACTTTTTTTACAGAAATTCAAGAGCAGCAGGAGCACATGAGAACGGGGTTAGTTGAATTGGGCAGTTTTGAGCTTTTGTTTTCGGAAGGAGAAGAGGGATGTGTCAGTTCTGAGGTCAGTAGGTAGGGAATTCCAGAGTTTGGGTGCGAGGAAGGGGAAGCCTATGCCTCCTGCTTTAGTTCTGTTGATGCGAGGTATTACTAGTTGATTTGTGTATTGTGTTCTTCTAGGTCTAATGGACTGATATCTACCTATTGTGTCAGATAAATAAGGGGGAGCTGTGAGGTTGATGCATTTATGGGTGGTTGTGAGAATTTTGAAAGCGATACGGTCTTTGACTGGGAGCCAGTGAGCTGCCTTTCTGGCTAGTGTGATGTGTTCTTTCTTAGGTATGCTGAGGGCTGCTCTGAGAGCATTGTTTCGGGTTGTTTGGAGCCTAGATACATTTTTTTTGGAGGTGCCGGCTAGGAGCCCATTACAATAGTTTAATTTGGCTCCTAAGGTTGCTCGGGCGATGGATAGGCAGTTATCCTTGGTTAGGAATGGTTTTATTGCATTAATGAGTTTGGTACTCAGTGCTGAGGCGAGACTATGGCGCTAACTTGTTTGTCCATGGATAGCGTGGAGTCTATGTGAACCCCTAGAGTTTTGACTGAAGATAGGACTGGGATGATACAATAGTCTATGTTGAAATTAATGTACAGTGGGTTGAGGTTGGAAAGGGTGGATTTCTGTCCTAGAATGAGGATTTCGGCCTTATCCCTGTTCAAGCAGAGGTCGTTGGTAGCCATCCAAGTTTGTATGGTAGAGTAGATTTCCTGTAGGGTGGCGGCGTCTTGGTGGTAATTCCCTGTCAGTGGGAGAAGAACCTGGGTGTCGTTGGCATAGTTTGTGTAGGTGATCCCCAGCGCGTCTAGTTTATCAAATAGTGGCTTGGTAAAAAGATTATAGAGCGTGGGGGAAGTGCAAGAGTCTTGTGGCACCCCACAGTGGATGATGGAGGGTGCTGCATGTGCTGTGTTAGAGAACACTTTCATAGCTTTTCCCTCTAGGAAAGATGTTACCCAGGATGCTGCGTCATTAGAGAAGTGTGCAGCGTGTGTCAGGTGACTGGTAAGAGTAGTGTGGTCTACCAAATCAAACGCAGCTGAGAGGTCAAGGAGAAGAAGGAGGGCGGGCTTGCCTTTATCTAGGATGTTGGTGATTTCGTTTTTTAAGTCTAGAAGGGCGGTTTCAGTTCCGTGTCCCTTGCGGAATCCAGATTGTCTTTTTCCCACGATTGCGTTAGATTCAAGGTAAAGTTGAATCTGTTTGTGGGCGGCATTGTCAAGTAGTTTCAGGAGGAATGGGACTATGGTTATGGGTCGGTAGTTGTTAGGGTTAGCAGGGTCTAATGTCGTTTTTTTTAAGAGGGGGCATACCCAGGCCACTTTAAGGCTGTCTGGGACTATGCCCATTTTGAAGGATGTATTGATGAAGGCAGTGAGAAGAGGTGCGAGTGGTTCTGCGCAATCTTTGATGATTTTGGGGGTGCATACATCGCCCTTGCATTGTGAAGGTTTGAGGTGTTTGAGGATGTCGGTGACCTCCGCTTCGGAGATTTCGGTAAATGCAAATTTGGGCACGTTTCTTACTTTTACCTTAGGTTTTGTCTGTGCATGTGCACTTTGCTTTGATAGAGTGTTGAAGTGGTGGGATATTTTATTTTGGAGGAGGTTTATTTTTGTGAGCATAGCTGATTGAATGCCTGTACACCAAGCCTCGTCTTTGACGATCTCATCGGGGCATGTAGGTGGAACGGTTAGTTCTTTGAATATATTGAAGAGTTCTTTGGAGTGGGAGTTAGCATTGGAGATGCAGTGATTGTAGGCTTCAGATTTAGCAATGAAGATTGCGTCTTTGTATTTTTTTGCTATGGATTTGAAGATAGCTTTCGTGGTATCGCAGGGGTTAAGCTGCCAATGTTTTAGCGCTAAGCGTTTGTCTTTGCGCAAGGTCTGGAGTTCCTCTGTGAACCAGGAATTTGAGTGGAAGGATTTTTTTTCTTTTTTATTTTCCAATGGAGCAACGGTGTTGACAGCCATTGTGATGGTATCTTTGAATATTTCTGCGAGGATGTTAGGGTCAGCGGAGAACGGAGGCGCTAGGCATGGCAGATTGAGGAGTGCACTGATGTTGTCAGCGTTCAGTTTTTTGGCACTTCTAGTTTGGTTCGCCAGTGCTTTACTAGGCTCTTTAGCGCTTAGTGAGACAGGGATGTCAAATAGGAGAAGGTTGTGGTCTGTCCAAGGGAGGCTAGTATTGGAGGTGATGGCTGTGTTACAGTTGTGATCTATAATCCAATCTAGGGTGCGTCCTTTGGCATGCATAGGCGAGGTGATCTTTTGAGAGAAGCCTAGGTTTTGGAGGTCTTTGGTTAGAGAGATAGCAGTTTTGTCCTTAGGGTTATTGAATCCTAGGTTAAGTCACCTATAAGAAGTGATTTTGTAGTTTTTTTAAGGTTGTTTCCTAAGAGGTGATTGACTTGATCTATGAAATTGGTGGTTGGGCCGGGAGGACGGTATATGGTATGATTATTTTTTGTGCTGCTTGGGGAGAGTGCTAATTTGACTGAAAGGATGTCAATATTTTCATCCTCTTGGTGGGGTACGGTTCTGATAGAGAGTGTTTCTCTGTGAATAATGGCTACCCCCCCTCCTGTTCTGGCTATCCTATCTTGTCTGAGAATGGCATACCCTTGTGGTAGAGCCAGTGAGATGGCTGGGCCGGAAGCTTTGTTGAGCCATGTCCCTGTGAGCGCAAGAAAGTCTAGATTTTGGGTAGTTATTATATCATTTATTTCTAATGCGTGGGCCTTGAGTGATCGTACATTGATTAAGGCGCATTTGTATGGTGTTGGGCTAGAGATTCTTGTAGGTATGGTGTGGGTGTCTGCCTTAGGTACAATGGTACATTGAGAGTGGGAGTTACCGCTAGGTGTAGTGAGCGTGGTAGTAATATCACGGTGCTGGGGTGTATGCACTTTAGAGGTGCGTGAGCTAAGTCTGCAATTTCTGTGTGGTATGTGAGTGGGGATAGCATGGTCGTGGATAGAGAGGGTATGGGCTCTGAGTCTGTCTAGTCTAAGGCCGAGGTTAGGTATCATCAGTGCTGTGTTGTCTGGAGTGTGTGAGGGCATGGGCAGGAGTTCATTCGTGTGTCCTCGATGACTCGAGGTGATTTGATAGTGGTGGAAGTACTTTGATGTAGAAGGGTGAGGTGTGGTCAGAAAGGTGAGTAGCTTGCAAACTATGCAAATGAGAACAGGCAGAGAGTACATATTGTGTGTGAGTTAGTTTTGCTCAAATGCTAGTCAGTAGTCAGAAGTCTAAGTACAACTATCATAGGGCAAGGGAGGACATGGCACTAAATCACAATTATAGTCTCCCAGTGGGCAAGATGCCACTGCAGTGTTCTAATAGTGACAGTAGCAGCCTGCCTATATTCAAGTATCAGAAAAAGGAGCAAAATGCATTGTTCAGGCACTAAATAATAACAGAGGCAACCTGCCTAGATTCAATTAATACAGGAAGGAGCCAAAAGCAGTGTTCAGGCAGTGAGATGTTCACGTGTTTTCTGCTCTACGTTTATAAGCAGCATGTGGAAGTCGCTCGCGGCTTCTGATTGAGAAACATGGAGTCCTGTAGCTGAAGCTATGATCTGAGTCCTCGCGACTCTTCAGCAACTTCTTTGGTCATTTCTGGCTGCGTGTAGTCCTCCACACATGAACTTCTGCAACCCCAATCTCCTTGTTGCGTGTAAAAACCACACGCAATTTCCTTAAACTATTGTTGCCGCATGTAAGAAAAGAACGTACGACTCTTCTGGTTGCCTGTAATCCTCTACAGGTGAACTCCTGCAACTGCAATCTCCTTGTCGCGTGTAAAAACCACACGCAATTTCCTTAAACTACTGTTGCCGCGTGTAAGAAAACTCCTGGCTGCGTGTACTATTGCCGCGTATAAAATCCACACGTGGTTTCCTGGAACTATTGCAGCTGCGTGTAAGAAAACAAACATGCGGCTCTCCTGGCTGCGTGTTCTATTTCCACGTGTAAAATCCACATATGGTTTCCTGGAACTATTGCAGCCGCGTGTAAGAAAACAAATGTGCAGCTCTCCTGGCTGCGTGTATTATTGCCAATGTGTAAAATCCACACGCGGTTTCCTGGAACTATTGCAGCTGCGTATAAGAAAACAAACATGCAGCTCTCCTGGCTGCGTGTACTGTTGCTGCATGTAAAATCCACATGCAGTTTCCTGGAACTATTGCAGCCGCGTGTAAGAAAACAAACGTGCGGCTCTCCCGGCTGTGTGTACTGTTGCCGCGTGTAAAATCCACACACAGTTTTTCTGGAATTCAAATGTGCTACGTTCTTATTGAATCCTGTCGCCTCTAAGGAAGCAACAGGCGGATTTCTAATTTATCCTTCTTCATTTCTACAAGGGAAAGGAAGTACTCCCGACAACTGTTAATTAAGAAGGTGATTGTGCACAGTACAGTTGGACGCTATCCTGTGGTGCAACAACCAGGTATCTGGCGGGAACCTCGTGCCATTCGGGATAGTTTCCCTTACTAACCTTCCCACCTTTTTTTCGCTGGTTCTATTTTGATTTCTTCTGAGACTGGTTGTCAGAGATTCCTGTTATCAGCATTCAGGTTAGTGCTGTCCAATTAGTTGAAATATTCATAACAATTTATGTTGGGACATATCTTCATTACACTTTATTTTATCCTAGACTGACTTCCAATTATTTTCCCACACCCTTTCCAGTGATTCCTCCCTCTGACTGGTTAGCTTAGTCATAGAGTGGCATCATTTGGAAGGTCTATTCTGACTTCACTACCTTCAAGCCGTTTCCATCTTCAAGGATCCGGAAGACCCTACCAATTGTATCCTTTATGGTCATACCTGTATCCTTTACTGGTTAGATACATGGTTGATTTATGACAGAATCAGAAGCCATGGAGGGTACGTATCCTTTGGCGGTTTTAACCCAGCTAATCGCTGATTTGAGAAATGAAATGATTACGGCACAAGATACATTGTGTTATCGCATGGATGTTATGCAAGATGCCATGTGTGCATCTCCTCAAGTAGTGGAGACTTCAGTAGCCACGGCGTCTGGATCTGGGCTATCCACATCACATCGGGAAGCTTTTCAAGTGGTCATGCCCACACAGTTTCTGCTGGCTCCCCCTGAAAGGTTCACAGGTGATCCTAAATCCTATAGAACCTTTGTCAACCAGTGTTGTCTCCATTTTCTTTGCCGGCCTAATTAATTTCCCGATTTAACGACAAAGGCAGCCTTTGTGCTTTCCCATTTTGGGGGTACTGCTGCTGCTTGGGCAAATCCTTTATTGGAGACGAATAGCCCATTGCTTTACGATTGTGATGCTCTTTTGGCATCCGTGAGTATGGTCTTTGACATGTGCTATGCCATTCAAGCCACAGACCTGGAGTTGCTTAATCTACAACAGGGTAATCAGACTTTACTAGCATACATAGCCAGATTCAATCAATTGTCATCTGAGACCCAATGGCTAGAAGACAACAAAGCGGCTGTTTTCTATAAAGGTCTGTCGGAAGAACTGAAAGACGCTTTATCAACCATTCCTATGGTCCCTGCTGGGTTCACAGAACTGATCGACCTTATCTTGCAAATGGACGCCTGACGAAATTCCCAAAAAGGGGAGAAAAAACCCTTTATTCTGAATCATCTGTTCATACTGAGGTACCCTTAGCCCCATCTAATGAGCCTGAACCGATGCAGATTGGAGCTGTGAGGGGTTGTTTATCCAATGCAGACAGAGAGCATTGAAGAAAAAACAATTTATGTATGTATTGTGGTTCCTCTGAGCACTTGCAGGTTACGTGTCCTAAGAAACCACTCAAGCGTTCGGGAAATGCTAAAACTCGTCATTAGTAGGAGTCCCTGTGTTGAGTGCTACATCGGACTCCCATTCACTCCCAGCTTTTGCTCAAATAGCCGTGGAGGTGACACTACAATTCGCAGACCAAGCAGTGTGTTCCAGGGCTATGGTTGACTCCGGAGCCACAAATAATTATATTGACATCACATTCGCTAAGAACTGTTCTATACACATGATAACCAAGGACAAACCTGAAACAGTGAGCACTGTGGATTGGTTAGTATTGACCTCGGGAATGGTAACCAAAGAGACCATACCTATTTGGTTGGTGTTACCGAACCATCACTCTGAGGAGATGGTTTTTGAAGTAATTGCAGCTCCTGATTACCAACTGTTACTTGGGATTGCCTGGCTTACTCTACATAATCCAACAATTGACTGGGTCACTGGACAGATTGAATAGCTGTCTGTATATTGTAATGAACACTGTTTTACGAGTCAGGTGGTGTCAACTAAATCCTAAATTTTGGCTTCCATGGAAGGTCCTACTATCATTAGTGCAGTACATCATGGTGGTACACACATACCATGCGAGTATATTGAATATGCAGACGTGTTTGACAAAGGCAAGGCAGAATAACTGCCTCCACATAGGCAGTATGACTGTCCGATTGAACTGATACCTGAGGCCAAAATCCCTACTGGCCGAGTGTATTCTTTAACTGAACAAGAAGACATTGGGCCTCATTAGGAGTCAGGCGGTTGCCGTGCCCTTCTTAAGATTATTTACCGGGCCCGTCCTTAGCTCCCTGGTCCCCTCCCGGACCCGGAAAGGATGTCTGGTTTTACCCCAACACTTTTGAAGGTCTTTGAAGAGACCTTTGAAACAGTGAATCTCCCGGACACTATGAAACTCCTGGACACCAGAGGTCCTTTCCAGGTCCTGCGAGGAAACCTCGTAATAGGGTGGAGTGGGTTTAACGGCACCGGCACCATTACCGGTGCTCTTTGCTTTCTTACGTGAACTTGAAACACCAGCTCCCACACCAGATAACTGCATTAAAGACCTGCCAAGGTGCAGGAACATCCAAAATGCGCTCCTCGAAGAAATCTCCCTCCTTCAAACCTAAATCACAGCTAAAAAAGCAAACTCTCATCAGCTGACCAGCTTTTAGAGCAGTGACAACCACCCACTATCTCCACTCCCTGGTTGGAATTTGCCCTGGTCACGACCACTGAAACTACCAAAATGATTAAAGACTTTAAACCATCCAAATGCCAAGGAGACATATATCCAGCCTCTTTTATAAAATACTGTGCTGAAGAGCTTGCCCCTTTCACTGGCACTGATCAATAACTCAACTGGCAACGTTCCAGAGAATCTAAAAGAAGCCTGGGTACTCCCCCTCCTCAAAAAGCCTACACTAGATACCAATGTTCCCACTAACTACTGCCCTATCATGACCGTACCATTCCTCCTTAAGATAATTGACAGAGCACCATATCTGCAAATATAAAACCACCTCGAAACTCACAATCCCCTTGTCCTGTGCCAAGCTGACTTCCTCCCGGGAATGTAATGGAATCCACCCTCCTGGACCTAAAAATCCAAATGGATGAAATAAAAGACAAGGGTAAACTGGTCACCCACCTCCTACTTGACCTCTCAGCGTCCTTTGACTTGGTCAATCACAAAATCCTCCACCAACACCTCTCCTCAGCTGCCCATTTCTCACCTAAAGCCATAGCCTGGACAGAGTCCTTCTTATCTAACCGCATTATGAGAGTGTTCTCCACCTAAGTGGCAGTCACCCAAGCACCAGTTACCTGCGTAGTGCCACTAGGCTCATGTGGCTCACTGACACTAATCAATGTGTTTACTAAACCTCCCTTTGACCTCCTAGACAACTTGGGTGTCACCAACACAAACTATACAGATGACACCCACATCCTTTTACCTATCTCTGGCAATTATGACGCCGACTCCCATGCACTAAGCAAAATATTCATAACAGTGAGAAAGCTGAACTACTCCTTATTTGTACACTATCTCTGCTTCATAAACTGAACGACTCCTACACATTCTTAATTATCGACGGGAACATCATCACCATCGCTAAAGAGGTAAAAAATTTTGGAGTATACCTAGACTCTGCTTTATCACTAAACAGACGGGTAAATGCCATCCCATCAGCAGCAGCACACACTGCAAAACTGATCAATGCCTGCAGGCCTGTCCTGACCACTGATAGCTAAACCACACTTGCTAGAGCCATTATAGTGTCCAGGATTGACTACTGCAACACACTCTTTGCAGGCTCCGAATCCTGCAATATAAAAACATTACAGGTCACCCAGAACAACGCTGTAAGAGCCACACTTATTATCCATGAAAAAGACCACATTTCCACAGCTAGACCAAATATCCACTGGCTCCTGGTCCAAGAACGGATCATGTTCAAATCGCTGTCTCTGACCCACAAATGTCTCTCAAACACTACCCCACTTGTCCAAAAGAATCTCAAAGGCCCAATCCACCAGACCTATGCAGGCTGCCTACTCGCACTTATTCACCATGACCAGGTACATGTACCAGAAGGCTGGGGGCAGCAGCTTCCCTGTGATCACTGCCAAACACTATAACACCTTGCCGCTAGCTCTAAGATCTGATGCCTCCTTTTGGTCCTTCTGCAAGGGCCTCAAAACCTGGCTCTTCTCTCAAGACCTACAAAAGTAATTGTACGCCCACATCTCTACAAGCACTTGTCATCTGCCATCTCTGCACAGACCAGAAATGCAGATTTATGAACCACTATGTATGTACCACTGTAACCACTACTTCATGCAAACCAATGTACCACCTATTATCATAATCATTCGAATGTAAACCAGCACCTAGATTCCCCTGGGTTTGGTGCACTTTATGAATATCAAAATAAATAAATATCACTCCTATTCTATCGCCTATTACTCTTCTCCTGTGCAGTGTTAGGATGCAGATGCAGATGCAACACGCTAAACATGAAGGGATGTACACTCTGCCGAAATTCTATTAGCATGAAGATTTGGTAATTTTTAGTTTCAGTATTTCTGTCATTCATCGCAGCATTTGAGGCCATTGGATTTAGTTTTGCCACATTCCAGATAACACCAGGCTACTGAGTATGTGGTGGAATGATTGGCAGCAATAAATATTGTTAAGGATTCCATTAGCATAAGGGCATCTTTCCACATTAGCCAGCATCCTGCCACATTGAACTAGGCCTCATCAGAGTTGTAGATTCCTACCATTCAGGAAACTAGGCTGCAGATCTGAGCCACTGTCCTTCCATTTAATGTAACTTTATTCCTGCTTCCCCCAGCAAGTTTTCAGCATGCCATGGTCCTTGGAGGGTGGATGATGTGCAGCACACATATTAGTTTTTGTTGCAGGGCCTAGCTGTTCTCAGAAACTTTCAGTAAAATGCAGAATCCTGGTTTGTGTTCTTGATGATAGATAATTACAATAATTGTGAAGGACATATTTTAGTGTGAACAAAGCGTTGGGTGGAGACATTGCCAAAAGCACTAAACCAGATTGTGGTTGTACTGCACCCTAGGGAGTGTTGGGACTACTGGGTCTGCAGTAGAATGACCTAGTAGTATGAATAAATGTGAGAAATTAAATTCCAAAGAGTGGGGCCTCATTTACATTTTTTATGAAGCCACGTGCTTCCCAAGAGATTGTCAGAAGAATGTGTGCCAGGGACAGCCCCGTTTCTTGCCCAGGGCTGAGTGGGCCCAGGGCGCAAAGCATGAACATGAGGCATTTTTTATTCACCAGGCCAGAGCAAGTATCAGTTAGTTGACCAAACCTATGCATTCTTCAAAGAGAATTAATGTGCCACACAGAAAAGTTTTAAACTATTTTCTTTATTTTCAATATCTTTATTTGACACACCAAAACGTTTTTTTGTATGTTACTTTTTCATTACATATGATGCATCCCTGGGAAGGGTAACTCTAATTTTCTTGCTTAAGTATTCTAGTGGCTGTTTGGGACATGGACTAAATGCATCTGCTCAGCATCAAAGGTATTTTAATTGTCTGAACAAGCCAGCCACTGCCTAGCGTGAACACCAAATGGCAACTCAATCTCACTTGGCACCTTTGGAAAGTGAGTTCATTGTTTGTCACCTTGCAGACAGTAGTCCATGGCAAATCAATGCAGTGAAATGTTTGCAGCAATGATTTGTGTGCTGCACAAGTCAGCACCCTGTTGATTAATGGCGTCTGTGTTAGGTGACCAGATTTAAAATTTTAAAAACCGACACAGTGCAACTAACATAAAGGTAGGAGTAACTCTTGAAAGTGGCTGTCAAGGCACTACATTTCAGCAGCAGTTGAAGGGGAAGGGAGTTAAAGTGTTACTCTTGGAATGAACACATATCTTTTGTTCGTAAAAAGGCAGCATTTCTTCTGTGTGAGAGCTATGAAGACCAAAACTGGGACCACTCCATTCTCCAATAGACAAATAATGTTAAGAAAGGGGAACAGAGCATCCAATTCCGGGACAGTCCTGTTAAAACCGGGATGTCTGGTCACTCTAGTCCATGTGGTGCTCCCTTATGTAACAGAATGTATGCCTGTTTGGTCTGATGTGTCCAATGTCAATACAAGAGCACACTGGAATGTTTTGTGTATGTGACTCTGACGAGCATGCCATACTGTGCCCACACTCAAACACATAAAGCAATCAAAGAAGTTGCCTCAAACTGTAAATCCACTAGGCCAAACGCTTTTCTACACTGCCACACCATGATTTTCACTAGCTGCAGACCAGCACTAATAAGAGATGCTAATGCCAGCTCTTTTAGATAAAGAATGGGCCTGCTGTTTTTTCCTGAAATAACCCCGGAGTCCTGCAGAATAGTGAGGAGGTAGTGACTGAAGAACTGTGGACCCTTTACTATGCATTAGAAGCTGGTTTTGTTTAAACGCTTCATCAGTTAATTACTGGTCAGGCTAAAGTTTGAAAGAGGTACAATCCTTTCTGTGTTTACTTTCAGTGCATTGTTTATTGGGTATCTCTTGTGCGGTATCCTTCCCCGTGTAAGGAACTCATGTTGGCAACAGTAAAGAGAAACACAAGTGATCACAGTTCTAAGGTGTTTATTAAACTGTATACACGGGTGAGAAAAACGCCTAATCTAAACCTAAAATGGGAGCAAGCTACAACCATCAAATAATAATAAGGCTGTCCTAGTGGCACCTTGTCAAATAAAAAGGGCCTCAACTAAAAAAAAAAAAAAAATACTGCCAATCCTTACCGCTAAGTTACAAAATAGTGTGGGATAATGTTCATCACAAAATGATAGGTCAGGATGGTATAACTTGGGTCTCCGTTCCACACGTTTTTAGCACGGGACAAGGCAGGGTTCTAGAGCACAGCACACTCCTGGGCTTCTTCAGCACAAGCTTAAACTTTGTTTCCAAAATATCAGGACCTTCTGTGGCCAACTCTCTTTTACACAAAGTCTCTTGCCTCAGAGGGCCTGATGTGCTATAAACAACAAAACCAAAGATCCTCTCAGTAATCTTCCCATCAGGTGATTTCCCTTAACCATGGATCCCCCTCAACCGGGCTCTGATACTGTTGGCAAGGTTGGCCTCACTCACTCGGGTTCACTATGGCCTTTCGTTCAAAATATTAGCAACTTTCAACATTCAAGAGTCTCATTGTCTTTTGAAACGTCTGTTCACTGTGGACATCCCTCTGCCGGGTACACACTTGTCGACACAGTGTTTACGTGGTGTTACGTTTTGCTCTTAGTCACAGCCAACCATCAGCTGGGTTCACATTTGCCGGTTCACATTTGCCAGTTCAAATAGTTGTAACAGCTTGCGGGATTCACTTCCCTTAGATTTCCTTGTGGTATCCCTCCGTCAGGTTGATATAAGTATTCTAACACAGTTCATGATTCTCTCATCTCATCATAAAGCAGTGGTTCTCTTGCCCACGCTTTCTTTCGGCATCTCTCTGTAGGGTCCACACTTGCCTTAGCTTTCCTTTTGACTACGTGTCAAAGACTTTCAATTGTACAAAGGGTTTCACTCGAACATTGTATGATCACTTTGACCTCTTACGTCGTGCTCTCCCAGGGCCTCCTGGTATTTGTAGTTTCAACAAAAAGGGGACCAGACAGAGTCTTTCGAATGATCGCCCACATGATGCCGGACCACTCTGCAGCTGGTCTTTCCCTGGGCTTTAAAAGATCAGTAACATACAAGTTATTTGTTCATAAGTTTTTTCAATTCATATCATGTTGCCATTTGTAACCTTCTCTCAACAGAGTCTGATTTTACTATCGGTTCTCTCTATGACTTACCGGCTGTGCTTAACTCCTTCGTGGTTCTTGTCTCTGAAGTCAAGGTTGGTACTAGAGTAGCAAGCGCATCTGCCCACCTTGGTTATCAGTGCAGGAGGGCCCAGTGCACCATTGACATCTGTTACACTGCACGTCAGCTGTAGTTCGCGGTCCTATGATTCCTTTCACTGAGCCCTCATGGGTTGGGGTCGAAAACGACAAGGGCACTTCTCACCTTGTCGTCCTTTGAGGTTTCGTCACCTTTCACCTCTGTTTGAACTGACATCTTGGAATAGCTGCCCCCTCCTGCGCTTGTCCTTGCTCAGTGTGTGCTTTTGTGCTCTGTCTTTTTTCCCTGTGGGGAAGCGAAAGGGCTGTCAGGTGTGTGTCTAGTTATTGTCAATAGCCTGACTCTGCCTGACCCTTGTGTTGGGACATGTCAGCTAAATGGCTGTGGTGTTAGTCCGTTGTCTTTCATGATGTAAGAAAGTGTTTGTTTCAGAAAGAGGGACAGGGGTAGAGCTTCTAAGTATCCTATGGGGTAGGATGGAAAAGGTGTTATAAGGAAGGGGATTCCATGTCTCACCCATCGGTGTCCCACTTCCCTTCCCCGAAGAACCCCTCATCCAGGTGATCCTCCCCAACTGGTCCACCCCCAGGAACTGGACCCAATAGCGATGGCCGTGTCCTGGCCACCTGGATTACAGATCTCTGGGGACTAGTGGGTGAGACACATTCAGGTTTCTCACACTTGTCTGTAGATATAATTCCCTAAAGATGTTTCTGTATTGGGATTGGGCATGGCCACACTGAGATGCAGCCCTTCCTCCTCTACATTTCTTCAGAAACAAGAAGCAAAAGAGCCCTTGAATGCCATTTGAGTGGCTGATGTTGCAGACATTTTATACTTGCATCCAAAAACGTAAACTGTCCAAATGAGCATGTATGGTTCATGTAAAAAGTAGCTGATGCGTTTTTGTCTTCAACTCTTTGACTCGGAAACCTATTTGTCACAGTGCTTTCAGTAGTTTTAGTTCTCACGTCTTATAGGAAAATGGTGGCATAAAAGCAAAAAAAAAAACACTTATACCAGCGATAAATAAGAAACTCCATTAAAGACAAGCGCCAATTGAGTATGTTGAACCTTCAATTTATTTCATAGTATGGTAAGTCGTATATCATAAAGTAGTGCCCTTTGGATGACAAGTGTTTCGGCCAGTGGCCTTTTTCAAATCTGTGCATCTTATTTTGAAAGGTTACATGATCGGGTTAAACATATTATACATCCCAATTTCATTCATTGGTGATTACATATACATTTGTGAATTCAGCAGTAAAGTTGCAGTCAATTTTGTAGCACATGGGAGTAACGGTGGCTTCATAAAAAACAAGAGTGACCCAACAATTAAGGGATAGAAAATACACAATAATACATAAGGAAAAAATATATATATATATAATAATAGACATCGACAAAATAGACAGACAGGGAGAGAAACAGATAACATACGACATTATTCGTATTCACTTATTCATGTCCAGTTAGCTTCATCGTTAACTTGATAGTATTATTTGTTTAAAGTTCACAAGTGAGTATATACTTTTTGTGCAATCTTTTCTAGTCTTGATTGTGCTCAGGTCTCAATATTACAATCAGTCATTATTACATTTCAGACATATTATATTTACCCTTTTTCAAATACACCTGGTTCGTTTATATAGTTTGATCAGTGATAGTTAATTAAAGCTTGTTTGCATGTGAACTGAATCTCCTTGCTTATATTGGTTAACTTTAGAATGATTACTAGGTCATATTAGTAAATTAAGCAAGTTCTTACCATTGGTCTTTATTTGTTTTATTTGGGTCCAGTATGTTCATGGGTTCAATCCCTGTAATTAATTATCAGCCATAAAAATTTGTGTTTGCAATGTGCTGCTTGCGTTTTAAATAGTAGATGCAAAATGACAGATTAGTTTGTCAGCTGCGACTTGCCGCATGGCATATCTTACGAGGGATACTGTTTAGCTTGTGTATTATCCTTCTTTGAATATTTTAGTCAGTTTAGAGTTAAATTCAAAAGTCTATGGGGTACATATTAGTACTAAATACCTTTCATAGAGTGCTCATATATTCATTGTGAGGCAAAGGTCTCCTGGGCATAATATTGCTGTTTGCACTATATTTGCTGCTTTCGCTCACTGATTCCTATTCAGTTAGAAACTTAATCATAATGCATTCATGATATGTCAAATTGTTTCTATATAAGAGATCAAGAATTCACAATGTGATTGCGCTTATTGGTTATGCAGATGTTGATCTTTTTTTTGCGTCGGCTCGCTGTGTGTTGCGCGAGACCCCATCGCCATTGTTGTGTTGTTTAATTTGTAACTATGGCAACCCCTGGAACAATGTCTATCGTCGATTGCTCCTGCATTGATATGGGCACCATATTATGGGTTGAATACCCTGAGTTTGTATGTGAAGATACTACATATACCCAGAGCTCGCAATTCCCTGTACAATTTTCCCTAAGTTATACACTGCATATAACAGAGTTTGGGGTCTCTTGATTAATCAGGATAGCGCGTTTAATTTGTGACTATAGATACTAGGTCACTTAATCATGATTGTAGACTTTGCACCAGGTATGCTTTTACTGTAGTGGTGAGTGCCACTTTGAGGAATATTTTATCAAAAAAATTGTAGCTGCACAACTTCAGCAACGCATCGACACCAACAATCTCCTCCAAACCTACCATTCAGACCCAGATGCATCACAGAGAAAAAATCCATACAGGTGGACCACGACACCCTCAACCACCTTGACAACGGCCATCCCTGCCACCTATTTCTACTCAATCTCTTGGGCGCTTTCAACACAGCAGACCACCAGGTGCTTATGGACACCCTACATCAGTGCATGGGGATCAGAAACCTCATCCTATTCTGGCTCAAGTCCTACCTCACCAACCAAAAGCAGTTTGTTCAGAAGGACTCTTCTAGATTTCTAATGCTACCCATCACCTGTGGAGTTCCATCCTCTCCCCAGTGATCTTCAATCTATATATGGAGCAGCTCAGATTGCTCCTAGCCACACACAATATCCACACCCACAAATATGCTGATGACACACAGCTATACCCCAAGATCGACTCCATCAAGGACATCCATAGGCTCATCAAGGGTCTACGCAGATACAACCACATCACCCCGGCCCTCATCGACCTTCACAGTCTCCCACTGCACGCACAAATCACCATCAAGTTTGCTGCATCATCTATAAGGCAGTCTCTCGCAAGTCACCCAGCTGCCTGGCGGAGAAAGTCTGCATCTCTGGTGGACAGTGCACCAGCATAAGTCAGGACAAGTGCAGACTTGAAATCCACCCCTGCAAAAAGGAAAGGACCAGAAAACAAACCTTCTCCACCTATGCCCTAAGACTATGGATCAGCATCAGACTAACCCCCACACTCCTGCAATTCAGAAAAGTACTCAAGCCCCACCTTTTCAAGGTGTCTCTGCTCCTCAACCCCTAGGCCATTGCATTGCCCCTTGTGTTACCTGACTCGCTAGACGGCACCCACCCCTCTCCTCTGTGCCACCCAGTACAGCTGACACCTCCTCTGTCCCCCCCTGTATCCTACCCCCACTGTATATCTGTTCTGTTGTCACCCCTGAAAAGCACTTCTTTATGTATCTGTAATGTTGTTCCCCTCTGTAAAGTGCTCCGTTATGAATCTATTTTGGTGGATACCTCTTCAAAGCATTCTGTTGTCTCATGAAGCTAGGTCTGCGCTCAATAAATCCAATAATAATAATAATAATAATAATAATAATAATAATAATAATAATAATAATAATAATAATACTAATAATAATAATATAAAGTCTCTATAATTGTAGCTTCAAAATCAGATAGGACGGAGACAATGAAGAACCAAAGAAGCATACAGAATCCCTGTAGAAAGGATTATCCAAGAACTGGGACGAGACATTCACTAGAACGCATGAAGATAATCTCAAAGGCGAGCATAGCCAATCTTGACCCAACGCTGGGGCAGGCTGAGCTATATAAAGTAAAGACAGAGGAAGGACTAGGGACATACAGGAGCAGGAAGAGCAGTGAAGGAATCTGGCTTCCGTCCTGCAGGGCCCTGGAAAGTCAAACCCAGGCTGCCTGAAGGAGTGAAAGACAGTCGGTCTCTAAGGAAGAGGCAGAGAGGGATTTGGAGAGCCAGAGGGAACCTGACTCATTGCAGAAGCAGGAAGAATCCAGCAGCAGTGTGGCCTCTCCAAGGTGGACAGTGTGGTACATAAGACACGCAGATACTGCCGCAGCAACACATCTGCAGAGACACACAGACCAGAGAGGAGGAAAGCAGGAAGACACGCTGAATGCTTACAGCAGTAACAGTAACCTGAGACCCAGGGAAGAACTGGCAGCACTACCCAGTGAATATACGGGTATATATAGATGGGTGGGGTCCAGTGAGCGCAAAGGATCAAATAAGTATTCTTCAGGAGTGACCTCCCTCATCACAACAGTGATATCCAAAGAACCAAAAGTCAAGTATTGTTCAGGAGGAATCTCTCTCATCACAGTAGTGATACCCAAATAACCAAGAGTCATGTCTTCTTCTGGAGTGACCTCCCTCGTCACAGTATTGATACCCAAAGCTGCAAGAGTCAACTATTACTCAGGAGTAATCTCTCTCATCACAGAGATACAGACACAGTAAAAATACACAGAGCCTCAATAATCAAGCATTCCTTGGCGGTGATCTCTCTTGTCACAGTCGTGATACACAGAGCCTCAAGAGTCAAGTATTCCTCAGGAATAATCTCCCTCATCTCAATAGTGATACTCAGGAAATCATGAGCCACTTATTTCTTGTCCCAGTGGTGATACTAGAAACCATACATCTCAAGATTGCCTCTGTAGCGAACTCCCTTGTCACAGTGGAAAACTCAGCATTTGTGAAAGATACCGGAAGAATCAAGAACTGCCAGGACTCATCTTCCCAATAGCCAAGATGTAAACATTCTGGCCAAAGATTCAGCAATAAGAAGAATAGTGGATAAAGTCTTAACTTTGTTGTTCACTGATTCTGTATAAATGGATACTTAGATGCATAAAAGTGAATGCTTGGATATGGAAGATTTGGAGTAAGAACAATAGGACTCACTTCAATTTCTGGTAAAGAGCTTTAATTGTATAGCACTGTCGATCAGCTATGAAGACAAGTAGCCAGATTTTATTTTATTTTTACAGAAAATGGAAATGGTTTGTACGAAAAGTGCTGTTCAAACTGTGTACAGCGGGCTGCCTCTAGCGCTGCCAGTGTAGATCTGAGGGACAGAAACTCTTGTCTCAGGGCTTCCCTGTGACCCGATCCACTGCAAGCAGGGATGCCTGCAGAGACCTCAATTCCGCTCATCGCCTCCTGTTGCTGGCCTCCATGAGCAGCCTGTGTGAGCGGCATGTGGACTGCAATGCCTGTAGCAGCTGCTCTACCTGTGTTGCTGGTGGGATTATGAAATTGGCCACCCTAACCACGGCCTTAGCCAACATCTAATCGGAAGCACCCTGTCTTTGTGCAACAGTATACATGGACTGCTCCAACACTGTATTGCCAGCCGCAACATGACTCTTGATGTGATGCTGCTGTCTGTGGCTGCAGGACTGCATCCTACTTTGCTCAGCTCTCTCAGGACCAGGAACCAATACTGTGGAGCGTGACCCTGCAGCCGTAACCACCACAGACAGACGTGACAACACTGACTGGCCCTGTGAGGGGACATGACCCCCTGCAGATGCATGGGCTACAACAGCACCAACCCTTGATGCAGTCACCTGCGAAACCATAGAGGAATTCAAATTTGGTTCACCACCAGAGCCACTGGTTTCATCAGAGGAGGGCTTGTACTCATTCATGCCCAGGATGGCCTGTAGCACCAGTATATTTTCATGGGCTGCCACAACATGTCCTCCACTGGTTCTCTGTTGCGGCTGAGTACTCTTCTTCCTCAACATCCTCCTCTGCATCCAGTACCACATCACCTGCACAGAGACAGAAAATGTAATGAAGAGCCATGTGAATAGCATAGCCCACATACATAGGTATCACAATGGTGTCCTGCAACACATCAACAAGCTATGTCACTCGTGGCACAATGTCCCGCCCGTTGCCAGTGTCAATGGAAGGTATGGGTAGCATGAAACCACCCATGGACATGTGTGGATGGACTTAACACCACATGCAGTGCATTGTGTATAGCACCTGCTTCAGACACAATCAATTGACCGACATAGTTGAGTCACTAACATCACTGATGTAAATACCCAGATGCCACGTTGTTTACGAATGCCGGAACTGTCTACTAGCATGAGAGGGTTCTTGAAGACTACTGTGCAGAACCCATGTACAATCTATGTGACATGATATGATATGGTATTCATAAAGTGCATATCCATAAGTGTAATAAGGTGCGACGAGGCAAGGGTTGGGGGAATAGAGTGAAGCCAGACACCGATCTTATGAGGCCTGGTGACATTGAGATTGCGCAAGTGCAGGGGAAGGGGAAGGGAGACTTGGGGCGGGGTGGCAAGGACAGTACAGTACGTAGGGATGGCAGTAAAAAAAACATGACAACATAAGCACTAAGTAAAATGCCTCCTGCTGGTGGCAGTGGAAGGGTAAGTGCAGATATCAGGTGTCAAGTGCTGGTAGGGGGCTTTAGGTATACAGTAAACAGTCCCAATGTGCAGGGATGCCAATGAGGCAGTGCATGGGTGCAACTGGCTGGCTAGAGGCCCGGGCCGGAGATCCGAGGGTGGCCATGTGACCAGTGCAATTTTATATTCAGCCATGAGTTCAGCAGGGGAGAGGAGGAGAGAAAGCATAATCCAAAAGGAAGCATCAGATGTGCTTCCAACTGGAGAAGGTTCCCTCAAGTCTCAGGGAGGCAGGGATGCTGTTCCAGAGTTAGGGTCTAGTTGAAGAAATATATCAACCACCAACTATTTGCTAGGATAAACAACTGACCCTGAGGGAGTAGGAGAGGGATGATTGAAGAGCTTGAGAAGGAAGATATTTAGGAAGATGCAGTTGAAGGAATTGTGCCCCAGGACCCAGAAGGTCTTGTGGACAATGCAGATGGTTTTGAACTTAATAATCATAGCGACTGGGAGCCAGTGCCATGATCACTGTCTTGGAGAGATATGATACCTGGGCTGGAAAACAAGGACAAAATAAAATGTTCTATGGAGGACGAAAAAAAAGGTAGGTGCATTAAACATGCTCACATTAGAAGCATTAATGTTTTCATTGGCACAGAAGAACATCCCAACACTGAACAAAAATGCAGACATGCCTCCGTTTACAAGACACTGTTTGACCTCTTGCTGGGAATAAAGTACATCAGGATTGTTCCATACTGTTCTTGGTGAGAAAACAACTGCTGCAGTGGGAAAAAGCCACATCAGTGCAATCATCAAGTCCTTCAGTTGGCAGAGCAAACTTACAAAACTTATATAATACAAATGCAGTGCTCCACAATGTACCACTAGGATGTCAACAGTACTCCAAGAGGCCATATCTCTATACTCTGAAAGCACAGCTTGCAAACTGCACACATGCACACTGCATCACAAAGCATCCACTCCTTCAAAACAAAATTGTCATCAATGCCTCTACCCTGGTCTTACCTCTGCAGATCACCCACAAAGGAATCGCCCACGATCAACACTCTGACTCTCTGCATCTGTGCCATCTTCACTGTACACATCAATGAAAAAAAGTATTACCACCCCTTCCTGTTAAGCACACCCTCAACACCTGATCGGATACTCCCCACAGTCCCATTTCTATGCCAGGCATATTGAGAAGGACAGGAAGTGGTATGTGTGATTCCCCAATTACCATGGTGGCGACGGACCCTGTAAAGCAGGGGCAGTCCTTCTTCTTTTTCCACTACTCTTTTAGCAGTTCTCCCTCATTGGGTACTGTTAAGCAGTCACCCACAAATCCACCAATCACATCTAATACCTCTGCATCTAACTCTATCATATCTGTTCAACACTTCATATTTACAATAAACACTCAGAGTACAAGTCTCCTGTGATTAAAAACTACCTCCAGTAAAAAGTACTGTAAAACTATCCAAGAATTCTGCATCCAGATTCATCCACATCGGCATCCATCACCACAAACTACAGGTATCAATATTTTGTATACAGAACATTTGCAACTCTGTTATAAGTGCCTCTCAACAGGGTACCTGCCACTTAACCTCCATAACGTACCCAAAAAGCATACTGTCATTTTTCCCATCACCTATCATGAAATGCCACCTACAATGATTTGTGTTTTGACACTTTTAATATACCCATATCACCCATTGTGATGGGCAAACTGTTACTCATTTCTTTGCTTCTGTCATTTTTACGAGCTTTTCCCCACACTAACACACCTCCTATGAAATTCGTAAAATTCTCACAGAAAAGGATCACTGAATGTATCCTACCAAAGTACACCAACTGCATACATTGCATGCATATCAACAGGGTGCCTGCCACTTACCTTGCACACTTCACATAATGCACTATTAGTTGAAAACCCCCCAAAAAGTATGTGTGCATTGAGAACAGTACCATTTACAAATGTGGATAAATAAATCAAGCAACTGAAATGAATCCTCCACCCATGTAGCAAGCATATAGTTGCAGAAACATTAATGCATTGCACACATGAACACATTCTCCTTTCCAATCTGTACATCTTGTTGAACCTTTTTCTCACCCTTCTACAACTAGGACTAATCCATTTTCAAAGTAAATAGTCCTTCACCAATAAACACGCTTGCTAAAGTTGTCGTCATACGGCACACTTACAAATAAACTTCTTAGCCTCTTACCAAAAATACTGATGCTTCCATATCACCATTCATATATAAAACCATCCAATTACACACACACAGAAACTCTTCCTGCCAAGACATCCCCCTACACTTTTAAATGATATATTCTCCAAATGCAATCACTATGCCAGTAACAAACATATGTTCATACTTTCTTTTTTGACAGTTGCGGTAAGCACCTCTGTCATGAAAGCTAGCGGCGTGTGACGTGAAAATACAACCTAGAAGAAACCTACTCTGAATGGCTAGCAAAGTAAGTGCAATGCTATCATAGAGTTGTAACTCTTCCTGAGACAGTGCAGTCGTCTTGTATTGTAAGATACATAATTCCATCAACCCAACAGTATTTGCTTCATTCTTACTCATTACACCTCAATAGTTTCCCACTTTATATTAGCATCTCATTGCCACCCATATAACAATATAGCCTTCCCAACCTAAAGTAACAGATCATTACACAATCACACATCTCTATGAATATACCTACCCTCATATTCAACCATTCATGCACAGTGCACACATATACAATACAAAATCTCTACACCCACACTTTCCTTTTTTCTACAACAGCTACTACAGAATGCATACCAAAAATCAACTTTGTAGAAAACAATGCAAAAATAGAGCGCAGCAACCTACAAGCATACAAAATAGCCATCCACCTCTGGCAGATGTTGTACAAAATGTTCAAACACAGCAGCTAATACAGTCACTAACGCAAAGCAAATTGCCTACCAGTAAGCAAACTGTAACTCCTCTTTCATAATGTAGACATTAAAGAAAAAAACTGAAAAGATTGCAACTATCACTACTACTAACAGAGCACGTACAAAATAGTAACATAGCCAAAAGACAGCATTCCAAAAAGTAATTTAACAAAAGATTTTCCACCACAGAGTTCTTCAGAACCTTATAAATAAAGGGGAGAAATCACATTCAACACTTAAAACTTACTGCAGAAAAGTAATCCTGGAAGCTTTTATAGACATTGCAATGGTCCTGAAAAGGAAATTCTTTATATGAATTTTAAACAGAATGAAACCACTAACAAAATTAATTAGTAAACTACAACCCGTGCTTCGCAACAAACACAATATCATCCTAGATACCTTTGGCAACATCTCTACAGGTGAGTGGAGTCACACAACCAGCACAGAGCCGTACTTCAATGAAGAACCATACACACAAGAGCAAACAAACCAAATGACCATGCATAGCAGTGGGCGAGGATATGAAAAGGTAGACAATACCATAATGGAAGACGAAACAATCCCCATCAAACTTAAATTCAACACCCCATTCCACTGAACCAATATGCCCCATCTACAAATGGTCATGTACATCAACGTGGAATGTTCGCCAAAGCTCTATCAAATCTTTGCAGCAGCTCCTCAATCACTTTGTGAAAGCTAACGACAAAGGGAAAATTAAAATACCACAAAGAATGGATTCCTTTCCAGTGCACAAATACACAGGACTACGAGGACATTCATGCCTGCATTTCTGGAGCAGCACCTTCCGTCATATCAAAATGTTAGCAACACACCGTTCAACTGTACGAAATCTCGTTCACAAACTGTACTATGCAAAAAATCCTGCTTTAGCACTGGAGCTTTTAAATGATAATCTCCTACACAGTACAGCCAAACAGTTGCTCGAACAAATAAAGGACATCCAAAGCAAATATTTTGGCACTGAAGAGCACGTACAAACTCCAGTGACTTCAGAAAACAATAGCAACACTGTTGCAGATGGCGACTTTGTATTTCACACATACAAAAAAGAAATACACAAGTTCAAAAGCACATCTGCTGAAGTACCAAACCAAGTATGTATGTGTTGTTGCAGAACTTGTTATACAAAGAGCACGAAAACTATAGATATAATGAACAAAATAGAAGACAATGAGGAATCACAATGCTTCCAATTAGCTCTCTACCTTTTAGCAGAAAACAAATACGAAATTACTAACACCTCCATACTGTCCACATACTGCACAACAAAACGTGACAGTAACCGAATGCCTTCACAATCTATCACTAACAATTTGGAAATATCCCACTGCCAAATGCTCTGCAACAGCTTTATTTTGTATGAGAGCATTATAATCCAAATAGTACACCCATTTCAAGCAATAATACGACTGCAACCAAAAACTGCAAAATTGCTTCCCACTGAATTACTAAGAGGCATTTGTGGCAAAGTAGTTTATTTAGCATTAGATATCAAAGAAAATGCAGACACTCTACGAGTGCAATGGCCAATAGTACAATCTTTGATTATCCTGGTGAAATGGTGTACCTAAAAAAGTCAAAATAAATTGGCAGCAACTAGTGGACTTAAACAAAGTTAGGAAAGCCTTGCAATATCTTAAAGACAACAATGAATAATATATACAAATGAATGTTGAAGAAAACCTGATAGAAACCACCAACATAATTCAGGACACCTCAACAACTGGCAAATTTGAACTTCTAGATTCTTCTGCAGTCTCCAACGTTTTCGATCACTATACAATTCACCCACTGCACTCCAAAGACACCATAGATGATGCACTAGAAACATATCTAATGCGGCAAGCCAAAGGATTGCCAATCAGTAAATGAGGAAAAAGTGTAGAAACACAAGCCTTTCCTCTACTCTTTCCAATGGTAAAAGGTGGAAGATACGATGAAAGATGCTCACAAATAACAGCATCAGAATACCGCACTTTACTAATGTATTGCGAAGACCATAGATTCAGACAGAATGTGGAATACATATTCCACCTCCTCTTTGAAAGTGAACTAGCAACTCTAGTGTTATGGGGTTGCACACACATTGAAAACAGGTTGCCATTTTCAAAACATGTCTGCTATACACCTACTTCAAAAGGTGCAAGACAAAGACAAAATTTAACAGTCAAGCATTACAAATCTGTTGGCAAACATGCGTTGTATGAAAGAATACTGGTTCTGACAGCACACAGATGTACAGTGTCTGCTATGTAACCTTGGCCCACCCACATGGTTTGTTACTTTAAGTTGTGCAGAGTATGGATAGGAAGACTTGCACACTTTCCTACGCATAGCGAACAAAAACAAAACAGGTATGGACATAACACCAGGAGAACTCTTGATCCTGTAAATGTATCAAGGTACTTCCATCATCTCTTTATTGCCATGCTGCGCTTCATTTGTAATAAAACACTTCCTCCCCTCGGAGAAGTGGAACACTTCTTTTGGAGACAAGACTATCAAGCCAGAGGAGCACCACACATCCAAATACATTTGTGGATTAAAAATGCTTGGAAATTTGGCCAGGACAGTGATGCAACGGTTTTGCAGTTCATTCACAAATATGTCACTTCCGAAATCCCTTCAGAAAGTACACATAGTGACCTACATGCACAAATTTAGCAGTTTCAGAGATACAAGTGTGGCAAGTATTGGTGTAAATATAAAAACAAAGGCAAACACTACACCAAATGCCACTTTGGTTTCCTTAGACCAGTTTCAGCAACAGGGCAAGTAAACAGCTTCATGTCTTCGGTTAGACGCAGTGTAAAAGGCAAATCTCCTAAGACAACATACTGCATAAAAAGAATCAAATCATCAAAGCACAACAATGATTACAATGCAATCATTGCCCTCCTAAGGGATGCAAATGTAGATGTGCAGTACATTGGAGACAATTCCACTGCAGTTGCACAATATGTCACAGCCTTCTTAACTAAAGCAGAGAAAACAGAGCTGAAAGACCTATGGGATGACATATCATCTGACAAAACACTGTCACAGAAATTGTACAGCTTTGGCATAAAAATGCTCTCCCATAGAGAATGTGGCTGCTACGAAGCCGCAGACCATTTAACCTGCACTGCTTTATATGAGAAACCTGAAAACATAGTGTGGCTAAGCCTTGGTCCTGCTGCATCCAGAAAAAAGAGTTTGGAAATCGTACAAAGACATAGAAACAGTAGCCAAAAACGATCCCAACAGCCAAGACATTTTGAAAAACAACTTATTGGACACATACTACCAAAACAGGAGTACTGCTTTAGAAACCATGTGCCTATACCACATAGCCCAATACTTCCCATACAAAAATAACATTAAACCAGATGAGAAAAAAAGGTAAATACAGAGTCGCAAGTTGTGAAGGCAGCCTGGTGAAACTTACCAAACACAACCTTATTGATCATATGAAGCTGTCATTAAAAACTCCTCAACACAAATAACTGTACTACATGCTCCACTGCAACTTTCTAAACCATGGAGAAAAGAAGAAGATTTATTAGACACCCATGCCTCCTATGAAAATGCTTTCAATGCAAGTGATAGTACCATAATAGATTTCAATTTTAACCAGTACAAAACCATATTGGACAATGAACACAAACTAGAAGAAGAATTTCGAGCACAACTAAATGCAGACACTCCTGAGAGCAGTGAACCTTCTGTGACACAAAGCCAAGAACCACTTGGACAGCCACTCATAGCAAATGAGGCAGAATTAGCCATGACCGAAGTAGAGAACATCATGGGTCAGTATGAGCAATCTGCAGAAGACTTTGCTGTACTGAAATCACAACTGAACAGTCAGCAGCGTACCCTTTTCCTTGAAGTAACTAAAGAAATTAAACATGGTATATAGCACAAAAGTAAAACTTGTACCTGTGAACACTGAAAACCTGTACTGCTATATGTAAGGGATGAAGCTGGGTCAGGCAAAACATTGTTAAAACACATTATCAGTAAATTCCTCCAACAATTAACAAACAACAAGCGTTCAGCTGCTGTAAGCACCCCCGCAGGTTCAGCTGCCTACAACATAGATGATGTCACTTTACACCGATTGCTACTCCTTCCAGTAAAACACCAAAACCGATTAGACAAACTTTCAACAGAATCTGCTATGGAGCTGTGCAGAGTTTTGAAACAAATGAAAATCCTCCTAATAGATGAGGTGAGCATGGTCTCCAACCTAATGTTAGCTTTGATTCTCTTCAGATTGCAAGAGGTCCTCAAAACAGACTACGAATAACTCTTTGGAGGGAAACATGCGATTGTTTTTGGAGATCTCTTTCAATTAACACCAGTGAAAGGTGAACCTGTCTTTAAAACCTTAGTACACAAACTGTGCCGTAAAACTCTTGGAAGCATAGGAAATTTAAATCTCTGGCAACATTTCCAATACAGAGAACTAACTGAAAACATGCGTCAGTCTGCAGACCTCACCTACGGCAACATTATAAAAAACCTTTGGATTTGTGTACTATGGGTATTAAGCGCGTTATAAATAACCTAACATATCGAAGGAAGCGAAGTTTCCCCTAAATACCAGATGCATCCATGAGCTATTCAGCCATAACACATGATATGATATGATAGGTTATTTATAATGCGATTAATACCTAGAGGTTTCTAAGCGTGGACCCGGGGATTGAACCTGTATTGCTCAGTGTCATCTTGCTTCCAAGGAGAGCCCATTGCTGCTGAGCTATCCTCCCTGAGACATCTGCTACTGATGTCATGGAACAATAAGCACACAAAAATGTCAACTGTATTTCCTTAATGCCAACTCTAGGAAGTTGTGCACAATTTAATGAAACAATGCTTAAAAAGTAAATGCATCCACTAGTGCAAATTTACTCCACAGACAAAATAGACGTACATGGTATGACAATACCTATCTGTGAACAGGCGACAGCATGACTAAATACCTTAGAAAAATCTCTCTAAAGCGCAACCTTGACGTAGAGCAAAGTTTAGTTAATGGAGCACTTGGTACAGTTGTTGGCTTTCAGACATACCCATGTGACAACAGCATTCAGTTTGTGAATATCCACTTTGACAAACTTTCAGAAGTGTAAAGGATAGGATGTGCAACAGTTCGATTCCTTCTTTTCAAAGACATGTATGTACGTAGAGAACAGATTTCTCTGTCGCTAGCATATGCAGTGACTATTCATAAATCACAAGGTCTAACCTTAGATCAAGCATTAATTGATATTGCCTACACAGTCTTTAAGGAATGCATGAGTTACGTAGCACTGTCACACCCACATACACTTCAAGGACTATTTCTAGTCAATTTTGATGCAAGTAAAGTGTGTGCTGAAATTCCCTGCATTGTAGAGTACAATAGGCTACATGCACTCTACACATCCCATCTCAAAATATACCCTGTTCCTCAAAAACGTAAACTTTGTTAAAGAAAACTAATGCAATCACAACTTATACATCATCTCCCAACATTACCACCAAAGAAAGTGAAATCAGCTCATACACCATCAACTTCCAAAAACACAAAAAAATGGACTGAAATGGAGAATACAGACCCAACTGCACATAAAAAGAAAACTACCTCTTCAAACAAAGCATGTGCACTTCCATCAAACTACTCAGACACATGACTATCTGGTCCATTCAAATGTTCCAATACAACTGGTGTAAGTTGCTATGCAAATGTAGCAAAATATGTTCTATTCCAATTGCCAACAATTGTTGAAAACATGTATTTAAATGGCTCGGACCAGTTGGGTTGACAAATGCTAGTCCTTCACAGAAATGCAACAAACAATCCTGAAAACACTTACAGTGCCTCAGGATGAAGGCCAGAATTAGACTACTGTGCTGGAATGGCGAGATTGAATTTAAACACACATGAAGATCCATCAGAATTTCCATTGTACTTATTACAAGTACAGGAAAGCAAAAACATACCCATAATGAAATCTTCCAGATTTCCTACATATGTAAACATACATGCACTCTCTGCATCCATGTCATTCAGGAACAAGTCCCTAACAAGTGCTTTGTTTATGTATCTATACCTACCTGTGCGACCATTTCAACAACTCGTACAAAATGCAAACTATAGCATATTGTATAGTACTTGCAATTCCGATAATCATTCCATGTTAAATATACAATCACATAGCCAATACATAACATTAATGCTTTAAAAATATAATGCAGATGGAACCAAAAACAACTGCAAGCTTACTACCTTCACACATGGACAAATATCATTTGGCAAGAAAACCTTCACAAAAGTAGACATAATCTACCACACAGGCTACACAACATTTGAAAGCAATGTGCATGGTTTGAGTGCAATGATACTTCCATTACTCTAAAGCAGAGATTACCAGAAAATCTTGCCAATGTCTACTTAATATTCTTGAAATCAAAATGTACTCACTGATCTGCAAAAGTAGAATAACCCACTCCCCAACACCCACCAGTACATACAGAATTGGAGAAAAAAAAATCACTTTCTACTCTGTGGAATCGGAACTAGTTAGCATGCTGCAATTAGGCAACACAAACATCAGTGTGCCTGATGTACAATAGTTCCCTTATGATTACAGGCAGAAAAACAATAAGTGTACAAAAATCACACTGATATTGTTTCCTACACGGTAATTAAAAGAAAACTACTAAGTATGAGGCGTTAAAACTATTCTCAGTATCCTCTAAAACCACCAACTACTCAACTAAGGAAACAACTGTGTAGCAATGTCTGTACCAATGCCAGAAATATGCAAAAATTATTAAGTACACCCATTGTGTTGCACCAGCATTTCAGAATGTTAAAAGATGTGAAAGTACCAACGAGAATGCAGGAGCTTCTAAATATACCCTATAAAAAGGAAGAACTGTAAACAGTTAAAATTTGCCAACTGGTATCTAACTGCAACCATAATACTTAATTATTGATTGCACCATTGAAACCGCCAAACTGAACCTTCAACAACCACAATGCTACAAACATATCATCAAAAATTTTCAAACTATCAACTGGTACAATTCGCTAATAGGTATCGAACTGCGCCCACAATTTTGCAAAATCACAATGCAATGGCACAATAATTACAAAACATCAGCAACTGCCATACACATAAAAAAAGTACTGCTAAAGAAAGGAAACAAGTAAGCAGTTAGAATATGCCTAATTGGTACATAACTGCAACCATACTACCATCACTTACAAAACAGAAATCATACACCTTTTCAATTTCTCCTACAGCAACTGTGCACCTTAAACATTGTTGTAACCAGTGCACATGTAACTGAAAGGGAGTGCGCAGCATAACAACACATGAATTTTGAAGGTTATCTTTTAATCCAGCATGGATATTTTTTTCCCCTCAGACCCAATGATTATGCAAAGAAACACAGGTGCTGTGCACATTGCACAGTACTTTTGTTTAAAGCATAGAACTTACGCAGTACTAATTATGAGGGTCCACAAAGTATTGAAATATCTGCAATGCAATGAACTACAAAACAACAAAGTACCTGCTCTAACATGTTGTGTTTTCTTTTACCACAGAGAATGAATCAACAGATACTCCTACATGGTACATACCATACACTGAAACTACATAGGCCCTCAACAATAGAAACAGTAAGTATACAATTATTGGTGACATTCTTGTTTATACTCTCCAAATTATAATCTGTGCACATGTTTCAGCAATCCACATACCAATATCACAATGTTCAATACATAGCTATGTCATTCTGTACTGCTTGTACCTACAGCCTACACTCTTCACTGCATACCCTACAGTGCATAGCCTCCAGCCATGCACTCAAAAGAGTACCACCTGGCTACAACCACCACAGCATACTGCAAGCATGCATGCAAACCTCTACCCACTTACCACATACCAGAACAAAACACAACCACCTACCCCCGTAGCCACTTCAGTTCACATAGTATTCCAATACTTCCACTCAATGGACAAACTGTTTGCTGAATGCCCTCATCATCAAAGGCTGTAATAACTGCCACAATCAATACATTATAGTACAGTAACCTACCGAATAATCTGCAGTCACCACAAACCAAATACAAAATGCATCCATATGTCATGAACCACCGTACGCATCCCTTCTGGACTTCGTGGTCCCTGACCCATAGGGAACTGAACTCAGCAGTACTCCCAACATGGCTGCTGAACACGGAACGCTGTTTGCCAGTCTCCGCATTGTATGCTCTATGTTCTACAAAGCAGACACGCCCCCATGGCCCTGCGCGTCTCAACACTACTGCTTGCAGTAGTCAGACGTGTGTGGCCGGAGTTCGTACAGCGAATTTGTAAACTTCTGCTTTAATCCTTGAATATGTAATGCAAACCCAATTTGAAAAACAGTCTCCACTTACAAGCTTTTGAAGACCTGTAAAGTAATTTCTTTTTGTTTCCTGGATGAGGGCGCCAAATATGTCTGTTGCCAAAGACGGTAAACTGCTGAACATGGCCCTGCCATCCGTATGTACTCAGCCGTCTCACACACACTCTCCCAACGTACACTGTTGAATTGTAAGGCACTGCAGATATAAATATTACATAGAGCCCATTATTGTAGAATTGTATTTTTAATCATCCGTCCAATCATTGCACCATGTAGAAGGTATCATCATCTCTGAATGGACCAAATAGTAATTTCTGCATAACCACACTGCTTACATTGCTAAGTGCACGATCAAATTCTAACACTTTCCATCTGGAATGCTTGTTTTACCCACATTGTGCCCGGAAATCGACACCAAACATGCCTCTCTTTCCACAGGACAAACGCTTATTATAAAATAGCCTTGACTGCTACGCATGAATTGCTCCAAGGACAGACATTGTACGAAAAAAAGCAAAGATAACTTACACTGTACTCACAGTGCACATTTTCCACTAAGGTAGTCTGCAACTGTTCAATACAGAGTACAGAGGAATTTCACGACGGCACAGTGTATCCAAAGGATTTTGCAGAAATTATGTAAGTAGAAGTGTACATTACACTTTTATATGGATTAAAAATGAGTAGGATACAGTGCTATATGCATTATTATTAACGTAGGGTGTTGTGAACTTTGTCCATGAGCACTGTCTGGGTTTTGTAAGAGTAGTCGTGTATGCTTCGTTACAGTGCCATCTCTCCGGGATTCAGCCTGAATGAGTGCTATGATTGTTGGTCATTTGGTTCACATCGATCTCCAGCCGATTCAAACCTATACCGAGAGCTTAACACTGCAATGGAATGCAACTGGTGCTCTGAAACAGGACACTGTGCATTTGATCGTGTGCCTCAAAGATTGGCTGAATTGTCCTTATAATTAACTTTCCAATACTGGAGGGTTATGCACTACCTTATTAAATTAAAATGAATAACGGCCAGAGGCGCATATATTGTTGTACTGTCAAATGTCTTGTCAAAAGAGTTCCTGCATTGTCATGTAATCGCAGCGGTCCCCTAGGAGGTTTTTCTTTTGGAAATTTCTATGGGCACACACAGACAACACTCGCTGGCACTGAAATCATTTTTACAAAGCAAAAGCATGAAACGAGGGTGTGTTTTCAATGTTTCAAAGACAAATCACATGTGTGTAACTGTGTAAGCAGAGTGGCACCTACAAAACAGACAGGAAGCCTTTGGGTGAACACCCAATGCAAGTCAATGACACACTTTAGCTCCGTGGACACAACCAACTCCACTCTTCATGTATGCATGGGCCACAAAATGCACACCATCCACTTTACGTATTGAAGCAAACATGTTTTGTAGTACTGCTTATACAGCTACTGAAATTATAAAGAAGTCCCTGCAATATGACAAACTACCCGCCACAGTATAAAATTGAAGGATTAGTAGGCTCGAAACAGTATACCCATTGTTGCCCTGCGCTGTTTCAGTTTGCAGTGCAACTTGCATATTCATATAAGGTCCCCATATAAAAGGTTTGTGGAAGTCACTGTGCGTTATACTCCCCCAACTGTTCCACTCTCTCCTATAAGGGGGTGCTACTCGGACCATGTAATTATCTTCCTGCATTCTATACCTCCATCTTGGAAGGTGTTCTGTGGTCCCAATCTTGCTTTGATGCCCTGTGGCCAACCTAGACCACACTCTGTGTTCCCGGACGCGTGTAGGCACAACCTGCAGTTCCTTCTACCTGGGCTCTGTATGCACACTTTAGTTCACGTTCTTTATACTGAACCTGGTGAGCACTATATATGTCCTTTGTGACCTGAGTAAAATGTGTTTGCATAGGCTGGACGGAGAGCAGTCTTGTTAAGCTTCTGGGAGTACATTTTATTTCATAGCAAAAGTTGCACACTGCATTGCTTTTATAGGCTCTCAAACCTGGTACATCAACCATGATCAGATTGCATGATTTGCCCAGTATTACATACTTTGTTTAAGTAGCAAAAGCAGGATTTTCTCCCAGGCGGACATGTAACAATGTGACCCAATATCTTCAGTGATATACTTCCTTTCAGTATGTGATAATGGTTGCAAGGCAAACGAGTAAATAATTGCTTTTCTAGCAAATCACATAATACAATAATTTCACAATATATGCATTGCTGTACACATTGGTATACAAACAGGTGAAGCAAAACAATGTGATTATGCATTTATTTTGGGCTTGCTGGATAGAGGTGTTCCTGTGTAAAGCAAGAGAAATCTGTAGTGTGCATATGAATAGACACTGTATTATTAACATGTGACAACAATGTACTGTGCACAAACTCCGTTAATTGCATCTGTAATGTTCAATAATGTTTCACGTGTGTGGGTTAAGGAAACTTGTGCCTGTGATAAAGACAACTGTACATAAAAAAGATTTTTTATGGAAAGGGCACCTTTGAGCATGTGACCACACTTAAGTCAGCCCTCCCTAAACTCCACCTCCATGAACCACCCACCTCTGGCCCTTTGTCACATGCTTCCCACTGAGCCCTTGGCCTTTACTCTGCCACTGATAATGGCTACTTAAATGTATTCTTATTCCACTTCATTTGCAGATCCCTCCTTACTGTCACGCCTTCCACATACCAGAAGATGGATTCTGGAATAAACACTACAAGATTACCATTAGTGGTGTGTATTCAGTCATCATTATCTGGGACGATCGTTATTGGCCTATTTGTCAATTTGTGTTTCCGGCAATAAGAAGCAACATGCAAACATGCATGATGTATGAAACGACAGAAAGAAGAACTTTCCCCTTTTGAAAACCATAAGAAATGTGTGTTCCCCCACACAAGCCATCAAGCACCATCATTGAATGGTTGTGTTAATTTGCCAGAAGACAAAAGAAGGAGACAAACGCACAGACAGTATTCAGCACTCGAGGTTACACACAAAAATGAAAAATCGGTCGTCTCATGCAGCTTACAGTTTCTTGTGAACATTCTTTGAGAAATAAAACCATTCACAACATTAAACAGTCTTGTTGATGAATTCTTGAAGTATTCACTTTGTATGACAAGACAAAGAGTGTACGCTCGGTGTGAGCATGTCTGCTTTTTCTTGTGTTTGCCTTCCTATTTTGCGGACCTAGGTCATGACATTCCATGTTGGGCTACGCTTGCCACGAAAGTAATGAAAATAGCAGGAGGAAATGTTGTAGGAACTAATGTCAAGTTTGGTGGAGAGGGTTGGCATATAGTGGCGCCCCCTCACTTAAAGTTAGTGCAATTGATTCACGCATAATATTAGCACAAGATGGGCGCATCAAGCACATTCTTTTTGCATCTGAAAAAGTGCAAAAAAGTGCATAAAAGTAAGGTAAGAGTAAAATGACCAACCTCCCTGTATTGTGCAGAAGTGACCAACAATGATGGTTTGGTCCCGCAATTTGTCCCCAGCCTCTGCAGGATGGTAAAGATCCTGATTTTGTCTTGACCTCCTGCCTGATTAAAGCCTTTTGTGCACTAAACTCACACTTTTGTGTGGTGAGTAAATCCCAGTGCTGAAAGGGGCAAGTGCAGCTCTCTGTGAATGTGCAGCATTTTAAAATGTTGCTCTGTGTAAAGAGAGCATTGGAATGGCACCAGTTAGACATCAGTAGCAGCGAGGGGTGGATATTAGCAGCGATTTGTGTCCCTTAAGAAATGTGAACTCAGATTGAGTACATGTAACACTGCAGCATTGTGTGTTCCAAATAAGAATGCAATTTTGAAACTGCACTGGAAATGTTTTGGCTCACAGTATTGTCCCTAGTAGTACTGTGCGCGATATTAGCAGGTATTTTTCTTCCTTAAGAAATGTGAAGTCGGAGTGATTACAAGTGGCACTGCAGCATGCTCTGTTCCAAATAAGACTACAATTTTGAAAGTGCACTGGAAATGTTTGGCTCACAGTAGTGTCCCTTGTAGTACTGTGCCCTTCCATGTAGAGTGGGGGAAAAGAACAATAAATACTCATGTCGCTCACCATAGTTCTATGACCAATTTTGTAGTGTAAGTTTAGTTCATTGTCAGGTGCTCCTTTTTTTGATGTTGTATGCCTTTTTCCCAATGCATTTTCATAAACGAAGCTTTAGTAAATATGTATAGCAAGTACACCTTAAAATGTATGGGGCCAACTGCTTAACATACCGGCATTGTAAATGTATGATGCTATGCAAATCCTGTACTCTCTCAATATCTTATTTGACTCCCTAAACAAAGTGTCTGATTTAGAGGAAACAATTTCAATCTGAAATTCTGTCATGTCACTCCCCAATGTGGAAGAAGGGGAACAAATTACACCAGATGGAACTGCACACATTCCAATTCACTTCTGGTGCACTACCAAGTCCAGGTTGTCCTGCAGGAAGATTCTGTAAAGGTGACCACCCTACGTAAAATGCATATTGGAAAGAGTTACGATCGAACAACGTATGCTTATAATAACCTACCCAAATGAAAGGTACAATAAACATGCACTCTGTACACATATGTGTGAAGTCCATATAACAGTATTGCAGCGTTTGCATGCATGCCTGTATTGCGTTGCAGTGGTTGTGGCCAGGGCGTAGATGCTTGGGTGCATGGCCGACGGGCTACAGCCTCCGGCCATGCAACCAAGCATCTAGGCCCTGGCCACAACCACTGCAACGTAATACAGCCATGCATGGAAACATCTGCCCAGTTAGCACAACCCACAAACATAACATAAACACCAGCGGCCCTACCCACTTCAGATCACATACTATTGTAGTACTTCCAAACAAACCACAAAACTTTCAGAACAAAGCCTCTGCACGCAACCCTCTATTAAGTGCTCACAACCATTATATCATAGTACAGTAAAGTACTCAGGAATATGGCCAGTGGCCACAACCCAAACACATAAACCATCCACCCGAACTGTATCCACTCCTGTACAGACAGTATTCCAGCACTTCACCCAGTGGACACACTCAAGGACTGTTGACTCCACCACCTCCAGGCATGCATCCAAAACTGTAGTGTGTGCTCACAATCACCACATCATAACACATCCATGAAATCAACAATCTGTACACTGCACACAAACCATACACACAAGCCAACAACCTGAAACTTATGTGCAACTAGTGGGCACACTCTTGGGTGCATGGCCTCTGGCCATGAATCCAAGGCAATGGGGGCTTACCACACACAACACAGCCTATGGCCTCCAGCCATGCAACCAAGCATCTAATCCCTGGCCACAACCACATCAACATAATACAACCATGAATGCAAACATCTTGCCAGTTACCACAACCCACAAACATAACATAAACAACAGCAACCCTACCCACTTCACTTCTCATACTATTGTAGTACTTCGAACCAAACTACACAATTTTCAGAACAGAGCCTCTGTACCCAAACCGCTATTAAGTGTTTGCAACCATTATATCATAGTACAGTAAAGAAGTCAGGAATATGGCCAGTGGCCACAACCCAAACACATAAACCATCCACCGACCCAAATCCACTCCTGTACAGACAGTATTCCAGAACTTCACCCAGTGGACACACTCCAGGGCTGTTGACTCCCATCACCTCCAGGCATGCACCCAAAACTGTAGTATGTGCGCACAATCACCACAACATAACACATCCATGCAATCAACAATCTGTACTCTGCTCACAAACCATACACACAAGCCAACAACCTGAAACCTACGTGCAACCGGTGGGCCAACTCTTGGGTACATGGCCTCTGGTGCTAGGGTCTTACCACACAGAACATGGCCTACGGCCTCCGGACATGCAACCAAGTGTCTAGTCCCTGGCCACAACCACAGCAACATAATACAACCATGCGTGCACTTCACTTCTCATACTATTATAGTACTTCTAAGAAAATCGAAACTAGTGCAAGGGGCTCGACAACATGCTTTGCAGCATTTGGTGGTGGGAAGAGGGGCTGGAAAGTGTGGGGGAGTGAAAAATGGTTCATATGTTGTATTTGTGTAGGTGGAAGAAGACGGTGGTGTGTGTGCGGTGTCCGCGAATACTACGGCAGTTCGTGGGTAGCTCCACAGGCACGTACCTTCTGTGGTGACTGCAGGCAGTCTTTGTTAGGGTACCATAGGTGCTAAGGCCGGCACTTTCTGTGGTCACTGCAGGCAGGCTTAATTGGGGAAGGAGAGTGGATTGCAGATGGTATGAGGATATTTGTATAGGGTGTATTATGCTGTGTTGTGTGCGTTAAGCCCCTAGCGCTTTGGGTAAACATTCTTGTATTACAGAATGTATGCATCTCTGTAAATGCTACTCCTAAGACTAATGGCGTAGCGTGAAGTGCTTGTACTGCATTTGACAACAACTGAAATGAAAGCAGAAGGGACCACTGGGTAGTCTACTGCTCTTCCAATAATTACGTTGGGTAATTTCATGTACAGCATTTCCCACATCTGCCCAGCAAAGGGCATTCTATTGTGCATGTACTGCAACAAGCTACTCTACAGAGGGAACATACTTCATGTCGCTTTACACTGTATTTGGAAAGAGATTCAGACAACGCTGAAGAATTAGGAAAAGAACATTCTTAAGGTATAATTATGGCAAAGATCCACGATCCCCGACAGTACCAATTTTGAAAGTGTTACATTGCTAGTGTCACTATGGAGACACACCAATATCATTATTAAATATTGTATATGTATGATTATATATGTATTTTTAGGAATTATTAATGTGTGAAATCCAGTAAGATGAATTCAGAGGAGCAACATATGTAAAGATGATAGATCTTGATATTATTGTAAATAATCGGGTATGTCCCTAGTGATGAATTGCATTGTATTTTATTTATTTTATAAAATGAATGTATATGTTAACATTTTATCTTAAAGTAATAACATTAATAAATAATAATAATAATGATAGTAATAATAATAATAATAATAATAATAATAATAATAATAATACTTATGATAATAATGCACATAATAAATTATATTCTTTTAATTCTGCTACAAAATGCCTGGTCATATTATTCTTTGTACCAAGTTCTTACAAGTTGCAATTAGCATCAAGCTTATCGGTATCGTTGCCTGTGCTCACTCAGTGTTAACTGCCCTGCTGGTTGTCCGGTTGCGTTTTCTAGAGCACAGCAAATGTATAATACATGTTCAGGTACATAGCTTTAAGCACTTCCATAAAATCCATCTCAGGCCTAAGTAATCTCCAGAGAACGTCTGATAAATTATCTGATTGCTCTCCAGAGGCCGGAAAACAAAGCTAAAAGCTGCAGCTATATCGAGCTCTGATCCCACAGAGCTAATGGCTTTGCGCGAGATGGTGGAACAGCAGGCAGATGCGATCAGATGCTCGAAAACATGTAAATGCACAATAATGAGCAGGCACAGTGCTTGCCACCGTGCTCAGGAAAAGACCCAGTGATGGGGATATTCTGCATATGTTAATACATGCACCCGTCCAAATAGGCTCTGTGATTAGACATGCGAACAGTGGCGGAGTACTGCAATCAGCATGGGAGCCAACTCGGTTGTATTTTTATGAGCCTCAGCGATGGATGTGACCATATAGCAAGATTATGTCGGAAACAGAGGAGGGGGGCATTCTGTCGCAATGAGCTTTAATTAGATCTGAAAATTAGCTTTCAGTGTTGCTGCCAATTGTTGCACTTTCTCAGACTCTGTGGCGCGACTTTCTATGGCAGTTTTCAGCCATGCCTACTCTGTGCGCCGAGCAAGCTGGTTGGTGGCCCGGCTTTTCTGTACGTAATGAGGCAATCACTGAAGATTGTGGCGTACTTTATTTACCATTCCAGATACACAGCACAACATCAACTGGTGATACTGGGAATGAGCCAGAACATCATATATTCTTAAAATGCACACATATTTCTGCATATATGCAATTGCTGTACCAGTGCCATCTTAAGCATTTTTGGGGCCCGGGGCACGGACACCTTTAGGGGCCCCCTCCATCGAGGCAAAGGAATTGAAGTATCCAGAATATCTGGTCGTGTCCGCCTCATCACGATCACAATACATAGCTTGGCATGTTAACTCATAGAGATGAAAATAGCCAATGGTACTCCCTTCCAATCCCCTTACCCTCTTCATTCTCGCTGTAATAAAACTGATAAATAAGTGTCATTTCAAGGCCAACATCAGCAGTCCACGACAAGCCAACTTGCATTCTAGTGCACTCTTAATCATTAGCAGCCACGAGGAACGTATAGGGCACTCTTCATCATTTGTATCCACGAGGAAGGTACAGGGCACTCTTCATCATTAGCAGCCACGAGGAAGGTACAGGACACTCTTCATCATTAGCAGCCACAAGGAAGGTACAGGACACTTCATTGTTAGCAGCCACGAGGAAGATACAGGGCACTCTTCATCATTAGCAGCCACAAGGAAAGTTCAGGGCACTCTTCATCATTAGCAGCCAACAGGAAGGTACAGAACACTATCCATCATTAGCAGTCCCGAGGATGGTACAGGACACTCTTCATCATGAGCAGCCACGTGGAAGGTACAGGGCACTCTTCATCATTAGCAGCCACCAGGAAGATTCAGGGCACTCTTCATCATTAGCAGCCACCAGGAAGGTACAGGACACTCTCCATCATTAGTTCTGAGGAAGGTACAGGACACTCTCCATCATTAGCAGTCCCGAGGAAGGTACAGGACAATCTTTATCATTAGCAGCCACGTGGAAGGTACAGGGCACTCTTCATCATTAGCAGCCACCAGCTTCGTGTCTCGATCATCAAGGGAAGGATTTAGGTGCCAGCCTACTATTTGATGTGATCCTAAAAGATTTCATCTGGTTTTCCCATTTGTATTTTAATGCTTTAATATAGCCCAAAACACAGGCTTGTGAAATTGTTATTTATGGACATACACAAAAACCTTTCGGTTGTACAAAAAAGTGAACTGTTTTTGTGCCAAATGAGAGGACCTTGAAATATGCTTGGCAGAAGCCTGCAATATCTGATCCACTCTCTCTTTTATTTAGGAACCCTTCTGCTGAAATGACCTACATAAAAAGTCAGATCTGGTAATGAATGGGCTAAAAAATACCCCCTGCATGTAAGAAGCCAACCTTTTCAAGGAAGCCAGGACAGTAATGTCAATTAAATACTTTGATTTGTCCAGGTTCACTGTATCATCTGACGGGGAAGCCAGGATAGAAGCATGAACACTTTGGTTCCACAGTCTTGAATTTGCATACCTAATCACTTCTCGGACTAGCACTTTACAGTCTTCATTTGAGGTGGCTGTCCAGGTTTTACAAGCATCCATATGCAGAAACCAATTTCTAGACCTTCACTATACTGATGCTATATTAGTTATTTTTATAGCAACCAAAGGTACAGGTATACTGCTGAAAATAGCACCTGTTGCGCTACAAAACAAAGTACACATACCTACAGATTTATCAACTTCAAACAGAGGAAAGGCTGAGTTGGCTTTGCTGAAATTCAGTATTATAATCTTGCATATGAACACAAATCTCTACAATTAGTGCTTAGCACACTGAGCTATCTTCTAAACCAACGTGGCACTCACATTTATCAGTATGCATTTCAACTTTGGCTATTGCACATGATCAATATAATTCCCATATAAATGTGAGATTGCTACAGGAGTTGTCGTAGTGAACACACAAACTATGTGTGAGACAGTGAACACAGAAAGCATTACAGGATGAATTGATCCAAGCAGAAAGCATGTGTTACAACAGACAGGCAATAGCTTCAGAGCCTCAGCAACATGCCATACAAAATCTTGATGTGTGCTATTTAAGTTTTGTAAACAATGGTCACTAATTTCTTTAGATTAGACACCTTTGTGGGGGCCCTCCTCCAAGGGGGGGCCCGGGGCAAGTGCCCCCTTTGCCCTCCCATAAAGATGTCACTCTGCTGTACTCCACAAGATGTTGAGCCCTACTGCAGTACTTCTGTGAGGTTTTGGATGTATGACTGATTACGTTAAAGATGCACCACACTTTTTTTACTTTCATCCTGGCCTTCGTGTGCCTCTCATCTATGTGTTAATCTTTTACAAAAGACACTTTCAATTAAACCATCTAAAGCTGTAAATATGTTGGTATTTGTACTAAGATGACAATGATCATACAACTGCGGCATATGTCCAGTAAGTGGGCACATTTCAATGCCGTTATAATATGAGTAGTGATAAAAGAAAACTACTGTTAAGCCTGAGTAGAAGACACAAACTGTAGATACAAATTATAAGAATGCCCACTTTATCCAATGAAAAAGCGGCAGAGCTCTTCTCACAGACACGCAGTGAGAGTAAGAAGGCCTTTGGCCTAATGGTGGGAGATTAATGACAGAGGTAAAAGTGCCACAGATATGATAATGCATAATGACAAAATCAATTCCCCAAAACACTCAGGGCCCCCATTCTGAAGTTGATACAGTGAGCGTGCTAAAGAGCACAAATCACTGCGCCAAATCTGGATGCCCACGCTCGACCACTATTCTCAAGTGGGCCTGGGAGTCCTCATAGTGCATGCCAGTTTTTGAGTACAAAGGTCAAGTGGCACAGCAGGTAGAGCGCTTGCTTTGACATCCGTGCAGAGCCTGCTGACTCCCGGTGGGGCCAAACTCAGCCTTTCATTCTTCCGAGGTCGATAAATGAGCACCACACACCATGGGTAATAATAAGCAGCGCTCAGATACCTGAGGCTTCGTAGCACTACATAAATGTAAATTATTATTATTAAAGGGCGCAGTGGAAATAACTCGGCAGCACTTTCCTTGAATAACAACATAATTGTTATTTCACAAAAGTGCTGCTGAGTTCCCTTCATGTTCAACATGCAAAGTAGCAGTTAATGTTTGCGAATGTGTATGTCTCCATAAGGATATTGGTTACATTTACAAGCATTGAACCCTGTCTATCACCTGCATACTAGCACTACCTCATACACTGCACTTTAAAAAAAAAATCATGCTAAAATTCAGCACAAAGGTAGTGCAAGTGTGCCGGTCAGAGCCAGGGTTCAATGCAACCAGTGTCCCAAAAACCCCACCTCCGCCAAACACTAATGTTTGGCCACCCACCTGCACTGCAACTGGCTTTCTGTTGCATACCTCCACAATATCGGCACCAAAATGGTACCGTATATGTGCGCCACATTAACGCACTTTTAAAAATGGAGGAGTGCCACAATAATACCCATCTTAAATGGCAGGTAACGAATGTGATGGTTGCTAGGTTCGTTTTCAACCCATCCTAGCAACCACCACATATAGTATTACATGCCACACACTTATTAGCAAGGCATCCAACTCTACCGGCAAACTCTTCCAAATCCTTAAAGCCACTGATAATCCTAAAGCACTCACGTCGCCATTCCAACCAACCGAACTAGATTGTGAGAAAGTCCAAATGGCCTTCCATAACAAAATCATTAAGGCCAGACAAGCTATTATAACCTGCCAGAACAATAGCCTATTTACTCCAGAGACACCAAGTAAAATCAAGCCTGAACCCATTATTCCTAAATTCCAATTCAAACCAATAACACTTGATGAGATGAAGAAAACAATCTCTAACACAAGATGCACCTCATGCACAGAAAATATGTTACCACCAAAACTCATACTTGAAAACATCGACATATTCTCTCCCTTCCTTAGAAGAATGGTAAATGCGTCATTCAGGGATCAGACTGTACCCACACTAATCAAAATAGTCACGGTTACACCATTACCGAAGAAACAGGAACTAGACCGACAGGACCCTGCAAACCTTAGACCAATAACTAACTGCAACTTTTTGTTGAAAATACTGGATAAAGTTGCCACTGCACAACTCCAGAATTATATGGACACAAACAACATTCTGCACCCCGAACAATCGGGTTTTAGAACAGCCCACAGCACTGAATCAGCACTGTTAGATCTGCAGACCGAGATGTTAGAAATACTGGACAGGAGCAAATCAGGCCTTCTGATCTTGTTACACCTCTCGGCAGCCTTCGATCTGCTTGATCACACAAAGTTCCGAGAGGCCTTAGAACTCTCAGGAAACTGCTCAAAAGAAGCAACTGAGTGGATATCCTCATTCTTACAAGACAGTCAAGCTAGGATAGTCTGGGGAAACCAGGCCTCTAAAACCAAACCAGTAGATTGTGGAGTTCCACAGGGAGCCAGTTTTTCGCCCTGGTTGTTCAACCTATATATGCACTATCTTTGCACCATGCTGACACAATTAGGCATATTCTTCACTTACTTCTCTGACGACACGCAATTGTTCCTCGAGCTGAGTGGCGACTACAAACAAGATAGCGATAAATTAACATCGATATACAATATCATCAAAGGCTGGATGAAGGAAAACTGGATGTGCCTTAATGGTACCAAACACGGAACTTATGATTTTTGGATCAGCACAAGCCAGAAAAAAACTTGACCCATCATACTCCTCCTTCAGTATTAAAAACGCCCAAATACCAATATCAGAAAAAGTGAAGACACTTGGAGTTTACTTACAGGCCTCACTAGGAGCGGAGTCCCATACAACGTACTTGAAAAGAAACTGCCAGTACTACCAAAAACTACTTTAAAAAATCAGACCCCTACTTAATCAGAAAAATAGTGCTACTATAGCCAGAGCTACTATACTCTCCAGACTTGACTATGGCAAGTCCCTGCTCCTGGGAGCAAGTAGCAAATGCCTGAAACAGTGTCAGGTGATACAAAACAATGCAATCACGGCTATCACGGGAAAATCAAGAAGGGAGCACATTACGAGTGACAGGAAAGATTTGCACTGGTTGGCAGTTGAGGAGAAAATCACATTCAAGTCCCTCACCATGGTCCATCGATGCCTATACGGTAAAGCCCCAACATATCTAAAGAAACAATTCAATTGGCATGAACCAATCAGAAAACTTAGATCAGCTAATAAAGGCCTCCTCCAAACTATTCCAGCTAAAAAGCAGAACGGCCTTAGCAAGGCCTTCTCGAGCAGAAGCATCCTTAAATGGAACGAACTACCTGCGGCACTGAAATTGGAACCAAACTACATACAATTCAGAAAGAAACTAAAGACCCTGCTATTCAAATAAGTAGCCGACCAGACCACAAATTCAAGCACATCACAGAACTGACTTATATTTGTGTTTTGTTGTCACGTCCTCTGTCTATTTAGGTCCTGTCTCTTTGGCAAGCGCTCTGATGCCCGCGGGCTTTAGCGCTATACAAATAACTAAATAAAATATATTCTGAAAGTGGGGCTTTCATACAGACTTTGGCAGAATGTGCCAGATTCAGAATAGGTCTTAAGTACCAAAAAGGTAGTTAATGGTATTTACGACCTTTTCGGTACTTAGCCCCCACAGAATCGGGCCCTCAGTGCTGATCGAAGAAGGTTTTCAAAGTGGATTTGCGGAACAGTGGACACATACCCACACTAGCGAAAGCATGTTTCACTAATAATGTGAGGAGAAAAATATGGGAGTATGCGTTCTGAAGGGTTTTATTTATGTCAACAAGCACATACAAAATGCAGAAACACTGTTGTGGCAAAACAAGGTCATATTGGGTGTCATGCCAACAGATTCTGACGAAGTTTCTAGGCACGCACGTACTCCAATGCAGGGCTCAAACAAGGGTTAGACTAAAAAACAATTGTGTGTGACCCTGTACAGGCACCCTTGCATCCCCAGCAGAATGTCGGCTATAGAGGGAGGCCAAGCCACAGACATATCTCGCAGCATGCAACAGGGCCAGAAAGGAGTACTCACCTGCACCAAAGGGGAACATACTAGGGTGGAAGGAATTAAAGTTTTAAAAGTGTTTATATTATGGTGTAAAATTAAACATGTCTACACAATGCATCCAATATGATCTCCATAAACATACTTTATTATTATTTATTATCATTCATGCATTAATTCACATAATTAAAAATACTACTTAAACTGAGTCAATCTCCTTTAATATAAATTCACATATGTGTATTCCTTTCCTTATTTATCCTTCTCACAGTTGAATTTGACAACTCCCTATTCTGTCTTCCAAATCTGTAATAATGCTAAAAGCTGGGAAATCTCCCCTCACAAATGGCAAATCCAGAATGTGCCCCTGTCAGGGTAATACAACTCAATCAGAAATCTGCCAACCCGTCTGTCTCTTTCCTTCATCAGGACCAGGCACATTAACATCTGATGCCTCATGGTTTCAAGCGTAGTCCTATCCTGACTAAACCTGCAAGTTCTCCCTGCCCTAAATATCTTCAGACTTGAACCCAGCACCTCACACGTTTCAGACACATTCAAGTACATATTCATTAGATATAAAATGTAGAACTCTCACAAGCAAAATACAAACAGATTAATGAAGGGTAAATGTAGTTAGCATGAGAGTTAAGGCCCCTGAAAAATGCCCCTAATCGGTGAGATGAGGTAAAAAGTAGTCCAATGAAATTAAACAATCAATGTCTCATTAAATTTGACACCCCATCACCCAAAGAGAAGACACAGCTGTTGCAGTTCACCCACTCAAACGGGAGAAGCTCATGCACGAGCCCTCGATGTAACAAATAAAGATAAGGTGCCATGCTACACATATGCTACAGATATGATGAAATCAATTAACATAAAAAGGATCCACGTCTTGGAAGCAATGCAACGCGGAGCAACACAGGTTTGAATGCTGGTCCCGTGCATAGAGACTGGTCTCTGGTATTAAGCATGTGATAAAAGATTAATTCAATTAATAATTGGTGCCATTTAAGCTAATGGGTACCTGCTTCTGGTATCAATAACTGGATTGATAATCATTGCCTCAGTCACAGTTTAGCTAAAACCAAACGCACCATCTCTGACACAAGAAATATTGTGAAGAATAAAACTTCGGCTCCTCGTTTCACCTTTAACAATCGGTCTATGCCTGTTCTTCCACTGATAAAACCCATAACGGTCTTTCTTTTACCCACAGAGGAAGAGGGAGTGCATATTAACCACATTATAAACTCCTTTTCATACTACATAAGCTTTATTTGTTTTTTTATAGTGCATGTAATAACTTACCTGAGTTCGGTTTCAAAAAGCGGATCCGTTGCTCTAGGTGGTCTTGCCTTTCAAGGCCAGCACATTGCTCCTGTGCTATCCTCCCTTCATAGGCTTACTTAAGAAGATGTGTCCATTCCTTCAGGAAGAACATCCAGGCCACATAGCTGAAGCCATTACAAGTGTCAAACTTGGTTATCACAAGTCAGCTATGATTAATCACTAATCTTCCAACTTCAAGTCCTGCAGAACCATGGGGTCCGAGTTCTGGTTAATGACCAATTATTTGCAAATAGCTCAGAAATTATAAAGAAGTTCCATTGGATATCTCTTATTCCCAGAATTGACTTTAAAATACCTGCAATCACAAATAAGTGTCTATTAGGAGCAGCCACCTATGCTGAATCATTAGTTAAACATTAATTAACCACATTCCTCTTCCAAGCTAAAATTTCAAGTCAGGATATGGATTTATGTTTGCTGCCAACAGAGCATACATTTGGAATAATCTTTCAGCCGACTTTGGAACGTAACCTTGTCTACATCTCTTTAAAGAACAATTGAGACCTGCTTATTTTATAGGCATTTTACCATCTTGAAAGGGAAGAAATTGCTGGCATATTTGTTGGATTTAGTTGTTTACTATTGTCTCTCAAAATCGCTCTAATACATTTGGGCCTTCATCACTTTATAATATATGGCGGCCTGCAATATCTGGATAAAGCCTAGACCACTCATCACTGCTACCTTGACATGGTTTGGCTACAGCTCCCAGAGTTGTCTCTATCACAATATAGGCTGGCCTTCTATACATCTGTACCTGAGGTCAGAGTGTAGAAAATCAGTCCTAACACAGCTTGGTGACAAAATTAAGGAACAACCTGTAAGTCCCATCAGCTACCAGTCTAGGTGTGGAGAACTCAGGCAGCCTCAGGTGGAGAAAAGATGTTTTTCCATCATATGGTGTCTTAGGAAGTTGATGTCCTGCCTCCATGGGACTCACTTCCTTGTGTATGTTCACCCTAAGCCTTTGAGGCGGTTGGTGGATATTAAAGGAGAGAATCAAAAGTGGCTTGGGTGGTTCATGTGTCTGCAGGCTTTGAACTTTACTATTGGGCCTAGGCCAGATCCCAAATTTAGCAATTCTGATGAGCTGTCCAACTGGGATAACTGAATGGAACACAGTACCCATCCATGGGTGGATTGGTTCCCCCTGTCCCTAGTCTGGGTGAGCGAGTGCAGAATGGTGGATAAAAGGTAGGCGCAGAGACGGGTAGAGAATTAATAGATATTTATTTAAATTGTAATAAGTATATATCTATAAGTAGGTCGTATTACAAGCCCGCTGGTCTCATCCCTCTTCAATACTCTCCAAACGTCGGTCTTGCCTGCCTCGTAATGCTCCATCGAATCCCCCGCACTGCAGCCTCGGTACCCACGTCGCAAGCCTGTAGCTGACACTGTAGTTTCACTCTACACATCCCCTTCTCTTCACGAAACCAGTCTGAAACAACTATGTAGCTTGAGTAAACTTCTGTTCAGTTCTCGAAGAAACTATGTACAACGTGGGGAACTTCTGTGCAGGCTGCCTTCTACACATAGCCCGTTAGATGTTTGGATCTCTCATAAATTCTCCCCAACCTTGACTGGCCAGAAACCCCAGCTACCTGACCAGGCATTGAAAGTACATACTTAATTTCTCTAGTGTACTAACACTTTCTGAAGAAGAACATTCTCTAACATTTGTTGATTTTCTGGTAACATTCTGTTTCTCTCTGGTAACACTAACATTCTCTTTCTCTCTGGCAACACTCTCTTCCTTTCTCACCAGAAACACTCTTTCCATGTTCCATACTCTCCCATCATCAACTCTGACATCATGTTTGAAAATCTCTGTAACCACACTTGGCTTGAACCATCTAAAGCATCCCTCTCTGAGAGCAGGGAAAAGTTTGATTCTTACTTTATCTCCTACAGTGGGAAAGGCATTGTCTTTCTTAACACAGTGCAATCATGTGCCTCTTTGTTCCTCAACTGACTGCACCTGATGTTACGACTAACTTTCTCAAATGTGTCTCCAATCGCAGTATCTTTGACCAACCACGCTGGTACAAGCTTGGTATTGGCTTTCCTGCCTCTGCTAAGTTCAAAAGGAAACATTCCTATGGTGCGATGAGGAGTAAATCTGTGAGCAACAATCACCCCCTCACTCTCACTGCCCTCTCCCAGTCTCTACCATTTGCCAAAGCCCACCTGATAGTCTCTTTGAGAATTGTATTGAAACATACTACACTCCATTGGTTTGGGGATGGTATATGCCATTTTTCTTCTGACAATATTCTACCATTTCCTTAGATCTAAATTGTGACCCATTGTCAGTCACAATGACACTGGGGAAACCTTCCCGTCCACAGACTTCTTATAAGAACTAAATGACTGATTTGGTTGTTATATTGGGTTTGATCAGAACATTAACCCACCCATTTAATAAATCAATAACCACCAGGCAAAAGGATGGCACACCATTACTCCACACAGGACCTACAACATCCATTCCCAATTTGTCCCATGGGTGTTCTGGGATGTTTGTGAGGACCATGGGGTATTTTGAACTCACACACACTCTGTCACTTCTATTGCAAAGGATACATTCTCTGAAAGATCTCTAGATTTGTAGATCGCATCCTGGCCACCAGTATTCATTTGTATTCTCTGCTTTGTTTTGATGATCCCTTGATGACCCTCATGGGCAAGATTTATAAGTGTGTCGCAAACTTTGAATGGAGGAATTATTTTGTCTCCTTGGATACATAATTGATCTATTACATTCCAAAACAAAGCAAGACCAAAATCATCAAAATAGTTCTTCTTCATGTGGGAACTGTTCCCCTATAGTTCCAGTTTTAGTCATTTCAACTTAATATCTTGTCTCATAGGTTCTTCCCACTCCTCTCGTGGTACTGGCACAGATGTTAGGGACAAATCGACTTCTTGTTCCTTTTCCTCATCATCTACTTCTGTCACAGATGCCAGCCTTGACGAACAGTCTGCTGCAAAGTTCTTCACTCCAGGTAAATACTTAACTGTGCAATTGTTTTCCTGCAGTTGAGACACCCACCTTCTGATATGATTTGATACTTTATCAAGACCTTTTGACATAATTATCTCTACCAGAGGTTTGTGATCGGTGTGAAATTCAAAATGCATTCCCCAGAAGAAATTACTACATTTTTCTGCAGCCCATTTAATTGCCAAATCTTCTTTTTCAATTGTGGCATGTGACTTTTCTGCTGCCTTCATCAATGTGGAAGCAAATGTTATCAGAATTGATTTCCCATCTTACCACTGTGTCTAGAGCAAAATGACTTGCATCATAGGTTATGATTGTTTTTCGGTTGTTCCTAAAGTTCTTTAATGCAGGAGCTTTCACCAGGGCTTCTTTGATGAACACAAATTCTTCTTTGCATTCCTTATTCCTTACAATCAGACCTTTCCCGTTGATAATTTCACGCATGGATATGGTATGTTTGGCAAAATTCCAGGAATGTTGGAACTTTCTTGCAAGATATTGGTTTAGGCATGTTTTCAATTGCTTCCGCAAGTTGTCTTTTGGGACGTATGCCTTCTGATGAAATAATGTGTCCTATATATTTGATTTCTTGCCTACTGATCTTGCATTTCTCTACACTTAAATTCATACCTTCTGCATGTAATTTCCTGAATACTCTGTCTAGTCTCTCATCATGTACCTTTAAGTTGTCAGAAAAATGTAGGGCAAGGAGTACCTTCTTTTTTGTTTAAGGGGGGGCTTTGAGTCGGGAAGGCAAGTAACATGTATATAGTGAAGGATTGACTCAGAAGCTACCCCTGTTCAACCATGCAATAAAGGTAGGTATGCAAAACAGCAGGCTAGGTTTAGAAAAAACTAGCTGATAGAGGGCACATACGAGGCTAGGGAGTTAACAAGTGCACCTTTCACGACACAGGCAAGCTATTCTACTACACGGAACCGGCCGCCCGATTCTTTCTGCGATAATCTGATGTATTCCTAAAACTCCACAATCCGTAATGATACACGTACCGGTCGCTGAGTCACACACCCTCTTTAGACACGGCCAAATAACCTACGGTCCCCACTTGCTTTTTTTGCACACCATCAATCTACTATTTTGTCTCGTAAACCACACTGTGGTCGTGAGTAAGCTATCACATTTTTTATAACTATATCCGCGATTTCTCCTACTAAATTAGCTTTGCTCTGCTACGCATACTGCGTCTAAAACAAACATTCTTCAATATCTAGATGCCTTAGAGATTCCTGCAACATTTACGACTGTTTTCAACAACCTCTAGTCTACTTGGCAAAGCACCCTCTCCAGGTATGTTTATACACTACACTACAACCTTTTTCATAAGCAATTCCAACAAATCAGATAACCACTTGGTACCCCATCTCTCTTCCAATAGGTGCTCCACACATTAGGAACTATCATATTTGGGCAGTACAAAGAACAGGCCTTATCCATTGACTTGGGTTCAACCAAACGACATTATAAAGGTAGGCTTTTTGCTCTCTAGCGCCGAGACACCTATTCATATCATACAGTCTCCCACCCCTGGCACACACACTTGTCATCTGTTTTCTAGATCTTGACATCGCCTGGTCCCCCAGTGACCACGTCCTGATGACAGTACAGACCCTTCAATACACTTGCTATTATTTAGCACCCTCTGAAGGCCACCAACATCCCGAACCAGAAACACCAATCCTCTTCATGTGTCGACAACAACAGGTGCTACTAATGCAAAGCAGTTTAGAAATCTGAAGCAACATTTGCCTATTAACCCTCACTTGAATGTGAAGTGTAACCTTTCGAACCTGCAGCCCCCTTGGGCATTTTTGTATTTTTAAGGTCTAATTCTGTGTACCTAGACCTACAACTTTTAGATGTGTGTCTTAATTCTTTTGATTTGATTAAAATTTGACTCCTCCAACTCCCTAGCCTCGTATGCGCCCTCTATCAGCTAGTATTTGTTAAACCTAGCCTGCTGTTTTGCATACCTACCTTTATTGCATGGTTGAACAGGGGTAGCTTTTGAGTCAATTGTTTCCTTTAAGTTGTCTCCATAAACCAAAATGTCTTGAAATCAGAGAATGCCTTCATCTCCACCAAATAGTTTATGCATGACTTTCTTAAATACTGAAGTGGTGGAAACTAACCTGAACGGCATTCGCTTATATTGAAACAGACCTTCAGTTGTGATAAATGCTGTGAGATACTTGGATTTGTCGTGTAGCTTCACCTGATGATAAGCAGATGCGAGATCCAAAGTTGAGAATAATTTCACAGGGGCTATTGTCAACATGATTTCCTGTATGTTGTGTAGTGGGTATATCTTCGGAACTATGCTCTTCTTAATTTCTCTCATATCAACAACAATTCTAAGTTTTCTTGTTTTCTTCCTCAAAAATACTAAAGGGGAAACCTATTCTGCCAGATCTGTGTTTTCCATGATTCCTGGACTTTCCAGGTTTTTTAATTGACATTTAACTTCCTCTCTCATCGATAAGGGGAGTTATTTATTTATGTTTACATTCATTTCAGCTCACTGAACCCTGGGGAATCTAGACGCTAGTTACAGTAAGTGCAAAGTACATAGGTTACATATTAGTCAATCGCAAGATAAGTTTGAGTGCACAATTTGGAAAGCCTCACCTCATGGTAAGGGGTGCTAAATCAAAACATGCAGTTACAGGTACGTAAAACGCGATATAAGTTTGGGTGCACAATTTGGAAAGCCTCACCTCGTGGTATGGGGCTACATCAAAAGATGCAGTTACAGGTAGGTAAAAAGCAACATAAGTTTGGGTGCACAATTTGGAAAGCCTCACCTCACAGTACGAGGTGCTACATCAAATATGTAGTTGCAGGTGGGCGGGAAGCAATCTCAAAGGGCAAGCTAATAATAGGGAGTGCAGAATTAAAATCAACCTACACAGTCAGGCACTGGCGTGAGCAGACGGAAGATGTGGTTAGGTGCAGTCAGGTAACGTTGATGGGCTAACAATGGTGCTGCTGCCGTAGGACTCCTTAGTGTGACCAAATGGGAGCGGTGGAAGGTATAGAAGGCAGAGGGTGCATATGAGGTGCTAATAAGTGATAGCACAGAGAGTGCAGAGGGCGCAAAAACAGGCACTTTCAAAGCATATTTGGGGCAGGGGAGTTGCAGAACCAGAACGCATTACACAAAATACATACATTCAAGGCAGCAGACAGGCAGAGCTAATGTGATTTTAGCGTAGCACAATACTTAGAAATGCAACGGGGGTTGCAGCACGTCCCTACATTAGATGGTGAGACAGTCACAGTGGGTAATGGCAGAAAACAGAGTCACCATAGAGCGAGGGGCCATTCCAGGGTTGGCAGCTGCTAGGTCTCGATGAAGGGAGTCAAAGGGGATGGGGAAGTCACTGATCTTACCTGATAATGTCTCGAAAGGATAACTCAGGGGCAACGTGCTCGCCTTGGAAGCAAGGCAACACGGAGCAACACAGGTTCAATCCCCAGGTCGGTGTTTAGAAACCTCTGGGTGTTAAGCATATTATAAATAACCTGTCCTCTCATATCAATGCAGAATCTGACAGAGCGTAAAGTGTGGAGAAATACTAATCATTGACATGTGGATTGATGGGCCAGGGGCGCGTCCAAGCACTGACAGGGGACAATCAGGGTCTTGGAAAGTGGGCCTTTGATGAGGGGGACGGCTAAAGCCTGCCAGGCCCCAATAGGAAAGTTTAAGTTGCCCATTGACCAATAGGCGTGTAGGAAGGCAGAGTGTGAAGCACTCGGGTATGCCTTCTCCACCAATCAAAGACAGCAGCCATTGTGGAATGGCTACAATAGCGGCACAGAAGGCACGCTAGTTGTGAGCTTACAGCACTCGCAGCATAACATAGTTGTAGTGCACAAGAAAGGAGATGCAGGCCAGCGTGGCAATAAATGTGCATATTTAGAGGATTTCGGGCCAAAAAATAAAGTTATTTTCTTTTTTCTTTTTTCAAATTTGAAAACGATGTTGCTGCGCTTCTTCAAACTAATGCATCCTCTTCAATGCAAGAGTGATGTGGTGGGCAGGCACGACCTCCAGATTGCCAGCGAGGGAGAAAACAATGTTGCTGACATCCTCACCCTCTGGTGACATGGAATAGTCGAAGGCAATGTGTGCAGCCCAGGAAGTGGGCCTTGATGAGGGGGCCAGCAAAAGCCTGCCGGTCCCCAATAGGAAAGTATCAATTGCCCATTGAGCAATAGGCTGGTAGGAAGGCAGAGTGTGAGGCACTCGGGTATGCCTTATCACCAAGCAAAGCTGGTGGCCATTTTGGAATGGGCACGAGGACGGCATGGAAAGCACACAAGTTGTGAGCTTCCAGCACTCGCAGCATGACATAGTTGTAGGGCACAAGAAAGTATGTTGCGTAATTTTCGGAGTCACTGGTTTGCAGTTATCTATCATTTTGCTTTTGGGTACAAACCCATGCAGACAGCCTATTTTATGCTTGAAAACATTGTTCATCCCTGCTTTTCTGTTGCTGACGCTTCCTACAGCCAATACAGTTTCCTCAGCATTGGGATCCAATTTGACTTTGAGATTTCTTTGGTGTGTCCAACTCAGCAAAGGAGTTTTCCCTCTCTTGGGCACACACACTTTGCCCTTGGCTTCTCTCTCCTTGAATTTCAAAACAGAACGAGACAATCAATTCAATCTTTGCAACACCATATGCCTTAGGATTGATATCTACTTCATTGAGAAATTCCTGAACCATGTTATTCCACTCTCTTTGGGGTAATAAAGTGTGTTTGGTACCAGAGTCAATCATGAACATAGCTATGTCGTCCACAGATATAAGGGCTTTGCGGCTGTCGATCTCTTCTTCATTTTCATCAACTACCATGGATATACATTCCTCACTCTCTTCTTGACTATCATCACTTCCGATCCAATTGATAGAAGCATTCTTTGTTCTTTGCATCAACTCGAGAAATGTCCTTTTCCTTTGCATGTTCTACAGATTATTTTTCGAGCTGGGCATTCTGTGTTGCCCGCCCAATGGTTTGCACTATCGCACCTAGAACATCTCCTGGGGCTGCTCCTCCTCAGACTACTTCTTCTTCTAGTGTGAAAAGACATTCTACCTCTCCTGTCATCCCTCCACGTGGATTTTTGCATTCTGTCTAATGTTTTCCATTTCACTGATTTCATTGTATTAACGTTGACAGAGATATTGCATCATTCATCTTGGGTAGATTCGCAGGCTATGGTGTAATCTTTGCCTTTAGGTTTGTATCTTTCATTCTGTTTTCTAATATGCAGCACATTTTTCTGTATGCTCTACTTCTTAAGCCACTCTTAAGACGGTATCCAGAGGGGGATCATCTTCTGACCACAACTTTTCACTACATTTTACACTATTGTACTCTAACATGGCCTCTTAATCGCTCATCTAATTGATTGTTGAAGTTACATGTTCTGGCCAATTTCCTCAGACTTGTGATGTATTGTTACACACTTTCACCTTCTTCTTGCACACCTTTTCCAAATTTATAGCATTCCAGTACAGTGCTCATTTTTTTTTCATAATGTTTGCTGAGCTACTTTATGGCTCTTTTGTATTCATTCAAATTTTCATTTTCGTTTTCCGGGAGATCAGGTAGAGTTTCACATTTTTCTTGGCCAGCAGTGCCTAGACAATGTAGTAGCAGAGATTCCCTCCTCTCTACACTGTAATTGCTACCATAGATTATACTTGCATAAAATTCAAATTATTTTATCTACCCCTTCCAAGGAATTGCAGGTTCTCCGGCATCAGGTAGTAAGAATGCAGGTGGTGGTACACTGTTTAATGCCATTGTTAAGTTTGTTGTGTGTGTTCGTCCTTTTCTGTTCATTTTTCTCTTTTTTTTTTCAGTAGCAGAATTTAGGATAGGAGAAGGTGCGCTGGTTTCCTCTGGTTTTCTCCCCCCCCCTTTTTTTTATCTTATGAGTATTGTATTCTGTATTTGTTGCGTAAATGCAGTGTTCAATATTCCCTTTAAGCTGGGAATGTGTGCCTTTGTGTGCTGTGTCTTGCATGGACACAGATAAACTGGTGTGCCTATTATATCTTGGTTGGGAGTTGGGCTTGAGTGGAGAGTGCTCTTATATACTGCGCAATACGGTAACATTGTAGAAAACTATGACAGAGGTCTGTGAGGTTGTGCTGCTGAGACAGCTTTGCCATGTAACACACAGAGGCTGCTGCACAGGCGTTTGCTGAGGCACAGTGATGGTTGTTCAAGGTTTTAAAAATATGGCCCCATATATGGCCCCATAGTGGGAAGGGGAGTGCTGCGGTCTGCTTACCGCAGATAGTTGAATGGGCCTGCCAGGCCGACGATGCAGCAGTCACGGGGCTCGTCATCACTGTAGAATGGTGGCTAGAAGGTAGGCGCAGAGACGGGTAGTGAATTAATAGATATTTATTTAAATTGTAATTAGTATATATCTATAAGTAGAACGTATTACGAACCCCACCGCTCTCATCCCTCTTCCACACTCTCCAACCGTTGGTCTCGCCTGCCTCGTCACGCTCCATCGAATTCCCAACACTGCAGCCCCCGCCCCTGCGTCACGAGCTGCAAGTGACACTTTAGTTGTACTCTACAGCGAGAGACAGGAATGATTCCTCTTAACTGCACCTTTTCTTCCATTTTTACGGACCCCCCACACTTTTTGCTTTTTATTTTTGTATCTGACTTTTTACAGTGCAGTGAAGCCTTAAGCTTCACTACACTGTCTTTTCCTTATCTGTTATGTGGAAAATGACATGTCTTTCAGGCTGTGAGTACTGAGAAACATTGTTTCCCTTATCCTTGATACTGATGTTACTACCCTGGTAACTTTTGTATCACTTTTGTAACTTGTATCATTGTAACATGCATTTTACAATGCAGTACAATGGGCTACACTATTGTTTTTGCCCTAGACTAACACTGGGAGGATGTTTGGTTACTCTAGGTGTGCTAAATGGACAATCTGGTGGCAGCAGTTACTTTTTACCATTTTTTGGTGTTTTTTTTGTTTTAGCCTTACTGTGATTACCGCGTTTAGATACTAACTCTGGCTAGAGACCATACATGGCCATGCCATGAGGTTTTTCTTTTGTCCTTTGGCGAGCTTGTCTTTTAGCCTTCTTCCTGGCCTGTGCGGCCAGGAAAATCCTTACATGGACTTCCAGTGCCCAGGAAAGCACAGGCTTTTGGCGGGCTACTCAAGAGCTATATGTATTTTCTGGCAGCATGTGGCCTGGGACTGTCTGGTTTCAGTGTGTCTGAGTGTCATGCATGAGTGTTCCCACCACTGGTGCTGATTGTACCACTGCTGGTGTGTGTGGGGGGGGGGGCTAGTTCTACTATTGGCTAGTGGGAGTTTCTGCTCTTACCTGGCTTTTGGATAAGAGGAGGGTCCCCGAACCCACTCTAGAGAGATCCTGGAGAAACCTGAAGAAGCCAAGACTTCTATCCAGCTGTGAGACCTGTGAGGAGACCTGTGAGCCATCTGAAGGAGGCCTGGCAACCAACTTCTGCTGCTATCCTGGAAGAGCCCTGTCTTGCTGTTGATCAACAGTAGTCCTGCAAGGGAGCTGTGACCCTTGGAGTGGAGGGAACATCCATTCCTGATGTATGCTCGGTACCCTGCGAAGAAGAACCTTCGGAAGCGCCCCAGGACTGCTCTCTGGCTGGCCAGCTCTGAATTTGGGCTACCGTGCTTCCGACATCAACATTTCAAGTTGAGGCCTGGAACTAAGGGGTTCCTCTGAATGTGATACAAGACTTACCTTTACGAAATGTCAGAGTTCTAGCGTCAAGGGGACCCGAGATAGGAGGGAAAGTCCGACAAGTGAGTCCCTTTGCATTGCTGTATTGCAGTGACTGCCATTTGAAACAGCCCACTTGAATGAAGTCCAGTCCTGTGAGGGGTCCTGCATCGTGTTGTGCTGCATTCTTCCACTGAGAGTCCTTTCACCAGCCAAAGACAACAACAGGAGATTTGTTCAAACCTGCAACTGCTGTGAATCAAGGGCTGAGGCTGACAGCAGGAAAAGTTACCTCTGACCATCTTCCTTCAACCTGCCAACTGGAGAATTGGAGTATGGGGGGAGAGTTACAGTAGCTCCTCGCTGCCCCCTAAACTCTCTTTGAAGGATTTGCTAACTTTTCCAAACTTTAATAACACGTTGACTTTGTCATTGCTTGCTTGCGCATGCCTTTCGAAAGTTGAGGAAACTTTAGTCGAATAGAATAGCTCATCCTCTAAACCTTGGAATCATTCACTGAACCCCAGAGAACCTACTTGTGTCGGAACCTTTCCTGAACATTTGGGCATAAGACCCCTGACAACTTAGTTAAGGACCTTTGAAGCTAGGGCTAACTCTCTGTCGACCTGTAGTGCATACACTAATCATTTACAAGGGTTTGTCCTGTATTATTGCCTACTCTAGTTACTGTATTATTATATTATTAGTGTTGTGTGATACTTCTACCTGTTAGTAGTCATTGTTCGTAATGTTTGTCAATAAATAAATAACTGCATTTTTATACAAATTGTCTAAGTGTAATTTGTGACTCCCATTGTATGTACTCATTGTGAACGTTTTACAAGCTCACCACCTCTTTAGACTTAGCCCATACCACTCATCATTGCTACCTCGAACTGGTTTGGCTACAGCTCTCAGAAAATTCCCTGTCACAATATAGCCTTCTATACATCTGTCCTTCAGGTCAGAGTATAGAAAATACGTCGTAACAGTGACCTCATGATTCTCCAAAAGCACTCATTGCTCCCCTTTTGTAGCACTGAATTGAGAGGGAAGAGTGCACTATGGGGTGGGAAAGCTCATTGTGCAGCCCTCAGTACAGGTTAATTGCCACTTTTGTCATACTAACTTGCCCCATTAAGAATTCTATTTATTTATATATACCGGAGGAACAATGCTCTTTTGATCATAAGAGCTTACAATAGAAAAGGAATCAGATTTGATGGGAAGCGGTGAGCTTCCTACAGTGGGGTGAGCTTGAGGGACATTCTGAACAGGTTGTGGAGAGAAGTAAATGGAACAGTCACCGGGGACAATACTTAAGTAGACATACATAGATTAAGGACCATGGGCATTAGACATTTTTAAGTGAAGGGAGGCGGTACAGCCAGCTGTCCTAGGGGTGTGACCTTGATCGCTGGAGGGCTAGAGTGGAGGCAGAGGAAGTGTGGGACAGAAGCAGGATGGAGATGAGGGAAACATGTTAACTACCAGGCAGATGAGGGGTAGGTTAAGAGGGTTACTCACAGATAAGGAGGTTGGTTTTTAGTCTGGTTTTTGCAAATCTGCATGGATTGTTTCTTGGATGTCCAGGAAAAGAGAATTCCATGCAAGTGGAGCAAGAAAAGAGAAGGAGAGGAAGCGAGAGGGAGCACAGGGAAGGCAAGAAGCCACAAGGGTAGTCGACGAGGCAGAGCAGAGATTACGAGAAGGCTTGTAGATTGATAGAGGAGGATAAATACAGTGGTGCCTTTCCATGGATAGATTAGTGATCCAGAAGAAGAAATGTAAATCTGTACCTGTTTTGCATTGTCAGCACGCCAGCCTGCTATCGGTACAAGGAAGTAGGTGTGAAGTGAGGGAGTTCAAAGAGAGTGCTAGTAGAGAAGTTAATGAACTTGTTGAGAGGACAGAAAGCATAGTTGGGGAGACCAAAGAGGATGCTAGTACAGTAGTCCAGTTTAGAGAAGACAAGAGTGGTTAAGAGATGCTTTGCAGTGTTGAAATGTAGGAGGTGCCAATGTTCCTAATATTAAGGAGGTTGAGGCAAGCTGCTGTTCCAGTTTTGTAGATGAAAGTAGAGAAGGTGTGAGAAGGAATTTTGATTTAAATGACACACCATTGAAAGATCCACAAGGGAGCTGTTTTGCAATGGCTCCTGCTTCAAACATCCAGATGGTACATCCACTGCTGCACGTGCCATCACTACATTAAGCACGATTGTGGAAACCAAGAGAATTTCACATAACTCCGCACAGGATGCAGAGATTATCGCATTGACTCGAGCTTGTGAACTTTCCAAAGGGATTAGAGTGAATATATTTACAGATAGCCAGTATGCCTTTGGGGTGTTCACAACTTCGATAGACTATGGGAGGTTTCTTGACCTCACACAGAAATAAGATTAAACATGGTACCTTGATAGTTCAGCTACTCTCAGCACTTGCGCTTCCTACTCAACTAGCAATTATGAAGTGCGCCACACACCAGAAAGTAACAGATGATGTAGGGAGAGGAAACTCATTCGCTGATAGGATAGCCAAACAGACTGCCACTGATTTGTATACAGAAACGTATGTAACAAAAGAAGCCATGAACACTTGTATAATAGATTTATTTATTTATTTATTTATTTATTTATTTATATTTATATAGCGCGCAAGAAGCCCAGGGGCATTGAGGCGCTGTTACTTGCAATAACTTAGTTACATGGTACAGGCATGAAAGCGATTGATAACACATTATGAATACTACAAGATATCATACTGTTGTTACAGATATTGCATTGGGACGTATATTACAACATATATGATAAGTATTCGTGCTGGTGTGTCGGGTCTTATGTGAAGAGGGTAGTTTTCAGAGTTTTGCGGAAGGTGGTGAGGGAGGCCTCCCCTCGGATAGTGGGAGGTAGGGCATTCCAGTGAGTGGGCGCTAGATAGGGGAAGCTGGATCCGCCCTCTTTTACTCTTTTTACTAGTGGCATCGAGAGCATGTTGGTGTATGGTGATCTGGTTGGCCTGGTAGTGGAGACGTGGTGGATCCTTTGAGAGAGGTATGCTGGAGCAGTGAGGTGAATGCACTTGTGGGTCAGTGTCAGGGCTTTGAATACGATCCTTTCCTTTATTGGGAGCCAGTGGGCTAGTTTTCTGGCTTCAGAGATGTGTTCTCTTTTAGCAATGCCTTGGGCTGCCCGGAGAGCATTGTTCTGTATTACTTGTAGTCTCTCTAAGTTTTTGTTGGAGGTTCCTAGAAAGAGTACGTTGCAGTAGTCTAGCCTAGAGCCGGTGATGGCTCTGGCTATGTTGGTGCAGTTCTCTTTGGAGAGAAAGGGTCTGACTGCGTTGATAAGTTTGGCATGATATGCAGCTGCTGAGGCTATTGTGCTGACTTGTCTATCCATGGATAGGCTGGAGTCCAGGTAGACTCCCAGAGTTTTGACAGAGTGGGAGACCGGAATTTTAATGAAGTCAATGGTGAAGTGGCTGAATTGGGCATCTAGATTTTTTAGATGAAGGAATCAATTCTATAAAAAATTCCAGAAGATCTTAAGCAGTGGGCTGAGGGTTTAGCAAGTTTAGATGATGAAGGTTGTTGGATAGACAATATCAAGAAAAGATGGATGCTACCCGATGCTTATGTCACTGCTATGGTTACAGTGGCTCATGGTCCCACTCATATATGTGCTAGAAAAATTGCCAGAACCTGTCTTGGGTAAATGTAAACATCTCAAAGACAGACTGCTGAGCGTTTAGTCCAAAATTGCATGGTATGCTTATAACATAATGTGGGAAAGGGTACATTGACACTGAGGGGTAGTTTTGGTCCCCCCTCTGTGCCTTTTAAAGTGATACATTTCAACTTTATCAAAATGGAACGTTCTCACAACTATAAGTATGTTCTGGTAGTCATTTGAGCCTTTAGCAAGTGGGTTGAAGCTTTCCCTGTAAAAGATGTCACAGCATTGACAACAGCGAATACCATGCTTAAGGAATATTTTCCTAGGTTTGGTTTGACAAGGGTCATTTGGTCGGGCAATGGTCCACATTTTATAGCTGCTGTTATTCTGCAAGTATGCGCGGGATTACAGATCAATAAACGGTTCCATTCCGCCAGACATGCTCAAAGTGCCGGACTTGTAGAACGCCATAATGGTATCTTAAAGAACAAACTAGCTAAAGTTTGCGCTAGCAGTTATTTGAAATTGCCAGATGCCTTACCGGTAGTTTTATTGTCCATGCAGATGACCTTTGTGGTTAACAAAGACGTTGAACATCCAAAATCATGGTCCTTGAGGACTCATTGTTTTCTTGTAATAATGTTAATCGATCTGACAGGTGTATTCTGCCTTTGGTTTCTTGTTCTGTGGTATAAAGGCAATCATGTGACATGTTGTCACTGCAAGCAATGTCTTGTGGAAGACGCAATAGTTCGGCCGGATTTAATATGCAACATCTCTTAATCTGGATATGCGGTGCAAATAGAATAGGTTTGTATCTTTATAATCGTGCAGAGGCAAGATTTTGTGTTTGTGTTCTGTTCAATAGAACATCTACGGAGTGTGGTACCATCACGGTTAAAGAGTGACCTAAAACCATACCCTCAATTTGTTTTACAGAGGCAGCAGCAGCAGTGACAGCTCTCAAGCATCTCGGCAAAGCGCATGCAACAGGATCAAGTGTGGAGGAAAAATAACTGCACTGTCTATTCTTCTGCCCATGTTCCTGCGTTAACACAGGCAAAGCTCATCCATCACATTCATGCACATACAAAACGAAGGCCTTGTCATAATTTGGTGTGCCCAAAACTGGTGCTGAACACAGCACAGCCTTGAGCAGATCAAAAGATTTCTGGTGGTCCAAGTTCCACGGTAATGGCAAAGCAATGCCCTTCTTTGTCAATGCCAACATTGTTTTTTATCACTAGTGAGAAGTTCGGGATCCACTGTCTACAGTATGAAGCCATGCCAATCAAGGCTCTGACCTCTTTCTGTGTATTTGGGACAGATATGCTAGCAATGCTTTTTATCCGTTCAGGTGTCAGTCTTCTTCCCTCCTTTGACAGGAGATAGCTGAATAGGCTACCTCCTATCGACAATATTGACACTTTTTCAATGAAGCCTTATGCCCATGCTCTGCTAGATGAATAAGCAGCAACACGGTGCCCTCCTTGCAAGCAAATACTGAGTCTGCAGCTAAAAGAAGATCATCAACATACTGCAAAAATGTACAAGTGGAAGGCAACTCAAGTGTATCGAGCTGCTCCTTCAAAGCTCTACTGTAAATACTCAGACTCTCCGTGTACCTTTGCGGCACACAAGTGAATGTAAACGAGCGTCCCCCTAGGGTGAACGCGAACAAATATCTACTATCAACGTGTACAGGAATACTAAAGAAGTCATTCTTAAGATCCACAACACTGAAATGAGTAGCAGAAGCTGGAATCATCATTAATATTGTGGTCACATCAGGCACAATTGGAAATTGTGGAGCAACAATCTTATTTATAGCACACAAATCAATAATAGAACGGAAAGGAATCACATTATCCCCTTTCTTGTACACTGGTAAAATCAGGCTGTTGCACAAACTTCCTGCAATTTCCTCAATCATTCCACGATGGACAAAAACAAAAACTATACTTTTCAAAGCTTGCTCACCATCAACTGAATTCTTATATTGTGGAATACGTGGCACCTTAGCTCCTGGTTTCAAAACAATTTTAACAGATTCAATTTGCAAAAAGCCAACATCATTGTCGTCAACCGCCCATAAACATGTCAGAACTTTACTAATTTCAGACGTTAAAGGCCTAGTCAAAAATTGCGAAGCAGAAGTTTGCTGGGGTGAAATCGGCAAATGTACTCCACCCGAAGAACAATGAATTACCGCATTTAATTCCTTCAACAGATTGAACCCCAACAAATTGACCCCGCAATTCATCGTTAGAAGAAATGGACAGTGATCCGTGAATGGCCCCAGTGAAAATGGTACCGGCTGAGAAACTGGACTAACCGTTGGCATGCCAGAAAACCCTACAGAAATGTTATTCTGCCCTGACAGTGGAATATCTGGAACCCGCAAATGAACAATGGAACACTTCTGCGCTCCCGTATCTATCAAAAATATATGCTTCATATTCCCCATCTTCATTTCTGCGTAGGGCCCTTTCTGATTGACAGGAATAGGCACCGGTTCCAGACTATGCTTCGGGCTGTCGTAGCGGAACAATATATCATCAAATATGAGATCCTCAGAAAGCTAGGCAGTTGAAGGATTATCAAAAATATTCCTATTATCAACACCATGTTGCTGACTAACTTGTGAGAATGACTGTGGATTCTGAGCGAACTGACTTCTACCAGGACACCCTACCCCAGGGCGGCCGCTGGGTCGTCTACCCATGGCACCATATGTGTTATTCGATCTCTGTTGAAGGATCGGGTATTGTGCTCGCCAATAACCTTCTTGTCTGCAATAAGCACATTGGTTCATGTGAACAGGACCCACCTGCACATTACTCTGGACCCACCTGCACATTACTCTGTGGAGCAAACTGACCTTTAAACTGTGTACTTCCACCTCTGGTTCCTCTAATTATCTGTTGCAACAATACTTTGGTTTTCAGGTCTCCCTTTTTTTTTTCAATCCTCTCTTTTTCCTTATTGACTCTATTTTCGTAATACTGAGCCATATGTAATACTTCAGACTGTGATTTAGCTTGCCAGGCACTTTCAGAAGTCATAATTTGTGATTGGATATCAGGCAACAATCCACACACAAATGATCCACAAACAACCTTTTTCCTGACTTAGTGCTTAAATCCTGTCCATTAAAACACGAAAATACTTGTTCGAATCGATTAAAACATTCGGTAGCACCTTCAGATTTCCCTTGGGAACAAGCAGTGAGTTTGCCCCAAACTATTCTTCTCTCTAGAACTAGAGTATTTAATGTAGTCACTATTCTGTCTGGCAATGGCAGTATCACCTGTGGAGGTCTCTCACCAGTTTTCCTTTTGCAGTCTAACCCTACCAAATTAACCCATGTGTCACCCAGTCCTGCTTGATCATCTACAGTTCTAATCTGTTTCCATAAATCAGCAGGTAGGATCACAGGGAACAACAAGTCTATATCACCCAGCGTGAAAACTGACGAATGCAAGACAGATTCTATTTCTTTATAAAACCCTGTTTGATTTTCCCTAATATCTGGAATCGACTGTCGAATAGTATTCACTTCCTGTCTAGAGAACGGGACGTGAACAAATTGTGAAACATAGTGAGCTTCGTTAGTGGTAGCTGCTGTGCCTGTTATGGCATCAGTTGGAATTTCCACTTTAGGAACAAATGTCGGAGGAACCTCTTTCGTTGGCATTTGAGAAGTAGGCAACTCTGAACGTTTGTTAAGCAATAAAGCTAGATCGTGCGACAAAATAGTCAAAGCAGTATCGGACGAAAATGCTCTCTTATAAATAATCATCAAATCTGGGGGACAACAAATATTTTTCTACTTACACTCATCCTGCAGGTACTCTACCATTACCTATAACACTTTATTTTGCATTTCTGGAGTATACTGACTAAACTTATCATATACTTCTATGGGAGATATAGACACATCCAAATCCATCTAAGTGCATCCCTTGTGCAAATTCACGACTCGTCACTCGTTGATTTACAAAAAGGAAGAAACCGTTTCTGCACATACAGAGCATTCAATCTATCACCATCTGCTTCATCATTCTGTAACCGATCTAACTCCCTTTTAACGCTTTAAGTGCCAAGGGCGAGGTATCTCGTCCTTGGCAGTGCACACCCAGTGCAAAGAACGAGATAGTTTGTCCTTTTCGGCACCTTGTTTTGAGCAATCCCCGCAAAGCAGGGATCGCTCAAAACTGTAATCCAACCCCCGGGCTACTCACTGCCAGGGGGCTGGATTACCTTTAGTTTCACGTCAGCGTGCGTCACGCACATCGGTGTGAAACTGAAAGTAAATTCCCTGCAGCAGCCATTTTCAGCTGCTGCGGGGAAGAGAGAAGGTAAGAGACCTTCTTGTTCCGCCTCAATCTCCGGCTGCATTTCAAGCCGGAGATCGAGGCGGGTATCGTTGGAAAGGGGAGATTCTCCCCTTTACAATGATACCCATTGTGTGGCATTGCTGCCCACGGATCGGGTGCAGGGCGCGTGATCCGCGGGCAGCAATGCCATCAGATTAATACAGATCCGTTTGTGACGCAGGGGGAGGGTGGGCTGCTTACTAGGTAAGCGGCCCCCCTCCCCTCGTGGCCCCAAGGCATGGGGCCACAGCGCCAGAGACCCCTGGGGGCAGATGATCACTGCCCCCAGGGGTGAAAAGGGAAAAAAATCAACAAAAAAAATCGAGGGAAGGGGGAGGTGGGAGAGGGTTTGGGGGCCTGGGGCCCACTAGACCACCAGGGATTTGGCAAAAAGTGGTGTCCTTGGAAAGGGGAGGTTCTCCCTTTTCCAAGGACACCACATATATGAGGCATTGCTGGTCACGGATCGGCGCAGAGCGCTCGATCCGTGACCAGCAACACACTAGACCACCATGGATCCGTTTGTGAGGTGGGGGGGAAGGGGCTGCTTTAAGTAAGCAGCCCTCTGCCCCCTTCCGGCCCCCAAAGCATGGGGGCACATGCATGTGAACCCTGGGGCAGATGGCTGACCATCTGCCCCAAGGGAATGTAAAAAGAAAATTGAAATGATGGGAAAAGTGGGTGGGGAAGGGGTGGGGGGCAACTAGCCACCATGGATTTTTTACTGAATGGAAGGGGGGGTGCCCCCCCAACCGAAGTAGAAAGGGGGCACCCCTTGTAACCCTGCCTGGGGGCTGATATCTGCTCCTAGGAAGGGCATCTGACCCCAGGGAGGGATGCATGAGGTGCGGCCCCCCTATCTGCCCCCAGGGAGGGTTGCATGAGGTGGGGCCCTCCATTTGGGGCGGGGGGGTGAGGGCCACCCTCCATTGCAGTACATCATTTGCTGCCAATTTAGGGTGCTCTAAGCCCCCCCTAAAAAGCAGCCTATGAATTTGTGTTATTTTTTTTGTTTACCCAACTTCGCAGGGTGCCAAAACCCTACTGCCCCATCTATTGGGGGTCCTGCCCTACCTTTTGTGGTGGCCCTCTCCCCCATCCCAAATGGGTGGCAGGGGAACCTCATGCAGGCCTCCCTGGGCCTCCTACAAACGGCTACGTGAGTACACCCCACGTCCATTTGCGGTGGGGGGGAAGAGGGCCACCACAAAAGGTCGGGCAGGACCCCCAATAGATGGGGCACTAGGGTTTGGGCACCCTGGGGGCAGATTGCCACACTAATGTGGCCATCTGCACTAAGCGAAGTTGGGTAAACAAAAAAAAATAATACAAATTCATAGGCTGCTTTTTAGGGGGGACTGAGGGGCACCCTAACTTGGCAGAGAATGATGTACAGCAGCGGGGGGTCGCCCTCACCCCCCTTCACCCCAAATGGAGGGCCCCACCTCATGCAACCCTCCCTGGGGGCTGATATCTGCTCCTAGGAAGGGGCATCTGACCCCAGGGAGGGATGCATGAGATGGGCCCCCCCTATCTGCCCCCAGGGAGGTTTGCATGAGGTGGGGCACTCCATTTGGGGTGGGGGGGTGGGGGCCACCCCCCGTTGCAGTACATCATTTGCTGACAATTTAGGGTGCCCCTCAGCCCCCCCTAAAAAGCAGCCTATGAATTTGTATTATTTTTTTTTGTTTAACCAACTTCGCTTGGTGCAGATGGCCACATTAGTGTGGCAATCTGCCCCCAGGGTGCCCAAACCCTACTGCCCCATCTATTGGGGGTCGTGCCCCACCTTTTGTGGTGGCCCTCTCCCCCCCACACCAAATGGCTGGGGGGGCACCTCATGCAGCCCTCCCTGAGCCTCCTAGGAAGGGCTGCATGATGTGCCCCCCCCTCCGTTCGGTGTGGGTGAAGAGAGGGCCAACGCAAATGGTGGGACAGGCCCCCCAATAGATGGGGCAGTAGGGTTTGCGCACCCTGGGGCAGATTGGCACACTAATGTAGCCATCTGCGCCAAGCGAACTTGGGTAAACAAAAAAAAAATACAAAATCATAGGCTGCATTTTAGGGGGTGCTGAGGGGCACCCTAAATTGGCAGCGAATGATGTACTACAACGGGGGTGACCCTCACCCCCCCACCCCAAATGGAGGGCCCGACCTCATGCAACCCTCCCTGGGGGCTGATATCTGCTCCTAGGAAGGGGCATCTAACCCCAGGGAGGGATGCATGAGGTGGGCCCCCCACTATCTGCCTCCAGGGAGGGTTGCATGAGGTGGGGCCCTCCATTTGGGGTCGGGGGGTGAGTGCCACCCTCGTTGCAGTACAACATTTGCGGGCAATTTAGGGTGGCCCTCAGCCCCCCCTAAGATGCAGCTTACGATTTTGTATTTTTCTTTTGTTTACCCAAGTTTGCTTGGCACAGATGGCCACATTAGTGTGCCAATCTGCCCCCAGGGGCCCCAAACCCTACTGCCCCATGCATTGGGGGGCCTGTCCCACCATTTCTGGGGGCCCTCTCCCCCCCCAACCCAAATGGAGGTGGGGTGTACCTCACGCAGCCGTTTGTAGGAGGCCCAGGGAGGCCTGCATGAGGTGCCCCTGCCACCCATTTGGGGTGGGGGGGAGAGGGCCCCCGAAAATGGTGGGACAGGCCCCCCAATTGGCAGGGCAGTAAGGTTTGGGCACCCCAGCGCCAGATTGGCACACCAATGTGCCTCTCTGCACCAAGGGGAGTTGGGTTACCAAAGGAAAAAAGTGAAAATGATGGACCGCTTTTTAGGGGGGAGGCGGTGGGGCACCTCAAAGGGTCGGGGAATTTTCTAATGGGATGGGGCATTGACCCCCTCCCCCCTGCCCACAATGGAGTGGGTGCCATGTCAAGCAGCCCTCCCTGGGACCAGATATCTGCTCGTAGGAACAGACGCCTGAGCCCAGGGAGGAGTGCAGGACAGCCCCCCCCACCCTTATCTGACCCTGGGGAGGGCTATATGAGATGGGCCGCCCCTCGAATTGGGGTGGGGGTGGAGAGGTGCACCCCCCTCATGTTAGAAAAATCCACAGCGGTCTAGGGGGCCCCTCTGCCCCCGCTAAAGGGCAGCCTGCCATTTTGAATTGTGTTCTTTGTTTACTATACCTGCCTTGGCGCAGAAGGGCACATTGGTGTGCTAATCTTGCGCTGGGGTGGCCAGAACGTACTGGCCAATGCAATAAGGGGGGATAGTATGGGTGGTTTGGTATGTGGGTGCGCTGACACAGATAATTTATGTTTTGTTTTTCCCTTTACAGGTCTTGAGCATTTCAAGCATCTCCCTTGTTATGTAAGTATGAAAATTTGGTTATTGCAACATTGTATAGTGGGTGGAAGGCACACTGCTATTGGGATGGGTGGGAACTGGGCCTGTAGTGTTGGTGTTTTGAAGGGAAGTGGGTGCTCTGGGGAGGTATTGCGGTGGCCAGTAACACACTTGCCGGGGTAGCACACAAAATGGCCCCCAATCCAGCTGAACAGTGCTTTTTCCCTCGGAGGGAACTTTGCCACTTAGCCATCTGTGGAATGTTTTTTTTTTTTTGTGCTGGCGGTTGCCATATGCCCATTGGTCCTATTCCAGTTTCCTATCATTGTGCAGTCCAGGCTTCCATGGTGATAGATGACTGAGAAGTGTCATGTATGTGGTGGAAGGAGCTGAAAAATGTACAGATAGTTGGCAGATAGTTTGGATGTGTTATTGGTAGGCAAAGCACTGAATGTAATTCTTTTATGTTTCCTTTGCAGTTGCGGCTACTGAAAAGCTTTCGCTGACTTATGTAAGTACAACATATATTACTTGGTAATGTGGGGGTGGAGGGTTACTGGGGTGGAAGTAAATGTGGCTGCATTGTCAGTGATATGGGTGGGAAAGGGTAGTGGGGAGGTTTGGGGGCCAGTGATGGTTGTGCCTTGCATTGAGGAAGGTGGCTGCTTTGCAGAAGGAACGGTTTGGCCGACATAAGTAGCAGCAAATTTTCATTTTTTTTTTCCAGTAGTTATGCAGATGGTCATTTTTTCTTAGCATGCTATGCACACTTGGTACAGAGCTCATTCATTTTACTGCAACGTTCACCATTTCTGTGGTCCAATTCCAGCAGTGGGTCCAGTGGGCCCCGCCAGGGTACCCATCTTTTTGCAGGGGGAAAAGCTGGAATGCAGGGTAGCTAGAGGGGCAGGACGTTGGGGGGTGTGGGGATCTCATTGGTCTTGGGCACCGTCCCCCGGGTGGATATTTTGTCCGCCAAATTCAGCTTTGGGGGCAGGGTTCCTTGGCATGGTTCCCATCCCTTCCTGGAGGGGAAAGCTGTAGTGCTGACCAGAAAGCAATGTAGGGTGGTGGTGGTTGATGTGTGTGACCTTGCCCGCCTCTCTGCCTTGGTAGTTGAGTACCCCCAAGTTCACCAGTGGTCCTGGAGCTGTGGCCGAAACACTCACAAGGAAAGTGTCTGAAGGTGCATCCATTTGTGGTTATTGTGGTTCATTCTGTCAGGGTACCTATATTCAGAGAGCGTACAAAGCACACTTCCTGTGAACTTCATATCCTCTGGCAGACTAGTCACCCTGCCAAAGTATAGTGGTGTAGCATGTGCAAGTAACCTTAACACCGTTCAGTGCAGTTGGTGGCCCACAGGAGTAGAAACCTTCACTGATTGCAATTGTGCCAGCACAACTGTGTTATTGGCACAAGGTGACATACTATCTTCTTCACCTCTTTCCCCTGAAAATATTGTGGCAATTATATGTTGACCCACTGTTATCTGAAATGAGAGGTGCATTCCGAGTGGGTGAAGTATGTGTCTGGGATTGTTACAAGAGCCATGTGTTGACGCAATCATTGTGTTATTTGGTAAACTGTATGTATCGCCATAATCATGGGGGTTTTCCTGTTTCCATTTCCTAGTGAGGATGGGGGTTGTGTGGATTTTCGGCCACTCTTATATCCAAAGGGCTGCACGACTTTTCCGAGGGCCACCTACATCTGTATCTGGAAGGGATGGCCTTGCAGTGCATTGGTTTGGGGTCGGGGGGATGCGCCTTCACCAACTCAGAAGAGCCATCATCGATGCCCAAGCAAAAGCAGAGGGCCCCCCCTGACCTTATAGTGGTGCACCTGGGAGGAAATGATTTTGCGTTTGTGGGACGGAAGGGGGTACGGGAGCAGCCCATGACAGACCTTGAATGGATTGCACAGAGTTTTCCAAACACTGTGGTGGCCTGGTCCCAGATGATTCCCAGGATGGATTGGAGAACTCAAGGGAATACAAGGGCCATCAACCGCTCGGTGTGGAAACTGAATGGCGAGTTCACTAGACTGACAGAGGGCAACAAGAGAATACGGACCATTCACCATGGCATTATCAAAGGTGCTGTGATGTTTAACAGAGATGGGGTGCACCTTTCCAAAACAGGCATGGAGCTGTTCATTGGAGACATAATGGATTTTGCCCAGACGCTATTCTACGGGGGGGTTGCCCAGTAACTGATGGACGTACTGGAATATGTGAAATGTGAATAAAAATTGTAGTAATTATGTTGGCAGTGAGACTCCCACTTCCTAGCAATTGTCTGCGTTCATGGCATGTCAATGCATTCAGTATGTCTGTGCTGCTTATTTCTTAGCTACCCATCACCGCTTGCCTCAGCCTAAATCAATTTGCTTGGCCTTGCATTAATTTCATCCTTGTGACCTTTCCCCTTACAACAGACACCCCTATGTGTATGAGCAGGTATTTTTGTCAAAAGTGTGCCAGCAGTTGCCTGGAAGGGTCTGCCGTGTACTTTATTTATCTTCCCTTTCTGCTTCTTCATTGCCTATGGCTTTTCAACTCACCCAATCACTAATATGTTGCATGGTTGCTTCTCACCTCGATTTCCCATCCACCAGCATCCCATGGAGGAGGGCATGGTGCAAAGCATGTTGGCTGTTTCTGAATAGGTAGTGTGGCTGAAATCCTCGTCCCCACGCTTGTATTTCTGTAAAGTTTAGCGAAGAGGACATTGTCCATAGATTTTTTGTTATCTTTCTTTTAGGTGCAGGTGTGTTGTAGCTGTCTATCCACTTGTAGGAAAGCAGTCAGCTGGTCCTTAGCATTTCACGTCAGTGTTTACAAAGTAGTACTCCGTTTATTGTAGCGTGCAGTTAGTACGTCATATTGCAGAGGGCTGCTACAGTTTGTGAGCAAAGTTTGGACCTTTTGGTGTACTTGAGTGGAGTAGGTTTGTGGCACTGAATACCACTTACTCTGCTACGTTCCATACTTTGAGAAGCACATATACTTATAGTTTCAGTCTTCATCTGGTCTTTGGGCAGTGAAGGGTTCCATAGCGAAGGTACTCATGGCTTCTCAGCGATCAATGTCTGGTGCAGAGGCATTAGCTGTAGTGATGGAGTCTGGCTCAGAGCAAGGCACAGATGTGTACATGCCTTCTGAAACAGATAGTGCTTCTGAGGGGCAGGAGGGAAGTGATTGGGGAAGTGAGATGGCCATTGACGAAAGTTCCTCCCCCCACTCATCATCGTCATCATCTGATGACGAAGAGGAAGGGAGAGTGCGTCCACTTTTTGCACACTTCCCACACACAGGGGACCTGTGAGGGGGAGGGGACGTGCAAGACGGCCACGCAATGTGGAAGTTCCTGACATGACTCAAGAGTCGCTCTGGGTGCCTCAAGCAATGGCTCAGCCTGTTGTGCCCCCTTTCACTTCTATATCAGGGTGCACATTGAATACAGAAGGGTTTCAGCCTATTGATTTTTTCAACCTTTTTGTTGATGATGGGTTCATTGCAGATGTGGTTCAGCAAACCAATTTATACGCTGCACAGTTCATGAGGTCAAGGGGTCCCACTCTGAAACCCCACTCCAGAGCACAAGCATGGGTACCCACAAACGATGTTGAAATGAGAAAGTTTTGGGATCTCATTCTACTCATGGGAATTGGACACAAGCCGCCTGTCGCGATATACTGGTCTACTGTAGCACCACTTTATTGCCTGTTTTTTTCAGCTACAATGAGCAGAAATCGTTTTCAAGCACTGCACCGTATGTTGCACTTCAATGACAACTCGGCAGCATCACCCAGAACGGACCCAAACTTTGATAGGCTCTTCAAACTGAAGCCATTTCTGGACCACTTCACTCAACGATTTGCAGAGGTGTATGTTCCTAGCCAGAACTTATCCATTGATGAATCATTGGTGTTGTTCAAATGTTGCCTAGTATTCAGGCAATACATTCCTAGCAAGAGATCACGATATGGGATTAAAATGTACATGTTGTGTGAAAGTACCACTGGGTATGTCAGCAGCATGAGAGTCTACGCCGGTAAAGACTCTACCCTAAACCCTCCGGGCTGCCCAGCCCATATAGGGACAAGTGAGAAGATTGTTTGGGATCTTCTCACACCATGGCTCCACAAGGGACATCATTTGTATGTAGACAATTTCTACACTGGAATTCCACTGTTCAAGGAATTGTTCAATGTTGGAACACTGGCATGCGGTACAATCCGCAGTAACCACAATGGCTTCCCCAGACAACTTGTGTGTAAGAAGTTGGCCAAGGGACAATGTATGGCATTGCGGCAGGATGAATTGTTACCAGTAAAATTCTGCGACAAAAGGGACGTGTACATGCTAAGTACTATTCATGATGAAAGTACTTCAGCTGTCCCTCTGCGCAGGCAGACTCAGCAAGTGTTGAAGCCCAATTGCATTCTGGATTACAACAAGTACATGGGTGGAGTAGACAAAAATGACCAAGTGCTTGAGTCATACCACGCTGAATGCAAGTCGCGTTTCTGGTACAAAAATTTAGCCACAAACATTGTGCATATGGCAACGTACAATGCTTATGTGGTGTATCATGCAGCTACTCCAGAAAACAACCTCTCCTTTTTAGATTTAGAATTAGCAATTGTTCAATCTCTGGCTAATGTTCATGTACAAATTCCCTCCTTTCCAGAGGTCGAAGATTGCAAGAGCGACACTTTGGTGATTATGTTCCTCCCACTGCCACGAAGGCACAACCGTACCAAAAATGTAAGGTGTGTACAAAACAAGGAAAGAGGAAGGATACTCGGGTGTACTTTCCCCAATGCCCTTCCCAGCCTGCCCTCTCCTTTCAGCCTTGTTTCCTTTTGTATCATACAAAGGAAAAATATTGGGAGATCGACTGATTTCCGAAAATGCCCATCATTCCTTGAAAGGGACTCTTAGCCACTGAAATCGTGCATGTCTTATAAAGGAATGGCACTCTTGCACCCTGCCCTGGAGGTGTACCTTCAATGAAAATGCAACAGGATGTCAACTCACTGCACTTGATTTAGCGTGCATTCACAAGCATTGCTAGTCCTGCTTCCTCCACTTGCGGCCTGCCTTGGAAAGGCAACCACAGCCGTAGCTTTCCCTCGTGGCCTGCCTACGAAATTTACATCAGTCTAGATCCCTCAGCTAAAAGCGTGACTTGCAAAGAAACGCTAATCACGCTCCTTCCATTGGAGGCATGCCTGCGAAATAGTAATCATTACGGGTCCCTGTACTTGAGTTGTTCCATGCGGGTCATTCCCCTTTGGCGTGCTTTGGCAAGCAATGCTAGTCCTGCCACCTCCACTTGAGGCCTGCCTGGGAAAGAGACATCACCTCCGGTACTTTTCACTTCAGGTCTGCCTCATAAGGAAAAGGCAGTCTAGCTCCCTCTGTGCGCGGTGTGCCTTGAAAAGTAACTCAATGCTTGTTTCTTCCAAAGCAGGCGCATCTTGGAAAGAAATGCCACTCTAGCTCCCTCCACTTGAGGTGTGCCTTGGAGTAGATGGGGACAGCACTCTGGTTTACTCCCCTTTGGCGTGCTTAGGCAAGCAATGCTAGTCCTGCCCCCTCCACTTGAGGCCTGCCTGGGAAAGAGACATCACCCCCGGTACCTTTCACTTCAGGTCTGCTTCATAAAGAAAAGGCAGTCTAGCTCCCTCTGCGCGTGGTGTGCCTTGCAAAGTAATGCAATGCTTGTTTCTTCCAAAGCAGGCGCATCTTGGAAAGAAATGCCACTCTAGCTCCCTCCACTTGAGGTGTGCCTTGGAGTAGGTGGGGACAGCACTCTGGTTTACTCCCCTTTGGCATGCTTTGGCAAGCAATGCTAGTCCTGCCCCCTCCACTTGAGGCCTGCCTGGGAAAGAGACATCACCCCTGGTACCTTTCACTTCAGGTCTGCCTCATAAGGAAAAGGCAGTCCAGCTCCCTCTGCGCGTGCTGTGCCTTGCAAAGTAACGCAATGCATGTTCCTTCCAAAGCAGGCGCATCATGGACAGGAATGCCACTCCAGCTCCCTCCACTTGAGGTGTGCCTTGGAGTAGATGGGAACAGCACTCTGGTTTACTCCCCTTTGGCGTGCTTTGGCAAGCAATGCTAGTCCTGCCCCCTCTACTTGAGGCCTGCCTGGGAAAGAGCATCACCCCCGTAACTTTTCACTTCAGGTCTGCCTCATAAGGAAAAGGCTGTCTAGCTCCCTCTGCGCATGGTGTGCCTTGCAAAGTAACGCAATGCTTGTTTCTTCCAAAGCAGGTGCATCTTGGAAAGGAATGCCACTCCACCGCCTCTAGTTGAGGCTGGCCATGGAGAAGAAGGGTGGAGCACTCTGGGTCACTCCCCTTTGGGGTGTCTTGGCAAGGCACGCTATTGCAGCTTGCTCCTGTTCGGGATTGCCGTAGGAAAAAACATCTGGAAAGCCCCATCCGCTTCCAGCGTACTTTGGAAAGGAATCCAAATCTGGCTCCTTCCACCTAAGGTTTGGCATGCAAAGAAAGGCCAGTCCCGTTCCCTCTACTCAAGCGGTGCGTTGTGGAAGACCAGAACACCATTCAGGATCCCTCCACTCAAGAGGTGTCTTTTCAAAATAATACATGCCACTTTGGCTCCCTCCCTTGAGGTCTAAGTGTCATGAAAGTCGTACTTGGACACCAACTATATGGCAGCGGTGTCTTGCGTACCTTGTAACATCCTGCCTTGTTTATTGTTTTACTGTGAGTAATGTTATGTGTGGTCTAAGTGACACGTCTTTTGTAGGAATTAATTGGATATGATTGGTGTGTGAATTAGGTAAAGATACAAAGAACATGCAGATGCAATTTCTGTGAATGCACTTTTCCAGCACTGCAGAAATTATTGTCATGTTGCAGGGTGGGTGTTTTGTGTGGGTACGGTTGAACATATGAATGTTTGCCCATAGTTGCTATGGGCATACTCAAAGCTGGTGTGGAAGATAGCGCCTGTAGGGCAGGGTAGCCAAGTGAGCCAGTATGCACTTGCTATCAGTGTCCACATGTGATTGCAGGCACATAAAGTTTGCATGCAGACACAGCTGCTATACAATTGCTGCCAAATGATAGTTGAGATATTGCTAGAGACACAGTTGCATCGTAAGCACATGTCTACGTGGTATAAGTGTGTAGATATGCTCATGTGTAGATACACTTGCTCTGGTTCTAGTGATTTGGTAGAAGTGCAACTGCTGAAATGGATGCCAACTGACTGCAGACACGAAAAGGATACGAATGGCCAGTGATCCGGTGGGTGCCTTGTCGTGGCATCACTGCTCACAAGCAGGATCCTTCTTGTGCTACACAAGGAGGTTTCTCCTTGTGCTAAATCCCACCTTGCGTGTCCAACTGCATTGTGACTGGTATGTATGGGAAGTGTGAGGAAAGGTGCGTGTTGGCTTACTACCAGTACTTTACTGTTTCCTAAGCGCACTACAGAGAAGTTACTATACAAAAGATGTACCCATTGTCACTCAGATACGACACCTGCATACAAGAGGTCTGCCTCTCATTGGGACACGTGTGGGGACGCGGGAAGGTAGGCCACATGTTGTTGGCGGTGTGTTTTGGTGAGTGGCCAGAGGGAAAGGTCTGAGAACTGTCTGCATTTCCAGCCAATTTCAGAGACATTTCCCTGTGTCCACTCACCGAAACACGTCTCCAACAACAGATGGCCTACCGTCCCGCGTTCCCACAGGTGTCCTGATGAAAACGGTACCTCACATGTGTGGGTGCACCTATGCACCTACCGGGGGCGCATAAGGACAAGGGTAACCGCTGGTAACCCCAAGCCTTTCGCCACAGCACAATCTGTTCATGTGGGCAACCTACAGATTTGGGCCTAGGGTGTCGAAGCCAGCAAGGAAAACAGGGAACCCCATGCATTTCCCAAAAGAGGACACCCGTGGGAATGCGCAGAGGTCTGACTTGCGCAAAGCGGCCCAGAATTTATTTCCCAGAACCCCAGACAAAGTGAACATTGTGTTTTTTCCCCACCAAATATCAAACTTTTGTGGCTAATAAAAACTGGGGCAATTTGTGCAAGGCAGACCTCTGTGGATTCACACGGGTGTCCTCTTTTGAGAAATTCATGGGGTCCCTGTTTTCCCCAGTGGGTTGGACACCCGAGGCCCATATCTGTATGTTGCGCCGGTCGGCAGAGCGTCTCAAAGTCCAGTCAGAAAACAGACTTGGGGTTACTTGTGTTTTAGGCTTTCCCCTTGGCGGCCAGGTAGGTGCACCCACACATGTGAGGTACCGTTTTCATTGGGACACATATGGGAACCCGGGACAGAAGGCCATGTGTTGTTGGGGGCGTGTTTTGATGAGTGAGCCGAGCAAAATGTGCGGAAAATGCGTTCATTTTCCCACATTTCGGAATTTGCAGGGGTGTCTGGGTAATAAATTCTGGGGCGATTTGCACAAATCATACCTCTGCTGATTCCCACGGGTGTCCTCTTTTCGGAAATGCATGGGGTTCCCTGTTTTCCTTGGTGGCTTGGACACCCGAGGCCCATATCTTTATGTTGTGCCGGTCGGCAGAATGTCTGAGATTCCGCTCTGAAAACAGACTTGGGGTTACTTGTGTTTTAGGCTTTCCCCTTGGCAGCCAGGTAGGTGCACCCACATATGTGAGGTACTGTTTTCATCGGGACACCTGTTGGAATGCGGAACGGAAGGCCATGTGTTGTTGGGGGCGTGTTACGATGGGTGCACCGAGCGAAATGTGCAGAAAATGAGTTTTTTCCCCATATTTCAGACTTTGCAGGGATGTCTGGGTAATAAATTCTGGGGCGATGTGCTCAAATCATACCTCTGTGGATTCCCACGGGTGTCCTCTTTTCGGAAATGCATGGGGTTGCCTGCTTTCCTTGGTGACTTGGACACCTGAGGCCCATATCTGTATGTTGTGCCGGTCGGCAGAATGTCTGAGATTCCGCTCTGAAAACAGACTTGGGGTTACTTGTGTTTTAGGCTTTCCCCTTGGCAACCAGGTAGGTGCACCCACACATGTGAGGTACCGTTTTGATCGGGACACCTGTGGGAATGAGGGACGGTAGGCCATGTGTTGTTGGGGGCGGGTTTTTCGATGGGTGCGCCGAGCGAAATGTGCGGAAAATGCATTTTTTCCCCACATTTCGGACTTTGCAGGGGTGTCTGGGTAATAAATTCTGGGGCGATGTACGCAAATCATACCTCTGTGGATTCCCACGGGTGTCCTCTTTTTGGAAATGCATGGGGTTGCCTGCTTTCCTTGGTGACTTGGACACCTGAGGCCCATATCTGTATGTTGTGCCGGTCGGCAGAATGTCTGAGATTTCGCTCTGAAAACAGACTTGGGGTTACTTGTGTTTTAGGCTTTCCCCTTGGCAACCAGGTAGGTGCACCCACACATGTGAGGTACCGTTTTGATCAGGACACCTGTGGGAATGAGGGACGGTAGGCCATGTGTTGTTGGGGGCGGGTTTTTCGATGGGTGCGCCGAGCGAAATGTGCGGAAAATGCATTTTTTTCCCACATTTCGGACTTTGCAGGGGTGTTTGGGTGATAAATTCTGGGGCGATGTGCGCAAATCATACCTCTGCGGATTCCCACGGGTGTCCTCTTTTCGGAAATGCATGGGGTTCTCTGTTTTCCTTGGTGGCTTGGACACCCGAGGCCCATATCTGTATGTTGTGCCGGTCGGCAGAATGTCTGAGATTCTGCTCTGAAAACAGACTTGGGGTTACTTGTGTTTTAGGCTTTCCCCTTGGCAGCCAGGTAGGTGCAACCACACATGTGAGGTACTGTTTTCATCGGGACACCTGTGTGAACGTGGTACGGTAGGCCATGTGTTGTTGGGGGCATGTTTTTCGATGGGTGCGCCGAGCGAAATGTGCGGAAAATGCATTTTTTCCCCACATTTCGGACTTTGCGGGGGTGTCTGGGTAATAAATTCTGGGGTGATGTGCGCAAATCATACCTCTGCAGATTCCCACGGGTGTCCTCTTTTCGGGATTGCATGGGATTCCCTGTTTTCCTTGGTGGCTTGGACAGCCGAGGCCCATATCTGTATGTTGTGCCGGTCGGCAGAATGTCTGAGATTCTGCTCTGAAAACAGACTTGGGGTTACTTGTGTTTTAGGCTTTCCCCTTGGCAGCCAGGTAGGTGCAACCACACATGTGAGGTACCATTTTCATTGGGACACCTGTGGGAACGCGGGGCAGTAGGCCATGTGTTGTGTTTGTGTGGTTTTCATAACGTTTTGACACATTTGCTGGTGCCCTTTGTCTCACAAGCCTTTCATTTCCCAAATGTGACCTATATTTAGTCGCAGCTTTAGCCACCATACACTTTTGTAACCTGCAAAAGTCACCTACCCTTGAAAAGGTCTGCCTGTGCTTTTTCAAAAAATGTATGCTTGCCATTCCTCACCACATTAGTTTTCCCGATTTACACATGCTAAGTGCGTCTGGTCAGGCCGTGAGCGTAAAACTCCTGTGTACCATGGCTCAGTGTTTGGCTTGTAGTATTGCTTGTTTTGTAAAACACTACACAAAATGTGTGCCCTCCTAACTGCAAGAGTCGGGGGAATGTAGCAGAGCATTGCTTTTCTCAAAATTCATAGAAGCCATTGCCGTACCAAGCCAACCATATCCAACACATACCTTTTTTTTCGGTCATTTTCCCGCTTTTCCCCCAACCGATGGCAGTTTCCCTTAACCAAGTTGTTGCCTGACCTACACAAATCACCCCTTCCTAACCTTGGAATTTTGTCTACTTTTCAGAAATATATGCCTTTCTGTCCTCCAATTCGGCTTGCCTACCCTTTTCTTCCATTCCGTCCATGCATGTCCAATTTGCAAAAATGGCCAAAATAGCCTACCTCTCACAAAATGGTTGATAACAACATCAAAATATTTTTTTTCCATTTCCACTCAACCTGTTCCTGAAAGCCAGGAAATTGGGGAACTCAGCATAGCAAACCATTTGTTCCTAGCCCTTACAAGGAAAAAACCACAGGCTTCTTTGTACATCATTTTATTGGCATTTTTTGAAAAAACCCCAAATCTTCGCCCTTTTTGCTTATTTTCTCTCACCGCCCTACAGCAACCTAGGTGCCGTTACGACCGCCTATATGTGGAAAAAAAAGGAGCCAATTTTGGCCGAGATATCTCATGTAACAAAAAAGTTACAAGCCATTGAATGGCCACATACCGAAATCACCAAAAAAGGCCCTGGCACAGGGGAGAAATGCCCATGGCACTTAAAGGGTTAAACTCAAAAACCCTCTCGACATGCTCATGTACACTGCAGTGTCCGTTGAGTAAGCTAAAACATTCACATCCCTCAACCCTTTTGGAACATCCATGTCCGTTAAATCATTTTAAATTTCAGCCAAGTGCATTCCCATCCCCTCGTTCAAAACATTATGTTCAGGAATACTTTCTAGGTCAGAAATTGTAGCTAAAACAACTGATTTTTCACCTTCTTTTATACATTTCTTAGCCCATAGATACAATTCCCTCTTTCTAGTTTTAAAGACTGCATTACGAGTCACTATCTTTGATTCAACACTCGCCCCTTCATTTACTACAAGCGGAACAGAACTGCTTGGGAAAGAGAGAGTAGACAAATCCTGTACAACAGTTAGTGGAGACACTACCGCTGGCAACAAAGACGTAATGACAGGAACAGCAATTGTCGGGAAGGGTGGAGATGAAGAAGGGAGAGCAACAACCGGAAGAGGAGCGACAGCTGGCCGTGGAGGAACAACGGGAGGAACAGGCACAGCAACGGGAAGAGGTGCAATAGCAGGAAGAGGTAAAACAGCAGGAAGAGGCACATAAGGAGGTGGTGCAGTGGCAACAGTCCTACGTTCATTTAAAAGCTTATTAATTAATTTGTCTGAGGCATGAACATCTTTAGACAGATATATTTTCTGTACACCAAGTTGGAAAGCCTTATCCATGTTTCTAACAGACTCCGACTGTTTCTGTTGATCATATAATAATGCTTTTTCTGAATTAGACATTGGACGACGTGCATGTTTCTCTTTACTCTTAAGTTGCTGCATAGCTTCATTTTTCCAATTCTGAATTACATCAAATGCTGCAGGCCTAGCCTTTTTCTTTAACAATATAGACTCTAAATACTCTATACGAGCAATCTCAAAGCTACCATGAACTGGCCACTGAAATTTGCAAGCATGTCTAGTTTGTCTGTGCCAAATATTGTTGAATACTATACTACCAATGCCATACTTACAGTACATATTACATGCCGGCGACCCCTCCTGTGGCACGGTCAGCCAAATTCCAAAGATTGTCTGTCTCTGTGGAATAAACGCCTGAAACAGGCAGACCATTTCCCAGGCATATCAGATCTGGTGTTACCTGGTGGCCTTTGTACTCATGAGAACAAAACTGCAACCAAATATCAGGATACTTAGGAATCGGGCCATGACTCATCTGATTACAAAGGATTGAGGAGGTCTGATCGGATTACAAAAGACGACCTTGTGGTTGGCGATTTCGGCAAAACAGCCCGCCTCGATATGAGGACCCTCATCAAGATGCCCTCTCAGACCGGGTGCTCACTGTTCAGGGATCGGATTGTGCAGTACTGTCAAGGTGTTGCGTCTCATACAAAGGGGCCCCCTTTTTTCTCACTTTCCAATCCTGGTCCGATAGCCAAGTCTTCTCTTCAGTGAGGTGGCATCAATCTTGAGGGTCCCTATTCAGGCGCCATCTGAAAGACCAAATAAATATCGAGGCTTAGTACCAGAAATGAAATACGCCAAACACGTGTTGAAAAGATACAAGTATCTTTTATTACTGTACAGTTACAAAGAAAAGCAGATAGCTATCTGGCTCCCAACACCTCGCAATGTATACCAGCAGACATAGTGAGGGGTGAGAGTGAAAGATTGTCCAGCCCCTCTCCAAACTAATAATTCACTGGCTAGAGTTTGTGCCTAGTTCATATGAGAGATTGTACAATTTTATACAAAGGATTAGACAAGTTTGCATGTCTATGAAGTCACAATGATGCTGTTGGTTCTCTGATCCATGGTAAGCCTTATTCCAAGAATCGCTACAATGCAGTTCTGCCAAGACACACAACCAGAGTTTGATTTCCATTGTCTCTTTGTTTATACGAGAATGAGGCTTGTAAGCGCAGACAACACTTGGATGGCAGTTCATATGAAGCACAAGGTTTCTTTCCATTAGTCAAACAGTCTGCTCTCGGTCAGCCTAAACATTAACAGAGCTCAAAGGTCGTTCGGCTCGACTGCAAGTTGAAAACACAGTCCACTTTTTTAGAACATGGAACAAGAGTTGACATCAAAATGGCAGATGAGTCTTAAAATGGAGGCGAATTTAACCAAATTGGGATCATTACAAACACGGTTTTCTGTGTAAGGCGAACGGGCTTAGGCCAATATTCATAATAAGGAGGTATGATATGATTACGATTTAACAAAGGGTCATAGATGACACCAAGCTTTTGAGCTGAAGAATGATAGGAGAGAGTGTCAGGTAGGCACTGGATAGGCAGAGGGAAGAGATGAGAGAGAGCTTTTGGCAGGGAAGCAGAGCACTTCTGTTTTGGTAGGTTGTAACATCAGAGAGTGCAAAGCCATTCAATATTTAATGGCACAGAGATAGTTGGACATTTTGATAGATCAGAGGAGCCTTCAGGAAAAGAAAAGAAGATGTGGGTGTCACATGCAAAGAGTTGGTACAAGAACTCAAAGGAGGATGTTAGTGCCCCAGAGCAGAGGTGTAGAGTGTTAAAGTTAGAGAAGTGAGTTGAGGGGTGTTGTTTCTCCAGGAGACAGATAATTAGTGATGTGCAAGGTGGGATTCAATCCAGGCATGGGCTTGATGGCAACCCCCAAGAAGAAACAGAGTGCTAAGGAGATTGGCGTGATCAACAGTGATAAAGGCAGCAGACAGGTCAAGGAGAATTAGGATAAAGGATAAAGGATACATTGGGGTGTTTAGCAGAGATGATGAAGTTGGACACATTCATGAGACCAGTTTCTGTGGAGTAAAATTAGTAGAAATCTGCTTTTAGTGGGTCTCAAAAGTTTTGGATACCTGTGAAATTTATAAGACAGTTGAAAAAATCCCTTTTGAGCACTTTGAAGGTTATTGGCTAATTTGACCACATTTTTTTTTTCCGTATGGCCTATTTGCCCGAATTTAGGCTGTACGAAATGATTGTATACCCAAAAATTTGGTCAAATGGGCCATACAGTTCCATTATAGCGAACAAGTGGAACGAAGGTTGTGGGGGTGTCCCTCGCTCCTGTTGCTCACTATAATTCGAACGGGGGTTGTGAGTGTGAAGCGGGGGACTTTAAAAAAATAAAACAGTGTAAAGGACCCTGCAGCGTCAATTTCAAACCGTGTTGCAGGGACAGAAATGACACAGTACGGTCAGATGGGATGCGGATGGTAAAAAGCTAATTGTGGGGGAGAAAGGTGGGGTTGTATTGGGGAGGTTGGATGGTAGGGATGTTTTGGGGAAAGAGTGGGAGGTGAGATGGATTGGTATGATTTTGCCCACTGTAAATTGGGTTTGATTACGATCAAATCCGCAGCGAACAATTCTGCCACAGTCAAATTGTACCAATTTCTTTGGAGTAGTATTGAAGGAGAGACACAGGGCAAAGTTAGCCAGCTAGGTTCAGGTGAGCCCCTTGCTTTTTTAGGAGAGGGATGACCATGGCTGTTTTGAAAACAGAGGAAAAGCAAGCAGAGTCAAAGGACAGTTTGAAGAGTTCAGCCAGGGGAGTGGTCACTAAAAGGACAATAGGCTTGACTAGCTGAGGAGCAAAAGTGTCTGGTGGGGCACAATAAGTGTTGTCTTCATCAGTAGAGATAGCACTTTGTCAGTATTAGTGTGACTAAAGTGGGGGATAGAGGCAAAGGATGATGGTAGAGTAGGAGGTGTGTAAAATGTAGGATGAGAGAGTGTGAGGAAGGTCAGGAGAAAGCCTCTAATTATGTTTTCAGCAAAGTGTTCAGCTAGGTCATTAGCTGTGAGAGTGCAGTTGATAGTCATAGACTTAGGAGGAGTGAGTGAGTTTAGGGTTCCCTGTAGCCGGCAAGGATGGTTGGAGTGAATGTCAATAAGGAATAGACAAAATTCCCTTTTTGCTCTATCAAGAGTGGACATGAGAGATTACAGGGCAGAGAGGTAGAGTTGCATGTCATCATGCGAGAGGGTACACCTCCATTTGTACATCAGCCAATGTATGCCTGTGCAAAGCGAGCACATGAATGAGGTGACCCATGCCTGAGGATCCTGAGACATAGGGGTGAAAGTAAGCAGTGTGAAATGAGAGGAGAATGAGTCACATAGTAGGATATACGTGAACACATTGAATGGAGAAATATTTGCAGCTTTCTTTTGTACCCGCACCGCCTCTCCCCCATACTTTAACTATTTAACCTCACCCCTATATTTTTTTTAATGTCCCCAAAATTGGAGAAATTATCGCAAAAAAGTGTGATAATTTCTTCATTCAAAGTTAGCTTTTCGACTTTTTCTGCGGATACCATATAGTAGGTATTGGAAGTTGAAGAAGACAGTGCCGGTGGGAGAGGCATCCGTTGTGAAGGAGGAGAGTGACAACTGTTGGTCGGAGAGAAAGGGGGAGTGACAGAAGGTTTACATTTCCTTTTAGTAATAGGTGAAGAAAGTGGTGAGAAAAGGTCAGAGGGTGGAAAGGAGATGGTGGGAGACCATTGAGTGATCAGATTTGGATGGTGTGATAGTAATATTAGTGGCTGAGAGAGGTGGAGATGAATAAGAGATCCAAAGAGTTATGCCCTGTGTGGGTAGGTAGTTTATAGATAGAGTGGATAGCATGGTCACTAAGAAAAGACTAAAGTTCAGATTTCTGCGAAGTGGGTGGAGTGGGAACATTAGAGTCACCTAAAGAGAATAAGGTTATGTTTCGTGGAAAGAGTGTCAGGGAGTTGTCCAAGATCATAAAGGAATGGTCCAGTGGGATCTGGAGTGGATTAGATGAAGATGATGCAAACCAAGTACGGCAGAGCAAGAGTAGAGATGGTGAGGTAGGGAAGGATGAGGCATTGAAGTGGGAAGAGAGTAGGTGTCCGACGCCTCCACCTCTGCAAATCATTCAAGGTGAGTAAATGAAGAATAGTTTGGAGTCCTGTAGGGCCTCCACAGAGGCAGTGTCAGATGGAGAAATCCAGGTTTCAGTGATAGCAATAAGGGCAATAGTGAAAGTAGTCAGTGATAAAGGACTTTTTTTGCATAAAGACTTAGCATTCCAGAGTGCAATGTTCAGTTGATGAGGTAAGGAAGAGTATGGAAGATGGGTCTCAGAGGAAGAGAGGTGAGGTGGATATGTGTTAGAGGAGGAATGGCTGGCTTGTCGGCTTTGTTTGGTGGAAGGAGGTGGAAGTGGGATGGTGTAGTGGGAGTTTTGAGTTATCAGGTTTATAATAGGAATAGGAAAGGAGGAAGTCATAGCATGATTGGAGAAAGTGTAGAGCGAGGTGAGTAGGAGGAGCAGCAGGAGGAGCAGGAGCAAATACATTATTGGTGAGCAGCACAGTTTGGAGAGACAGTACCGTAATTAGGAAGCTAGGGGTATTCACATGTGCAGGTGTATGCAAATAGCTATTTTAGTGGAGTCTGTAATCCTGAAAAACTTTGCTAAGGTTTCCCTCCTACACATCGATGGAAACAATATAATTGGAATTTGATATTGTGCCATTTCCTGTTCGTTACCAACTGAGTGTTCTAACTCTATAGTTTGAAAAAACGACTCCATGATGCAATGGTGTTCAGAGCTAACCTTATGTCTGCTAGCTGCATTGCGAACATTAAGCTTATTGCCATTAGGTGGCTTGGGCTGGTTCTGAAAAATGCACTTGCCATAACACTTAGCGAGTTTAAGAACATGATGAAAGCCATCTTCTATTCATTAACCAAGGAACAACTGATCGTGAACCTGAATTGCAAAGGTTATACTACTGTCTTTATGGAGTACATTCAGCATATTCGAGGTTATATCAATCATTTCAAGGGCAACTCCCTGATGCGGGACTATTTAAACATCAAATTTAACGTTGTCAAGTCTTTTGAAATATTGGGAGCGTGGCAAAAAATTCCAAGGGAATTCAGATTTTGTTGCTTGTGGGGAGATGGTCTTGGCAACTTCTAAGCAGATGGTCTGCCCCATTGTTTCAACGTTAAGACAATCAACAATCAGGTCTGTAGGCATTGATGTGAATTCCTTGGGTGAAGAAGTGGGGTCTGTCTTTATGAATGGGCACCAGGAGCTCTGTATGATTTATTATACCCTACTTTGGAAAAATATCGTAAATATCATGGCAACACTGCCAAATTGGCTTGGACCATTTGCTGCAAACAGTATGGGGCGTGTGGGAGGAGATAATGTTAGGAGCTCTTCTGTTTTTGATTGTATGTCATGTCGTCATGATTGTATTATATTTATGGATATGTATTTATGGATATAGGGAAAGGGATTCTGTTGTCTTAAAAGTATTTTTGTTGTTGTGACTATATGATGTTAAATAAAAAAATAAAATATAACATTGACTTTATTAATACGATGGAAGATGAATACTTTAGCCGCCAAAATAGCATATTCAGAGGCTTAGATGTTATTTCTCTGTATACAAAATTCCACAAATAGCCACCTTGAAAGTAGTTAGATCAGAATTGAAACAGTATAACGGTTCGGAATACATACCAAACGAATTTGTATACTGCTGCACCGAATTGACACTCACAGAGATTTTTTTGTTCAATTCTAAGGTGTGCTCTTTTAACAAATCGAATGCACCCCTTTGGGGTCCACAATTTCACCTAGTGTTGCCAATTTATATGTGAACAGTTAAGGTCGTCTATGAAATGTGAAATCCCTTTACACACTACATTAGAGTCTGGAAAAGACAGATAGTTAACATCATTGGCATATGCGATGATAGAGAAACACAGGCAAAAAGTTTTATTGAGTGGTTAAACAATCAAAATAAACATTTGCAGTTCACATTGAGTATGAGTAACAAAAGTATACATTTTCTGGATTTTACGATATACAAAGAAGATGGGAGTTTAAATGTGAAACCCTTCCACAAAACAACAGAAAGAAATGAGTTGCTACACCGGACTAACCATCATTCGAAGAATGTTAAGGATAATTGACCTTTAGGACAGTTCCTAAGACATAGCATTAATAGCTCCAATAAACATGTCTATGAGAAAGAAGCCATTGCACTTATTAATAGATTACATCAAAGAGGATATGGCAGAAAACAACTAAAAAAGCCAGCCAAAAGAGCTTGGAATAACAATAGAGATGCCACATTAGAAATACATGACAGTAAAAGAACAGAGAATTATGTATTTGAGCACATTCACAAATGTATCCTATACAATCAAAAACTGTATTAAAAAAAATTGAAAATCTTAAATTGTGGTAACTCTTCCTTTAATGAACACAGTTTTGCCATCAAAAAGTGCCCCTTTATAAGAGATGTGTTAATACGGAATGATTTAAAAACACACTACACAACCCCCTACCCTGAACCAACTATGGTGTTTAAGTGAAGTATTTGGTCAATATCCTTGTGGTAATTGTTTGATGTGCCCACAATCTATCACTGTGAAAGACGTGGCTGTTGGCTTACGGAATCCTTGGCACCTCAAAAACCTTACCAATTGTCATACCATGATGGTTCTATACATGATAATCTGTCCTTGTGGGCTGATATATATTGATAAGACAGAGAGAGTGGTACAAACAAGAATGATTGAACATAAAATGTCCTCAGAGCCCCCCCTGTGGAGAACTTTGAGCAAAAGCAATGTCAGCCGAATACATTGAAATGGGTCGTCCTGTTACATCTAACGGGTGATACATTGGAAAAAGGAATAAAAGTAGTCTCGACACTTTGATCACTAGATTATTGTGTTTCAGAGGGACATAGATATTTTTTTGAAAGTGTATATATATGTTTTTGAAAATAAGTAGTTGTATGTCCGTTTCTCCATTTCCCAGTAGACTTATATCATGCTGCCCTTAAACAGGTAGTAATTCCACGGTTTTTTTTCAGTGAGTTAAGCTTTTAATTCTTTAATCTCAGCCTTTCCATTTGCTCCTTTTTTCCAAGCTTCCTTTTGCAATTCAGTTATCTAATAAACTACAAAGCCCTGTGGTTTTGTAGTCCTTGCTTGATTTGGCAAGATTGCCACGTGCATAGTAATCCATATATGGCAGACACGATTGTGTGTTTTAAATCCCCATTCAAAGCATCTACACGGAGAGAGACAGTCCGTGTTTACCAGCATCCTGGCAGGTCTCTTTTCACAAAATCACTTTGCTAGTTTCCATTAGAGTTTGTTTATTTTCCATTAAATTCATACAGTTCAGCATTAAAGATGAATGATAAACGAAAGGACAGCTTAACTAGGTGTGCTACCTGTTAAAGAAGAATACCTTTGATCTGGAAAGGGCAATACTCTCACCCGGCACATCAGTAGAAGGATGAGCAGTTTCACATCTAAATATACTGACATGTGTAGTTAAAGTTATTATTTGTGTTAGTAATATGCATCTCCGGATGCACATGTATCAGAGCTTTGCAAATTGCACCTACTAAAAATGACTAGCAGACTGCTTATTAAAATCAGGACATTGGGCCTCATTAGGAGATGGGTGGTAACCATGGAGCTATTTGCTCCATGGCTGCCTCCTATACCGTCCCCGTGTCCAGTCTCGTTCAATAGGGACTTACCGGTGTAGTCCGACCCTGGCAGGACCGGTAAGTCCCCATTGAACGGACCATTCCCCATTCCCATTTGTGCCCCCATAGACTTGCAAGCCCGTTATGAGCGCCCTGGTCCCTTAGCGGGTCAGACCACACGTTCCTTATGGTCCCCGCCAAGGGACCTCGGAATAGGGCGGTAGGGGATTACCGGCACCGGTCTCCTTACCGGTGCCCGGTATCCCTTACCACCCTACTCGTAATGAGGCCCATGGACTTTTAGATTATTGTTTGCCTGTTAATGATTTTATGGTATCTTTTTTTCCTATATAGTTAAGACTACAAGTGGTAATACAAGTTCACCTTTGGTACAAACCTGTACTAAACAGAAAGAGTGGTAGCAGTGACTGAGCAGCCAGACTTATCTCAAGAGCAAATGAGCAGTAGTAGAGATTACACAAAGGACTACAATTACTGTGACTAAAGCAAACACTGATTCAAGATTTCTTTTAAAAACTTATAACTACATTTATTTTTAAACCATCTGTTCACAAAACACTTCACTTCTAGAAAATAAAACCACACTTCAAATACACTACACACAACCAATTCCCCTTGTGCAGAACAACTCAAGGTAAGTACCTTATAATTTGACAGAACGGTGTTATGAAACAAAAGATGTTAAAGGGACTACATATGCGATCACTTTTTGACAGTAATGACAGTTCAGTCTTACTAAAGATACGCGTATCCGCGGGAAGAAATGTTACCGGGGTAAAAACACACTTAGCACTTGAGTTACCACAAGAGAGTTGGGGGCAAAAATCATAGGCAATACTTTTGTCAAGGCAGACAGAATCAGAGAACACTTTCTAACCCAAAGATAAAAGTCAATAGGACTGTGCCAGTGTTAGGTGGAACAGGGTTCCTGTTGTCGAGGATCACACAGTTAGATAGTTCATGATTCAAGGTTGCCAGGAGTACTTAGTCATTGTCAGAAGAGGAGGCAAAAGTTATAAGAGGGAAGGATTAAAAGGACAAGCCTTTAGTGAGGAGAAAAGGATTCACCCTAGTTCCTCAAAGTCGGATACAGTACCTTATTCCTTGAAGAAGCTGGTGCCACGGCAGTTGTTCCTAGTAGTTTCCTGCAGACTCACGGTTCCTGGAGCTTCAGTCGTGGTGACAAGAAGGAGGATGTCTGGAGCGATCTGCACTACCCAGGGATGAGGCCAGCAGCAGCGACGGTGAATAAAAGGTGTGCTCCTTTAAAACAGGAGAGGCTCTTCAGATGGCTATACGGACCACTACATCAAGGTGCAGCGATTTTGACCACAAAGGGGATCCTAAGGCTGTGGAAGATGAGCTGGTTGAACCCACCAGGCTCAAGGGAAGAAGACTCTGGACTGGATCTTCTCTGGTCGAATAAGGGTAGATAGCTCGGGACTGCAGCAGGGCTTCACCGGGACTCAGGGTTGCAGCAGCCGTCTTCTCTGATTCTCTTCGGTTCCTTGCAGTTCCAGTGGCGACTCTGACTTCCAGCCCAAGAGTCCTGCCTTTTATGCGAAAATCCGCCATTCACATAGCCTGGCTGTCAATCATCCAGCAGGGGGGTTGTCCGGCCCGGACAACCACCTCAGCCAATCATGACAAAGTGCGACTTAGGTCTCCATGGAGACCCTGTGCAGGGTGTGACTACACCCCTCCCTCACATTCAGCCCACCTAGACACCCAGGCGCCAAGAGGAGGGCTTCTCTGCAGAAGCCCGCCAAAAGACAGTGAACAAAGAAGGCAAACCTGGTTTGCTGCACAAAGTAAAACACAAGAAGGACTTTAACAAAAAGTAATGGCTACTAAACCCAACCGGCGCCGAAATAAAAAAGTATTTGGGCAAGTGGGTTTAAGTTCGAGGCTACCACAATAGCCTGGAAAAATACCATGTTTATATAATATAATCGTGCTAGAAAAGTTAGGGTAGATGCCACTGCCACCAGCCAAGTCTAAATGTTAAAAGAGCAAAACAAAGCTCAGAGAGGCACAGACAAAAAAGGTGTAGGAGTTAACCCTTTCCAATACTCCATGTAAGATGGGGTGTACTGGGTGTGTAGTTTTAAAGTGACTACATAAAGTTAATGGCAACTTTACATGTTTCTGGGGGACAGTAGACAACCCTGTTTCACTGCACTATAGGTCCTTTGTAACACACACAAAAAGTGGGGCTCATGGAGTGGTGTGCTCCAGATCCCAAAATCACACAAACAGTAAAAATACACATGGCAAAACACTGGTAAGAGTGTGAAAAAAGGCTCACACTCTTACTAGCTGGAAAAAATAAACTCCAAAAATCCAACAAAGCTGCTGGGGGACTCATTAGATGAGGGAAATTAGCCGTAGAAGGAGAATTCTCCCTAACAGGCCTCCCTTTAGTAAACTTCGCACAAACAATATAAGCCAGCATTGTCACTATCAATAACTTCCATGATGCAGCCATCAAGGACCGTCATACATCGATGTTTTTGCAATCCTTTAATTCTTTCCTTCTCTTGCAGCACCCCATCAGGGCAGGAGCCCTCTCTGGACAGCTGCAGGAGCAGCCATCCCTCCATCGAGGAGTACACTGCCAGCCTAGGAGTCTTCAGTGGGTCATGAGCAGCGACCCCCTCGCTGAGCCATACCGTGCACTGAAATCACGGTAGGCCATCTAAACCCCTGCGGTGCCCTGAACCGCTAACACGGTCACCTCTGGGCTTATTCCTGTGTATTGTTACAGTCGCCATTCGCCTCGTGGAGCTCACCCACAACCAGAAAATGCTCGCCGCATCGTAACAGGCTGTTTGTTTATCTCGGTTGCCTAGCAACCACTAGCTACGTGCCTACTCTCTGCTCCCGGCAGGACCGGAAGGCGTGAGCCAGCCCCCTACCTCTAAGGCACCGCCTACTAGGCTTAGCCTGTCTCTGCCTGTCCGTGCGTGGACAGTCTGCAAGTGGGCAGTGGCCCTCCATCGACCAGCCTACAACATTCAAACGTGATCAGGAAAACCTGGAGGCGCAAGTCACATAACCGTTCAGGTACGCACACTTCTCAGAACTGGCCAAACTTCCGCAAAAACCCTACAACATATCCCATCCACAGCTAACATTACGGGCTGTAGTATTTCATTTGTGCACCTCCGGCCACACACCGTATCATTGCCAGGGCGAAAGTATGCATATGCATCAGCCTTAATATTTTATTCTGTACTGTATCCTGCTGTAACCTTGTGTTCACCACAGCACATGTCTATGCCAATCACAATGTTGATTCTGTGCATGTATCCTGCATAGTATTGCTCGCCCATTTTAAGTTTGACCTGCTTGCCTCACATAGCCCGTATCCATATCTGCCACAATGTCATGCTTCGCATCATATTGTCCTGCCCTTCTACAAGCACTCTAACCTGCCTGCTAATTACTCCTGCCTACATCCATGCTAGCCTCAGTGCCACTGCGGTGCCTGTCTCTCGCGCAATACTGTTCGCCTTCTGATAGTACTTCAACCTGCATGCTCCACCACGGGCCATATCAGTGCTTCCAACAGTGTGGTTTGTGTCTTGCTGTTCGCCTCAATATCAGTATTGTAACCTGCTGCTTATTATTGCCATCCGGGCCAGTTTCAGTGCTGTTGGGGGCTTGTGTTTGCAGAATAGCGCACTATATCCACTCCAGCGTGTACGCCACACTGCTAATTCAGTCGGCCCCTCCCGAACTAAAGCTGTATACTAATGCACATGTTGTACATTCCGCTGTTGCTGCTTTCCACGTATTCCTGCCTAAAACCTTCCCTTGTTCTGCTAATGTTCAAACAGTGCACCCATTATACCCACTGTACTGCTTATGAAATTAGCTCACTGTGCCAGTTGCGTTGTTCTTTGAATCAGCCTACTGTGCTGTCCGCATTCTTCATTGAAATAGCATATGGTGCCCATTGTTCTGATCTTCATTAACCTGCCGCACACACTTTACTACTATCTGATTCCACTGATTCTGCCGAATGCTGATAGCCTACCCAGTCCAGCAGCATACTTTGTGCCCTCTGTATTGTCTACTGAATTAGCCTCTCATGCCTATTGTTTTGTTTACTTAATTAGCTTACGCTGACCTCTGCATTTAATATAGTGCCTATTGCTTTGTTTACTGAATTAGCTTACATTGCCTTTTGCATTTACTTGCAATAGCCCACTGTTCCTTTTGCATTGCTACTTATATTAGCCTACTTGCCCGTGGCTTTGATTTGAAATAGCCTAAGGTGCCCACTGTACTATTGAATCTACCTACTGGCCTAGCCCGCTTGCATACTCTGTACACATTGCACTGCCTACTGGAACAACTTACAGCTCTCTCTGTGCCCTTCTGTGCTTCTGTGCCATTTCTGTGTTGATAATCTTCCTACAGAGCCTTCATTTTATACTTCTCATTATCCAAGCCTGTTATACCGAGCACTATTATGTCTTCCTTCCACAGAGCCACTCTGGCCCTGGTCTCATTCCTTCCACTAGTTCAGACTGGCACCCCTCCTTACTCTCTACCTACATTACCCGCTCTTAACCACAGTCCTTCCAGTATACAACCCCCATCACAGCAACCAGTGACCCACTCACCCCTCTCGAATGGTTACTTCGCTTCGCCATGCCCCCAACTCCACTCATCCCACTTCCAGTTCACATCAGAAACCAGAGACTATGCTCCCGCTCCCAAAACACAAAAACACCTCCAAAACAAAACAAAAAACATCCAACCTGATACTAGCAAAGAAACAGACTGTCCTATCCCCCTGACCCCTATGCCCACTCCTAACTCGAGCACCCCACCATCCCCTAATATCAAAGAAGCCCTTATCAATTCTAGATCCATTGTCGCCCATGCCACAGAGATCGCGGTTCTCATCATTACAAATAGCCTGGACTTTCTGGCTGTTACAGACCCTGGGTACACCTCGCAGCAGGCCCAGCACTCTCCCTAGCCTAACCAGAAGGTTACACCATTATCAGAGCCGATAGGACGTCAGGTAAAGGCGGTGGAGTGGCCTTCATAGCCAAAACCCACCTAGCCCTCAGAGTTATTCCCTCCTCCAGCCTCCTTCCGCAGAGCTCCTATCAGAGAAGCTCACCCTCTCCTCTACCCAAACTATACTCTTGCACCTCATTTATTGACCACCTGGTCCTTCCCTCACCTTCAAGGATGACATCCTTAATCTTCTCTCCTCCCTCATCAAACTGGGTTCCCAAACTATCCTTCTTGGAGACCTGAGTCTTGGACTCCACAACCCTAACAATCTCCTCGCCTTAGCAGTTGCCAATGCTATTTCTAATTTAGGATTTACACACAGAATAATAACACCAACCCATGCCAAAGGCAGAATGCTGGATTGGGTGTCTGACCTTAACTGCTCAGTCTCCATTACCCAAAATGAACCTGTAGCCTGGTCACACCACCACCTCATACTCTTCTCCATCCCTCGACCATACCCTCCCAAATCTACACTAGCACCCCCATCACTCTCCAGAAGCCTCCAACCCCTCATCAGCGATATCCCCAACAAGGCCAAATTTAGCAAGCTTGACCCCACTAAATTGGTAGACCTCTTCAACAACACTCTCAAGTCGGCTCCACACGCTGCTGCCCCTCTGAAACTCAGGAAGGCCAAACCCCTGGCCCACCTTAATAAATGGTTCACCCAGAATTAAAAAGCCTCAGAAACATCAAAAGATCTGCTGAATCAATGTGGCATAAATCTCCCACTACTTACAACAAAACCGCATTTACCACAGTCTCAATTATCTACAAAGCAGCTATCCTCTCTGCCAAAAAAGAAACCTTTAATTACAGAATCCTTAACGCCAAATCCTGTACCAATGAACTTCAGCATTCTAAAAGAGCTGGAATCCCCTGCACCTCCCACACAAGACTGCATCAAAAATGCAGATTGGTGCACTAAAATCCAGAAAGCCCTTGCAGATAAAATCACCTTACTCCAAAATAAAATCAAAGCCAAAAAAGCAAGCCTTACCGTTGATCCTCATACTGCCACTGACCCACTGATTAACGATCAAACTTGCACTTCCTTCTCCTCCTCACAAGTGACTCCAAAGGAAGTTGAAGATATCATAAAGAGTCTAAAATCCTCCCACTGCCAAGAAGATATATGCCCAGCCTCCATCATTAAAGAGGGAGCTAAAAACCTAGCCCCGTTCATCACTTCCTTGATAAACTCTTCGTTCTCATCCAACCAGGTACCCAACAACCTCAAGGAAGCTTGGGTCATGCCGTTACTAAAAAAACCTAACCTCGACCCCAATGTCCCTACTAACTACAGGCCCATTACCACTGTCCCATTCCTGCTAAAAATCCTGGATCGGGTGGCCTACCTGCAAATCCAGAAGCACCTAGAGAAAAATGAACTACTCAGACTCAGACAATCTGCATTCAGACCCAGACATGGAACCAAGAGAGCTCTGTTAGATCTTAAGATCCAAATGGACGAGGCGAAGGACAATGGCAAGCTAACAGTCCTCCTACTTCTAGACCTTTCCGCAGCCTTCGACCTCGTCGACCATCAAATTCTTACTAAACACCTTAAAACAGCAACAGCATTCTCCACCAATGCTTCCAACTGGATTAAATCCTTCCTCTCAAACCGGGCTACAAGAGTCTTCTCCCCTCTGCCTCAGCTGATCCCACTCCGATACTGTGCGGCGTCCCTCAGGGTTCCTGTGTGTCGCCCACATTATACAATATTTTCACTGAGCTACTTTTTGACCGCTTGGACAAGATGGGTGTCGTCTACACCAATTATGCAGATGACACTCAAGTCCTCTTCCCCCTCTTTGGCTGCTATGATCATGACTTAAAACTGTTAAACAACATCTATAGCGAAATCCAAGCATGGGTGGCTAACAACAGTCTTTGCATCAATGACGACAAGACCGAGTTAATGATTGTTGGCACACAGGCACGTCTGAACAAACTCGAGGACAGATACACTTCCTTCGTCATTGACAGCAACATGATTAAAGTCTCCAATGAAATAAAAACATTGGGGGTCTATCTAAACTAAACCCTTTCTCTCAAAAGACAGGTCAGTAGCGTTGCATCCACCATGGCTGATACTAACAAATTGATCTACAATTGCAATTCGTACCTCTCCAAAAGTAGCTGTCTAATGCTAGCTAAAGCTCTCGCTCTATCTAATTTTGATTACTGTAATGCACTATTCCTGGGCACTTCTGAACCAAATCTAAACTGGCGCAGGTACTGCAAAATAATTCACTAAGAGTGGCACTCAGTCTCCCCAGATCTTGTCACATATCCACGCACCCTGGCCATCACGCATGAATGCCTCACAAACTCATCCCCGAGATATTGGGCAGACACAATTTGTATGCACAAACCTACACGTACCACCAGATCTTCTCTCTACCATAGTCTGCCGGTACCAAGGTTCAATCTCAAAACTGCCGGAAGAGCTAGCTTCCCGGTCCAAGCAGCCAAATGCTGGAATTCCATCCCCATCCCTCTCAGACAGGAACCTTCCTTCCTCTCCTTCAAAGCCAGAATAAAAAACTGGCTATCCACCCACCACTAAGTTACTGCTATCTCATTATTGCTCAGGGAATATGCATGATATTGACGTAATGTATGTTTCCACTTCCCTGTTATCCTTGACTTCTTCAGACCCATTTGTAACCAGTGCCCTTTGTATTTATTATCTTCTCGCCTGACTGTTTCTTTCTGCCTGTTCATGTATGTACCACTAAGTCTCTCAAGCGCGCAGCTACCTCAGGGTTTGGTGCGCGATGTAAATATTAAACAAATACAAAAATGCAAATACAAATTTGCCGCCCAACAAATTAACGCATTTCACACACCCGCATATCACTCAGACACTCAGACACCCCCACACACAAACATCACTCCCTCAATAAATCAGAAGGAAAAAACAAGGGCTTGTTCAGACTTCAACTCTGTTGGTGCAGGAAGGCAGGAACCAGGAGATACGACTTCTCTGTCCATGCCTCCAGACTCTGAAACCTTTTTCCCATTAACACCAGACAGACCACCTCGCTTTTCCATTTCAGGATAGAAATCTTCAATGAATTACTTCTCCCTAATGCCTGGTATCACATACCCTCCACTCTTCAATCAATTTGAGACTGGGGATCTGATATGTCCTGTTTCCTCCCCTAGTTACTTGTTGATCCCTTGTTGGCAAATTGCTGACCCTCCTTCGCCGTTATTAGCTCTCCACTCCTCTATATTGAGCCCTTGCAAACTACTTCTTTCACCATATGATTCCCCCTCTGACTTGTAAAGTGCTGCCTTGCTTCCCGAAACAAGGTCCACACTCAAAAAATACATTAATAATAATAATAATTATAATAATAATAATAAAAATAAATCATGAGACAGTGCAAACCTGCATTTTGGGTATCTCAGCATGATCTCAGATGATCTTGTTTGCATCCAGCATGCATGTTGCAAATTCATTTCTCCAGCAGACTTTCATCACAATGTTGGCGCTATCCCGGTGCTAATAGTGCCGGATTACCACCAAAGCCGTTAGCATTACCGCTACTCAGTCTGGCGCAATTTGTGCCAGATCACATGTAGGGGCATAGCTGTAAATCCCCACTCTGCATTCCCAATGGGGTTGTGGGGCGCTGTGCTAATAGCGCCAATAACAGGTGTTAAATGGAGATTTTTACCTCCAGCAGAAATGTGCAGGTAAATCTCCCGTTTAACGCCCAACTTCTGATTGGGCCAACCCTTAAATGTGGCGGTAATAGTGTTATCGCTGCATTTAAGGGTTATGGCCCAACTTGTGATGATGCTGTTCATAAATAAAATATTCTATCACTCAGCATATAAACAATACAATGAATCTACTGTGGGAAAGAATATGAAGATAAATGGCACAATAGATTGTGGCTGCTTTGCATACATTCAAAGAGCATTTTCGAACATAAACATAGAAATGTATTTACTTATTTATTTATTTATTTATTTCTATTTAACACACATGTCTGTGATAATGATGTAGACATGCAACTACTATGAACCGACAATGTGCTATGGGCTTGATTTGTATTAGTTCCAATACTCACCCCAGCAGTAAAATGTCTGCAAAAGTTGAGTCATACACCAATTCGAACGTGCACGCATTCGGAGTGTGAGTCTAACACTGAGCAGAACACAACTTCTCATTCAGTGGTCATTGAAAAAGCTTATTTGGTTAAAGTAGCTCGTTTTTGCAGGCATTGTTCCGGAGCCAATGGCATGCGCAGTTATCCTTAATTATACAGGAAATCATTGAAACTGTACAAAAGATATTTTTTGGGAAAATGATGGTTCATTGACAATTTCTAAAACTGTATGAGCGGAGCTATTACAAGATTATAATACATGTATGAGCAATACATGGAATTAGAAATGAAGCATGTCCTTTGCAATAGAAGCTGAACTCATTGGAGTCAATGAACCATCATCAAATTAGAATAACTCAACTATAGGACTGGAAAGGACCCAAATCAAATTCATCTAAGATAGTAAATATTCAAGTGTAATCAACAAGCATCTGAATACTGACATAATGTGTTTCAAAGGGTTATATAACTTATTTTGCTATAGGTTTACATTAACTATTGTGGACGACCTAGAATCTAGAGGGTGCAGTTAGAAGAGGAGCAGATCGATTAGGAAACACCAAGTTTGTCATCAGTGTACAAACTTTCAGGATAGAAAATAACTAGCATGTATATCCTACATTGGAAGTATATGTCATCATGACCATAATACCCATAAAGTATATCTGATGAGTGCATACCAGGATTAATAAATTATGTTATGTACTCCCCTTGCAAACATGTCTGTGGCCACACCATAGCCCCACTGCTTTCTCCACCCACCCATACCTTCTTCAGGTAACATCATAGTCCATCATATAGTCAGAAGCCTGGAAACTGGTAACAGCATATTCAAGAGAGCATGATGAGAAGTAATTCCCGAGTGTGACGATAATAATTCCTAAGTATGAATGGTGCACAAAAGATTCCACCACATATACTCTTTGATCCAATCCATCTGTTTCCAATTTCTAGTGATCCCTTTTACCCTGAAGTATGAAACATATTCAGACCATGGTCATATGACCAACCACTTGGGCACTGGTAGCTATTGATCCCATCCATGTTGTTCATAAGGAGATTGACCACACCATAGGGAAACTCCCAAAATGATCTTCCAGTCTTGGCTATGTCTGACAAGTACTATGTTAAGAATCAATCCCACATTTAGTCTTGTGGAGGTGTAGTGCTGTCATGTCATTGTAGAGAAGGTCCAGGCTAATTTACCTGATCCCTATAACCCAATGTCACTACTCGATTGCACACAAACTCACTGCAGGACAGGTTTTGGTATATTGAAAATGCAACTTAATTCCCCTGCGTCAGGTAGGCTTTTTAGAAGATGCCATAACACGTTTACATATTATATCATTCCCTTGTGCCAATTGTACTTATGCTATGGCAGCTATGTTTCCAACACTGACTGCATTAACCGGAAAAGGCTGTAAAAGAAATGTGTAAACATGGGTATGGCCCGTAAATGAGAGCCACATACCCTGCCCTATGGGGCAGTGCCCATTCATGGGTATCTACAATCACGAGTATGCACTATTTGCCTGCAAGAGAAGAAATATGAATTTCCTTTTCAGGTTCAGTGCACTAATATGAATAGTCCAGCTCCAAAAGCTGTGCAATTATCTGCTGAACATAGGTACCACCGTCAACCACAATTGGGCAATTCTAGCATGCTGGGCATCATCAGTGAAGTATGCCAATGTGCAGCAACCCTCCAGGCATTGTGCAAATGTTTCACTTCTGAATTGCCCTAACTAATCACCTTTTCCAAATACGTGAGAGCAAATATTTGGAGAATGCTGAGAGAAAGCAAGGGCATATCTCCTGTTTTATGGTATAGTCTCCACTCGCAAAGGTATGTGTTCACGTTTTAACTCTGTGTATCATTTTAAGAGAGAGATATCCTCTTCCATATCGGTTTGATCCCACCCGCAAGGATAGCTGAGTCTTGAAATGCCAGGCAATCACCTCCAGAGAAGAGTACCACCAGCAACCTGCGACGTGCATATCTACCTTGGGCGTCGTTGGTGAGGTGTGCAAGAGATGCAGTATTTTTTGTGACAAAGAGAAAGAGTTCTTCTTCTGGGTACCCTTACTAATGTAGAGTGAAACCTCAAGTGTTGCAATATTTTGCAAATGTGTGAAAGCTCCTCTGCTGTGAAGGAACTAAGGCAAATAAACTACTTTATAGGATACGACCCACTGATGAGGGCCTACACTTATTAAGAGTTTTTTGGGAGGGATTTTCTATGGCACAAACCTAGTTAGGAAGTAATAGAGCACTGTGCATGAGCACCTGCAGCAATCACAGACACAGGAGTTTGCCCTGTCAAAAGTCATCAGTGAGGTGTGGCTGAACGGCAAAGTCTTCCGAGGCATGGAGAGAATGGTGTTCTTGTTTCGATTACTTTTACTGTTCTGGGGTGAAACCATGGATATCCATAAAACTTAAGTGAAATTGCCAAAGGACGCCTGAACGAGGATTCACAACCATGTCTATGCCCCCTTGACACATACAATTTAGCCGTGGATGCACTGAAAGCTGGTGAATTTTTAATTAGAGGACTGTAAATAATTCCCAAAAAAATGCCAGAGCACTAATCGGAGCGAGGGAACCTGAACCAACAAATGGGTGCCCTGGGGGTTTCTTCGCATAGAACATGTTTTGATTAATATTTTAATATGGTGCATTTTCAAGCACACTTTAAGTGGAAAATTGGGGAAAAAGACAGGCAGTTTAGACTGGTTTTGTAAAGTAACAAAAAAACAATAGATGCAATTCGGCAACAGTGCACAGGAGCATTTATTTACACATTTTCATTATGTCTTTGCCCACAATATATGCCAGTATGTGTCCATACATTTCTATGCTGACTCTGGCGATATAGGCCAATATTCCCACATAAGAACATTCATGTTTGCTTTGTGTAAATAATGCCAGTAATGACACATAAGAATACATATCCACACTCGTTCTGCCAATGTATGGCTGTATACACACATAGGAACATACTGTAGTTGGCCTTGCCATTAAAAATGTGATGCCACATTATGAAAACATTCCAAACTGGCTGCACCAAAAAAAACAGTCTAGCCACGTAATATCACATCATGCTTGCTTTAACATGGAAGCCCACTAAAAGATGCCATGCCAACGTAAGACATAGCTGGAATGGCTTCACCAAAATGCCAGCCTAACAACATAAATAAACGTGTTATGCTTGCTTTATTATCGATGTCCAGTAAATAAAATGTCATGCCAAATAAATAGTTACACTGGCTTCACCAAAATGCCAGTGTGCCCAGCCAATAGCACATATAATGCTGGCTTTGTCAAAGATGCCCAGTAAAACGTGTCATGCCACAGTATGAAATGGCTAGACTGGCTGCACCATAATGCCAATCTAGTCCTTAAAATCACTCATTCCACAGTAAAACATGGCTAGACTGGCTGCACCAAAATGGAAATCTAGCCTTCATTATAACACTTATCATGATTGCTTTCTCAAGGATGCCCAGTAAAAAATGATGCTGTCACTGCATCATTTTTAATGGCAATGTTTAATTTTGCTGTTGTATTCCCACCATTATTAATGCCATATCATATCACCCAAGCCCTCTCCACACTCCCACAGAACAGTTGCCAGGCCTGGCACAAACCCACTAGCACCCACCACACACATCCTCACAAACATTCACTTGTTCATTCACACAGCACTCACTTGTGCACCCATACATTATATACTTACTCATGATATACGAGCACCCATCACCAACCCAGGCTTGAATGGGAATGGGGATGGACCGGGTCCGGGTCCGGGTTCCTCGGACGAGGAATTACAGGGTCCGCCAAGGTTGGGATGGCCTGGTAAGTCCTCCTTTGAGGAACCCGGAACTGGCATGTGGTAAGGAGGCAACCATGCCGCTAAATGCGGCATGGTTACCTCCAACCTCGTAATGAGGGCCAATGTCACCATAGAATGTGGTCCCCTGGGGGGCATGAAACAACTGCAGCAAAGCCGTAACCGGGCTGCTATCTTCATGATGACTCTTTCCACACCATTGTCGCTGGACCTGCTCACCTCAACCTAACACAGGTACAATCTCAGATCACAGTGAAGACATCCCCGGGCACAAGGTCACCATTTCATGTGGTCTCCTGAGTGGCATGCAACAACAGCAACAAAGGCCTCACCTGGCTTTCATCTTCATCACGGCTTGCAAAATCACCTTGTCTGCTCACCTAGACATGCAGTGCATGAAAGAAAGAAAACACAAGTGCTTTGTGGTGTCCCACATGGAACAAGGAAACTTGACAGATATGATCTACCCAGTGGCATCCAATAATATGCCTTAGAGCTTTGCTCTCCAGAGTAGGCTGGGGCTCAAGCATGAACCACCAGTGAGTTAGGTGGCCGGTGCCATGCATCATCACCCCAGGATGCCTGTGGCTCTGGCTGGGACACCTTCAAGCTATGCCCTATGGAGAGCGCCGGATACTCTAACTGCGAGGCCCAGCCCCGAAAGAACTTTCTTGGGACACCAGACGGAACTCGGCTGCCAACTGGGCCTTCATCTGCCAGGCTTGCTTAGCCTCTCCTTCTGCAGTCAGGTGTGGTGGTTCACACCTGCTCTGGGGCCCCAGTTCGAGCATGGAGGAGCGATCCAGCTCCCATGACATACATCCATCCCCCAGGGAGACACTTCCCACTGAGTATTATGTAACCCATCTGCAGACAAATGTAGGAGAAAGCTGGCTCAGCCGCGGCTCAGCCCATTTTGTCTGAGCGCCTTGGCCAAATGGCTAGTTGGGCCCATTCGAATGGCTGTGCAGCCATGAGGTCATCCCTGCTTTAAGGTCCCCGTCCAGGGTCTGGGGTTTAAGCTGTGACCTCTGCACCCTGGGTCCAGGGCTCAAGCCACCACATCTGCGCCCTGGGTCCAGGGCTTGAGCCACCCTCAGCAACCAAGACGCTGCCTCTCTTCCCTGACTCCCACTGGCTGGATCATGTCACTCTTCTGCCGGCTGGGCTAAGACCATCTGGTCTTCTAGGCTGACTGGAAAGGAACAAGGGGGATCCCTGCCCAGCCCACATTCCGCAGGTGCACCCCGGCTGGTTCAGATTTTCCTGTGCAACCTGTGTCATAGTAGAAGGAGGAAAATTTGATAGCCTTGTCGCAATCTGCACCACTGCAGCACCTTTGAGAAAAACATTGGCTAAGAGGATGACTTCCAATAGATTGCAGCGAGGCAACTGCTCTGCTACATACAAAACCCTGACCCAGAATCAGATAGTCTCCAAATAATTATGCACCACATGCCCCATGAACATGTGGTGCACTACGGTGCGAGAGGTTGCCCCCTTCTATCCACACTCGGGCCCTGGAGCAAGCAGCTCTTTGCACCAGCCCAGAGGCTGGCTATCCTAGGCCAACCGAGACTCCACAGTACTGCATTACCATTACAGTTTAGGGGGTATTCTTTAGAAGAAATCAGTCATAATCCCACAGATTGAAGGTTCACCCCATTGGCGCCTTGGCCAAGCACATGCACCAAATTCCTGAACATGCTGTTCCTCTCGTACTGAGCAGGATTACTATTGCAACAACACATAACCAGTAGGCTAAAACTAAGCTGTCATACGATGGTCTAAACCCAGCTAATGTCACCCATTAGTGGGTAAGCAATCTAACATATGCTGAATTCTGCTTCACAATGATAGGAAGAGCCGACATGGAAGGGTCAATATGTGAAGTTGCTATGAATGCTTTGCTGCCACAAGACAGTTTTCCTGTGGTCAATTGCTACACCTGCTGGGAACACATACAATCAGAAGGATAATGAGGCCCCATTTACACTGTATGTCTTAAAATGTAAAATCGAGATCCAGCAATCTTTTACCCTTTGTGTCAGTAGGATTTGTATGTCCTCCCTGAGCTTGCCATAGAACACCTGCGTTATCGGACTGCCTCTTTCAAGCTTCGCAACTGGCAATGTTTCTGGAGCAGGGTACTTGGAGCCAGAAGTGACAACCCCATGGGGCCTGCCTCCCCGCCTCACTGAACACGTGATAACAGTAGTGGTATTTCACCACTAGCCAGAGCGCCTCCCACCTATCCTACACATCTCATGTCTCCTCACAGTGGCAGACTAGAGTCAAGCTCAACAGGGTCTGCTATCCCCGCTAATTTGGCCACACCTGCTCCCTTGGCTGTGGTTTGCTAGATAGTTAGGAAGGGCCCAGTTCTCGAGCAGTGTTGGTAGGCCCCAAGGGGTGGGGATGCATCATCCAGCTGTGGGCCGCTGCCAGCCCCACTACATGCAACAGCCTGACCCACTCAACTATTAGAGCCAATTCTCATCCCGACGTTATGGACCTGACTTGCAGACTTCCCTTATCTACATTGTTGCAACAAGCCAGAGGCGGTTCACCTTAGAGCCCAGCTGTGGAAATGGGTATGGGTCTGTGCGAGATTTAGACCATCTCCCCTGGAGGAGTAATGAAAATTACCAGTGAAAGAGCAGATGGCAGTCTCAACAAAGGAGGCTGTTATGTGGCTGCAGGAGGGGTCCTTCGTGCCTTACAACTGTTTGCTACTAAAGCTGACTCTCATGGTGAAAAACTGTGATGAAAGAGCAGAAAGCACAGTCTTGGCAGTGGTGGCTGTCTGCGTTGTTTTACCACTTACACTCTGTTACCCTGTCATATTGCTGGAGTATTTCTGGAATATTTGGGGACGCCTCGAAAGGCCAACGTGGTTTCAGTGGTACCTGAGGCATTCACGCATTGGTATTTCCTCCCTATTGAACTTCCTATGATGGCTCTCCGGTATTCCACCCATTAAAGGCAAATACGCTGCGTGGCCAGGTGAGGGTTCTTTTGGCTGTTGCAGTGAAGGTGAGTACGCTCTAACAGCCATAATAGTCTGTGACTGAGATCGCTGTGGCTCTTGGAGCTTAGAGTTGAATACTGGAGTGGGAAGTCACTTTCATTTTAGAGTTCTAAACTGGAGTTTGTTCTATTGTGTCGTGTGCTCCGGTGTACATATTACAGTGCAAGCTGTTATGCTTGAATTCCTCTGGATTGTTCCACAAAATTATAATTGCCATCTCTCGGGAGGTCGAGCGGTCGCTCTATGAAAGCCCATTAAACCAGTCGGGCATTGCTCCATAGTATTCCCCTAGTGTGTGACAATTCAGGACCTCTTGTTTCTCCTCTTTTGCTTTTTATTTGTTTGTTTCAATAGTATATGTTGAAAGAGCTGTTAGGGAGCTGCAGTTAGGGCTGGTGTTGCTAGTTACATTTAACAGTCCTTCTCTCAACATTTTCTAATAACTTGGTTTTGATTTTGATTTTAAAGGTTCTTACGACCTTATTGGAATTCTCTGATTCTGTGATTTTAACAGTCTGAACTTTAATGGCTTAATATAGGTAGAATATTAAATTATACTGTATACTATACTATTTTCACTAACACTATATGCACTGTTTGCACTTAGTTAATGCATACTGTATCTTAATAGCATATTGTAATAGGATTAACCCAAATTGGATGGGGATTGTTCTAGTGACACAAGGATGGTGTGCAGCCACATTCTCAAAGTAGCTCAATCATATCAAAATGGAAAACAACAATGTTGATTTCACCAGGACAGGATTCAAAAACAAGTATATGTTTGACGGCCCCCATTAGGAAAGGCAATATTTTGATTGATAAAATAGGTATTCTTTTGGATGAATTTGACCAAGTGGGAGAGTTGCCCGGGGTGTGGGAGTTAGGATCTCTGGAGAAGGGGCAAGTTTAGGGGTGGGGGAATCTCATGAGAGGGGCCCCAGAACGGGAAGTTGCAGCAAAGTAAATTGCCCTTTCCTACTACTAAGCAGAATATACCTAAAGTGGGAGGGGCAAAATCAAAAGTTTTTGATTGTGATCCTAAGCTAATCTAATGCCTGAACATCAGCAAGGAGGGTGTAGGTTTACATGTCCTATAAAAGTACAACCAGTGGAATATGTAGAGGGTGTCTCACCCCCTCAACAAGCTGTCACTTGTAATGATATCCCTGTTGGCAATCTGTAACCCTGCCCCTGCCACCTACTATTAATGATGTAATTCCCACCTCAAATCGGTTTTGAGTCCTTTTAGAAGATATTACTGCTATCATAGGGACCGTTCACATGACTCAGTCAGCAGGTATTGGCAAAGGTGCAATCCCAGATAAACAGCAACCATGCCAGCATAAGCCAATTACTAAATCCCCAGTGCAGCAGAATATGGGGGTGGAAGTGATCACTGTTTGGACTGCCATTGGGTAAAACAAGAACTTGCTGCAATGAACACTTTAGTCCTGAAGATGGGGGGAAATGCAAAACTCTCAGAGACAAAGGTAGTTTGTTCTAATTTGACCCGCACGAATGGGGAACTCATCTGACTCTTAGTACACATCTTTTAGCATGAAATAAGGTGAGTCATATTAACTATCACACCTATCACTGTGGTTATAGGACCACCCCCCCTTGCATCTAGCAATATAAGCATTCACAAAGTTCGTCAGAGGTCCCCTAAAAATGTAAAAAAGCCAAATTAATCAAAATAGGTGGCCTGATAACACCATGCGATCAACAGTGGAAAAATTGAAACACAGCTGTTGGGAAGATAAAGAAAGCCTCCTTAACAAATGTATACCCTGAATAAGGCATAGGAAACAGTACCTTACATTGGTAAGGTAACTGATATATGTTGCATTCACCTTGATAATATAGGACACTTAGGGCCTGATTATAAGTTTACCGGCACCGCTGTTTCCGGACACGCACACTACAACTCTGACAGGCGGGTGCCTTCCTGCCCGGCAGGTCAGACCTGCCGGGCGGCACGGCACCCATTCGCAGAGTTTTCACGGAAACACCAGGCACTGTTAACAACCGGTGCTTCTGTGGTCCCCATTCCCATAGAATCCCATAGGACTTCATGGGACTGGGGACTTACAACTTGCTGGCGCCTGACTTTCCTGTCTACCGGGGTTGTAATCCCCCAGTGTTACCATGAATTCAGGCACCAGTAAATATGTATGGGTCCGGCGGCAACCCGGCGGTATTACTGGCATGGTTCCAACAGACCCATAATGAGGCCCCTAGACTATATTAAGATTACTCTGGTGAATGGGCACCTTCAATCAGGGTTGCTGTCAATAGATGCTAGGACTTTTCCCTCACCAGACTTACATATTGAATTAAGGGGACGCCCACCAGCGTATGTTAATGCTGGATAAATATTGGAAGGTTCAATACTGGATGCAACACAAGCTGACCCAATAGCTGGCCCACTGCCAGTTTCTACTTTGCTTGGCTTATCCTGCCCCTCTTCCCCAGAAAACCACACAGTGGAAAATAAATCGAGAGCTAGGTTTCTGAGACCAGGGAGATAACGGTGGCATCATGGAATATTGTGTGTTTATTTAGACATGTGGAAGATCAGGATTGGGTTGAATTTGTGAGAAATTCTGATATATTGGGCTTCATTATGAGTATGCCGGGCCGGTAACAATGGTGCTGGTAACCTCCCATGCCATTAACCTACAAGCCTAGAAACATTCAGAGCTAAATGTGCTGCATAATTTTGTAGAATCTTGAACCTCTGTACTAGAAAATCAGGCTGTCCCAGGTGAATAGCATTTCAATAGTTCCGAGAATCTATAATGGAAGCAGTGACTACTGAAGAACGAAGCTGAACTGCAATACATGTATTCATTCATTTAATTTATTTAGAATTTTTGGTCCATCGCATCACTAGCCTGCAGGCTTGAGGGCGTGCAAACATCAGAGGAAAGACAGACAATCATAACAAAAAGTACCAAAGGGACGTGCCAAGAAGACTGGGGACGAGGCTCAGAGGTCAGAGGAGGCAAGCCATGAAACCAAACAGTAAGGTACTAATCAGGTGAAAGGTTTTCAGTGCCTTTTTGAATTGTGAGGGTGTACCCACCAGTCTAATGCTGGGTGGCAGTGCATTACAGGCACAGGGACCTTGAGAGTTAAAGCTGCACCTGCCTGCCTTCACCAGATTGAGCCTTGGTTCAATCAATCTGTGATGCTGTTTTCATCTAGGTTAGCGACTCGGGACGTATAAAGAAATATGTGCTTTGAGATATTCAGGGGCAACGTTCACCACACATTTATGTGTTAATGTCACAATGTTGTGGGTGATGCAATGTTTAACTGGTAACCAGTGTAGGGCCCTTCTGCCAACAATAACATGAGAGCGTCTGGACAGAACAATAACAGTCCGCACTGCACCGTTCTGAGTGACATGACGCGCAGCTATAACAGAAACAGTGAATCCGCTAAGCAGGCTGTTGCAGTAATGCAGATTAGTGTTTACGAGAACTGCGGCTAAAATCGTCAGGTTCTCTTTTGTCAAAAAAAGTTGTATGTTGTGTAATAATGTATTTATCAAGCCACAGGCGGATCTAACAGCAGCCACATGTTGACGCATGGGCGTGTCCATAATTAGAAACTTTGCATATTCTCCTGAGAGCGATCACAACTTTTGGTGGGGGCAACAATAAGAAGCTTAGTTTTGCTTGCGTTAAGGACTAGGGAATTTACAGGACTGGATGGTCCTGTAGATGGCATTCAGCGTTTCTGTGTCCACAGAGAATGCACCTGAAAGTTTGATAATGACTTGAGTGTCGTCAGCATAATTTGCCACTAGCATGCCCAAGCCAAGTAACAGAAGCAAAAATGGAATCATATCGATATTAAACAGCATAGGAGCGATGCAAGACACTTGAGGGATGCCGCAGGTGATGAAGGAAGGGGTAGAAAAGACATCCCTTACGTTTACTCGTGCAGTCCTAGGACCCAAAAAAGAGGAGATCCAAGTGCAGCTTTTAGCGAGCAGCCCGCCACTGACTGATGTCTCTCGGCAGGAAGATCGTGGTCTAGACGATCACATGCGGAAGATAAATCTAACAGCATCGGTGCTGATAAAAGCCCCTGGTCCAAATTCTGGAGCAGATTGGCCTTGAGATCCAGCATAGCCGTCTTAGTGCCAAAGCCTTTCCCTGACAGGGACCTAAAGAGTCTGGGCAAAAATCTGAGTGCCAAAAAGAGTGAGAATCCATAGAGCCAACCACCACAATCTCTGTTTTCTCCACATTCAACCACATCCAATTCCTAGACATCCATCCACCAATTTCAGCTAAACATGCCTTAAGTTTACAGTGAGAATCTGAGACCGTGGAATGGAGCCGAATAACCAGCAGCGTATCATCGGCATATGTATAAAAACAAATACCATGGGAAGAGATAAGGTCAGCCAGAGGACGTAAATAAAAATTAAGTAGAAGCAGAGACAACAAAGACCCCTAAGGCACCCCAGAAGAAATAGGGGATGGCACAGAACAAAAGGGGACTAGAGAGACAGTATGTTGCGATCTGCCAAGAAAGAAGCAAACCATACTAAAGGGGCACCAGAAAGCCCAATCTTTTCCAAAAAGAATCCCATGGTGCATGTTGCTAGATGTGTTTGGATGAACAAGTGCCCAAGCATGTCTTGTAAAACCTCTCCACCCACCTGCATGGCCAAGTTGTGTGAAAGCAAACAAGGAGTGGCTTGAGCGGTCCTGCATGAAACAGAGTAAATTGAAAACTACAGTGTAGCCAACAGCACACTCTGCTTTCCCTGGGAGGTCCCCCATGCCAGCTATTCTTCCATGCATTTAGTGGTTGCCTGTCCTACCAAGGGCCCTGCTGACCACCCCCCCAACCCTGTTCATTGCATTCTGGGCCATGCTTCAGGTGTGGTGGTCTTTACCAGGAGACGAGAGGCATGGCTGATCGGGGCCCATTATGGTGCTTTGAACTGCCAGTTGACCGCTCTCTGTCCCAAATCATCTGGTAGTTGAAATTAGGAATGTATGGAAGGTCCAGAGAGTCCGGATAGTACATGTACTCCTGTCAGGTCTATGAAGAGGCAGGACACGTTTGGCCAGATGTCCTCCTCGGTCACCCAGGGTACACAGATTTCAAGTAAGCATTGTTGATTTGATCTGGCTTACTCTAGACAGTGTGTATGGGTTCTCTATGCACTCCATGTGGTTCGCGCTGCCACTCCCAGGCTCTGAACATCCGAAAATGGCAAATGACTGTGCCCAAAGACAAGCGAAACAGGAGATGGGAAAACCTCTACTTCGCTGACAAGGAGGAAGTAACAACAATAATATACGCAAAGTTTGTCAGTGGAAAAAAGCCAAATTAGGGAGGAACCCGTCTATAGAACTGGGAGAGGGGCACCCAAATTCGGAACCACAGATCAAACCATACCAAAAACAGAAACAGAGAAAGTAGAAACCATGAATATTTTATTTGTATTTCATTGTATGTTTAAAATATACATATTAAATCCTGTTTCGAGCTCATTATCTAAATAATACCATTTAATTAGAAAATTGAAAAACACAGTACTTTTCTAAAAACACGACTGATAATTCAGTCAATACTAACTTAATGTAGCCAAGTAGTCTGAACGTCGTGCCGGTTGAAGGGAATCATCCAGCTGGCGGTCATAGGCTACGGCCACATTTAACAATATAAGAACCGCCGCAGCTAACTAGACAAGGCAATGTTGGTTACTTCTAAAGTTAAGACCAACAGAAAAAGGGGGGGTGCCGTACGTCAACTACTATACTGTCATGACCTATTGAATACACTGGGTCCGACATGTAAATAGACAGTAGTTTCGATGGTACAAGGCATCTAAAATGATTCTCAATTGATGCCCATCTTCTTCAGGACGGTGCACTCCCATCAAATGTATGCCACAGGATTTTATAATGTGGAAAACTGCATATGTAAGGCGATAGTGCGTTCAGCTGTGGAGATTTGTGCAGGCTGAATCCATAAATTTGCCTAAAACATAAAACAGAAGTGGAAAAACACAAACACCAGTCAAACAAATTCAAAAATAATTAGTGCAATGAATATTAAGATATATTGAGATAATGGTAATTTGAGGATATAATTGTTATACCCATTTCTCCCGTTAACAAGTTTGGAGGATTTTTTGCCTTATCATTTAGGAGGGAGGCACTCTCTCTGTTCATTATTCACAAGATCATTCCTACCAAAACCATATTTTTAGTTCATTGCGTAAATGTTTAAGTTTTAGTGTAATATTCATTGCACTAATTATTTTTGAATTTGTTTGACTGGTGTTTGTGTTTTTCCACTTCTGTTTTATGTTTTAGGCAAATTTATGGATTCAGCCTGCACAAATCTCCACAGCTGAACGCACTATCGCCTTACATATGCAGTTTTCCACATTATAAAATCCTGTGGCATACATTTGATGGGAGTGCACCGTCCTGAAGAAGATGGGCATCAATTGTGAATCAGTTTAGATGCCTTGTACCATCGAAACTACTGTCTATTTACATGTCGGACCCAGTGTATTCAATAGGTCATGACAGTATAGTAGTTGACGTACGGCACCCCCCCTTTTTCTGTTGGTCTTAACTTTAGAAGTAACCAACATTGCCTTGTCTAGTTAGCTGCGGCGGTTCATATATTGTTAAATGTGGCCGTAGCCTCTGACCGCCAGCTGGATGATCCCCTTCAACCGGCACAACGTTCAGACTGCTTGGCTACATTAAGTTAGTATTGACTGAATTATCAGTCGTGTTTTTAGAAAAGTACTGTGTTTTTCAATTTTCTAATTAAATGGTATTATTTAGATAATGAGCTCGAAACATGATTTAATATGTATATTTTAAACAAACAATGAAATACAAATAAAATATTCATGGTTTCTACTTTCTCTGTTTCTGTTTTTGGTATGGTTTGATCTGTGGTTCCGAATTTGGGTGCCCTCCTCCCAGTTCTAATGACGGGTTCCTCCCTAATTTGGCTTTTTTCCGCTGACACACTTTGCGTATATTATTGTTGTTACTTCCTCCTTGTCAGCGAAGTAGAGGTTTTCCCATCTCCTGTTTCGCTTGTCTTAGTGCAATTGGTTTATTGCATGGGTTTAATTCTAACCATTTTTCTTTGGTTACAGGTTCATAGTTTACTGTATAGTGATACCATCGAGGGCAGTCTTTTTCCATAGTTTTTTCCATAGTTTTCCAGTATAGTTTGTTGCATAGACTCTCTTTCCTTCTTTTTTATTTCCATTTTTTCATCTTTTGTCGTGGCATATATTTTTTCTTACTTTAATATTGATTTGTTCTATTGTTCCAGATGTCTGCTGCAGGCATTTTCTCGTTCAGCGAGGAACAACTGGCTGAGGCAATTCGGGTGCCCTCTTTCTTTGATTCCTTGATCCAGGCAGTAGGTGAAGAATCAAGGGGGGCATCACTAGTGAGAGCATACTTAAACTTAGGAAAAAGAAGTTTAGAACGGAAATGCATGGACATTTACTTACCGAATATTTGAAGAAAAACATCATCCCTCAGGGATTACTGGTAAGGAATGAACCATGCCTCTTTATTGATGACTTAGAATACAAAACCGCTTTTGCTGGCATAGGCACCAAATGTAGCAGAGATTGGATGTTATTGACCATCAACACCGCTCTTAAAAAAAGTATTGCAGTTGGCAATGAAATAGACGAGGCAGAAGCAGCCTTTGCACTTGATACCACCATACTGAATATAAAGGAAAAACTGGACCTTATTGATAAACATACAAAGGAGTTTATCAAGATAACTACAACCAAAAAAATGGAAAAGCTTAGAAAGGATATTTCCAATTTTTCCAAAGAAAATGCTTACCCTATATTAAGTCCAGATTATGTGGGTCCTGGGCAATGGCATGATCCAACTCGGGCCAACCTAGGCCAACAGAATTATAGAAAAAGGGTTACCTTTTCTGATAGTTCTTCAGACAGCAGTGGTTCTTTCCCCAATCAAAATCAAAGAGGCCAAAGAGGTCGCTCATGGAACAGAGGGCAATACAGGGGGCGCAGAGGACGCCAAAATTGGCAATTGCAACAATACCCTCAGATGCCCATGTATGCCCCGCAGGGCCCGTACCCTGGTTTCCCCCCGCCAAACCTTCCTTTTCCTCCAACCGATCTAGGGCCTCCACCCATAGAAAACGTGTTTCAGACCAGGAGGAAGGCATACCGGCGGTGAGCATTTCTGACAATTTGTCAGCCGTCTATAACATTTCCAAATGCATCCTTTCGACCCAAGAAACAGCCATTCTAGAAAAGGGTTTTTCATTTATCCCCATGAAGAATCCTAGTCAGATGGACCTTGAAATAGAGCTTTGGAATTTTTTCCGGAAGGTCTGCCTGAAAGATTACTTTGGTGCCAGCAATTCCGATCGCCTAGAAGAGGATAACACCCCATTCATTTGAAGTCCAGTTTCACACTGACTTCTCAAATGGTTTCTCCTGAAACCATGATTTTCGAGCGGTCAGTACTTAGAGATTTCCACTCTATCCTCTCTGCTCCTATTGATGCCAAACACATTAGGTCATTCAATTGCTCTAAGAAGGAATGGGAATGTCTTAAAAGACTCAAGGAAGACTCCTCCATTATTATCAAACAGGCTGATAAAGGGGGAGAAGTAGTGGTTTGCAATGCCACGTATTATGACTCCGAGGTGATTGAGACAATTAAACAACACTTCTTTTTACTTTAAACTCAGAGGAGATCCGACAGACAGTATACGGGCCGAGATTCTCGCCTTGGCCACAGGGGCACATGACATCAACATTTTGAGCCCTAAGGAATGTTCATTTCTTACCACCAAGGGCACTAGAGCTCCGCTCTTTTATATCCTTCCTAAAATTCATAAGGATAGCTCGAATCCACCAGACAGACCTATAGTGTCTTTATGTGGCTCCATTTTAGAACCTCTGGGCAAGTACCTCGACTTTTTTCTCAAACCACTTGCTGCCGATACTCCTACTTATTTGGCAGACACAACGGATGCCATCGTACATTTGGAGGGTTTACCATTCAACACTGCCACTAATCTATTCATCACTTTAGACATGGAATCATTATATTCCAATATCCCACAGTCAGAATCTCTTCCCATCATAAAATTCTTTTTGGACATGAGAAATGACCCACAGGTTCCCAGTGAATTCCTCATTGACCTTCTAGAAATTACACTTACCAAAAACTACTTTCGGTTCAAGGAGGATTTCTTTCTACAAGTCAAGGGAACCACTATGGGAGCTTCCTTTGCTCCTAACTATGCCACCTTATTTATGTGGGCTTTTGAGAAGGTTTCCATCTTCGATGAATCCAATCCTTACCTTCTATCTATTATCTTCTACCGAAGATATATAGATGATATTATAATAATTTGGGACAAAACCTTGGGTAACTATGAAACCTTCCTTACATGGATGAATTCTTTGAATGAGCATCTTCGTTTCACTATGACTGTTAACAACATGTCAATAACATTTTTGGACCTTTTGTTGAAAGTTAAGGACGGGGCAATTGTAGTGGACTTATATCGTAAGCCTACCGACAGAAATACCATCCTCCACTTCGAAAGCTTTCATCCTCAAGCCTTGAGAGTCAGCATTCCCTATGGCCAATTTTTAAGGGCAAGGCGCAATTGCTCTGATAAAACAGATTTTTCCAAACAGGCCGACATTATTGAAAACAAACTTTTGGATCGAGGGTATCCTCATCACATATTGCGCCAATCTCGCAAGAGGGCACGCCACCAAAATCATGAGATCATTTTAACTAAGAACAACCATGATAAATCGGAACAATCAAGAATGGTTTGTGCGATGACTTATAATACTCATCATTCGGCTATCAAGAAAGCCATTAGCAAGCATTGGCATCTTCTACAATTGAACCACCCAGATCTGGTTTCTCCCATGTTTGCTTTTAAAAAAGGTAAAAACCTGAAGAACTGGCTCTCCAAAGCCGACAGGTCTTTATTTCCAACAGGACCCAAAACCATCACTGATATGTGGGGCATGAATGAAGTTCAGGGCCATTTTCCATGCGGACACTGTTGCCACTGCGGGTCTACCACAGCTACCTCGGCTGTGAATATTAATAACAGGGTATGGAAGCTTAGGGACCACACTACATGTAACTCTAAGGACGTCATATATGCAGTTACATGTCCCTGTGACAAGACCTACATTGGCAAAACTTCTAGACCCATAAAACTCAGAATTTCTGAGCACAAGTCCAGGATCCGCACTGATAATTTTACATCCCCTCTTGCTCTTCATTTTTCCGAACAACGTCACAATTGCGACGATTTACGCTGGTGGGCCATTGAACAAGTAAGAGGCTCTGACCCTCACATTTCTGCTAATAGATTATCGATTCGAGAAAATTGGTGGATTTATAATACCCAAAGCCACGTTGTAGGCCTTAACTCACAGGAAGAGTGGGCTGCCACCGCCTCTACATTTGCCTAAGTTCGAATTATGTCACTTGCAGCCTAGATTACTTTATCATTATCTGTTCACTTCTAGCTTTTCTTTAGAAACTATTGCAGCTTCTTTTTTAGGTGCTATGTTTTCTGCAGTTCAGTTTATTTCATTTATTTTTATTCTATCTTCAGTCTTTTTCTGAAACTAGTGTAGTTTCTATTTTAGGGTTTTTTTCCCTGTAGTTTATATATTTCTACAGGTCAGGGTTGGCAATTCCCCTCACTAGGCTGCAGAAATACACATACATTAATTTCATGTCGCCTTTTTATTCACATTGTAATTTGCATTGTGGCTGTTCTCTCTTTACCTTTGTCAACCATCTCATTTACATCATTCACAGCCATTACCTATTTGAAAATTTCGTTCAACTTTTCTGTAGTAGTTTGCAAATTTGCCCCTGAGTAAGACTTACTTTTCATGAGGCGACCTTTGAGTTTGACGCCTTTCTACTTTGCAGCGCGTGTGTTTATTGCCACTGCTTTAGTTAGCGCCTTTGGGATTGCGCAGCATCAGGGAGAGGGGTGTTTTCCCTTCCCGGTTCGGGCTCGTGTCCATTCATTTCCAGCTGGGGCCTATTTTGACGAATTACCCTGTCAAGGCATCCGCCCACTTGGATATTTAAACCCCTTCCGTTTACGACTCTCGTGAGATTCATTGAAATCCCAGGGACATGGATGTATGCAATTCCAAGACGCCAACATTGTTTAGGTAAGTCAGGCAGGGACGTTTTGTTTGTCCATTTAAATTTTGGAAGGCTTGCAGCCATATGCTAAGAGCCGAGGTTCTACTGCCTTCGGCAACTTGCATCCCGTGTTCATTTGCCTATTTTACATTTGCAAGGCTTGCAGCCACATTCTGAGAGTCGAGGCACTGCGCCTCTAGCAATGTGCATTTTGTAAAACACAGAGCATTGAATTACGGCTGCAGCAGTAACTGTTTATTCATGTCTGCTGATAGCCGTTCAAGAGGGAGGACATCAGCATGGTGATCCTTTTAGCCTCTGCCAGCCTTTGTGAGCCTGTATACTATCTTGGACACTATTTTGGATATTGTTCCCAAGCAGATATATCTGGCTTTTACTAATAGTTGGGAAAGTGCTAGTCAGTTTCATGGGCGCTATAACAAACGCATCGCCTATAACAAACTTATTGCTTTAGTCAACTGCTGAAAATGCTCTGCAAAACCCTTCAAAATATTTAGGAACGTTTTACTTTCCTTGCATTATTGACACTTCTCTGAGCACGGCATTTATTACATCTGCTGAGCATTTTGTTTTGAAATATTTTGAAATACTTGGGAACATAATTCGATTACTATCAGGCTGAACACCACAAAACAATTATGATGTGTTATGATAACACCTTGTACTGGCGGGACATTGCGTATTTATTTATCTATTTATTTTGTTTTTGGTGTGTTCATTACGCCACGCCGAACAACATTCCGTCCTGATAAGACAACTTTTTGCAGACGCCTTGATGCCATCTGTCGCCTGCAACACAATGTCAAGATCAATGTTTTCTTCGCCTTGTTTATTCTTATTCAGGTGAGCATAATGTCTTGGTCCTATGGCTACATTGGGAAGGACTGCACCTCGGTGGTCTTTTAATGCTTTTCGGAGAGGTTTTTAGTTTACCATTGCCTCTCCGTGATTATAACATGTTCCTACTTGTCGTTTTTTGTTTTCTGCAGTTCTACTTCATAGAAAACTGGTTCTGCTGGCCTATACTTATTTCTCAGGATTTACATTCGGGATAAGGTGACCAGCGTTAAAGGTTGAGATAATGGTAATTTGAGAATTTAATTGTTATACCCATTTCTCCCGTTAACAAGTTTGGAGGATTTTTTGCCTTATCATTTAGGAGGGAGGCACTCTCTCTGTTCGTTATTCACAAGATCATTCCTACCAAAACCATATTTTTAGTTCATTGCGTAAATGTTTAAGTTTTAGTGTAATATTCATTGCACTAATTATTTTTGAATTTGTTTGACTGGTGTTTGTGTTTTTCCACTTCTGTTTTATGTTTTAGGCAAATTTATGGATTCAGCCTGCACAAATCTCCATAGCTGAACGCACTATCGCCTTACATATGCAGTTTTCCACATTATAAAATCCTGTGGCATACATTTGATGGGAGTGCACCGTCCTGAAGAAGATGGGCATCAATTGTGAATCAGTTTAGATGCCTTGTACCATTGAAACTACTGTCTATTTACATGTCGGACCCAGTGTATTCAATAGGTCATGACAGTATAGTAGTTGACGTACGGCACCCCCCCCTTTTTCTGTTGGTCTTAACTTTAGAAGTAACCAACATTGCCTTGTCTAGTTAGCTGCGGCGGTTCTTATATTGTTAAATGTGGCCGTAGCCTCTGACCGCCAGCTGGATGATCCCCTTCAACCGGCACAACGTTCAGACTGCTTGGCTACATTAAGTTAGTATTGACTGAATTATCAGTCGTGTTTTTAGAAAAGTACTGTGTTTTTCAATTTTCTAATTAAATGGTATTATTTAGATAATGAGCTCGAAACATGATTTAATATGTATATTTTAAACATACAATGAAATACAAATAAAATATTAATGGTTTCTACTTTCTCTGTTTCTGTTTTTGGTATGGTTTGATCTGTGGTTCCGAATTTGGGTGCCCCTCTCCCAGTTCTAATGACGGGTTCATCCCTAATTTGGCTTTTTTCCGCTGACACACTTTGCGTATATTATTGTTGTTACTTCCTCCTTGTCAGCGAAGTAGAGGTTTTCCCATCTCCTGTTTCGCTTGTCTTAGTGCAATTGGTTTATTGCATGGGTTTAATTCTAACCATTTTTCTTTGGTTACAGGTTCATAGTTTACTGTATAGTGATACCATCAAGGGCAGTCTTTTTCCATAGTTTTTTCCATAGTTTTCCAGTATAGTTTGTTGCATAGACTCTCTTTCCTTCTTTTTTATTTCCATTTTTTCATCTTTTGTCGTGGCATATATTTTTTCTTACTTTAATATTGATTTGTTCTATTGTTCCAGATATCTGCTGCAGGCATTTTCTCGTTCAGCGAGGAACAACTGGTTGAGGCAATTCGGGTGCCCTCTTTCTTTGATTCCTTGATCCAGGCAGTAGGTGAAGAATCAAGTGGGGGCATCACTAGTGAGAGCATACTTAAACTTAGGAAAAAGAAGTTTAGAACGGAAATGCATGGACATTTACTTACCGAATATTTGAAGAAAAACATCATCCCTCAGGGATTACTGGTAAGGAATGAACCATGCCTCTTTATTGATGACTTAGAATACAAAACCGCTTTTGCTGGCATGTGCACCAAATGTAGCAGAGATTGGATGTTATTGACCATCAACACCGCTCTTAAAAAAAGTATTGCAGTTGGCAATGAAATAGACGAGGCAGAAGCAGCCTTTGCACTTGATACCACCATCCTGAATATAAAGGAAAAACTGGACCTTATTGATAAACATACAAAGGAGTTTATCAAGATAACTACAACCAAAAAAATGGAAAAGCTTAGAAAGGATATTTCCAATTTTTGCAAAGAAAATGCTTACCCTATATTAAGTCCAGATCATGTGGGTCCTGGGCAATGGCATGATCCAACTCGGGCCAACCTAGGCCAACAGAATTATAGAAAAAGGGTTACCTTTTCTGATAGTTCTTCAGACAGCAGTGGTTCTTTCCCCAATCAAAATCAAAGAGGCCAAAGAGGTCGCTCATGGAATAGAGGGCAATACAGGGGGCGCAGAGGACACCAAAATTGGCAATTGCAACAATACCCTCAGATGCCCATGTATGCCCCGCAGGGCCCATACCCTGGTTTCCCCCGCCAAACCTTCCTTTTCCTCCAACTGATCTAGGCCTCCACCCATAGAAAACGTGTTTCAGACCAGGAGGAAGGCATACCGGCGGCGAGCATTTCTGACAATTTGTCAGCCGTCTATAACATTTCCAAACGCATCCTTTCGACCCAAGAAACAGCCATTCTAGAAAAGGGTTTTTCATTTATCCCCATGAAGAATCCTAGTCAGATGGACCTTGAAATAGAGCTTTGGAATTTTTTCCGGAAGGTCCGCCTGAAAGATTACTTTGGTGCCAGCAATTCCGATCGCCTAGAAGAGAATAACACCCCATTTCATTTGAAGTCCAGTTTCACACCGACTTCTCAAATGGTTTCTCCTGAAACCATGATTTTTGAGCGGTCAGTACTTAGAGATTCCCACTCTATCTTCTCTGCTCCTATTGATGCCAAACACATTAGGTCATTCAATTGCTCTAAGAAGGAATGGGAATGTCTTAAAAGACTCAAGGAAGACTCCCCCATTATTATCAAACAGGCTGATAAAGGGGGAGGAGTAGTGGTTTGTGATGCCACGTATTATGACTCCGAGGTGATTGAGACAATTAAACAACACTTCTTTTTACTTTAAACTCAGAGGAGATCCGACAGACAGTATACGGGCCGAGATTCTCGCCTTGGCCACAGGGGGACATGACATCAACATTTTGAGCCCTAAGGAATGTTAATTTCTTACCACCAAGGGCACTAGAGCTCCGCTCTTTTATATCCTTCCTAAAATTCATAAGGATAGCTCGAATCCACCAGACAGACCTATAGTGTCTTTATGTGGCTCCATTTTAGAACCTCTGGGCAAGTACCTCGACTTTTTTCTCAAACCGCTTGCTGCCGATACTCCTACTTATTTGGCAGACACAACGGATGCCATCGTACATTTGGAGGGCTTACCATTCAACACTGCCACTAATCTATTCATCACTTTAGACATGGAATCATTATATTCCAATATCCCACAGTCAGAATCTCTTCCCATCATAAAATTCTTTTTGGACATGAGAAATGACCCACAGGTTCCCAGTGAATTCCTCATTGACCTTCTAGAAATTACACTTACCAAAAACTACTTTCGGTTCAAGGAGGATTTCTTTCTACAAGTCAAGGGAACCACTATGGGAGCTTCCTTTGCTCCTAACTATGCCACCTTATTTATGTGGGCTTTTGAGAAGGTTTCCATCTTCGATGAATCCAATCCTTACCTTCAATCTATTATCTTCTACCGAAGATATATAGATGATATTATAATAATTTGGGACAAAACCTTGGGTAACTATGAAACCTTCCTTACATGGATGAATTCTTTGAATGACCATCTTCGTTTCACTATGACTGTTAACAACATGTCAATACCATTTTTGGACCTTTTGTTGAAAGTTAAGGACGGGGCAATTGTAGTGGACTTATATCGTAAGCCTACCGACAGAAATACCATCCTCCACTTCGAAAGCTTTCATCCTCAAGCCTTGAGAGTCAGCATTCCCTATGGCCAATTTTTAAGGGCAAGGCGCAATTGCTCTGATATAACAGATTTTTCCAAACAGGCCGACATTATTGAAAACAAACTTTTGGATCGAGGGTATCCTCATCACATATTGCGCCAATCAGGCAAGAGGGCACGCCACCAACATCGTGAGATCCTTTTAACTAAGAACAACCGTGATAAACCGGACCAATCAAGAATGGTTTGTGCGATGACTTATAATACTCATCATTCGGCTATCAAGAAAGCCATTAGCAAGCATTGGCATCTTCTACAATTGAACCACCCAGATCTGGTTTCTTCCATGTTTGCTTTTAAAAAAGGTAAAAACCTGAAGAACTGGCTCTCCAAAGCCCACAGGTCTTTATTTCCAACAGGACCCAAAACCATCACTGAGATGTGGGGCATGAATAAAGTACAGGGCCATTTTCCATGCGGATACTGTTGCCACTGCGGGTCTACCACAGCTACCTCGGCTGTGAATATTAATAACAGGGTATGGAAGCTTAGGGACCACACTACATGTAACTCTAAGAACGTCATATATGCAGTTACATGTCCCTGTGACAAGACCTACATTGGCAAAACTTCTAGACACATAAAACTCAGAATTTCTGAGCACAAGTCCAAGATCCGCACTGGTAATTTTACATCCCCTCTTGCTCTTCATTTTTCCGAACAACGTCACAATTGCGACGATTTACGCTGGTGGGCCATTGAACAAGTAAGAGGCTCTGACCCTCACATTTCTGCTAATAGATTATCGATTCGAGAAAATTGGTGGATTTATAATACCCAAAGCCACGTTGTAGGCCTTAACTCACAGGAAGAGTGGGCTGCCACCGCCTCTACATTTGCCTAAGTTCGAATTATGTCACTTGCAGCCTAGATTACTTTATCATTATCTGTTCACTTCTAGCTTTTCTTTAGAAACTATTGCAGCTTCTATTTTAGGTGCTATGTTTTCTGCAGTTCAGTTTATTTCATTTATTTTTATTCTATCTTCAGTCTTTTTCTGAAACTAGTGTAGTTTCTATTTTAGGTTTTTTTTCCCTGTAGTATATATATTTCTACAGGTCAGGGTTGGCAATTCCCCTCACTAGGCTGCAGAAATACACATACATTAATTTCATGTCGCCTTTCTATTCACATTGTAATTTGCATTGTGGCTGTTCTCTCTTTACCTTTGTCAATCATCTCATTTACATCATTCACAGCCATTACCTATTTGAACATTTCGTTCAACTTTTCTGTAGTAGTTTTCAAATTTGCCCTGAGTAAGACTTACTTCTCATGAGGCGACCTTTGAGTTTGACGCCTTTCTACTTTGCAGCGCGTGTGTTTATTGCCACTGCTTTAGTTGGCGCCTTTGGGATTGCGCAGCATCGGGGAGAGGGGTGATTTCCCTTCCCGGTTCGGGCTCGTGTACATTCATTTCCAGCTGGGGCCTATTTTCACTAATTACCCTGTCAAGGCATCCGCCCACTTGGATATTTAAACCCCTTCCGTTGACGACTCTCGTGAGATTCATTGAAATCCCAGGGACATGGATGTATGCAATTCCAAGACGCCAACATTGTTTAGGTAAGTCGGGCAGGGACGTTTTGTTTGTCCATTTAATTTTTGGAAGGCTTGCAGCCATATGCTAAGAGCCGAGGTACTACTGCCTTCGGCAACATGCATCCCGTGTTCATTTGCCTATTTTACATTTGCAAGGCTTGCAGCCACATTCTGAGAGTCGAGGCACTGCGCCTCTAGCAATGTGCATTTTGTAAAACACAGAGCATTGAATTACGGCTGCAGCAGTAACTGTTTATTCATGTCTGCTGATAGCCGTTCACAGAAACTCCACAACTAAGAGCAACAGCAGATCTACAGACCACTCAGAACAAACCTTGCCAGAAACTAATAAGTGTACTGCATTTTACTCCTATATTTCTAAACTTTCTGTATTAGATACAAAAAAGAATGATATTATGTTTTTTTTTTCTCACAGAAATATCTAGTACTCTGAAGTGGCTAGAGGAGCATTTCCCACGTGAGGAAATGTCAGAAGATAGTGAATCTAATGGTAGACACTTTACTATATAAACCAATTAATTAATATTATTTTATATACATTTAACATATATATTTGTTTTATACAGACCATACAAAAATTGAAAATACTAATGAAAAATCTGTATTGGATAACACTCTTCAGCACATAGCAGAAAATATGGACCTACTCTTGGCACATTTTAAAAATTTAAAAAACTTTGTGGAAGATCACTTCAAACAAACAACTACATACCATTGTCCCACATGTACCTGTTCCCCCTCACCATATCCCAGTCAATTATCCCCAAAACCTCTCCATGAACCAAAAAGTTTTGATGAGACTTCCATCCCTTCTTCACCTCATATAAATCGTATTGAAACCCCTAATTCTCCTGTTTTTGTTTCAGTTTCTGCCTCACCTAATTTGTCATAAATTTAACATACATGTAAAATAAAGTAAAATTATTATATTGTGTCCTAATTCATTTCTTTTTTTTAAAAGCAATTCAGGTGTCCGCGGACAACACGGGTGTCAGGAATGTCCGCAAAGAAATGAAAATGGAGGTGTCCTAAGAACACTATACTTCTCCGTACTGTTCACTAGCAAGTTGAAACTGTTCGAAGAACACACGCGGTGTCCTGAAATGTTCGTCAATGGACGAAATGTGGGTGTCCTGACGACACTGTTCGTATTGGTCGCTGGCAAGATGAAAGTGTTCTTAGAACATATTATGTGTCCTGGGATGTTCGTAAATAAACAAAATGGGGGTGTCCTGAGGACGCTATGCCAGTCCGTATTGTTCGCAGGCAAGTTGAAACTGTTCTAAGAACACAGGCTGTGTCCTAAAATGTTCATAATGAAACAAAATGGGAGTGTCCTTAGGATGCTCCGCCTGTCCGTATTGTTTGCAGGCAAGTTGAAACTGTTCTAAGAACACACGCGGTGTCCTGAAATGTTTGTCAATGGATGAAATGTGGGTGTCCTGAGGACGCTGTCCGTATTGTTCGCTGGCAAGATGAAAGTGTTCTTAGAACATATTATGAGTCCTGGGATGTTCGTAAATAAACAAAATAGGGGTGTCCTGAGGAGGCTATGCCTGTCCGTATTGTTCGCAAGTAAGTTGAAACTGTTCTAAGAACACAGGCTGTGTCCTAAAATGTTTGTAAAGAAACAAAATGGGAGTGTCCTTAGGATGATCCGCCTGTCCGTATTGTTTGCAGGCAAGTTGAAACTGTTCTAAGAACACACATGGTGTCCTGAAATGTTCGTCAATGGACGAAATGTGGGTGTCCTGACGACGCTGTCCGATTTGGTCGCTGGCAAGATGAAAGTGTTCTTAGAACATATTATGTGTCCTGGGATGTTCGTAAATAAACAAAATGGGGGTGTCCTGAGGACGCTATGCCTGTCTGTATTGTTCGCAGGCAAGTTGAAACTGTTCTAAGAACACAGGCTGTGTCCTAAAATGTTCGTAAAGAAAAAAAATGGGAGTGTCCTGAGGAAGCAATGCCTGTCCGTATTGTTCGCAGGCGAGTTGAAACTGTCCTAAGAACACAGGCTGTGTCCTAAAATGTTCGAAAAGAAACAAAATGGGAGTGTCCTGAGGACGCTATGCCTGTCTGTATTGTATGCAGGCAAGTTGAAACTGTTCTAAGAACACAGGCTGTGTCCTAAAATGTTCAGAAAAAGAAACAAAATGGGAGTGTCCTGAGGACGCTCTGCCTGTCCGTATTGTTCGCAGCAAATTGAAACTCTTCTAAGAACACACCGGGTGTCTTGAAATGTTCGTCAATGGACAAAATGTGGGTGTCCTGAGGACGCTGTCCGTATTGTTCGCTGGCAAGATGAAAGTGTTCTTAGAACATGTTATGTGTCCTGGGATGTTTGTAAATAAACAAAATGGGGGTGTTCTGAGGACGCTATGCCTGTCCGTACTGTTCGTAGGCAGGTTGAAACTGTTCTAAGAACACATCAAGTGTCCCGGAATGTTCGTAAATAAACAAAATTGGGGTGTCCTGAGGACGCTATGCCTGTCCGTATTGTTCGCAGACAAGTTGAAACTGTTCTAAGAACAAACGCCTGTCCGTAACTGTTCGTTTCACTTGTGACGCTCTTTTAATCAATCCAGGACCCGAAATGGGTCTGTGGAACACCAACGCGCATGCGCAAAATAGTTTCAGTGCATTTGGTGTCCTGTGGACACCCGCTCCCTTCGCGGACATGTTCGTGAAGCTATCATTTGACTGCGCCCACGATCAGTGTATGTTCTGATTGAGAACACTGTTCGTGTCCCCAAACAATTTAAAACTACATTTTCAAGTAATCTACAATATTTTCCAACAAAAACTCACCATAGAACAAGTCCAACATAGTAATCCTGAGTTTCTACATACTTTTTGTGACTTTTTGAACCCTTTTTTCTGTTTGATCTGTCCGCGGACAGCACCCCTATAAAAGACCACGCCCTAGAGCTCGTCCTCATTGTGTTTCTGGCTATCCTACAGAGCACAGCAAATTTTGCTGCCAATTTGCATATTTCCATCGTGAACTTGATGGCATCCGTGGCTCCACTACTGCCACCTGGTGCTGCATCTGCCTCAGCACCACCCCCACCCCCTCTACCACCACCACCTCCCCAAGGGCTTGGGTGTGGCGGTTATTTACCATTTGTGGTAATGGTCCTAAGGCGTGTGCAAACCAAGTCACCTGCAATGAGTGCAAAATGGTACTCAGTCGCGGGAGGGATAGTTCTTACAGCTTTGAGACAACTACCATGAAGCGACACCTAAAGTCATTCCACTCGGGGGCCATTCGCAAAGTTGTACCTTGCGAGGAGCATAGCAGGTTGACTTCCTCTACTTCATCCTCTGTTTCTGATCCAGTCACCACAAGGACCACTCCTGTGGGACAGCGTATTCCTCAAGCTGCCTCACAGGCCATACGCAATGCTGATGACCCTTACCTTTTGAGGGTCACAGTTGTGTGTATTTACTGCGACGCAATACTGTGCAGGGGCGAAAGACTTTGTAGTGCTTTTGAGGCTATCGTTTCAAAGCACGAGAAGGCCTGCTCACTACCCAAGTGAAACCCACTCTACATCTTCCTCTCTCAGCTCGCCCTTTCTTATCCCTGTGGTTGGTGTCCCCCCCTTACCCTCCTTTCCCCTCCTCTCCTAGTGTGTCTTGTATGAAAAAAAACAAAAAATGTAAAACAACAAAAATAAAAAAGGCTCTTTTCAGAGCCGCTTTTTATGGTTAAAAAATCGAAGTGAAAATAAATGAAGCAGGATCCTGTGTATTTTTTCGAAGTCTGCGGACAGTCCAAGGACATATAAAATTTTGGGGTGCTACCCTATCATAACCATTGCAGTTTTATCTGGGAGGAAGTGGTGGCTCTGAAAAGAGCCTTTGCTGGTGTTTATTTGTGTATGAAAAATTTGAAATGCTCAACACCTACTATAAAATGGATGCTGTAATTCCAAAAAAGGTTGCAATGCATTTTGTACATTTCTCCAAAAATCTGATTGCCAGTATAAGTAAGATGGACTCCATCTTTGCGAAAAATGTATGTACTTCGAAACATAATATTTTAATTGTGAAAAGAGGACATGCCAAAATCTCTTAGAAAGGCGCAAACAGCCTTATTGACATTGCGCCTTGCTTTCTCCATTTGTGGACCAAATGAAGAAGAACAAAGCCACATTTGTCTCTGCACAAACTGTGAAAAAATTACTTGAGAATTTGGAAACATGTCCATGACCTTCCAAAGTCCTTCTTTCATTGCAAATTGCAAAGAAATTCCAGACACATGTCCTAAACTGTTCCCTTCACAATGAATTACAATTATGTCTGGATGTTGCTCTGTCTCCAAAGTAGCACAGAGAGGTAGCAAGTCCAACCACTTCATTCCACGTACTCCATGCCAGTGCACTTCCACAAGATCTACAGCTACTCCACAGCTTTCTGCATGCACCTTCAACCAATGTATCCACAAGTCTCCCAAAATCCAAACAATCTGTTTTTTGAAACACACAGCCATAGCTATCTGTTCTTCTCTCAGCAAAAAGAGTATCTGAGAAACTCTCTCCTTGCACAACACACCCACTAAACTTTATTGACCAATCCCTTTCTCTGCTAATTCTCATTTGCATGGATTCCCAACCCAAAAAACCCCAGATGTAACACCCGATGTCCGCGGACTTCCGCCATGCCTGCGGACATATCGTAACATGAACAGTCCTTCTACCATTTCCTTTTCACTTTCTGTGCCATTCCCTCATTGGATATAGCGAAGAAGTCACATGAACCTCCACCAATCACATCCAAGACCTCTACATCTAACTGCATCATCATAGATCAGCACTTTAAATGTACTGTTAATCTCTCTGAGTACAAGTGTCATATCATTGGAAAGCACCTTCTACCAGAAATACTGTACAAGTCTCCAAGATTTCTACTTGCAGCTGCATGCATATCCATATGCATGAACACAAACTACAGGTATGCATATTTTCTATATAGTACATGTACAATTTTTATAGATTCATAAATCAGATTAACTGACTTTTATCTTGTATAATCTATAAAATGAATTTACTGTCATTTTTTCCATCTCCTGAAATCAACTGTCACTTACAAACCTATCTGCTATTTAATTTCTTTTTACACACACATTTTCAAAGCATGTTGAACTAACATATTTAAAGTACATTGAGGTGCTGTTACTTACAAGAGCTTAGTTACAGAAATAGTGGTATTCAGTGGTACATTATGATTTCCACAAGGCATACAAATGATATTTTGGTTGGTACAGTTGGTCATTACAATAGAGTTTATGCATTAAGAACATATGATATGTATTCAATTGGTGCAACACATCTTATGTGAATAAGATAGTTTTCATGATTTTGATGAAGGCGCTGAGGATCAATGTCAATTAAAAAAATCAATGTCTAAATTAAAAACAATGCTATATACAAACAAAATTCCTTATTTATTTCCTTTACAATTGTAGTGAAGACCATTCTCCTGAAAAGAAGCAGCCGAATTTGAAGTACAAAGAACAACTAAGAAGAAATCTGCTCATTTCAGAAAAAAAGTAAGTTGAATACCCCCATATTATTTGTACTATAATTCAAACACACTGTAAGGTTAATTCATGATATTTCTGTGTCTAAAAATAGAGATTGTACACCATTCTGTCTACAAATCCCCATTTTTTAAACAGAGATTTACAGGCTGAATGACGCACAATTTCTTAGTTTTCGACACACAAATAAGCCAACTCAAACCCTAGAATTTTGATATTATAGAACAAACAACTGTTTTAATTGTATACCATTAGATTTACTATTTCTACTTCCCCACACCACCAGCTTACTTTCTGCTATCATCTGTACCCCAGTTTAGTAGCACATTAATTCAAGAATAGCCATCCCAACTAGTTGTAGTTGCCCAATGCACAATCACACGCCATTACATACATCTTTATTATCTTACTCACACACTCATGCAAACAGCACACATACATTAAGAATACCCCAACCCATACCTTCTTTATTTTTTTCAACAGACCCTAAAGAATCCCTACCAAAAATCAAGTCCGTAGAAAGCAACGCAGAAACAGAGCAAATGAAAATAGAAGTGTCCAAAACAAGCATCCATCTCTAGCAGAATTTGTAAAAAAAGTTAAAACAAAACAGCTAATACAGTCATTTAGCGAAATAAAACAGGCTTCAAGTACAGAAACTTTGCCTCCTCTATCAAAATGTAAAACAAACCACAAAACAATTAACTTAAAATCAGCTACCACTACAGATAAAACTGCTCCTATAAATCATGATATAGTGCAAACTAAGCATACCAAAAAAAGTATTTTTAGCAAAAATGTCACATCACAGAGTCCTGCAAAACCTTGTAAAAACAGGAGAGAAATCAAACTCAACCCTTCAAGCCTATCGTAGGAAATTAATCTTAGAAGCGTTGATAGACATTGCAATCCTTCTCAAAAGAAAGGTATTTATTTTAGTGTTAAACAAAATGAAACCACTAACAAAACTAATGACTAAATTACAAAAAAGAATTCTCAATAAACAAAATGTCAACAGAAATAACTTCTTAAGTATCTGTGGAGTGAATGGAGTCACACTACGAGCACAGAACCATACTTTAATGAAGAAGCATACAAACAAAAGCAAACAAATACAATTGCCATACATAGCAGTGGACGAGGTTATGGAAAAGTTAATAATACCATAATGGAACAGGAAATACTGCTTACCAAAATATCCCCAGAAAACTTAGAATTACCTCTCCATTCAACTGAATCAGAACGTCTAGTATACAAATGGCCATGCACGTCAATGTGTAACATTCTCAAAGAATCTTTCAAGTCTTTACGCCAATTCCTCAATCAATATGTGAATGGCAAAGACAAATTGAAAATGAAACTACTGCAAAATACGGATACCTGTCCAGTGCGCAAGTACACAGGACTACAAAGACATTCATTGGCCTGCATTTCAGGACCTACTTGCAAAACCACCTTCCATTATATCAAAATGATATCAACACATCATTCAACTATAAGAAATCAAGTCTATAAACTGTACTATGCTAAAGGTCCTGCTTTAGCACTAGCCAATTTAAATAACATTCTTCTACATGGTACAGCAAAAGACTTACTTGAAGAAATTGACTATATCCAGAAAAAATATTTTGCAAGTGAAAGCCACTTACAGAATGAAATAGCTTTAGAGCAAATTAGCAACAATTCTATGCATGGCAACCTTCTACTACACACATACAAAAAAGACATACTGAAATTTAAAAGTACATCTGCTGAAGTACCAAACCATGTGTGTGTATGTTGCCGTAGAACTTTCTATAAAAGTAACACAAAAACTGTAGACCTAACTTATAAAATAGAAGACAATGAAGATTCTAAATGGTTGAATTAGCTCTCTACCTTATAGCAGAAAACAAATACAAAATAACTGACCCCTTAATACTTTGCAGTTACTGCACTACAAAACTTGACAACAAACTCCTTCACGTGCTATCACAAATCATTTGGAATTATTTCCACTACCAAATCCACTACAACAACTCAATTTATATGAGAGCATAATAATTCAAACAGTGCACCCCTTTCAAGCAATAATACGCCTTCAACCAAAAACAGGAAAATTACCTCCCTCTGAATTAGTGAAAGGTATTCGTGGAAAAGTAGTGTATTTTCCATTAGATCTAAAAGAAAATGTGCACACTCTAGCAGTGCAACGTCCAATGGAGCAATCTTTAATTATCTTAGTAAATGGTGTACCTACAGACAATGAAAATTGGCAACAACTGGTAGATTTACATAAAGTTAGACAAGCTTTGCAATATCTAAAAGACAATAATGAATACTACAAAGAAATTAATATTGAAGAAAACTTGAAGGATACCACTGAAATAATTCAAGAAACACAAGAAGCCGGTCAATTTGAGCTCCTAGATCCTGCTACAATATCCAATACTTTAGACCATTATACAATTCCCCCATTGCATTCTAATGACACCGTAGAAGATGCACTAGAAACATACCAAATGCGTCAAACAAAAGGATCACCAATCAGCATATGGGATAAAAGTATAGAAGCACATGCTTTTCCTCTACTTTTTCCTACTGGCAAAGGAGGAAGGTACGATGATAGACCTATTCAAATAACAGCATCAGAATATCGCTCATTACGGATGTATTCTGAAGATCCCAGATTTAGACAAAATATGGAATACATATTCCACCTACTCTTTGAAAGTGAACTAGCAACTTTATGTTACAGAGTTACACACACATTAAAATCAGGATCCCACTTTCAAAATATGTCAGCTACACAATTATTACAAAAAGTGCAACAAAAAGATGAGGTTTTACAATCAAATATTACAAATCTATTAGCAAATATGCATGGTACTAAACAACAGTGGTTTCGACGTCACAGAGATGTACATTGTATGATAAGAAACCTTGGTCCACCCACTTGGTTTGTTACATTAAGTTGTGCAGAATATGCATGGGAAGATTTATATGATTTCCTACGCATATCAAACAAAAACAAAACAAACATAGATATACTAAAACCTGGAGAACTTTGTTCTCTAGATCCTGTTAATGTTTCAAGATATTTTCACCATCGCTTCATTGCTATGCTACACTTTATTTGTAATAAAACTGCTCCTCCCGTTGGAGAAGTGCAACACTTCTTTTGGAGAAAAGAATACCAAGCCAGTGGAGCACCACATATCCACATACTTTTAGGGATTAAAGATGCTCCTAAATTTGGTCAAAACAGTGACGCCACTGTTTTACAATTTATTGAAAAATATGTCACTTGTCAAATTCCATCAGAAGCAACAAATAGTGATCTTCAAGCACAAATCTTACAATTTCAAAGACACAAATGTAGCAAATATTATCATCGCAAATACAAAAACAAAGGGAAATACTACACCAAATGCCACTTTGTTTTCCCTAGAATGGTTACAAAAACAAGTCAAGTGAACAACTTCATGTCTTCAGTTAGACATACTGTTAAAGGTAAATCACCTAAAAATACATATTACATAAGAAGAACAGAAGAAGATAAATATATCAATAATTACAATGCAATCATTTCCCACTTATGTAATGCAAACATAGATGGGCAGTACATTGCAGACAATTCCACTGCAGCTGCACAATATGTTACAGCATACTTAACCAAAGCAGAAAAAACAGAGCTACAAGACCTCTGGAATGACCTGTCATCAGACAAAACACTGTCTCAAAAATTATACAGCTTGGGCATAAAAATACTCTCCCATAGAGGACGTGGCTCCTATGAAACAGCAGATCGTTTAACTGGTACTGCTTTGTATGGACAATCTGAAAACATAGTATGGTAAGTCTTGGTCCTGCCAAATCTAGAAAAAGAGTTCTAAAATCATACGAAGATATAGAAACAATAGCCAAACATGATCCCAACAGCCAAGACATTTTAAAAAACAATTTGCTGGACACATACTACCCAAACAGAAGTACCACTTTGGAAACCATGTGTCTATACCACATAGCCCAAAACTTCACATACAAAAATAATATAAAACCCGATGAAAAAAAAGTAGATACAGAGTGAAAATTGTGAAGGCAGCTTAGTAAAACTCACCAAACCAAATTTAATTAATCATATCAAATTGTCATTAAAGACTCCTCAACATAAAGAACTATATTACATGTCCCTGCTACAACTCTTTAAACCATGGAGAAAAGAAGAAGAAATACTAGATAACTATGACTCCTATGAAGACGCTTTCAAAGCAAATGAAAGCACTATAACTGATGTAAACTTTACACAGTACAAAACAATGTTGCACAATGAACAGCAACATGAAGAAGAACTGCAGGCCCAACTAGATAAGGACACTCGTGACAGTAGTCAACCTTCTGTAACAGGAAGCCAAGAACCACTGGGAGAGCCACTAATAACAAATGAGGCAGAATTAGCTATGACAGAAGTAGACAACACCATGTGTCAGTATGAAGATAAAGAAGACTTAACTATACTACAATCAAAACTAAACAATGAACAACGTAGCATTTTTGAAGAGGTAACAAAAGAAATTGCACATGGTGTACAACATGAAAGCAAAGAATGCACCTGCCAAAATTACAAACCTATACTACTGTACATCAGTGGTGAAGCTGGTTCTGGCAAAACATTCTTAATCAAAATCATCAGTAAATTCCTTCAACAATTGACAAACAACAAACTGTCAGCTGTTGTCACTGCCCCCACAGGTTTAGCTGCCTACAACATAGGTGGTTTCACTTTACACCAATTACTACTCCTGCCGGTAGAACACCAAAACAAATTAGACTATTGCAAACTTTCTACAGAAGCTGCAATGGAACTACGCAGAGTATTAAAACAAATGAAAATGCTACTAATAGATGAAGTGAGCATGGTCTGCAACCTAATGTTGGCCTTGATTCACCTCAGATTACAAGAAGTATTCAAAACAAACTATGAAGAGCTCTTTGGAGGAAAACACATCATTGTTTTTGGAGATCTTCTTCAATTGACACCAGTGAAAGGTGAGCATATTTTTAAAACCTTAGGACACAAACTCTGCCGTAAAACTGTTGGCAGAATTGGAAATGTCAACCTTTGGCAACATTTCCAATACAGAGAATTAACAGAAAACATGCGGCAATCTGCAGATCTCACTTATGCCAACATCTTTAAAAGTATTAGAGTTGGTATATTATCTCAATAAGCATAAGCAATATTGAAAACCCGGCACATTCATGCACTTTATGGCCATAATGCATGTGCTACGGATGTTATGGAACAATTAGCCCAGAAAAATGTCAATTGTATGGCCTTAATGCCAACTCTTGCAAGCTGTTTCAAATTCAATGAAACAATGTTAAAAAAAGAAATGCAACCAATAATTGAAATTAGCACCACAGACAAACTAGACATACATGGTATGACACTACCCATGTGTGAACAAGCCACAACGAGACTAAATAGTGTAGGAAATTCAATCTCCAACCCAGCTGGATTGGAAAAAATATTTAAATTATCCTTAAATTACAGACTAATGCTTAAATGTAACCTTGATGTGGATCAAGGAGTAGTTAATGGAGCACTGGGTACAGTTGTTGGCTTTCAAACATACCCACGTGACAACAACATTCAGTTTGTCAATATTCTCTTTGACAAACTTTCAGAAGTGAAAAGGATAGGATGCTCAACAGCTCGATTCCTTCTCTTCAAAGACATGTATGTACGAAGAGAAACATTTTCTCTAACTCTTGCATACGCAGTCACCATTCATAAATCACAAGGTCTTACCCTAGACAAAGCATTGATGACATTGGTAACACAGTCTTTAAAGAAGGCATGAGCTACGTAGCACTATCACGCTTACGCACACTTGACGGTCTATTTCTAATCAACTTTGATGCAAGTAAACGCTGATATTCCTTGCATTTCAGAATACAATAGACTTTGTTCACTATACACCCCCCATCTAAAATCATATCCTATTCCACAAAAAGTAAAATGTTCTAAAAGAAAACTAAATCAAACAGAAATGCAACAGGATGTCACTGCAAATCCTCTTAAGAGATTAAAAGAAACTAATACTTCATCAAGTACCACAATCAAAAAAGAACCTATTAGGGAAAGTAAACGAAGTACTTCTTCAAAGAAGGAAGACAAACTCCAAAAAGAGCTCTCAGATACAGAACTACCTTGTCCGTTTAAATTTTCAAATGTAATTGGTGTAAGTTGCTACGCAAATGTAGCAATGAATATTCTATTTCAATTACCAACAATAGTTGACAACATTTACTTACGCAGTCCAGACCAATTGTGTTTGCAAATGTTAGTACTTCATATAAACGCAACAAATAATCCTGACAACACGTATAGTGTTTAGGGAATAAGACAACAATTGGAGTGCTGGAATGGTGAAATTCACTATAAACTCCAAGGAAGATCCAGAAGAATTTCTAATGTACTTAGTACAGGTACTGGACAACAAAAACATACCTGTAAATGAAATCTTCCAGATTTCATACATGCACTATGTGCAACAATGTGACACAAGAACACATCCCCAATGAGCGCTTTGTGTATGTATCAATACCTAATTGTGAATCTGTTCCATTTGAGCAACTTGTACAAAATGCAAACCATGGTAGATTATGTACTACCTGCAATGCGGATAATCTCTCCACCTTACTAATACAAACACATAGTAAATACGTAATACTAATGCTTCTATGTTACAATGCAGATGGTACGAAAAACAACTGCAAACTGACTGTATTCACACATGGTCAAGTATCACTTGGTAAGAAAACCTTCACAACAATAGGTATAATCTACCACACAGGAGCCACAACCAATGCAGGTCACTATACTGCATATATAAAAAAGAATTGTGGATGGTTTTAATGTAATGATAGTACCATCACTCTAAAGCAGAGATTACCTGCAAATCTTACAAATGCTTATTTAATCTTCTTAAAACCAAAATGTATTAACTAAACTGTACTTAAACATTAACTAAACTTTTATTAGAAAACTATAAACTGTTACAATATGCCAACGGCTATATTACTGCCCAAAGATTCTACAACAACTAAACAGATAAATGAATACCACTAAATTATATATAAAAATAAACAATTAGAATACGCCAACTGGTATCTAACTACCCCAATATTTCCAATAACCAAACAGATAAATCAATACCACTACATTATAAAATATAATAGACAGCTAGAATATGCCAAATGGTATCTAACAACCCCAACATTTTACAATATCCAAACAGATAAATCAATACCAATTCATTATAATTTCTTAAAACCAAAATGTATTAACTAAACTCTACTTAAACATTACCTAAACTTCTATTAGAAAACTATAAGCTGTTACAATATGCCAACAGCTATATAACTGCCCCAAGATTCTACGACAACTAAACTGCTAAATGAATACCAATAAATTATATAAAAAAAATAAACAGTTAGACTACTCCAACTGGTATCTAACTATGCCAAGATTTTCAATAATCAAACAGATAAATCAATACCACATTATAACAAAAAATAGACAGTTAGAATACGCCGAATGGTATCTAAATAACCCAAAATGTACAATATCCAAATAGATAAATCAATACCACTTCATTATAACAAAAAATAGACTGATAGAATATGTCAACAGGTATCTAACTGCTCCAAAAATCTGCAACAAGCCAATATATAGGGCATTAGACGGAAACAACAAGTGAACACTGAAAACAAACACACAAATAGACTGTAGCATAACAAAAAAAGTTTTTTTTTTAATCCAACATGGATTTTTTTTTCTCCAACAGACCCAATGATTCTAGCAACAAACAGAGAAACTGAGCAAATTGCACAGTACACTGGTTTGCAATCTACTAAATATGAGGGTCAAAAAAAGAAAAAAAGGTTGATTATTCAATGTTATAAGTTGTTATAAAATACCAATACTAACATGATCTTTTCTTTTATCACAGAAATAAACAAGAAATACATGTAATCCAGTTACTAAACCAAACAGTAAGTATATTATATTAAGTACAACTGTCGGGGGGAAATTCTGCCGGGGTCGGCCGGGCCGTCCGCAGACCTCCGGGCAGGGAGGCCCCAACTCCTCCCGTATATCCCAAAAGAGATAGAGTATGAGACACACGCAAGAAGCAAGGTGACTCTGCTGTTTATTAGACAAAACGGCAGGGATGGGTCAAGGAGCGTACGCGTCCGTCCTGACACACACACAATCGTGGGGCTCGCAGGCCCTTTTTACCTTAGTATGACGCGCTACTTGCGTCACCTTACAAAGTTTAACAAAAAACCTACTTCCACTCTGGATTGGTTACTCGAGTGGTAGGGTTAGTATAGCATAAATATAGAGAACGGTGTTAGTGGTTGAGGGTTAGTCAGGTGATATACTTGGGCTGTCCCTTCAATTGGATACATGAAAATTGTTACATGAAGACCTCTGAGGATTGATCAATGTTAATGGCGTCAGTGATAAGAGCCCCATGTTCTGATTGGTCCGCTCGTGAGCCTCCCAGTCTGGGACTATCGTTGTTCCCAGCTCGCGGTGCACCTGTAATTTGCAACAATGTTTTACTATGGGTAGGTGTAAACAATGTGAGGATTTATTCATATGTTGGGAGGTCAACTACTCCCACTGCTGCAGATGTCCAATGAGTCTTTTAATTGTATCTGCCTGTGTCTTAAAACGTGGGATTCAGGCGTCTCCTTCCTCCTGGGCTTGGCATCCTGTCAGGTTTGGCTTTGTCACGTGAGGTGGGACCGTGTTTGAGGCAGAATTCAGCACAATTAATATTGTTTTTCCCACTGTGTGCCTGGTTTATCTTGCAGGTGCAACCTTGGCGTTGGCTTGCGGCGTGCGAGATTGCAACATTGTGCCCTTGGCGGTGTGCTTTCGCCGGGCTCATTCTGCAGGGTCAGCAACCGAGCTCTTGCTCATTCAATGTTCATGGAAGCTTTTGCTTGCGGCCTACTTGGGCCTGGTGCATAGGTGGAACCGTTTGATGCAGAGCGCTTTAGGTTACGGTATCATATTGCCCTATCCTCAGTATCGTGTCTCCGTTATATTCTTCATTATGGTACATGGTTCTTAGAAGAAGCGTGAGCAAGCCTTTTTAGATAAGTTCATGATGCGTCTTGCGTTTCTGCATTTTGAGAGCCTATGTGGAAAATAATAAAGATGCACGTCCGTGAGTATGTCTGTCGCCTACGTCATTGCACTGAGTATATTCTTCGTGTGGATTGGTGTGGGAGTGTCCGGTGTGCATGTTTGCACAGGTGTGCTAACTGTTGGCTAGGTCGTCATGGCATCTCTAACGACGTGTTGATTTAGTGCTGGATGGTTCAGTCGAGTCCATCCATGCCACAGGTGTCAGCATGTGCAGGGCAGGCTGGTGGGCACATTTGTATGTTCCTGTACCAGGGTATTTGGTCGTCTGGTAGATGGGCAAACTCCTCTCGTGGCGGGTGTCTGGGCCGTGATCCTCTAGGCCAAGCGCGAGAGGGGAAGGGCGGGAGCCTGTTCTTCCATTCTCCCACTTCAGTCCCCCCTCTGGTCGACTTGTCGACCACAAACATATCCTTTTCTTTATCTCCTCTTACTCTCCATATTTTAGTTATTCCTCCCAAATGTCCATAGTGGTTAACATGGTCTTCAAATGACCAATACATATATTCACAGGTTCCTCCAGGAGTGCAGTATACCCATTTCCCTATGTAGCTCTTTGGGTTTCTTGGGTTTTCGAGCTTTACAGATGGTGGGTCCAGGTGGTTGGTGATGATCTGGTTGCGCAACTTCTCTCTCTCTTTTATTATTGTGCCTGTGTGTTTGCCGTCATTTGTTGGCATCAAGAGGTGCATACCAACCATTTCGATCATCTCGTCTGTGGTGCGTGCCTTCCGGGCCTTCCAAAATCTTATTATGATCAGTGTAGCGCCAGCCAAAATAGTACATCCAACTATAATCTTCAGTCCATCTGACAGCCAAGATGGCATCCATGACCATAATATTGAAAACCAGCTCTCATCCTTTTTCACACCTTTACTTTCATCCATCATTTTTGAGTGCATCTGGGTCAATTGTAAAACTGCTTCTGTCAGTGTACCATTGTCAGCATCGTTGGCAGGGATAAATGTGCAGCATGATTGTCCTATCTTAGCGCAAACTCCTCCTTCCATTGCTGTGAGGAGGTCCAGTACATATCTGTTCTGAAGCGCTACCATCCTCACAGCTCGCAGTTCCTCTTTTATTGCCTTGAATCCATTCACTGTAGAGTTAATTGTCATCATTAGTTCCCACCTAGTTATCTGGAGTTATTTTGCGTTTGCGTAAGCCTGTAGTCCCGGATGTATTATTGAGGAGAAGAACATTGCTGCTCTGCTGAATAGTCTGTGTTCTGGCGGAATTGAAGTGAGTGCTGTTTCCGACCTTCCCCACAGGTAATTTCCTGTCAGAGGTTCTCCTTGTCTTTTCTTCCTATTCAGGACGGTGTTGTTGCCGTTGTTCCTGTTCTCTTGCCCCTTCTGAAGCTGTGCAGATCTCTTCTTCCTCTGGTTTCCTTCATCCATTTTGGGGAAATTCGCCATATTCACATGTTTCTGGGGCACCACTTAGTTTAGTTTAGTTTAGTTTATTATTTGTATAGCGCCGCCTGGCCCTAGGGCATCCAGGCGCTTGCGATGAATACAACAAGAATAATGAATACAACAAGAATAATGCAGCAGAAATGTACAAATCGATTACATATTTACAAATTTACAGTCTTGGTCCATGCTAGTGCGGTAGGGCTAGTCAGTTTCTTTGGATAGAAGCCAAGTTTTGGTGTTGTGTCTAAATCTGTGAAAGGACGGTTCTGATCTCAGCTCGAGTGGAAGTGAATTCCAAAGTTTGGAGGCAAGCACGGGGAAGCTGGAGCCACCTGCTTTTTGGAGCTTAAATCTTGGGATATTTAAGCAGTGTGTTTGAGCTGATCTGGTAGGGCGCGCTGGGGTGTGGTGCTTGAGGTTGTCGGATAGGTATCTGGGTGCTTGGTTAGCTAGGCATTTGTGTGTGAGTGAGATGGTTTTATATTCAATTCTTTGTGGTATGGATAGCCAATGGCAGGTGCGTCTGGCGTCCGAGATGTGTTCTTGTTTGGGTATGTTCAGGGCTGCTCGCAAGGCGTTGTTTTGTATGACTTGTAGTTTGTTGATGTTTTTCTGACTGGTTCCCAGGTATAGCGCATTGCAGTAGTCAACTTTGGAAAGGACTAGCGCTCTGGCTAAGGTGATGCAGTTGGATGGTGAGAGGTAGGGTCTGCTGGCATTGATAAGTTTACAAGTGTAAGCAGTGGCTGATGAGATGGAATTGATCTGTCTTGTCAGTGTGAGGGAGGAGTCGAGGTAGATTCCTAGGGTTTTGACGCTGTTAGAGACGGTGATGTTATTGCCGTCTATAGTGAATGCTTGATAGAGTTTGTCGAGTTTATTAAGTCTGGGTTGGGAACCTAGGAGAAGAAGCTCGGTCTTGTCGTCATTAAGGCATAGGCCATGCTTGGCCATCCATTCTTGGATAATGGAATAAATGTTGTTGAGAGCAGTGAGGTCGGTGGAGTAGTCGCCTGTTAAAGGGATCAGTATTTGGGTGTCATCTGCGTAGTTGGTGTAGATGACACCCAAGCGGTCCAGTATGTCAAAGAGGGGTTTCGTGAATACATTGTATAGAGTGGGGGAGACGCAGGAGCCCTGGGGGACACCGCAAGTGACTGGGGCTGGGATGGCAGAGGCTGTGGGTGCGAAGACTCTCATGGATCTGTTGTTAAGGAAGGAATGGATCCATGCGTTGGCGTTATCTGAAAATTTGGCTGCTGAGGATAGATGTTTGCAGAGGATGTCGTGGTTGACCAGGTCGAAGGCGGCCGATAAGTCAAGGAGGAGAAGGAGGGCTAGTTTACCATTGTCTTTAATGTTGTCCATCTGTGTCTTAAGGTCAATCAGGGCGGTCTCAGTGCCGTGTTTGGGGCGGAATCCTGATTGTCTGAGTCCTAGTAAGTTATTTTTCTCGAGGTGGTTCTGTATCTGGAGATAGGCAGCTCTGTCGAGGATTTTTAGTAGGAAGGGTACAGTCGTTATGGGTCTGTAGTTGGTGGGGACATTAGGGTCAAGGGTGGGCTTCTTAAGTAAAGGAAGAACCCAGGAGTCCTTGAGGTTGTTGGGCACTATGTTGGAGGTGAAAGATGCGTTGATGAGGGAGGTGATGAAGGGAGCAAGTTGTTTGGCAGCATCTTTAATGATAGGGGCTGGGCAAGTGTCGCCTTGGCATTTGGACGGTTTAAGAGAGTAGATTATTTCTTCAACCTCTTTAATGGTTATGGTGGAAAACTCAAAGAGGTTATTGTCATCATTTTGGGGGGTGGTGTGGGTGTGTGTAGAGGGGGTGATGTTATCGGAGAGGGTGAGGCTTTCTTTCTTTGTCAGGATTTTGGCTTGTAGCGTGGCAATTTTGCCTAGGAGTGCTTCCTGGATGTTCGTGCACCAGTGGATGTCTTTGTTGCAAGTGTCTGGAATGGGGGAGGGTGATTCGAGTTCTCTCAGGATATTGAAGAGCTCTTTGGTATTAGATTTGGCGTTGCTGATTCTTTCATTGTACATGTTTTTTTTAGACTGGATGATGGCTGATTTATAGATGTTCGATGCTAGTGCGTAGGATGTCTTATTAATAGTGGATGGTGACTGTTTCCATGCTAATTCAGCTTGTCTTTTGGTTTTGCGGAGTGTTTTTAGTTTGGGGGTGAACCAGGAATTGAGGTGTGCTCGTGGTTTGGCTTTCCGAAGCTTGAGTGGTGCTATGGTATTTATGGCCTTAAGGATAGTTGTGTTGTATAAATCTACTAATTCAGTAGGGTTGGTCATGGTGGGTGAGAAGTCGATGATGGGTTGGAGTAGCGGGAGGAGTTTCTCTAGTGTGATATTTTTGTTGTTTCTTGTGAGTGTGGGTGGGGCATTGGAGGAGGGCCCTGGTGTTTGAGTGCCTTTGTTGATGGTGAAGGTAATAAGGTGGTGATCGGTCCAGGCGCATGGAGTGTTGGAGAGGATGGTAGTGTTGCAATTGAGGTCAGCTATCCAGTCAAGGATGCGGCCTTTGTTATGTGTGGGTTGTGCGATATGGTGGGTGAGTCCTAATTCTGAAATAGTGTTGGCGATAGTGTGAGCTTTGTCATCTTTCTCATCATTGAGACCTAGATTAAAGTCTCCTAGGATGAGTAGTCGAGAGTTAGGTTTGATATTGTTAGAGAGTAGAAGGGCTATGTCGTCATTAAAGGATAGTATGGGGCCTGGCGGTCTGTAGATGAGGTGGATGGTGATAGTGCTTGTGTGCGTTGTGGATAGTTTGAGGGTGAGTAATTCCGCTGATGTCAGTGATTGGTTTTGTATGTGTCTAATGTTGATGGAACTTTTTGCAATAACGGCTACTCCACCACCTTTAGCTGTTTGTCTGTCTGCACGAAAGATGGCATAGTCATTGGGTATAGCAAGTGATAGAGAGGGGCCAGATGCTGGGTGGAGCCAGGTCTCTGTAATAGCTATGAAGTTGAGATCATTAACGGTGATAATGTCGGCAATGTCTAAGGCATGGGCGACTACAGATCTCGCATTGATGAGTGCACCTTTAATGGTTTCGGTGGTGATGCATGATTTTTTGATGTGGGTGCGGGGGGAGGGTGCGATCAGGCCGTGTGATATCTGGTCTGTCGGAAGTGTAGGGCGTGTGCAGTGAGGGGCAGATTTGGTAAAGGTTATGTTTTGTTTGTTGCCTAGATTGGGGAAGGATGCGGGTGTGTGTGTTCTGGATCTGAGTCGGGTGAATCTCGATAATCCTGAGCAGGGATAGGATCTGCTGGTAGTAAGGTTCGTGATAGTGGGTTGGCCGATGGGAGTAGTTTGTGATGCTTCTTGGGGGCTGGGGGTGTCTGCTATGCGATGAGAGTCAATGGAGGAGGTAGGCTGGAAGGGGTTGATGTTGGGTAGGAAGGGGGTGTGCCGGGTATGGGATAATGTCTGGGGCAAGCTAGTCTGCTGAGGCCGTTGGGGTGTAAGCGAAAGTGTGACCCTGTGCAGGGGGTGTCATGGGGGACCAGGCAGAATGGGAACATAATGAGGAAGGTCCAGGTTATCATTTCTGAGTTTAGAGGGAACTGACGCACAAAATCGTCAGAGAGAGGCTAGTGCGCAATGTTAGTACACAATGGTGCTGCATTGAGGGTACTAGCGCAGAGAATCGGAGAAATGCTAGTGCGCAGTGCAGATACCCAGTACTAATACGCAGTGTAATCTAGGCGACCATAAGGCATTGCACAATGTCACAGTAGTCTCTAAGCGACCATAAGGCACTTACACAATGTCTAGTGATGGTACATTAACGTGTACTATTGTGCATACACCATTCCAAAGAGGGGGCAGTGTGTGGTATGCCTTGTCTCCACAGGCCCAGTAATGGTCCATTACTACTGCTGTTCCTGCTCCCCCCTCAGGTAACTCCATCACGCTTTCACAGTTGGTGTTGTATCCTACGTCCACTTCTCTTTTATGTTGGTAGCATACCTTAGGCGCAGTTAGCGGCAGTATTGTTATTGGGTCTTCATCCTTTTCCATCCACGTGAGCATGGGTACGTACTTGACCCAAGTCATCCAACATCTATGGTTGTGTCCATCAATAGTTGAAATATTTTCTCTTGTTACCATGTTGCTGCCAACCACTCCTATGTCCCATTTGTTGTTCATGTACACCTTCCCTGTTATTATCACCAGTGGTCTTTCCCAACATCCGTTTTTACCAGGGACTTCAGTGGCGTACCAATCACATGGTAGGTACTGCAGTGTTACTTTCTTTGTTTCTCCTTTTTCAGGACCACTTGTTATGTATTTGAATCCTTCAGCATGTAAACTGCTCTTGTGGTAACTCAAATAAGTCTTGAGGAAGTTGTTTTCATATGGATATGTATCTCGTGTTTTCCACACCAGATGCCCCTTGAAATTTTCCTTTCGTCTGGAACAGTGCCAGGTATATTATACATCGTGCTATTTTTTCATCTATCTCCGTGGCAACAAATGTTCGAGAAGCGCTCATGGCGTATGGAATTAATGAGCAAACGTAGCAGCTGTCTTCTGTTGTCTGTTTACCTATGTGGGTCATGTGTTGGTAGCATATGTTGTTTGAGATGTGTGCTGAATCTTGTATGTAGTTGTCAATACCTTTATTATCTGAGTATGTGCTGCGTTTAACTCTATTTTTCTTGTGTGGGATTTTACTAGTACCACCTGACGTAACACCTGTTGCAGCTGGGGGTGGGGGTGCATTAGGTTTGGGTACAGCAATAATATCAATAGCATAGCTGTACTGCCATACAGAGGCAGCCAAGAACCCGGTGATCATTAAAATCCCTATCAATTTTATTACAGATGCTAATTTCACCGGCATTTTGCTCTTACCTTGCTGCAGTCCGGCAGCTTATTCTTGCGATGTTACAGTTGCCCGCCTGAAAATTCTTAATATGCTTGTTATTGGTGTTAGTTGTCGTTTTTTAAGCTCTCCCTATCAAGTAGTCATTCAGTGCCCAGGCGAAGAGCTGTTCCCACGCCAATCTAAGCAATCTATCTCTTAGGGCAGGCAAGTATGGTTGGAGGTGGGGCATTGAGTGTTCTATGGCCAAGAGGAATGCTGTGTAGTAGACACGTACCCTCCTTCTTTTCAGGTACGTTGGCCGTTTTCTTTCATATACAAATTGGTGTGACAATTCTTCCAGGTAATTATCGTCTGAGGGTACCATCTACTCCTGGGCAGTGAATTGGTTAGTTATCTACTTTCTTAACAGTACAATAATACGCTGTACCTGCATGTGCGAGAGAAAAGAAAGAGAACATTCAGGTGTTTACATGTGTATATGTGCAAAACAATGTCCTTCAGTTCAGTTATTACTACAGTGGGTAGGGGGTCAATGGGCAGAGGGTTTGGGGCTCAACTGGCGGAAGTCTCTTTATCCTTTGATCGTGTAACCATGGGGTGGGCGGTATGGGGATCACCCCTTTCTTTTCTAGTAGTTGTCTCTGGGGAATCTGGGGGGTGTCAGGGTATGGGGACACTTAGGCCGTTAGTTGCGGTAGAAGTCTCTTCCTCCGTTGGTGACGCTGTTGGTGTTCTTTCAGTGGCCCTGTCGGTGGCGCTGGGGCGGGTCTGGAGTTTGTAGATCTTTACGTCATGTAGGTGGTTCCAGGCATGTTTGTCCTGTAACTTTACTGCTCTCGTTGATACCTCCTCTACCAGATGGGGGCCAGTGAAGCGTGGACTGTTCCACTTTCTATTGAAATTGCGAAGTAATACGTGGTCACCTTTAGCAACTTTGCACAGTCTTTCCTTTTCCAATTCTTTATCCGCGTCTTCTTGTTGCTCGCTGTTAGACCCGCCCCGCGTGGGCTCGAGCTGTTGAGACACAAACACTACACTAGTAATCAGAGAAGACACATATTGGTACATTTCATCACCAAGGACATTTGCAGTACTCGCGTGGTCAGTAAATGCTCTTGATGTTGGCGTTAGGGGAAGGCGCATTTGACGTCCGGTAACCACCTCGTGAGGGGTGAGGTGGTGGTCGGAACCTGGTCTATTCCTTAGCTCAAATAGGGCTAATGGAAGGCAATACAACCAACTCTTCTTTGTTGTTTGCTGTATTTTTGCAATTGCCTCCTTTAATAGGCCATTCAGGCGTTCACATACACCGTTGGCCTGTGGGTGGTATGCACATGCAAATTTATGCTTGATGTTCAGTAAGGATGTGATGTGCTGGAACATTTCGTTTGCGAAATGTGGGCCATTATCTGACCGCAGTACTTCGCACACTCCCCACCTGGGGAAGACCTCCCTCACTAGGAATTTAGCTGCTCTAAATGCATCTGGGTGTGAACAGGGCCCTGCTTCAATCCACCTCGAGAATGGGCATACTACTACAATCATATACCTATTTCCTTGACATAAGTTGATCATATCAACATAGTCAATATGGAGATGTCGGAAGGGTCCCTCTGGCCGGGGTATAGAACCTCTTATCGCCTTCAGAGTGTGAACGGCCGTAAACTGTTGACATGTGAGACAATTGCTGATAAAATTTGACACATGAGAATTTGACTCGGGGCAGAACCAGTCTTCCCTAATTCGTGCTGCAATTACTTCCTTGCCTGTGTGGGATGGGTGGTGTAGTTGGCTCAGGGCGGTGTTCAATAGTGCCAGTGGTATTACAATCTTCCCAGTGTCACTCTGGCGCCATAGTGCGTCGGTTGGTGACATTGTGCAACCTCTTTTTAGCCATATTTCTTTTTCGGCCATTGGTGCAGCCGCTTGTAGCTCCATAATCTGTGTGGCTGGGAGATGGGTGTACCCTTCTCTTATCAACATCTCCTTAGCCATTCCCCTCCCTCTCCCTCTCTGTGACTCTGGGGGGTTCCATATCTCACCAAAATATGCAGCATACTTCGCATGTGCGTCTGCTGCTGCATTCCCTTTTGAAATGTGGTCTTCACCATTGGTGTGTGCGGTGCATTTGACCAAAGCTAATTCTTGGGGGTCATTTATTGCTTCAATTAGTTCAGCCAATAGGAGGGCATGTTGCACTGGAGTGCCATCAGCTCTCCTAAACCCTCTTCTTCTCCATTTCGACAGCCCTGAGTGGACAGTGGACGTAACATATGCGCTGTCGGAATATATGGTCACTTGTTTGTCAAAGCTTTCCTTCAACGCCAAAATCAGTGCAATTAATTCTGCTGCTTGAGCGGAATAATGCTGTGGTAGTTGTACACATTTCATTGCCACACACACCGGTACCTCCATCATTTTTACCACTGCTGCCCCAGTCCTCCTTATACCATCCCTTTGGTCGATAGTTGATGACCCATCAATGAACAGGAGCTCACCTCCCTCTAGTGCGTTTTCTTCAATCTTTCTAGTACATGAGTACATTTCAGTTATTTGCGTACAATCGTGGGCATAATCTCCTTCCTCAAGTACTTCTGCTAGGAACCTTGCAGGGTTGACCGTGCTACATCTAACAATTGATAGTTCAGCTCTGGATAAGATGATCTCATAACCTGATGCCCTTTGCGTGGTTAGGGTGGACTTAGGTTTATTCAATATTGCAAATAGTGCATGTTCCACAAACAGTGTAGTTGGGCACCCCATGGTGATTGCTGTTGCTTTTTCTACCGCAAAAGCAGCTGCGGCGAGACCTTGTTCGCAAGGGAAATGACCTAACTTCACAGGATCTAAGTGGCCACTGTAAAATGCTACTGGTTTGTAGCCCATGCTTGTTTTTTGAGCCAACACTGCTTTCATTACTGCTGAGTCGCAATGTGAAAATATAAAGAATTGTCTCTCATAGTCTGGGGTTGCCAGTACCGGAGCAGTTGATATCGCATCTTTCAGTTCATCAAAAGCCTCTTTCATTTCCATTGTCCACCCCAACTTTTTCTCCCCTTTATTAGCTTCCTTTAACGCCTCAAGCAGGGGTCCTATGTATGAGCTGTAATCAAATACTTATGCTCTACAGTAGTTGCACAGACCCAGGAACTGCTGCAGTTCCCTCACTGTTTGTGGCATTGGCGTTTTTGAAATGGCCTGTGCCCTTTGTGGTGCAATCTTTCTTCCATGTTGGGATATGAGCTGACCAATGTAAAGTACCTGTTCTTGACAGTACTGTAACTTTTCCATGTCCACCTTGTAACCTTTTTCAGCCAATATTGTCAGCATCTTTAATGAGTCCTCTCTGCATGTTCTTTCGTTTGTACTGCAAATTATTATGTCGTCGACATACTGCAACACTGTGCTTTCCACTTCAATGTTACCCAAATCCATCTGTATTACTCTGTTGAATATTGAGGGTGATTCGCAGTACCCTTGTGGTAATCTGGTGTGTTTCCACTTTGTGTTTCTGTAAGTGAAGCTTGTCAGTTCTTGTGAGTCTGGGTGCAATGGTATTGAGAAAAAAGCATTTTTAAGGTCGATCACTGTAAATCGTGATGCTTCCGCTGGAATGCCACACAATATCGTGGCCGGGTTTGCGGCTATGGGGTATTCTGCCTCTACTATGTTGTTCAAGGGCCTGAGATCCTGTATGAAGCGCCAAGACCCCCCCTCTAGCCTTGCGCACTGGGTATACAGCCGTGTTACATGGTGATTCTGAGGGGACCAATATGCCATTATCTATAAGGGCCGTTATGGTTTCATAGATGCCCTCATCTGCCTCTTTTGATAGTGGGTACTGTTTCACTCTGGGGAGTATTGCACCTTTTTTCAATTTTATCCTTACCCCCCTATACTTTTAATGCACCCCACGTCATAGGGGCTAGTAGTCCATAATGATGTGGGTACTTTTGTCATATCCTCCTTAAAGAAGGGAACTGGGGTGGATGTGGGTGCCTCAAGTGCCATTGCCATTTTCTGTGCCACTTGTTTGTACGCCACTCTTAGCCATATTTCCACACTCATCATAAACACCATTTCACCTTCCTCCTTTTCTTCTGAGAACAGCTCCTCATCTGACACCTGGGTGAGTCTACATCCTTCTGCTAGTGCTATCACTGCCCTCCATGCTCTTCCTTCTCTGTCTTGGGCATGTACAGCAATGTAATCAGCTGTTGCTATAATGCTCTCAATGTCCACTGGAACCACCTTTCCTTCTAGTTCGTTGACTGGTGTTTCTGGTCTGAACAAATAGGCTGCTGGCCTCCTCCAGATCTTTCCCTCTATCCCTGGCATCCATGCAAATGCCATGTCTGTCCCGTACTGGAAGAGTTCGCCATCTACTGGCTCGGCCCTAATCGCTGTCTGTCCGCAGTATGCTTGCATAATCTGTCGTGCTGTGAGCATGTTAATTCCTGGAGTAGAGCAAATTATGCCGTCCTCCGTAAAGGAGATCGTCATATTCAACCTGTTAATTATGTCTCTCCCCAGTATATTTACTGGTGAGGCACTATAATATAAAAGTGGGACTGACATGTCATAATCTCCTATAGATAAGGGAATGTTATCAGTAAAAGGAACCAACCCTCTAGCCCCAGAGAATCCTTGGGTGTTCATGGCTTCGCCCGACATCTTAAATGTACCTTCCCTTATGCAAGACCGGGTCGCCCCGGTGTCAACAAGGAATGATAATTTTTTGTCGCCTATCGTTACCTCTATGCGTGGTTCCTCCGCACTATTAGGTGTTACCGACAGGATGGGACACACCAAGGCCGTCTGTGGGCTGTCCTATTGAGGGTACAACGATTGACCATTTCCTGTGCAAGGGTTGTGTCCCAGGACCGTCACCCTACCCAGTTGTGTTTGTTGTGCTTGGGGTTGTTGTGTTATCGCTACCTGTTGTTGTGGCAGTGAATATGTCTGTGGCTGTTGTTGTGTTATTAGTTGTTGCTGTTCATTTCCCTGTTGCAACGTCTGCTGTTGCTGTATGCCCTGCTGTTCCTGTGTGGGCCTTGGTTGTCCCTGTTCGCTCCATGATGGTGTACCTGGTCTTACTCTACACGTGCGTGACATGTGCCCTACTAATCCACAACTCCAACACACCGGTGGTTCCCTACTCTGCCATGGAAAGCTTCCTGTGTTGTCCTGGTATACTGGTTGCCCGGTGGGGTAGGAGTTTCTAAGTCCTCCCACCTGCTGTTGTGTGTTATATCCGTATCCTCTCCCCCTCATAATTCCTCCTCTTCCCCTGTTGTAATTATAATACCCAGCTCCTGGCAATGAGTATCCTCCTCCCATGTTGGTCGTGTATGGTTGGAGTGGCGGCACCTGTTGTGTTATTGTCTGTGAGGGTAGTATTTGGGAGGGATCTTGTGCAGCCAATACTTGTGTGGGGCTTTGGGTCATTATTGTAGGTACAGTTATTAGTGCCCCTTCCATTGTGTATTTAGTAAGTTTTTTCTGTACTTCTTAGCCTCTTCCGTTTTCCTGTCCTCTTCCTTTTGTTTCATTTTTCCTTGCCATGCCCTACAATGATGCACTATTGTCAGTTGTATTTCTGGCCATGCTTTTGCCTCCATTCCCACTACTTTATTCAGTTGTTTCTGAACTCCTTCTGGGAGCCCTTGTACTAGTATATGATAAAATATTGCTGGTGTTTTGTCCCATTGTTCTCTAGTTTCCATGCGCCACTTCTCTTGGATTTCCTGGATATAATCAACAGGATCTTCGTTCTCACGCATCTTGCGTGAGGTAATTGCTCCTATGTCTGATGTGTCTGGGTACTGTACCCTCAATGCCTGCCATAGTGCATGTCTGCAGTTTGCGAATGGTGCCCCATCATGCGATGTGTTTGCTATTGTTACCCCAGGGAATCCCGCTCTCTTCCAAATGTCATCCGCTGCATCCCCTAATATCGATATTAGAAGGCCCTTTACATCTCCCACTGCCAGTTTCTGTCCTGCGGTGTGTTTTTCCATTTCGTATATCCATTTACCCGCACCTCCACTTAATGATGGGAGCCTGCACTTTATATTTTCTTTGTCTGTATGCTTCCAAGGGACGTACTGTGGTCTAACCCCTCCCCTCTCCAGAAGTGGCATTAAGTTGTGTCTCGTTTTATCCCTTGGGTTCCAAAAAATCGAGTCTTCACACCCCTCCTCTTCTTCCCTCTCTCCTACATCGTCAATTTCGTCCGTATTTCCCCTGCTCGTAACTCTTTCTTCTCCATCCTTTCCCCTTCTTCCATCATTTCCTGTATTTAATGTGGGCGTGTGTATTCGTCCTTCCTGCCTGCGTCTAGGGAGGTCTCTAAGCCGACATGCATAGGGTGTCAGTTCGTTTGTGAAGGGCGCAAGTTTTATTGTATGTAATGAGCGTGAGGTGGTTGAGCATGTAGGGTGGGATGGGAGAGGGTGTGATGGTGACGGTGTGGTTTCATGTGTCTGTCTTTCCGCTATTCCTTGCTCTTCCTCCTCACTTCTCTCCAGTTCATCCTTTCTCCTACAGATCCATGGTGAGTCTGTATTGGTCCGGGTGGTGTATAGTTTATCTAAACTTTCCCTTTCACTGTTTCTTCCTTCCTTCTCCATTCCTTCTTCTTCCTCACTACAAAAGTCAGTCATAAACGGCACCCCCCCACTCGGTCTTTTTCCCCTTGATTGTTACTGTTTTTAAGTCTATTAGGTCCAGTTCTCCCTTTTCTCCTTTATCAACCGCTCCCCTTTGCGCTGATGTTGTTGCTACTTCTGTGTCTATATATACATCCCCCCTTACTCCACTCTCCCTTCTCCTATCTTCTCTTTCCCCTTCATTTCTCTCCTCCATCTCTCTACCAATTTCCTCCCTTTTCCTTTTTTTAAATTCCTCCATTACTTCACTACTCATCTTTTCCAATATCCTTTCATCCTCTTTCTTCCTTTCCCCTCTCAACCTCTCCCTTTCTAATATACTCTCTATCACCCTCCCTTCTTCGTATTTCTTAGTTGTTTCTGATAGTAATCTCTTCTTCCACATTGCCATTTCTTTTTCTTTCTCTTCTTCTTCCCTTTTCCTCTCTCGTAGCACTGCTCTTGATACCCTTTCTGCTGCTCCTTTTACCCTTTCAGCTTCTCTCCTTTGCTCCTCAGTTCGTTCCCTTATTTTTTCCAATTCGTTCTTACCTTCTTTCCTTTCCCTCGCTCTCTCTCTTTCCTCCCTCTCGAGCTGTTTGATCAGTTCATTCTGCTCATCCCTTAACTCTGCTAGTCGTTCCTCCAAAATCTCTTCCTTTTGTCGTAACAGCTCTTACCCTCTCATTCCACTCTCCCTAGTATTATCCTCGTCTATTTTCCTTACTACCTCCTTCTCTTCTCCTGTTAATGAACCTCGTAATTTTAATAATATCTGCGCGGCTACCCACTCCTCATGTCCTATTTCCACAGTTTGTTCTTCTCCAGTCCTCTCCTCCCCTGCTGGCATCTTCCTATGAGCCACATATGGTGGCGGGCTGTATGCCGGGTTCGAGTACCCCTCAGCCGCCCTTAACTGTCCTCTTTCTATTTCTCCTAATTCTCTTAAAGGGTACAACCCCCCTCCCTCTGTTTTTACTACCTTTGCTATGGGTATATCGTTGCTCTGTTCCTTTTTTATTTCATTTACTTTTGAGTTATTATTCTTTTCTCCTCCCTCTTGTCCATTCCCTGTGTTCTTTGGGTCTTCACTCCCCTTTTTCCCATTCTCTCTTTCCTCCTTAATCTCTTTTTCTTCCGGTATTTCCCCCACAGTGAACATTCCATTTGGTCCTGGTCGGGACCCCTGGAACATCCTCCATAAGTTAAACACCTCCACGTGGTTTGTCAACTTCTTCCCTTTGTATGTATTATGCAAATGGTTTAATAGTGAATGTTGGGTATATGGATCGAAGCTACCATTAGGCGGCCATGGTGTTATCATTTTGTTGTCCGTCCCCTGTGTCCATTCTATGCTATACTTGATCAGTTTCTCCCTATGGGGTGACAGTGTTGTACATATGTGTTGTAGTGGGGTAGTGAGGGTGTTCCCCCACCCTCCCGATCCTGTCCCGTGTGACATAGTAGCGTTGCACTTGTTACCCTTCCCCTATTTGGTAGCGGTTATCTCACTAGCAGTTTACAATATACAGCCTTATATCGTTACCTGGCCCCGTAAGTTTGGGGACTTGCGATAGTCCACTAAGGAAAATGATTAAAATATAGTATTTACATTTGTATATTTTCTTCTGTCTTTCTTCCTTTACACGACACCCTTACGGCCCCCTGCGGCCGAGGCGCACGTAGCCCCCTGCGGCTGCGTACCCCTTGTGACGTTCTTATACAGTCGTCCTATTTTCACTTGCTCCTCCTCCTTCTTCTACACTTGCCGTGGCCGGCGTTCTCCGTGCGCCGCCACGTCCCCCGTTTCGCCTTTCCTCGATCAATTCATTACCGTTTATCTCCGTTTCCACTCCCTTACCACAGTTCTCTTCCCCACCACTCTCAGAAAGAAAGATGCCTTGTGCTCGGGATATCCTATAAAAACCCTACTGGTGACGTCACCGATCTCTTCGAACTACTGGTAAGTTCTTCATATATTCTTTAAGTCCAAAATACACTTGCAATCTACCCCCGTTAATCCTCACAGCTGTCTTCCTGTCACTCCTGGAACAAGGTAATCAATAATATAATCGGACTGCGCACGCTGCGTCGCCTCGCGTGTGATACGCCCCTCGACAGGAGGGCTTAACCAGCCAATTATCTTTCGTATTGGGCAACTAACTAGCTACCGTCTACAGGGAAACGTCATCTACCTATCGAGTTTCTTGCTCGAACAATAGGGATCCTCATCTACTCATTGATCAATAAATGCCAAATCGTAGGAAACCACACACACACACACCCTTACACGTAATCGCGACCTAGGCCAATCAGTGTCTACGAGCGGCCGCACGTGATGTTTTCGTGCTCCACCTCCCCCTCTCGCGTAACGTAGCCGACTGCTCTCGCACTCGTTCGGCTACCATTCATTTCATTGCCAACACTAAATTGTCAAACCTTCGCCGCGCACCTGTGCAACACCTCCCACCTCCCGTATTTAATTCCTCCCCCCTCCCTCACAATTTCACATTGCTTGTTGTGCGTGGCATGCTCACCAAGTTCTCTTGATGCGGGGCCGCTCGACTGCGTGCATCCCTCCAAGCGGCTCGCCACCTCGCCTCATCTGGACCACGTCTGGACACTCGCCAACCGCGGGCGGGATACTTCTCAACCAGCTCCCGAAGGCCAATATCCGGATTGCGCTGTCCGGTCTTCTCGCAGTTCCGCGATTGTCCTGTAGTCCTCAGAAGGGGGCAATGGCAGAGGGGGCCGCGCCGCCGGGCCTCCTCACGAGATTACCTGGAAAAAAGTAAAAAAATAAAAAAAGCAGATCTTAAACAGATCTCAGCAGTGCCTCCAACTTGTCGGGGGGAAATTCTGCCGGGGTAGGCCGGGCCGTCCGCAGACCTCCGGGCAGGGAGGCCCCAACTCCTCCCGTATATCCCAAAAGAGATAGAGTATGAGACACACGCAAGAAGCAAGGTGACTCTGCTGTTTATTAGACAAAACGGCAGGGATGGGTCAAGGAGCGTATGCGTCCGTCCTGACACACACATAATCGTGGGGCTCGCAGGCCCTTTTTACCTTAGTATGACGCGCTACTTGCGTCACCTTACAAAGTTTAACAAAAAACCTACTTCCACTCTGGATTGGTTACTCGAGTGGTAGGGTTAGTATAGCATACATATAGAGAACGGTGTTAGTGGTTGAGGGTTAGTCAGGTGATATACTTGGGCTGTCCCTTCAATTGGATACATGAAAATTGTTACATGAAGACCTCTGAGGATTGGTCAATGTTAATGGCGTCAGTGATAAGAGCCCCATGTTCTGATTGGTCCGCTCGCGAGCCTCCCAGTCTGGGACTATCGCTGTTCCCAGCTCGAGGTGCACCTGTAATTTGCAACAATGTTTTACTATGGGTAGGTGTAAACAATGTGAGGATTTATTCATATGTTGGGAGGTCAACTACTCCCACTGCTGCAAATGTCCAGTGAGTCTTTTAATTGTATCTGCCTGTGTCTTAAAACGTGGGATTCAGGCGTCTCCTTCCTCCTGGGCTTGGCATCCTGTCAGGTTTGGCTTTGTCACATGAGGTGGGACCGTGTTTGAGGCAGAATTCAGCACAATTAATATTGTTTTTCCCACTGTGTGCCTGGTTTATCTTGCAGGTGCGACCTTGGCGTTGGCTTGCGGCGTGCGAGATTGCAACATCGTGCCCTTGGCGGTGTGCTTTCGCCGGGCTCATTCTGCAGGGTCAGCAACCGAGCTCTTGCTCATTCAATGTTCATGGAAGCTTTTGCTTGCGGCCTACTTGGGCCTGGTGCATAGGTGGAATCGTTTGATGCAGAGCGCTTTAGGTTACGGTATCATATTGCCCTATCCTCAGTATCGTGTCTCCGTTATATTCTTCATTATGGTACATGGTTCTTAGAAGAAGCGTGAGCAAGCCTTTTTAGATAAGTTCATGATGCGTCTTGCGTTTCTGCATTTTGAGAGCCTATGTGGAAAATAATAAAGATGCATGTCCGTGAGTATGTCTGTCGCCTACGTCATTGCACTGAGTATATTCTTCATGTGGATTGGTGTGGGAGTGTCCGGTGTGCATGTTTGCACAGGTGTGCTAACCGTTGGCTAGGTCGTCATGGCATCTCTAACGACGTGTTGATTTAGTGCTGGATGGTTCAGTCGAGTCCATCCATGCCACAGGTGTCGGCATGTGCAGGGCAGGCTGGTGGGCACATCCGTATGTTCCTGTACCAGGGTATTTGGTCGTCTGGTAGATGGGCAAACTCCTCTCGTGGCGGGTGTCTGGGCCGTGATCCTCTAGGCCAAGCGCGAGAGGGGAAGGGCGGGAGCCTGTTCTTCCATTCTCCCACTTCACAACCATCACAGCAAATCACACCCATAGCGACTTATAACTTTGCTGCCTATAAATTTGATCTTGTCCATGCACCCATGACTATAGACTCTGCCCACAACCACCACAGCATATCACACCCATAGTGTCTTATAACTTCATTGCTTATAAATTTGTTCTTGGATCCCAAAGTTATAAACCATTATGGGTGTGATATGCTGCGGGAGTTTTGGCCAGGGCATAGAGTCTTTGGTGCATGGCCATATGGCCATGCTCCCAAGACTCTATGCCTTAGCCACAACCATTGCATCATATGACACCCATAGAGTCAAACATTTTAACTATGCCATATGGACACTTTTAATGTCCGCAGACATCATGAGTGTCCTTAGAACAGTTTCAACTTGCCTACGAACAGTACGGACAGGCATTGCGTCCTCAGGACACCCTCATTTTGTTTATTTACGAACATCCCAGGACACATAATATGTTCTAAGAACACTTTGAACGTGCTTGCAAACATGTGTTCTTAGAACAATTTGAAATTGCTTGCGAACAGAACGGACAGGCATGCCGTCCTCAGGACACCCCCATTTTATTTATTGACGAACATCCCAGGACAAATGATGTGTTCTTAGAACAGATTCAACTTGCCTGCGAACAAAACAAACAGGCTTAACGTCCTCAGAACACACTCGTTTTGTTTATTTACGAACATCCCAGGACACATAATATGTTCTAAAACACTTTGAACGTGCTTGCGAACATGTGTTCTTAGAACAATTTGAAATTGCTTGCGAACAGAACGGACAGGCATACCGTCCTCAGGACACACCCATTTTATTTATTAACGAACATCCCAGGACACATGATGTGGTCTTAGAACAGATTCAACTTGCCTGCGAACAAAACGAACAGGCTTACCGTCCTCAGAACACACCCATTTTGTTTATTTTCGAACATTTCAGGACACCGTCAGTGTTCTTAGAACACTTTCAGCTTGCTTGCGAACAATACGGACAGGCGTAGTGTCCTCATAACACCCCCGTTTCATTTATATAGAACATTTTAGAACATCCACGTTGTCCGCGGACAAAGCGAACACAACAGGGGGGTCTACCACCTAAATAAATAAAACATTGAACCCATCTCATACTCCCCCACCCTCCCCAAACACTTTCACACAACAACACACTCTACTAAATAGTATTTTTCAACAAAGTTTCACCGCACTGTCCGCGGACGTCCGCGAATCCAAGATGGCGGGTGTTCCTGAAAATCTGACGCGCTTCACGCTCTTCACCGTCCAATCAACGAACACGTTGCAATTCCTCGGACATGACGCAAGCCGGTTGGCCAATCAGGTCACTGTCCGCGCAGCGAACAGGGAAGTGTGTCTGCGAACCGAACATAGATATCACATATTTTATTTTTACCTATTTTTTGATCATTTTATAAAAGACTACTGGACGGATTTTCACCAACTTTGCAAAAGCACGCTTTCGGGACCAAGCTGCTGCTCCTGGTCCAAATTTGGTGAAAATCCGTCCAGCGGTTTGGGCTGTAGACGTGAGCAAAGTTTTTTCCCCATTCAGTCTATGGGAAAAAAATAAGTTTTGGGACCCCCCTTATGACTTTGCCCCCCTAGACCAAACCTCACCAAACTTTGCAAAAAAAAATTCAGAGTGATCCATATACTTTTTTTGCAAAGTTTGGTGAGGATTCGTCCAGGGAGAGAGAAGTTATAAGCCACCCAAAAAGGGCTTTTCCTATGGAAACAGCAACTTAACCATAACTACACAGCCACTACCGTGGCTGTGTAATAACTGACTGACTTAATTAACAATTACTAATCACTAATGCTAACACCTTAACATTATAATGTAGTCCAATGTACAAAATGAGGTGAAAATACATATTTTAAAATTCGTTTTTCAAGTGTGCACTGGCATTTTTTTTTCTTCTTTCTCTTTCTGTGTTTGCAGAAAGCAGAACGTATGCGCGAAAGGAAATAATAATTTATACAGTTGCTCACTGAGCAAAGATTCTATTGTGTAAAAGTGAAGGGTGATGCTGCCTTTCAACCTGATTGGAGGAAAGTGTCTGCAGATATATCACGTAGGCAAAGGTGAGGTCTGCTAAGGGGAAAACTGACAGAGGGAAGTTAGTTTGTGTTGGCTGGGCTCTGGAGATAGATGTTCTTGGTGTCACTGGCACTGGCTTGGAAGTTTGGCTGAGCATCCCAGACATCAAGATTACAGGGACAGCTCATGCTGACTGGGCCTGTTCTTCGGAGGCGAGTGAAGGAAGGTCATGTGTGGTAGAGAGCCACAAATATTTCTGGTAAGCAGACACAGTTTAAGTGAGGTTACTGTGTGCTGTTGTACGAATGACCGATGTAAAAATATCAGGTAGGCAGAGTAGCTAGGGAAATATTCTGCATCTTGGTTCGTCATGTGTATAATGTTAAAAAGCAATTCATAAAAGAAAAAAAGCTTGTTTGCTCTGTTTCTGTATTTTTCTTCTTTTCTCCTTGTTACAGATTATGGGAAAATGCACATGGTAACATTTTTATTGTGATTTGTATTTGTTTGCAATACAAATAATATATAAAAGCAGATTGCGTAGAGTTTTTTATATATTGCATTTGGGATTGTATCTTTGGTAATACATGTATCAATTTGCCCATGCAGACAGAATAATAACCCAGAATAAGCAGTGATAAATAGGTGTGTGCATGTGTCCTCCTTGCATGTTGTTGGAGGGTATCTAATATAATATAGATTGCTGGAGGTCCATGAGCCAGCAATGTCTATGAGCGCCTAGATCGCTGGTGTAGATAAGCCAGTGAAACCGGCCACGAGCTGTAGGTGGCACTCTATATAAAAGGGTTGGGTCCCCTTTTTTGTATAGGTCCAAGCCCCTCTCTATAGATCACTAGCAGGTATTCTAATAGAAAGGAAGGTTTTGTTTATGATGGAGTTATAATGTAGGGAAGGAAACTATGATCACCACTAAATAACCTATTACCACAAAATACCACCAGTAGTATATATATTACTAGATTCTCCAATATAATATAAGAAGGTATGGTCATTAGAGTGATATGAGGCCAAACCCAAACTAAATGCAAGGATAAGTATTACCAAACTATCGCTCATCCTTTAGCAGTAAGAAAATACTGCCAAACCCCAAATTTACACAAAATATCCTACATATACATAACACTGCTGACTTACAATGTTCAGAGAAACCTATTTCTATAAAGAAATCCCTGTTCTTTATGGGGTATGCTAAGCATGGTGCCTTTATAAGACATTCCTTTAATTTAGCCACTGCCTCACATTTCTCTGTTTTCCCATTTCCATGGTGTATTCAGCTTCAGTAGTTTAGTCAATGGTTTTCAATATATGTCCTGTTATATCCTGTCATTCCTAATAAACTTTTATACCTTTCACACTTCTAGGGTCTTTTAATTTCTGTATGGCCTCCTCTGTTTTCATTTGTGGGTTTAGTCAATGTTCAGTCACTTCATGGCCTAGAAAATTCACCTTTTTCGTGCACCATTGTGCTTTCTGTAAAGATACGTTGGCACCCTCCTTTTGCAATTGGCCAAGAACATGTCTAATTTCATCAAAATGGCTTTTTAAGCTTTCATTTTTTATCAGGACATCATCCACATAAACCATAAACCATAGTTCCTCTTTCCGCTGCATCAGACATAGCCTTTCTCAAAAATATGCCAAATTCACTCCCACTATTGACGTACCCGAATGGTGTTCTAACCCATGCGTATGGGTCTTATCAAATGAAAAGGAAAACAAATTCTGAATATCCTATGCCAATGGCACACACCAATATTCAGATATAAGATCTAATGTAGTAAACACCTTTGAGACATGCACCTGAGCAAGTCCTTGATCAATGAATGGCAGTGGCCATCTGGACACTGGCACTCTTCTCTCAAATCTGCACACAGACGCCATTGACCATTTGGCTTTAACACACCGAAAATAGGAGTGTTGGATGTGCTATGAATGGGCCTGATAATTCCCAGAGACTCCAGGTTTTTAATTATCTCTGCCAATGACTATAAACATGCCAGCGATAAACGGTACTGGTGCACAAATACTGGATTTCTACTACACCCTTCCGGTAATGTGGCGACATGTAAATAGTTAGGCCGCAATCATATGCATCTTTAGCAAATACATCTTTAAATTTTATAAATATTTTTCTCAATTCATTTTTATCTTCATCGCTATCACATGCATCTGCCAACAAAATCTGTTCCTCTACCATTTTTGAGAATTCTGGGAAATCCTCCAGTGGCGGAATCTCTGTGCTTTCTTCTAACTGTGTGGCTGTGTCTCTCTGTAAAGCTGCCACTCTTAAATATTTTGGCATGGTAGCCTCCACTTGAATGTGCTGATTTTCTTTTTCATTTTCATTTAAGCCAAATACTATATAATCCTCTTGGTGACAGCACACTGTCTCTAAGAATCCAGATATTCTGGCAATACACCCCCTGCATCTACATACCTTTCAGGGATATTTCCAATTGCCATGTTATTGAAATCTGCAGTATAATGTGATTTTTGTATGGCCATTCCTAATGAAAAATGTTCCTCTAATTGAATATCCTGATGTCCTTTATTATTCACCATAATGTTGACAGATCCTTCTCCAACATCTATCAATGGGGTGTATTCATAATCCAGGCCTTGTTGTCACAAGGCCTGGATTATGGAGGGGGAGGAGGGGGGCCTAGCCTGTGCTGGCTTGGGTTGGGGCTGGGGGCAGTGGGGTACTGGGAAGAGGGTGGGCTAGCAGGTGCTGCCATGGGTTGGGGCAGGGGACAGTGGGGTACTGGGAGGAGAGTGCACTAGTGGGTGCAGCCCTGTGTTGGGGGTTTGGGGCAGGGGGCAGTGTAGTACTGAAGGAGGGTGGACTAGCAGGTGCTGCTTAGGTCTGGAGGTTGGGGTAGGGGGTAGTGGGGTACTGGGAGGAAGACAGACTAGTCGTTGTTGCCATGGGTTGAAGTAGGGGACAGTGGAGTGCTGAGAGGAGGGCAGACTAGCTGATGCAGCCCTGTGTTGGGGGTTGGGAAGGTGGCAGTGGGCTATGAGAGGCGGTCAGACTAGCAGGTGCTGCATTGGGTTCGGGGGTTGGGGCAGTGGGGTACTGGGAGGAAGGAGAGACTAGCGGTTGCTGCCATAGGTTGGGGAAGGGGACAGTGGGAAACTGGGAGGAGGGCAGATTAGCAGGTGCTGCCTTGGGTTGGATCAGGGGCAGTGGGGTACTCAGAGGAGGGGTGACTAGGGGTGTTGCTTTGGCTTAGGGTGACAAGACACAGTTTCTGTAGGGTTTCTGCATGCTGCTTTGAGTTAGGGGACAAGGCGCTGTTTCGACTTTGGTACGCAGGTGCTGCTTTGAGTTAGGAGGACCAAGGACAGTTTCTGCAGGGCTTGCGAGTGCTGCTTTGAGTTAGGGGTGTCAGACGCAGTTTCCATGTGGTTCGCAGGTGCTGTTTTGATCTAGGGGGAGCAGGCACACTTTCTCTGGGGTTTGTGGGTCCTGCTTTGAGTTGGGGGGACAAGGCACACTTTCTCAGGGTGAGCAGGTGCTGCTTTGAGTTAGGGGGATGAGGTGCAGTGTGCTGTGGCTCGCGGGTGCTGGTTTGAATTAGGGGGTCGGGGCAGAGTTTTGTTGTGGTACTGGGACAAGGGCGTGTGAGTCGCGGGAGAGGAGTGGATGTAATGGTTGATTACTTGTAAACAATCCTTGACTCATTTTTATTACTTTTTTTACTTGGGTCAGACACAAAGCTTCTTTGACAGTGCTAATTTTTGCTTGCCATGTGGGCATTGTAACTGTAGCATAAAACAAAGCTTTAATACAAACACCTTTTCCTTTTTTGTCTCAGTTCCACGGGACACAGACCAAATTAAAAGGTCAAAACTCTTGTCCCACGAAACCGTTTGATGTAAAAAAATGAAATAATACCTTGGCATATTATTTGGGCATAAGCATTGATTGATAAGGTTCAGATTAAAAAAAAAACAAAAAAAAACTGCAGAGCTTTGGTTTTTAAAGCAGGTTCACACGCAGCACTTTGAACGTGCCATGTCCCTGCACACTTCAAAATGCTAGCAGTTTTGATCTCACACATACTTTTGAGAACACTTTTAATTGATATAACCGTTCTTCCTTCTTCCCCCAAACGCAATAAAAAATCTGTCTGTCTTCAGGGTCACTTACTCACTCTCAGGAAAGAGTGTGCATTTTTCAATGGAGAATTAAACTTGTTTTCACTTTGCAAATCACTTCTCTCCCCAGCACCACATACCCTGGCTTTGATTAGATTTTATTTAAAGACAAGGGGCCTCATTATGACCCTGGCGCTCACGTAATGAAGGGTGCCGGTACGGGACCGGCACCCTTCATTACGGCAGTGCCGATTACAAGGTTCCCTTTGTGGGACTCAGAACAGACATCTGGTAAAACCAGATGTCCTTTCCGGGTCCTGCAAGGGGAAGAGGGAGATAATAACGGGCCATTCGTAATGTGCCCATTATTACCTCCCTCCCCATTCCCATTGAGCCCTATGGGGGCTCAAATGGGAATGGGGAATGGTTCCTTCAAGGAGGAATTACCAGGTCCTCCAATGTTGGAATGACCCAGTAATTCCCCATTGAAGGAACCCGGTATTGGAGCCCTGTTGGGAGGCAGCCATGGTGCTAAAAGCACCATGGCTGCCTCCAAACTCGTAATGAGGCCCAAGGTCTAGGGAGTAGGGGCAGTTTAGGAATTTAGTTTTTGGACAAAGACACCCCTTTTGTTTAGAGAAATCTGGGGTTGACAGGAAAAATAAATGGGCCTAATTACTTTACTTAACGTACCTCTAGGAAAGAGGGCAGAGGTTTCAAACTCCCCAAGCTCGCCCTGCGTCAATCTGTATGGGAAATCAGTAAATTATAAAACATGCTAAGGGTCTACATAGTTTTCCCCCCACCCACTATTAAGGGAACATATTAAGGCATGCAGATTCCCCCAGGCATTTGCTTTCATTTGGATTAGTCTACTTACATTGGAAACCTCTGTTTTGGCACTCAGGAAATTCAGCAGGGCTCTGCTTTTGGGGGAAGCACAAGGGTCTGGTCAGACAGTCCTTAATCAAAGGGCCCAGTCAGATTTTAGGTTTTTCCAGTTTTTTTTGTTTTTGTTTTTTTTTTATTTGTTTAGTCGTATAACAACTTTTCAAATTATTTACACAATGTATACCAACATTCATCTTCAGTTCATTAAACAAATCATTTTCTATCAACATTATCTATGATAGAAAATGAACATAATCACATAATCACCAATTAGAACAATAAAAGAACAGTTACTGATAATAATGACACTTCCTGATAAATCAACCAAATTAAAAAGAAGGTCATAGAATAAAAAAAGCAAAAGGAATTAAATACTACATCACCAGCATTACAGTTTACTCCCTTATCCCTGGAATAAAATCGAATAACATTTGTCATTGTTTTATGATTTACAAAACAGGATTTTCATCCTCACTTAGGAGGGTATCCGGCAATACCAGGTCTAAAAATTGGACAATTGCTATTTGTATTGAAGTTCTTGGGTTGGAGAAAAGTGTTGCCATTTTTGAAATTGGGTTAGATGATTCTGAAACATCAGTTTATCCTTGAAGCATCTGCTTCTTGCCTCACTTACTGCTTTCCAATCTGTCAGCAAATGTTGCACAGTTTCCATCTGATTTGTGTTCTCACAATACCGGCAATAAGTTTGCTCATTTGTAATAATGTTTCTCCTACATAATATGTCACGAGTGATGTATAAATTCAACCAAAATTTCATGTACTTCCTCCTGAGTTGAGGGCACGGAAATTTTCCAAGATAAGTTGCCATTATCCCATGCTTCTTCACTCCAAACAGGAGAACATTGAAGTCTTTATATGTTGTACATTTTGTTATGTTTTCTGCCCAGTCATACTGAAATATTTTAACTTTTGCTCGATTGGGATTCGAGCTGAGTAAATCAATGGATATGGCTGCATCACTAAGAGCATTTAAAACATGATTACGCCATTTCCATGGAAAGAGGTTGTTTGACGTAAGTAAATTGTGAGCTACAACCTTCAGAATAGTTGGAATCTCTTGACCAGTAAGCGCTTTTCGAAGGAAAGCGCATTGTTTCCACAACACCTGTGAATAAAGAGATGTGAGACCCAGCTCAAAGCGAATCAGCGCTATGGGTGTACATGTCGGGAGTTGTATTACTTGCTTCCAATAGGAGGACTCTATGCCATCCCAGAATATACGAACTTTAGGGAGGCAAGCTTCAACACCATATAATAAAATGGGTGTTACCTTCATCTTATAGAACATAATGATGTGTTTCATTGAAAACTTCCCAAACTTGCGAAGAAGTATTCGCGATTGAGATACCAATGACTGTAGCTTATTTCTTACTTCGCACTTGTATTGTGATAGTGTCTTTTTATGTTGTATAATTACACCTAGATATCGATACTGGTCAACAATATGAATTTGCACTGCTGCAATTGCCATTTATGATCGCTTGCCTTAAAATTTCTCTTCGGGTTACAGATAACTATTTGAGTTTTTTATGTATTGATGTTAAGGTTGTTGGCCTGAGCATAACTTCCAAGTTGTTCTAGCATGTTTTGCAATCCCTGTGGGGTCTATGATAGTAGAACTAAGTCGTCCGCATATAACAAATACAGGACTTTTTGCGTACCTATCTTAGGTGGATCTCCCACACAATTGGTCAAAAATTCACCGATTTCTAATATATAGAAATTAAACAGGAAGGAAGCCATGGCACATCCCTGCTTTACACCCCTTTGAGTAACTATCCTTGGTGATAGTATCCCATCAAGGGTTATACGCACGTGCATGGATGTGTTTGAGTGGAGCAGTATAATTAAGGATAACAGGGTGTGAGGACAATCGTGTTCTCTGAGTTTAAGAAAGAGTCACTCACGATCAATTGAGTCAAAAGCAATAAATCCCAGATATAACGGTTGTCTTTGTGCTAGTTGTTGGGCTTGCACCATAGTAAGAGCGAAAATATTTGGAATGGTCCCCAAACCTCTCACAAAACCTGACTGGAACGGATCTCGCAATGATTTCATTTCAACCCACTCATTCAGTTCTCTCAGTAAGATTCTACAGAAGATTTTTCCTGGGGCGTCCAATAATGAGATCGGGCGATAACTATCCGGAGACAGTCGGTCACCCTTTTTACAAACTGGTACCGTTATTGCTTGAGTCCATGTAGGTGGTAATTTTTGATCATAATTGACAGCTGTGAAGATGTGGAAGAGAATGGAAGCTCATAATTTAGGGTGACTTTGCATGGCAAAATTGGACAAACCATCCGGGCCAACTGTCTTGGACTTACTGGCCGTAGTTATGAGTTGCAGTATCTCCGACTCATCGAACGAAAGATTGAAGGGTGCTAAGATGCCAGATGTGTGCGAGGGGGAACTATTAATTGGTGCCGCATAGAGTTCACTAAAATGCGTAACCCATGTGTGTGTATCAACTGCAGAGGACTGAATACAGACCTGATGCTGTCCAAGGGATTGATTCAAAGCCGCCCACATCTTAGAAATGTTTTTGCTAGCAAGCGTTTTTAACATTTCAGCTCTGTCTTTCTGATAAAGCAATCCTCTATGACACTTAACCTAATTCTTAAAGCTGTTATGCAGCTTCTTTACCATTTTCGTTCTGATGGCGGGGGGATGCCTGGCGAGCTTCCTTACCTCTGCCCGATAGGCAGTTTTTCTCATACGTACCAAGTTGTCAAATGTGTGTAAGTGACTCTGTTGCGAATTAGTGAGACTTTTTGTCTGCTGAAATATTTGAAGCATATTGCTGTACACAATGCCAGAGTTATCTGAGTTATCACCCTTGCTCATATTCGACTCTTTAAGGAGCTCGCAGAAATACATTAAGGCATCCTCCGACCATCAGAGACGACACCTGCCTGAGTTTGTTACTAAACATCCCTTAGTTGTTTTCTTTTCACCATGATCACCTTGCATTTGAACATTCAATTCGGTGGTCAACATATTATGGTCACTGGCTTCTGAGGTTATAACAGTGAAATCTTGAACATTTGGCCATACAGTCGCATTTACATAGATGTAATCTATAGTTGACGACACAGATCCTCTGTGCCAAGTCGGAGCAGCTGGTATGTCAGATGTAAAAGCTCCATTCAGAACATGCAGACCTCTATATTGTACTAGTGCTCTCCAGCGTACATTTCTTTGATTAGCTTGCTCGTTCACGCTTTCCAAGCCTCTTAAGTTTAGATCGCCAGCGAGAATAAGAAATCTAGTTTGCCGATCACCAGTCACAATGTCTAATAGACCATTCAGGTCTCTGAAGAAACAGTCATCACTTATTGCCGCCGAGTTCCAGTACAAATTTAACACGGCAAAGTTATCAGCAGGAGTGCAGACTTTGATCAATATCATAAATTCATTGGGTATAGCCCACAGTTGTGAGGATAGGCCATTTTTTTTCCTAACAGCTGTAAGGAGTCCAGACATTGGCCTACCCATTGTCGTTCTAATGGCTGGATTTAAAAACACCTCATAACGGTCCCAGATTGGAGGTGCAGACAGCCAAGTTTCTTGCAAAAGCACCAAATCATAGCTGTTTAACTGATGTTGATCATTATTGGCAAGATGCTTGTGGCCCCTAGTATTCCAACTGACCAGGGTAAGCTTTTGTGAACTTTTTGGGCTTAGCTATCTTCGCTCAGTATTGTGCGAGCAAGAGCAAGGTATATTGAAAGTGACATTACCTTTTGTTTTCTTGGGCATTGGATGTTCTATCTGATTTAAATTAGATTGCTGTCTCTGGGGTACGGACACATGGGGCAATTGGCCGCTTTTCATGAAATCTCCTTGCAAGATAGAATGATCGATAGTGAGATCAAAGCCCAGAGCAGCCAGGGAATATTTCGACTGCCAAATAAGATTTTGCATTACCCTGGATTGTATCCAGAGCCTCACTGTATTCAAGTTCTTATTCTTCACAAACTCCACCAATGCTAAATCGGCAGATACAATGTCTTCCAACTGCGGGATGTCTGTAAATATCGCCATCACCTCTCTCCGATTTAAATCGTATTGAGTGATTGGGGGTGGTTTACAGGCCAAGATTAATGAATGAGGGGCTGGTTTCACCTTTAGGGGAGTGATTCTATCAGCCAGAGTTCTTTTATTGTTTTTTTTAGTTTCAATTCTTTTCTTGCCTATTATGGGAGTAGATTGTAAGTTCCCTAATGCAACCTCAGTTAGTCGTATGACAGCAGACGACAAATCATTCAAGGGAAGTGTGTCATTCTCTCGTGCATCGACCATGAGACATTCATCTGAATAAACATTTCCTTTTTTAGAGGACTGAAGAACTGTTTTTTTAGGATCTGAGGGTAAGTTCATTTTTTCTAACCTTGATTGTGCTGACTGTTCTAGTACTGAATTCAAACCACTCTGACTCTGATTATCCATTCTCTCAATGCATTCATAGGCTCTCTTAGGTATTTCAATCTGAGGTTGAACATGACTAGACATGTAAGCATTAATCGCTTTTCTAATTTCAGATCTGTCATGATCAACACTTGACATAATCTTACTATTAGAGTTCTTACTCACATTTGGTTTAGGAATATTAGAATTTTCTAGTTCACAAGGTGGAGGGGGGCTAGCAGTGTTTTGAGATCCTAGCGCCTGTAAGAGCTCATCCAAAGGAGGATATTTCATTGCTTGAACAGGCTGAAAATTTAATTTCTAAATTTTCTTTTTGATGAGCATTTGCTGAGCATACCTTTTCTTAATGGCCTGGGAGGTGAGTATTTGATTCTTTTTAGGGAGCGTAATAGCTTTTAAAAATTGTTTGGTGGCAGAGGCTCCTGTGTGTTTAAAAGAGCATTCATTTTTTGATAACTTTAAATCCACTTTCTTGGCCTTCTTGATTCCCTTATTCACTACTTGAGGTATTGACTCCTCACTGGAAGTCATTGCTTTCAAGTTTTCCTTATTTTTTTGTTTGTATACATCTGGGAATCCCGGCATAAACATCGGGTATAGTGCAACTTTTGAAACCACAGCTGATTTAATCGGTGGATCTGTGTATATGTCATTAGACACATTTGAAATACATGCTAATGGGTCATATATGATTGAGGCAATGTATGGTAATGCACTGGTTGTTCTTCCACTTTCACCAAGCTCCACAGCGATCACATTAAAATTGTCTTGCTCAGAGACCTTATCAGTCCGGCATGCTATAGAATTGGTGACTGTCTTTAGTGACAAATTCTTATAGTAAGAAACCATCTGTAATTGAGATTCACTATTAGATGATTCATATAGTGCTAACATTTTCTGGATAAGTGTTTCTTGCATTATCATTCGATTGTCTATGGTTTGATATATTTTCCCTAGTGCCTGGATAGCTAAATTCATAGCCTGTAATGTGATATTTATAGATGAATCGCTTTTTTCCGAACAAAATCATGTATTCATTCCCTGTGAGTTGGTCTGTACAACACTTGTCTCTGATATAGAGATAGAGGAAACAGTTTGTATGGAGGTGTGAGTCACCTCAGAAAACATTATAGGGGATTTAGATAGATTTTCAGACATCATTTTGTTTGAAAATACTGAGTCATTAAGATCCAGGTCAATTACCACTACATCATTAGCGCTTGGGGTCAGATAAATGGGAGCAATAGGTTGGACAGTCGCAGGTATATTCTCGAGTAAAGCACAAGACCGGACGAGGCAGCACTAGGAACCTTCTTTTCCTCTATAAGCTGTTCTTTCTCTGATCTAGACTTTATTCTATGCGCTGATAGAGAACCACTACAAAATGACCGTATGTCCATATTGGGCATCCCCCCTTTAATACCTTTGGGTCTGATAGGTGTTGAATTCATATTCGAGGAGGTTTGCTGCAGATCGCCATGATTTTCTGTTGCCGTTGCCAACCTAATAGACGGCGGCATTCCAGTTTTTAAACTGAATGCTCTCATTATGGCAAACGTGTTAATAGGGAACTAGACCACGCCCCTCACGCTTTTTTATCCCCAAATAACACTGAGGATTTGAGTACCACAAGATAAACCTCCCGCCTCAACAACGAGGTGAAGAGGCAAAGAGGTTCTTGTGGTACTCGCTTGGTGCGCGCGCGCTGGTGCGCGCGCACGTCTGTATTTGAGGGCGGCGTTTCAGGGGCCGTGGCTTCACACACGTCAATCCAATAGCAGTCGCACGTAGAAAGCTGCAACAAAAAAATGCAGCAGCTGATCCAGGATCCACAAGCAGCGTCCCGAAGCAAAGAGGTACTTGTGGTACTTGCTTGGTGCGGTTTTTCCAGTTGCTGTCTCCCAGGTAAAATAATCCTGAAGCAATCTTCAATCCTTTCCAACCCAGGTAAAATAAGCCAACTGTGTCAGCATTCACCCAGATGGATTATAGGCAAGCCTCCTTCAAGATTTCTAGGCAGCTCTCCCAGATGGTTTGTTCCCTTCCCCATAGAGTGAGGGCTTTTTACCCTACAAGCCACCCCCTGAAATAATGAGATCAGGAGGTGTTAACCTATTAGTACTGAATTTTCATTGGAGATGTATCCCCTTCTTTTTTTCTTTTGTGTTTTATGGTTTTAAATTCAAGCCTTTCACAAATTCAACATACGTAAAAGATAAAAAAGGAAAAAGACAAAATATAAAAGATGAAAATAAGTAGATTCACACAATTACAAAGAAGTTTTGTAAATGGTTTCATACAATAAAAAGATTGTACACACATAGTAGATACAATTATTTGCAACATTGTTAATTTGCCTACAATGTACAAAGGGTAGGTCTTCAAAAATGAAAATAAAACCTAAGGAATTTCATCAATTCTCCTGAATGTCTAAACCAAGAAGCTGTGTAGGGTGAGTATGAGCAAAACACTTTCACCCCACATAAGGCGAGCCCTAAAGGTCTCACCCAATCCGTTGAGATCCTTGGGCACTACAGATCTTAAGTGTTTAAGTCAAATGTCGGTTATTTTATTACAAACTAAGGTCAAATGCTTCAAAGACTCCTGAATAGACCTACAATTGCACAATCTACAATGCAACCTTGACCCAACTTCAGAGTTCCAGCTACCCACCCATTTCAGTGTAGGGAACTGGTTAAGTCTCAAGCGCAGGTACAGAGATCAGATTTTACTGCAAGGAAACAAGAAGACAAGTTTAGGGAGCCTCACTCTTTTTCTGGGGAATTTTGCATAGTCTCTATAGATCTTCTAGCGAGACAGACTATCAATTGTCACACACAAGTCCATATTGAAGATTTTTTTTTTGTCTGAGGGTGGCCTTAAAGTGAACTGTTCTTCCATGGACCTAATAGCCTTCTGTTAATAAGGAGGTTCTTACAGTTGACCTTGAACATATTTAACAATTCTAGCGACTGGTTTGCTAATAATTCACCCAGCTACTGGGAGTTAGACAGTTGCCTCCTTTAGACCTGGTCCTGAAGTGAAATCAGACACAGCTCATGCCTGATGATGCCATTTGGGACTGATTTCAACAAGCTCATGGTCTCTTTCCAGACTACACCCTGAATAATATTTAGGTATAAACCCAAGTCAAGGGTAATCATGTCTAAACCATGCAAAATTGTGGCCTCCACTTTCGATAGATATTTGATTACAGGAAGGAGGGAGAATTTACAGAGATGTAAAATTAACCTTTCATCTGACAGATCAGAGGCCTAGATTTCTCGCTGAGACTGTTCTTACATACTGTAGTGAACAGAAATTTGTAAAATTGTATCTTTGATATCGAATTGCTCTATTTGCCCACCTTCCAGTGCATCACTTTGGTTTAGTTTTATTTCACAAGATAACAATCTTGGATTTCTCCCTGTTGACCATGAAATTGTTCTCAATAGAGTAGGCCAAAAATAGATGTAGCTTTCTTTGGAGGCCTATTGCGTTTTTTTCAAAGAAAGAAAGGTTGTCGGTAAATGTTAAACAACTTATCTTTACATGACCCAGTTCAACTGGGAAGGTGCTAGCCTCTGACCAAAGTTTTTCTAGGTCTCTGATGTAAACATTGAAGAGGGTAGGTGCCACGGCACAACCCAGTCTAAGACCCACACAGGTTTGCACTGGTCCTGAAACACTACCCTCTTTTGTCAACCTGATCTTAATGGTGTGTTCTTGTGGAAATTAGCCATTAATTGGACTAGTTTCAAGGGAACAGAACATTGTAGCAGCTTGTTCCACAAGAGAGTTCTGTGAACTCTGTTGAATACACTACTCATATTGAGTAAGGCAATATACATGGTACCAGATTCCCACTTTTTCGTCGACGCCAATACGAGTCCCATAACTATCATTAAGGACTGTGCCCATACTTGCTCTGAAACTCACCTGGAAACGATGCATCACTCCCAGATGCACCAGTAAATGATTCATATCTAGCAAAAGCAGAGAAGTGAATATTTTGCTGGCTGCATATGGGAGTGCAATTGTCCAATAATTGTTCAGATCGTTAGCATGGCCCTTTTTAAAGCTGAGAATAATGATTGATTCATGCCAGGAGGGAGGGAAAAGGTGAGTGGGGACGATGGATTAGAGCAATACCCCCAGAGGTCCCAACCAGGCCTGAGGGTCTCTCTTCAATAGTAAAGGCGCCAGGCCATCAGGCCAGGCGCTCTAGATGCCTTAGCCTTTGAGATAGCCCAGAGAAAGTCCTCTTCTCCCCTTTGATAGGCTGGCGGCTTCAATGGCCCCGTCATCCGAATATCCTATAAAACTACCCTTTCAAAATCTGTAAACTTGGTTGAATAATAATTTATCCAGGAGGATTCTGATTTTAAGCATATCATTGTAGGTTTAGATAAGCCTAACTTGCTGTTTTAACTTTTGATTGTCCATGATGTGTAAATGAGCCTTAAGGTGTTTCACAATGTTCTTTGTATCCTTGTAGAACTCATCTCTTTTCTTGGATAAATACTTTCATCGACAAGTTCTTTGTATAAAGGTTTCTTAAGTGTCTTCTCTTAAGTTTTTTTCCTCTGCAATTCTGATGTAATACATGTTGGGATGTATCTTTGGATGTCACAACTTACCCTTGCCAGTCAGCAATTTTAAGTTAGAAGATATATGATGTCAAAGCTAACGTTCTTTAAGAGATTCAGGTTATTACCTCCTCTTTGTTCTACTGATTTGATCACTTTTTTCTGCATGGTAAGATAGTCGCGACAAGTGGTTGACAAAGTGTGAAAAGAACAGTGACAGATAACGCTCCCCTACCAAACGAGAGTGGAACCAATAAGTGGGAAGTGATGTGTGTTTTAACCTCCACGTCCAGGCTGAGATGTAAGACTGAATGATCGCTAAATCCCAACTTGTGTATTGCTAAAGGTCCACACAATGAATGTAGATAATTGGGAGGATATAAGTGATCTATCCAGGAGGACAATGAACCTCTGCTCTAAGACGACACCTCCCCTTCCTCTGGTGTACTCATGGGTAGAGCCAATTGTAGGACCCAATTGTGCATGAAGCTGTCCCATTTCTGACCTCATATGATTGATCCCCCTAAAATCCCCAGGGGGAATGTTTGTGTGTCATTTAGTCTGGCCCTCTCCACACAACTGGTGTTGAAGTCTCCACCTATAATAATATTGGGGGGTATCATAGGTCAAACCTCTTAGTGATTAGGTCAGTCAACACCTCTAACATACAGTTGCATGTCATCTTTTGAGGGTTCCAGTATAGAATGACAACCAGAATATCCAAGTTGAGGTTTTCTAATGACAGAACTGCCACTTGTAGTCTGTTGAGAGTTGTTTCCGTTTCCTAAAATGTGGCCTTCAGGCCCAGATTGACAGCAATTGCAAGGCCTCCCAATGGTCGACTTTTAGAGCCTCTGGTGGCTGATTTGATAAAGGGGTGAAACCCCTCCAAATGAAAATGAGAGTCTGCCATGGTTTCTTGGAAAAGAAGAATATGTTTGTCCATAAAGAAGTTTTATATAGATTGCTGTATCCACAGACATTCCAGGAGAGTAAAGATTATGGGGGGTTAAAGCTACTGGTGTGCAGACCTAGAGTTTGCAAACATCTTGAGCGTGGCTTCCAACCCTGACTACTCCAAATTGACACAATGCACACCAAAAATGTTCCAGATTAGTTCATTCAAATTTTAAGAACTAAGTTTATAATTACTTTATTTGAATCAATAATGAGTAATTTGATGAATTACAGGTGCAGGGGAGAGAAAAGCAACCTTGGCATATAGGTTGTGGCTAGACAATGAAAAAAGAAAGTTTCCACGTCCCCTGAAAACTATCTTATGGCCTAAAGACAGGCAAACAATTGATAATCTGTAGCATAAGGTCTCCAAAAGAATCACTTTTCTACATTATGGCAAGGTAAAGACAATTGATTCAGGTATAACAACAGTTATTAGGTCAATTAAGTTCATACATATTTAGTAGAAAAGAGACTTTATATAGTCCATGGATTCATCAAATTTAATGTGAGGGAATGCCTAAAGCATTTCGAGTTTAGTCACTCTTCCTCAGGGGCTACATATAAGAACACTACAAAAGAATTTAAACAGGTATAATATCAGATATCAACCAAACTTAATTATTGTTTAACAGTCAAATTGATAAACATGAAAAAATGTGTCAGAAAACAGCCAGACTTCATAATGTTCATCTCTAGTTCCTAAGTATGAAGACAGTTGATGGCATTCAAATACTAGAAACAACAATGTAGAAAAAACAATGTGGAAAAAATAATAATCCGAAAGTGTAATCCCTACATGCCTCATGTTGATGAAGTTGTGAATCTTCGCCTTATATATCAGTACCTGGACTGAAAAGTATGCTTAATTCTATATTAATTCATAATGAGGATCAAGTCATATTTTCAATTTAAATCTAATCACATTTTAAATTTTAATAAAGAAGTTGAAAACTGTGAATCCGTATTTAACTATGACTTTGGTCTAACCTACATATATTAGATGAATGGTGGACTCCCCAAAAGCATCTCTTGTATTGCAATAGACATTAAAAATCAATAAACAAATAAAAACTTAGGTGGAGCCCTAAGTCTTACCAAAGGTAGATCTTGCTTGTGGGCAAAGGGTATTATTTTTCTCATCCGGTCCATCAGAGAACTGAGTGAAGGGATAGAATCTTCATTAGGCAGAACAAGTTTTCTATAGAAAATAGAATGGTACTGCGATTACCTAAGCCAACCAACAGTTTCTAACATGGTGGGCTGGTAAAGGAACTATCCTAATGTCGAAGGGAAGACATTGGGCCTCATTATTTGGAAGGTGGTAGCCATGGCGCCATTAGCGCCATGGCTACCCCCTTACTGCCATCGGAGGCCGGGTTCCCGGAATAGGGACTTACCGGCCTACTCCGACCTTTGCGGGACCGGTAAATCCCCATTCCGGGAACCATTCCCCATTCCCATTTGAGCCCCCATAGGGCTCAATGGGAATGGGGAAGGAGCAAATAATGCTACCGCAATTTGCGGTACTGTTATATCCACTGAAGTCCCTCAGCGGGTCCTGTCCTTAACGTGTGGTCTGACCACACGTTAAGGACGGGACCCGCTGAGGGACCTCGTAATAGGGCGGTGGGGATTACCGTGTAATGATGCCATTTACCTGTATAATAACCAGAAACTGGAAGACAAATTAAGTGTAGTGAACCAGGAGTCAGGAGCGGCTCCATAACCGGGATGTGCTCTATAAAGGGGAAATGGACTAATTATATGCATTGTCACAGTTACAGACTACTTGCAAACGCGCTTAAAAGACTGTCTGCCTATGGGGGTGTACAAGATCTATAAGTAGTTCAATAAGACTTTCTCTCCAGTGCTAAGTGTCAGGATTTATCAAAGGACAAGGGGACCAATGCATTGATAACTGGAAATTAATAATTGTTGTGTGCCCCGTGAATGGCGTACACAGACAAAGAAAAGCCCGTCTAGTAGACACTACGGCCAAAGTTGACCGCAGTTGACTCGATTTGAGTATTCCATCATATCTTGTATACACATTGCATATCCTCTTTGATTCTTACTTGATTAGGTGTTTGCATTACATTCTTCATTATCAGCGTTGGGCAATTTTGTCTGTCCATAAAGTTACATTTAAAAAACAGCGTTGTTGACATATGACATCACATGCACCTTGGCGCAGTGACATCATTATGCCACGTTGCTGGCCCTTCATTATTCCATCACAGTAACTGCCCGCCATCGTATCTTGTTACCTGGAGAGGCAGCACTAGTCGGCATCCACATATGAGTGGGACTCCGTTGGGAAAATCTGTAAGTTTACAACAGACTAACAATCTATTACTTTACTTTCCTTAATAGTATGAACCCACACTGACTGCTTGCAATACATATATTTTTGTAGATCTACTATCCGCATGTGAATCTCTTTTTCCCAAACCTGCCGTGACAGCGCTCGTTCTTGTCCTTTAAGGAGCAAGACCCAGCTGGCAACAATTGTAACCTTTGTAAGTTTACCGCTCACATCTTTGCTTTAGTCACTTTATTAAACAGGACATACACACACTTACCCGACTCTATTGCCTACATTCCAGCATTTTCTGTAGGTATTATTTCGGTGACTAGTCAGTCGCCTGAGAAGTTTTCCCTTCTTAATACTATGCCAACTTCCCTTAGATTACTGCGGTCAACCTTGTCCGTAGTGCCTACTAAACAGGCTTTTCTTTGTCTGTGTTCGACCTGCGTCCCTGGCATGTTATTGGTAGTGGTGTTGTCTTCTTTGGTCATTGTCGATGAGTCTACAATAGGTGGACCTGCATGGCATTCTATTTGTTGGTTTGCTTTATTCCGCAGCACAAGAACCAGTGGATGTTCTTCTTGATCCACTGAACCCCCTGGTACTAGAGGTGAAGGTCCATGAGTTTTCTGAGTAGATGTATCAGTAAGTGCCTTTACCATAGGCACGAACCTCAGGATGTTCTTCTATTGTTATTTTGTGCTAGCATATTCTTTTTTTGTTGTTGTTGCTTTCTTTTAGTATTCACTATTGTGTTTCTTGTTTTGTCCAACTTGGAAAAGATGATTTGTCCAGTACAGTCATGACACATTGCTCCAGATTGGAACTGTCCATAGGAACTGTCCATAGGTGCATTATGCAACTGCAACGTGAGACTACTCCCCAGATGACAATAAATAAGGGGGAGGGAATGTTTGGTGTCATACTCCCCACATCCAAATCCAGACATGTCATGTGTCTAAGCCTATCTTTGAGACCAGGCTGTCGTTGTTTGAGTCAACAATTTCAATCTCACTAGGCTTACCCCTCTTCTGTTTCTTATTCATTGTTTCTAAATGCAACCGTTTTTAAATGTTCCTATCCATCTCTGAGTTTTGAAGGGAATTGTCCTGGACAGATCAGGAGTCCTTGATATTTTTGAAGAGCCAGAGTAGCGACTCCATCGAAGATGAAGGGCAGAAATCAATGCCGGGCCCCGGGAGACTAGATTTGGTAACATTTTTGAATCAAGTCTTATTTGTATATTCTGTGGTGTAAAAAAATCATGTGAGTTAGGTCTGTTGGTGATGTACAGTCTTTGTAGTAAGCTGGGATTACAAACAGCAGACTGTGGTAAATTTTGCACCGTGACAGATTATTTATTTTTTATGTTATCAGGCTTACTAGTGCTGTTATCATTTAAATCAACAATGTCCGTACACAGTCATAGGAAGGATTCACCCAGAATAATTGAATCCTTGAGTTCATTTTGTGAGAAGGGTTGTACACATGGTACACTCAAAGCAGCCTCAGTTCGAGAATCCCTCAAGTTAGCGTCCTCGGCCACGTGCACCTTGACAGTAGTGATAGGAATGACAATGGATGGATCGGAACTCAAGTTTAAACCATCTGTCATCTGCCCCGGATCGACAGATGGATATGTTAGGTCTGGTTGCCCCCCACCTATTGAATTAGACACCCTTACTGGCCTTTACTTAACAGGTCTGCAGATGGCAGGGTACATGTCTCCCATACTACTGATAGATTGTCCGTCTGCAATGAATGCCATTTATTCCAATTATCACTTTGTTTATAAAGGGGTTTATCTCATTTGCCATGTCTGTGCTTGTTAATTGTTTGCTCCTTAAGGTGGCTGCCATGGTGTTTAAGTGTAGTAGGGTTGTAAGTGGATCAATTTGAGTGAATAGTGATTAGCAAAGTACTTTATAGAGGAAGAACCCTGCTTTCAATTGTATACCACTTGCCAGAATAGGATTGGCACAGACACACGGGTTTTCAGTGTCAGTGCCTCTAGTTGGGGTAAAAATGGGATCAGCAGTGTTTCGGTAGTAAAAGGGAGATTGATGTACATCGGCAAAACAGCACTGACAACAATCTTGAGGTATTCGCTCATTGTGTCACAGTCTCATATGTAAAGTCACTAAGCAGATGTCAAAGATGTCAAGTCCAGTTCTGATGACATTAACAGTAGCAATAGACCAAAAATACGAACACAGATCACATAGGATTTTCAGTTACGTAGAATCAACCTCTGGCCGACCATGGGCCCAGAATTAGCCGATTAATAGAATAAAGTGCAACTGCGGGGAAGTCGACAGGGATTATATAAATTACATCAACGTGATCGGCTCGGGACAAGCTTGTGTCCCATTTTTGTGAGTATCATGGTTCAAGAATACTGGACAAAATGTCATTTCTAATGTAGACCTATGGCCACATAATTATATATACAGTTTTCTGTTGCAATTCTCAACTTAAATTGCAGGGATGGCTGAGGCATCTATTCCAGTCTCTGCCGCTCAATGTTGACTGAAGGCTGGGGTAAATTCATTAGTCTTTGTTCTCTTAGGACTAATGAATGCAGATGAAATATTATCTCCCTGACCAGGTGGGTCTCTGACCTCCTCTGACCCTCTTAATGGCAGGCCATCCTCCAGTCAGGCCAGGAATAGTCCACAACATTTCTCAAATTTGGGGTATTTTACAAAGTTCAATTACACTTAATAGCAGCCTCTGTTTATCCAGCACGCCATACATTTATGTCACACAGGAGTCAAGCCCTTCTGCTCTAGCTTAAAAGCAATGGTATTTCATAGAGAAAGCAGGGAGATGGAAGCTTTGAATCTCAGTGTTGAAGTCAGCTTCAATGAGAACCATTCTGTACTTTGCATGTTGCAATCTATTTCTTTAGACTTGAACCTTCCTATTATTTTTAACATGTTTGCACATCACTGTTAATTTTAACATCATGATAGGTTAATTCTTAGCAAAATAATTGCCTATTGTGAAATGCACATGCCTTTCCATTTAACCTGATGTCAGTTTCTGTTTTGAGAAGTGGGCCTTAATCACATGAAATGAAAAATACTAACGTAGTTTTGAATTTTGCATGCAAGGCAAAGTTTATACTCTTAATTTTCGTGCACCACAACATTTTGATGCATGGAAGTTTCAATGAAAAATGCCACTTGTTGTCTCTCAACCAACAATGTAATATGCCTTTCCCTTCTGCAATCTGATTTTACTTTTCAGCATACTCCTTTGACAAATGCAGACGTGCATGTATTTGAATTTTCTAGGCACCTTGGATGTGTTAAGGTTTCAAGATTGGCTTGTCATTCTGCCAGTGTGCCGTATCCATAAGAACAATCTATTTCACATTAGAGGCCTAACCTGGCCTTTCAGTCCAAATAATTCTGGTGCTGTCATTAACCCCACAGATAGTTGTGGGTGTTCTGGGCACAGAGCATTATTCTTTATGTTTCTTTGCGCTTTTGATTCTATGAATCGTATCACTGTGCTATTCGATTGGATTAGAACAGTCGAAAAAAATGAGGCATTTAAAACCTAAGAACAGCATCCTCAAAGTGGATAAAAAGTTGGGTCAGCTACCACGATACTTACAAAAACATCTGAGCTGGGAATCACTAAATATTTGCCTCAGGGTGCGCCTAAATTTAATTCACACAGGAGAAATCTTAAACATCAGAGGACAAAAACACAATGCCGTTACTTTGTGTGATATTTGCGCAGAACCAAATAAGCAAAATTTAAGTCATCTGCTTCGAGACTGCAAGGGGACCAGGAATATAAGAATACGCGATTTTCCAAATTTGTGGACAAATTGGAATGGCTGTCGTCGGAAAAGTTCTGGAATTTGCTGATTTCCGGGCACAACACAGCCCTAACCATAGCAGTGGGCCAGGTTTTAGCAAAAGTGGGACTTCTATCTATGGGAGATTGACAGAATGAAGAAACTAATCTAAAATTGAAATGAAAAATAAAGTGGGAGTTTAGAGGAACATCCGGTTTGAATAGAGGCGAGTGAAGGGATGGCTGTTTAAGTTAATACAGCGTGGCCTAGCTGCCTGGACTTCTTCTTTTGTCTGGTTACTCTTAGGCTAAACTCCCTTTGTACCTCTTTTGACTAATTTAGTTTGTATTAGTTTTATGAAACATAAATGTAATTATAATTATGTTTTTTACTAACTACTTTAAATTTTGGAGAGCTGTTTTGTAAAGGTCAGATATGATCAAAACACATTTAAAAAAAATGTTAGCAGGGACTTAGCTCTTTTTTTGTATATTAGGCCCCATGTGTTCCCTTAAAGAAATTTAGAGTACTGAACTTTAAAGAGAGTAATGCCTTTTCGTGCATATACCGCAGGGTGCAGATTCTGTTTCTCTTTACTGCCCCAGGATGTCTTTTTTTCTGCTAGATGAGCTTTTATATTGCTCTATGTACAGTGAGATTTTCTTAATCAAGAGAATGTTCCTTCATCTGTTAAATGTGTGTACAGATGCCTTTTAAAATCTGCTTGAGCATTAGATGTTGTCAGCCTACGTGACTGAAAGCATACCTTTGATGCACAGTTGTCCTAACATAGCCATTGAACAGGGTACCTGACACATTGGCTACACAGAAAGACGGTGCAGTAGCCCCTTCCTACAAGCTAAGTGTATGGTCTTCGATCTAAGGGTCAGTTCAGAGCACGCTGAATATTCGCAGTTCCAACTGTAGCAAGATTATCTTTAATAGGAGTGACCTTTGATGGTTCTACTGTAAAGGTTCTCGTGAATTTATTGCACATCTATTTTGGACTCTCTGCATAAAGACATTTATGGAGGAAGAACCCTGTATTCAATTGTATACCCCTTGCCAGAATAAGTTAATAATAAATAAATAATAAATACAGATGGCACAGACACACAGTTTTTCAGTGTCAGTGCCTGTACTTGGGGTGAAAATGGGAGTTAGATAAATGCTGAAAACAGCTAAAAAATTGCTTAAACTTCTAAATGAAAACAACCCTGAGTATATGATTGGTTCACCAATTAATCTTTTGCATTCTTTGTGTATGTCATTTGCTTAGGATTTGAGGCTCATCAGATTGTATTGGATGAGGATCCTATGATTGTAAAGGCTTTTACATGTTATGTCATGTTATGTTACTTGGCATTTATATAGCGCTCTATATATCATTGGTATGATCTCAGAGTGCTGGTAGGTTGAACACCCTCGGGAACTGTAGTTCTGGTCAGTAGAGAGAGATAGGGTTGTAGGGTGCGTGGGTGCACCAGATATGTGTGCAGCTAATGTAATTGCCGGATGGTAGCTGCATGCTAGCGTTACGTGTGGTGTTGATGATATCAGTTGGATGTGTGCAGTCTGGTGGGTGGACACCCAGACTGGGCTCTGGCTGCGTTAGGCCTGAAGGATGCATACGTGAGCAACTAGGCCGGAATGTGCTTGGTTAGTTGCGTTTTATTAGGGTGATGAGGTGTTCATGAGGTAGTATTTGTATGTGAACAACTAGGCAGAATTAATCAGGGGTATAGCTGTGTTCTAGTTGAATGATGGTGTAGTGATGTGATATGATTCTTATCTTTAAAGCGCCCGAGAACAGGCAAGTGAACAGGATGTCAGGGAACAGAGCAACACACAGACACAGAGACAGGAGGCTGGGTTTACAGCGACAGGAGGGTGGGATACGGATGTATAGCAACAGCACGGGGAACAGGAAGGCAGGTTACACAGTGATACATGTGTGGGCATGTTAACATTTACATATGCGTATCTATCCAGATGCGATTCAGGCTAATGTTTACAGCTCCACACAAGTGAGGGACATGCCAACATTCTATCTAGAAGCGACTCAGTCTAACATTCACAATCCTGTCAGGGTCTGGTGCAGGCTAATGTTCGTAATTCTAACCAAGTTCAGAAATGTGGCATTGCTAACAATCACAAACCTGTCTGGGTCTGGCACAGGCTAATGTTAAAAAATCTAAGTGTGGTATTGCTAACATTCACAATCCTATCTATTAGTGACACAGGCTACTGTTTTCAAATCTAAGCGCGGCATTGCTAACAAACACAATCCTGTCTAGATGCGAGGCAGGCTAATGTTCACAATTCTAATTAAGTGTGGTATTGCTAACATTCACAATCCTATGTTCTCAATTCTATTTGGCATAGAATTGCGTTTGTGGGATTCTCGTGTCCCATTAAATTAGAGCCCTAAGCTTTTTTGTTTTCCTTTCTTGTTTTCCAGATTCTTTGATGTTATTTTTGCGCACACACTGACGACCCCCCTGTCGTGAATCCATGTTAGTTTTAACCTCGACTGTTATACGTCCAGGCAGCACTGCATTGATGCATTTTCTTCCCTCGGCCCACACCGCACGCAAACATTTAAACTATTAAACATCAAGCATATATGTGATGGAGGTTGCAGCATTTATTTTTAATGAAGGACTCATATTCGAAATTGATTTAAGCCTACATTCATTACGCACATTACTGATAATGTGAAAAAAAGAATTCCTTATCTGGATGGTGTACATTAATTCAGCCTGCTTTTTAATCTCTGGGGTATTCGTAATACAATAACTCATTAGTTCTTAGATATAATGTCCCCTGGAGTAAAAGAACAACAGATAAAGCTTTAAATAATTTGGAATTACCTCATTGATCAAAGACTGTACAAAGTCTAGACAATATTGCTATTAATTGACCAGAACCACCACATATGCCACAGGTATTTTTAATCATTGCAACACAGTAAGTATATTTCATATTTGATCAGGAGCTTTAGTGAAGTTAAATGTTGAATGTGAAATTGTTATTTTCTTCCCTCCACAGAATGTTCTCATTTTCAGAAACGGACAACGTAGCACGAAAAAGACTCATTATTTTGAATTCAAGGAGAGCAGGCTCCATTGTTTCTGCCCAGCAGCACGGCTCGTCACTTCCCTCCCTCACATTCTTGCATATTGATGACTTCGCTCCCACAGACAAGCAACAGAAAAAATAAGTCTGCACTTATTCAGTCAAAGTGGCTGAATGAATAAGAAGACTAATGCCTCGAACTAGGTTTAAATGACTTCCCGTTCCTTTAATAATTGCTTTTTTTTTGCATTAAACTTGTTAAAAACAGGAACAGGGTTGACTCGCGGTTCCCAAAGTGCCCTCGATGCATGTCATGGAAAACGGCTATGCTTCAACTGCTCTGAATTCACATAAAAATGATTGTAACTTTCACAAGTTTTCTGAAAGGTCATCGAAGTTGCTTGAAGCGAGGAGGGGAAGCCACATGGAATTGCTAAATATGGCAAAGTCAATAAATGCAGCACTGTGTCACATGGTTATGGAAAATCATGTTTGTGTCTGTTTTTGTGTTAACTGATGCAGTTTAGCTTGCCATGTTAATTAAATATGGCAGAGTCCCTGATGTGGATGGACGAAGTGTATCTAGTCCAACCGATTGGAAACACGATTTTGAAATGTGTTAATATGGTGCATAGTTTATTATATTCATGAGTAGAGGATGTTGTGTGCTATTATTTAAACAATATGACCCGAGCGGCGGGGGCATTACCTGAGTCGGTAATGCCCCCGTCGCGAGGGTCATATTGCTATTAATTCCCGGCCCGCAATATATTTGTGACCGGGGCACTAAAAGCATTTTTTTCTGTCCTGAAACGCTGCGGCGTTTCGGGACAGAAAAAAAAAAAAGAAACAACCAAGTAAATGCCCACCGGGAAAGGGAAAACAGAGTCTGTTTTCCCTTTCAATGGCGGCCATCGGGAGCGGACGCGCTGGGAACAGTAGTGTTCCCAGCCCGTCCGCTCCCGAAAAGAAAAAAAGCATAAGTTAAGTGGGGTTCTGAGGGCAAAAGGGAGGGAGGGAAGGAGGAAAAGGGAGGAAAAAAAAAGTACCTGCGTCCCTGGCAGGTGACGATGGAAGCCTCCAGCCGTGTGGAGGCGCGGATCGGGGATGTCCCCGCTCCGAGTCTCCACACTGCTGGAGGCTGCCATCGTCCCCCACCGGGGACGCAGGAGCAAGAAGGTAAGTGAGTTGGAGATGGCAATGAGGAGGGAGGGAAGGGGAAGACAAAAAAAAAAACTTACCTGAGTCCCTGGCAGGGGACGAAGACAGCCTCTCAGCCGCGGGGAAGCTCGGAGCGGAGATGGCCCCTCTTCAAGCCTTCTCATTGGCTGAGGGTTGTCACGCCCCCCGCCAGGGACAAGGCAGCTGGAATCCCGGCCGAGAATCGAAGGATTCTCGGCCGGGTAAGGACCTGGTGAGAGCCAATCAGAATGCGTGTTGCATTCTGCTTGACTCTCGCCGGGTACTAATTTGAAATCTATACTACATTGTTCTTATACACTCCTCTCGGTGTATGTAAGAAAACACATGGTGAAATGATTCCAATTGCTATCCCAATTGTGGAAGTCTACCAGCAGTTTCTCCCTATTTTTACAGCAATATCGTATCGTGGGGGACGCGGATGCCAGAACCCTTCCGAACAGCCACTCGTGACATTTTGCACCACCTGTGACCTGCTGCACACCTCTCATTAAAGTCGCGCTTAGGCCATGTTTGACATCACAAATGGTTATTTTTCTGGATTTGGGGCAGTGCTTAATTAATAAAAACATGAAGTGCGAGTGGCAACATATTCCTAACACATCTATGCGTCGCCACAGCAGCTCGCTACCTACAGCTGCCGTTACTACTGTATCAGTATATTTTGGGTTGCAGCTTCAAATCCCACCAGCTCATTTGGGGTGAGGGATGCACTACCCATGACAGATGTGCGATTTACAATTACCATTCAGGATAAATAAAATAACATAACAAATGAGCTGTGTCTTGAAATGAGCTAGCATATGGAAATACAGTTTCTTTAAGCACATAATGTGTGTTACTTTCCTCTAATCCTGGAACATGTTGGCCTTATAACACAGCAAATAGCGTGAAAGTGCATTCTCCTTATAATAAATGGATGGACACCTGGGGCCAGATTCTAAAACCTTTGCACCGGTGCAAGTATAAAGTTTGCATGCTATAAGGACTAGGGCAAAGTTTGGCCTATTTTTAAAAACACTGGGACTAATTAAAAAATCATTGCACCTCGACAAGTGCAGATTAGCGTATCAAAAGCATCAGGCAACAATTGTCCTAGTGCAAAAGAGATACATTTTTTTATGCATTTTGGCATCAGGGCAAATATTGCCCTAGTGCTAATACTATTCTGTATGTTGTGTAGTGAAAATGCATCTTTTTTTGCACTAGAGCAATTTTTGCCCTGGTGCTTTATGTATGACAAACTGCGCTTGTCGAGGTGCAATTGATTTTTAATGTGTCCCAGTGTTGCTAATACCATGCAAACTTTGCACTTGCACCGGTGCAAAGTGTCTGTAATCTGGCCCCTGGCAGACTAGGCTATGGCTAAACTTAATGGACTTCCCTATCAAACAAAGCAGCAAGATCTTGGCATAAAGGTTGGTATTCCGACCAGTCATTCCTCCTCAGCAGTGGCGTTTTCCATGCCTTTCTGGCTAGTGACTGTCTAGGTCAATTCTGTGCTCATTGCTTCTGCCCACCAGGTAATGGCTCTGGCGATTGTGCAGCAATGAGTGCAGTCGCATGTCAGGTGTGTTTAAGATTCAATGAGTTGGCAGAACAGAAGAAAAAGGGGCAATGCCCACTGGAACATGGCCCACATGTACGCAAGGACTGTCCTTACTTCGATAGGCACAGTAGAGCTAGAGCCAGCTATTCCACTACACTAACGCATATAGATGTTCATGCCCATCATCCCACTGAACTAGTAGGTTAACCCGGGTACCTCAGCTTTCTGGCTGCTGCCTAAACCACATGCCTCAGCCACCCAACCTGCTTAGGCATTGGTGCCTCTTTTTACAGTGGCAATGCAACACCTATGCCATGCACGCTCACTGGAGCAGTGGGCATCACGAGCACAGAGTGCAGTCTCCTTCTTCATGAAAATGGATGGCTGGCTAAGAAGCTCCAGAGTGGCTTATCAGATCCATGAATAACAATAATTGAGACAGTGCTGCAAATACACTTGGCTCATACACACTGTGTGGCTTGATGTGTTACTGCAACTGACAGCTAAAACAATAAAGTTGCCAATACAGCACATCCAATCACACTTGCCCTGAGATAAGGTGTGTTGGTCATAAGTAGGTTCCAGGGCTCAGTCCTGACAAACGCTGCAACAGGTTAAGCACTGGATTGTTGATGATTTCTCGAGTGCTGTGAGATATATTTTGATGTAATGTTTCTGATTCAATGTTAGTCGGCCATCACCAATGTGACACCCCCTACTGATATAGTCCCACCCCACAATTCTTGGCATGAAAAAGGCAGTGTTGTTAAAACTTGAATGTATTCAAATAAATAATAAAGTCAAATCCAAATAAAGATGGTCTCCAGCTTTATGCAAGGGAAAACACCACAATATAGCACTATCACAGACACCACCTTTCCAAAAAGAAATTGACAGCTGCATTAATTTCACTGTATTCAAACATGAGCTCTCTTTTCCATAATCAATTCAATATAGATATTAAGTTCTGAATAATACTAGTGATTCTACTTATACGTCAGTCGCTTGTCAATAAATGTCTCTCAAAATGCTTAACTTCAACAAACATTTCACCTCGATCTACAAAGTCACATTTGCAAATGCATCAAAATGCAGTTTTTGCTTTCCCCTAAGACACCCACCATTTACAGAATCTGAAAACTGTTAGGTTTCGCAACTTCTCGCATAAATGTGTAAATGTGGTGTAGGGACTTCCCAACATATGAACGGAATGTACAAGATGCTTACAACAACTTGCCTCTGCAGGTTTTGTGTTTGGGAAGTATACTTTTCTTAATTCTAAAATATACTCAATTTAATGTTCCCTTATCCACACTGTGAGAGTTTTCATATTTCCTTAAGTGGATCTAATTACCCATGCCCGTTCACTGCACAAAGGAATTAACCTGTGCGGTGCATTTCAGAATAAGGGGGTTGCATTGGTTTTTGACTATGGGCCTCATTACGAGGTTGGAGGTAGCCTACCTCCAAACTTGCATCCGGGTCCGGCATCCGCAAATGGGCAATTACCGGGCTATTCCGGCCCAGCCGGACCCGGAAATTAGCCTTTTGCGGGTGCCGGGCACAGTACATACCCATTCTCACTTGTGCCCCATAGGGCTGAATGGGAATGGGGAGAGTGGTAGCACCGGTACCGTTAATAACGGTACCGGTGCTACCATCATGTGCTACTCGCGGGTACCTTTACGGCCACCGGGTCAGACTTGGTGGCTGCAAGGGCACCCGCAAGCAGAACTCATAGAATGGCAGTACGGTTGCAACTGTACCGGTTACGATAAAGGCGCCATTGTTCCCTTACCGCCATACTTGTAATGAGACCCAAATGTCTCCCACCAGTGGTTATTCATTAATATGTTTCTATCAGGCTGTTAAAATTCTTGACAGCTTCATAGCCCAAACTACTCACTATGCTAGTGAGAACACACAGATTCGTTTTTACTTTGTCATAATTTTACAGGACCAACACTTCACATACATTTCATATAAATGCTGCCAGATTCAGACTAAATACGAAATTGCACTAGTGTTATTGAAATCAACTCTCACTTTGCACTTAATTGTAATGAGGAACACACCACATTGCATTGCACCTTACACTGCTCCTGTGTCCCTTTAAAATGACCTTATCCTTTTTTTTCGCAGAAGTCTCCCAGCCCCCACACACACACACACACAAACCCTCGAGGGGATTACCATAGGCAGTTCTATAATGCAAACTGGATTTAAATTATGACTCTAGTACTTAATTTTAAATGGTGCTTCCTATTTTTGGAATTCATTCCGTACTGCCTCTGATTTTGAATCTCTCTTTCAGCAAGGTCCACAAGCTGCTGTCAGACGGTTTTCATATGGACTGCTCATCTCCTAGAATAGGAGTCATCCTTTCTGCAGCTTCTATGCAATTGCAGTTCTCCAGCTGTTATCAGTCTTTTATCCATATGTATCCCCAAGTAAATGAATAATCATGTATGATCATAATAACCTATAATGTGGCATTATGATGTTACACACCTTCTATTGGTTTATGTTATATCATTGGTTGGCTCCCTAATCAGACACTCATTTTGACTGCACCCCCAGTTTTCATTGGAGGTTTATGAATTCAGAACTTTTGATCAGAAAATGGGGTGGATCCATCACGCATCATGCTTGTTGACATCGATGTTATTTGTATTCCACGATTTCTGATACAAATATGCTAACTTTATAAAACCAAACCCATTGAGTTATATATCTCGGATAGTATACAAATCGGTGGCATGTTTCTTTATGAAGTTGTACTAGGGGATTCCGGTTGGGCCATCATCTAAGTGCGAGAACAGGGCGTTGACCAGATGCGGGAGGGATGCCAAACCCACCTGGGCGTCTGGGAAGAAGGTCCAGAAAGGCAATGCTGGTATGGGGGTGTTGTTGGTATAGACAGCTCAGAGGGGCCAACTGCCCTATAGGGATAATGAGGGAAACCAGTCAGCCAGTCGCAGTGGCAGGTGGGTTAGCAAAGTAGGGCGAGAGGGAAAGGTCTGGTCAGAGGGGACCTGGTGATCTGTGTGGCTCATGAGAGACCTGGTTGCCCATCATTGAGGCAGGGGGGATTAGCAGGGAGGGCGACTGGGAAGCAGGTAGAGGAGAGAGCAGGCTCTTGAGAAGCTACCCAAACGTAAGGTGATCTGACTCAAGTCTGAGAGGGACAGGGAGGCCATTCCAGAGAGAAGCACCTGCTGAAGAGAGAGATCTACCTCCCAATCTCTGCTTGGAAAAAGATCTGATCTGCAGAAAGTTGGAGCTAGAAGATTGAAGGCCTCTATAGAGAGAGAAAATGAGTTTGATGTAGCAGGGTTCCAGGCACCAGAAGGCCTTGTGGATGATCAATAGGGTCTTGAATCCTTGCAGCCACTGGTACCACTTGAGAGATTTAAGGGCTGCAGAGATGCAGTCTGTGCGTTTGAGGACAAGCATTAGTAGTACCCCGGAATGACATACAAGTAGATGCATTCCCTAAAATGGATGCTCATCAAAGGTAGAAGAGATCTGTAGAGCTGACAAGAGTGAAGAGAAGGAACTATGCATCATCAGAAATGGAAGATGCATTGGACGCAATACCACCAGAACATAGGCTGTTCAACAGGACCAAGATGTTGTTTGCATCCATTGTTACAGCGATCCTAGTGAATGTGAATTCCACTTGGCTACAGATCTCCTGATCGGAGCTAATGCAGATGATAAACTCAACCATTAAGGGGTTCACCACCATCAAAGAACAATTGAGAGGTGTCAGGTTGAAGGCCTTCCTGAACTGGTACGTTCTAGACCTTCTCACAGCTATGCAAGGAGGCATTTGTGTCAATATCGGGCCTTCTTGCTACATTAATGCCCACTTACGATGAAGAGAAATGGACCTGCACGCTAAAATGGAGACACAGACAAATGCTGTGAGAAAGGATGACGACTGGCTATCATACATCTTTTCCTGGATACCATCACAAATGGCCAACCAACTGAAAGTACTGGTAGCAGCATGAAACTAATGTACTTTCTGTGTCATCAGAGTAGCAATATCACAATGCAGGAAGACCACTCAAAAGACTATAGTGATGAACGTATTACTGGAAATCACAGTGGACACAGTTTCCTCTGTTCCTGTCAGTAACAGTGTTTGAGTCTCCATTCAACACATGTGACTATTGTGGAAAATGGGTAGGGTGAAACCCTAGTGGAGATTGCAGTTATTTGACCTGGAGTCTGGATGACAATGCAAAGTACCATGGACATCTCAGAGGATTATCATAGGTCTGACTCCCAAAACTGTACGTGAATAGAGAGAATCATCTGGGGAGTGTGGTCAACTTGTCGATCACAGAGGGATGAAGACGGAGGTCCAAGAGTGGCACACATACCAAGCTCACTATGGACAAGCAGTCCATATGATGTTACTAAAAAGAGTAGAAACTGTTCAAATTAAACTGAAGAAGGAAGCAATTTTACCACAAGTAAAACACTATCCCATATCAAAGGAAGCTGACAAGGCTCCATGAAACCATCACCGCCTTAGTGTGACAGGGGATATTAGTGGCTTGAGAATCACCAGGCAACATGGCGATATACCTAATTGAAAAGGCGACATTGGTTCATGGAGATTTATACACATTTTTTTCATTTCACCCCCTGAATAATATTGTTGAGGCAGAGTATCTACAGCTACATATTTTACAGTGATTGATTTAAATGAAGATTCAGAAGATTTGACCGCATTTACTTGCAGAATACAATTACATTCCCATCTACTCCAAGGGTAGGAGTACTGTGAATCACTGCAAGTCTTCAACAGGGTGTTACAGATGGACTTAGTAAATGTACAACTTTACAGTGCAGTTATCAATATGTGGATGACATATTAGTCTGCAGCACCACGGAGGAGGAGTGCAGGAAAGACTCTGTGAAACTGTTTGCCGTATTAGCAGAAAAGGGGTAAAAAGTAGATAGAGAAAAATTACAATATGGTTACGAGGAGGTCCTATACATAGGTCAGCTAATATCAAACAATGGGAAGAAGGTGACAACTGAAAGAGCAGAAGCAATAATGAAAACACACAGGCTGGAGACAGCGAAAAAAATTACAGCAATTTCTGTGCCTTTGGAAATAATGTGGGGCATGGGTCTTTGAATAAAGCACATATGTCAGGGCACTTTTAAGAGGACTGAAAGAAGCAAAGAAAGACAAAAGTGACATAGACTGGACAGGCAAGGGGATAGATACCTTTGATGAGTTCAATCTAGTGATTAGCACAACTGCAGTGTTAGGGACTGCCGATTACAATGAGGACTTTTCCCTATTTTCCCATTCAAATGTAGTAGTGATGATAGCAGTCCTTGTACCGAAAACTACTACGGGATGCAAACAATTAGCATTCTACAGTTGGATCTTAGATACAGTAATGAGAGGACATTACCTATGTGAGCAAGCATTGGCTGCTGCAGTTTTGAAATTGAGAAATGGGAAAGCATAACTATGGACTGTTCGGTTATATTATATGTTGAACATGCTCTTTTCACAATCTGTGAAAAGCCCAAAAGTACTGTGATGACACAGAGAGTGTTGGCTATGAGGTGATCCTATAATATTCCTTGATAAACATGTTTAGGTGTCTAGTTGTGAAACCAGTCAGATTTATAGAAGACACGGTGAAGGAGGGAGATTATGTGCATGATTGTACTACCTACACAGATTATCATGATGGCATACCTCATGTCAAAGAAAATGCCCATGGAGGGGCGATACACTTTTTCATTGATGGGTCATCAATGATAGATCAGGGTACTGGAGAAAGGTATAGTGGAACAGCAGTGATGAAGGCAGGAGAGAACAACAGCTTTGAAATAGTAACAAGCTTAAGATTGCCAAAGCATTTTTAGCACAAGCCGCAGCGTTGGTAGCGTTGATCTAAGAGCTTGAAGCGCATCAGGATGAGCCAGTATGATATGATATGATATGGCATTTGTAACGCGCCTATACACAAGTGTTTCAAGGTGCAATGAGGCAGGGGGGGAACAGGGGGGAGACAGACAACGATCCTACTAGGCCAGGTGTCATTCAGATCGTGCAAGTGCAAGGGTAGAGGGGAAGGGAAAAGTGCAAGGGGAAAGTGAGAGGGGAAAGTGCAGTACAGGGTTATAAGCAAAAAACATTATAAATAACAAGGGCCAGCTGGTGCAAGTGCAAGGTAAGTGCTAGGGAAGGGGGGCTGTAGGGATACAGGCACAGTCCCGCAGTGCAGGGGTTAGTGGCTGGGCAGGGACCGAGAACGGTGAGTGGCTCAGTTGCAGATTCAGTGCAGTTTCAGTAATTTAGCAGGGGAGAGGGGGAGAGAAAGCAGAGGCAAAGAGGAAGGTTTTGAGATGCTTCCGGAACCGGAGATGGTTCTCCTCAAGTTTCAAGAAGGCAGGAAGGCTGTTCCAGAGGGAGGCCCCTGCAGAGGAGAGAGATCTGCCCCCAGCTCGTTGTTTGGAGAAGCGGCTGACCCTTAGGGAGTTGGAGGCGGATGAGCAAAGAGTTCGAGAAGGAAGATATTTAGGAAGAGAGAGTTGAAGGTATTTTGGCCCAAGGCCCCAGATGGCCTTGTGGACAATGCAGAGGGTTTTGAACTTGATCCTCGCAGTCACTGGGAGCCAGTGTAGTGATTTCAGTCCTGGAGAGATACGGTCCCTCGGCTTGAGGCCAAGGACAAGTCTCGCAGTCCTGTTCTGGATGAGTTGCAAAGGGCGGAGAGTAGAAGCGGGTAGATTTAGATAGAGGCTGTTACAGTAGTCCAGCTTCGAGAGAACCAGGGCTCTAGAGACAGTGAGCTTCTGGGGGAAGAAGAGGAAAGGAAGGATACCTCTGAGGAGGTGTAGCTGGTAGTGTGACTTCTTAGAGACGTCGGATATGTGAGGAGAGAAGGAGAGTGTAGAGTCGAAGATGACCCCAAGGTTTTTTGCCTTGCAGGTAGGAGTGGGAAGAGGGCCAAGAGAGGCCAGCCAGTGAGCTGCAGGGAAGGATGGAGTGGGTGTGCCGATGAGTAGAATCTCAGTCTTACTGGCATTAAGGCAGAGGTCGTTGGCGGCACTCCATTCCTGGATAGCAGAAAGACAGTTAGAGATGAGGGAAGGAGAAGAGGAGGCCGAGGGTAGCCTGAAGATGAGCTGGGTATCATCTGCATGTTTCCCTACTCTGCCTAGGTAAGTTCAACAGTACACGCAGGACTGTCACATTGGAAAAGGAGGGTTTCTTGCACACAGTCGGCATATCAGTAAGGCATGCACCATTTATTTATTTATCCTATTTATTTTGCATTTGTTAGGTGCTTATACAACAAGTAAATTGTGTTTCAAAGTGCACACAGGGTAACAGGTAGGGAACATGGGATAGAAAACAATGAATATACTAGGGGATAAAAACAAACCTACTAGGCCTTGTGAGCATTCTGAGCATGCAAGTGCAGGGAAGGAGAGGGGAAGAGGGAGAGGGAGTTAAGTGCTGGACTGCCCTTGCTCGTGAGGGGGCGGCAGGTGAAACTGCCCAGTGTAAGAAGTGATAGGGAACTTTCATCTGTAAAAATAGATGGGCGAGTGCAGGCCTACAGCGGTGAAGGCCAGTAAGTGCCAAGGCAAGTGCTATGTATAAGCAGAGGCTCAGGCAATTGGGTGTGGCAGGCCAGGGCCCCGAAGGTCAGATAAAGGCCCTGGTCACCAATTACAATGACTGTGCTATTAGCTGAGGAGGGAAGAAGGGAAGGAGGAGGAGAAAAGGAAAGTCTTGAGGTGCTTCTGGAATTTGAGAAGGTCTGGCTCAAGACAACGAGGATGGAGGAGGCTGGTCCATAAGAGGGACCCAGCTGAGGAAAAAGATCGACTACAGGCCCTCTGTTTACTGAAATGCTTGACACACAGAGAGTTGGTACCAAAGGAGCGTAGAGGTCTAGAGGGAGAGTATTTACTAAGAGCAAGTTGCAGATAGCATGGTCCCCTGCCCCAGAAAGCCTTATGGATGATGCATAGGGATTTGAACTTGATCCTTGCAGCAACTGGGAGCCATTGAAGAGTTTTTAGTGCAGGAGAGAGGTGGTCCCTGGGCTTGAGGCCAAGGATAATCTTGCTGCTCTATTCTGGATTAGCTGGAGTGATCATAGAGAGGAAGAGGGTAGAATCAAGAGAAGGCTATTGCAGTAGTCTTGCCTACAGAGACCCAGAGTTCTGGTAACATTGAGTTTCTGGCGAAAGTGAGAAAAGGGAGAATTCCTTTGAGAAGAAAGAGATGAAAGTTGGACTTCTTGGCAATGTCCTGAATGTTAGGGGGAAAGGAAAGAGAGGAGTCCATGATGACTAAGAGGTTTCTAGCTACATATGTAGAAAAAGGGGGAGAGCCTATAGAGGATGGCCAGAGTGAGGGGAATTAAGAGGGAGCAGGGGTGCCAATAGGTAGGATCTCAGTCTAGCTGGCATTGAGGCAGAGATTGTTAGAAGTTTACCAGGACTGGATGGTTACTCAGCAGTCACCGATGATGGAAGATGCAAAAGTGTCAGCAGGAAGTTTGAAAAAGAGTTGTGTGTCATCTGCATAACACTGGAAGGTGGGGAGAAGGAGGAAATGAGGAGTGCCAGCTGAGCAAGGCAAGTGTTAAAGAGCCAACGGGAGAGGTTTGAGCCCTGGGGGACTCCACAGGTGGAGAATAGGTAGGTGAGGAGAAGGTGCCCAAAATAACCTGTGACAAACGATCAGTTAGGAAGGAGGTCAGCCAGTCCAGTGGCCACTCTGAGATATCCAGTGTATCTTGGAGCTGTTTTATGAGGCTAGGGTGTTGACTGTGTCAAAGGCAGAGGAGTAATCCTGTAGAATGAAGACAGCTGGAGATTTAGAGTCCAGAAATCGGAGCAGTTCTTCACAGTTGTTTAGAAGAGCAGTTTCCATGTCTCTGGATACTCAGAATTCAGATTGATGGTCGTAGAGACTGCAAACACGTTCAGTGTGTGAGGTAAGTTGGGGAAGACCAGCTTCTCCAGGAGCTTTCCAAGGAAGGGGGTGATAGAAATAGGGTGGTAGTTGGCTGCACAGGTAGGGTCTGCTGAAGGTTTTCTCCATAGGGGACGCACAAGGTGGTGCCTGAGGGAGGAGGGGAAGAACCAGTAGCAAAATAGTGGTAGCAGAAGTCAGTGAATGAAGGATCAAGAGAGCCAGTGTAGTCCTTAATGGTTCTGGAGGACCAAAGGAAAACCAGTTTGGATAAGATCTCCATAGAACAGACATCTCTGGTGACCTTATCAGGTGTGACAGGGGAGAAGGGGGAGAGAGAGGAAGAAGGAGGGTCAGAGGCCATAGGAGGCAAGGGAGTGTAGGAGGGTTTGGGGGAGAAGATAGTAAGGATGCTTAGAATGTCCAGGGTTTTAATGGTCAAGTGTGTGGCCAGTGTGTTGCAGAGAACCGGGGACAGAAGAGGGGAGGAGGAGACTGTGGAAGGGTTGGATTTTTCCCTGCAGATTTGAAAGATTTCAGTCGTGTTGTTGGATGCACCAGATACCCGTGCCTGAATATGGGCCCTTTTCTTGGCACGGATGGAGAGTCGGTATTGCCTTTGGAGCAGGCGGCAGGCCAGTTTGTCAAAGGATGAGCCTGAGGTTTGCAACTTCAGTTCCACAGCTCTACACTTGAGTTTCAGGGCTGCAGGTTCTTAGTCAAACAAGGTGTAATGCTTGGAGGCAGGTTTCAGGCAGAGCCTCATGACTGGGGTAAGAATGTCCAAAGTGTTAGTAATGGCCAGATGGATGTTGCTGAGAGCAGAGTCAGTGGTAGGATCTGGGGTAGGAGGAGAGGGGGGATGAAGGTTGATTTGAAGACAGCAGCTGACACTCATTTCATCAGATGGATGTTCGTGAATGAGCTTGGCAGCGCTGGAGGAGGTGCGTTCAGAGTGCCTAGGGGACACATGTAGGAAAAGAGGAGAGAGTAGTCTGACCAGGAGAGAGGTGTGATCAGTGGGGGGAGAGTGAAAGATCAGAGTGAATGAGGACATCAAGAGTGTGTCCTGCCATGTAGGCCAGACCAGAAGGGAGAATGGAGAGGGAGATTAATAGAAAGACTAGTAGACAGACTCCAACTTCCATCGGCGATCGCCGTAGTGAAGTGCACATGCACACTAGAAGTGCAGACATGATTTCCAGTGGAAATGAGGATGCTGATTTAGAAGCAAAAAGGGTAGCATATTTCTCAGAAGCATCTTACATTGCAACGGCCTGAAACAAATGCACATATAAATGCAACATAGTGATGAAAGAGGGCTATAATACACTACCGATAGCACAAAGTATTGAGTTTCAGGGAAGGGTACAACTAGATAAGAAGGAGTTATGGAAGAGGAGGGGACGCTCATTGTTCACCATAGAAGCAATGCGGCAGCAGGAAACCTGTTATGTTCCTTGGGCTGCTCACAGTAGCACTAGAACAGTTGCACTATCCAGCACACATAACAATGAAGTACTGATTTTGGAGGAGTGGTTTATGTCAACCCATTGCATATTTTATTATCAATGCTTTGGTATGTCAACAATTCACTGCCGGCCACATTTTGAGAATGGTGAGAAGAACAATACCCTGTCCTACTGGACCCTTTCAGCATTTGCATTTAGACTCCATGGATATGCTCCAAACGTGCATTGGCTATAAGTATATGATAGTAGTCGTATGGCCTTTTTCATGCTGGTTTGAAGCGGGTCCATGCACCCACCCAGATACTACATCAGCTTCATATTTCCTCGTATGGGAGGTTTATCCAAGGTGCGGAGTGTGTGAAGTGCTCCATTGGGTCTGTCTTGCTGCACATACTCACCTGTCCATGATGAGGAAAATGGGACCCTCGCAGAGGTGATAGCCACTTTGAAAGAATTGCATGCAAAAATGGAGAAGTTGGAAGACATGCTAGATGATGATTGGTTCACCTACTTGTTCTGATGGATACTCACGTGGTTGACTAACACATTTAAAATACTAGTGGCCATACTGGTACTATTACTACAAGCCTTCTGTTTCCTAAGTATACCAATAAGTCAATGAAAAAAGACTGCCAAAAGGCTGTAGGAATGAAAATAGTGATAAACGTGGATACTCATGTGCAAGAGTATACACAAAATGATGATTTCCCTGAACCCAAACAATGGAGTACCCTAAATATGGATGGCCAAAGTACCCTATCTGGGAGGCACACATACCACAAAAGTGAGAGATGTTACTCACTGAGACTGCTGTTCCACCCTTATCCCCACAAGTACAACAGAGCTTGAAAACAATGTCAGCTGAAGATGGCAAAAGCATTCAAACTATGCCCTCCACAAGAAGAACATGTACAATAGGTATTATATGCATTTAAGCATGAAGAATATTAACGTAGCATCCACAGACATTAAGAATACTAAAATGTGTAAACTGAATGCAACATGAACAACACACGAATATAGATTGTGAACACAAAAACAATATTGTAATTAGGCAACCATCTTATTAAAAATGTATACCAAAGCATTTCTCTAAATGAGCACAGGCCTTGATTTCATTGGGCAAACTCAAAAGACGGAGGGCCTGATTCATGGAAGTGTTTTATAATGGCACAATCCCATAGGAAAACATTCCATGAATCAGGCCCTGAATCTTCACAAATTCATATCCATGCATAGGTGGCAACTATTGCCAAGGTTAGAGTGAAATAAGGGAGGATTGGGATGGCAGAATGAAGGCACGAGATGCAAGCAGTATACTAACAGATTAATTAAGGTTCAGTGCTTGCATGCACTTTCCCTTTTTTTCCCTCGTTCATGCACTTGCATGTTCTTAAATGTCACTGGGCCTAGTAACATTGTTGTTTTGTTCACCCTTGTTCCCCTTCCTTTGCCTGGTCGTGCTCTGAAACACTTGTGTACGAGCACAATATAAATAAAATATTATATCAAATCATATCAGAAGGACACAAATAACCTTTCATGGTCAGGTACAGTAGAGCAGTAAGCCAAAAGAGTCTATGAAGCATAAGACAAGATTGTCTCCAGTGCCAACAAAAAAAACGACACACACATTCATTTTAGATAAAACATTATATAAATAGGAGATAATTCAATTTCAAACACGGCCCCATTGCACATGAACCGTACACAGAGAACACTGGCTATTCATTCGAAGTGATCACAGATAGGACACTTGTAAATACTCCCTAAATGCTCACACAGACACAAGGCGCCACACAAGGCCAAGTACAAAGGGATTGCCCGGTCTCACGGCTTGAGGATGTGGAGTGGTAACTTTTGTAATTGGAATATGAACAGTCCATGGGCCTCTAACCCCCTACTCTATGTCTTGCTCGTATCTTGACAATCTGTCAAACGTCCAAGGTTTGTTAGTAGGCAGCCAATCTATCAGAATCCCTAGTGTTCTGCTGCCCATTAAGTAATGTGTCAACTAACCACTTGTAATAGAAATATGTAGTTTAACCTTTACCAATATAGGGGTGGTTCCAGGTAGAGCCATCAGATACTTGTAAGCCAATGAAATGTTTAACCCTTATCCATGTGCAATCAAACCCACTAACCTATCCCCAGTCCCGTAGCTTTTGTAAACTGATATTATGGTACAACCTCATTAGTGATGAGTTTTTAATACTCAAGCAATTGTTTTTTATTAACTTGTTGATAGCGACAACATTTGAATACTTGTGTGATGTCCTGACTTTGTTTTGATATTGGGTTTTGCTGTGCACTTTGTCTACTTCGTCATTGAGTCTGGATGGACTAACTTCAATTCTTCTGGGTCTATTGGGTCCTTAAAAGCACTACATGCACAGCCACTCTATTTTTCTAGTCTACAAAGCTAACACTGGTCTTGCTTCTCAGTACCTGTCTGATTGCATTTAAGTTTACTCACCATCTTGTTCCCCCAATCGTCCTCTGCACTCAATTTCACCATCCCATAACCTCCTTGTATCACCTCTTGCTTCCGCTATTTCTCCCTATTCACCAGGCTCCACTGCCCTTAACAAAAAAGAGCCAGGCCAATCATGGATCACTTTAAAGGTCATCTTAATCTGCAGCTACTTGTTAAAGAGAGGACTCACCCCACCGTCTCCCCATCTTCCCTGCGTGATATATTTCAGTGAAGCACCTTTACTTAAAGAACTGTTGAGATGAACCAATCTGATACAACAAAACCCTTGAAATTCAGTGAACAACTGTTAGCTTTAGTGATGTTAAGGTGTTCATATAACGTAAGAAAACCCCTGAAATTTGTCAGGTGTTGGAAGCTACACCACCTTAACTATGAGGGTCCAATATGCCAGCCTATAAGCACACTGAATGCATCACAAATTACTTCCCTTATGACATCAAATATGGCATCTCTTATGAGATTATCAATAACATCACTGGTACAGCAGTTCATTTGACACCACTTGTCAAATACCATCAGTGATTACATAATATCAGAAATCACTTAGGACACCCCCTCCGACCTCCTCAATGATCATATTGGTAAGTAGCAGCGACAAGTGAACTAATAATGAATTTAATTCACAGCATAGTGTTTTGTCCATATTAGTATTCACACTTTCAAATAATGTTTTTGTATGAAACAGCAAAGTCAAAGTCGAATTGAAATAAAATTCAACTCCTGTTGTGATACTGACATCCAATTCAGTTGATTCCTCCACTAATATTTGCTTTTTTAATTTTTTTTTTTTAGAAAGGATATTCTCCTCCCTTTGGCTTTCAGTAACAGCATATGTCCTTTTTCTTTTACAACTTACCCTCATAGGGACTGGCGCTGCACCCAGCTGAGGAGCATACTGTAAACAAAGACATTTATATTCTACAACACATTCCACATTAGCAGCAACTTTAGACTCCTCAAATATTAAGCATAGTGTGCCCAAAATCCACCAGTGCAAAACCTAAACCTAAACATTGAGATGTGTGCACTGTGTTGGAATAGGCAGTGGAACAGTGACAAGGTTAACCTAGCAACTGTAGTTCTTTAAAGTGGTCGGACTTCACAAGAATGAACTATACTGATGTATTCTGGAAATAAGGCACAAAAGCAACTACTCTTCCCCTCGACAGACCATTTTAAAGTTGACTATGCAACTGCTGTTCACGAAATTGACTTTTCCAAGTCAACCAGATGAGTGTTTGCTTTACTATTTAATTCTAATGGAATTGCTTGGCCTTCCAAAATATCTACTGACTTTATGTCTACAATGTCTTCATGTGCACTTGCCATCATTACAGAATTGAATCGATCACATTCCACAATTGTATACAACAAGCAAACACATAGTCTATTCATTTTTTGCAAATCCAATATAACCACAGAAGCAGTGCCTTTTTTGTATTATATGTGAGATATCATTCTACTTGGTAGGGTCTTGCATGCATCATCTTTCAAGATTCCCACACAGATATCTTTGACAAACTCAAGATGTGCATATTTCCTCATGTTAACAGTAGGTTCTTGATGTTGGAAATATGCCCAGAGGTTCAAATTCCCTGAACTGCCAATAAACAATAGGATGCAATGCTGATCCATTCACAAAAGAGCAGGTGTTCCTCTTTCCATTTGCTCACATATCCACATATGCATGTCGAACAACTCCAAGGGGGAATTTAATATGCTACCTCAGTCTGTTTAAGCAATTGAGCGGCGCTAACAGTGAGACATTTTACAGAGAACAAGAATAATGCAATAACATTAATTGGCTGATTATTGACCTGCTGCTCTCAGATCTGAATAATGTATCCCTAACTAACAGGCATTTAATATTGGAGCATTAGTGGATTTTTAGATTGTATACACACACTCATGGCTTGAACAATCAAAAACAATTACTTTGAACCCGACACAACACAAAAGGGATGAATGACTTGTTACAATTGTTACTCACATAAAAGTTACATTAATCTCTGCATTGCACTTCATTTAATACATTTTCTCAAAAACTTATTTCCAAATTAATAGGATGCAGTCATGATCTATTCACAAAAGAGCTTGTGTTACTCTTTCATTTGTTCGCATATCCACCTATGTATGTTGAGGATCTCCAAGATGGCAGATTTAGTATGCCACCTCAGTTTAGCCAAGCAATCTAGTTCTAACAGTATGCTCACATACAACCAGAAAAAGCATGGATTCTTCCCGTTTTGACCAATTGTTGCCATAGTAATGCGGACACAACAATATGTCTAGTTGCTTTCTCTCCGAACCCTCGACAACTACCCAATGTTCATCACCAAACCTGCCAAGATAGATTGGTATTGTTCCTTATTACCTTCAGGTAAGTGCAGTTTTGCTTCACTAATGTTTCATTGGATTGTACTTTTTCAGATATTATGTGATGTTAAATGGTGCCCTATTGGAATCATTAACAGATGTCAATACAAACATTGTCCCACACGTGAGAATCTTAGATGCTATACACTATCATTCCTTCAGCAGCATCCCCCAATAAAATGAGAGTACGCCTTTACATGCGTCATGATTAATGTCACCACACGTTGAATCAATTACTTTGCCAGGAGTTTCATTATACTGCTCCTGCAGGGCACTCTGCTTTTGGACGCATTGTCTACATTGAACAACCACTGAGTGTATCCATCTGAGTGTATCCATCTGTCAACATCAACCTCACAATTTAAAACATGTTTATACCCTGTACCTACTACTCACTGGCACTTATGCACACAGTTTAGTATCATGTTTTGTTTTGTTTTAAATAATTCTGCCAAAAAAAGAGTTACAAATTAAACTTTAAAATAATGTCTTTCTCTTTGTTAAAGGAACGATTCAGAAGCCCTCAAAATACCATAGCGTTCAAGCGAAGGCTATGCTTTTAAATTAATGCCTTTGTAGGAGCAGATGCTGTAGTTCTTAAGTAGATGCAGAAAGCACACATACCCTCAGAAAAACTTCAAATTGCAAACAGAACGTTTTATTTATTTTATTTATTTAAGTGCTTATTTCAAATTGTATGCCCTTTGCAGCATAAAAAAATACAAATTCATAAAACACACATAATAAAAACACATGTGAAATACTTATATAAGAAATAAATATCTCTTCAATTATTCTAAACATGCTAATTCTTAAAATTCATCTGTAACTATTCATAGTAACCCACTTCTTCATTTTGGCACATGTTATAACTTTCATTCACACGGTGATTGCATCCAATGAATCCATTCTTCCCAGAAATTGCTTCTGTATAAACTATGAGGCAGCAGAGATAACCAATGAATTCCCCATATAAATAGTAGACCAACATTGTTCTGTGAGTTAGCTTTCTTCAGTGTTATGAAAACTACAATATCCCCTTCTATAATGGAGAAGTAAAGCTTCACATCCACTAAGGATATGTCTATGTGTTTATATATGAACGACACATAGCCTAAATTTGCGTTTTTCTCTTGGTGTCCCTTTCCATGCACCAAGATACTCCACACTGGTAAGATATTCATACTTAGATACACATTGAATCTTTGCAGGTTTAGGGTACTCCACTTAACCAAATAACTTAAAGGGGTATTCAATGAGAAGCTCTGCCTTATATCTTCAGCATATTTTTTTTCTCAGTATGTTTTTCAATGTGTTCCACCTTATCACTGTATACTTACTTCCATTTCAAACTTTACTTTGAAATGTTCTGTCTCCTCTACCTCAGTCGTAGAAATGCATACATTGTTAAAGTGCTGTGATGCAGTTGAAAAGAGGTCCCTACACACCAGATTTATATGGGTTCTTCCTGGTCCCGGTTCAGTGTGCTTCACATATTCCACCTGTATATTCCTTAGTGTATTGGCCTCGTCCATTTTACAATTTACTCTTGCAATCTTCCAACATGTCTTCAACGATATCAGGCCCAACTCGAGTGACAAGGCCTCTATCGGGACTGTCTGAGGTACTCTTAAAATAGAACGAAGTAATCCCCCTTCTAGCTTTCCCAGCCATGATACATGTCTCACAGGGAGAGATTCCAAAGCATAGAATATGGCCGGCACCATGCTTTTCACGTAGGCCTCTGACAATGCCTCAATACTGTCCTCGGAATTGTGGTTTCCCTAAAAGTTTAGTAACCTGCCACTTTCCTAAGAT